>NC_056685.1:94788795-96241295 GCF_018350215.1 Panthera leo
GGGGAGGGACAGAGAGAGGGAAACACAGAATCCGAAGCAGGCACCAGGCTCTGAGCTGTCAGCACAGAGCCTGATACAGGGCTCCAACCCAGGAGCTGTGAGCTCATGACCTGAACTGAAGTCGGATGCTCAAAGGACTGCGCCACCTGGGCGCCCAGACATTATTAAATTTTAAATTGAACCTGCAGCACTTATTGGGGTAAACAATTTCAGAGTAGAAATGTAATCCTCTCATATCATCTACTTTTTAGATAGTTATAGCTTTTTCTTACCTTTAAGACAAGGTTTCGAACGGTGTAGTTATCACATTCATTTACATTGATAACCAGAACCTCAACTTTCCCATAAATTCCTCTCTTTTCTGGCCAGTATAACACACATTTCTGGAGGAGGGGAAAAAAGAACACAACAGATATTAATGATTTCACTGGTTTTAGGGTACTTTTCATTCAAGCGCCTCAAGAGTTTTTGTTTAATTAATTAAAAAAAATCAAGTATCAATTTTATAAGGCTGGAAATGTACAAAAAACCAGTGAGCTGCACATTTAAACAGGTGACTTTTATGGTATACAAATTATATCTCAATAAAATTTTAGAAGGAAAGTATCAGTTTTTACAGGTGCCTGTCAAACACTATTGCTAATAATCCCATACAAAAAAGGGCAAGATTTCCCAAAACTCCGCATGAAAATTGAGAACTAAATTGAGAAATTAAGGATTAAGAAATCAAGATCCAAATATTAGACTTTATCATGTGATAACTCGACATAAGAGGAATGTTCTTTCATAATGACCGAGCCAAGTCAAATTTTCCTGCTTCAAGTTCAAGTGTCTAATAAGAGTATTTGTAAAGTTTCAGATGCCACAGAATGAGATCTCTCTAGTATGTAAAGAGGACATAAGGATTTTTAATACATTTATGGTACTATATCTTCCAGGATCTTTTCACATATAGGATCTATTGAAATAAATGCATAAAAAAATTATTAAAAAATTTTTTATGATGAATCCTCTTTGAAGGTTTTAATGAGTAATAATAATTATATTGCAACCACAGCAATATAATATGGTAATTAAGGTGCAGGCTTTGGAGCCAGAGAACCTGGGTCCAAATTTTGGTTTCACCTCTTATTATTAGCTGAGAATCTGTAAGAAAGATACGTAATGTCTCTGGCCTCAGTTTCCTCATCATTTAATACATTAAAAGCACTTCAGACAAAGCCAGACATACAGTAAGCATTTAAAACACTTTGTTCTTATTATGGTTGCTCTATTTTTAGGTTTTTGATCTAACTGATTCAATCATCACTTAATTATGCATTAGATAAAGCAGTAAATATTGCATTATTATGATATCCAAGCTACATTATTAAAAGAAAACTACAAAATGAGATTCAAACATACATATAGGCTCATATTATTCATTATTTTGTCTTTTAAACATCTGCAAAAAAAAAAAACCTGTGAATTTTACTACATATTTCAATGATTAAAAATGTAAAGTGTGAATGCCGCTGTTTATTTTAAGTGCCCAGAGAAGCAATGTTCATTTTAGAAATACTGTTTAAATAGAACTTATAATTTTCTTGCAAACACACATGCACATTTATAGAGAAATTTCTTCACTTGTTGCCTTCAGTCAGGTAGACCTTTTAGTACTCAGGATACTTGTTTCTTTACATCTATGTCAAAGGCATAGGACTTACATGAAAAAAGTTAAGAACTTATAGATTCAAAAGAGCAGCAAAAGAAAGAATCACAGATTTATAGAACTAAAGGAAAAGACATGTAAAGTATCAGAAACACATCTCGGGGATTCTATCTTGCTAAGTAGTAGCCATTCCACGCCAGAGCCAGGATGGAAGTCAGTTGCCCTTGTGGAATCACTGTTTCTTTCATCCATGACAATAAAAACACATTTGCATCCTCTACATTCTGGTCCTTTTCCAAACAAAGTAAATCATATTCACCTCTATTTACATGCCACCCCACACCCAGGCCCCACAGGCAATCAGGCTGAAGGCATACTCTGGCCGACACAATGTTAACATTAAGAAAAGAAATCTTTTAAAAATAAAGCAATGTATTTCTCTCCTCATTTACTAGTGCCAAATGTCTAAAATTTCCCAGGTTTGTTAAAGAGAATGATACTAACCAATTTGCCTGGTTTCTTTCAATGAAGCTTCAATTATTTCGCTGTAAGACCCGAGCTATTGTGTATCTTAAAACCCATGCCTCCTGGACGCATCCAAGAAGAGTGACAAAGAATCTTGAAAAAGGTATTGAACAAAGCAAGAGACATTCAGCGGTCCAGCGGTCTGGTATACGTGCCCCATTGTCCACGATGAGACCTGAGCAGCAGGCCCCCTCCTTGGGAAGGTGGCTCTTGAAACCCGTAGGAAAAAGCTGCAAAACAGGAGCTCAAAGCCTGCACCCTGACTCTTAACAATACTTGAACAGCCTTATGCACCTACTTGATAAATGGAAGCGCTGCTTGCTTCTCTCTCAAGCTTGCCGGGGCCCTCTTGAATGTTTTTCTTGACTCTTTACCAAAAATGCAATTGGCAGTCAGCTCCCAGTAGACAATGCAATGTGACTTGTTCATTCAAACAACCCTTAATTAGCATCCCATCTCCTTTCTGAGATACAATAGCTTATTTTTACACACGGAATACATTCCCACCCCCCACCCCCCCTTTTAGGAGAACAGAGAAAAAGAGACCAGATAAGTGTGGGTACTTTTTGAATATGAGGTGGGGGAGAGCTGCAAATGTAGTTGTTTAAAGAGCAAAAGTTCAGGTTCGGGTTATTTTTGTGAACAGCTTTTTAGGGTTTCTTTATTGTGGGGCTAACAATGATGTGAAAGGGCAGAAAATGCAAGGAAGGAAAATGCTCTGTTACAGATAATACTGTGAAACCACACTAATTGTAGGTAATTCAGAAGAGCACGCTATCTCACAGAATATAACCCCAAATTATCACTATTCTTTGCTAACTGGGCTGAGCCTTTCAGTGAAATTATCTATGGATTCCAAGAATCCATAATTTGGAGGAAAAAGAGGTCTTCAGAGGCTCATGTGTCTCTTGTACAAACAAGTGATTAGTGAACCCTGACTATAAAGATTCTGGACATCAACCAACTCTTCATAATCAGTGGTTTACAGCAAAAGTAGAATGCAAGGCAAAGCAATGCAAATTCTTATATTTTTATGATCTTTTTTTTTTTCTTTGACCCTCCCTCTCAATCCCACCACATTAGGGCTATTTGAGTATGAAGAGGAAGGAGGTCTAGCTAGTAATTTAGTTGCCTGGGGAGAAAAAAATGTATTTTTAAGTTACTTTCTTTTTAAATTCTATGCATTAAAATCAAAAAGATTTTGTTCTCTGAGCTAAAACCATGTATCATCACAAAGACAGTGACTCTAAATAAGTAAAAAGAAGATGGTCAGGCTCATTTGGATTTCATTAGCATATGAGAGGTATAGGATATGTCAGATTGCCTACAGTTACTGTAGTTACTTTCATTCCTGGCTTTCCAACTAAATATTACCAACACAGGTGCAGCAACTTAATGTTAAGCGGGGCGCCTGGGTGGCTTGGTTGGTTAAGCGTCCGACTTCGGCTCAGGTCATGATCTCACAGTCCGTGAGTTCGAGCCCCATGTCGGGCTCTGTGCTGACAGCTCAGAGCCTGGAGCCTGCTTCCGATTCTGTGTCTCCCTCTCTCTCTGACCCTCCCCCATTCATGCTCTGTCTCTCTCTGTCTCAAAAATAAATAAACGTTAAAAAAAAAAATTAAAAAAAAAAAAAAAAAACTACCTTCACCAGCATATCACTTAATCCCTGCCACAATCATCTGAATTTGGTAGAACAGGTATATTACTATTATTATCATTTATCATCTTACAGCAGGGGAAACTGAAGCTCAGGTATTTTGGTAGGGGGCTCTGAGAAAATTCCCTTGGGAGCTAAAACTCTCAGAGCAAATATCATTTTAAAAATTTTACTTTCTATCTCTGACATCCGCTGTCATCCAACCAACCCTACTTTACCACGGCATTAACCAGTGGCTTTCCTTCTCTCTGTGAAATAGGCTGGTGCTCATGCAACACATGGTTCTTGGGCCAGTCTCTTATTAAGCCCAGTGCCTCTCTTACTATCTGCTGAGCTTTACATGTTCACCAAGGTGTATTTACATCCAAACCTCCTTATGGTAGGTATAGTCATTATTGAAGCCCCATAATTTAATTTTACATAGATTAGTGAAACATGAAGGTGCAAAGAAAATAGGAAATAATTGTATAAGTTAAACAAGTTTTTCATTGGGAAAAAAAAGGACTCAGTAAAGAAAACTGCAGTCAAATCAGGTACAGGTGACAATTGTAAAAATTAGTGCAAAGTTTGAATCTGCGCAGGATTCTGCATTCATAAATCCTTTACAAACTTTTCTGTGTTCTCTTTCATTTAAAAAAAAAAACTGAAATGGGCAAGTTTGATGATGTATAAAGGGCACGATTTCCATAAGCCATATGATCTAGAACTCCAGCTTCAGACCAACACTAACAAAACAGAACAAAACAAGTCCTATAAAAAAATGAAAAATACTTAGTGTGAACAAATGTACATGTCTTAAGATAAAACAAAGCATTGGAGTGTTTTGGTTGCTGTTTTTATGATTTTTCCACTGTAACTTCTTTGACTAATAGTGTCAAATAGGAGGGATTCTAATTATAGTTAGAAGCAAAGCAAGCTAAGACAATCGAATAAAACCCAGCAAAATAAAAATAAGGTACAGTTATATTTGGAATATAAGCGTGTTTGAAAGGACAGGTGAGTGATTTTGCTTGAGAGCTATCAGCTTTTGAATTGTGGGCCACCCTTAACTGCTTGGGCAGTATGAGTGTCAGACTGCTGGTCATGTAAGAAATGCTAATTAGGCTTCCCAGCATTGATGGGCAGTGCTAGGCCAGGCTGCCTCTCTAGATATTATAATAGCTAATTCTGCTCCTCCAGGAAAGCTGAAAACTGGTCAGCAGGAGCTCCACCGTTTACATGCCAGGTTGGCCTTCAACATTACCTTCCTTGACCTTCTTTGGACAGACACCCTGGTTCTGAGACTCAGTTTGCTTGTTTCTTTTTATTCTTGGTGCAGCCATACCTCTTTTTACTGAGCTTCGCTTTCTGTGCTTTGTAGATACTGCATTTTTCACAAATTGAAGATCTGTGGCAAGCCTGCTTGGCGAAAGTCTATAGGCACAATTTTTCCCAACAGCTTTGGCTTACTTCATGTTTCTGTGTCACGTTTTGGTAATTCCCACATATTCAAACTTTTTCATTATTATTACATTTGTCATGGTGATCTGTGATCAGTGATCTTCGATGTTACTATTGCAATTGTTTTGGGGTTGCACCCACTGCACCTACCTAAGACCATGAACTTAATTGATCCATAGGTGTGCTCTGACAGTCCCACTGACTGACCATTCCCTGGCTCCTCCCTCTCCCGGGGCCTCCCTATTGGCTGAGACACAACAATATCGAAATTAGGCCAAGTAATAACCCTACAGTGGCCTCTAGGTGTTCAAGTGAAAGGAAGAGTCCTATGTCTCTCACTTTCAATCAAAATCTATTAATGATTAAGTTTAGTGAGGAAGTTATGTCAAAAGTCGAGATAGGCTGAAAGCTACCTCTTGTGTCAGTTTGCTAAGTTGCGAATGCAAAGGAAAAGTTCTTGGAGGAAATTAAAATAGCCACATCAGTGAAGACACGAATGGTACGAAGAGAAACAGCATCTTGGTATTATGAGAATAGTGGATTATTAAATAAGAGCTTGGCAATTACTCATTTATTTATTAGAAAGTAGAATGGTTCATGAAAATACGAAGACTGAGAATTTCTAAAGATAACTCCACCTTCATTTTTTTCTGGAGGAAATGATTTTTGTCTCTTCCAAACAATGATGCTGAACACAATTGGAAGTTGGCACGTTTTTGGTAAACAGCATTTTCCTGGTAGTGTGAAGTTTACTGCATATTTCTTTTTAAGCCAGAATTCTCAATATCATTTTGATCTGTGAAGCATCAAAGTTTCCTCTATAGTATTATATTTATATCATGGAGGGTCTGGACAGAAAGGAATTTTTAATTTTAATTTAATGATTAATATTCTACTCAGATCTAGGAAATGCTGTTAACTCCAGCATGAGTTCTGGGTTGTCCGTTATTTTCTTTTATCCCTTGCTAGGTATTGTTCTACTGATTTTTGGCTTCTACTGCTGCTATTGAGAAGCTATTTGTTACTTACTCTGTTGTTAAATCATCTCCCTTAGTGTTTTTTAGTTACATAGATGTGTCTAGTTGTGGGATTATTTTTACTTATCCAGCCTAGGATTTATGGTGCTTCTCAAATCTGAGAGCTCATGTCTTTCATCACTTTTGGAATATTTCCTCCAATATTATTTCTTTTCTTATATTCTCTTTTTTCTTCTTCTAAAATATCCATTATCTATACATTGGGCATTTACATACTGTCCTCTATGTCTTAAACTCTTTTTTTTTAAATTTTATTTATTTATTTTTGAGAGAGACAGAGACAGAGAGAGCACAAGTAGAAGAAAGGCAGAGAAAGCAGGAGAGAGGAGGCTCCATGCTCAGGCTCCATGCTCAGCACATAGCTCCACATGGGGCTTGAACCCACAAACTGTGAGATCATGACCTGAGCTGAAATCGAGGGTCAAACTCTTAACCTACTGAGCCACCCAGGTGCCCCTATATCTTAATCTCTCTTTTGTATCTTTGGTCATTTTGATCTTCTAGGTAATCTCCTTAGCTCTATTTTTTAATCCAATCATTATTTATTCAGCTATGTCTAGCCTATTAAACCTAATGATGCTTTCTTTAATTTTAATATCTATATAATATTTATTTCTAGGACTCTGGTTTATTTTAAAATCTTCCTACCCTTTTGTGATGGTAACTTGTTCCCTTGTCAAGTTCTTAATTTTATGTTTTGTGTGCTTAATTATAAAAAAAAATAGCCTATATTTATAGTTTCTTTTATTATAATTTCTTGTGGGTCTATTTTACCTATTTTTTGTTTCTTCTGATTTTTCCTTATGTTGCTTGTTTACTTGTGTTGTCTCATTATTTTGACTTGTGAGCTTCTGTTTGGCTGGGCTTTTTCTGTTGAAATTCTGTCATATAAATCCCGAGAGTGTATGCATCCATAAAGTTTTTGCCTTTGTAGAGTGCCACCGAGATTCATCAATCCAGTATTAATTTTTATATTAATTGTTATACTTGGCATTTCCTGGTTTTCAAGTGTTGAATACTACAGAGAACCTTTTTATCTCTCCCATGAGAAGACCAGATTTAGATAGATTAATTTCCTGGTATAGTCCTATTTTGGTCGGCAGGTTTATTTTCGTGGTTCACCTTTTCACTGAAGGCACAGCTCTTGTAGGAGCTCACTTTATGGAAGGTCTCCATTCCAACTCTTGGCTCCTGCAAGCCCAAGGCTTTGTCTCCAGGTCTTGTATTGTCATTAAAGCACAAGTAACCCATAATTCTCTGGCGTTATGCCTTTTACTCACTTTTTGCTGGCTGGGACTTTTCTTTCCCCCAAGCTCTGTTATGCATGCTATTTTTATTTTACTGTTTTATCTGTAAAACATCAAACTTTCCTCTATAGTATTATGTTTACATCATGGAGGGTCTGAACAGAACGGAATTTTTAATTTTAATACTGAGTAATGCAATCTACTCAGATTGAGGAAATGTTGCTAATTTATATTTTACATTTTATGCTATTTAAAATTTTAACCAGTATGACTAGTTTTGTAATGGGAGTTTTTTCACATTATCTGGCTTATATGTATGCAGGAATGTATATACAGATGCATATATAGAGAATATACATTTTAAGCTTGAAAAATATTTTCCTACTAGGTAAAATAAAGGCAAAATGCCATGGATGTTAAACAACTGTGCAGGAATTATCAGCGGCCCAGTGTGTTGATAGATTGATATGGGTGACACAGCCGAGAATATTAGGGGCTGTTTTTATTATGCCACCTCTGGCTTTCATATAAAATTCATAAAAATACATTTCTTTAGTAAGTTATATAGTTAATTAAGTACATAACTTCATCTATAGACCCCAAATAGACTTTTTTTCCAGGATAACTTTCAGAAAAAAAAAATACTTTATCTATTGTAGCAAAAATGAAAGAAGGCAACGAACTTTACAAAACTCATAAACTCCTGCGTGTAAGCCTGGATTTTCTTGATTAGCAGCCAGAATATAGTATACTCATGGGATAGAACTCACCAGAAAGGTAAAAAGGAAAGCTCAGCTTTCTTAAATTCTTATTGTCATGTTGAAGCCCTGACACAGTAATTTTAACAAGAAAACAAACACAAGCGCTGACTAAAACCAGATGATAAATGATCCAATAAGATGCCCTAAAATGTAAGCAGTACCTAGGATAGTACCCTTTGGGAATTACACAATTCTCTTTTTATGATGTAAAGTACAGAATGAGTGTTCTACAAGCTAGACCCTGAGGAAAGACTGCTAGTATGCAAATAGAATTTAACTTTGACCCTTTTCTTGGATTTCTTACAAAGATATTGAAAAAGTTGCTTGACTTTTTGAAGTTAGTCAGAGAAAGACAAATATCATATGACTTTACTTATATGTGGAATTTAAGGTACAAAACAGATTTACATAAAGGACGGGAAACAAAAATAATATAAAAACAGGGAGGGGGGCCCCAACATAAGAGACTCTTAAATACAGAGAACAAACTGAGGGTTGCTGGAGGGGTTGTGGGTAGGGGGAAGGGCTAAATGGGCAAGGGGCATTCAGGAAGACACTTGTTGGGATGAGCACTGGGTGTTATATGTAGGGGATGAATTACTGGATTCTACTCCTGAAATCATTATTGCACTATATGCTAACTAACTTGGATGTAAATTAAACAAAAAAAAAAAAAGTTGCTTGGCTTTGTTACTTCTTTCAAATCTTTTTTTCAAAGCTCACCTTCCCCTTTGACCCTTCTTACAGCTCAGCCCCACCCAATCTCCCTATCTTATTCTACCTTTTCCTCCTATACCATTTATCCCTTCTAATTGCTATAGTTTTATGAATTTATTATGTTTATTGTTTTTTAATCTGGATTCCCCAATAGCAAGTTAAAAATCGACCAATGGCAGGTATCTTTGTATGCTTTGTTTACTAATATACTTATATTGCCAACAACTAAAATAGTATCGGTCACACAGTAAGTGCTTAAAAATTACTTGGGACTTGGGGCACCTGGGTGGCTCAGTCGGTTAAGCGGCCAACTTCGGCTCAGGTAATGATCTCTCGGTCTGTGAGTTCGAGCCCCGCGTCGGGCTCTGTGCTGACAGCTCAGAGCCTGGAGCCTGTTTCGGATTCTGTGTCTCCCTCTCTCTGACCCTCCCCCATTCATGCTCAGTCTCTCTCTGTCTCAAAAATAAATAAACGTTAAAAAAAAAATTACTTGGGACATGAGTAGTTTTTTCATTTCCCTGCCTATAAACCACAGTGATAATTCATAACTCCTCATTCCCTTGCAGAGCTATGTGGAATATGTGAGATACATGTACGCCAAGTATATTGATTTGTCTGAAAGAAACCTGCCATTCATACAATGACACTAATTACCATTTCTTGGAAGCATGAAGTGAAATTGTCTTTAAATGCCTTAAAGTTTCCATCTTAAATCTGTTATTAAGTACATGGCAATTTTCCTTAGACAATATCTCTTCTACAGCAACCGAAAATATACAACGTTCACTACTTGGGGAAAGGTCATACCTCATTTTTTTCTTTGAGTTTTGTGATCATAACAATCACGGGACTGTCTTCCTGCCAAACCATCTGCCAGAAATCATTCACGGTGTTGATCATGGGGCCCTGTGTGGCGATGAAAGCTTTCTCTTTGCCACTGTAGCCCTAGTTTGAGTAAAGAGACAGAAATATTGGCTTTGAAATTCATGCCTTGCACTGAAAGCTTAGAACAAGTTCGGAACAAGATGGCTCTACTAGTCCAAAAGCAACACCACTTCCGCGGCTTCACTGATTCTAGCACGAGTCACGTGACTGTTCTCCCAGCTAGTCAAGCACAGCACATGGTATTGAGGGTCATAATGCTCAGTTCTCATCAGAGCAGGCCCTAGACAGCACTGCAGCCACAGACACACAGGAAAGGAAGACTCAATGTAAAAGACCCACTACCAATGTTGATTATGACTAAACAAGCAAATAAACTTGCTAGTAATCAAGTTAAATCAAAATTGATCCACTCTGAGGAAAAAAAAAAATCCCCCAACAATTCCAAATAGTGAGCTGACATGCTCATCAGAAAGAAAATTTTATTTATTTACTTACCCGAATATAATTAGCATTAATGTAGGTGCTCAAAGAATCAGTTACATTTTTTGGTCTTAAACACACTCTGCTGAGGGGGTCTAATGAGGAAAACAAGAAGGAATGTATTAGACAAATTTAGTCTTTTGAAAGGTCCTTAGAACACCAATAACTGTGCATAGCACACTTGTTAATTTATACACTGGTCATCTGGTTTGTGTCAATGTTTGTTGTTGATGTGTCTGCATGTCTGTCTCTTGATCCATCTGTGTTTATTGAAGGACAATTGGACCCATCTTGACCCCTCCCCTGTCCCTTAACACAAATGTTACCCATAAGCTTGAGATGATTTTATTTATCATGCCATTTTTTGGTGGGTTCCTGATTCTTGATCCCTATGTCTTATTTATGCTTCTTTTCTTGTTCTTTGGATTTGGAATTTGCACCATATTTCCTTGCTCACTTCTTTCTTCTCTTCTGCCCAAAGCAAACACTTGGTCTGGCCTGAACCCCCTCTTGCTAAAGAAGCTGTCTTTAGTTACCACGTGTGGCACTTTGGTCACCTATAGCATGAAAATGATATTGCATAGATTGCTATCGTGTTAGCAGTATTGTCTTAACTTCTCAAATCACTTTCCATCAAGAAGTTGAAACACTCTTTGTAAACCAGTGTTAGGAAAACTATGGTAGTTATTTTTACCAACATTTACATACATGAATTAAGATCAAGTCATCCTTTTATGATTTCTTTAATCTGGTACACTCTGAGCATCCTAAGGCAAGGATGGAGATTTTTTTCTCATCTATACGACCTAGTGTCTAGCACGGTGTTTATATGTGTAGCAGGCACTTGATGTCTACTGCGTTGATTTAATGGTCCCTTCCATTTTTTAAGAAGCCAGTTCTATACATTCCTCTTTAGTAATTGTTCTGTTGCTGTTCTTCTCCAGAAAGATAAAATTCTGAGACTTTATCATACCCACTGTTCTTACCTCCTCCTCCATAATTCAGTCTTCCTTGTGTACACTCCAATCTATCCTAACATTAGTTTTATGCAGAGACCATTCTTGCTGATGCCCATCAATGATCCTTTTGTTGATCTATACCAAATAGGCGCATGGCGGTTTTTTATTCATGTTTTATTTTAATATTTATCATCTTGTATTTTTTTAATGTTTATTTAATTGTGTGTGTGTGTGTGTGTGTGTGTGTGAGAGAGAGAGAGAGAGAGAGAGAGAGAGAGAGAGAATGAGAACGTGAGTGGGGGAGGTGGTAAAGAGAGAGGGAGACACAGAATCTGAAGCAGGCTCCAGGCTCTGAGCTGTCAGCACAGAGCCGGATGGCGCACAGACGATGAGATCATGACCTGAGCTGAAGTCGGATACTTAACCGACGAAGCCACCCATGGGCCCCTACCATCTTGTATTTTAAGTGCTTAATTTTTTTGCCTGTCCTCAATGAATTGTAGTGAGCCCCTTGAGGGCAAGACCTGTATTTAATTCACTTTAAAAGAAAAAAAAGAACTTTAGTATCCATTGTGATTTCTATCTGGTATGTGGCTCATAGAGTGTTTAATATCACAATTCATTTCTATTAAAGTTGAGACACTGCTGTTGACTTTCTAGATACTTTTTTTCTTCTTTAGTGAAGGGGACAGGAAAACTTTCATTCCTTTTCAGTATTCACTGATTCTTAGAAGTTTCCACAAGAGCTCTAAACCACTCAGACTTGAAAAGAGGCCCACTTCCTTCAGTTTTTATAAAGCCTACCAAGTATATGATTTATTGGGAACTCAGCCCTATAAACCGCTTAGATGCAGGTTCCTTGTCGAGCTGAATTAAGTTTATTTTGGAAATTGATAATTTATAAGATTTCCAAGTATTTAGAGGTTTCCAAATACTTTTTTTTTAAAAACAAGAATGAAGCATGTGACTGAGGGGAAAATTAGTTTTCTAACGAAAGACCGCCCCCCCCTTTTTTTTTTCATGTTTAGTTATTTTTGAGAGAGAGAGAGAGACAGAGCACAAGCTGGGGAGGAACAGAGAGAGAGATAGACACAGAATCGAAACAGGCTCCAGGCTCTGAGCTGTCAGCACAGAGCCTGACACGGGGCTTGAACTCATGAACCAAACTGTGAGATCATGACCTGAGCCAAAGTTGAACGCTTAACCAACTGAGCCACCCAAGCACCCCTCTAACCAAAGCCTTTTTTTTTTTTTAACATTTATTTATTTTTGAGACAGAGAGAGACAGAGCATGAACAGGGGAGGGGCAGAGAGAGAGGGAGACACAGAATCTGAAACAGGCTCCAGGCTCTGAGCTGTCAGCACAGAGCCCGACGTGGGGCTCAAACTCATGGACCGTGAGATCATGACCTGAGCCGAAGTCAGACCCTTAACCGACTGAGCCACCCAGGTGCCCATAACCAAAGCCTTTTTAATGTTAGACTGGACTAATAAAAAAAGCTGAGGGTTAAAAAATATCCAAAACTTTATCATTGTCATCATCACTGTTATAATTTTATTCACTTTATGCATTTTAAGTGTACATGTGTATTTTAAATATATATATGTATATTTGTCATACATACATGTCATATATATCATATATATATATATATATGTATATATATATATATATATGATATATATGTATGTCAAATTCACCCTGATAACTTTTTTCAGAATAGATGCTTCTAGATTATACGCTAAATATTTAGCATGCCACTTATGATATCTCCGGGTGGTAGCAATAACAATTCCAACATTGAGCAACTTGTCTTCCCTCTCTTTTGTTTTTCTGCTTTTATTTTCTTCCTTCTCTCCTCTTGCTTTCTTCCTCTTTTTTCCCTCCCTCCCTCTCTTCCTCTCTTATTCCTTCTCTTTCTCCTGTCCTCCTTCCTGTTTCTTTTTTCCTCTCAACAAAATATTGACCACATAGATTTAGTGTAGAGAACACATGACATTTCCCCATTTTGTCCTCTTTAAAACATCTCTGGCAATTTAAGCCTTCCATTTAACAGACGAAATGGTACCTGGATCCTGATATTCTGACTGCATCCTATCCTATCAGATTTTATGAAAGGTTATCCTGTGCTGGAGATTTCTTCTCCAGGAAGAAATGCGTTTGAGGTTTGGAGTCAAGAGGAGAAGCTATCAGATGAGGGAAGGGTGCACACTGCTAGTGTATCCCTGGGCAAAGACAGAAATGAGTGGGATAGTATAGTTTTTCTAGATAAATTCAAGACAACTGGGAAATGGGAGGAAAGGCAGGGACTTGGCCACGCCTTCAAGGTGAGTGGGAGTCACCTCCACTTTGTTGCAGGAGAAAGAGAAGACTTCAGGCCTGCAGTGTCCAAAATGGTGCCACTAGCCACATGGAGCTAAATTTAAATTATTAAAATACAATAAAATTTAGAAAAATCAGTTCCTCAGGTGCACTGGCTATACTTCAAGTGCTCGATTGCCACATGTAGCTAATGGCCATCACACTGGAGATATAGAACATTTCCATCACTGTACGGAGTTTTAGTGGACAATGATGATCTCTGCAGTGCAAGATGGTGATTACATGGAAACTCACTTTTTAAGATGTGAAAATTATGAGAGAAAACAGGACCCTTAAAGAGTGCTTTTGAAACTATAAACTTGCCTTTGTCTACTTAATGTTCCTATTTTCTGGAATTGGTTCTGGGGTTAGTGATGAATTCATCTTCAGTTAGGTAGGGAGAAAGGAGAAACTAACATTACCTGAGGGCTTTCTATTGGTTGGAACTTCCTTTTTCACATATTATTACTTAATTCTCTACACAGCCCTATGGAGTGATATTATTATTACTGTCTTTAAGGGATGAGGAAAGGTTAGGTGGAACAGAAAGATTAAGTCATCTGTGTAAACTATGAGTGCTCTTGCCATGATAGGGAGTCAAGTCTAACTGCAGTATTTTGTTTTAGCCATACAATTTGTTGTCTAATGAGTGGCTCACTTATTTGCATGTGTACTCTGTTCTGGGCACTTAATAGAACAGGAAACATAAGTAGGAAATATTACCAGACTTTAAATTTTTAAATATGAAATGATGGCCAGAGTAATTAGGTTTAATTAATAGAGTTCTTTAATTTTATCTATGTATTTTATATTTGTATAAATAAATTGTTTGCATGGAATAAATATACATGAAATTTGTTATTATACTTCATTGTTGTGCAAATAACTTCATATTGATGTATGATTTTTTTTCCCATTGCTTTTGTGATTTAGGACATAGATATATTTTCATCATTAATATTTGCTTATGTTGCAAAATAATGTGATATAAACTTGACCTTCTCACTTTAATCTACCATGTAGAGTGTTCTGAGCCAGGCTGACATCATCATCAGAGAAACAGCTATTATTTAATTGGTTCTGAGCCATCCATATTTCTGCTGTAAACCATACTCCAAATTATACAGCCTCACTAATATGTACAAGCTGGACGCTTTTAAACTTGGGTTTGTTATAAGTTAAAACAATACAAAATTATAATACTTAAAATATTAATCATTTTTAAGTATTTTATGTAGTGTTACAAATTTATCCCTTACTACAGTCCAAAATAAACCATAAAAAAACAGCTTTCCATATAAATTCTAGTCTTTTCTGATTATTTTCAGCTAATGGTATGGCATGCCCAAACTGTATTTACTAAATTATATTTTGTGCAACAGGGAGTGGGTGAGGCTTTCAGACATTTTCAACAGAAAATTCATTATTTGCAACATCAGTTGTCAGCACAGGTGCCCTGGTTCAAGTGATCCACCCAGTTCTGGGAATGGAAAAGCTGACACAGGACTATGAAGGGCTATGTCTGATATCATCTGGGCAGGAAATAGAGAAGGCTGAACTTTAAATAATCCTAATAATTTCCAAATCCATCTGACATTAGATGGTTAGGTAAAACTGCGATGGATGTATATGCCCTAATTATTTATATTTGGTAAATTTCAGATGAAAAATCTTGAGAGAGAGAGACAGAGACAGAGACAGAGAAAGAGAGAAGCACTATTTTTAACTCACGGCACTTTCATCCCCTTTAGCCAGCTGTAGTTATAAAATATCTTTCAACAGGACTATCCTACATGGACCAGGTAAAAATATGTTATAGTGGAGTGTTTTCAACTCCACCAGAGGGGGAAGCCCAAAGATACCATTAACAGTAATTCTTTTACCATAAATATGGAGAATTGGATGTTTTACGAGTGAATTAATGGGCTTGATTATGAAGACTCTACTATTCAATATTCATACTTTTTAAAATTATTTTTTAATGTTTGTTTATTTTTGGGAAGGAGGGAGAGTGAGAGTGGGGGAGGGGCAGAGAGAGGGAGACAGAGGATCCAAAGTAGGTTCTGCACTGACAGCAGAGAGCCTGATGTGAGGCTCAAACTCATGAACTGTGAGATCATGACCTGAACTGAAGTTGCATGCTTAACCAACTGAGCCACCCAGGCACCCTCAATATCCATACTTTTTTTTTTTTTTAATGTTTATTTATTTACTTTTGAGAGTGAGAGAGGCAGAGCATGAGCAGGAGAGGGGCAGAGAGAGAGGGAGACACAGAAACCAAAGCAGGCTCCAGGCTCTGAGCTGTCAGCACAGAGCCGGATGTGGGGCTCGAACTCACGAACCACGAGATCATGACCTAAGCCGAAGTCAGACACTTAATTGACTGAGTCACCCAGGCACCCCAATATCCATACTTTTTAAAAGTCTGTGGCTCCATCTTTCCAGAGCTATTGTTTTGAGATGTTTATAGATTTTGCCAAAACCCAACTATCTGTTGTCTAGTGATTGACAATGTAACATCCTCTCCAAAGCATTTTTGCCACTGTAAGCAGAATTAGTCAGTCTTCTCTATATTCCTACACCACTTGGGCCAGATCTCAATTCTGGCTTTTATTATATTGAACATAATTACTCATTTACATATCTCTCCTCTCTAGTCCATGACCTCCTTGATCTTATAAGCCATTCCTTATTTCTTACTGGTTCCTGGAAGCTGGCTCATTGCTTGATATAAATTTCATGGAGTTAAATTCAGTTTTAACATAGTCTAGGGGCTCCTGGATAGCTCAGTTGGTTGGGCATCTGACTTCAGCTCAAGTCATGATCTCATGGTCCGTGGGTTCAAGCCCCACATCGGGCTCTGTGGTGACAGCTCAGAGCCTGAAGCCTGCTTCAGATTCTGTGTCTCTTTCTCTCTCTTCCTCTCCCCCACTCACACCTGTCTGTCTTTCTCAAAAATAAATAAACATTAAAAAAAAAACAAACATAGTCTAAATAGTGTTTCTCAAAGTGTGGTCTTGGTATCATCTGTACCAGAATCACCTGGATGTTTGCTTAGAAGCACAGATTCTTGGGCCCAACAGCAGACCTACTTAAACAGAATGCCCCGGGTGGGGCACAGGACTCTAAATTTTTATAAGGATTCTAGGTGATTGTTATGCACAATGAAATTTTTCGGTAACAGCTTTATTCAGATGGAATTCCTATACCATACGATTAACTCACTTAAAGTGTGCCATCACAGAGTTTTTTTTTTTTAATTCACAGAGTGTACAACTGTCACCACAATTGATTTTGTAACATTTTCCTCATCTCCAAATAAACCCCATTCCCTTTAGTTATTTAGCAGTTATTTCCCATGCCTCCCAGCACCAGGCAACCACTAACACAGTTTCTGTCTTTATAGATTTGCCAATCTGGACACATCATATAAGTGGAATTACATAATCTGAGGGATTTTGTGATGGCTTCTTTCACTTAGCATAATGTTTCCAAGGTTCATGCATGTTGTAGCATGCATCAGCACCTCGTTTGTTTTTATTGCTGGGTAATATTCCATTGTGTGGACATTCTACACTCTATATATTCATCAGTTGATGGATATTTTGGTTGTTTCCACATTTGGGGCTATTATATATATATTTTATTAAATGCTTACTTGTTTATTTTGAGAGAGAGAGAGAGAGTGCACACACAGGGGAGGGGCACAGAGAGAGGGAGAGAGAGAATCCCAAGCAGTCCCATGCTGTCAGCACAGAGTCTGATGCGAGGCTCCATCTCACAAACCGTGAGATCACAACCCGAGCCAAAATCGAGAGACGGATGCTTAACTGACTGAGCCACCCTGGCGCCCCTGGGGCTCTTATAAATAATGCTGTTACAAACATTTGTGTATAGCTTTTCAATATCAATACTTTTTAAAAGTCTTTGTGGCTCCATCTTTCCAGAACTATTACTTTGAGATGTTTTTGGATTTTGCCGAAATCCCAACTAGCTATTTGTCTAGTGATTGACAATGAAATGTTCTCATTTTTCTTGGTTATATTACTAGGAGTAGAATGTCTGAGTCATATAGTAACTCTAGGCTTTGCTTTTGAGGAACTACCAAACTGTTTCTTAAGTAACTGTACCATTTTCCATCCTTATCAGCAATGTGTGAAGGTTCCAGTTTTTTTACATCCTTGCTAACACTTTCTATAGTCTATCATTTTTATTTTAATCATGTGGATGTGAAATGTTACCTCATTGTGGTTTTGATTTACCTTATGGCTAATGATGTTGAGCATCTTTTCAAATGCCTGCCAATCATTTGTGTATATTCTATGGAGAAATGTCTATTCAAGTCCTATGCCCATTTTCAAATTGAATTGTCTTTTTATAATTGAGTGCTAAGAGTTCTTTATACATTCTAGACAGAAGTCCCTTATTAGATATATAATTTGCAATTTTTTTTCCCCATTCTGTGAGTCATCTTTCTATCTTCTTGATGGTATCTTTTGACCTCTGAAGCACAAAACTTTTTAATTTCATAAAGTTCAATTTTTTTTTCTTTTGTTGCTTGTACTTTTGGCATCACATCTAAGAAATCACTGACTAATTCAAGGTCATGAAGATTTACATCTGTTTTATACTAAGAGCTTTATAATCTTAGCTCTTACCTTCAGGTCTGATCCATTTTGAATTAATTTTTGCATATAGTGTGAGGCAGGGTCCAATTTCATTTTTTTTTTGCATGTGAATGTTGGTTGTCTCAACACCATTTGTTGAAAAGACTATTTGCCCATTGAATTTTTTGATACTCTTGATGAAAACCAACTGACCATAATGTGCAACACAATAAAAGTTTAGAACCATGTGTCTATTGGAATTGTGAGCTGACCACTGTAATAAAAGTAATACAGGATAAAGTTATTAACCTCAAACTACTTTAATGGTTATTAGTCTTGATGTGTATTTATAACTCCAACTTTAGTGTATACAGAGAAGTTGTGAGGATGGGAATCAATGAGGTGGAGGTTAATGGGGAAGGCTTGTGCTTTATAATGCAAACTACTTAATTCAAGAAACTTACTTGGCAAAATGGTCTTATAGCGATTTTTAGTTCCATGACGTGGAATGTCAATTTCTTTGGGATCCACAAAGTTCATTGGAATTTCCTGCAAAAATAAATGATATCAAATTAGTGTATCTAATGCTGCCACAAAGAAAATCTTCCCAGGGGGCCATCTGATCCAGAGCCCTACTGAACTTCAAAGTCATTTATAAAACAACAGACTACCACCTCTGGTTGACCAACACCCTTCCTTTTATAAACATATTAGCTGCACCCTGTCAAGCTGACTCTAAGAAACACCTCTCTGTCTTAGAAACTATTATTTTATATATGGTTATCAAAGAAACATATAAAACTTTGATTAGATTTTTAAACTTCTATTTGGACATAATTGCTAGAAATATGTACACACACAGCTGAAAATTGACAATGTATTCAAATTTCTTTAAATCTTTATATAAGTTCAGTATCAAAAATTTCACTACAATGGATTCTCTTTTAACATTGTGTAACTCTTTTAGGATTATTAAAACCTCCCTCCCCAAATGGTAAATATAAAGGGCTTTTTTGTTGATTCAAGAGATGATCATAGGATGCTTTTTTGTATTAAGGAATGGTTGATAATTGTACAGTTCCATTTGTGTTGTCAATGTAATATTTTTAGTGAAGGTCACCCAGACACTGTTTTCTCCCACTTAACAAGAATAGTAATAGTTTTACTCGGTCAGAATATATGTCATGTGCCTCAAATGCTTGGAGAGGGAACAATTAGAGTAGAAATGGCTCCATGGAAATGAATTAGATCTAAAAGGTGAGCATCTGTAGCTGACTGGGACAAAGAAAGAAATAAGCCAAAGTTTTCAAAAGGGTCAAAAAAATCATTTAAGGATTTGATTACACAAAATAGTATGATCTCTAATTAAATTTTTGCAAAACATTACTTAAACGTTAACGTGAAATAAGAGAACTTTCATCTTTAGATCACGTGAAATACTATTTTTGTTACTTAAACTTTCTTCAGGGGAAGATATAACTCAACAGCCTAATATTCATTTACATGGAAGAAATTATCCATAAATTAATTCAAATTGTCCCAGTTTTCAGTCAATCTGAAAATATGAGGAAAGCCTGACTATCTTATAAATTTGAGATGTGGTCTACAGAGAGAAGTAGTTTACTTTTTAAATATCATTTCCTAAATGTGCACTATTTTAGATATTTATAACATTCATTCCTACTCTTTGTTCCAACTAAATGTTATAACTTCTCAGTTCCAAGTTACCAAAATAAGCAAAATTGTTGGATGTTCAACAGAAAGCACATATTCATGTTTGGTAATTTCAAACAGGTCAGTCTGTTTTAGCAAAGCTATGATATGTTTGTTTCTCCTCTGCTTCTTCCTGTTTTCTGACACACACTGACAATTTATCATCTTCCAGCATTATCTTTCTTTTTGGTACTCCTTGTCATTTTTCCTTTAAGGGCTTATCTCAAAGAACAAAGAGCTATCTATGGTTCCAGAAAAGAATACTAGATGTACTTTTGATTAGCTGTATGATCATTGACTTGTTCTTGCATCTCACTAGGTCTCATTTTCTTCATATATGAAAAGATGACACACTACAAAGTCTAATTTTAAAAACTGCATGTTCATGTTTTACTTTGGATGCTTAACAGTAGTTGAAGAGGCTAACAGCAGATCTAGCCCATTGCTGGATATTTCATCATTAGAGTGATTGCAAATATCTGAACAGACCTTGGGATGATCAATTTATTAAAATCAACAGACTTTGGCTTAAGATGTACAACCGATTTAAGATTAAAGTGAGCTATAAAATGCATAATCCCCTTGGGCAGTAATTAGAACTAAGAAGGTCTAATCTGTCTCCATGCTTTCTGGGTCGGAAATGTGTTTTCACGAATCGAGTTATCACCAGCTACACTGATGGGTTGCCATCACTTTTGGCTAAAACTCCCAATCCTCTTTAGCCCACATTTGGTCTTCCCCCATGTTCCTTATTTCATTTAAGGTCACTGTATGCGGCCTGTTCCTCATGTCACAAACTGAGGTATCATTTCTGACTTCTTCCCTTATTTTGGCCACCTCATCCAATTCGGCCCCCTTCTTGCAGATTCCTATAGGTTTCCCACATTTTCATTCCTACTATCTTAGTTTAGACCACCATGCCCAGTCCACAGGATCACTCTAGAGCTTCCAACATACCCCTTTCTAATGTTCACTCCACTGCAGATAGAGTGATCTTTTACAAACTTAAGATAAAGTTCAAACTTTTAAATATGTATCAAGACTCAGGTTTCTTTTATAACTCTGAGGCTCAAGCTTTGCCACTTTCCACCTTGATTTCAATGCTTCAGCTAAATCGAACAACTTAATTCCCCAAACAGTGACAGTAAACTGTTCCTTCTTCCTGAAATGGCTCTTCTCTGCCCAGTTCCTTCTTGATACTTCTTTGCCTGGCCAGCTCCTACATACTCTGCCTCAGTTTAGTAATCACATGCTAGTTTGAACACTTATCAGTACTTGATGAGATGTAGGGTGGCTCTAAAACCTTGTACTTAACCTTTTAAACTGTAACTGTTTACTTGAGTGGAGGACAGCGCCATTTTAGTAGGTGCCTCTAGGGTCTAGTTTATCAAAATACCTACTGAGGAGTGAATAATAAACAGCTGGCTCACCATGAATTCACTTTGGAGTAAATGTGAACTTGCCACGACGTCCCTCAGCTGTGACCTTGTGAGGATTCGGCTGGCTGACTGCAGATACTCCATTGCTACCTTCTCCCGTGGGGTTGGGATAGCCACAAAAGGTTCAACATTCCCCAAGCTACTCATGTCCAATGTAAGAGATACGTTGGACCCTCGTCTACATTGGGGAAGAATGTTAATAGGTTTAGACACCACGTGAATCATTTTGATCACACAAATTCGTCTTTCTGTGCATACACACAATTCAGGGAGAAGTTTTACAGAAATAAGGACCAAATGTCTTTTCCTCTTATGGTACCATAGTGGACTATAGCAACTCTCCAGAGTTTCTTTACAGGAAACTGAAAGTTTTGTTGTTGGAAATAAATCTGAATTGAGAAAATGCACTATAATTTATTAATAGGTATATTTGACACAAAAATAATAAAATGGCTAGTAATATTAAGTGAAAAATTTAGGAAAAGTAAACATCACTTTTGAATTGAGAAATTATGTATAACACAAAACAATTCTATTTTTTGCATGTCTGAGAGCTCAGAATAGAAATCATATAGCCATCTAATATTTTTGACACATGATCTTACTGGACATAGGAAGCTCAGAATGGGAAAAATCAATTTTAGTTCACATTATTACTACTGAAGTAGAATTTAAAAGTTTTAAAATATATGTACTTTTATAACGTCTGAGTGAATCCCCAAATAATAGCATCTGTAGCCTCCATCTATGTATGCATGCATGCATGTATATATGTGTGTATATGTATTTATTTAATTCTGTGATAAACTCATAAGGACCATAGAGATCACAGATTCTTATTCTGAATTACATTAATCTTCCCTCTGTAATTTCCCTCTTCTTGTTGAGAGGTGAGGTGGGGCTTTGCCAAATTATAAGGGCCCCTTGTGCCCTCAATAGAAGGTGTGAGTGCCTCTTACCAGTAACATTAGCTGCTTGGAAACAAGAAGTAACTATAAAATAACCTGTGCAAGATTGAGGGTCAAAATCAGAGATTTTATTCACAAAAACTATTAAGTTAAAGGGCCTTAGGCATGAGTCAGGTGATCAAATACGGTGCCAACTGGTTGGTGTTCCAAGGAAATGGAAAACAGGGAAAAACAGGTCATAACAAATGTGAACAAAGACAGTAAGAGCAAATACTAGGTCCAGCGTATTTCATTTGAAGGGTGATTTACACATTTACTATGGAGCACTACATCTGGAAATATTCAAGTAGCTACAGCTTAATTTTAAACAATGGAAAATTATTAGAACATACAACAAAACCCCACTAAACAAAAGTGAGTAAGTTCTTCCTGTTATGAAATTGCCTCTGGTTGTAGGCTTTGGTGGCATTCTATAATTTGATATGTAATGTCCTATTTATTGATTTCTAAATGGTTTATAAAAAAATAAATGGTTTGTAATTGTAGTTTTAATTCTTGCTTTGGCTTGATGTTTATGTAAGTGTTTACAAATTTATTTTCCTTATTAATTTCTAGTTACAGTAATACACATCAGAGAATGGTCGGACTTCTAAAGTTTGGAATTTCTTAATTTTTTCTTGGGGACAAACACTAGATAAGGTATTCTGAATATTTCATAGGTACTTTTGGGGGCAACTAGTTTGACTCTCTATTTACCTCTAGCTAGCTAGCTATAAATTTATCTATGTACATATGTGTATCTATATCACCTTATTTATTATATTACTGCATATTATTAAAAATATTATTCCAATCTATTTTTTCCCACTGGATTTCTCAAAGCCTGAGATGTATGTGAGTCTTCCACAACACTTGCGTTTGCTATTTTTCCTTATATTCTTATTGATTTTTACTTTATATATTTCAGCCATTGTTTTATTTGAAGTGATTCATAATTATATCTTTACTATAAATTTTATCAATATTAAACATTTACTTTCCTATTAATTTTATGTCTTGCCTCACATCTGACTACTTTTTCTAGTTTTATTGAGATGTAATCTACATACAGCACCATATAAGTTTAAAATGTATGGCATTCTTTTTCGATTTAAGTATATTGTGAAATGATTACCACAATAAATTTAGTTAACATTCATTATCTCCTAGGGACACACACACACACATACACATACACAAAGAAAACAAATTTTTTTTCTTGTGATGAAAACTTAGGGTCTACTCTCTTAAAAACTTGCAAATATACCACACATCTGTGTTAGCTATAGTCATCATGTTGTATATCACATCATGCACAATACATAATTTATTACCTTTTGATCACCTTCCTCCAATTAACCTTCCTGCAACCTCCCACTTGAGAAAAATTAATATTGGCATACCTGCTAATTTTTTTTTGCATGATCTTGAAAACCCTTTTCTAATTTTTATTATTATGGTTAACTTTTTGAATCCCTGTTAGAGATTAAGGGGTAGCATTCTGGATACTCCATAAAATCTCACCTAGCTGATAGAAGAATGTTTGGCCCCACCATTTTTTTTTTTTTTTTTTTGTGGCTGTTGAGGGTGATGTATGGTTTTGTTTTGTTTTGTTTTGTTTTTTGAGAGAGTGAGAGAGAGAGAGAGAGAGAGAGAGAACACCAGAGGGGAAGGCACAGAAAGAGAGAATCCCAAGCAGACTCTGTGCTGAGCTTGAAACAGGGCTCCATCTCACAACCCCTGAAATCAAGAGTTGGACGCTTAACCAACTGAGCCACCCAGGTGTCCCAAGGGCTCCTGTGTTTTGAGTAGGAGGTAAACAGTTGAGAAGGTGTAAAGAGTGGTTCTCTCAGACCAAGAATTTTAATCTACTTTTAATGGGAAAGCAGTTTTTTTAAATTTTTTTTTTACATTTATTTATTTTTGAGAGACAGAGGGAGACAGAGCACACGTCGGGGAGGGCAGAGAGAGAATGAGACATAGAATCTGAAACAGGCTCCAGGCTCTGAGCTGTAAGCACAGAGGCCAACAGAGGGCTCGAACTCACAAACCGTGAGATCTTGACCTGAGCCCAGGTTGGGCACTTAACGGAGCCACCCAGGCGCCCCAGTGGGAAAGCAATTTTTATCATTTCTCAATACAGTTCCTCTGGCCTTTAAATTGTCAGAAATTCTTTCCTCATTCTGATAATAGCTTGTTTATTAGTTTTGAGAGTATTTGTGAGAATTTGGCTTTTGTTGGCTTCAGAGATTTTTTTTAATAAGGCATTGGGAGAGGCCATTTAAGGGATTGCTAATCGGATTCCATTTTATTTTTTATTATTTAAAAAATGTTTTTAATATTTATTTACTTTTGAGAGACAGAGAGAGAGAGAGAGACAGAGTGTGAGCAGGGAGGGGCAGAGAGAGAGGGAGACACATAATCTGAAGCAGGCTCCAGGCTCCGAGCTGTCAGCACAAAGCCCAATGCAGGGCTCGGACCCACAAACCATGAAATCATGACCTGAGCCAAAGTTGGACACTTAACTGACTGAGCCACCCAGGTGCCCCTCAGATGCCATTTCAACCAGTCTTCAGCCCCAAAATACTACAGTATCTGCCATCTGTCCATTAAGTGATATGCAGTGCTACAGTGATTTAGTAGAAAGGGAGATCACTTCCATTCACAGTGGCCAGAGATGTACGAGGAATAGGCATTTGAGTTGAGCCTTGAAGGTAAAAGTTCAATAGATAAATTTTCGGTAAAGGGTTATTTCAGGGAGAGAGCCCGGCAGAAGAAAAAAAATGTGGAAGCAGGAAATGATAAGGCATCTTTGAGAAATGGCATATAAGCAGTTTGAGCTAGAGTTCATTTGTATAAAAGTGTATTTTGGAATTGGGGGCAGGGTCATGTAAGAGAAACGAGAGAAAAGCAAGAGTCACAGAAATAAGAATTAAAAAGCCTACCCACATCCAGAAAAGAGAGAATTGTGAACATCAGGTTATATAAACTTCTATTAGGGCTTTCCACAGCACGCCCTGCCTGGGAGGGGAGGGTGATTAGAAGCCTCTGAGATTCCACGTCTAATAGGGTCCGTTTGATCTAGTGAGCAACTTTTCTGAAGATTCTGTGATAAATTGAGAGCCATGGAAGCATTTTCATGCAAACCGACTTTGTAAGGAAGAACTACTTTTGTCTGGCAAGGGAAGGAAGAAAGGAAACTAATATTTATTAAACATCTATGATTTGCCAAGCACTGTTCTAAGCACTTTCACATATGGTATTTCAATTTCCATGGCAGCTCTCTGAGGTTATTACTTTCCTCTATTTTATAGGTGAAGAAATAGCTAACTTAGGAACATGAAACTGGAACAAAGATTCAATCCAAGTTAGAATATAAAACTCAACCTCTTTCTTTCTGCTTTTCTACCCAAAAGCAAAGTAATGGTGGGCAGATTATGTTAGACCAGCCGGTGCCTCACATGGAGTTGGGGGCCAATTGTTGGGCGGAAGGTCAAGACTACTGAAGTCTAATGTAGAGGTAGTATATTATTCAGAGCACAAATTCTGTCTTTACCGTTATATTTGTCTGGGTTCAAGTCCTGCCTCTCCCATGTCCTTATGGTGGACCTTTGGTCAGTCTACCTAGCCTCGTTACTTGTCAATTTCTTCTTCTTCTGTGAAGTGAATAATTAAGAATACTTGCTTCAGAGGGATATTATAAGGATTAACCAGATAGTATAAGTAAACCACTTGTAAGTGTTGCCTGGTTATTATTTTGGGTAATAATGGAATAAAGTCTTATATAACTCTCACGTCTGCCTCTCTAATGGATCTCTTGAAAGAGATCTTCACAAAAATTCAAAAATTGTTTACACTGAGATTAACTTTAACATTGTGAAATTAATGGATGGTATCTACACATTTGTCACTACAGAGAAACACATCCTTCTTGATAACCTATTTATCTTAAAATTTCCCTTTATTATGGCAAATCCGTTTCCCCTGAACCCTAAACAATTCCAGAACACTTCACCTCAACACCTCAGACAATGTCTCAAAGTTCAATTATGGAATTAATCTTGTACAAGCTGTTGACCTTACAGAGAGCATTTTTCCACAAAACAGCCCTTATCGTGGTCGTTCTCTTCTATCCTGGCTGTGAAATATTACCATAGGATGTCACTAACTTGGAAAAATCTCTGCCTTTGTTAACTCTTATTTCCAATGAACAAACAATATTTAAGTTAATCGAAATACAGTGAAATAAGAAAATCAAATCAGTAGAATCCACTTAAAAACTCTGTACATTTCTTAGTCATGTATTGTGCTTGCAGAGAAGAGATTAAATACACATCCATATATATTTTAAAGAGTTAATTTTTTCATTATAAAAGTGACACATACTCATTGTAGAAAATTTATAAAAACTAGAAATTTTAAAAAGGCAACTAAAGTCACATAAACTTCACTAGCTTTTAAACCGACGTTTAAATTTTGCTATGCCATAGGCAATAAAGGCAGTGACTTATTGCTTTAATTTTTATTTTTTTGGTCACAGATGGGGGTAAATATATTTTCATATGATTATTTTTCATTTATATATCAGTCCTTACCCTTGAGAAGTGTCTGTTCATGATCTTTCCTTATGTTCACATTGTAGCATTAATGTATTTATTATTGATGACTATGATTTACAATAAATTATTTCTCAGATATATGTGTTGAATATATAAGATTTATTGTTGCCTTAAAATACGAAGGATTTTTTAAAAATTATGTTTACATCCAGTCAAACATATCAGTCTTTTTGTGTGTGCGTGTGGTTTCTTGCATTGCTTTAATACAAAAAATTCTTCTGGAAGCTTAATTTTTACTAAAAGCTAATCTTTTAATCTATTTCTAATTTATTTTGGGGTATGGTAATGGTGAGAATCAACTAGATTCCGCCCCCCCAAATAGGTTATCAATGTGTTTAACACAATTTACTGAACGATCTGGAGAACAAATGGATTTTATAATTACAGAATAATAGGCTTTTAACCAGCTATCACTGACTAATGATCTGCTGGAGAAAATGTCACTTTACTGAACTGAGATATGAAATTGCTTCCCAGTATCCATAAACAAAAGAAGTAAGGATAGAATCAAAAAGACATTTCAAAAACAAAACAAACGTAAGAAGTTAAGAGAAAGTACAAATTAAGGTACTGGGGAAAAAAAATCGAAAGGATTTAGAGGGAAAAACAATCAACAGAAATAACAGGAGACCTGGACCTTTAATGAAAATGGAATATGGGAAACTAAGAACATGAACTCTTATTGAAAAGTTTGCTTCTCCTTTGTTATGTAACTCTGGACAAACTGTTTAGACTTTTTTATGCCTCATGATTGCTGTTGGACAAAAGGGAACATAATAAAAAGCTTTATCAAGCTCCTGCTGTAGGACCAATTATTATTTATGCCAAAAAAATAAATAAGAGGGAGGAAATTCAAAAGATACCAATTCAAACAATTGAAGGAAAAAGCAAATTCTTAAAGAAAGGTAAAAGGAATGCAATAAACAGCATGCTAATTACAATTAAGTAAAAAGGAAAACATGTATAAATATTATGGCCCAGGGCCACACATCCATTTTAGCAAGAGTTTATAAGCGGTGCTCTGTTGAAACTGTTTGAGTCTGTACCATTGCTCTTAATGACCAAGAAGTGGGAAGAAAATAGAGCTAAAAATCTAAGAACACTAAAATTGCCAGTTAGAATAACTCAAAATTAAGCATTTCTTTTCTTGGTAGTTGGGGCTGGATGTTGGATTTTAGAAGCTGGATTTAGGCAGAAGGGCTACAGTTCCTAGCCCTGGGGCCATGAGGCCATGTCTATGCTGTCCCCTTTGCAATGCCTCTGCCACCAACAGCAGTGAGCCTTCAAGCCTGGCACCTCACTTAGTACCGGATAAGGAATGGAAATGGGAGTCAGAGAACAAAACAAATGATCGGTTTGCCTGTAGTCCAGGAAGATGTACTTCTGCAACTACTGGATTAAGAAATTAAGTTTCAAGGGGAAATGGTGGTAGCTGCTTATCTTGAACTTTTTGAAAGGAGAACGGAAAAATATGCATCTAAAGATTATAAGAATTTAGTACAGAGTGAAAGCAAACAGATCTGATCTTTGAGAGCTTTTCTTAATTCTTTTGTTGTTGTTGTGCTGTAAAAAAATACACATAATTCATTCAGAGCTGTCTTTATTACCATACACATCTAATCCTACATGGTGAAAAGTTGGAAATAATATTGATGTCCTCTCCAGATCTGAAACGTTGTGAGTCCAGGACCTTCAGTGCTGCCTTCCCTCCCTCCTTGTGTATTCCCATTATAAGGATCACAAAGCTGACGATCTTGCCTTGATCCCCAAGGTGAGCATAAACCCCTCCACCTCCAACTTGATTTTTCTTATTTAATTTTGCTCAATTTGTCCACATATTTAGTTTTCTAGGGTACCTTTAATAAAAATGAAGAAAAAAACGAGAGAAGTTTTTACTCATTTGAAATGGCAAAGGAAGAAACAGTGGTGAAATAGAGCGATGAAGTCCATTTATTGTGTATGGATTGCCTGGTCCCCACAGTTCCTTGAAACTCCAGATTCTACCACTTTTAAGTTCCCAAGGTAATGGTATTTAATGAATGGCTTGCTGTTTGTCTCCATCTCTTTACCTCAGATAAACTATATATAGTACTAACTACCTTCCTGGATCACTTGGCAGATGAAAGGGTAAAATTAAAAAAAAAAAAAAAAAAAGAGGCTAAGGAGTGCTAGGAATGTTAAATTGTGGCTTAAATTCAAAGCTCCTGGAAAGTTAAGTGTGACATAAATGCAGTGTAACTAATTTCTAAAAGCTGAAATAAATGAATAGATATTGTTACCATCCATAGTAAAATTTCCCAAAGGAAATCCTGTAGAGAAGAAATGTAATAAGGTTAAAAGAGACCAAGCACAGGGCCAGGAAGATGACAAACGTATTTCACTCTAAAGCAAAAAGAAAATCTTAAAATGTAGAGAACATTTTTTGGTGTGGGAAATGATTGATTTCCTACTTAAAAGCACTACTTCACTAGGTAAAATACTGCTCTCCCTTTTGAGTGATTATATACAATTTTTTTATTTCATACAATGATATCCGACCTTTTACACATGGATAGGACAAGGCAAAATTTACATCCTTCTGTTATTATTTAAAAAAATAAAAGTCAAAACAATCATTAAAAAAATAAACATAAATTGAGCTTGTTATATTTTTCTTGGAGCGTTGATCTTGGAATGTGAGTTTAAATCAATGTTCGACACTTCGCTTAAGCTCTTCCAGCCTCAGACTACCTAATCTGTAAATGGGGATGATAATAAAACTCACAGGGTTGATTCACCTTATAAAAATTCAAGAAGCGAAAATACATGAACATTTCCCAGCCAGTATCTGGCATATAGTCCAGTATATGAATAATTATAATGATTAATAATAATCATGTGGTAATTCTTACTTCGCTCTATGCATAAATGGCTGTGTGGATGGGAGCTATCTGGCATACACATTGCTAAATATTTGAAGAACGCAATGTTGGGAAAGTTGGTTAGTGATGAAAAGTCAGCGGCAGTGTTACATATGCAAAATCAGTGGCCCGCGAAGTGGAGACCATTTTTCATACCTCGAGCCCTTAAAATCCTTGCCTCATGTCCTTAAAATCAATAACATTTTTTTTGATTCAAAACTAATGCATATTCACGGTGTAAAACCTAAAGCTATAGATAACAAAAACAAAGAAAAAATATTCCATAATACCAATACTACAGTGACTACTAGTAACATTTTACGTGTATGTTTAAGTCCCTTATATGCATATAGGACAAAATCTAGATTTTTACTCTACATATTTCTTTATGACTTGCCTTTAAACTAAATATATCATCTTAATATCTCTTAATGTTTTCAAATCTATTTAAAAACTCTTTTCAAACACTCTATAGTATTCCATTGAATGGATGTACCATAGTTATTTAACTAATACCTTTATTTTTGTATACCAACTTTTTTCAGTTTTTCACAATTGTAGACAAGACTGCAAATAAGTAGCCTTGTATCTAAATGTTTGTGCATTTCCATGATTATTTTTAGACTGAGGAGTACTAAACACTAACTCAAAATCTCTGAGTTTGGGGAAACCACTGAACATGTGGAATGTGATAGAAACATAAAGACTAACTCTTGGGGCTCACTGATATAGAATGAGCTCAGACCGTCTTCATCTAGTGTTCAGACCTTTACAGTAGCTCCCTAACAAACTTCCATAACTCTAAATCTCCTAGTCTGCTATGTTTTCTTCCAGATTTCACCAGAATGATGTCTGAGCACTGAAAATATGGTAATCAAACTTGGGATTTTTTCCTCTGAAACCCCTTAGCAATTTTTCCAATATATTCACGAGAAATGACCTATCCTAAAGTGTGAACTCCTTGAGGACAAAGACTTTAATCCTCTTTCTGTTTCCAGTCCAGAACACATGGATAGTAAATTTTTGTTATCTACATGTCTGAATGATTGTAAATACTTGGTGAAAGTAATACTGTGTGTAATTACTGTGCTCTGATGGTTTTTCCAATCCTCTGGGATAGGAGAAGTGGGGGGATCATGTTAGATAGAAGTTTGAAAATTTGGAATGGTGAAGCCATGCTTATCCAGGTACAGTAAATGTTACAGTTGATATTTAGGTTGAGTCATTTAAGTATCAATGAAATCTAGCATTAACATCCTAAAGAGCTGTGATGATTTTGTTAACAAAAAGGAAAAAAGTAGTGCTTTGACTTATAACCAAGTATGATTAATTTTTACTCTTTTTTGGGCATTTAGTATTGTTTTAACTGTCACTCATAGTGAGGAGGCTGTTTCCTTTTTAACAAAAGAACAAAATGATGGTAGCTCTAATTTTAGTCCCAAGTTTAGTTTTTCCAAGTTTATATAATTAGTTAAGAAAAAGATGATCCTGAATGAATAAGTCTCAGTGAAAATATCATTCTTTCTGAAATGAGAAATCTTTCTTTGACTTTTAGCTGACATATACACACATACACACACAATTTCCTAAGTAACACAATACAATTAATAACTCCGTCTCTATAAGCAATCAATGACCAAAGAACTCTTTTGGTACTGAACATTACAACTAAATTAAATATATTCATTTACTCTCAAGACCAGGAATGACACACACGATTATAACGATCCACAGAGTTCAGCTAAAATGTAAAATCATCAAAAATATGCAACTTCTCAGCTTCTTCAGTTTTTTCCTTACATTTGGTTGTGCAGCCCAATTTTTTAAAAACTGAATTCTGAAATTCTTAAGGAAATCTGTTTTCCAGTTAAAAATTTTTTTTTTACCAATACATATGCAGTTGACCTAGCATTAATATTTTTAGCATTAAATGTATTTTGTACATATATTACATGTTATAATTTTTCTACAATATATGATTCCATAATATAAATTATTATGTATATAATTTTATATATATAATTGAAGTATAGTTGACTCACAATGTTACATTAGTTTCAGGGGTACAATATAGTGATGTGACAGCCCTACGCATTATACTCGGCTCATAAGTGTAGCTACCATATTTTTTTCAGTTTTAAATAGCAATAAAGGAGCGATTTTATACCTCAATAGACAATACAAAATAAACCTATAAAGCAACCTAACTGATACTGATAATTCTGATAAGTTGCAGTTAGACTGTAATAAATGACTAATTTCACCGCTGACTGCAGTTAGAGTGCATGTTGATAATAAATCTCTGGAATTAATCATCGAAGAGATAAAACTTGACTACTTGGAGGACTCTGCTAAGTAGCAGGAGCATATACGATTTTTCCTCTTAGAAAATCAGGCAGGTTGGTAAACTTACTCTTGCCTCTGCACAGATTATCAGGCATTGTTTGCATATTTATATTAGAGTAAATGTTCACTTTGGGAGTCCTTGTATGTATGGAACTATGTCATCATGATTAGGGATAGAATGAGAGCTTTAGAAATGTAGTTGATCAAGAATTTGTTCTTTAAATTTGCAATATTATTCAGTTGTAGACATTATTGAAGGTGTTCTGTAATTAGAATTCAACCATGCAACAGAAAGGAGTCAGCATGATTTGGATCTTCGTGGAGCCAGTTGTGAGCTAAACTCTCACGAGGGTAAATACTAATTTCACTGCATCCAGATATTTTAGAATGTTGTATTTTCATTTTCATTTATCTCAAAACATATTCTAATTTCCTTTGTGATATCTTCTTTGACCCATTGGTTATTTAGCAGAATGCAGTTAATTTCTACTTATTTGTGAATTTCCCAAATTTCCTTCTGTATTTTTAATTTCATTCCATTTGATCAGAGAATATAGTTTGCATGACTTCAATCTTTTAAAATTTATTTATATTTTTTATGGCATATCCTGGAGAACATTCCATGTACATTTGAGAAGAATTTGTATTCTGCTGTTAATGGGTACAGTTCTATAGATATCTATTAGGTCTATGTTTTATAGTTTTGTTCAAGTCTTTTATTTCCTTCTTCATCTTCTGTCTGGTTTTATATTAATTATTAAAAGTGGGCTATTGTATTCTGCTAATATTATTGTCGAATTATCTATCTCTGCCTTTAATTCTCTCTGTTTTGATTCTCTGTTTTTAGGTGTATATATGATGACAATTCTTATGTCTTCTTGATGAATCGACCCTTTTATCATTATAAAATGTCCTCTTTGTAGTAACATTTTGGGGAGGGTATATGGGACTAGGATAAGCAAAAATACCACACCCCATTCTTACTGAGAGTGAGCTATTTTTCTTAAATAAATTCTCCTTGAATTGTTGCAAGCTTTTGGTTAATTTCCAGAGTTGTAAAAAGTTGGTTTTGACCATTTTTACTAGTATTCTCACTGCTTTTAAGGAGGATTGGATATTGGATGTTCTTACTTTACTGTTCTGCAAGTCCTTTCCTGCCTATTCTTTTTAAAATATCTTTTTTGGTGGAATATATTTGTCTTTTAGAGTGGATTTGAATTTTGGAAACAGCCAAAAGTTTCTTGGAGTGATATGTGGTGAATTAGTTGATCAATATGAGTAGAACCAAACCTTGAAAATGAAAAAAGAAGAGCAAACTAAACCCAAAACAAGCAGCAGGAAGAATATAGCAAAGATTGAAGCAGAGATAAATGAAGTCTAGAAAATCAAAAGAGAAAATCAATGAAACCAGAAGTCGCTTCTTTGACAAGATCAACAAAATTGACAAACCCTTAGCTAAACTGAGCAAGAAAAAAATAAAAGACTCAATTTGAAATCTCAAATTAAAGAAGGTACATCACTACCTATTTTACAGAAATAAAAAGATTAAAAGGAAATACTATGAATAGCTGGATATCAACAAATTAGATAACACAGATTGGCAAATTCCTGGAAAGACATAAACTACTGAAGCTGATTCAATATGAAATAGATAATTCATAGACTCGTCTAAGTAGACCTGTACTAAATAAAGAGATTGAATAAATAATTTAATAAAGTTCCTATAAAGAAAAGCTCAGGACCAGAGTGACTTTAGTGGAGTCTACCAAATGTTTAAAGAAGTATTAACACCAATCATTCAAAATCACCTTCAAAAAACAGAAAGGAGAAAACAATTCATAGCTCATTATGTGAAGTCAATATTAACCTCAAACCAAAGCCAAAGTCAATATAAAAAAATTACAGCTAATATTAATTAGAATATATATCAGTATGAATCTGTATCCATATGAATCTAGAATCAAAAATTCTCAGCACAATATTAACAAACCAATTCAGCAACACACAAAAAGTTTACATAGCAATGACCAAATGAGGTTTGCCCCAGGAATGCAAGGTTAGTTTGATAAACAAAAAATCAAACAGTGTTATATGCCATATTGAAAGAATAGAAGACAAACCACATATAGACTCAGAAAAAAGCACTTGACAAAAATCCAATTTTTTTATGATACAAGCATTGAACAAACTGGGTGTAGAAGATAGCTTCTTCAACCTGATGAAGGGCATATTTATAAAATACCCACAACCAACATCATGCTTCATAGTGAAACACTTAAAGTTTTCCATCCAAGATCAGGCACACTTTCTTGTACAAGTAAGGCACAAGTGCTCTTACCACTTCTACTCAATATTGTACTGGAGATTCTAGCCAGGGCAACTAGAAAGATAATGAAATAAACAAACAAAAATCTAGATTGGAAAAGAAGAAATAAAATTATTTTCATTTGCAGATGGCATGATCTCATATAGAGAAAACTCAAAGAAATCCACAAAAAAGTATGTTAAAGGTAATGCTCCAGTTCTAAAATGTTGTATGATATAAAATCTATTGAAGAAATCAATTGTATTTCTCCATACTAGCAATTAATATCAAACATGAAATTAAGAAAACAATAACATTTACAATGTCATCAAAAAGAATTAGATATTTAGGAATAAATTTGCAAAAAGTGCAAGAGTGGTACACTAAAAACTCTAAAACATTGTTGAAAGAAATTCAAGAAGACCCAAATAAATGGAAGGACATACCATATTTATGTATCAGAAAGGCTTAATATGAAGATGGCAATACTTCTGAAATTGACCTACAATGTCAATGCAGTCCTTGTCAAAATACCAGCTGGCTTTTTTGCAGAAATTGACAAGCTGAACCTAAAATTCATATGCAAGGCAAGGAACCCAAGTATCCAAAACAATCTCGAGAAGAACAAAGTGGGAAGACTTATGGTCCCTGATTTCAAAACTTACTACAAAGCTACACTAACTAAAACAGCATAGCATTGGCATAAGAAAAGATATATATATCAGTGGAATAGACTTGAGAATTCAGAATAAATAAGATGTTCAATATCATTAGGCATTATGAAACCAAAACTACAAGGAGACACCACTTCACTCTTGCTAGGATGACTAAAAAAAAAAAAAGGACAATGACAAGTATTGGCGAGGATATGGAGAAATTGGGACCCTCATATATTGCTGGTGTAGCTGCTTTGGAGAAACATTTTGTTGGTTCCTCAAAAAGTTAGACCTATAGTTACCATATGACCAAGCAGTTCCACTCCTAGGTGTATACCCAAGTGAAATGCAAACATATGTCCACACAAAACCTTGTGCAAGAATGTTTATAGCACCATTATTCATAATAGCCCAAAATGGAAACAATTCAAATGTTCATCAGTGGTGAATGAATATACAAAATGTGATAAAGCCATACAATGCAATATTGTTCAGCCACTAAAAGAAATAAAGTACTGATACATGCAACCACATGAATGAACCATAAACACACTAAGTAAAAGAAACCAGATACAAAGGTCACATACTTCATGATTCCATTAACATGAAATGCCCAGAATAGGCAAATCCTTAGGAACAGAAAGTAGATTGGTAGTTGCCAGAGGTTGAAGAGTAGGAAACTGGGGAGTGAATGCTAATGGGCATGGGGTAGTGAACGTGTTCTAGAATTGTCAAGACCTTATAATCAATCTTTGTTATAATTTTATCTTAACATTATTTTAATAATAAAATGCCTATTTATTAAAAGTTTAATAGAAATTTTGTTGATTGTTAAAGGGAAGGAAGAGAAAGAAAGAAAAGAAAGGAAGAAATGGAAAGGAAGGAAGGGAGGGAGGGAGAAAGAAGGAAAGAAAGAAAGAAAGAGAGAAAGAAAGAAAGAAAGAGGAAAAGAGGGGGCCAGAAGTACTGAAAACATTTCCCAGAGAGACTATTTTTAAATGATAAGAGCGATAAAGCTTCATTGAAATATATCGTAGACCCAGGGACAGTGGCAGCTCTGATTATCTGTGGGACATCTACAGAAAATTTTGCAGTCAACATGTATATGTGTTTGCATAACATAGTAGAAATTTTAGAGAATAATATCTTATAAAATAAGAATAATGTATGTCAGTAACAGTAAATTCTCACCATGGGCTTCATGAATGAAAATATAGGGCTATTTTATCACACAGCTCACAATTTCATACATCTGTATTGCTTTGCCTGTTTAGCAATAGGCAGCAAATTTCTTAGTAGATGTAACCATGGTGACAAATTTTCTTAATGCATCTCTGAGTTGTTGTTATGACTTGCATTGCCTTTACTTTAACGTACGCGTTTTGTTCTCTTTCAGATTAGCTATTAAATTGAATTAAAATCCCTTCACACACACTCACACACACACACACACACATACACACGCGCGCGCGCGAAATCTATGAGTATCTTCTCTTCTCTCAGAGCTCATTTGGAACGTCCCCTTGTTATATGTTTGCAGTCAGAGTGTAAATTCCCTCATTTCTGCCCCTTCTGGGTAATCAGTCAGAGAGGTTGCAGGAAAAGAGAAGGAAGAAAAGAGAAAGCGTTGATTTTTACTGACTATATCTTCCCCCTAACTAGAGTCTGGAAGGAATCCTGACTTAGTTTCTGCATTCAACTCCTAGAGGAATAACCAGCTTGCCATAGGATGAGAAGTGCCCATGCTCCTAAGGTGGCTATGTGGCTAGTAATGTTGTAATAATGTAATGTAATGTAATGTAATGTAATGTAATGTAATGTAATGTAGCACTATAACATTATAAGTACTACTAATGATGATGATGATGACAGCACCTAACACTAAATTAAACTAAGCTTGCAAGAAGTAGTTTACTTGTATTACCTCATTTAATTTCTACACTAATTTTTGAGAAAGATATTATGATATTTTCCTGTTTTATATATGAAGAAACTAAAAATGTTAAGTAATTCATCAAAAGTTATACAGTAAGGTATGTGAATACAGGTAGTGTAATTCCCAAGACTTCATACTTTTTAAAAAAATTTTTTTAATGTTTATTTATTTTTGAGAGAGAGAGAGACAGAATCTGAAACAGGCTCCAGGCTGTGAACTGTCAAGAGTTCATTCTTAACCACAAAGCTGTGGTGAATTTAGTGCAATAACAAATATTTATTGAGTACCTACTATTTTCTAGAAACCATGTTAAGCTCTAGGGAGGCGGTGGTTGCCAAGGTTAATAGGACATGACTTCTGGTCTTGAAGACTTGACAGACTATGAAGAAAGAAACCGATAGAGACAGTTTGAATATTATGTAGAAGGTCACGGAATAGTCATGACTAAGAAATTATAGGAGTAGAGGCTATCTACTGATTTTTAAGAGCACATCATTGTACTTTTTTAATTCTTTTTTTCAGCTTATTTATTTATTTTGAGAGAGACAGAGAGAGGGAGAGAGAGTACATGAGCAGGACAGGGATAGAGAGAGAGTGAGAGAAAATTTCAAGCAAGGTCCATGCTGACATACTACAGAGCTCTATGTGGGGCTCAAATTCACGAACTGTGAGATCATGACCTGAGACAAAATCAGGAGTCACAGGCTTAACCGACTGAGCCACCCAGGGTCCCCAAGAGCACATTGTTTTATATGAAATCTTTGAACTTCCTTTTGGTTGTTAGAGATAAACATTTATAAAACTAAATTTTCACAAAGAAAATTTTCACATTTGTGGAAAAAGCTAGATATTTTAAAAAGTAATTAACTTTAACGTCTATCTGAAAGCTCCTAGAAGTCCCTCTCTCACTGAGTATAAGAGGTAGATATCTTAGGGGCTCCTGGGTGGCTCAGTCAGTTGAGCATCCGACTTCAGCTCAGGTCATGATCTCAGTTTGTTAATTCGAACCCCACTTTGGCATCTCTGCCGTCAGCACAGAGCCCGCTTCGGATCCTCTGTCCCCCTCTCTTTCTGCCCCTCCCCGGCTCACACTCTCGCTGTCAAAAATAAATAAACATTAAAAAAAAAAAAAAGAGAGAGGTAGATATCTTAAGTTATCAACCAGGGCACATCAAGTTCTACCTTTACCTAAAATGAACTCGGTCCAAATTGTGAAAATCTACTTATCCAGTTTCCCCAAACGTTTATCCAAGAAAACCAATTTATTTAAATACACATTCCTGTGTTTGTTCAGTGTTCATTTAAAAGTGTACCACCCTAGGGGCGCCTGGCTGGTTCATTCGGTAGAGCATGAGACTCTTAATCTCAGGGTCATGACTTCAAGCCCTATGTTGGGCGTGGAGCCTACTTAAAATAAATAAAATAAAATAACAATATTAAAAAAAAAAAGTGTACCAGTTACGGGCTTTGGCCAGTTAGAATGTTTCAGGAATAAACCAGGATGATGGTTGCCTTCTAAAGTCATTGACCTTCCACCTTGGAATTTCAGAGGAGGGAGTTGCTTCCTTTGGCCAGTGAAGAGTCAATGACTTTGCTGGGTTATTCTGTGGCCATGGATTGTATCTAAAGTACCATCGCTTCTCAGATGGAAGGAAGGCCTCAATTACCTGGAAGAGTGTTAGCGATAAATGAAGAGAGTGGCACTTGACTTGATTACCATGATCACATTCTTGCCAATGTAAATACACAATCATGTTATCAGGGATGCCTAGAACAAGGATAGATGTTTAAATATAAATTATTAAACATAGTTGCCAATAGTTAAAATAAGCCTTTCTCCTCAAGTAATGGGGATTTGTTGATCTGATGCCATTCATAGTAATTCTGGGTTTTCTCTTATCCACTTTTTATTTTATTTTTGGGTCTTCCTTATCCACTGTCAGATGGAATAGTTGCAAGATAACCCTGAAAAATCAAATAGCCATTAACTCAAATGCAGATATCATGAATGCCAAAGTAAGTACTGTGTTTTATTATCTCTATTATGGCCAAGGAGCAGATGGGCTGGTAAAAAATAAATATTTCTGGAATGCAAAATCACATACACATTTCTAAGAGTGAACTGAAATTTGTCATGTAAAGGACACTTTTATACTTGCTGTAGGAAATACATCTCTTTGCTTTTCCATAGATAAAAATGTTCTTTAGTTAGTATGTTTCAACCAATCAAACAAAATGAAAAAAAATGCCAGAAGCAATGTCCCACTAATACTCTAGAAACACCCAACATTTTATATAAAATTAGCGGTATATATACTTTCCCCTTTTATATTGAGATAAAATTTATATACCATAAAATTCACCTTTTAAAAGTATACAATTCAATGATTTTCAGTATGGTCCCAGAGTTGTGTAAGCATCATAACAGCTAATTTATAACATTTTCCTCAGCCCATAAAAGAAACTCCCTACCCACTAGAAGTTAATCCCCATTCCTCCCTCTCTTCAGTCCTTGGAAACTACTAATCTACTTTTTGTGTCAATGAATTTGCCTATTTTGGACATTTCATGTACATGGAATCATACAACATATGACCTGTTTTGTCTGACAACTTTTACCGAGCATAATGTTTTCAAGGTTTATACAAGGTTTATTCAGATAGTATCTATCACCAATTCATTCCTTTTTATGGCACAGTAAATTCTATTGTATGGATATACCACATTTATTTATTCATATATCAGTTGATGGACATTTGGATTGTTTCCACTTTGGGCTATTGTAAATAATTCTGCTATGAACATTTGTGTACACTTTTTTTTAATGTTTATTTTTGAGAGAGACAGAGAGAGGGAGAGATAAGAGCGTGAGTGGGGGAGGGGTGGAGAGAGAGGGAGACACAGAATCTGACACAGGTTCCAGGCTCTGAGCTGTCAGCACAGAGCCCAACATGGGGCTCGAACTCACGAACCACGAGATCATGACCTGAGCTGAAGTCGGATGCTTAACCGACTGAGCCACCCAGGATCCCCTGTGTACACATTTTTGTGTGGACATGTGTTTCATTTCTCCTGGTATACACCTAGCAGTAGAACTGCTTGGTCATATGGAAACTCCAGATTTAATTTTCTGAGAAACTACCAAATGTCTTTCCAAAGTGGCTGTACCATTTTACATTCTCATCAGCAATGTACGAGGGCTCCAGTTTCTCCCCTACTTCGCCAATACTCATTATTGTCTATAATTTTGATTAAAGCCATCCTAGTTGATGTGAAGTCATAGCTCATTGCAGTTTTGATTGCACTTCCTCAATTACTCATGATGTTGAGCATCTTTCATGTTCTTACTGGCCATTTGTATATCTTCTATGGAGAAATATCTACTCAAATTATTTCCTCATTTTTAAACTGAGTAATTTGTCTTTTTAGTTTGAGTTGTAAATTTATTTATATATTTGAATACTAGACCCTTGTTGGATATATGATTTGCAATTTTTCCACAATTTTGTGAATTGCCTTTTCATGTTCTTGATAGAATCTGTGATGGATAATTTTATGCATCAATTTGACTGGGCCATGGGAGGCCAAATATTTGGTTAAACACTATTCTGGCTGTTTTGGGATGAGACTAACATTTTAACTGGTAGACTAAAGTAAAGCAGATTGCCCCTCTGTCATGTGGGTGGGCCTCATCAAATCAGGGGAAGGCCTGAATACAACAAATAACACCCTCTCCCAAGTAACAGGGAATTATTTCTGTCTTACAGCTTTTGAACAGGGACACTGATTTTGTCCTTTGGACTCAAACTGAAATTTGGCTTCTTTTGAGTCTCAAGCCTGCCAGCCTTAGACTGGAACTACACCACTGGCTCTCCTGGTCTCCAGCTTTCTGACTCACCCTGTAGATCTTGGAACTTGCCATCTTCCACAATTGCGTGAGCCAATACTTTATAATAAATCTGTGTGTGTGTGTGTGTGTGTGCGCGCGTATCTACACACATCTGTTCTGTTTCTTTGGAGAACACTGACTACAGTCTCTCCCCCATTTTTTAAAGTTTTGTTTATTTATTTGTTTAATTCTACACCCAATGTGGGGCTTGAACTCATGACCCCAAGTTCAAGAGTTGCATGTTCCTCTGACTGTGCCAGCCAGGTGCCCCCCTACAGTTTCCTCTGAAGCACAAAGTTTTTATTTTGATGAAGACAAGTTACATATTTTTCCCTTGGTTGTTGTGTTTTTGACAGAAATCATTGCTTAATCCAAAGGCACAAAGATTTATACATATGTTTTCTTCTAAGAGTTTTATGGTTTTATTTCTTACATTTTGGTCTTTGATTCACTTTACATCATGTACTGGAAAGCTTGTCTTATTAGAGTAACAAAGTGGATTTTATAAATAATAAGTATATTATAATATATATGTACTGATAAATATCTAACGATAGATATTTATTTTTAATTATTTTTGCTATTGTAAACAATGTTACAATGGATATTTTTGAACTCTGTTATTTGTGCAAATATGTCTGAAGGAACAATTTTGAGAGATATAATCAATATAAGCTTCTGCTATATATCAAGTATGGCAAATGTAAATTTTCTTTGTTATTTAAGAAATTATAAAAAGCGGGGCGCCTGGGTGGCTCAGTTGGTTAAGCGACTGACTTCGGCTCAGGTCATGATCTCGCGGTCTATGAGTTAGAGCCCCGCATTGGGCTCTGTGCTGACAGCTCAGAGCCTGGAGCCTGTTTCAGATTCTGTGTCTCCCTCTCTCTCTGACCCTCCCCCGTTCATGCTCTGTCTCTCTCTGTCTCAAAAATAAATAAACGTTAAAAAAAATTAAAAAAGAAATTGCAAAAAGCAACCTCTTTACCTATTTTATTTCCCCCTCTAGCAGTTTCTGAGCTTTTATAATAGGACAGCATTATTAGAATATTGGAATTATGGTCATACTATAAAACACTTGGATTGATTCCACTATATCTGCACTCTAAATTTATCTTCCAGGGGCGCCTGGGTGGCTGTCTGTTAAGCATCCAACTTTGGCTCAGGTCATGATCTCGCAGTTTGTGGGTTCGAGCCCCTTGTTGGGCTCTGTGCTGACAACTCAGAGCCTGGAGCCTGCTTCGGATTCTGTGTCTCCCTCTCTCTCTGCCCACTCTGCTCACTCTGTCTCTCTCTTTCTCAAAAACAAACATTAAAAAAATTTAAATTTATCTTCCATTTTCAGGTAGGATATTATTAGTAATTTTCAGTTTTTTCCCTATTGTTTATAAGTAAAAAAGAAAAAGTAAGTGCATCTGCACTGAAGTTTATATATTTATTTATAAATAACATACATGTACTGTTGTACTCACATGCAATGTAAATTATAAAACGTTTGCCAGATTTAAAATAAGGAAGGGCAAGATGAAAATAAATATAAATGATTTTTCTAATTTCTTTTTCTACATTCCAATGGACCATTCCACACATTCCTTGGTGTGGACACATGCACTTGGAAACCATTGTCTTGATTACCTAGACTTACATATGTATGTGGTTGCTTCCTTCAGCTGCTTTGGGTATGTATACAAGATGGTAAGAATCTGACCCGGTGCAACAGAAAATCTGCCCTATCGGCTATAATCACTATTCATGAAAGATTGTTTACAATAACATTTTAGTTGTCTGTCACAGAAGCCATTTCAATCTGTCTTCTAGATATACAACTGGTAATCATTAAGTTTTACTCAATGATTTCAATTTGCCATCTCAAGGATGTCTATAACTGTAAAGATGAAATTACAATGGTCTAAATTTAATATATTCAACAACACTTCTCCAAGGCAGATGGCAGTGGAGAATAGGTAAAAACAGGCTTTTGAACAACAGCTACAAGAATATTCCTTGTTTTGCTAAAAAACTGTTCTCTTTCAGGTGTTGTTTTATAATAAAATTCATTATTTCTTTTTACCAGAGACCTCAACATAGAAATCCTAATATTTATCTACACAGCTCAATCTCTGAAATATTCAATAATGGCTTCTTTTGTGTGTGTGTGTGTGTGTGTGTGTGTGTGTGTGTGTGTGTTTAGATCTCCAGGACATATTTCTGTGAATGATATAATAATTAACAAGGAAGACATATATACAGATGTAAAAAGAGGTAAACCACCTTTCAGATAAAGGGAGAATGTAAGACTAGAATGACTTTAAATGCCAACTAACCCTGTCATCTGAGCATGTTAAGTGTTCCTAAGCTGTACCAGTGACACTTCATTCTGAGAATGGTCATTTTTGATGATAAGAGTGGACTTCAGAAATATACAAATGGGTCTAACTACTAAAAGACTTTAACAGGGATGACAAGGTGCAGGGTCAGCAGATTTAGCAAAAACACAAGATAAGTTAGATTTAAAAAATAGCTCTGGGGCACCTGGGTGGCTTAGTCAGGTAAGCATCCAACTCTTGATCTGGCTCAGGTCGTGATCTCAAGGTTCATGGGATTGGGCTCTGTACTGACAGCATGGAGCCTGCTTGGGATGCTCTCTCTCCCTCTCTCTCTCAAAATAATAAGTAAACTTAAAAAAATAGCTCTAACTGCCAAATTTTTGTAATTTAATTTAAAAAGCCGGATACAGAACATTTAGGGTGTTTTGACAAAGTCATTATAGGATGCAGGACAAAGTCATTAAATAGAGGACATGTCCCAATATACAGAATGCCTGGCAACACTACCAAAATGGAACATAATTGACTTAATTTTCAATTCCTTCTATGTATCCATGCCTTTCTTCTGTGCATGGCAGTGATTTGTAGATGTGGGAAGGGAAGAATTAAGTAAGTACCCAGGGATTTTCAAGACTGAGTAGAGATGAATTATTTGTTCTACTTATCATAATATTTTTCATTGATTCCAAATAGAAAAAAATAATTTTGGCTTTTATTATGTACCAAACAACTGTAATATAAAACCCAATAACTAGTCAGTGATTTTCCTGTAATAATGTTTATTGATTTCTGATCTGAATAGGGATCCATGCTAACAAATGAAAAAAAAATTTTTTAAAAATCCCACACAGTCACAGTACTTGAAAGATCTCTCAAATTAAATGTCTGATTTCAGGATGAAATGAGTTTTTAAAAATCTGTTATTTTGATTTGAATATTCTATTATATGTAGTTTTGGGAATTGCTTTTTGACTGCTGGACATTTAAAACAATAAAGTACTGTAAGCCTTAACACTGATAGTTACACTTCTAAGAGAGATTTAAAAAAAAAAATATTTCATGTTCCACTGCTTTATATACAAACACACACCCTTTTTGTGTCTTACCATTCTGGGTTGAATATGTGAATATTTGGAAAAGTTGGATGTTACGTAAATTCCTTGTATCTTGTGTGAAGGAAATTTGCTCACTCTAACAAATAGTCTTCAACAATTTAAATATTTAGAGTTTGCCTATATTATAGATTAAGTGAAATACTTATAAAACATGAGAAACACAATTCTAATGGCGAAATAGAAGAATACATAAATTTGTAGATGGAAACATTTATAGCAGGTTGCATATGCTAGAAATATTGTGTAAAACAATGTGAAGGTAAGTCCTTTGAACTTTTTTTTTACCTTCACTTGTTTAAATTATCAATGAACACATTTCCACCACTAATGCTACGTGTCAGATAAAGAACATTCAGAGAACTCTAAACGAGATTAGAACGAAGCGCTTAAGACAATCTGTTCAAACGGATAGAGTTCGTTAACCAAATACTACTGACCCATTCCTGGAGTTCAGGCCCACACCTAACAAATTCCAAGAGTTCTTCAGACCTCAGCAAGTCAAAATATACTACGGAAATCATTTTTGACAAGAACTCTTGGGCTAAGCTTTAAGTAATCAGTATCTGGTTGGGACAGGAATCACCCAGTATCCTGTGGAGGAAAACAGCTGACGCGAGGGCCATTTCAGCTTTCCCTCTCATAATCATACTTTCTGATGTACTGCCAGTTCGCTCCTGGGCTGCCCCGGGTAAAACGTGTAGCATTGCGGGAACCCAGAGTTCACAAATGCAAACTTTGCAAGGCTCCCCACCCCCACCTTTTCCTGCAGACGATTCCTACAGTGAAGTTGTGCTTTATCACAGAAATAAATCCCTTTTTACCACAAATCCTAATGGAACTTCTAAAACTCCTTGAATCAATTGTGTTGTTGCTTTGTTAGGAGGGGGAGGAAGAGAGCAACAAATTCTTTCTGTTTTAGAATGAAAATTGTGAAGGCTTAAGCATCCAAATTCTACTCTTCCGGGGTCTATGTCTATTACATCATTACCATTGCTAACAAAGAAGTAAAAGCCCTTCATGACTGATCTCAAATGAGAATCTTCGAAAGGGCCAAGGACGCAGTAGCTGGGAAACCCTGTTGAGTTCATTTGCTGTCTGAACAAATAACAGTGTCCCTGCTGGGACTGCCTTTTATTGATGATAAGGGATCTCAGGAAAAGGAGGCTTCTGCAATTCCCTATCAGCTTTAGGATGGTTACATGGCCCTTTCCCCGTCTACTTGATTTGGCTTTAAATCTTAAAATGGCAACAAGTATCTTCAGCAGGATTTTTGGGGACAGAGAAATGAACAGCTTAGATGTCTTAGGAACAAAAGCAAAAGCTCAACCTGCTGTTGACCCTGAAATTTTCCGTTAGTGGCACGAAGGTGCCATCTAGGGGTGGAGGGTGGCAGCAGCAGCTCTTCTCCAAATGGGATGGGTTTACGCAGGTTAGGCTGAAAAAATTATCTTATTTCAGAATGCTTCTGTTTCTCTGCTGACAAAACTGAACACAGTCCACTTATGAATATCTGTATTCATAAGAATATATCCATATACAAGGCTAAAGCAGAAGAATTACAGGGTGCCTTGGGCATCAGGGGTGGCAGAAAATAGAAGCGTGAGGTTTGCTAGCACACAGACCTGGGCTCAACTCTGCAGCCTACAGGCACTGTGGCATTTACTTAAATGTCCACATTTCGGTTTCCTCAAAATTAAAGTTGAGATTTTCAAATCTCTCTCCCTGAAGTGGCTATGAGAAGGAAATGCTATTAATAGATGTCATGCATCTTGTACAGTACCTGACACACAGCAGCTGCTCGACAAATCTGAAGTATTCACAGAGACATATCAAGTCTTTTCTAGTTTTTCCCTCTCCATACAAAGAAAGAGTTATTCTGGGACATTTAAAAAAATTTGTACTAATGCTAGATAGACCTTGGGGTATTATCCTATATTTAAATATGTCCGATAAATGATGTTACTTCCTCTATCCCCTTACCTTTCTTTGCCCTAGCAACTTTTTCCATCTGGGTTCAGATTAAAGCTTAGATTTGATTCTTCACTGGATAGGGTTTGCTTATCCAGAAAGCCTCTTCATAGCAGTGATGCTTCCTATTCTAGGCATACCAAGAGAGGTCTAGTTATTTAAAATGCATGTGTTATATGAACAAGATCATCAAGAAAAGCACACTTGCCATATGTCCCTGAAAGAAATGCATTGTAGACATTTGCCCATTGTGAGAAGTGAGATGATTCATTTTCAGAAATACCAAATAAAAGCTGTGCTGTCTAGTTAACAATAAGTTTACAACCTATTGGAAATATGTACGAACCCCTCCCCCTGACAATGGAGTCCCAAACCCTTAGACACTTCACTTCTCGGTTCTTCTTCCCCTCTCCTTTCTGTGGGCTTATTTTCTGCCAGCTTTGCAATGAGCATGCACCAAAGAACTGAAGTCTCTGCGTCACCTTAAGGAATGTACATTTGTTCCAATCAGACTACTTTGTGCCTTACATGGGCACAGGCGATGTCCGGGGAAGGCTGTAACCTCTGTTGTAGTCAGCCAATGAGGAACCAGGGGAAGGACTTGCACTCTAGGAGATACATTGCCTGCGGTAACTGCCCTGAGTGTGTCTGTCCATCAGACACCCGCTCTTGCAAGAATGTTAATTAAAACCTTGCTTCACTGTTCTCTGAGCCTTTGCATCTCTCCTTTGATTAGGTCAGTGGGCTTATTTTTCACACTCATTGTTATCTCTATTGCTTGGATGTCCTGCAAAAGCACTCAGTTATGCATGCTACTGCCAAACATCCTAAAGCTCTCAGCTTAGTAGGTTAGAAATGATGTTAAAGAACCAAGGGAACAGTTTTGCTTACAGTCAGAGTCAACGTTGCACGTGGTAAAACTGCTGTCCAGGAATAGACACTCATTTATCCTGGCTAGCATTTCATGACGGGCACCCACCACTCTTGCGAATAACAACTGGCAGCCACCTTCCTTGGGTATATTCCTTTCCACTGCCACAGGACCAGAGGTGGAAAGAAGAATAGGCATACAGGGGATTGCTCCTGTCCAAATAGATTGTCATGAAAATCAAAAAGGGAACTAAATTGAGGGGGACCCGGGAGAATATTAAATGTTTTTCAAATAAATGCATTTTAGGTTTGCTGCAGGATTCTGTTTGGGTTCACTACCAGATTTTTTTTTTTTTTAAAGGCCCTCGGCCAAGTCTCCCTGACTGCTTAAAAATATTTATTTAGTGTCCTGGGCTTTTCTGCTACTTGGCTATTGGTAAAACCAGGATTATGGCTCTGCAAAATATTAGGATTCAAAACACTGCAAGCTTTTCTTAAAATTTAACCTTTATTTCACGGACCTAGCCTCTCAGGTGGATCAAAGTTCTCCCTGCTAAGACAGCTAGGAAAGAAATCTTTGGGAGGGTGGCCGAACCATATTGGAATTGACAGGGTCAGCAAGAATAGCAAACTCTTAATGAGCATGCTTAGCAATTCTTTGGTGACTCTATGCCCTGAGTGGACCCTAATTTTTTTAAGTTTTTTTTTAATGTTTATTTTTGAGAGAGAGACACACACACACCCAGAGGCAGAGAGTGAGTGGGGAAGGGGCAGAGAGAGGCAGGCACAGAATGTGAAGCAGGCTCCAGGCTCTGAGCTGTCAGCACAAAGCCTGACGTGGGCTTGAACCCACAAACCGTCAGATCATGACCTGAGCTGAAGTCGGATGCTTAACTGACTGAGCCACCCAGGTACCCCGACCCTAATTTTAAATGTATTCAAATTTTGGTGTGGAAAATAATTAAGAAAGAACAAATGAGCAGAGTTTGTTCTCAAAATAAAGGAGGCATGGATGAATAAATGGTCAAACACTCTTCTACCCTTTGGGAATTTCATCCTGGTTATGGACTCACCATGGACGCTTCCTCTCCCACCCACTTCTTTCCTGCTTTCTTACCACCACAACCCAGGGTACTTTTAGGTCTTGTGCCTAGGACTTGCAAATGCCTTGGGTGAATAAGAATGCTTTTCCTGTGTAAGAACACAAGACATTTTAGGAACAGGAAAAGCCTATCCGGTCCAACATACCTGCCCTTTTTAGGTTTATCTTAATCTCACCTTCCTGTAGTGTTACCTTCCTTCTCTTCCTATACAGAAAAGAAAAAAAAAAAAAAGAAAGAAAAAAGAAAAAACAAAAAACACTCACCACATTTCTTGTACATTTCTCATGATATCTAGTATCGCTAGACCTGATACAATCAGACATACATTTTAATCCTTCTGTCTTTAAAACTAATGACTTCTGAAAACAGTTCTCAAGGCTAGTAGACAGTTTGCAATTCTTCTTTTTATCGGGTCATAAACCGTGACTTTGAAAGAGGAGGCTCCAAAGAGGCTTGGCTTCCAGGAATGGGAAGGTCATCTGGCTTGATTTTACACTTAGATTTCAATTACGAGCTATCTTATTTGTCATGTTCTGGGTAGCAACATTTGCTTTCAGAGTGCTCAGTGAAAAGGGGTATGTTTATGTGGAATAAGACTTATGAGGAAGAAAATACGCAGCTGGCTAAAGATGAATCACAAACAGCAGAGACCTGTTAAAAAGCTTAACATTCTCTGAGCCTTTCCTTGTCCCCTGTCACACATTTCATATCTGCAGTTTACAATAGGGTGAGGTAAGCCACTCACCATCATGAAAAAGGTAAACTATTTATTCAACAGATGTTTCATTACTTGAGAAAATTCACATTTTCAATGAAAAAGCTAAAAAAGGGGCCTTCTGTGCAAAGCCTTACAAGAGATCCCCGGCAGCGTTTATATTTAGTGTCTACAAGTTTCAGGCACCGGAGCCTTACTTTTTAATTGTGCAGTTCAACAAATCACTGAGAAGACACCAAAACTGTCTGCCAGATGTCGGCCACTGATTAATTTGTCTTAAGTTCAGCCAAAAGGGAAGAAAATATGATGGGTGGAGCATGAATAGCAAACACAATCAACATCTGACCAACCAGGGTTTCCTGTCACCATGGGAACTAAATTGATTGGCACCGGTTTCCTGTGTACAAGTTAAAAACCAGTAGCAACTGCGGTAACAAGAATAAACTACAGATAAGAGACTTGGAAATTAAATCAAGTCATATCATCAAAACTTCAGCTTGGAACCCTGTGCAGAAAAGTCCTGAGATAATGTTGGAGGACCTTTTTTTCCCTTTAAAGTTATGTCAAGCATATTTACTTATTTAAAAAAATGTTTTCCCCAAGTTTATTTATTTATTCTGAGAGAGAGAGGGAGAGAGAAAGAATCCCAAGCAGGCTCTGCACCATCAGTGTAGGGCCCGATGCAGGGCTTGAACCCACAAACTGTGAGATCCTCACCTGAGCCGAAATCAAGAGTCAGATGCTCAACCGACTGAGCCACCCAGGGGCCCCTAGCATATTTAATTTTTCCACTTCTGGCAGTCTGAAATCATTAAAAAAGCCACTGAGAATTCAAACTTATGTTAGGACTTATGTATTTTTCCCAAGACTCGATATTTCCCATAATTCAAATGATAAAATTTTACTAATGCGTTGGAGTGAATTTTTGTTTCAGTTTTTACAGCATCTTGGATTATAGCTTTTGGAGGGCAGAAGGAATCTTGCTTGTATAAGGGCAGACCCAAGTATATGCACAGATTAAATATTACAAATATAAGTTGCAACCTAAACTTATAAAATATAAAATTGCAGAAGACAAAATGGAACCCAAGCATCAACATTTGCCTTTTTTGTTTGTGTTTAGGGTTTTTCTTAGCCCTTTGGCTGCTATTGCCATCAGCATTAAACAGCATTTCTACTGCAGTGGTACGTGTTTGGCTCAACAGTGGATTCTGTTTATTATTGCTTTATTTAGTCATTCACAAATTCTTATTAAGCATCTGAATATGTGGAGGGACATATAAACTGAAGATATTGACAAATTAAACAGCATGGTAGTTTTCCCTTTATTTTTAAAGAATTCACAGAGACCCTAAAAGAGTTAAACAAACATGCACAGGGATGGTGGCAAGTTGTTGAGGAAGAATGAAATAGGGGAGACAAATGTTTGCAAAATGTACTACCTTTGAAAGACAGTTAAAAGTTGAGGGTTAAGTTGAAAATGATAAAAAATGACCATTTTAGTTGTAAGAGGTGTTTGTTTTTGGTTACTTCATTTCCCCTTATTGCATTCCTCTGATTTCAGAATCACTCTCAAAATTCATTCATTCCTTATAGAAGTGTATATAAATTATAAAACATTCCTCAGACCGTATTGTAGAATTCATGATACTTCTGCTCTTACCACCAGCGTAGTGGTTAAGAGCAGATGTAGGGAGCCAGGTTCTGTCTCTTAAGACTGTGTGATCCTGGGCAGGTTACTCAACCTGAATGCCCATCAGTTTTCCCATATGCAAGATGGGGACACGACCAGTATGCTTCCTTCCTTAGACTGTTGTGAGGATTAATTGAGATAATATATGCAAAACACTTAGGACCAAACCTGGCATGTGGCAAGTGCTACGTGACTCTGAACTGGCATTATTCACATCCTTCCTGGTACCACTGCTGCGGGTGCTATCAAGACACCTTCAGCACAGCTGCTACAACTATTACTGCTTTCCCTGCAGGTATGGCTAGGGTGGTTGTGGATTCCCTTGTCATCGCCATTGCTGACTTCCCCCTGGGAACCACCGCTGCCCCTGCTCCTGTGAGAAGGGTGGCTGGGGCTTGTTCCTGCAGTGATTGCTGTCAGTGCTGTCACTGTCGTCAGCAATTACTACGGGCATGGCGCGTGAGGGTGTGAGTGTGTGGATGGGTAAGCCTTCGCAGAACTTTACGCGGGTTGTCTCTGGCGGTCGGGCTGACTGTGAAATCATTTCTCTGTTTTTGTTTGGGCTTCACTATGCTTTCAAAATGTTTGCAATAAGAAGGTATTATTTGTATAGCTCCTTAAAAAAATGACAAAAATGTATGGGGCGCCTGGGTGGCTCAGTGGGTGAAGTGTCTGAGTCTTGATTTCAGCTCAGGTCATGATCTCATGGTTTGTGGAATCGAGCCAATGTCAGGCTCTGCACTGACAGTGCAAAACCTGCTTGGGATTCTCTCTCTGGCCCTCCCTCACTAGCACATGTGCGTGTGTGCTCTCTCTCTCTCTCTCTCTCAAAATAAATAAATAAACATTTTTAAACAATTGACAAAAATTTATAAGGGCTGGAGAAACATTGAGGTCTCATATTTACCAATATTTGCTATAGCTTCATGGCCAACATTCCCTTAAGAGAAAGGAGGACACCCTTTTCAGTGCTCAGCAGGCATCTTCTGTATCATCCTATTATAAAATGAGCATGAAGGCATAGGGCCAGGAGACATGATTTATGTACCATCTAGCTATGCACCAAGATCACATAAGGCATTTAGTCACTGGCTTATTTCATTGTTATTTTTATCTCGTGTCAAACCTTTCCTCATTTATCTTTATGTTTAAGAAGAAATATTTTTTGATAAGAGGAGAGATCTTTTGTATATTTTAGCCAAGCTATTCCCAGGAGAATGCCCTTGGGTTGGCCCATAGCTCAGTTTTGAACAATTACCCTGACATTACCCTGAAAACAATGCCCATGAGTTCTACTAAGAATAAATAAAGCACAATGGAGTAAAATTATCCACCAAACTCGGAAAGGCAGCTTTATTTTAGTCAGGAAATCTAAGGCTTTTATTTTCAATGTACTATGTTCTTATGCTCCATCACTAAAGAATTAAGGATGTGGGGAGAAAAGTCAGATCCCCCAGTTATTGACTTGGGGATTGAACACTGGGAAAAAAATACACCCACAGTCAGCTAAGGTGAGTTTATATACACTGACAACTGTCCTTGCAGAACAAATGGTTTTAACAGGACTGGGAAAATGGAAGGGAAAGAATAGAAAAGCATTCAGGTAAGGTGATTGTTTTTAGAATGACAAAGCAACCATTAACCTATTTACTATTTCCCTTGCCAACTGTCCTGAAACTTTATTTATTTATTTTATTTTTATTAAAAAAATTTTTAAAAAAATATTTATTTTTGAGAGGGAGGGAGACAGAGTGTGAGTGGGGGAGGGGCAGAGAGAGAGGGAGACACAGAATCTGAAGCAGGCTCCAGGCTCTGAGCTGTCAGCACAGAGTCCCACGTGGGGCTTGAACTCACAAACCATGAGATCATGACCTGAGCTGAAGTTGGGCACTTAACCGACTGAGCCACCCAGGTACCCCTGTCCTAAAACTTTAAATGTCAAAGGGTTAAGTATCTGATTTTATAAGACAGATGAGCCAAATGATGAATTTATATCTAAACTATCTGTCAAGTTATAGGATGAGTGGGTTCATGCTTACTTACATCACTGGCATAGCCCTTGTTAAAGGCAATTGCAATAAGTTTGTCTTTCTTTGGCAAGAGAGTCTTTCTAGTGCCTGTCTAGACCTACACAGGACAATCATAGTCAAATAACATTGCTTCTTATGTAGACTCCCATCACAGAAAGGTCATGATGATGTGATATTTTCAATATAACTTTGTGGGAGATTGTCCAGGAGCCCGAAGCCGAAACTCAGTAAAGATTGATTCTTTCTCCTCCTCCCCCTCCTCTGCCTCTTCCTCCTCCTCTTTTTTTATCTGCTTAATATTTTCATCTGCTTAATTAATATGTTAGTCAACTTAATTCAAGGAAATCTCATCAAAAAATCAAGTTTAGTGCAACAAATATCTATCATGTACCTACTGTAAGCAAGACATTTTAAGGGAAAAATCAGGTTTCAGGTTTGGGTAAAAATGTATGTAGAGTGGTTGACAGCTTGGGGTCTGGAGCCAGACCACTTTATATTCCTTCCCTGGCTCCCATGGCCAGTTAGGTGGCATTGAGTGAGGGACATAACCTTTGGGGGTCATGGTTTCCTCTTTTGTAAAACAGGGATAATAACAGCAGGATTGTTTGGAGTATTTGAGTTATACACGTAAAGCATTTGGAACAGGGCTTATAATACAGTAAGTGCTCAGTAAATGTTAACTGTTATTATTATTATCATCATGGGATAATCTGCATTTTAAAAATAGGGTTTCTTCTGACTTATTTCCATTTCCCCCATTCTATTCAAGATTTTGATATATATAGTGAAGAGGGTGGAGAGGAAATGAAGGAGAGTGGGATGACCATTTGATGGAAAGAATATAAATGCTAAAATTCTTATGTAGTACTAAAGATATCACACATTAATTGCTGTATATTTGATCATATATGGCTATCAGACTGCAGTACAGCTGAAGAAGAAATCTTTAAAAAATCTTAAAATCTTACAATTTTAAGATTTCTTCTTCAACTATACTGCAGACTGTCATGGCAGGATCCTCACTGGATGAAACTGAATTCTGGTTCCTAGCCCTGATTTAAGAAAATTAAAACACGCAGACACTTATTCATTCAAAGGTCCTCCTGAACAGAAGTTTTTGCTGAACAATCACTGCTTTCTCTGGAAATGTTAAAAAACTGTATTACTCTCAGGAAAAGATGATTGAAGACTTTTATTATAAGAGCGAAGTAAAATACAACCTTTAGAATGTGTTATAAGGATAAAAACCAAAATAATTAACTTCTAAGCATAAATGATAGGTAAAGATCACAGTTAATTTGTAAAGAATTATACAAGAAAAATTTATAAAAGAATTTCTAAGAGAAGTTATCAGACACTTTTGTTCTGTGATCAGGTGTTGATTTCAGCTCACGTCATGATTCCAGGGTCGTGGGATCGAGTCCTCCCATTGGGCTTTGCAGTGAGCATGGAGACTACTTATGACTCTCTCTCTCTTTCTCTCTCTCCCTCTGCCCTTGTCTCCCTCTCTCCCGCTCTCTCTCTCTTAAAAAATAAAAATGCTTCCAAACAGGGCAATGGATGTGATCTGCACAAAACTGCCGAAGCATGAGAGAGACACATGTACCAGAACATAACGCGACCTGTATGTCTCTTTAGGTCACTGATTCTGACGCACTTTATCCTGAGCAAGCCTACTAGAGGAAACAAGTGTGGTCTTAAAATTCTTTCCAAAATTGGGGGCTCCTGGTTAAGAAAGAAAAGAAAACCTTTCCTGCAAGGCCAATAAGCAGCACAAGTGTATGCAGAGCTCTGCTCATGAAGAGTCAGAAGGGCAGGCCGCACCAGCCCAGCTCTCACCCGAGGCCTTGCGGGGACACAGCTGAAAATCACTGATTTAGATCAAAACGTGGGGTAATCTACAGCTAGTGACCAATCCAACTACAATTCTATGGCTGAATAACTCAGTGCTGACAGATGGTTCCCACAGGATTTACAGTTCTCTGTAAACAAGCTGGTTGACTTTGTCTCAGTTCCTTCATTAGTAAAACACTAAGAACAAGGTCTTCCAGTGTCCACATCTTGTGATCCTAATAATTTGGGTAATAAATCCATCTTCAGGGACCTTGTGTTAAGAGCTGTTGGACTAGCTGTTGGGGTCAAAAGTGAAATGGATTTTAGACAATCATTGGAAAAGTTTCCAGCTCTGCAATGGACAAGTTGTTTCAGTTTCGGGGCTCCACTTCCAGTAAGGGGTGTGACCACCGCTTTCACACCACAGGCTGTGTCACTAGCTGCACAGTTACGGGAACAGCCCTGGGACTTGGGCCAGGACCACGAAGATTGTGGTTCTCAAATGCGAGTAATTTACATATAGAAATATAAAATATAGTAATTTAAGTATATTTTAACATACACAGGCAGTTAAATATATGTTTGATTATATGCATGCATTCAAATATATGCAACACTTAAAATATATATGTATATATCAATATATATCTACCATGTGTAAAGATCTATATCTATATATCTATATCTATCTCCTCAACTCTTCCTTAGGGCTATTAAGGCTAAATTTTTGAGTTTGATTCTAGAATATTTTCTATCTAGAAATTCTATCTATATGGGAAAAGTTTTTCTATCCAGAAATGTTTCTAGCTAGAAGAATATTGAGAAATGTTACCGAGTTTCCCTGGGGGAGTATGAAATGAAATTAGGTTTGGGAGCTTCTAGTAGGAGCCATTGCTCTAAGCTTCCTCTCAACTCTAAAATGCTGCAGTTTGACTACTGAAGAAACCTCTAGTTCTAATTTTACCACCGTCTATTTCCAGACTATCACCATGCCCATCATGACCACTGCCACCAATACTGAGTGAGAATGAGGGAAGGGATTCAGTATTTATTAAGGTCTGATGTGCTCCAGGCACCTCAGTGGGCAATAAGGATACTAAAGGTGTTAAGATAGCCACATCCCAAGGAGTCTACGATTTAGTTTACTGAATTACACAGTTTAGTATTTGGAAGAATAATGACGATTAAAAAAAAAAAGTGTGGGGTCAAATAACCACTTTTAAGCCATGTTTTTAAAAAAGTTATTATTTTAAAGTTTATTTATTTATTGAGAGAGAGAAGGAGAGCATGCCCTAAGCGGGGGTGGGGCAGAGAAAGGGAGAGAGAATCTCAAGCAGGCTCAGCACTGTCAGCACAGAACCCAGGGCAGGGCTGGATCTCAAGAAACGAGAGATGATGATCTGAGCTGAAGTCAGGAGCTGGTCTTTTAACCGTCTGAGCCACCCAGGCACCCCAAGCCACGTTTTATTATTTTACTTGTTATTAATATTTTTAGGATCTTGACATTTTATGCTCTTACCCTTAGGGGGATGAAAGTACTGACTGACAATTAAACCTACTTTAGGGAGACTCTTATTGACACCATAGTAAAGATTTCATGAGATACTCTCCCCACCCTAGAGTTTACTGGTTCACTGTAGAGGCTGTAAAGCCAAGCTTAAGAATTTCTATCACACACAGAGACGCAGAGATTTTCACTTTGAATGCATACTGTTGTTTCAGTGCACCCCCTACAGGTCATATCTAGTAGGATATATTTAAATTAGAAATCAGGAATCTTTGGGTCACCACTCCTTAAATAATATTTGCTGAGCACGTCCCTCATTGCTCTCAAGGATTTCACATTTAATAGGGGTTAATTATTCCAGTAATATCTCTTTGTATTATTATTACAATAATATCTCTGTGTATATGCTTCCAAAATATCTATCAACCAAGCTCTTAGACTCAATCTGTCCAAATAACAAAATACATGAGATCTTACCCTCCAAACCTGGCACATGCATAATGCTTTATTGCTTACATTCTTTGATTCTCACCCATTGAACTAGAAGTACATTCACTCTACTCTAAACTGCTTTAATACCGAAGCCTTTCCCTCATATGCTTTTTGGCCAGAATAGAAGTTGCTTCTATCGTTTTTTTCTATTAATTACTGCCTTCGATGCATTTAGCACTCCATGAACTATGAGGATGGAGCGACAATAAAACACTTTTAGAGTTGAAACAATACAACGTAAAAGCTGGTTTAAAAAGTGAAATAAATACTCTCTTCTACAAAACAGTGATGGAAAATCGAGCTATCATTGCTATGGTCAAGATTATAAAGATTACTTGTATCAGGAAATCGTATGGAAGGATTTTCCCTCTGTACAAGTTTCATGAGTATTTAAAAAGAAGACTGAAATTTTAAAATGCAGTTAGAAAAGTAAAGACAAGAATAAGGATAGTCACCTCATACAAAGCTCTACAGGATGTTCAAAGATGAAGTCTAGACTTGACTGGAAAAATCTGCAATCTTGTTATTTGAGATCTCTGTTTAGATTTCTAAACCATTATTATATATATACGAGATCATTCAACTGCTTGATTTTTCATGTCTTGATGCCTAACTGTGCTGTAATAACAGGTTCAGGATAGAATCTCTTTAATTTTACAAGACTTATACATTGAACTGAGCAGAGGTCTAGACTTTAAAACTCATTGGTCACATAAAGTGGGTGGAGAAATTAAGCACCCAGGAATGAACTGGCAGTTGAGAAGTTTTCCATGTCCTGGGACTTTAGAGAACTAAATGGACATTTCAGAGCTGAAATAGTTGAGCAAGGCTAACTCTGGTGAATAAGCCTAACTTTGTATTATTCAGTCAAAATTTAAGAGCTCCTATTATACGTGTGGAACTAGGAAGTAAGGAAGTATAGATAAATGAGTTCTTAGGCGATTTGACTTGTATATATGGTAGGAGAGGGAGAGAGAGAGAGGGAGAAGGAGGGAGGGAGGAGGTATTTGTGGAATCAGGGGAGGAGAGGTGATGTAGAGGTAGTTTATTTCCAGATGTCTGTGTTTCTTCTATGGATGGATGGGGGAAGGGAAATTCAAGGAACACAGTACAGATTCGGAAAAACTGCCTGGGGCAATGAGAAAGAGCTGACTGAAAAAGCAACAGATTATTGAGCAGTGTTGAGCAACCATTGGAGACTTAACATGGCTAAGGATCCACATTTGAGATATATTCTTTTCAGCTACAGCAGGTCTTTTCCATTCTTTTTATGTATTCACTGCAGTGAGCCCTTTAGCACTTAATCATTTCTTCGATCATTAGTGATTAAAGTGGAGTTAAAATTCCAATTTGTTTCTCAGAATCCTCAGGTAGACTAAGGATTCTCTCAGGAGTGAATATTCTTTTGAGTAAGGATTCAGTAACAAAATACTAATGTAGAAGTCAAAATGCAGTGGCAAATAAAGCATAAAAAGAATAAAACTAATCATTGAGGAAACCATATTCAGAGCAGGGGAATAAGGGTTTTTATAAGCTCCCCTTACAGCCTGGCGGTGTAGTGTGATATCAAGGACATGAAGGACATGAGCTCAGACTCTCCCCTCGTGGTGGTTAACGAGACCGGGCACCCTGCCAGCACCAGAGACTGACATCTGTAGGCCAAGAGGGAGATGACGGGGATCATCTGTTTGGCTTTGTTTTTGAAGTATTTCTTTCCATAAAATTAACCTAATTTTAAGGACTTATTCTTTTTTTTTTTTTCATACTGAAATTTAACAAATATCCATGGAATATGTAGTATGTCAGGCATTGCTTTATAGACACCACCATGTTGGGAAATCAGAATCAAGAGAGAAAAGGAGGGTAATGAGGATTGGGGCAGGCAGGCTGGGGGGTGCCTGGAAAAAGAAAGCATTTTTGAGGCTCATATTCAAACCTCTGATTTAGAATAAAAATTGGCTGAGTAAGAGGATTTATATCTTATAATACATATTAGGCAATAATAATTTAATTTGACCCATTGTCTTTAAAATAACTTGTGGATTGAATGAGAAATGAAAATGATTGGATGCCAAGCATTGGTAGAAAGCACATCATATTTCAAAGTGTTCACACCAATTTGTTATTTCTTAAGTTACAGCTCTTTCATCACTACACTGGGACATTTTTCTAAACTACCTGTCAAAAAATATTATGTTTTACCTGCCAGAGAGGACATTACAGTCATGGATTTTTTTTTTTTTTTTTTTGAACAAAAACAAGAACGAGCTTCCTTTCCCTAGTTGAGACTAGTTAAGAATGGCTTCAACATGCAGTTCTCCACTAGAGGGCACTATTTGCACATACTATGATCAGATAGGCTTCATCTAGGCTGGTTTCAGAACATATCCAAGAATGGAGCACTCCCACCATGTTTAAATTACACCGAGATAATAAGGAAGCATTACTGAATGCAAATGTCATTTTAACGTTTGTAATATACATGCAGGTAAGACAACAACAACAAATCCATCACTTGAAAAATAATTTTGCTAGAGTCACCTGCTGTGGGCGATCTGTGATTTTTTTTTACTGTTTTGCTATAGAAGTCATGTATTAATAGCTAGGAAAATCTGATGAGAACACAGTGGAAACTCACTTCATAGGAAAACAATATTTGAGCAGTCCAGAAAATGATGTAGTGGATCCCTGAGCTGTTACATATTTCAAAGAACTCCAAAGGCAACCATTTGCCTGCAAGGTAAAATCTCCTGACACAGTACAAATATTCAGAGCTGGTCTTTCTCAAAATAGGAAGCAAAACGTACTCTGGGAATCATTTGTGCCTGCCCTGATTAAAATGCTTCCACAAAAAAGGCCACTTCACCTAATTCTGTCAACCTGTACATCTAGATCTGGAACATGGTCCCCTAGCAAAGACTTGAAATCTCATTTGAAAAAGCCCTGCCTTTAGTACTTTCTATATCAAAACTCTAATCTGATAGATCACGGGTAGAGAGGAATCAGTGAACCTGAAAACATTATACCACAACAACCTCTTCTTTAGGGTCAAGACAACAGGAGAGCTCTATAGAAATGCCAGCATTATGCAGTTAGGGGAAGTAGGCATAATTTTCTCCAAAAATAGATCATATCTACAGAATGGTTCTAAGAGTTCCCAGAAAAGAATTGGGCTTTGACCCCCATCGTGGGAGTAGAAATGGAGACCACCAAGTAAAGCTGGAAGCCAGTGTCCAGGATCAGATTGCAAGTTAATGGGTGTTGAAAGATGGGTCGGGATGGCATGCTGAGAAACTCTTTCTGCTTGAATCTCAGGACCTAGGAGCCCTTGTGATGGGTGGTCTGATGGAAGACACAGAAAGGAGGACCCAATGGCCCTTACTCCTATTATTCCTCCAGGGGCTACCCAGGGAAAGGGAAGGTGGGGAGAGGAAAGGAGCTATTACAGTGACCGCCATCATAGCCGCTTCTGGGTCTACACTCCTGGGACTCACTCAGCCACAAAGTCTCAAACATTTCAGTATGCTTTGAGAAAAGCTAGGTCTGTGCTGGCCAACAAGTGGTGGCCAATTTTCCCCTATTTTTAATTCCTTCAAAATATATCTTGGCTTTTGTTCTTCTGTCCCTGGGTTGTATCCCCTGTCATTTCTTTCTTTCATTAACCACTACTACCTTTTGTCTCATGACTTGCCATTGATTTTTAGGCAGATTTCAAAACTTTGGCCTCCATTTTCTTAATCTCCGTGGGTTTTTTTTTTTTTTTAATAAGGAACACTTTACAGCTCTGTTTTTCTAACCCTGCAGAATACCAACACACCTCCATAAAAATGCACTCATGTCTATCCTACAAATAAAGAGGAAAACAGCTTGATGTTCACTGTAAACAAAGGGTTTGTGCCTATTTCCAAGGCCTCCCCAACTCTGGATATCCCCATAAAAGTAATTTATAAGGATGTGATAATCAAAACCAAGGGAAGCCTAAGATTATATCAACTGTATCAGCTAGAAGGAGGTAGAGCATAGTGGTTATATGCAAATTTATGTTGGATTACCACCGGGCCTCTAGAATGGGAACAACCAAATAGAGGAAAGGCTGAGACAGACTGGCAGTCAGACTGGCACCCTCCACTTTGAGTGTTTTGAATCTACCTCATAAAATTGAAATTTACTTGTTTAGAATCTGAAAGACATTTGAAAGCCCAGCATGAAATTTGCTAAGAGGAATAACAGCAAGACACTCCATAATATACCTACTTAGTATATACATTGATTTGTAACCTATTTTTTACTTATTTTCCATAGAATATAGAAATGTGCTTCCCTGACACTCCAAGGTAGTACTTGTTAGGGGTACTTAAACAAGTTTAGCATCTGGAGCCAGATTGCTTCAGTTCACATTCTATTTGTCACTCTCACAACCCCAGTGAACTTACTATTATGTTATTTGTCCCATAACCTAATCTCTCTGAGCAGTCAGCTCCTCACCATAAGGAGGGGCTAATAAGTCCCTTGTGAGGATTGAATGAAATAATGCATGTAAAGTGCCAATAAATCTTATTGAATTGTTTTGAATGACATTACCTGGGGTTAAATTAGGATTAATTTCTAGATGGTTGTTTGTTATGTGTTATGTTATGATTCCCATATTGTCAGACTGAAAAACATGAGTTGTGGTTGATAGACAGCGCTGGGTGGTGCTGGGTCATAGGTTCCATCAGAATGACTGGTGCTTATTTGAAGAAGGCTTCCTGGTATGTGTATCACAGGCAAGATCAAGGAAGCCTGGAGTATAAACCTAGCTCTGCTGTAACTAGTGTCACCACCTTTGGCCAGTGTAGTCATGTTGTGGGTGCTCCACCCAGATCACCTTTACCAGGCTGCCGCCCCTCCCTATCCCTCCCCCACTGCTGGGAGTTTTGGCTGTGAATGGCCCACAGCTGCCACTTCTCTGGAGAATCATCCTTGGCTGATGGGAGTGGCCTAGGCCAGAGGCGCCTACAAAGTTATGCCTCCACCATCCCCAGGATGGCCTGAAGTCAACGGCTGACTGACATGGGGGTGCAGATGCCCACCCTGAGGTAGAACAACTGTTCGTGAGGGGCCACTCATGCTCCAGGGCTCCCTGCCTGAACAGGCTGAGATCAGATGTCAGCTGAAACCACCTCTTTGCTTGGCTTCTCCTCTGTTCTGCTTCCCCTACTTTCCTTTAGGCTTCTCCTGAGAGCATTGTCTCAATAAGTCACTTGGACAAGATTCCTTGTCTCAGGCTATGGTTTTCTCACTTAAGACCTAAAGGAGAATTCTAGGTCTTAGTTTCACTAGACAGAAAATGATGGGTCTATTTCATGAATACAGATTTTAATTTCCAGAGTAGTTTTGTCTTTGTAAATGTTGTACCTTCACATTCAGTTGTGTCTATTCTATCCTTTTCTTGTATTTCCCAAAGGGAGATTAGTTGAGGAGCAATTAGGTATCTTCTAAGTCAAAATTTTTGAGCACTGAAATGTTTTTTCACTAGGGAGAGCAGGGGACAGAAGTCAGAACATTCCACCTTGCCTAGAGGAAATTATAGTAAATGCAACTTTTAGTTTAGATGTAAAATACTCAGCATTTTCTCGGCCAGGCCCATGTTTCCATCGCTTCCACTGCTGCAGGCATTTTTAACTTTGATAGAAATCTCCCAGGCTCAGCCTAAAAAACCTTGTTTTTTTTAAACTTGTTTAAATTTTTTTTTAACGTTTCTTTATTTTTGAGAGAGAGACAGAGTGTGAGCAGGGGAAGGGCAGAGGGAAAGGGAGACACAGAATCCGAAGCAGGCTCCAGCAGCCCAGATGCGGGGCTTGAACTCATGAGATCATGACCAGAGCCAAAGCCAAGTGCTTAACTGACTGAGCCATCCAGGCACCCCTAAAAAACCTTTAAAGTGACATAGCTAGGTGTTACATCATCATCTGCACATTTATGGACCCCTAAAGAAACCATATCATGGTAGAGTTAAAGAAAAGTTAGAGAATGTTCATTCATTATGGCAAACCTTGGGGGCTAGCGGAGGCCTCAGGTGTGATAGAAAACCTCCGTTAATGCCACATTCGTATCAGCCCACTGAGGAAAAAATGTCGGGAGGAGTGAGGGTGCCCTGTTAAACGAAACACCCTTTATGGACTGTTCCTTGACTATTCTTGCCCACTTTTATTTCTAATGGAAAATCAAATTAAGAAATAGTGGGAATCTACCCGTCTGCCTGTTAATTTCCTTTCCATAAAACTGGCTGTTAGTCATACAGTAGCATAAAGAAGAAATTTGTAGGAATTTGTATTTTCGAGTTCTCTGCTTTCCCAAGTGAAGGAAATGTATCATTCTAGGGACTGAGTGTGATCTTTTGGTTATTGGAAATTTGGAAGCTGGTTCGTATACAGTTCTCTTGAGAGTGACAAGCAGGGAATTTGAGGAGGACCGGGATGGGACAAGAGAAGAGGGAACAGGAGCCGGCTCTGGCCTCATGCTGTGTCAGCATGTGACCTTGTTGTCCAGCTTAACTATCACCAGAGCTGTGCAAGGCATGTGCTATTCTCCTCATCACAGGTGAGCAAACAAGTTCCCAGTTTTGTATGCAATAGGTGTGGGGCAGACCTCTGAATGCACCTCTTCAACTCATAGACTTACCATGGGAAATGAACTCATCTGTTAGATGACAGCGGGTTTAATATTACCGGTAGTTATTAGATTACATTAAACGGTAAAATTTATAAACATATATTTATCAGTAGGATGAGAAAAACTATAAGTCAATTGACATTTTAAAACGTATTTATGAAAACATAAAATAAAAAATATTTATGATGTCAAATGGCAGGCTCAACCCTATCAATTCAGTTAAAAAAAAAAAGTTTCAACTTTCCTGAGTTCAAACTGAGCTAAAACAGGCTCATGGAATGGGACCACAGGGAAAAAAAAAAGAAAGAAAGAAAGAATGCTAGATTTCCTTTTCCTTCTTAAAGGCAAAATGCCATTTTATATTGATTGTTAATTTTTTTAAAACGTGTATTCACTTATTTTGAGAGAGAGAGCACACACAAGCATGCGAGCAGGGTTGGGGCAGAGAGAGGGTGAGAGAAAATCCCAAGTAGGCTCCTGGCTGTTGGCACAGAGCCTGACATGGGGCTTGATCCCATGAACCATGAGGCCCTACTCGAGCTGAAATCAAGATCCGAATGCTCAACCAACTGAGCCACCCAGGCACCTCTTGATTGTTAATTTTATCGTGTCCTTTGAAAAAAGGCAGAACAGATATTATCATGCCTATTTTGTACATTGCAGAAACGACACAACATAGGACTTAATTATCTTGTTGACTCACTTATTTAGTGAATGTCAGAAGCAATATTAGCACAGAGACTTAGCCCCGGAGTTTATCATTAGGCTATTTGTTCTTGTGGAAGTTTCCTTGGAAATATATGAGATCTCTAGATGCAAAGGCACATTAATTAAGAAAGTCCATAATATTTTTCTGTGTTTACAATGTACCAGGGTCGCAGGAACCATGGTAGACACAAGAGCATTTGAGCCTATACCTGTCCTGAAGGGTCTTCCAAGCTGGTGACGGGACAGGACAAACTACTTGAAAACCAGTGTTAGTCCCTTTCTGAATAATTATTCTTTAATGAAAATCACTGCTAGAGGAGCAGTGCATGTGAGAATTCAGAGGTGTTAAGAATCCCTGTGGGGATGGGTAAGTGTCACAGCCAACAGTAGGAGGTTAAGTTTTGGCTGGGATTTAGAGACTAGAGATAGACAGGAGGAGAGAGAAGAGGGACCAGGTGAACACAGATGCAAATTTAGACAGGACCACAGCACACTGGAGAAGACTGGATGGAACGGAAGGTGTATTTTGGGAGTAGCAGCAAACGTATTTGGAGAGAAGGATCAGCGTCCAATAGTATAGGACCTCTAAGGCCCAGCAAGCTGGTCTGGGCCTCAGGCTGTAGGCACAAGGGAGCTTTTGAGGATTTTTACACAGCAGTACTCTTACAATGCAAGTACTGTTACAGCAAAATAAATCTGAAGAGTGTATGGTATGAATCGAAGGAGGAGAGAAGAGGATTAGATCAGGCAGAGGAGATGAAATAAATGAAATATGTAACACATGCTCCTCCTGGTGTCATTCTCATGATCACAGGACACAGTAATTCAAATAAGAACTAATGAGATCTGGGCCCAGGGTGATGGTTCCAAAAAGAGAAATCAATAATGAGAAAATCTGAGGAACAAGAATCAATATGATAATAGTGACTAGTTGGAAAATTTATCTTCATAATTTTGGGGATATATTCTTTGTATTTAGGTAAAGCATTCACATTCGGTCTCTATAGTTTCTTTTATTTATTTATTTATTTTATTTTTTAAATTATACTTTATTATTAATAATGTCACAGGAATAGATTCTCTCCATCAGAGATGAGAGATTTATATGGCATGACCCAAAATATTTGGGGGACAAGTGACTCATAGTTCAGCTTCTATGGTCTCATGGAGATTTTAATGAAGCCAGATTTCCATACAATAAACAAGGGATTATTATTTCACTTCAGGATCAGGAGATGGAGGGATATAAAACACAAGTCTATTTTAAAGACACCATTAGAACACATAAGCATAAATTAAGTTTTAAGGCTTTTAAGACTCTCAGAAATGTTTCTTGATTGCATGGAACACTATACACCTGTCATATTTTACCACTCTTGAAACATCACTATACCATCTTAGCAGGGAATTATGGCAGAAAAAATGGGGTGAGAATAGAGGAAGAAGGGGTGATGGGAAAAGCAGTGTTTCCCTACATCTGAAAACTCACCTGAGAATTATTCATTACAACATTGATCATTCGTTCATTCATGCAAGCATTTATTTCCAGGAGCTTTTGCTTTTTAGGAATTATGTTCTACATGTAAGAGACATGTAAACCATATATGTGTCCTTAAGAAGCTTAGTCAATGGGATAAGATAGATTAGTTTTACGTACACTTGAGAAATGCTATAAATATTGTATGCACACAGGGTTGTGGAGCTAAAGTAGAAGGGGGCAGAGGAGATGAAACTGAATGAGTAATATTGGTGAAGTGGGCTAGAGGAAAAAGGAGAAGGAAGGAATGGCTTCCATAGGAAGTGACACTTGAATTTCCCTCTCCAGATGCCCTTCCTCCTCCCCACTCCCTCTTCTTACCTTGGACCCACCTCCCTAAGTAATCCAACCACAACCACCTTTTCTGTTGCTACCTGACACCCGGATAGCTCCTAAAGCAGTGCCTCCAGCTCAAATCAGCCTCTCTGATGGAACTTGGAAGCTAAGGGAAGAAAGGAATCTAGGTGGGAACCCAACGGTGGCCACCAGAGAGCCAGAAGGATAGTGTCTTGGATGCCAAAGAAGGAGAAGATTTTAGAAATGAAGTAGACATTGGTGCTAGATGGGAAAAGAAATGAAATATGTGCTTTGTATTTGTTGTTTAGGCCATTGATAAATTTGGCAAGTGTGCAAATAGCAAGGATTAAAGTTTGAAAATGACCAATGAGGCAACGAATACACTCTACTCTATTAATAAGACACTCCTCTGAGAAAGGAAGGAGAGACAAGAACCAGAGAAGGAAATGGGTTAAAGAAGTTTCTTTGATAGAAGAGAATCTATGCTAAAGTCACCACGTTAGCAAAGAGGGCACAGTTGAAAACAGAGAAGGAAAATTGATGGAGCGAGCTATCAGGAGTGGGAGCGACTGACCGGAGAGGTCCATGTGGACAGAAGAGCTTTCTCCTCCCCTGAGGTGGGAAGGAAGTGGGAGGCGATGGGTGGGGAGGCGGGGAAGTTTGTAGACCAGGTGGCAGGGAATCTGACACTGATTACACACTTACTCTGCTAGAGTCCCCACGTGGACCATGAAGATGAGTAAGACACCATCCCTGTACTCTCTGTTCTCAAACGTTCGCTTCATTTAAATGAATAAAGGAGTAGTTAACCTTATGCTGCTTGAAATTCCAACATGCCCAGCAGTGGCCGACAAAAGGTAGGATTCTGGCAATAGGTACTTCCTAGAGGATTTCACCACTGGCCTTGCTTAGAATTGGCAGTGCATGATGATAGTAAAAGTTAGTCTGACTTTTAGGTAGTTTTATTATCATCTTTAAATCATCTGTAGAAAATGACCACCTTATTGCTTTCATCGGAGCAAATCTCTTCTGCCACCCCGCTTGTGGTACATCACCTCAGATACTTGCTTTGAGGTTTCACGTGGAAGCAAATCAATGTACAAAACTCATTTGAGTGACAAAAGCAAAAGAGCCTGAAGGAAGCAAAGAAGTCAAGTTTAACCCCTTCATATTACAGATGAAGAAAGTAAGGCCCAGATAGGTGAATGACGCATATGAAGCCACTTAATCCAGCAAAGGGCAGAGCTGGGTCTGGAATCCAGTTCTCTGGACTCCTGGTTAGTCTCCAGGAGAAAGTTCCATCTTGTCTACAGCCCAGACAGCAGTGTTGTGGTACCCAACTAAGAAAATAGTACCTGGAGATCCACATGGATCCATCAGGAAACCAACCAGTATTTGGGGGTGATGAGGAAGGGAGGAAGACTTGATTGCTCTCTGTTTTTCTTCTGTTATGGAGTCAAAGTGTTCTCCCTTTATAGGACTTTAGAGATCACTGCAACAAATCCCTTTCCTTTTACTTCATTCATTTTTTTGGACAATATTTCAAAAAACTTGAATGACCACTTTGGTCTTCTGAAGTTTTTATATTTTCTAAAGGGATGTGGCATGTGTGAGTGTGTGTGTGTGTGTGTGTGTGTGTGTGTGTGTGTGTGTGTGTGTGTGATGGGAAATATATTTAGAGATGTGATCTGAAAACCTAAGACAACAAAAAGGACAGTGACAGAAAATGAAGATATAGGAAAATAAGAGGAAAATGAACCAGGGGAGTGTACCTTGAGAGCCTCTCAGTTCCCCCACTACCCTCACATGCAGTGTTGGATATAACATCAATCATATATATATATATATATATATATATATTTTTTTTTTTTTGAGAGAAAGGGAAATAGAAAGGGAGTGAATGGGGGAAAGGGGCAGAGGGAGAGAAAGAGAGAGAAAGAGAGAGAGAATCCTAAGTAGGCTCTACACTTACCACGGAGCCCAATGGGGGGCTTGATCCCACAACCCTGGGATCATGACCTGAGCCAAAATCAAGAGTCGTATGCTTAGCCGACTGAACCATCCAAGTACCCCATTCATATTTTAAGTATAGATAGGAAGCTTCTTACTTTAAGAAATACCATGAGGGGTGGGGGGGGGGCGCCTGGGTGGCTCAGTCGGTTGAGTGTCCTACTTCTGCTCAGGTCACGATCTCACGGTTTGTGAGTTCGAGCCCCATGTCGGGCTCTGTGCTGATAGCTCAGTGCCTGCTTCAGATTCTGTGTTCATCTCGCTCTCTGCCCCTCTCCCGCTGTACTTTGCCTCTCTCTGTCTCTCAAAAATGAATAAATGTAAAAAAAAATTAAAAAGAAAGAAATACCTTGGGAAAGCTTTACTTAATATTTTGGGGGAAGTAAAGAATTAGCTCTTTTATGTACTTTGCATATCATGGTTTTCATATATTGGCTTTGTTTTGAGTGAGAATGTGTCAGTATAAGTACATCACAAAGGCAGGTAAAGCAACTAAAAAAAATGTCATGGATTTTGAGATTTACTGTTTGCTCAGAAGAAGCAGAGGGACAACTTCATAAAAAATTGATTTGTGGGGTGCCTGGGTGGCTCAGTTGGTTGAGTGTCCAACTCTTGATTTTGGCCCAGGTCATGATCTCACAGTTTGTGAGTTCAAGCTGTGCGTCGGGCTCTGTGCTGACAGTGTGGAGTCTGCTTGGAATTCTCTATCTCTGCCTCCCTTTTTCTCTGCCCCTCCCCTGCTCACACTCTCTTAAAATAAATAAATAAAACTTAAAAAAATTGATTTGTGACAATGATTCTTCCCACTTCACATCAAACAATGTGGGCTTTGGTAGGAAATACCTTAAGTTTATTCCTAGTCCTTCTATCTACCAGAGTTTCAATGACAATTAAAGGAGATAGTGTTATGTTACATCACCAGCCCTTAAAATGTACTCAGTACATTTGATTATAGAAGCTGTTCTGTACTTGAAGATGACCTTGGCTTGGGTCTCCACAGGTTAAATGGAATCTGATGTAACGAAAATATTTTTGTAACATAGCTAGATTCTTTGTAACATAGCAAGATGGCAGTAAGCGATTTTAAATCCAATATGCCAATCATCTCTGGTTCTATCATTTTTAGTTGGTGAATAATCTTTAAAAAAAGTAACCTGTAGGGGGATACAGAAAAGCTCTTACCTCTCCTGAAGTCCTATGGGCTTCATTTTGAAAGGAGAAGGGCAGACAGCGGTGGTAGCTTTGATCTCAGGAGTGTATCGGCCTTGAGGGTCCACAACCACATTCAGCACCTTTGGGGCTTGCTCGGGCTGGACCATGCTGTTGACTGTCTTTGCCTCAGACTGTGCTGGCTGTAATGCAATGGGTGATAGGTGGATCTCCTGATTTTTCTCTTTATCTTGTCGCAAGGAAAACTGAAACTTTTCTTTTAATCTGTAAAGAATCTATAGAAGGAGATACAAAGTCTTGCTGTCATATTTTGCACACTAAACAACAAAATATAATCTCTTCCAACCCAACCCAGAAGACAAACTAAAATGAAGGTTCAATGATAATACAACTAAGCAAAGCCTTCCAGAATGGTCTCTCAATTTTATTATATTGAGATTTTTTTCCCCAAAAGGATATGGTTGGTATTTCTAGTTGTTAAACAAATGTGTTAATGGATCTATTCTTCAAATATATATTCAAAAGAAAATTTGGCTAATTTTATGAAAGTGCCAGATGTCAGTTTGATCACATGCAAATCTTTATTCAAAATGGCTGAAATGGAAGGCTGATGAAAGGAAGAGCCATGAAATATGTATGGGCTGATGACATTTACAGAAACAGAGATCTGCATCCAGTACAACATGGGAGAATAAAATCTTGTAAAATATAATGAAAACATGGTTATGTTATAAATCTTAATTTCTTATGTTGGTAAATATCCACACTAGCCATGTATTAACTTGAATATCTTGTAACTTCTTGAAAAATTTAAATGTAGGGCACTTATCAAAGAATAATTTGGATAACCAGAATTTCATTTCTTACCTCTTTCCCCTTTTAATTAAAAAAATTTTTTTAATGTTTACTTATTTTTGAGAGAGAGAGACAGAGTGCGAGTGGGAAAAGGAGTAGAGAGAGACACACACAGAATCTGAAGCAGGCTCCAGGCTCTGAGTTGTCAGCACAAAGCCTGACGCAGGGCTCGAACTCATGAACCACGAGATCATGACTTGAGCTGAAGTCGGGAGCTTAACCGACTGAGCCACGCAGGCACCTTCTCCTTTTTAATCTTGAATGCATGTAGGAAAAAGCAAATATATTACTTTCCTCCATTCTCAGAGTCCTTTCTGGAATGGCTAATTCACTTCAGAAATGGTAGGATTGTCATTTTTAAATTTTTGAAGGAATTGGGCTGACTTTGCTCAAACCCTCCATGGACTGAATTGTGAGGAAGTAGAGTTTGTTTCTCATCCTCAGCCTTCTCTTTTAATAAGTTTTTCTTTTCTATTTTTATTTATTATTTTCCTTTTTAATTTATGATTGACTTTTATTTTCTAGAGAGGGAAAGAGTATGCAAGCGAGGGACAGGGACAGAGGGAGAGAATTTTTTTTTTTAATGTTTATTTATTTATTTTGAGAGAGATAAAGCTCTAGTGGGGGGAGAGCGGAGAGCAAGAGAGACAGAATCCCAAGCAGGCTCCAAGCTGTAAGCTCAGAGCCCAATGCAGGGCTTGAACTCATGAACCATGAGATCATGACCTGAGCCAAAGTCAGGAGTCAGACACTCAACTGACTGAGCCACTCAGGTACCCCTATTTCAACTTTTTTTAAAAAAGATTATTTTATCTTTTCTAGTTTTATTAAGATGTAATGGACATATAACATTATATAGTTTAAGGCATACAACATAATGATTTGATTTTTTTTTCTCTTAATGCTGACTCCTCTACTCCAATTACCGCAGAAACTATATGCCCTTGGGGTGCCTAGTTGGTGGCTCAGTTGGTTAAGTGGCCAGCTTTTGGTTTCAGCTCAGGTAATGATCTCATGGTTCATTGAGTTCAAACCATGTGTTGGGCTCTGCACTGACAGTGCAGAGCCTGCTTGGGATTCTCTCTCTCCCTCTCTCTGCCCATCCTCTGCTCTCTCTCTCTCTCTTTCTCTCTCAAAATAAATAAACTTAAAGAAGAAACTAGATGCCCTTGTATTTCTTTAAGTATGTTCTCAGGAAGTGACTTGATAAGTTAATGCACATAAAGGGGTGACTTAACCCATTGTCTGTAATTACAGCACTGACAATGTCTGCATTTTAAAAAGCTTTAGGCCAACTGAACTCCCTTGTTTAATGTCTGAAATCCATTAGCTGAACAAGTGATATTTTAAGGGAGAGGGCTTTCTTGGCACTTTTCAATCACATTCACTCTAACTAGTCCTAAGACTAAGTCTTTCTTTCAAAGTCTTTTAAATTCTAGTTATATCTATATTTGAAATCTACTGGAAAAAAAATATATATACATATATATATATATGTATATACATATTTGTTAAAGAATTAATAAACAGAAAAATTAAATTGAGAAAGAAATAATCTGAAATAATGGAGAAGATAAATACCTTTGAGAATGTATTTCAGGAAAATTTTAGAAAATATTTGTCTAATGTTCTTAAAATACATTGGTAGCACTTGTGGGTATTTATTTGAGGAAAATGAAAACACTAATTCGAAAAGATATATACATACTTTATATATTTATGTAGTAACAATAGCCATGATATGGAAGCGACCTCAGTGTCCATCCACTGATGAGTGGATAAAGAAGATGGCATATATACACAATGAAATATTACGCAGCCATAAAAAGAGTAACATCTTGCCATTTGTAATAACACGGATGGACTTAGAGTGCATTATACTAAATGAGATAAATCAGAGAAAGACAAACGCTATATAATTTCAGTTATATGTGGAATCTAAAAAACAAAACCAATGAGCAAAGAAACAAACAGAAGCAGACTCATAAATACAGAGAACAAACTGGTGGTTGCCAGAGGGAAGGGGGTAGGGTAATGAGGGAAATAGGTGAAGGGGATTACGAGGTACCAACTTCCATTTATACAATATAGAAGTAACAGAAGCATAGGCAATAGACTCAATAATACTATAATAACATTGTGTGGTGGCAGTGGTGACTATGTTTATCATGCTGAGCACTGAGTAATATATAGAATGGTTGAATCACTATATTGTACACCCGAAACTAACACACATTGTATGTCAACTTTACTACAATGATAAAAATAGAAAATGGTTAAAATGGGCAAAAAATATGTTGTTAAAAAGTCTGCTTAACAAAATAATATTCTAAAAAATCAAAAAGAAGCAAAACACAGCAATGTAAGATGAAAAGATATCAGACTGAGATGAAGAAGAAAAGGATTTTAAAAGCTGAAAACTCGGGAGCAGGATGAAAATCTTTTAAGCAGCAAAGAACGGAAATGACAATGCAGAAAACACAGCCAATGGCATATGTGGCAAAGTCAGGAGATTGCCTGGAATATATAGCAAAAAGATAAGAGAACAAGGTGAAAACAAGGGAAACAATGGCATACAGAAGTCAGAGAAAAGTCACTGTGAACGATAAACCAGACTAAGTGAGAGAGCTGTGAATCATTCAGAACTATTTTTCAGTGCCCACTGAATGTCATGTATTGTGAGACCTACTGAGGATTCTGCTATGAACAAAATAGACTATACCCTGTTCTCATGGAATTAGAGATATGGAATGAAAAAGGTGCTCAGCCAAAAAACATGTCAGTTGAAAAAAGAATAAATGTGAGGGGAAAATGGGAGAGTTTTTGTGACAGAGGAAAAAATGCATTTACAAAAAAATGCATGAATTCCACATCTCGATAAATTGAAGTTCATGAGAATGAAGCTAATAGTATCTCAAATACACAAGGTGTCTGGGAATATACTGCCTGTGTACATTTCCTGGAAAAAATTAACCCAAACTCATGAGAAAGATGACACAAAATTAAGAACTGAAGAACTAGAAATTGTGATATAAAAGGGAGTTTTGAAATTATGTAAAAATGAGTGAAAATGAAATTTAATTATGTCTCAGGTCCAACATCTCAGATTATAACAAGACAGAGGTTTGGACAGAGAGGTAAGAAATAGGAGTGATTGTACATTAAGTGATTTATTTATTTATTTATTTATTTATTTATTTATTTAATTTATTTAATTCTCATGTTAGATAACATACCTTGTAGTCTTGTCTTCAGGAGTAGCATCCAGTGATTTATCACTTACATACAACACTCAGTGCTCATCTCAACAAGTGCCCTCTTTAATGCCCCTCACCCATTTTCCCTCCTCTTCCCCCACCCCATCAACCCTCAGTTTGTTCTCTGTATTTAAGGGTCTCTTATGGTTTGCCTTCCTCTTTTTTTTTAATCTTATTTTTCCTTCCCTTCCCCTAGGATCAGCTGTTAAGTTTCTCAAGTTCACATATGAGTGAAGTCATGTGATACCTATCTTTTTCTGAGTGACTTATTTCGCCTAGTATAATACCCTCCAGTTCAATCCATGTTGTTGCAAATGGCAAGAGTTCATTCTTTTTCATTGCCGAGTAGTATTCAATTGTGTATGTGTATATTCATCAGTTGATGGACATTTGGGCTCTTTCCATAATTTGGCTATCGTTGACAGTGCTGCAATAAACATTGGGGTGCATGTGCCCCCTAAGTGTCTTTGAAATTAGGGGTACAGATGGAATCAGAGTTAGAATGATCACTATAGGTCCTTCTGACTTAATTATACATTGAAAAAATTACAGTCCATCTGAATCATGTGGCTTGCCCAAAGTCAGCAGTCAGTGAGGGCAGATCCAAGTCCTGGGGCAGTTCTGCTTTGCAGACCCATGTACTTTCCACACCCTTACATTACTTCTGGTGCTGCTCTTTGCCATGCTATCATTCTTAACGATTGACTCTGACATCACATCTGCTGCAGATCGGTTCTCACCACTGGCTTTCAACACCACCAAATCTAAGAGTATATCTTTTGTGGATTAAAATTTCTCTTTAAGGAAAAGGACTATGCACCTAGGGAGTATAACTACAAATGCATTCTTATAAATTGAACTGTCAGGCAATTAAAAATAATCCTTTTTGTCTTTTATTCAGTTCACTTCCTCGTACACTGGAAATTTTTATACTGGTGGCGTTCACTGACAAAGGTAGGGTAAAGCTAAATCTTAAATTTTTGAAAATGATGGTGCTAAATATTCCTATGAGAAATATTACTGCATAAGAAAAAAACAAGACATCTAGTATTAAGTGACAAATCTTCTTACTCTTATTATAATTACTTTTACGAGCTATAGGATAGAAAACATTGAAGATAAATATCCCTACCCTGTGTATGATGCCTAAGAACTGGGGGGGGGGCAGTTAATTTACTGCTTCTCTTCAGTTTTCATAACCCTCAAAGGCACTTTGCCACCACTTTGCGCAAACAAAATCCTAGAAATACTAGAACAGTACCAATAAGATAACACAAGATTGCTAAGTTAAATACATAATTACTAAAAGGTGAGGCAATAGAATTTAAGGCAGGACATCTTTTTAATTTATTTTTATTGATTATTTTAAAAAATATTTATCTATTTAAGTAATCTCTACACCCAACATAGGGCTCAAACTCATGACCCCAAGATGAAGAGTTGCATGCTTTTCTGCCTGAGCCAGCCAGGTGTCCCTAACTTTTTATTTCTTAATTGCAAGCCAGCTATTTACTTGAATGAGAAGAGAAACAAATATATCTGTACCTTCACAAAAATATCTTTAATAAAAGATAATACATATGTTATATATTCTTAGTTCTTCACATCTGAATATAATATGTACATCAGAACATTTGATTGCCTGTTTACATTTGGGTTTTGGAGAAGCATATTTTCATTTCCAAATTAGAATATTTGGAGAAGCATATTTTCATTTTTAAAATGAAAATTTGGAGAAGCAAATACTTATTTTCAAAAATGAAAATGAGACAGCCAAGGAAATAACAGCTTTCTCAATAGCTCTTGACAGGTAACTTTTATGATTATATTGGTATAGAAGTAGCTCTAGTCCAAAGTCCTTCTTTACTTCATGAGTTTATGTTCTTGCTGAAGAACCTTTGCCACATATTTTTACAGTCATTGGCTTACTTCATCGCTGGTTACAGGTCAGCTTTTTAATCTGTGTCATATGTGTACAAACTGATGCCTACGCCTTTGATTAGGTAGAACTGATGCTTACGCCTTGGAGAATATATAATGCTTACAAGACACTTTAAAAATACTCAAGAGTGAGGACACCTGGGCGGTTCATTTGGTTGAGCATCCAACTCTTGATTTTGGATCAGATCATGATCCCAGGGTCATGGGATTGAGCCCTGCATCAGGCTCTGCACTGAGCATGGAATCTGCTCAAGATTTTCTCTCTCTCTCTCTCTCTCTCTTTCTCTCTCTTCCTCTCTCTTCCTCCCCCCCTTCTCTCTCTTTCTCTCTTTCCCTAAAATTTAAAAAAAATACTCAAGAGAGAGACTTGGTTGACAACACATGGAAAGAATGGAAGATGTTGTTACCTGGCAACAGGTGGGTTGTCATGGAATTAAGTTGTAAGACAGTGGTTCTCAACCAGCAGGGATTTAGCCCTTCAGGGGCATTTGGTAATGTTCTGAGATGGTTTTGGTTGTCATACTAGGGTGTGTGGTGGGGTGCTACTGGCATCTAGTGGGCAGAAGCCAGGGATGCTGCTAGATACTCGACAGTGCACAGGACAGATCCTCCTCTCTCCCCAATATAATTACCCAGTCCCTTTGTGTGCTCTTGGTCAAGTCACTGATCCTCTCAGGATCTTGGTTTCCTCATCAGTAAAATTAGCAAACTAAAATACATTAAGTGTTTATGCATGGAGTCTATAGTTAATAATACAACACTGTATACTTAAAATACCTTGCTAAGAGGGTAGATCATATGTTAAGTGTTCTTATCACAATACAAAATAATAATAATTAAAAAATTGAGTGCCTGGTTGGCTTAGCGGGTTGAGCATCTGACTCTTGATTTCAGCTCAGGTTATGATCCCAGGGTTGTGGGACTGAGCCCCGTGTTGGGCTTCACGTTGACAGCATGGAACCTGCTTGGGATTCTCTCTCTCCCTCTCTCTCCGCCCCTCTTGGCTCATGCATGCATGCACTCTCTCTCTCTTTCAAAATAAATAAGCTTTCAAAAAATAATAAAAAAATAGAGAGCAGGAGGACACTTTTGGAAGTGATAGGAAGATCTATGACAAAGATGGTGGTGACGGTTTCATAGGTATATACTTATCTCCAAACTCACCAAGTTGTGTCCATGAATCTGCACAGCTTTTTGTATGTCAATCATACTTCAATAAAGTGGCTTAAAAATACATGGAGTATTTAGGACCACACAGTAAATTTAGTGCCAATTTAGTACCAGTAAGTGTGCAATAAAGGGAAGACATTAAATATTACTATTGTTATGATTTTTATTATTAAGAGGATTGCATTCTTAATACTTAAGAAGTAAACAGTTTTTATTAAGATAGGACAAAATTAAAAATTGCTTCAAGGCACATGCCTACTCTGAAAATGGTATGTTTTACAGAAATGGTTCTGTAAACAGATCATTCCAGCCAGAAATCTATTCCCATTTCCCTCAGTCTCTAGCAATTATATATAACCAATTAGAAGAGGGTAGCTGTTTATGTCCACCTGTGACATGTTTTCACTGCATGGGGCTCAGGCTATAGCAGGTGATCTGACATACAACTTCCTGTCTCAGCTACCAAGACCATGACTAGAAAACTTCTACATGACTAATAATTGGCTTTTTTATGGGTCTAACATGCTAAAACTTTTGTTGACATCAAGAGCTCTTTTCCTGTATTTTCTAAAATTGCTTTCCAGAAGCAATCTGGCTTGCAGATATCTCTACCTACATTTCATAAATGCCTTTGCACTTCGTAATAAACCTCTAAGTACATTTGAAGACTTAATTTTGATGATAAATGTTCTTTCCATTGTTTATTGAAGTTTAATAACTAATTCTTAGTAATAAATTTCCCCTACCTAAAACGGACTGGATGGATTGGAAATTGCCCACACACTTTTCCTTGGAAAATTGTATTTGTCTATTTGTCGCTCCACCCACTCTACATTCACATCTGAGAGGTGCTAAATAAGTCACACATTTGAAAATGTCATGCATGTCTAATTTTATGCCTGGCAATATAATTTTTTTTTATTTTAAGGAAAGTAAACAATATGCCACATTTCAAAAATTTTGCCAAGCCTTATGTTATTGTTACATAGCACACATAATCCACCATCACAGCAATTTACCTATAAAATTTCATAATAAAACCATATGCCTTTTGTTTCTGTGGTATGTAGGAAGGCTGGATCCAAATAATGGTATTTGATCTCTCATACATATAGTTATTGCCAGAGGGGAAATTCTGTATTGTGTCTTTTCTTTTGCATGGAATCAACAAAATCATGGGAAATAGAATCAGAATATTATGTGTTTGAAAACTGCAAAAGTGATAGCACAACTATTACTGAGAGAGCCAAGTAAAAAACTTACTTTAAATCAAGGTCACTATCAAAAGTACTTGAGCAAAGATAAGCTTTTTTAGAGAATCACATTTGACAAGTCCCTAAATGTGAACTGTTGACATGTCAGTGTTATAGTTGCATCAGATAAACTTAACTTCATGTTAAATCCAGTCTGAGTAGGTAAAAAAATTTTTTTTTCTTTTAAAATTTATTTATTCTGAAAGATAGAGAGAGAGTGGGGCAGGGGCAGAGAGAGAGGGAGACAGAGAATCCCAATCAGGCTCTGTATTGTCAGCATGGAGCCCTATGAGGGGTTTGAACTCACGAACAATGAGATCATGACCTGAGCCCAAATCAAGAGTTGGACGCTTTACTGACTGAGCCATCCAGGTGCTCCAGAATTTTTCTATCAGTATTAATTCCTTCATGTATACTGCTGGTTCCTCTGTTACGTTTTTTCCCTTTTTTAAAATCTTATTTTAAAGAGAGAGAGAGAGAGTATGTGTGTGTGTGTGTGTGTGTGTGTGTGTACACACACACACACACACACACACACACACACACACACACACACGAGCGGGGGAGGGGCAGAGAGAGACGGAGAGAGAGAATCCCAAGCAGGTTCTGCGCAATCAGCACAGAGCCTGATGGCGCTGGATCCCATGAACTGTGAGATCATGACTTGAGCTGAAATCAAGTGTCAGATGCTCAACTAACTAAGCCACCTAGGCACCCCTCCCCTGTGACTTTTCAAAGCGAACTTTTCTCATGAAAATTTAAGATTGTGTTTGAAATATATCATTCTACTTCTTTCATTTATTCAAGGGCAACTGGAAGACACATGAAAAGTGTTGTTTCTCTCACTACCCCCACCTCCAACGTGTTCCTTGCCCAAGAAATGGGAGCTCCACCAGCCAGGTACTCAGCCAAATAAATGAGGAGTCAACCTTAATTTCTTTCTTTCCTTCTCCCTGAGAAGGGAGCAAATCCTGTCATTTCCGTTTACAAATAAATCCCAACCGTTCACTTCTCTCCATCTCCACCACCATCCCTCCTCTGGGCCATCATCATCTTTGTCACCAGGCTAACACAATGGCTTCCAGAAGAGTCCTACTGCTCCCAGCTTTGCCTCGTGTTCTGTCCCCAACCACTCTTCACCAGCACAGCACCTGCTCTTGTAAATCCACACATCAAATCACATCAAAGCTCTGCTTAAAACTTTCAGCTTCCACCCTTCTTGTTAAGCCCAGAGAGGCTGGCTTATTCCCACCTCAACTGCTGTGTCCTCTGCCTGGGAGGCCCTCTCCCCACATTGTCACATATCTTGGAAGTCTCCGAGGGTTCTGTTCTGCTCACTCACTATTAAGGTATCTCTTCACAGTGCTGCACAATATATAATTTTTTTAAAAAATGAATAGACTTCATTTTTTAAGATCAGTTTTAGGTTTATACAAAACAGCAAAGAGTACAGAGTTCTCATATACCCTCTCTCCCCTATTTCCCTAAACAATTTTCCCTATTAACATTTTGTATTAGTGTGGTCACATGTGTTACAATTGATGAGCCAATACTGGATATTATAATTAACCGAAGTCGGTAGTCTAGATTAGGGTTCGCTCTTTTTGTTGTACATTCTATGGGTTTTAACAAATCCATGATGCCATGTATTCACCACCACAGTATTGTACAGAATAGTTTCGCTGCCATAAAAATCTGCTGTGCTCTACCTATCCATCTCCTCTCCTGAAACCTCTGGCAACCACTGATCTTTTGACTATCTCTAAAGTTTTGCCTTTTCCAGAAGGTCAAATACTTGGAATCATGCAGCATGTTCAGTATTTGTTTAAAAAAAAAGTACTAAATTATTATCTGTGTCCCCCCCCCACCCCCCCTTTAGAGTATAGGTCCTACAAGAACAGGGATCTTTTTCTCTCCTTTGGCCACAGTGCCAACCACAGGTCCACAGTGTATCCCCTGCAGGAATTTGTAGACTGAATGAATGGATGAATCTAACTGCCAACCAAGTGGACAGCAATCACCCATACTTTGGAAACATTCCTTTCTCGATTTGTTCTAGTAACTTTGGAGCAGACTTATCTAGGTTTCTGACTTTTACATTGATGCTTGGCAAAAACTGGGAAAAGAAGAGCTAGTCTCTGGCCCCAAGGGGTTGAGAGTGTGGCCACCACAGATTCTTTTGCCTCATGAGACCAATATGTCATGAAAGGATTTATCCAGTCATGCTGGATATGCAGGTGCTCCTGAGTTAGAGAGGCAGAGCCTGGACCAAGTCCTACATGGTAAAAGCAGGCTCTGCTGGGCCTCTCTCTGCCCTCCAGGACTCAGAGGCTACTCAGGAATCTGCTTTCCCACTTCCCTCCTTTACCCTAGCCTTTGCTCTGCCCAATCTTATCCGTCCACCCCTCCCAACGCACCCCCAGCAATCTCTGCTTTTAGCACTCTCAACCTCCTTGAATTCTCCTCTTCCTCCCATCTTTTCATCTGTGAAGCAGAAAAACACTCTAATTGTGACTGACAAGAGAGAAAAAAGCCCTCAAGATTCCTCAGATTAAGGAAAAGAAGAACCGCATGTGTTAAAATAGTGCAATTAACTATTACAACAACAACAACAAAAAAAACACACCCTCTAAAATACTAAAAAATGCCCAGAGGTCTCAGTCATAGTTTCCCTAAAATCTCCAACTTTGTCTCATTAAATTTTTCCCTCTCAGTCTCCACCGTTTAATATATAAAAATCAAATTTCTTACTCAATGTTTAAGTTATTCTTTTTATTATAGTGTCACAATTCTTAGAAATCTTTCTAAATGTGTGCCCAAAGGAGACCAGACGCTTCTGAATTCATGATGATGGAAGCTTTAGGGTGTCCTTACTGCTTCCTATATTTAGACTCGAGGAAATATGCCCATCATCACCATGTTCAAGGCCTTAAATGTTTTATATCCTTCAAGTTTAGACTTACTCAGCCTCTGCCTTTCCCAACTAAGCCCTAATCTTTCTAACATAAACCCCTCCCCAGCAGGGGAAGCATAAATGAACAAAAACCAATAGGACACTTAGCAATACTGTTGGTTGAATAGTATGTAGTGTGATGTCTTTTGGGGGCATTTAAGAGCTAAGGAAGGAATATTTTTGAAAATGTACAAAATTAAAAAGAACATAGCACAAGAAAAAAAAAATGTTTAAACCCCTTTGTAAACATCAAATATTTTAAAGTACATCACAGAATTTTTGAAAGAATAGGAAAATCTTATCAACGTATTTGAAAAGTAACTATTAACTCCCTCAATACAAAATAGAGCTGCCTAGTTTAGTGGGTTTGCTCTGGGTTCTTTTTTATTTTTTAATTAGAAATATACTTTTAAAGGCTACACATTTATAATTTATAATTAACAGAACTATTTGCCATGTATACTTTTATACTTTTTAAATTCATTCACCTAAAAAGTTAGTCAACAGTGAATTATCTAGCCTTTGAGCCTATGATCATCCCTTTTAATGCCTAGAATTTCAGAGAATGCTATCTATCTTTAGCTATTTATCTAATAGCATTACTATCTAATGCTATTTATCTTTAAAAATAAATAAGGAAATCAACGATTCTTAAAGATATAAGCTTGCCCCTAAGACGTTTCTTTTTAAAATTTGTCCTGAGTTCCATAAAGATGATATAAAAGAAGAAATAAAGTAAGCCCAAAGTGTGCCCATGGGACTTTAATGACTTTGAGGGCTCCAGTGACCACGGTAAATCACTTTCTAAAGCTTCATTCCCAGGGTTGATCAAGTTACTAAAAGCCTCAGTGCAATTACAGCCTTATTCTGCAGGTCAGAATCTGTAATTCCTTAGGTTTTCCTTAGCTATCACTCTGCCGTCAGATATGAAATATTCCCAGTCTAATAGGATCATAGCCTTGCTTCTGTTCCCAGTCTTTTCAACATTCGTTTGAATGACAGTATCCCATAGTATTAAGCAGTGGCTCAGTAAGGGATAAGATATATAAAGAAGCAAACTTACCATCAAACACGTTACTATAATAACAAAGATGCTGAGAAAAATGACAACAGCATAAAATCCTTCTTTGCTCCAGATTTTGTCCGCTTCATGCTGCCCTTGTAAAACATTTTTCTTTAAAAGCAAAACAGAAAGTCTGACGTTAAATGAGAGTTTGAGGAGAATGGCGTTCTTATCAGACACTCAACATATTTTTAGCTTCACTCCATTCAGTGTAGTAGAACACACCTACGTCCCCCGCTGCCAGAGCTGCTTCTCAAACTGATCTGAGACGAGGACAGCCGTCCCTATACATGAAGAGATGATTTTATCTCCTGTGCAGGAGCGAGCGTGCCGGACATGGCATATTGGGTCCTAGACTTTGTAAATGTCCCTCCAACAGTCTCTCTGGGAAATTACCTGGTTCATAAGTAAAAGAGTTCTGTTCTTTTCTGTGTTGAGGAAACTGTTTCTGAAGCTTTCCTTACTGTTTTAAGTCCCCTCCCACAATACCAACACCCTGGTTTACGTGCTGTAATGCAGCTCTTGACTTTAAACAAAAGTGAAACAGGTGCAAACAAAATCTCTTGATGTTTTTATAAACAGACACTTTTATAACAGTGTCAGGATCATTTCCTTCCTTTTTTTCTCTTTCGTCAAATCTTTTTTTTTTTTTTCCTTTGAATGCAGTCTACTTTTGCAGTTCACCTCCACCTGATTGAAGTTCACCTCCACCTACAAATTGTTAGGATATTATATTTTACTTAAAGCAACAGGGAGCATCAAAAAGTGCAGAATCATTTGGAAATAAAAGTAAGATAAATAGTTTTACTTGCGCCTTTAAAATTTTTTTGCTTGCTGCTTAGTGGGTGAAAGGGTGGAGAAGAAGCTGAATAAAATGTGAATGAGTGTCTTAGTTTTATTTCACCCAGTCCTTCTTTAAAAAAAAACCCACATCTATTAATATCACAACTTAGAAGGCAATTAAATTTTATAATTCAGTGAAATTTACAGATTCATAGTTAAGGAAACTTTAGCTTGAAACTGAATGGCCTACAGTTGGGAAAAACATAAATGCTAAATCAAGTCAAATGTTTCCGCTCATCTAAACTTCCATTTTGTTGAAGTATGCCTTTTATTTCCCTCGGTGAGAGTCCTTGTCTGTCTTTGGATATTGCCTCCAACAATTAAGAAAGCCCTGAACAACAAGATATTGATGATGAAAAAGCCACATGGATAGTGGCCATGGAGAATGAGAGTTCATCTTGGGCACCCCAGTGGCAGATGAGTGCCCAGCTTAATGTAACCACTGGGGTGACTTCAGCTCCTACTATGTGGAAGAGAAAAACCACCTACTTGATCCTAGTCAACCCACAGAATCATGAGAAATACATAGTTGTGTCAAAAATAAAATTCTTGAAGAAAAAGAACACCCCTGTCCTTGTAGGTGTCTGAACTTTGAAATCATTGTTAAATTATTTTTCAAGACTTTTTAAAAAATACAACACATTCAATGTTTGTAAATTAGACAAAAATAAATAGTTGCCTTAAAAAATAGTTTATAAAAACTTTTATCCTGGAACTCAAGTTGCTGGGGACTTGAACAAAACAGAGCAGAAAGGATCTTGGAGTTCAATTGTGATTATAAAAATGATTTGAGGCAGACTCCTATTGCTTGCGTAGTTGAATTTCCATTGCCTTTGCTTATAAAACACTGATATGCTCACTGTAACATCTCGCCTACTTTCTAAGACACAAATTCGTAGATATAAGAAATGACTTGTATGTATTTTAAAAATATGTAAGTGGTCAGTTGAGGGAGAATCTGAAAATACTTGCTTGATGAAATGATTAGAAACCAAGTATCCTACTGGAAAGGAAATCTTGCATTCAAGTGGTGACTTGTCTTTTACTCTTTGACCTCAGCCAGATCATATTTAATACAATACCTCTATAAACATAGCTGGAAACTATCAGAAAAAAAAAACAACTCTTGTAGAAACCAGGTATAAATATGGTAATGAGTTTTTTACAGGCAACTAAATAACAACTATTGCTTGCTATAAAAGCAAACTAGTTAAGCCTTCAAGTAGGCAGCCTAAACTTGTCAAATTTAACTATGAGGATCTGAGCTTTAGTTCATGTAAAATTTGGATAAAAAGCAGTGGTTAGGTGGGTGGAAAGAGATTTTGTGTTCCTAACCTGATTTGGTTCCTTTCTTTCTCTTTTTCTTTCTTTCTTTCTTTCTTTCTTTCTTTCTTTCTTTCTTTCTCTTTCCTTTCTGCTATAGTTCGACACCTCTGGAATATCAACATGTTCCTTTCTGCTTAAGACAAATCTGTTTTGTTTTCTCTTTTAACCAAAGTGGTGATGATGGAAGAATTAACCTCCTACCCCCACTCCCCCACTCCTAGTTAGAAAGGCACTTGTTTTGAACTCCTAGAACTTAGTCACTGCGCTTTCTTGGTAAATAGATTTCCTTCTGAGTCATGCTATTACTGCTGAGCACTACTATATTTGTACAGAGATCTAAAAAATTGATAAGGATAGGGTAATAAATGGAAAAGTTTGTAGTTAAGATCCCACAAGTCAAAAGAGTATAATTCACAGGAATCTCCAATCTAACCTTTGCATAAGGTTAATGTGATGCCTTTACAGTTTGTCAAAGGGCTGAGGGTTCAATAATTCAGAGGCTCCACAGTCAGGTCAAACCCAATGCCACTGTATTATCTTTACGTCTTATATCATAGCTACATCTACCTACATGCTTTGCCCTTTAACTCTGTTGCAGTGAAAGAAGCTGATGAATTTTGTTTATTACTTAAAATTTGGGCTGTTTCCTGTATCCACAATACGGCTTCTCTGCATTGTTTAATAATTTGATGCATGATAGTTGTCTTAATTGTTTTTTTTTTTTTTTAAACAATTCTGATCCCAAGTGATGGGAGACATCCCAAATGCTAGAAGACATGATTCAGAGGCTTTAGGAGATATATCTTTTTAGAAGAGATGAAGCACACAGAATAAGAATGAAGTGGAAATATTTTAATTATTTGGTTAATTGCGTTAGGTAGACAAACAAGGTGTATCCTACAACAATATAATTTTGTTAGATAAATGCTAAATGTCCACTGTATTATGCATAAAGTGAACAATTCGTTCTGAATTACCCAACACATGTTATCTTTAATTGTATTCCTCCTCTGCTTTGTATGGTCAGGACTATAATTCTTTAGATTGTTGACTAATGTTCTAGTTTCAAGGAATAATCACCATGCTCATGGGTAATGGTATATATTTATTTGGTATATATTTTTTTCTGTATGTGAATATTCCATGAAAGTATCATTCAGCACCTTGGCCTGTTAGTTAAGGAAGGTAACTTCCTCCTTTGAAACATAAGACCTGCCAAATTGGCATAATTCGCCATTAAACAACAACAGCAAATCCTAGCTCATTTTTGCATTATCAATGTAGAACTTACTATTTCAATACATATTTAATTCAGTCATTAATTAATTTTTAATTAATTTTATTAAAAAATTTAAAAATAGAAACTAAAATAATGAATTTCATTTTATTTCCCTAAGATTTAATTTACTAGGCAACAGGAAGTCTAATTTTATCTTTATGAGCATCTTATAATAAAAAAATATGGGAGTACTTACAATGTTCCAGCTCATAAAAATATATAAAAGAAATAATATCTTTTTCTCCCCCAAAACTTAGATTAAAGTGAAAACAGATGAATAAACAAAAGTAATTCTGTATTTGGTATTTTTGTTTCCCAAGAGTCATTTCCAATTAAATCAAGCAGATAAAGAAACGGCAACGATGGAAAACATGTCCTTCCCTGAAAGTAATGCATATTAACTTAGAAATAGATGCTTTGAGACCGCATTCACAGTGTTCTCTGATCCAGATAAAGGATGAGAAACCAAAATACCAATATTCTTTTTTTTTTTCCTGTTAATAAACATGTTAGCACAGCACAGTGATAATTTGGGAATAAAAATGTGAAAGAATGGGTTGAGGCATAAGTTGTTATCAGCATTAATGACAAAGATGACACAGACGACAGTGTTAATGACAAAGATGAATAAAGAAATGGAGAAACAGAATACCATCACCAGCTTAAACAAATATCAACAAATGCTTTTGCAGTGCCCCTTTGGACCCTATGTTGCTGAGGTTGCCCGGGACCATAGATGGCTTTCTCCTGTTTCTGCATTAGGACTTCAGGTCAGAGGGTAATGCTGGGTCCATTCTAGAAGTGCCTGAACAAAAAGCCGCAAACAATCCATCCTTCTCTCCTTACTGAAATGCCTCATATCCAATTAAAATACTTCCCAGTCTCCTGTCGGTAATATTCTCTAGATTCTAGATTTCCTAGATTTCTAAATTTCTACACTTTCATAAAAAGTATCACATTTTGCCCATCAAGTATACTTCCATTATTCAACTACACTACAGACCTGTGGTCTATGGTGGGCTAATAGTTCTGTGACAAGCTCCTCATTATCACTGGGCTGAGGTGTGTTGGAGGACAAATACTTAATTTTTACTGGTTTTTTTGTTTGGTTTGCAAATCTGGATGACTCACTAAGCTGCTGTATTCCTAAAGCATTCAGAGTGGCATTTAACTCAGAATAAAGCAACAGGGAAGAGTGCTTATAATATTCACTGAAAGATTATGGGAACAAATAAATAAACCCAATGGTCTTTTTAAATTTTACAGCACTGTCCTGGGCAAGATAGTGTGCAAGGCCATCTGTCAAGGGCCTAGATATGGAAATGGTGTTTGGTTGGATACAAAAGGGAAGCCCTTCAGAGTCGCATGCAATCAGGGTTGAGGAGGAGTTTGGGTGTTTAAGCTCATATTGACCTTTTCCCCTGGCCTCTCTGAAGCAGGAAATGAGGGGCTTTCTTTCTCAAAGCTCCTATGGCCCAGTGTGGTAACATTACCATGGATTCTCCTTATCTGCTTATATCTTATTTGCCCTACTAGAAGACAAACTCATTGAAAGCCAAAATTGTATTTTATTTATTTACTTGTTTGTTTATTCATTTATTTGTCCAACTTTGGACACTACCTAGCACACTGCTTGTCTATTTGTGTGCCCATTATATGCCAGCGTCTGAATGAAGGGGTGGAGACAACAGATAAAGTGAAATGGCATATGTTCTCAAGGAGCCTATAGGGTAGAAATAGGTTTGAAGACCAAGATGGGATAAGGGCTTCTTGCACGAAGCTCAGTGAGAACACAAAGCAAGCGCCCACATCTGTGGAAGCACAAGGGAAGGCTTTGCTATAGAGTAGACTGATCTTGAACCACGAAAGGTGTACAGATGGATCAACATATGCACAAGCATGGAGGGAAGAGAGTATGGGGGTGTCCTGGTACTCACTGAGTGTAGAGGTGCTGAAGCCTAAACTAGGAGGGTGTTGTCCAACAATCAGAAAGTCCAGTGCACAAAGGACCATATATCATATTAAGAAATCTAGATGTGATTCTATAGCATTTAGGAAGCCAAAGAAGAATGAAGAATCATGACATTAGGAGAGCACGGCCAGATCTGCTCTGAAAAAGATTACTCTGTGTGACAAGAGGGAAAATCCCTTGTGTGTGTGTTGGGGTTGTGCAGAGCATGGAGAGGGCAAGGAGGAGAGCAAAACTAGATGCAGCAAGACTGGCTGGAGGTTGTTGTTACAGTCATGGCTCAATGATGAAATACATCTTCATTCTGCCAATAAAAAAACTGTCTTGCATTCAAATTATATTTGTTTGGTCCCTACTCCATGTGAGGACTTCCACATAGATTTCTAAAATTTAATTCATATTTCAAGTCTATAAGATAAAACTATACTCCCCCTATCTTTTTTTTTTTTTTTTTACTATACCCATTTTGGATATGAAGAAACTGAGGCTCAGAGAGGCTGATACTATGCCAAAGTATCTCATAGAGATTAAATCACTTGCCCAAGGTCACACACATCTTACGTGCTGGCTTTGGGATTCAAGCTCAGTCTTGGACCAAAGTTTTTTATACCACACCGGTGATATCTGCTGAAATGAGAGGCATTGTGCTTCCCTGAATAGGGGAAGAGACTAGGAGTCGAGATGTCTAGATGTCAAAGGTTGTTTTATACCTCATTTGCTTTGTCACTTTGGTGAAGTCACTTAATTTCTATGAGCCTTACTTTCTATATCTGTAAAATGTTCACATATGCTCCCTCAGAGTCTGAGTCTATGATTCTGTGAATTTAATTAAATGCATTCAGGATGATGATCATTCCAGCAAGTTTGTTAGAATGGGACATAGCAGAAGGTAAAAAGGGACTGAATTTATTCAGGGGCGAGGAGGGTGGAGATGGTGGGGGCAATTTAAAAAGTGCAGATTTAGAAAACACTATGAAGAATACATTCATAGTTCTTAAAATTATGTTCCTCAGAAAACAAGACAAAATAAAACAAAACAAAAACCCCATCTCAAATGAATTCCTAGATTGTGGACAAAGGTAAGTATCTGGCAACCACTGTGACAATGAAGGCAGTGAGGAGTACACCTGTTGAAGAAGAGAATAGAAGGGTGTAATTTTGGACACTTCAGTTTCAAGTAATCAACCGACAAATATATCCAAATGGCTTTTCTTCAACACAATTTACTGGATAAGTCAATAGAAGCTACAAGACCATAAAGATTTGGAGAAGAAAGTGCCTCGGAGTGGAATTTTGATGTGAAAATAAATTCCGTAAGGAACAAACATATTAAGTATGAAGATCAGAGAATTCTGACCCTTAGGGAGATTTTTATTATCAAATAACACACAATAAACAGCTTTCATTTCAACACCTCCCAGAATCGAGTTACCATGTCATGCCAACTGTACACATTTTTAAATGAAATATTCCATGAACAACATACCTCAGGGGAGACTTCTATAATTCCAAATTGAGATAAACTTTGATGTAAGACATTTATATTAAGTGAACGCAGCACTTCCTCAGATGGGAGAGCATCCGAAATTCCTGCTTTTCGGTTTATAGGAGACACAAATAGTTCAACACTGTTCTTCTTTCCCTAGTAAAAGCAAATTATTTGTGTACATTAATAGGCATTTTAAACAGCTTTGGGAAATATTTTCACCTTCCCCCTAGAAACATTAAAGAAAATCAGAACCCTAGAATGTCCAAAGGCATCTTGGCAATCACATTTATTAGTTATCTGGTACACTCAGTATTAACAGCCCAAAGCCTGAGATTTTCCAATGGCCTTCTTTCAATTAGTTGACACTTCAAGATTTGTATCTTTATATTTCATTGGACTCTGGTTTAATTTCCATTCCATGTTGTGATTTTTGAAACATATCGTGTAGACGTTCCTGAAGTCTTTTGTGTTTAAAGAGGCATTTTAAAATAAAATAAATTAGGGACGCCGGGGTGGCTGAGTCAGTTAAGCGTCCCACTCTTGATTTCAGCTCTGTTCATGATCTCACGGTTTGTGAGTTCAAGCTCTGCATCAGGCTCTGTGCTGACAGTGTGCAGACTGCTTGGGATTCTCTCTTTCCCCCTCTCTCTCTGTCCCTCCCCTACTTGCTCTCTCTCTCAAAATAAATAAATAAACTTAAAAAAAAACTTTTAAACCAAATGAATTAAATAAAACCTGTTATAATGGTACAATTATTAGACATCACCACTCCATATATTTTTCTTATAACTTGTATTAACGTAAAGGCTGAACTAAGGAAGGTGATGCTAGATGAACTTTGAAGTTGCTTCCCTGATCCTGTCTTTCACCTCAACTATATTATACTTTTAAAATCTACCCTTGGTAGAAATGCATATGCCGTGCAGTAATATCATGGTACTTTCCTATTAGTATTACCTCCTTAGCTGAAATGGAAACACGGTATTTCTTACCATAAATGGCTGATACGCCACATGCACACACAAACCAAACACCACTCTATTTTGATAGATAGATTCTCTTCTACAACTTATACACTGCACTTATGGAGGGAATTGTTGTTAGTCTTTTCTTGTTGATGCATGGAGTTCGCTCATGCTAGACAACGATCTTTCAGTGCAATTTATCAGAAGTTCAGCCAGGTATAAAATGCATTATCATGCTCACTTCGGCAGCACATACACTAAAATGCAGGGTCAGTGTCCTCCTGGAAACCCAGAAAAAACGTTTCTGTGTTTGCGGGAGATATCAGACAAAGACTAAATACAGCATAATGCTGACGTGAAACATGTTTATAATAATTTAAACAGTTTCTGACCTAATAACCACAATGGTAGGAATAGATGACTTGTTTTGTGCCTGATACACTCCTAGGTACCTTAAATCTGTTATCCATTTAATGCTGAAAACACCTCCAGGGCACAGGTATCATAGTTTCCATTTTGCAAATGAAGAAACGTAAGTGGCTTGCCTAAGGTCACACGGTAAGACATGGTCAGGCTGAAATGCAGTACGGTTCTGTCTGCCTGCCTCCAAAGCACCGTGCTCTACTGCCTCTTGCATCATCATAGCTCCATCTGTTATAATAACTGCTCTTAGAAACAGACATATATAGGGGCACCTCGGTTGAGGCATCTGCCTCTTGATTTCGACTTAGCTCATGATCCTAGGGTCGTGGGATCAAGCCCTGTGTTGGGCTCCACACCGAGCGTGGAGCGTGCTTAAGATTCTCTTTCTCTCTCTTCCCCTCTCCCCCACTCGCACTCTCTTAAAAACAAGCCATATATATATATATATATATATATATATATATATATATATATATAAATGCCACTAACATTCTCTGAGGATAAGCATATACCTCCCTGTGTGTTCCAAAACTATTTTTCATCCCTGCAAAGAGCTATTATGCTCATTAAATCTATACATACAAAAGTATATCCAAGATATCTAAGCATACCTAAAAGATTTACGTCTAGATCTAAGACATCTATAATCCCTGTCTTCTCACTTGAGCCGGCTATGCCCTGGATATAAAAACCAATTTTAATTCTTTCAGGATATTGGGGAGTGTTGTATTTCCTCTTCAATGGTACTGTGTTAAAAACTACAGTTGGGTTTTTTTTTAAGTTTATTTAGTCTCAAGAAATAGTTGACACGGAATGAAAGTTATCATGGGGTCTGAAACAACTCATCCTCCACACACAGAAAAAATTCAAAGAAACAAAAACTCTAAAGCAAAATAAAAAGCAAATTCTTCTCCGTAGCTGAAAATACAGATATTGACGCAATAGACAGATAAGCCTAAGCAGGAGCGTAAGAATTTACAGGAGGGGTATGTGCAGTGAGGTATTAGATGATCCCAAAGCCCCTTTTCACAGGAACTTTAGGTAATTAGATTTTTACAAAGAGAAAATCTTATGATTTGAATTTGCCTTTCTTTGCCTTTGCTCACACCCACCTTCACGTGCAGATGGGAACGTGTAGTTGGATGACATCAAGGTTCCCAAACACTGAGGAAAGGGGGAAAGAAAGGATGTGGGTGACTGATAGATAGGTCTGAAGTGGGCCCTCTACAAAAGATCCTTCGGTTTTACTTCATCCCCACCCCAGATCAGATCCCCATCTAAGTTTTCTCATGACTTCCAGCCTTATCTATTCATGCATTCCATTTGTGCTGCTGTCCTGAAGGGTTGGGTCTTCTTTATTCTTTATTCGAAATCCTCTGCCTTGTGCATTTGGTACCCTTCATCCTGATACACTTGAAGGGTTTAAATAGATACTGTTTGGAGATGGTGTCTTAACTGATGTAGAAGCTCTCACTCTTAAGGAGAATATTTTGGGAGTAGTGTTAGGTTGGTGAGACAAGTATTTTCGGCCCCTCTGTTCATATCTATCGGGATAGTAGCTAGCCCTGAACTATCAGAGAGTTGACAAACTTTTCTGGAAAGGGCCAACTAGCCAAATATTCTAGCCTTCAATTTAGCCAACTACTCAACTATGCCATTGTAGCACGAAAGCAGCCATAGACAATATGTAAACAAATGGGTGAGGCTTGCTCCGATAAAACTTTCCTTGCAAAAAGAGGTGGTATGCCAGATTTGGCTCCTGGGCCATAGAACTGTAGCACGGGGGCTCTTTATTACTAAAGCCTTCAATAAAGATCAAAGTTTGTACTGGGAATGCAAAATGTAGGCATCTTACAATGAGGCGATTGATGTGCACTTGCTGGGGTAAGAGTCCTAAAGCTGCAGCCACTCCTTGGCGGAATATCCGAAGCAAGGTTATGTTCAGCCTGTTTACATCCATTTGCAGCGTCTGAAAAATAGAGGAAAAAATAAATCAAAATTACAGTAAATTTTTGGTTCCACATTCAGTGCCCGCTGATGGCTGACCATGACAATTTCTGTGACTGAGAAATTCATACTCATGGTGCTTTATTGCATTTTTAATGGAGATTAGGGACATTTTATGTGAAATTTTAAATGATGTTAGTTAAAAATATGATGCAATTTGTCTAGGTATAATAAATAAAGCTAGGGAATAATCAATTCATAAGGAATTTCCCTGAAATGTGTGCTGGCCTTTAGCTTAAGGCCAGATGACAGATTGGAGTATACGGCCAAGTACATTTCAGCAATCCAAGCCTTAGGACATCTTTAATTTGTGTTCACACACAGTCACATGCTGTGTAGGTTCTGTGATGCTAGACTTGGCAGTTTCTTTATGTAGTGATCCACTGCCAGTGCAAGGCAAAAGAACAAGGTGCAATAATGCATTTTCAAACTCCGGTAAAGAAGCCAATGGTACTCATAATTTGGTCTAGGGTAAACAGTTGTTTTTCATTTGTTTGGGCAAACACTCTTAATTTTCAGGTTATTTGGGGGGAAAAGCACAGCTAAATATTTAAAAATTCCTAAAATACAAATCAAGTTACAAAATTCATAGTATAGCCTTTGTTTCAGCCATGGGTGGTATTACTACATTTAAAGTAAAATTGTGAACTAGTTAACAAAGTATTTTCAAAAATGCATCATAATCATTTGAGGTAGGTATTTTGCAAGATGGGGAAACCAACTCTTCATGCATTTCTTATATTTTATAATGCTTATTTCATTAACTTGACCATAGCAGGTTATAAAATAGCTGTTAGATGGTTGCAATATCATCTATTCTACAAAGTGGAGCACACCTCTATTTGTGCACTTCTGTGATAAAGAGATTGGCTTACATGCATAATCTACTATAGTATAAACATTCTTACAGGACCTTTTCACAGCTTGTTGTAAAAGGACAATGGAACATTTTCAAGAATTTATTGTTTTTTTTTTTTTAATGTTTATTTAGTTTTGAGAGATGGGGAGAGAGAGCATGAGCAGGGGAGGAGCAGAGAGAGAAGGAGACAGAGGATCCGAAGCAGGCTCTGCACTGACAGCGGCAGGGTTGATACAGGGCTCGAACTCAAGAACTGTGGGATCATGACCTGAGCCGACGTGGTCAAATGCTCAACTGAGAATTTATCGTTTTTTAAGGAAATAATACATAAAGTTATACATAACTTCTATGCATAAAGTTAGTACAAAATAAGTGATTGGAAACTGGACCAAATACTCAATGTTACAGGTATCAGAGGGATTTGGGGAGGTCAAAATACATGAATCAGTTAAATGGTGAACCCAGCTGAAGTTCCCGACTGCTTTTATACCTTAGGATCTTTTTTTTTTTCTTAATTTAATTTAATTTTTTTTTTTATTTTAGAGAGAGAGAGAGAGAACATGAATGGGAGAGAAGGGAAGAGAGAGAGCAAGAGAGAGAAAGAGAGAGGGAGAGAATGTTAAGCAGGCTCCATACTCAGCAAAGAGTCTGATCCCATGACCCTGGGATCATGACCTGAGCTGGAAATAAAGAGTTGGATGCTCAACTGACTGAGCTACCCGGGCACCCACACCTTAGTATCTTTTAATGTTTGCCTAGGGTCAGGGACCATAGAAGTGGGTCACTTAGTAAACTGAAACTGGACTCCTTGCCAAAAACTGAGATCCAGAAAAGGTCAGAACCATTTCAAAACTTTAGCTAACAGTCCAATGATAAAGTACAACTTGCTTCTGAGGAGGGGGAAGGGAGAATTATGTTGGGGGATAGGTAGAAAAGCTATATCAACACCATCAGTGATAACTTTTTTTATGAAATAAAACCCATCAAATGTATATTTGCTATATTATTTTATAATTTATAATTTATAATTGTTTGCTATATTATTCTCTCTACTTGTATATAGACCAACTTTTTTTCTGATATAAAACAGCATAATTTAATACAGAAAAGTAAGACTTGAGCTCAACCCAGAAAGATGATCAGGATTTGGAAATGTAGTAATGAGGAAAGCATTATAGTTTCATGCATGCTTTATGTTCTATGGAAACATGCCTTATGGAAAATCCAAAAGATAAGAAAAACTCAGTCCATCTGGTGGTTCTGAGAAAGAGAGGGCTTCCTTTTGTCCAACAGTTTCCTTTTGGCTCTGCAAGGCGGTGGAAACCACCAACAGATAGGGGACATTGCACCGGAGACTTAACTCCTCTTCCTTTGCAAGGCCAAAGATGGGTTCCTCAGTTCCTGCAAATGCTGATTAGGAACCACTGACTTCTGGCTCACCCCCAGTGTTTGTCAGGCGGGGTGAGCAGGCAGGCACTGCTTCTGATCCCTACGGGCAGGGTTTGGAGCCAGCAGTCTACGCTGGGAACCGAGACTCAAGGGGCTTGCATACACACTTGAGAACTCAATTCCCAGGGTCATGATTAGCTCGAAGCTTGTAACTGTGGAAACAGTATTAAAATCGAAGTTCCCCAGATGAAAATGGTAAATGGAAGTGAAATGGGAAGTCAAGATTAAAAATCACTCAAAATGGCAACTTTCTAAGAAGGCAAAAGCTGTGCATTTGAAACAGGAATTTAGACTACCTAACTAGAGTCAAGAAATTAGTTGAAATAATTAGTTTAAAATTGCAATCAACTGGTTCATTGCATCAAAATATTTGAATAATTTGCCTCAGTTCTCTGCTTGCCTGAGATATCCCCCATAAAATAGTGATACTCAAATGAAGTACAAACAAATAAGTATATATTTGAGGGTCTAACATGTGCCAGAGATTATGTATGAGTGCAACTGGAGAAAAACAAAGGATTTGAGACAAAATGAGAATTTTATTTCAGAAGAAATCAAAGTGTAAGAATTCCTGTAGTTAGAGGATATATGTTCATTCCTTCCTTCTGGATAGGTGCTAGAGATGCACAGCTTCTTTTCCTCCTATCATGTAAAATCATAACAACTATGATAGAATATAAATTTCCATGGCAATAACAATAGTGTCACAACTTCAAAGTTACCATGCAATAATGCAGGATATATTTTAGTCTGAATTCTAAACCCATTTAGTCATTTGTATTATTTAACATACAAATGATTTAAGTTTTTAATTTCAAGAGATTCAAAGGCTCTTTCCAAATGCAAATACCAAGCCATAAAGCTATTCACAGCAGTAAATAATGCAAATAGAGTTACTATCCAAAAACAATCGAGTATTTTATTGGTATTATAAATACATATACAGAAAAAAATGGAACATATTAAAAAATTCAAAGATTTCAAACTCCATCTGTATTTAAATGTTTTTGGCCTCTGCCTCGTTAAGAGAGTTCTGAGTCAACACTCTTTACCTGGGGCCTAGGGTCCACCCCAGCTACCCCACAACCCGGGAAAAAGAGATACTACTTTGTAATAAGACTTTCTTTGATCACTGGATTGTCCACTAAAGTAATCGAAGCCTGTGACCCTTAGACATAAATCAGTCCAGTGGAATTCATTAAAATGTAGTACTTAATTCTATTCACCAGCATTATATTTAAATTAGAAGTATGTGATTGGCTTTTAGCAATTTATTTTTCAAGAACAGGTGAATAATTTTTGCCTGGGAGGGGGGCAGTTTTCTAAATGTTAGACCCCTCTTGATGTAATGCAGCCTGGTCTGCCATCTGATCAAACCCAGTAAGAGTCAAGACCACACCCAGTGGCCCCATTAGGAGGAGGAAGGCCAAATGGTCAACTCTCTTCCTAGCGAGGTGACCTCAAAGCCCCTCAAAGTCTCCGTTCCCAACAGCCACAAAGGAACCCAGCTTCCTCAGGACCAAGCCTGTCAAGAGGAATCTGCCCTATGTCTTTCTAACTTTGTGTGCCCATTGCTACCTGGGACGTCTAACTCCACATTATTAACAAGGAGCATCCCATTTTGTCCAGAGGTTAGATTGTCAAGTGAATTCCCGGAATAAAATCAAAAGTTTCCCTGTTTATGTCTTTGAACCAAGGAGAAGACCCTGACCTATCAGAAGCATTTTATACAATTGCCACGTCCCTTTTTACAATTCTGTGTTGTCCTCTGCTATTTTTAGACAGTATTTTATTTTCTTATTATTTTTAAATGTTTAGTTTTGAGAGAGAAGCAAGGGTGTGAGCGGGGGAGGGGCAGAGAGAGAGGGGGACATGGATCCGAAGTGGGCTCCATGCTGGCAGCAGAGAGCCCAATGTGGGGCTCAAACTCACGAACCATGAGGTCATGACCTGAGTCAAAGACAGAGGCTTAACTGACTAAGTCTCCCAGATGCCCCAATATTATTTTATTTTTATTTTCATATTTTACATTCCCACCTTTCTCAGAATTTTATACCTGCTTCCTTCTACATGAATGTCTTACTTCTTACACTTCAAACTCAATATCACCAACTGAACTTACCTTTTTTCCTCTCCCCCTCTGTGACCAAATTTACACCTATTTCTGTATCCCATATAATGGGATGAAGTCTCATATTTGGGAGTCAATTGACTTGATTTTTTTCCCTCATGCTTCATTCCACCATCCGATTAATTATCAAGTTCTATTTATTCTACCTTTTAAATATCTGTTGAAGGTTGAATCCATTTTCATCTAACATTTCTACCATCTTGGGTCAGACGACTACCACGGCCATCTGGACTGTTTGAATAGAATCTTCATGGGTTGCCAATCTTCTTTGGCTTCTAATTCATTCCCTATATGGACATCATAGTGATCTGTGCAGAATGCTAGCCCAATGGAATCACTACTTAAAATACTTTAAGGAAATCTAACTTTATTTCTTCCTTCTTTTAAAAAATTTTTTGGATGTTCATTTATTTTTGAGAGAGAGACAGAGAGAGACAGAGAGAGACAGAGCACAAGCAGGGAAGGGACAGGGAGAGAGAGAGAGGGAGACACAGAACGTGAAGCAGTCTCCAGGCACTGAGCTGTCGGCACAGCTGACAGTGAGATCATGACCTGAGCGGAAGTCAGATGCTTAACCAACTAAGCCACGCAGGTGCCCCAGGAAAACCCATTTTCTAATGAGAGGTTCTAACTCCTTGGTTCACTGCAATCTCCCTGTCCTTCCAGTGTTACCTCCCAGTCCTTCCCATCATGCTCTTTATCCTCCAGCTGTATGTAAGGTGTATTAAACAGGCCATACCCTTTTGCATTGTGTCAGTGTATATCTGAATCACTGGCTGGGCTTCCTTCATTCTCCCTGGAGACTCAGCTCAAAGACCATTCTGTCAGCCTTCCACAACCTTGCCTTCCTCCTCCTTTTGTTTGCATCTTTCAGTTCTCCAAGAGTATTCCATGTTGGACTTTAGTTATATTTTGTTTAAGTTTTTATAATAAAAACTTCATACTTATTATTAAAAAAATCAAGGTACAGAAAGATACATAGTAAAAAGTGAAAACATGCTTGTCCTTTCAATATCCAGAAATAACACTGCTTCCTGTGTATCATTCAAATATTTTCTATACATATATTATATAAAAATAACATGTATATATTATACATCATGTTTATCACTGTTAAGTACAAATAAACAACACATATCATTCCACAATTTGCTTTTTTCACTTATTAATATATCTGGGATATATTTCTATATTTATAATATATACTGTAATCAAATATCATGTTTAGATTCTTATCTAATAATGTCTTACTTTTAATAGGCTAGTTTATCCCATTCACTTTCATTATTTTAACAGACCTAGATGTGTTGTATTATTTTATGTTATCTTTTTAAATCTGTTTTTATTTTTCCTTAATTTTCTATCTTTTGCATTGTGGTCTGGTTTGTTGTTGTTGTTCTGTATTTTTTTCTTCCAGTGTCTATATTTATAGTATGAAATAATATATGTCAATGTATTTAAACTTTTATTTCTTGATTTATAGACTTTAGAAAGTATTTATTAACTTCCTGCTATGAAAAACAAAGACAATGTACATCTCTTCCCACCAATTCTCATGATCATCTCCCAGTTTTTATAATTATGTTATTATTTTTATATTGTTATGTTTTATATATTTACATTATATTCTTGTAATAGAGACTACTCATCCAGCCTATTGCCTCCTCCTGGAAACTCAGCCCATTTACAACTAGGTGAAGCCATGTGATAGTTCTCACCAATTATTATAACTGAAAGTGAGGTGATATTTTCAGTCTGAGGCAGTTAAGAATGAGGCTGCCTTCTCTATCTTTCTCTCTTCTCTCTGTCTACAAGCTGGATGGTTCCAGGGTGACTCTCAGACTGTGAAAATGGTGGAGCCACACAAAGGCAGATACCTGGCACCCCAAAACACTGTATGACACAGAGGCCCTGCCCAACACCCCTGATTAAACAACGACATGAATTAAGCATAAACTTTTATTGTATTAAGTCACTCGGATACTGGGTTGTGTTAGCATTATTTACACTGATGAATATGTTTTGTAATTATAATTTTTAAAGTTCTATAGTGTTAGTTAAATATTCAAATGGATTCAGTGGTCATGATCAGCCTTTTTAAATAGGAGTGCCACTATTCCTGAGTTCTTTAGTTTGCTATATCTCTTATTTAGCCGGATTTCATTATCAAATAGCTTCTTTCAAGCAGGGTTCATGAGTGCTATATTTCCTGAGGCATCATATGTTTGAGAATGTATGTGGTGTTTGTAACAGTGACAAGTTGGCTGGATATTAAATTCTTGATTCAAGCTTTATTTTTATTTTTTGCCTTTGAACTCTGCTATTATTCCAACACCTTCTGGTATTGAAAGTTGCCATGAAAAATACCTTGGCTTGAGGCTAGCCTGTCTTGTAGATAACCTGCTCTACTGTTTCCATCTGAAATCTGACAGGGGTTGTCATCTTTCAAGTTAAAAATTTTCATCAGGGTATTTCCTTGGGTTGATAGTTCCTGCAGCCAGCCATGCCCTTGAAGTCTACAGATTTCAGATTCTTTATTTCAGAAATATTTTCTCCTATTATACATTTGAATGATTTTTCTTTGACATAATTTTTTAGTTCATCCTCAAGGACACAAATTGTGCAATTATATAAATTTTTTTGTCTTTCTAACTACTTTATTTTGTGTACTTATTTTCTCTTACCACTTGTATGTCTTTATTCAATTGAAATTTTCTCAGGCATATGCTTTCAGCAGAATCTGTTCTATCCTTTTTGTTTCTAATGTGGTTTTGATTTCTGTAATATGTGTTTTATTGTTATCTTCTTGTATCTTCTGAGTTCTGCTGGCTTGCTCTTTGTGATGCCCTAGACAAGATATGTTCTCTCTTCACAGTTTTAGACAAGAAGTGACAGAAAACTTTTGTTAATAGTTTCTCTGCCTTTTGTATCTATTTTTAAGTCTATTTTTTCCTGAGTTCAGCTTCTGTTTCTCTCTTAAAATGCTCCTGGCTTTCTATCACTTTTAGGGTTAAATTCAATTAGGGCCTCCAAGGCCTTACTGGCTCCTGTTCCTTCTGAGCCTCATATCCCTCCCTCAAGCCGTTTCTCAGACAAGCCTCCCTCATTTTTACCTCATGGCATTGGCATCTTCTTGCCCCCTGAAGAGTTGTTCAGTATCACTGTATGGTGGCCCTCTCCAGTCAGGCAGCTTTCAGTTTAAATGCGACTTTCCTCAGAGATACCTTCCCTGGCCACCACCTATCACATCACTGTGTTGTCTTCTCCTCACGGTGTTTATCACTATCTGACAGTTTCTTGTTTCTTTTATTTCTTCCCTTACTAAAATGTGAGCCCCACTGGTGTGGGACCTTGTCAGTCTGGCTCTGTGCTATATCCCTAGGACCTGGAACAGTACCTGGCACATAGTCAGTATTAAAAAAAAATCTTTGTGGAATGAAAGAATACATGAATCATCATAATCAACATGGTGTTGTTACTAATTGGAAGAATCTGGATTCCATGGTAGGCGTAGAAAGTTTACAAAACCGGGGCACTACTTTTGAGGGGTTATATCTGGTTAAGTAGTTCACCTGAAATGCCTAATCATTCAAAAACACACAGAATTGATTTAACACAACTTATATTTGATTTGTAATTAATATGTCTCTGTTTGACTTTTCCACCGTTCAGAAAAAATAAGTTCATTTCATCTTATCAACTTTCTTTATTTTTTTAAGAATTTTTAAAAAAAAATGTTTATTTTTGAGAGAGAGAGAGAGAGAGGGAGGGAGTGAGCAGGGGAGGGGCAGAGAGAGAGAGGAGGACAGAGGATCTGAAGGGGGCTCCGCATTGTCAGCAGAGAACATGATGCAGGGCTCAAACTTACCCATTGTGAGATCACCTACTGAGCTGACATTGGACACTTAATCGACTGAGGCACCCAGACACCCCTCATCTTAAAACTTTCTAAAGCTTGCTTCTCATAGGCAAAATCAATGTAATTTTTTCTGAGTTGTGTGCCATATTGGTTGTAAATGGAATTCAAAAATCAGTGTTAGTGTCTATCTCTTGTGGCTAATTTGAGAGTTTTAAAGTTCATCTTTCTAATGATAAGAATTAAATATAGTCATGATAGAAGCTTTAGACAACACAAGAATTAGTAAAAGAAGTAAATATTATTCTTAACACTTTATCCCATTACCCTTAAATAAAAATTGTGGTGTTTTTAGTGTTAGCTTTTTTCTGATACATAGGCAGGCAATACAATATAATGTAATATACATGTGTATATATTAGATATACCCAGATGTATCATACAAATATTTATCCATTTTAATGTGATGCTGTAACTATCATCTTTCTATAGCTTTCTTCCTTCCATGATGTTAGGAGGAAACACTTATTCCCCAACGCTGATGTTTTATTCTGTGTGGTTGCAGTCCAAATAAAGTAATATTCCTTAATTCTTCCCCTCCTTGGTCTCCCCAGCAGAGGGGAAATGACTTGCATAATTGGTACATTTGGAATGAGATACTGGGGCATGTGGGCTCTGTGCTTTCCTTTTGCGGTCTGCTTGTCTGTAAAGAGCATATCATCTAGTTTTCTCTTAGTAAGTGGTAAAGTAAGTTGTAAAAGCTCTGTCCCTTTAGGGGAAACCACAGTTGGCCGATATTGCTGTGACTAGTTAGTAAATTTGCCCACGATGGAGAGGCAGTCATAGAAGTATATTGTTATCATGCTCCTAAGTCATATCTCCAGCAGATCTATCAAGAATAAAGCTACATTTTTATCTCCACAGGCTGCTTCCTCTATCTTAGGCGGGGAGGAGAAGGATGCTATTTCTAGGCCTCCTCTAACACCAACACTAGCACTACAAGGTCAGACATTACCCACCCCTAGTATCTAGAAAAAGGCAAAAAGACTCTAAAAGTTTTCTTATTGGTTGGTGTTGATTTCAGCATGGATATCTCCAGAGAGAGAAAGATCAGAGGAAAATCAGGAATATGGTATTATGGAAGTTAGGAGAAGAGTTCCTAAAAGAGGTTTGCCAACACTACCAGATGCGGCTGGAGATTAAGAAAAATGTGGACCAATAAATGGCTGTTGGATTTGTTGATGAAGCATAACTGGTGGATTTCAGGTAGCGGTTCTCAAAATGTGGTCCGGTGCACTGGGAGGCCAAATGAGTCTTCGTTGGAACCCATTTAAAAGTTTAGGGTCACTGTGTAGAAATATGGGTGCATGATGTACAATTCTATACATTTTTATTTATCTCTAAGGGTCATTTAATGAGTTATTAAGGGTTAGTAAAAGTTGATAACTCATAAGCTAAAATCAGCATGTTATTCGTGTATATTGAGATTTTAGGGGGTTAAGGAGTGAGAATACAATGAAGAAACCAGCAGAACACCAGGACCAGTTTATGTTGAGAACAAAAGGAGAAAGATGGAATGGTAAATAGAAAAATCTTTTGCTCCATATAGTTAAGACCTTTATAGTCTTATGGACCATATGGACCATATGGACCTTTATGCCATAACAATAACATGTCAGATGACTTAATCTTGCTTCTTAAGATCCTACACTGTGATGAGCTACCCCTTTTACACATGAAATGAGGATACTAGAGTTTAGGTCAGAGTAATGTTCTGAGACATTTGGAAAACAATTGTGATATCAGTTTCGTGAGTTTCTCACATCCTTGCTCTGTTGTAGTTACAGGCAGCTAAAATCAATTGATTAGCTAATCGGTTAAAAGATTCATGAAGGAGCTGAATGAGTACTGGTAGTGACTGCGAAAAGGTCTCTATGTTTCTTGTTTAGAAAGGTAAGACCTTGTGGGAAAGGGAAATACTTAGGAAGTTCTTGAATTATGAGCTCACACATTTAAAAGTTTTGGCCTACTCTGTTTTCTAATTACTAGGAAGACTGAACACAACCTCAAATGATTGTGTTTGTGTGTTTGGAAGTTTCAGGTAGGTGAGTAAATACCAAATAAAAAAAAACCTTGCCATGCTAAAATATAATAGGTCAGAGCATAGTTAGGGAATAGACAGACTTGGATTTAATCCTGGGCCTTGGTCAAATTACTACTTCTCTCTGAGTTTCAGTTTCATCATCTGCCAAATGAGGACAATAACTGTGCCCCTTCATGGGGCTTTTGAGGATCACACTAGTTATTAGATAAAAACCAGCTAAAACTGATAGATAAAAGGTGCTCCATAAACTTGGCTTAAAGATACGAATTTACTAGGGGCTCCTGGGTGGCTCAGTCAGTTGCTTGTCCGACTCCGGCTTAGGTCATGATCTCCTGGTTTGTGGGTTCCAGCCTTGCGTCAGGCTCTGTGCTGGCAGCTCAGAGCCTGGAGCCTGCTTCAGATTCTCTGTGTGTGTCTCTCTCTCTGTCCCTCCCTCGCTCATGCTCTGTCTCTCAAAAACAAACAAACAAACAAACAAAAAGATATGAATTTACTATATATCAACGTTAAGAACCATTAACTAAATGACCTGCTTCTATGGATATTCAGGGCAAGGGGAAATTGAGTAGCAACTTTGTTGATTAAATGAAGTCTCTTTATTTATTTCCTGGAACAGTAATAACATCAACACATGGAGACGTGGCCTGATTGGATTTCCAGTGTTTGCAGTGTTTGCATTTACTGATTGTTTCAGTTATCATGGAGCTGTAGCCAAAGTCAGTCAGGAAATTTAGGTCAGAGGAAAAAGCAATGGTCAAAACAGTTTGATTTTTCTAAAGTGACATAATGTTTGGAGAGAATATGTATTGGAGGTTTAAAGTTAAAATGGCACATTTTAAGATGGATTTTTTGATTTCAGAATCTCTGCTTCCACTTCCTCCCTACTTCACCCTTGCAAACCATGGTTATGTGAACAGTCAACCCAAATCCCAAACCATACAGAAGGCTCTTTATAGATATTGCATTAAATTAAATTATATATTTATAGATATAGAATTTATATTCATCATCCTTTTCTTTTTTCTCTCTACTAAAAATTAAATGATAATATTAAACAATCAAATTAAGTGATTTAGATTAGAAGCCTTTGTCCTACTCATTTAAAAAGCTTTTTATAACCTAGTTTTTTCTTCATTTCATTAATCTCTCTACTCTATTTTAATATTACCTCTTAATTAGTGTTCCCTTTCACATCCCCTAGTAACATTCTTATAAAAAACCTCTCTTTTGCCTTTGAAGACCTCTAAAATTTAGCAATTAAGTAGAAACTTTTATACACTGTTCTGAAAATTTTAGATTCTATATGATTTGGAGTAAACCCCCATCCTTACAGTAAGATATTCTTAAAATCATGAACTGGTACAAGTCTTGACTTTCCCATGTACAAATTCACTGGAGGAGATAAAGCTTCCATATGTTATAAAATAACACTATACTTTTATGATACTGCCATTCCCATACCTTGTGAAATTGTGTCTATTTATAACTTATAAAAATATTTTTATAAAAGTTACAAACATCTGTGGATGAAATAGAAGGAAATAGAGGTTTAATACAAAGTTCTTTAGAGACAGGAGAAAAATCATGATTTAACCACAAATAGATATTACCCTGGGTACAGTAAACAAACATAATAGCAAGTTACTTGCTTTCAACAGAGTTTTCAAGTCTCATTATTATATGTCCAAGCCGACAGAAATTTCCCCATTCATCTTCCCAGATTATGTTTTCTATCTTGTACTGAATGTTACTTCTCCATTATTCTTATTCCTGTGTTCTCTTTCATTCCCGCCCCTCCCCCCGCCCCCACATTACTTCCACCCCAGTCCTCCCCCCACTTCCTTCACCATTTCTCATGCTGAGGCAGAACACAGCAGCCAAAAGCTGGAGCTGAAAATGGTTGGAATCCGGGCCAGGCAGAAACCCTGTTTGGACAAAAGCCCAATAATCAGGCAAATGTTGCCTGGAAAACCAGGTCAGACAAATTCAGGTTTCTACACCCAGCCCGGTCAAGATGACAAAAGTGTAATCATCACAGCCATGACCGCGACACTCATGCAGCTTTTGTAAAGGACAGAGGAGACATCTGACCACTGTTTCCATTAAGAACTGAGACCAGGGGCGCCTGGGTGGCTCGGTCGGTTAAGCGTCCGACTTCGGCTCAGGTCATGATCTCACAGTCCATGGGTTGGAGCCCCGCGTCGGGCTCTGTGCTGACAGCTCAGAGCCTGGAGCCTGTTTCGGATTCTGTGTCTCCCTCTCTCTGTGACCCTCCCCCGTTCATGCTCTGTCTCTCTCTGTCTCAAAAATGAATAAACGTTAAAAAAAAAAAATTAAAAAAAAAAAAAAAAAAAAAAGAAAGAACTGAGACCAAACTAACTTCTAAGTGGCAGTTAGGGATGCTTGGAAATACATATCCAAGGGCAAAGTAATGATCCTTCAAGTCTCCAAGCTGTTGTTTGCTAGTCAGAAACTGATATTTTCCAAAACCATCAAATATATAAATGTTACTTTAAAAAGGAAGAAATTAGCACTCCTCACAGGCCACTGGGTGCTTTATTCCCAATGTGGGTAAAATAGAGAGGTGGGTCCTTTTGATTTATATGTGCTTACATTCAATCAACAGAAATCTATTCTTTTGGGACTGTCAATTTTCCTATGCAAATGCTTGAGCTGTGAACCATCAGGGAGACCACACAGACTGTGAAGAGTCAGTCTGATCGCAAGGGTGGTTTGGAGGCTAACGTCCATGGAAGGATGTTATAAATTTCCTTTTATTTCCATTCCCTCCACGAAGTAGTTTATGTGCTACGTCAATGACTGTAATAGGATTCTGTTTTTTGCTCTTTTGGTGAACTACATAATTCTCCAAGAAACATGCTAAAGTGAAATGAGATTTATTGGCATGTGTTTTTGAGATGCAAATAAGAACTCTACGATCTAGTGTCCTTTCAACTTTTATTCTCAGTAATCTTGATATTTCTGTCACAGTGGGAATTAACAAATTTTCTGCATAAGTAAAAATGAATAAAGACAGAACATGGGATAAGATTTAGTCAATGTTCTTATGTGTTTTTTCATCTGCAGAAAGAGACAGCAAAATAATAGTAAGTGTATAATTTTCCACAATGTGTTATTTTAGTTATTAACACCTTGAGAACCATCTCATTTTTAGAAAAGAAAGACTCTAAGTGATGTAGTCTGCGGCATAACTGTAATGCATAGCATGACCCAGCCAATTTCATGTTATCTCTTCCAGTATTTTCTGTAATACTCGTCTTTTTTCTTTTAACATGATTGGGGCCACGGTACTTATTAGGATTGTTATATCTGGTCTAATTATTAAATTGTTAAATACAAGTGCATGGATTGATAAGAAAAACAATGGAGGCTATATTTAACTTATTTCTCTTGTTACAGGTAAATTTAGAAATGTCTAATTTCATACAACACAGCCCAGCATCAATTGTCATCTGAGTAATTCACCCTAGCAATTAAAAAAATAAATTTAAGATTGTGGAAACTGTCAGGGAAGATGCTTTGGTATATAAAACTAAGAAGTCACATCTTCTTTAAGACTTTAAATTCTGTCAAATGACAGACTGTAAACACATTAGTCTTCCTCACATTAAAAAGTATCTATGCACTAGATATTAAAAGAAAATCACTAACAACTTTTGTTTCTTTTTAGTCTAAAATCTTGCTTCTAAACCCAAAATCCTGTTTTGAAATTAATGTCAAGCAATCATTTGGGATCATTATCTGCTCAAGTTTCACACAGGAGACATACTAAAAAAAAAAGAAAGAAGAAAGAAAGAAAATCTGACAACTCTATATTTCATGGCAAATAGAGATTGACTTGAATCAAATGATATATTTGGGCCATCTTGATGACTGTTTTCTGCAATATTGAATCAGACAGGAAGTTACACCAATTTTATTATTAAGATGAGTTGAAACTCCAGATGCAGTATTTTTTGACATGGTTATTCATCATCACAGACTGCAGATAAAATCAGAATTATCCATAACTTTGTACCAACACCAGAACCACTATATTATTTTTAAACACTCAAACTAAATTCTAAACTCAATACACATTTTTTGAAATAAACTCAAGTGAACTAAATATTTTGTGAGGTTTTTCACCTGAGGATAGCACTGTGCAGATTAACTAATGAATTCATACATAATTTTTAATGAGAGCCATAATTCTTATGAGGGCAGACAGTTCTTGGTTTACTGGTGGAAAACAACAAAGCTGAGGTCCCTGGTTGGGAATTAGACCAGGGATGTCTCATGTCACTAACTTTCATTCCTTGGTCCCCCACATCCGATTACAGTGGAAGATCTGACTAGTCTTTTAGTGAAGTCAGCTTGCAAAGGCAGGGCCCCCAAGATGCAGTTATGATAAAAAAACATCTAGATTTAGTGACTTAGTCTATTTAACGTTTCCCTTTCTAGATTGTAAATTCAAGCTAGGTCATCTTTTCCGCAATGTCAGTGTAGGAACTACATAAGAAAATATCCGCTCCACTCAGTATCTTTTACGTATTTTTCAGTTCTGTCCAAGTGGATGTATTTGTAACTCCATTCTCTTTAGGATGGATACACATTTTATGAGAAACTTCTTACGATTGCGGTAGGATCTTTATTTAGAGATGCTGAATAATTGCATGGCATTTTATTTCAATTTCCAACTTTGAGGCTAAAGATATTTCCCTAGATATCACAAAGATTCTCTGCTGACTCACTCATATACAGCCACCCAAACAGATACAGACATAAATCTCAGTATTTACCCTCCTAACCTCGCACTGTTAATGTCACGAAAGATTCTCTTACCTGTTTGGAAATTGACTGGATGTTGTGATGAGTTTGATTTCCATTTGTGCTCTTTGTGTTATTTCCTCATCATAGCAAGCTGGACTAATCATAAAGCTTTCTAAGCTTGTGTGCTGAGATGAAGCCTCATTTAGTCACCTGGAGGTAACTGCCTGGTACTATTTCTAGAGACAGTGCTGATCCCAGGCCTGCTGTAGCAGCCCGTGCACTCCCAAGAGATACCCCAGGTGCTTGCTGTTTCGACAGTTTACTAGAATTGAAATTCACGGGGATTTTTTTAATGGTAATTAACAAAACTATAAGATGAGAAATTTGTGGACTATAGACAAGGTGTATTGCATGAAGGATTTTCTTTTCTTTCTGTCTTTAAAAAATGATATGTTCACAAGGTATTTTCACGAAAAAGTTTTTCTAGAAGTTCCACTATTTCCTCTAAAATATACTTACTCTGTGCTAGGGAATTTACAGATATTTTAACTCTCATCACAACTTAGAAAGCAGGGATTATTATTAATCTTTCTACCAATGGGGAATTTAAAGTGATTTAAGCAAAGCCCACCTAATGAATCTGGTATTCAAATACAGGTTGGTTTGATTCCATAATTGGCGATTTTTTTTTTCCACTTCACCATATGCACATCATTATGATTTAACACAGAGGGATTTCAGATAAATTATTGTTGTAATTATTATTAGTAATGAAATATTTGGTCTGAAAAACAGGAGGAAATAAAGATAATTAAGACATGATCTCTGTCTTTAAGGAACTATCAGTCTGTTAGAATAAGGGCAATTGAGACACTATAGGGATTCCAGGAATTATGGGCTCAAGATATATGGCATAACTAGCAAGGTTGCAAAAAAAATCATTTATACATTACTGGTGGCACGGTAAATTGATTTTTTAAAGAAATAGGGCACTGTCAAGAGTCTTAAAAATGTTCATGATCTTTGATCCACTAATCCCTCACATGCATATTTATCTTAAGGAAGTGATTTCAATGAATAAAAATAAATGGACACAAAGATTTTCTTTGCAGCATTATAGAAAAAAATCAGAAGCAACTTAAATGAACATCATTGCAAAAAGGGTAAGTTCATTATGGTGCATCAGTGGGAGGTTAATTGTGTAATTGTCTCTCCCTTTCCTGCATCATTAGTTGACCTTCTCTACTGGGTCTTTCTTTCTTTCTTTCTTTCTTTCTTTTCTTTCTTTCTTTCTTTCTTTCTTCTTCTTTTTTTTTGATGTTTATTTTTAAGAGAGAGTGCATGCATGTGTGCAGGGGAGGGGCAGAGAGAGTGGAAGACAGAGGATCCCAAGCTGGCTCTGCGCTGACAGAAAAGACCCCCATGCTGGCTCAAACCCACGAACCATGAACATCATGACCTGAACCAAAGCCAGAAGGTTAACCGATTGAGCCTTCCAGGTATCCCACTGCTGGGTCTTTCCAATCTGCTTACAAATGTGCTGTAATATTTCTTATGTTAAAACAAAAGCCAAACAAACCAAAAGATCTCCTTGTTGACCTTCATCCCTTTTCCTTACCCTCCTTTCAAACAAAGGTCTCAAGAATTGTCTGTATTTGTTGTTTCCAATTCCTTAATTTGACCTGCCATTCTCCCTGTATCAGGTTATACTAAACCATCATGGCTACATCCAGTGGCCAAGGCTCAGTCTTCATGTTGCTCGATCTGCCAGGAGCCTTTGACATAGAGGATCCCTTCTATGATACGTTTTTCTCACCAGGCTTCCAGAAGACCACACCTTGGTTTTGTTTCTCATTCACCAGTCACTTCTTTTCAAATCTTCCTGACCTTTCTACGTTGAATGGTCATGTGCCCAATTCTTCATCTCTTACTTTTTTTCCCTAAATTACAGTCTCAAATTAACCAGGACTTCATTCTCAGAACTCAACACTTGTATATCCATTGGATACTTGACATATCCACCTGGATGACGGTAACATAAGCTCTGACAGTTATTGTTTTTTTCTTTTTTGCAATGCAGGTGCCTGACTTAAGCTGTGATTGCTGATGCATCCACATCAAAGAGACATCCAGTTCAAAAAAGGCATCCACTTCGAAGATGGCAAACTCCTATTAACACATCTGCTAGCCACACAACCAGATAAAGAGCTAGGCTGCTTACCCCTACCAAAACTCCCTTGTTTTAGAGATCTTGGTTGATTTCAACAACTGATCATTTGGGCCACTTGCTTTTCTCTTCCCATCCATATGCTTTAAATTTATCAATAAAGAGTGAGCCATGAAACCCTCAACCCCCACAAAAGCAGAACCCTGGGTGCATGCTTGCATTCTCTCTCTACCCGTGATCTTGTTGTGTGGCTCCAGGTGTGTTGTGCAATCGCCAGATCCTGTAAGTAATAAACCTTTATTTTTTCAAACTTTCCTGATGGTTATCACTGAAGAGCATCTTGCAATCATAATAAGAATTGCAAGGGCCAGTTCAACCACAACCTTGGTTATTGATAGACTAAGACCAGCACAAACAATGACTAACTTGATCTTGTCTACATTGAACTCTTGATTCCTATCTTACCAATCTCCACCCCAAATCTGTTCTTCCTTTAATTTCCTTCCTCTCCATAATTGGCAACTTCAACCTTCTGTGTGCTCAGGTTAGAAACCAGGCATCATTTTTGCCTCCTTTCTCCCAGGACTCACAGCAGCTGGCAAATCTGATCAGTTCTACCTTTGAACAATATTCAGTAGACCACTTCTCACCACCTCTGCTGTTACGACCTAACTCCCATCATCTATCACTTTGGCTACAATAGCCTTCTAACTGGTCGCTGCCTCTACTCTACCCGCTGTAGTTTATTTTCTGAACAAAGCCAGAGTAATTTTTTTTAAGTTTATTTATGTATTGAGAAGGGGGGAGAAGACACACACACACACACACACACACACACACACAGAAAGCGAGTGAGGGAGGGGCAGAGAGAGAGGAAGAGAGAGAATCTCACACAGGCTCCATGCTCAGCTTAATGCAGGGCTTGGTCTAACAGTGCATGAGATCATTACCTGAGCCAAAGTCAAGAGTCAGGCACGAAACCAACTGAGCCACGCAGGTGCTTCTTTAAGCCATAAATTAGATTGTATCACTACTTTCCTAGAAACCCTCCAGAGGCCCCACTTGTTCTTCCCAACAGCATCCTCTCTTCCTCTGTCCATCCCTTCACCCCTGTCCCAGCCTGCATCTTCTACCAATCTTCCCCACATTTTACCCCTTCTGTTCTGGTCTTCTTGCTGCTCTTCAAACACAGCAAGCTCCCTCTGACCTCAGGGCCTTTGTATATACTGACTCACTGTTAGGAATACTCTTCCTGAGATATATGCAGGGCTCATACCCTCATTTCATGCAGGTCTCTACTCAAACAATACCTTTTCAGAGATGCCTTCCCTAATCAGACTATTTTAAAATATCACTTTGACTATCTGTCACTGTCTGCCTCCTTACCTTGCTTTATTTATTTATTCTACTTCATCACTTTCCATCATTCATTTATAATATTCTCTCTGTATTAGAAGGCATTATTTAAGATAGGGATATTGGCAATTTTGCTTACTGTTGATTCACAGAAACTAGACAATGCCTGGCTTACATTAGAAGCTCAATAATATCTTTTGAATGAATAAATGAATTAAACACGTACATAATCTAATATTCAGTGAAATAAGCATAATGCAAAGTTGTATACTTCCATACGTAATACAAAGTATGTATACTTTATAACTATATAAATGTGTTAAAATCTGTAAAGGGATACAAACACATTAAAATAATTCTGAGTAATGGTTTTTGAATACAATGTTACATTGTTAGATTAATTTCCAAGAGTTTTAAAATGTAAAATCACCATATATATCTGGGAAATGATATCAGTTGGCAGTTACAGAGAATGCAGTTGCTTATTTTGAGAAATGACTAGCTTCAACCACAGATCTCAGGGGAAAGTAGCCACAGTAATTTCAGAGTTGATACCACTCACATACACTTGAACATTATCTCCTGTTCAGGAGAGCACACCAGTTAAGTGCAACAATTTGGAGTCAGATGGTCTGGGTATGAAGCCTAGTTATTTCACTTAATAGCTATATGACTTTGGGCTCGTTACTTAACCACTATCAAGGTCAGTATTATTTTCAGACTTTTTTTTTTAGATTCTCAGCAAAATTGAGTGAAAGGTATAGAGGTTTCCCATATACCTCCTGCCCCCACACATGCTAGTCTACCCCATTATCAACATCCTTCACCAGAGTGGAATACTTGTTACAATTAATGAAATTATGACACACATTATAGTCACCTAAAGTTCATAGTTAACATTCGTGCTCTCTTTTGGTGTTGTACATTCTATAGGTTTGGACAAATGTATGATGATATATATCCACTATTATAGTATCATAGGGTATCTTCCCTGCTCTAAAAATCCTCTGTGCTCCATCTATTCACCCCTTCCTTTTCCTGAACCCCTGGCAATCACTGATCTTTTTACTGTCTCCATAGTTTTGTCTTTTCCAGAATATCATATAGTTGGAATCATAGGAGCCAATCTCAGATTGCTTCTTTCACTCAGTAATATGAATTTAACTTCCCTCCATGTCTTTTCATGGCTTTTTTTTTCACTCCTTTTTAGCACTGAATAATATTTCATTGTCTGGAGGTACCAAAATTTATTTATCTGTTCACCGACTGAAGGCTATCTATGTTGCTTCCAAGTTTGGGCAGTTATAAATAAAGCTGCTCTAAACACCAATGTGCAGGTTTTTGTGTTCAAGGTCATTTTTTTTAGTACCCTCTTTGGAGGGTTGTTGTGGGGGTTAATTGAGATAAAGCTTCTAACATGCTTAGCACACTGCCTGGAACCTGGTATGCATTCAATAAACGTTACCACTCATTATATTTTTATCATTAAGCTGGCCAGATAGTTTTGCCTTATTTCACAGAGAAGGAAACTGAAATTCAAAAAACTTAAATGGCAACCAATAAGTGGCAAAATTAGGGCTCTTAACCAGGCCTTCTAATTCTAAATCCAATTGTCCTATTATGTCATGTGGACATTCTGCAGAAGGCAAGCAAAGGCTAGACTCACTCTGCTTAGTATGGAAAATGATGCTTTGTCTCTTAGTCAACTTTACTGTCATTTTATTTAAATTATAATTTACAATGAATTTTATACACATAGCAACTCCTATAATATATCACAAGATAATTATATGTCTTTACTAATGAACTAGTTAACAATGTTTAAAGGGATGAGGGAGATGGGAATGGCTAGTTTAATCAGATACATTGTCTGTAGATCACCTTGTAAGCACCAAACAAAGATTCTGGAATCAAACAAGGAATTTTCAAAATTCACATGTAATCACATTACTAAAAAACTTTTTGCAAAAGATGTTTATTGAGAAATGTAAGCTGCCAAAAATATAGAAGTAACATGAGAATGACCATGGCTTGAAATAATGGTGTGTTCACCTGGGGATTCAGGAAATCTGGCATAACTAGAACACCTATGACCTGGAAATAACTATAAGTCTATTTACATGAAAGACTAAGGAACTTCTTGGGAAGAAAACTGTGCTAAGAAAATTGAAGACTGGTTCTCAAAAGAGGGGTTTAAGGACAACGGACTCAAGTGAAATGGAAGAGGAGGTCTAGACTTAGAACTCTGGAGAAGTCAAGCCTGAAACAAAACAAAACAAAACAAAACAAAACAAAACAAAACAAAACAAAACAAAACAAAACAAATTTTGGGCACTTACAGAACTAAGGAACACACAAGAATGGTAGAAGGAGGGCACGAGAGAGATCCCCTTTCTTCAGCGATGAATACAGAGCAGAGCTCAGTCCACAGAGTGCTCAGTCAGCTAACACATACGGGTCCTCAATGAGGAGAGTCAGCAGCAATCAGAGAACAGTGTCCTTGGTGCATGTATCAATGGCACCAGCATCAGTGCTGGAAGCCTCATAAAGACACAGGCAGATATCACCACTGCCGACAGACAGCCATGGCAACTTTGAGACACAGGAGACTCCAGAACAGGTGACCCCAGTGAGCAAGGGCAGGAGACTTCTTTCTCTTCTATATGCCATACAAAATGAAAAGAACTGTGTATATGCGAAAGCCAATGTCTTCCAGGGATTCTCAGCAAATATCAGGGTAAGAAAATTGAAGAAGGCTGATGATCTGGTTAATAGTCGGTGCTGATATGTGTGGGGAGGCAGGCAGTAGGGAGATTGCCAGTAATTCCCATGTTGCTAGGGCAACATGGGATTCTTTGACTTTAGGGATGTCGCATACTCCAACATGCTATTCTTTTTGTCACTCTGCAACTGCCTTACTCTATCATCACTCAGTTCTCAGTTTACATGACCCTTCCTCAGGGGCTCTTTTGCCACACACACTACTTCTCGATTGAAATTAAATTAAATTTCTTATTCCCTCGGCTGAAATTAATTCTAAAGATGGTGACCGTTAGTATCACTCAAAGTCTCAAGAAAGTTCAAATAAATAATCAAGATGTTGGAATAGCTTCAGAACAGAATAATAAGAGATGAGATCAATCTTTAATGACTTTCTAACAAGCTACAAATAAAAATTTCACAGTAAGTCTAGAATAAAATAACATAAAATTTCACTCACTGAATATGTGAGAATAAATCCACATGTTATTAACTCATCAGAAATCTTCTGAGTACATTATTTTTCAATTTTGTATTACCATATAATAAAAATACAGCAGCAACATTCATTATTCATATACCCATTAGAGTATATATATATCATTTCTGTTTGTATTGCACTGAACTAGAGAAATATATGGGAACCTCATAATTTATCATTCCCTCTACTCCAAATGCAATAATAAAGTTTTGTAATTTATTAACATCAGTAGAATCATTCTTGATAGAAAAAGAAAACAAAAATCTTAACTATTTCTGGTAAGCAAATGCAGCTTATTTCATGTGCTTTCTTTACAGTGTTCAATTTTTGACTATTGCTGGCTGTCATGTCTTTTGAGGAAGACAATTGCTAAAGAACAAATCTTCAAAGACAATTTATTGGGTTCTCTGAGTTCAAAATGTATTTATTAGAATTTTAATAATAGATAATCTATCTTCCACTTCATCTAAACATCCTGAGATAGACATAAAAAAGTGAGTTTATATGAACCTCAGCCGAGTATATAGATGTTTTTTTACATTAGAGTTTTCCTAGCCTTACAAAAAAACATTGGCAGTGAATTAAATCTTACCAAGTGCTATTATGTACCTTTAAGGCCAAATGGATATGTGATTTGTAATATGTTTACATATTTGATTTATTATAATCAATAACTTTATCAGCTCTGAAGATAATCATGAAAACTAGGGAAAATTAGGAAAATTTCATGCATATCAACAAATTATTAGACTCCTGCTGTGTATCTGAAAATGAATTAGCAAGATAGAAAACACCATTTGAGAATTTACATTGTGAGGAGATCAAAATAAACACTATGTGAAATAAAAGCTAACTTAAATGCCACATAGACTGTGTCTTCACATTAAAAAAAAATTGAGCTTGATTTAAAAAAAGTGTAACTTAGTTGTCTAATCAGGGTGGCAAAGAACACGTTATAAAATAAGAAATAACTAATCAAGGAGTATGAATAAGTCCTGTCCTCTTTGCTCTTCACTCTTTCCTTTTGCCTGCTGCTCGTTTGTTTCCCTGACGTGCAATGGATGTTTACTTGATTCACTCAGGAAATATTTACTGAGCGTCTAATATATGCCAAACACTGTATACATTGGGCATAAAGTGGTTATTAAGGCACTATTTCTGCTCCCTCCCCCCATTCTTTGCTGTTCTTATCAAAGCCAAATCTCTCCACTTTTGCTCCCATCTCCTGACATATGCTCAAGAATTTTCTTCCTCTTCTGTCTTCCACATCATCAGCCCTTTCCTCACTACTGGATTATTCCAACAGGTACATAAATATACATAAGCCATCTGGAAAATCAAACCTTCATGGAGTCCACATCTCTCTGTACTGATTGTCCATGTCTTTGCTTCCCATCACATGAAATATTTTTGAGCAAATCCTCTATTGTCTCTGCTTAATCCTTATCTCTGGTTCACTCTTCAACTGCTCTGGTCTGATACTGACCCAACTAAAAGAAACCAGTCTTGTCCAGATAGCCAATGACCTCCAAGTTGCCAGGTCCAACAGAAACATGCATATTCTCATCTCTTTCTCAGCAGCTATTTGGTACAGTTGACTACTCTTTCCTTCTTGAAACTTTCTACTCTTAGCTTCTGTGGCATCATATTCTCCCAGCTTTTCAGTGGGAGAACTTCAGTGATGTTCCTTCTCATTTCCTTTTTTGACTCTTCTTCCACCCAAATTCTAAATGCTGATGGGATTGAGGGCCTCTTCCTGGACCCTTTTTATTTTCAATATGTATCTAAGGAAATATTGATCCAGTCCCAGCCTTTGCACACTCTGATGTTGTTCAAATATCTACCTCCAGCCCACGTCTGTCTCTGGAGTCCCATAGACTCATGCATCTAACTGCTACCTGATACCTTTAAGGAGATGTCTAAAAGGAACCTCAAATTTAATATGTCCAAAATTGAGATTCAGATTATTCTTAAACCTGTTATTCTTCTACGTTTCTCATTTTAGCAAATTGAACTACAAATCATCCAATTGCAAAAGATAACAATCTGGGGAGCACCTGTAAATCCTTTCTCTCCCTCATATACCACATCCATTCCATCCTCAAGATCTGTCAGTTCTGCCTCCAAATACACAAGAAGTCTTCCCACTTCGATCTATTTCCACTGTCAGCACCAAGTTCAGTTACCATCATCTATTTCTTGGGATACTATTATAGCATTCTTGTTCCCATTCTCGTCCCTTTTCAATCCATTCTTCACATAGCATCAAAAGAAATCTTTTAAAAATGTGAATAAGATCACATCTGTTCAATCCAAAAATTCATTAAGGCTTCTTTCCCACTGCTTTTAGAATAAAGTCCTAGCTTCTCATTATGGCCTACAAAGTTCTACATATTTATGTCTCCAGCTTACTTTGTCAGTTTCATCTTCCTGTCTTTCCAATGCTCTAGCCACACTGGCATGCTCTCTACTTTGCAAACCTTTTTACGGGCTGCTCCTTCTGTTTCCAATGTTGTTCTGCTAAATCTTGAATTGCTTTACTTTCATTCTTTAGGTCTTGGCTCAGAGTCCATCCTCATGGAGGCCACTCTAACCATCTTATCTAAAGAAGCACCTCACCCCCACCCTCATCACAATCTCTATCTCAGTACCCTGTGTGCTTCTTCCATAGGCCTTATTAGAACCTCTAATAAATACATTTGTGTAATACATATATGTATAAATATATATATGTGTATATATATATACATATACAAGAGAGAGTATCTATCAATATACTATCTATATCTATAAATATCTACATATTATCTCTATAGATATCTATGTCTACATCATCTATATCTGTATCTATATATCTGAATGCTAGAAATTTGAGGAGTAAGCCACATTTTCCCTGTCCACCCCAGTGTCCATCAGAATTCCTGGCACATAAGTAGATGTTCAATAAATACTTGTTGGCCAGACAAATGGAAGCAAACAGAAAATAACAAAGAGTAGAAGGAAACAGAAAATAACAAATAATTGTCTAAAGGCCCTGGTAGAGGAAGAACAAGGGGCTTCATAAGCATCTTTTAAGGGTATCTAATCCTTCCATCAGGGAAGAGAAATAAGGTCAACTTATTTCCCTGACCATACCTATACACACTGACCTTCACTTCAGAGAACACTCCAATGTACCCATAGAACAAACCACATTATTTATCCATGCAGTATAAGTCTGTCTATATGTGTTAAATATATATACACATATATTACATGTATATTATATGTACCTATTAAATAAAACACACTCAAAACTAAATATATCACTACATCATGTATTTTGTTTTAAGTGCTGGGTATATTGTTCTTAATTCTTTATCACAAGTTAAAGATTCTGATTGAAGTCTAAGCATCACATGTATATTTCCTCTAAAATAAATGTATTTATATAGAATTTCAGCAAGATAATGTCTCAAAAAAGTTGAGAGCCATGGGAGAAGCTTACATGTACTTCTTACAATAAACAATGCCCAGGTGTGATATTTCTATTTTTTATCATTAGAGGTCTTACAGCACTGATTTTTTCACAACATGGACATATATGTTCACTTGGAGATATATATATCACTTGGAGATATATATTTATATATATTGGAAGAAAATATATTCTATATATATATATATATATATATATATATATATGTATCACAAAATACATATTAGAAAATCCTTACTGATGAGAAAAAAAGAACACTTCAAATGTTTCATGAACAAATCATTTTAAAGAAGAGGGGGTTTTCATAAAATAAGCCCAGTCTGAGACTTGTATATAAATGTACAGCACCCAGGGCGCCTGGGTGGCTCAGTCGGTTGAGCGTCCGACTTCAGTTCAGGTCATGATCTCGCGGTCTGTGAGTTCGAGCCCCGCGTCGGGCTCTGTGCTGACGGCTCAGAGCCTGGAGCCTGCTTCCGATTCTGTGTCTCCCTCTCTCTCTGACCCTCCCCTGCTCATGCTCTGTTTCTCTCTCTCTCTCAAAAATAAATAAAACATTAAAAAAAATTTTTATAAACGTACAGCACCCAACATAATGCATGTCACCGGCACTTGGTCACATAGCAGTACAGATCATGGGCAGAATCTTAGAGAGAGCCGCAGCACTCAGGTAGCCTGACCAGCTTTTAATCAGCAGCTTGTTGTAAATAACATCATAACAGGTGATTCAGAAGAATCAACGGTCACAGTGATATAAATAAAACACAGGAAAGCACAGGGAGTCCTGATGACTATGTTGTCCAGTTTACCTACCTATCTGAGGTGTAACAAGCATCTGGAAACATGATGCCCACATCGGAATGTGCTGCTGGACTGTACAGTTTAAGACTATTGTGAATGTGGGCACACACATTGGTTTAGCTGTTTTGCCAAAAGCTAACAAAGGAAAGTAATAACAGAACATCTCTTCCTGCCATATCTGGACCTTGCCTACCTCTCTTAACTTGTTTAAACCATTTTTCTTTCTTTGCTGTGGCTGTGGAGTTTGATTGTGAAATCCCTGAGCACTTACAGAATGAGATACACTATCAAAGAGAGATAGGAACCAGTTGACACAATAAGTCAGTGATGAGGGAAGAAGGGGATGGGGCCAAGGGGATGATTAAGGAGAAACTTGAATATATAAAGTTTTATATCAATAATAATCCTTAGAGCTAATGCCTAGGTAGCACTTGCTATGTTGCAGTCACTGTAAGAGCTTACCCGTAATACACTGACCTAATTCATCTTTGCAACGAACTCATGAGGTAGGTAAAATTATTATCCTCATTTACTAATGAGAAAACTGAGGCTCAAAATGTTAATGGCTTTCTCAAGATTACATGTCTATTAAGTCATGAACATTCTCTCCCTCCACACACACACACACACACACACACACACACACACACACGGGATTCATTATCATGGAGAAGATCATACTTAAACTAGTTAAAAAAAAACTACTGTGGCATAGTAGAATGAGAGTTGAATGAAAACGTGATGTAATAACACAATATATCTCATAAAATATAAAGATTTAGGTTATGATCCTGGATTTCCCAGGATCCAGTTGGGCACTTTATAACACTTTATAATATTGGAATACAGCTTTCCTTTTTTTTTTTTTTTTTTTGGAATACAGCTTTCTTAGCTCTAAATGGATAGGGCTGGATCCTACAATGTTAAGGCCCACTGTGATAATTAATTTTATGTGTCAATTTGACTGGGCCACGAGATGCCCAGATATTTGATTGAACAATACTCAGGGTGTGTCTATGATTGTGTTTCTGAATGAAATTAACATTTGAATTGGTTAACATAGTAAAGAAGACTGCCCTCCCCAATGTGGGTGGGCCTCGTCCAATCTGTTCAAAGTCTGAATAGAACATAAAGGCTGAGTAAGAATACTGCTCTCTCTGCTTATCTGTCTTCAAGCTGGGACATTGGTCTTCTGCTTTAGGTCTGGCTTGGACTAGAGCTTAACACCATTGGTTCTCCTGGTTCTCAGGCCTTTGAACTCATACTGGCACTATATTATTGGCTTTTCTGGATCTCCAGCTTACCTACCACAAATCTTGGAATTTCCTAGCCATCTTAACCATGTAAGCTAATTTCTTATAATAAATTATATATTTATGAATATGAATATATATTCATTCCCTAGTGGTTCTGTTTCTTTAGAGAACTCAGATTAATATGCCCATCTAATAATACTCACAATCTATAACAGTTTTTTCAAATATACTATGACTGAATTCTTTCTCGCACATCCTCCTTGAATTTGTAGAAAGTTTTTGTTTCCACCCTATAGACATAAGGATAAAAACAGATGGTGTGGGGGTGTAGCAGAGTAGACTGTGGTTACCAAATTGAGAGAATATTTATTGGAAACCTATAAGAGTCAGTTTTGTCTTTTGCCCACATTGTTGAACAGAATGCTTATACAAACGAAGTAGTCGTCACCCTCTAGTTTAGCTCCCTTGTCTGACAGCAAAGAAAAAATACGAGGTTATATGGAGTTCTCACTGAAAAGAAATAAATGGTTATACTAAAATAATTATTGAATTATTCAGAAAATATGAGCAACATCAGCTTTAAAAAAGCTGTCTTTGCAGACACAATTTATTAAATTAATGCAACCTTATAAAAAGTAATATTTTTACAAATGCCCTTCCTTGTTTCACAAAGTACTGTTTTATTTACTCCATTAGGCAATGATGAGCAAATTATACTCAGAAGAGGTGTGTATAAGAAGTCATATTTTGTGAGATTTTAATCAATACTAGTTATGGGAATCAGGTATATGATACAACAATTAAAATGCCTTTGTATATTGGTATCAATGATGGGGCAGTGAATTTGTAGTTAGCCCTAAATGTACTGTGATACTTTTTGCAAACACATGTTAGATAGGAATTAAGAATCAAGGCATGTTAAAGTGATGGGATCTTAGAGATTATGTTGTTTTAGCTCTCTCAATTTACAAATGTATTTATCAAATCCAAAGGAAGGCAGCTTCCCATGCACACAGCTATTGGGAGGTCACACAGCTAGACCGGGTTTTCAGAGTTCCATGTCAGGAATCCTTTCTCTTTACTTGCCATATTTATAACTAGTGTCAATATTTTGAGATATAGCATTTCAATATATGATTCTGTGAGAACATAAATAATTAACTGCTTTCAGCATTGAATACAATTTTTTCCAATGTGGTATTTTGGAAACTTCTTATTTAAAAAAGAATTAGGCCTGAAATGGCAATATGAATGTAACTTTTGGCATATCCATGTCAGAATGACCTACTCCAACTCATAAGAAGGAATTAGTGTTTGGGTGTATTATTATCACATAGATTTGGCTTATATTACATGTCTACATGGAGTACAAGCCTAATTTAATAAGAGTAAGCTGTTAATTTTGTCTTCAAAACCAAAATTTAGAAAGAATATTTATATCTTATAAAAGTAAATTTTTTTATTTGGGGTCATGCTGAAGTTTTGTTACTGAAGCATTTGCTGTCTGCTTATGTGCCAAAGAGAATGGTCATGTTAAAGTGTTGTATTGTCCCTAGAATCCCTGCAACATCTCTGCAAATTTCATCACACCAACACCTTTTCACGGCCAATGGCATCCAGGGGCCCATTCTGGACATGGAGAGTTAGTAGCTTCCAGTCACAGAGATAGGAATTGTGGTAAACTAAAGAAGCATCTCAGGGGGTTTCCAGGTCAATAACAAATTGAAATGTCCAGAGTTGGATAAATTTAATTGGGAACATCAAGAAGGAGAAGGAGAACTATATGAATTCAAGTAGATAGAGGCCAATACTTATGCAACAAACATGGAAGTTTGAAGTTTGTGGTAAGAAGATGTACAGAAGATTCACTGGGCCACTGGATAGCAATTTTTCAGACAGTTCCTATGGACTCAAATGTGGGAATTCTGGGGTCATGTCTGCATAAAGAAAGATTTTTCTATCATTCCCTATCACCTATCAGAAGACAGAACCGTTTGTTTTTACTTTCTAAGTGTAATTAGGTCATTTCTCCATATTGATGAAGAAATATTATACAAATTGACAATCATTCTATAGAACTGTTTGTCATACCTCTTCCTGTCTGCTGCTAAAATGTGTGTGTGTGTGCACGCGTGCGTGTGTGTGTGTACGCTCTTACGTTCATGGCAGAGACTAGTGTAAGAGGCACACAAGGTGCAAAATACAAGGAGGTGCTCAATCTTACAGTTGAGCTGAGGTCAAGTATTTTGAATATTTCTTATTAGAAATGGGACCAGAATCAGTCTGTTTGCATGACTCTGGGAGCGAGGACCTCTTCGTATTTTGTGCCCTTCGTGCCTCTTTTGCCTCACTCCAGTCCTGGCCCTGTGTGTGTGTGTGTGTGTGTGTGTGTGTGTGTGTGCGCGCGCGCATACGCATGTGCATTTTAACTCCAAATTTGGGTCTTTAATTCTTATGCTCTTTATAGTTAGGTTGATCAAGGCTATTTTGTTTTGGCATTTGAAGACACCTGATGCTAGCCATTTACGTAGTAAGTAAATTTACCTACACTTCATAGCAATACTATATGAACATCTATTGGCTCTTTACAATTGAATAAAGGTTTACCCAAGGCCACACAAGAATTAACAGAAACAGGATTGGAATCAGTCTGCTTCCTGGTTCCTTGCTTCCATCACACCACCCACTGCCTTCACATCCAAGGACAGACTGTTGACAGTCCTGATGAATGTGTGAACATGCTGGGAACCACAGGCCATTGTACTGGAGTTTATAAAAACTGAACTTTAAGATGATTGCTTTTACAAAATGAAATTTCTATTTTTTCCAGTCCTTGTGAACATTTCAAAATATAATATAGAAAAAATAAATATCATTCCTATTTTCACCAAAAGATAGCAGCTAATATTTTATATATCTCTCCCCAGGCTTATTTTCTCACATACAAACAAGATACTATGTGCCTTTTTTTTATTATTATTATTGCTTTTAAAAGAAATAGCCTTATATTCTATGATGTTATCCTTTTGTTTAAACTTAATATCTGATGCCATTTTTCTCGGTTAAAATGTGGGTTTATCTCATATAAATATTTAAAATTGTTAAAAATTAATCTTCATGAGTGGACCTTTATGTTGTTTCCTGCAACATTTTTATCCTGCAACATTCTTTGTACATTTCTTGTATTACTTTCTTAGGATTTATAAAACTAGAATTACTGGGTCAAAATCCATGGCTTTTTGAGAGACTTTTGATAATTTTGCCAAATTACCAGGGAGGTTATAAAATGCTCATTTCCACTGACAGTTTTAGTGTAGAGCTGGTTGCCTTTTAATAGGATTAATGTTTTTCTGTATTTAAGATAAGCCCATTCATTTAAAATTTTTGCTGTTATTCTATGCCATCAGTTGTTCTTATTTCTAGAGCCATCAAACACTGAAATCAATTATTAAAAAATTTTTTAAAAATATTAATTTTTGTGAGAGAGAGAGAGCAGAACAGGGGAGGAGCAGAGAGAGAGGGAGACACAGAATCAGAAACAGGCTCTAGGCTCTGAGCTGTCAGCACAGAGCCTGACACGGGGCTCGAACTCACGAACCGCAAGATCATGACCTGAGCCGAAGTCAAACGCTTAACCAACCGAGCCACCCAGGTGCCCCTGAAATCAATTAATTTACTCATTCATTCATTCATTTATTTTTCAAATACTTATTGTGTACACAGCAAGTTTTACATGTGATAGAGGAAAATATAAATAAGAGTATTCTCCCTCAAAAATTACCTGTGTGACCACACAACATCAACTGATATGAAGCACTGGCTTAAAGAGTCACGAACTATCTCATTTAATCCTCACTACAACCAAATGGAGTGGATTCCATTACTTTCCCCACGGTGTAAATGAGGAAACTGAGGTGTATTGCTCAACATCACACAGTTTGTAAATGGTAGAGTTAAGATGTAAATTCTGGCAATTTGACACTATGCTCTTAACCACCATGTTACAATGTCTAAAAGATATACACAAATAGATCCAATTTTGAAAAAATATGTGGTAAGACCAGTGTGTGTGACTCCTGGCCAGAAACAGGATACAGCATGTAATTGGTTCAAAGCAAAAAATTCTTGACATGGTAATAGAACCTCAGGTGCTGATGTGGTCTCTCCCCTGGCTAAGTGATGTAGAAGGTACTGAACCTGTAGTTCTGGCCTCTTCAGATCTGGTATATTTCTTACCCTTACAGGCCTAAGCTCAGCAAACCAATACAGACATGACTTCATGATAGATCAAGGAGAAACAGAGGAGCTTTATCCCCTCACTTGCCTCTTGATCCTGTGTACATCCCTGATGCTGCTTGACTGCCTGTTTGGGAGTCATCTGAAAAGAAAACAACCTTGAACTGAGTCTGAGTTATTCTTTCCAGTCTTTGACTCTAGACTAGGAGTTTGGACCTGTTCTAGCTCACCATTTCCAGCAAAATACCATAATCGTTAAAATATTATAATAGTTCAAAAGAGAGTTAAGGTGATCAGGGATGATTCTACTACATCTCTTGGCTGGATGGGCCTTGATGGGTGGAACTTCAGTTTGGAAAAGGATGGGAAGAACATTTCCATAGAATCCATAATAGGCAGGCAGCATTGCATGCCTATAGAAGATGTTGTATTGGTGGGGGGTGATAAGAAATCCAGTTTGACCAAAGGTTTTGGCATATATATGGGGTATGGTGGAAACAATGAACAAGGAATGCAAGTTAGGTCCAAATTACCGAGAGCCTTGATTGCCACGCTATGAAGTTTTATTTTGATTTTGCATGTTCTGGGAAACCACTAAAAGTTAAACTATTGAGCGCAGCAATAAAATTCCTCTATAAATGATTCTCAAAATCCCTTTGCAAATTCTTAGCACGCAGTTTCCCCACCAGGACATTTACATATTCCTTTAGATCCAGACATCCAATACTGCCAATTGTTCCCTCCCCACACACACCATGCCATTTTATACCCCCATGCCTTTCCGTTGCTTATTCTTTTCTGAATTGTTTTGAGCCCCCCATTTCTTTATCAAATCTTACTTATCCCAAAAGCCCCGCCTAAGTGCTACTTCCATCATATCCTTATCCCAAATCAGGAATTTCCCTTTTTCTTTCCTACAGCTGATTTCTTTCTGCCTTATTTACTTGCTCTGTGTGGATATATTACTGGGAGGTTGACCCAACAGCAGTTTCTAAGGACCTTCTTTCTCCCTTGCCGCTTCCAACAGAGGGGTTGGAAAAATGAAGTACTCATTTCTGGAGCATTCTGTCCAGCTAAGTGTGGTCCCATGGCACAGTTCTGACAAATAGGCAGGGCACTTAATAGGGAAGCTTATGCTTCCTTATAAAGGATACAGGCACCAGGGGGAAGCTCTCTGCCTCCTCCTCCTGCTTTGAACACAGACATGATGCTCAGAGACGTGGCAGCTACCTTAAGATCATGAGGTGGAAAGCACAAAGTCAGAAGTACAGGCCAAGGATGGCAAAGTGAAGAGATGAGATGTTGTTCAACTACTGCATCTGACTAGGACTGCTCACATACGGACACCTTACATGTGAGAAATTAAAATTATTTACTGCATGAGCTAGTGTTTTGTTTCTTGCTGCTGAGTGCATTCCTAGTGGATACAATCTACTTGTCCATCATTACCACCAGATTCTAAGTTCTTGGTTTAATATATTTTAAATTCCTTGATGAAAATTTTCAAGTATCTTTGTCTTTCCATTTATTTTTTTTATCCTAACCATTTGTTAATAGTGCTGAATAAGTGCTGAATTGACTGACTATAGTTTCATCTACCAATGTGATCAATTCAACTAAGAGTGAGAAAGGAAGAAACTAAATATAACAGCTAACTAAACACTACTTAATATACTTTCTTTAAAAATATCCTGTGAAACACCTTTTAGATTTTAACATTTTTCCATGTTGATATATTATTTAATCTGGACAAAGCTGAACTCATAATGTTAAATTTCCACTTTATTTAGATGAACTTTGGAATGGAAGACATATTAGTACTTTGTTTTTGCAAGCTATCATGCAAGAAAAAGATAAACAACTAGCAGGAGTCATGTAAATACAGCTGGACTTTCCAGTGATGTCATCATGTTTCACTCCTTGTTTGCACTATTCCCCAATAAATACATCCAGGTAAGCATCTGCTATGTTCATTGAACTCCAAAGATCCACCCTGAAGTTATTTTCAGTACTTCTGTCCCAATAAAAACTTCTTTCATCTAAAATTAATAACCAATTGCTGTCATTGAATGGGAAGACACAAAACACATAGAGTCCCTAGAATTTATTTTGTAGAAGTCAATTATCAAATGTTAAGTGGGAGACCTGCCCAGTATATTTTCTGATGTTGGGTAATAATATTAAAAAAGTTTAGTCTTTAAGAATGTAGACAAAATATCATTACTTTCACAGAGGTCATTTCTCTTATTTTCTTGGTACACATAAAAATCAGTGGTAAAAGGTCAGTATGCATTAACCACTTTTAGACTGACCATCTAACTTTGTAACAATTACCTGAGTGTAAGTTTTAAAGGATCAGTTTCTTCAATATTGAATTAATGCAACAATGCTGCTCTTGTATATAATAAATATAAAATTTATACCACAAACTCATGCTGCCTGGAAATGCTTATAAGAAAGCATTTCTAAGCTAACTTTGTTCAGAATTTAAGTAGTTTCTCAAAGAGAATGAGGATGCTATATGGAGAGACATGTATCTAGCATTTAAAGTGACAATGAAAATCTCAGCGCCAGGCATATTTTCCCCCCTTAACAAATTAGCATAATTTTGTGTCTGTCTTTCACAGGAGGACAAAAGCTCTATGAGCCAATTAGCTTTAAGACCTTGTAGGTAAGAAAATCAAACCTAATTGAAATGCACCACAGCAATTCCGTGACTGCATATCTTGTCAGCATTAACTAGGATCTGACAGATTATTCTTCTAAAGGGTAATGCATATTAGCAAATGTGCAATGAAGCATCTAACAAAAAGTCAGGGCACTCTCTGGTATCATTGTGATTTGTCAGTGACAGTGAGGACAGGGAGATGAAGATTCGCTATAATAAAACTTCCCATCAATAAAAATACAAGATGAAAAGGATTATCTTCAGCATAAATGTTAGATGTTTGCATTTGATGGGCACAACTGCAGTTTTCAAACTGAAGCAAAATGACAAGGAAAGGTTCTGTTCTGCAATAATAGTTTCATGGGACATTATTATGAACTGACAGGTGCCTACAAAATATGATATCCTCCTTTTCACCTTGTTTGGAGTTCATGTCAGAGTTCAGTAAACATGTCCCCAAATGTGAAATTCTTCAGGCTTGAAAGGCTCAAAGGCAAAGCGAATAGAGATAATAATTCAATCTAGCGGACTCTTTTTTTTTTTTTTTTTAACATTTATTTATTTTTGAGACACAGAGAGACAGAGCATGAACAGGGGAGGGTCAGAGAGAGGGAGACACAGAATCGGAAGCAGGCTCCAGGCTCTGAGCTGTCAGCACAGAGCCCGACGCGGGGCTCGAACTCACGGACCGTGAGATCGTGACCTGAGCCGAAGTCGGCCGCTTAACCGACTGAGCCACCCAGGCGCCCCTAGCTGACTCTTAAATACAGAGAACAAACTAAGGGTTACTGGAGGGGTGTTGGGGAAGGGGATGGGCTAAATGGGTGATGGGCACTAAGAAGGGCACTTGTTGGGATGAGCACTGGGTTTCATATGTAAGTGATGGATCACTAAATTCTACTACACTATTATTATTACATTATTACACTATATGTTAACTAACTTGGATTTAAGTAAAATTAAAAAAATTTTCAGTTTAGCTGATTAAATAAGTAGAAGTATTTACTTTCTAAATAATTCTGGGTTTTGGGGGGGAGGAGAGGGGGAACTAGCTTCCAAAATGCTTCAAAGTGAATACTATAGCTGTTAAATAAGTACTCCCAATCAAACAATATCGTTCGGTAGAGGTTGGCCTCCATGTAAAACACAACAGAAATGCTAGCCTGTCAACCCCAGGCAATTCTGATCTCCAAGATATTTTAATTGTATATTTCCAGATTACTGATGCAAATGTAGGTTGTGCTGGATATTTACAATTATTAATAGCAATACTAACATTTGAACCCTTCGTGTGCACTAGTTCACTGAATTTTTCCCACACCCTTATGCAGGTTTCATTACCATGTCCACTCTGCCAAAAAGAAAACTGCAGATGAAGAGCAGAAGGTCAATAACTTGCCCAAGGTCAAATAGCTATAAGCAGTGGATATAGGGCCCAACTCTATGGCTAGAGCATTATCCGTTATATTGCCCTGTAAAGTCAAAATGGATTCCAAAGCAGGTAATAAAGCAAAATTTCAATGGTTTCCTTTAGCACTGACTAATATTTACTGCGAGATTTTCCTGTTTTTAAGACATGACTTCATTTTAGTTTTTCAGCTCACTTTATGTCAGTCAAGAACCCCTCAGAAGATACATTATGCAATTGGTAGGGATTATCAATGTGATTTCTGTCTTTCTGCTACATTTTAAGGATGGTTTAAAATTTTGCTTTTCCTCTTCACCAGCTGACCTTTCTTTGTCATCTTTTTTTGTATTCTCCCCAATTAGGGAAGCCACAAAATCCCAGAGGTGTTAGAATAGAACAGTTAGCTCACAGCATTGTAAGATGCTGTTCTAAGTGCCAATATAATTGTACAAGAGACCCTGGCAGTAGAGTGGATGAACAGAACACTTCAGAGGTGCATAAATGTGTATTACCACAGGCACCCACACTACCCTCCAAAAGGCGAGCTTTAGAAATGCATCAGTGCAAATTGTTCCAGAACACAAGAGCTTTCATGAAACATTAACAGTGATTTACAAGGCCAGGTGGACAACTTGTTAGAGCACGTCACTAAAGTGCTTTAAAGGAGAGGAGAGAGAAAAATCCATAGGCCCGCTCCATTTAATCCCCCAAGGAATAGGTTTATTTTCTGCTGTGTGCTCACCTCTAATAAGATCACAGCACTTTTAGAAAGGATGGATATGACTTCTCTAACCCACATCTCCCATCTGAGAAACTGCAATAACAATTAACTATTAATGACAAGAAGAAAATAAGCTTTCTTTTTCCCTTGGCAATCTGTCACAATGAACTCAGCTGGTAGTTTGAGAAGCAGTTCGGTTTGTTTCTCTGTCAAAAGGATATCATCTTAGGGGTAAGAAATGCACATTCTTCAGGAAAGTGGCCTTCTCACAGATAAAACTAGAGCTAAATGATTTTTACATTATTATTGCAGATGCATTTCCATTTTCATAAATCATGGGCAGATGAAAAATGTCACTAAATAGAGTCAGCAATAAGAAAAAAGTACCTCTTGCTTTCTGGGGCTATACAAGCAACCCCTAGTTTAATTGCTTGATTATTTCGATGTTCTTTTTTCTGAAAATCAATGTTTGGGCATCAAATTAATTCTAAATTTTATAATCTGGGGTAAGAGTTTCAGCACATTCTTGGACATAATTTGCTGCACTTTGAATTATCTCAAGTTCTGGGTTGAGAACCAATGCTTTCACTAATAACTCTTTTGCTACAATAGGTGAAGCCTTAACTTTTTAATATATGCAACAGGAACCAAGCTTCTCATCTCTTTTTCCCCACACATAAATTCACCATCCTGTTCATGGCATTGGTTAACAAGATGCCATATCTTTGACCTATTGATATTCAATGTATAAAAAAATCTCAGAATTAAATTAAGACTATAACTGCTTGACAAAGCCTTCTAGAAAACAAGGGATATTTTTACTATTGACTTGTCATTAGACAGGTTTGAGAAACCTTCTGAAAACTCTACTTGTCTCTTACTTTCTTGCCAAAATAGAATTTAAAACTATCAGAAATTTTCCTATCAAAATCCATTTCCTATCTTCTTTGAACTTAACTCATCAAATGCTTAAGTCCCATGGATATTTTGTTTCTTCAAATTTGAGAAGTCAGGAATTACACTTTTAGGTATCATGGATTTACCCTCCTTCCTAGAATGAATATAAAACCAGACAAAATATATGAAACAATGGTTTTCAGATATTGGACAACAGGTAGCACAGGACAGTGATCCCTGAGAGGAGGAACCTGATGGGAGGACCTTACCAGTACCTCAGGTTGTTGGCTGTAGCGAGGAGAAACTGGGGCCCAAAGACCTCTGAGTTCAGAATTCAGAAACGCCAAGGGGACTAGAATTCATAGGGCATAGTACTAGGGAATGGAGACTCACAGAAAGGAGAGAGCTCTACACAGAGATATTGTTCTAGAGGTCAGTGCACCCTTTGCCTGGAGTCTTCAGCTGAGTACTGATTAGCACACAATGGGAGGAAACTTCCTGAGGCAAAGGGGGAAAAAAAAACCCACCAGAAAGGAAGGAGGACGACAGTCTTCAGAGCTCACACAGCACTGGGAATAGTTCCTATTTCCAACAGCCAGTGTCAGAACCTATAATACACAGGTACTGGATGGAGTATTCAGAATGGTATTGCCTGAGTAGTGGGGCAAAACTAGCCCTGGATCGAGGTTCACAAATTTTTTCTAGAGGCTCATAGCAAATATTCTAGGCTTTATGGGCCAAGAGGCACAATCAAATATATTTTGTAGGTACTTACATAACAAGAGAGTAAATTCCTCGCCCCACTCCGCATTTGACTAGGGTGGGCCATCCTATGTGGTGGGCATGCTTTATGCCCAACTGCCACCTGCTGGAGACATTCTTGGTATGAGCACTGGTCTTCAGGGAAAGGTCTGGCTCGAGTGTGGGAAGAAGAGGTAGTGTTATGGGCTGAATGTTTCTGTTCCCCCGAAATTCATTTGTTCCAACCCTAAGTATCAATGTGATACCTTCAGAAAGTAGTTAGCTTTAGATAAGGTCATGAAGGTGGATCCTCCGTGATGGGATTAGTGCCCTTATAACAAGACACCAGAGATCTTGCTCTCTTTCTCTATGTGAGGATACTGTAAGAAGACAATTGTTTATAAGAGGGTTCTCACCAGGAATGAGGAACTGAATTGGCTGCCACCTTACTCTTGGGCTTTCCAGCCTCCAAACTGTGAGAAATAAATGTTTGTTGTTTAAACCACTCTATCTATGTATGGCATTTTGTTATAGCAGCCTGAACTAAGACAGTAGTTGCCTTGGTCAGTTTTATGCTCTAATGATACCCAGATCCTGGCTATTTCTCTCTTCTGGAGAGTTTACCCATCGTAACATGGGCAGCTTGCTGGAGGGGAGTTGACTTGCTAAATTTCTGACTCCCAGACTAACATTCTTCCACTTAATGCTTGGCAATTGCCAACAGTATGGTCTCCAACTTGTACATGGCAATCCATGCAAGGTCTGAACAGGAGTAAGGCATGGTGACTGGTAGGGTGGCAGGCTCTAGGAGTGGAGGGGATTTCTGGGCTTTGTCTTTGTGGCTTTCAGTGCTTGAGTGGTGCTCTCCAGACACACAGAAAGACACAGTGGGCAGGATTTGGTCCTCAGGCTATAGTTTGATGACCCTTGCCTTAGAGTAAACACTGCTATGGTCCTACCTAATAAAGTCTTGAAAGAACCAACAAAAACTGAATGCAAGACTTAAAAGAACCAAATCATTTGTAAGTAACTTAATTACTTGGAAGTTTAACAACAACAACAACAAAAAAAAAACTTGAAAAAGCCCAAAATATTTAAGGGCTAAAAAATATTCAGCACTTCACAAATTAAAATTCCCAATGTCTGGATATAATATTAAAAAAAATCTTCCAGACATGAAAAGAAACAGGAAAATACAATCCATAGGGCAGAGTAAAATTTAAGAAAAAGAACAGACCCAGATGTGACACAGATGATAAAATTAGTAGACCATTAAGGTCATTAAGAGTTATTATAACCATATTCCATATGCTCAATAAAGTAGAGAAGAAAGCATGAGCATTCTAAGGAGAGATATTGGAGATATAAAAAAGACCCAGGTCTCACCACTAGAGACAAAAATGACAGTGCCTAGGATAAAAAATACATTAGATGGGATTGAAAACTGATTGGACCAGGAAGAAAAGAAGTGAGTTTAAAGACAGCAACAGAAACTAACCAAAAGGAAACACAAAGAGGGTACCTGGGTGGTTCAGTGGGTTAAGCATCTGACTTCAGCTCAGGTCATGATCTTGCAGTTTGTGGGTTAGAGCCCTGCATCAGGCTCTCTTCTGACAGCTTGAAGTCTGAAGCCTGCTTTCAATTCTGTGTGTCTCTCTCCCCCGACGCCCACACTCTGTTTCTCTGTGTCACTCAAAAATGAATAAATGTTAAAAAAAAACACAGGGGCACCTGGGTGGCTCATTTGGTTAAGCGTCCGAATTCAGCTCAGGTCATGATCTCACGGTCTGTGAGTTTGAGCCCTGCGTCGGGCTCTGTGCTGACAGCTCAGGGTCTGGAGCCTGCTTTGGATTCTGTGTCTCCCTCTCTCTCCCCTGCTCATGCTCTGTCTCTCTCTGTCTCAAAAATAAATAAAAACATTAAATTTTTTTTTTTAAATAAAAAAAGACACTGAAAAACATTTGAAAAAAGTAATGAACAAAACTTTCTTTAGCTGTGGGACAACTTCAAATGGCCTACTATACGTATAATTGGAGGCCCTGAGGTCAGGGTGGTGTGTGTGTGTTCGGGGGGGGGGGGGTGCAGTCAGAAAAAATATTCAAAGACATAATGAATGAAAAATGTACAAACATAATGAAAATCATAACCACACAGGCAAGATATTCTATGAACCTAATGTAGAAGAAATGTGAACAAAACTATAATAGCACTTCGTGTACAAAATGGTTTAAAAATGTCAGAAGTCAGACTGCCATAACCAAGTTCACCATTAACAGAAGGAGTTTGTGAGAGGTACAAACTTATAAAAATATATTAAGGGACAGATTTAGCATTATTAAAATTGAGACTTCAAAGAAGAAATAGAACTTCGGGTAGTTCTTATGTGCTAGGCAATTCAGGTTGTTACTTCTGACAAAAATTATTTGTATTGAATCTGGGAAAATAGCATAAAATCTCATTTATTCATTAATCCACTAAAATTCATTCAACATATACTTGAGTTCCTGTATCTGCAAACCCACATTAAGACACATAAAAATGAAGATTACTAGCCCTGCCCTCAGAGACCCAATAGTCTAATTACATTCCAAGTGTTGTGGCTGAAAGCATTTTCTAATTTTTTGATAGGCACATATATAGATTTTAGCTGTCTCTTCCTCATTTCCTTATCACATGCACTGAACATGGAATTACAGCTAATTTTAAAGAAATGCTCTTTCCTGAGTTATCTACATCTTCTTAATGTGTGAAATCATTCTTGAGGAACACAAGGTGGATGGTATTGCTTGTGGTAAAAATAGTTTTCTGTTTTCCGTTTGATTCATCATTGTTTATTTCTAGCACAAATGTTTCTTGAAGCTTCTTATCTAAAATTCTATGACAGTAAAAACGTAACAGCCATGACATGGTGCACAAATATTTGCAAACAAATATTAAATGAATGCACACACCCCAAGGAAAAAAATGACCTTTATATAGGTGGTATATAGATAGGAAAATGAATGAGCATTCCTCAAGAAACATGACCTTTACACAGGTCTATACAGGTCTATATGATACAGTAGTAGCCATTATCATAAAATAATAATGTGGAATAGGCAACAAAGTAGAAAATAGTTCAGACTTGAAGTACTGAAAAGTATGGTACAAGGATCTCAAGGGGTATACAGAATGATCCAGTGGAGACAAGAAATTTTATTTGTATTTACTTTTCTGTATTCAGAATTTCCTTCCTTCCTTCCTTCCTTCCTTCCTACCTTCCTTTCTTTTTCTTTCTTTCTCTCTCTCTCTCCGTCTCTCTCTCTTGTTATAAAGGACATTATAAAGGGGCCATTTGGCAGTGCGTGAGGTCTGTATATTAGGTAACTGTATCAACGGTATTTTCCTGATTTTTAATAATTGTTCTATGATTGAAAAAGAGAATGTTCTTGTTCTTAGGGACCATTCACTGAACTATTTAGGGGCAGAGAGTCAGAATGTCTGCAATTTATTCTCAAATGGTTCAAAAAACTTTTAATATATTTTAAAGCTGACATCCACAACTTGAACCCTGATGAATTATCTTCTTAAGAAATAAGCATCAGACATTACTTATTCTATTGTTTCGGTACAAACAATGATGCTTAATAGGTGAGAAAAGACAGTGACTCCAGAGGAAGTTCCAGTTCAAAATGATGACTCAAAGAATACCAGGCTATTGTTTATACAGTACTATGTCCTTTCAGAAAGGAGACGTGTATATTTCAAGAGATATATCAATTGACAAGAGATATATTTGACAGACACATGCACACATACATACACACATATTATGTGACCTTACTGTGTCACTCAATATGTTTGTTCACAGCTCTCTGAAATTATCTCTTTTTAAACATTAAATTTTGTCTTTATTGCTTTTCTTCTCCAACTAGAATGTAAATTTGTGATAAAGGACACACACACCCACACACACACACACAAATATGTATTTATGTATCTATCTATCTGGCAACAGGGAAAGGGAGAGAGGAAGGAGGAGAGAGACAGAGAGAATGATAAAGACAATGTAAAATATTTAACAACTGAGAAAGCTAGGTGAAGGCTATATGCAAATACTGTTCTCATACTTTTCAGGAAGTCTGAAATTATTTAAAAATGAATAGTCACAGAATATTGAAACTGATAATCAGCAAGGGGGTTATACAGAATGAGGCTGATATAATGTAAGACTTTAGTTTCTCATCTTATATCTTACAGTGATTTATAGTTGATTCCTAGATTTCACATTGCCCTTGAGGCCTGATTCTTTCTACCTTATTGGAATATTTTACCAAGCATCTATATCAAGTCATCTCAATAGTAACAGATATTAAATACATTTTAAGCTTTTGTACTCAAGATATTTTCAGAAAATTAAAGCAATAATAATAACATCTCACGGATTTGGACTCCAAAATAAATCCTGGCAAACCAAAGGACAATTTTAGACTATTTATCTTTTTGATACTTTTGAATAACAGAGATGATAAGGGTCTTTATTTAGGTTGTAATTTGACTTAGTTTTTCAAACATATATTGAACAAGATACCTCTGTAGTGGTTACACAAATGAAAGAGCATGGGCTCTGACTCAAGGAAATAACATTCTTCCACAAAAAAGAAAGAATAAAATAGGAAAAAGAATAAATCCAAAGTAATGTTGAAAAAGAAAACCAAAGCTGGAGGCATCACAATCCCAGACTTTAGCCTGTACTATAAAGCTGTAATCACCAAGACAGTATGGTATGCGCACAAAAACAGACACATAGACCGATGGAATAGAATAGAGAACCCAGAATTGGACCCACAAATGTATGGCCAACTAATCTTTGACAAAACAGGGAAGAGTATCCAATGGAAAAAAGACAGTGTCTTTAGCAAATGGTGCTGGGGAAACTGGACAGTAATATGCAGAAGAATGAAACTGGACCACCTTCTTACACCATCCACAAAAATAAACTCAAAGTGGATGAAAAACCTGAATGTGAGACAGGAAACCATCAAAATGATAGATGAGAAAATAGGCAACAACCTCTTTGACCTTGGCCACAGCACTTCTCACTTGACATATCTTCAAAGGCCAGGGAAATAAAAGCAAAGGAAATGAACTAATGGGACCTCGTCAGGATAAAAACCTTCTGCACAGCAAAGGAACCAATCAACAAAATGAAAAGGCAACCAACAGAATGGGAGAAGATATTTACAAATGACATATCAGATAAAGGGTTAGTACCCAAAATCTATAAAGAACTTACCAAACTCAACACCCAAAAACAAATAATCCAGTGAAGAAATGAGCAGAAGACATGAATAGACATGTTTTCAAAGAAGACATCCAAATGGCTAACAGACACATGAAAAGATGCTCAACATCACTCATCATCAGGGAAACACAAATCAAAAGCACATTGAGATACCACCTCACACCAGTGAGTGGCTAAAATTAACAACTTAGGCAACAACAGATGTTGGCAAGGATGTGGAGAAAGGGGAACTCTCTTGCATTGTTGGTGGGAATGCAAACTGGTGCAGCCACTCTGGAAAACAGTGTGGAGGTCCCTACAACCTACCAAGAGCACTTCTAGGAATTTATCCAAAGGATACAGGAGTGCTGATTCATAGGGGCACATGTACCCCAATGTTTATAGCAGTGCTATCAATAATAGCCAAATTATGGAAAGAGCCCAAATGTCCGTCAACTGATGAATGGATAAAGAAGATGTGGTATATATATATATATATATATATATATATATATATATATACACACACACACAATGGAAAACTACTTGGCAATGAAAAAGAATGAAATCTTGCCATTTGCAACAATGTGGATGGAACTGGAGGGTATTACGCTAAGTCAAATAAGTCAATCAGAGAAAGACAGATAACACAAGTTTTCACTCATATGTGGAATTTGAGAAATTTAACAGAAGACCCCTCGGGGAAGGGAAAGAAAAAAATATATAGTTATAAACAAAGAGGGAGGCAAACCATAAGAGACTTTTAAATACAGAGAACAAACAGGGTGGAAGGGGGTGGAGGGGTGGGGAAAATGGGTGATGGGCATTGAGGAAGGCACTTGTTGGGGTGAGCACTGGGTGTTTTATGTAAGTGAGGAATTATGGGAATCTACTCCTGAATCCAAGAGCATATCATATATACTGTATGTTAGCTAACTTGACAATAAATTATATTAAAAAAAAGAATAAACAGAAAAAAATGGGCATTGGCCAGTACTTTCTGAAAAGGTATTTATGATCAGGGTCACAGGTAGAGTCAGAATCAGAGTACCTGTTGCCAATGAGCTATGATTTGAAGGTTGCTGGAAAACTCAAATTGCTCAAAATTTTCACTTCAATTTATTTCACACTGCCTAAGATTTACTACTGTAGAACGCAAGTGTCTTGTAGAATGTAGACTGTTAAGTCAGTATTCTCCAGTGGGAACCTTCAGGACTTTTCTTCTTTCTGTTATGCAGAAGAGAGTTGTAAAGAAAAGCCAGTTTGAACGGAAAGGTGAAGGTCAGCCAAGGGCATGAAATGCAAGAATTAGGTGGAACACTGGAATACAGAGGCTCAGAAAGGGGAGAATGGCAGAGACTACACACTGCCTCTTCATGTTTTGTTTATTGTCAGACCTATTTAATTCTAATGTTGTGGCATTAGAATTAAATAGTCCAATAATATAAATGTGTACACTTTCTATGTCATGAACCTATTTAAACATATTCTCTGTATTCAGTCTAATCTACACCCACGCAGGTCCCCTAACTATGACAATCACATTCTGTGGAATGTGAACAAAAAGCAATTATGTTTTCCTTAAGCTTAAAATTTAAAAAGGAATAAAAAGGAATATTTATATTTGCAGTGAAGAATATTAAAAATGGCTGAAATAACATGAGAGAAATGGAATTGCTTCTACAGAAGCAAACTGGCTGCATCCAGGAGTTGGGGCAAGACGAATATGTTTATGCATATATCAACAACAAAGCCAGACATCTGCAAATTAAACCATAGCGGGTGGCCGGCTCAAAAACAGCCATTAGATGCCTCCATTCTATTGTTCCGGTACACAGTGATGCTCAATAGGCCATGGAAAGACTGAAGGTCTCTCCTGACAAACATTCTCTCCTTGCCTGAACTTTGACAAGCTCCTCTAAGTCTTTTTGTTTATAGTCTTCATCCTTGGGACTGTTCCTCAGTCTGCAGAGCCCAGTCTTAGTAAGAATCCTGCTAAAAAAACTTAAGAGTTTTTTTAACGTTTATTCATTTTGAGAGAGAGAGAGAGGGAGAGAGAGAATTCTAAGCAGGTTCTGAACTGTCAGCATGGAGCACAGCATGGATCTTGAACTCATGAACCTTGAGATCATGACCTGAGCCAAAATCAAGAGTCAGATTATTAACGGATTGAGCCACCCAGGTCTGCCTCCCAACATTGATATTTGATCACCCTCAATATCTGATCAACTCCTTTCTCAACTCCTATCTTAGATGTATAAGTCCTTGGCCTGCCTTTCCCAAGAATCCTGCTAAATAGGTTTACCAAAAATCCTTCTATCTTTGATGTCTCCTCTTAGCAATTTTCCACCACCACCCCTTACTCTGTTCATTGGCCATAAATACCTAGCTATCTTGGCTGGATCTGGAGTTAAGCCTGATTTCTCTTCCCTATTTGCAATAGTCTCACTGCCTATTACGTTATCATCCCAAATAGAGTCTTCCTACCTTACCTTACCTGCCTTACTTATCTTTCACAGTGTCAGGAAATTTCTATCTTTAACACTCCAAAGCCAATGCCTGTTCCAAAAGGTTGATTAAGAATACCAGACTATTGTCCATACAGGACTGTCTCCTCCAAGAAAAAAAGATTTGCATCTTTCAAGATATATTTCAGTATTTGTGAACATTGCCATATAAATGCAAAATATGTTGAAAGGGACCACTCCTTTTTGTGCCTTGATCTTTACATAGGAACAAGTTTGGCACACTTGAGAATTAGTATGAAGGCTGGTGTGGCTGGAGCTTACTCAGTAAAGGGAAAAATAGTAAGGGGGAAATCTATATATTTATTAAGTGAGGAAAATATTTGTTGACATCTCTGATTCCTGCGGTTAATGTGTAGAATTTCAAATACTAATCGAGAAATCAATATTAACATTCCAGGAAGCTCTCACTTATCTAATAAGCATTTATTGAGCACCACTGTATAGAAAGCCTGGTGCTAGGCACTTCGGGAAATACAAAGGAAAGGTTACATTGAAGAGGTGACACTTTAACCTAACCTGGAGAATAGGGAACACAGAAAATGAAATGAAACTTGAACAGATTTGAATTCCCAGCTGGAATCCATGCAAGTGAGTGGTAAAGACAGCAAAGGTTTTCCTAAAAATGGATGGGGTTTGCAACACATACAAACAAGAGAGTTATGCTTTCCTGCATCATAGAAATAAATAATTCATGCTGCCAGGAGGAAGACCAGTGGAAATGAATGCCAGAACCTAGGTTTAATTTTCTCTCAAATTGAAAAAAAATGAATTTTAATGTTCATGAAAAACATGTGTCATGCCCTGTAGAGGCTGAGCCAATTGTTCGGTTATTCATAATTTTGTGTCTCTGGTATCTGACACATGGTGGGGAAGCAGCCGAGGATAAAGCAAAAGGTGCCAGGATCCTGCGTGCGACCAGACAGCAAGCTGTGGCACCTCTTCCCCCCACCAGTTCACATTTATATAAATAGCTCCTCCTGCCTTCCAGGGATGATCTGAATGAGCACAGAGGAAAGAAATTCAATGACTCCCTCCATCAACGTGGAGGCAGAGCGGCTGACACACTCTGAGACAAGCCACTTACCCACGCTCTTTGGGCCTTCAGAAAATTGCCACTTTGGAAAAAGGCACTGACCTCATGTGACCATAATTGGTTGAAATGTCCTCTTATCTCTTAATTCCTTGGTTGATTAGAACATAACACCAATAAAATTAAGGTCACGGGGCTTGATCCTTCTTTAGAACAATGTTGTAGGTGTGCATTTTTTTTTTTTTAAATCCTGGGTATAATCCCTTTTCTCTAAAGCTCAATTTTTAAAAGACAACATTTGGGGCCTACCTCCCTTATTCCTAACGTTCCCTCCCTCTGCCTTTCCTCCTGGCAATGCCAGGTATACACATACACACACGTACACACACACTGTCGGCTTTTCTCTTTTTGAAACAACATGGCCGGCACTATAGTGTTACCTTGAGGTTTAAGACTTGTCTTTTGGTTTAGTTACCAAAAGAATGGAACAGAAGGGTATTGCTGTAGCTGTATATAACACTATGCGATTATAGCAACTAAGGAATGGGTGCTAAGCTACTGAAGAACATTCAGAAACTGACCCACAGTGACGGAAGCTTGACTATCTGGAAACCTGGACACTGCTGTCAATTCTCAGATTAATAGAAGTTAAAGCATAGCCTCCAGCCTAGCTGACCATTGTATCACACAGAAAGTGCCCTGGACCTACTTCTAACCCAGTGGCAGAACTGTCAACTCCTCCCTCTATATCCCACAGTGCCCTATATTTATTTTGTTATTATTATTATTATTATTTACAACTTATAGTTATTACATTTCCCTTCTAACTCTTCCTTCGCTTGCAGCTTTATTCCCTTCCTTCCCTTACAGTTCCCATGGTGAAGACTGCATTTTCACAGAGAGAATGAGGCCTGAGTCCAGCTATGGGAGGTGGAGGCTGCCTGTCTAGGGGCCAGGTCCTTGCCCTAGAGAGTTGAGACTACATGGAGGCCACAGGCCAGAAGACAAGGCCAGCAGAAGCTCAGAGACGGCCGAGGAGGGCAGGATGAGCCAGAAAGGGGCTGCTCCTACTCTCTCCTGCTGTGGCGTTCAGCCTGTGGGCTCTACTTCAACTAAGTGGCCATGTTGGTGGGGGTGGGCCTTGTGGAGAGCCAAATAGTGGGGGCAATACACCAGTGAGGGAAACTCAGTGAGAAGGCATTGGATGGGGCTCTTCTCGGCCTGCAAGGAGCAAACTCCTCCTCCCTACAGCAAGTGTACAGAGCCCTTAGCATTGATGGAACTTCCAACATTAGACAGAACTCCCTCTGGGAAGCAGCCCCTGGGTTAGATGCCCTTCTTCTGTGTCCTCATAGCATCCTGTGCTTAGTCCTAGCACAACATCCTGAGTTGCAATTATCTGGCCGTGAGCCTCTTGAGACAGGGGCTGAGTTTTATCCACTCTGTGTCCCTAAGGCCTGGCACAGTGCTTGGTATAGACATTCAACAAATACTTTCCTTCAGTTGAAGGATACATAATTTTGAGCAATTTCGATGTTAAAAAAATGTAAGTGATGATCATGGCAATAAACTTCAGTATCTCTGTTGAGAAATTCCAAGAGCTAAAAGCTACCATGAAGGATGTTAAGAAAAATTATATTTGATTATCTCCAAAGAGCATTAACTTACATGGGAAACTACTATTTCAGTGATGTTTGAGCATGGTTTATAGACAATGCTTGGTGCCCAAATGGATCATCATTACCTCAGGTAGCCCTGGCTTCAGCAGCTGCCTGGCCTGGGAGGACCCACAGTGTGACAGTGTGACCGGTGATGGCAGCTGCTGAGTCTTACTGTTTTCCTTGTCATCCTCCTAGTACTAGAGACCCAGGGACGTGGCTACAAATATTTGGCTTTGCTTTCACAAGGTGGCATCTGTTTAAGAGTAAAGATAAAAAAACACAGTTCCATCTCGACCAAAGTTGACTTTCAAAGACTGCTTTAACAGCCAAGTCACTAGAATTAATACTCATGAACGTCATGCAGTACTTATTAAGTTTTCATGAATTGTTCTAAGTGCTTTATAATACATTTACTCCTCAAAATAACCCTACCAGATAGGCAATATTATTGGTTCACTTTATAGACAAGGAAACCGGATAGAAAGGTTTAAGTTACCTGTCTAAATTCACCTAGAGAGTTAGGTGGTTGGGATAGGATCCCAACCCAGACAGCCTGGCTTGAGAGCGGCCGCTCAAAATCACTCTGTTATCTTACAGCTAATGAAAACTGCACTCCAGATCATGCCATTCCTCTGCCAAAGAGTCTCCAGTGACTTGCGCCAGGTTCAAAAGAAGACATGAAATCCTTGCCATACCCCTCAAGGCCCTGTAGGATCTGATGCCTAACTCCTCTTCCCTTTCATCAGCACCTTCTAGTCGTATTGTTGGACTTTCTACTCAGTGAACAGGCCCGGCTCATTTCTGCCTCGGGGCCTTTGCCCTTGCTCTTTCCCCTGCCTAGGATATTCTTCTACTTGAAGGTTTTCCTGATAAGCTTCTTCTCCGGGTTTAGACCTTGATTCAAACATCAGCTTCTCAGGACGTCTTCCTTTACAGCCCTGACTAAACTAGCACTACCCCCACCACAACCAGACACCTTCTTGGGGATGGCCCTCTAAGATCACATTCACGGTATTTCTCATGACCCATAATCACCTTAGTTACATATTTAGTTGTTGATTATCTGTTTCCCCCACCAGAACGTAAGCCACAGGAGGGCAGGGTTCATGTCTGTCCAGCTCCTATGATTGTATCTGGTATAAAACAGGTACATAACAAACAGAGATACAAACAGTAGGTATCTAATACATATTCCCATGATACACGACTATATAAAGGTATGTCTCTTCCCCTTTGGTAATTAGTCACAGTGTAAGATATAGAACATGCCTTAGAAATGAGGAAGGGGTGACAGCCTAATATGTAAATACCTTTAACGAGCCCACTCTGAGTTGCCTGGGTGGCTCAACTGGTTAAGCGTCTGACTTTGGTTAAGCCCACAATCTCCCAATTCTCAGGTTTGAGCCCTGAGTCGTGCTCTGTGCTGACAGCTCAGAGCCTGGAGCCTGCTTTGGATTCTGTGTCTCCCTCTCTCTCTCTGCCCCTCTCCCACTCACACTCTGTCTCTCTCTCTCTCAAAACACACACACACACACACACACACACACACACACACACACACACCAAGCCAACTCCTGTCTCCATATTCTTTGCCCTCTGATCTGACCCTGCCCTCTTGGGTACCTCTCTTCTTTCTTGTCTTTTGAGTCCCTCGATCTATGAATTAATAGTGTCGTCTTCAAGTTAATGTGTTTCTCAATCCACATATAGTTTGCTATGCAAACTCCTGCCATATTCAAAGATTAGGTCTAAATAGCCCTCTTTTGAGAACTGGTGGAGTGGAAGAAAATATCTTTCAAATGGGGAATTATATGCATTTAGTTTCATTTTTCTCTCTGTTCATTTGACTTTTCCCTTTGCACATTTTTCTCTCTGCACAATGCTCATAAACTACAGGCTGTACTAAGGCAGACAAGTTGTTTACATGGCCACATTCCCATGCTTAGCCATGACCACGTGGGGATTATTTCTTTAGTACATAGAACTTTCTTGTATATATGTACTAGTGCAAAGTGCGTGATACCCATTTTTATTAGCTAGATGAACATAGCTGGTTTTCTGCATTTATTCAAACTCTGATCTCCTCTAAGTTTGTCAACAAATGCAGAGCAGCATTTACAGCAACATTAGTTCTGTTATAAATTTTCACAAAATGAGTCAATTAATAGCTGTTGATAGTGTAGTATGACTAAATGCTCCATATTTATGGGGATAAAGCCAGCTCTGCTAGTTCCTGATATGTACTCACTTAAAAGAAACATTTATTGAGAACCTTCTGTATTCCAGGTACCAGGCAAGAGAATATAGGTACCAGGCTGAGAATATAAAGTCTAATGAGATATGTTTTTTTTTCCATATCTTTAAGGATCTTGTAGTAGAAACCTACAAATATCATACATAATGACTGTGACAGAGATATGTGTCAGGAGCTATGGAAGCACAGAACATTAGCCACCCCCAGATGCATAAACTCCATCAGGCAGGGACTTGTCTATTCCATATCTCAGTGTCTAGAACAATGACTGGCACATAATAGTCATTCAATAAATATCTGATAAAAGAATGAATGAATAAATGAATGAATCTAGATCAGATTGTACTATCAAGTAAGACTTCTTAGAAGGAAGATTGAGGACTCTACTCGAGAAAGAATGATAGGGAAGGACATTCTAACCATCCCTGCTGGGAGAAACTCTAAAGCTACTACAAACCACAGGTGGGTGATGATGAGGCATCTGTGAGAACAACTTGGAGATAAACACATTTATTTATGTACTCTTTACTATTTATTTATTTATTTATTTATTTATTTATTTATTTATTTAAAAGTTTTGTTTCTTTACGTAATCTCTATACCCAATATGGGGCTCAAACTCACAACCCTGGGACCAAGAGTCATGTGATCTTATTTTTGTACTCTTTAAATCAGAATTTTGTGGGGATTGATGGTTGGGTATAATATTTTTTCCATTTCAAAGATGACTATAATATTATATGGCATAAGAAAATATGCCCTTTGGAAAACCAAGAAAAATTGTCATCAAGCCTCTTCTTTGTGAATGGCACTTTTGGACTGAGAAGTGTTTTATGAGTTAGGACATATCGCTTGAGGCCCCGGCCCCTCACTCACAAATCAACCTTCTAAGGAGCTTTGACTTCTGGGGACATGTCTGTCCGTCAGTTGTCAGTGCTGTCTGACAGTTTTGCAAGTGCAAGGTGGTCAGACCTGCCCATGAGTTCTTAAGAATTAAAAATGGTTTCTACACTGCTATCAAACTTTATAAAGTGCTTTCTAAGAACACACCTGTGGTACACTGAGCAGATATTATGATATCACTCCTCTATTTTAGGAAATAAAATCGAGGCTCAGATTGATTAACCGATTTGCTGAAGGTCACAAAGTTAGATAGTGGAGGAACTAGGTCATGATGTCAGCATTTGGCTCCTGGCCTAGTGCTCATTCTCCTGCCCTGCATTCTCTCCTAGGGAACAGCAAGACTGGAAGCCTCAAAGAGCCACAAAAGACATCAAACAAACAAAAGAGTGCACTCTTGGGCTCTATCAAGTCCCGAGGGTGAAAGACTGATGCAGTAGGGTTTTCTGGACATCACAGCAACCAGATATACCTGGGGGTGATGTATCAGTTAAAATAGGATAAATTATGTTGTAGTAACAAAGGACCCCACACTTTTAATTTTGTAGCTTTACAAATAATTATTCTCACTTGTGCACTCCATGAACAAAGGACGTTCTGCTTGTTGTAATATATCAGAAACCCAGGCTGAGGGAGGCTTGAACTTGATGTGCTTCCATAATCCCAGAGGCGGGGAGAAGAGTATGGTTGGTGGTATGCTGGCTCTGCCTAGAAGTGACAAATGTCATTCCACTCTATTTTATTGACTAAAGCAAATCACATGGTCAAGTCTGCCATCCATACTCTCCCAGGGAAGGGAAATGAATTCCCTGAACATTAGTACAGTCTACCACACATGCTCAAGCAGCTTTTGTTATCCTTTAAATCTATAACAGGTATGAACAGCATCATCGTCGAACCAGCACGTCTGAATCTAAAAGACAATCACTGATCTCTCACCTGACCAGGCTCTCAACACTTTGTGCTTCTGCCAGAGGATATCTTTGTGTAGGGATATATTCTTTTTGCCAGAGTGAAAAGGGGAGGTTATCATCAGGGGCTCTGAGTTTTCTTTGTGTACCCAAATGAGCTGCCTGGAATGACTGGAATCCTATATAGCTATGAAATACTTTACTTTAGGGTAAAAGGAGTCTAAGCTCTAGGAAAGCGGGGACGCTGTCTATTTTTCTCATCAATGGATATTTAGTACCTGGCACAATGTGTGAAAGCTGCAGTGATGATGATAGCTGACAACAGGCTAGCCACTTTATTTGTATTAGCTCTTTAAATCCTCACCACCCAAAGAAGGCACTGTTATTAGCCCCCATTTTGTTGAAAAGGAAAACGTAGCACAGAGAGGTTAAGTAGTTTGCTCTAGCTCCCTTAGCTGATGAGCACTGATTTGAATCAAGAAAGTCCACACTTTAAAGGACACCTGAGTGGCTCAGTCAGTTAAGCATCTCACTCCGGCTCAGGTCATGATCTCGTGGTTCATGGGTTCAAGCCCCACGTTGGGCTCTGTGTTGACAGCCTGGAGCCTGGTTTCAATTTTGTGTCTCCCTCTCTCTCTGCCCCTCCCCTACTCGTGCTCTGTCTCTCTCTGTTTCTCAAAAATAAATAAACGTTAAAAAGAAAAAAAATTTTAAAAAGGGAATCCACACTTTTAACCCTACTATGTCAAACTGTAAACAATATTTGTTGAATATATTAATTAATTATTCACTTCAATTTATGAATTTGGGGGTAGGAATGGGGTTAAAAGCATTTCCTTGGCAATTCACCACAAGGTACTACCTGACTATTTTAGATCTAACAGTCTAATATCCTAATAATCATAATCATCAATCAATAGCCTAAGTAAAGGCTCAATTAAGCTATTTCAAATATCATTTTGGCATTCTATGGAAACAAGGAGCCAGGTGGAGAAAAGTGAAAGATGATTCTTTGAGCCACACATGGAGAAGACAGAAGCCAAGGAAACGAGGGCTTCAATCCCTTCAATCAGCTGTGCAAAGCTCTGGCTTCATTCTGTGTCAAGTGTTCTGTTGTTACAAACGCTACAAAATAGAGCAGCCCACGCAAGTGTTACCATTTTCCTTTTGGCTGGTGTTCTGAGGAACTGGCTCCTGGAGGACAGATGGCGAGCTGTCATTTCAGGCCTGCCTTTTGGCTCACCTGCATGTAGCCACATGAAACTTTCTATTTCCTAAGAAAGTATTTCCTATCTCATGTCATATATATAGTCTCTGATACCTCACTGCTCCTCCTAGATCTCTTAAAGTCTTGCTTACAGTCAGGACGTCTTCCAACATAGCTCTTACCACTTACACTCACGCTGCAGGGTTCTCCCAGTAGCACCCTAATTATGTTAAAACCTGAGACTGCTTCTTCTTGCTCGCCAACACATTTAGTTTTAATGTTCACACTCTGAAACCAGATCTTTCCTTCCCAGCTTTAGTGTCTCCTCCAAGACCTAAATAGATATAACCTTATCCCACCAAAGTTGTTACTCCCAAAGCCTGGAATAGAACGACAGGGCAGAATTTCTTGCTCACGAATGCAACATTATTTATTTAAGCCATGATGTTCTAATTGTTCCATACGCAGCTCCATGATTCACTGATAAATGACTTCATAAGTATTTGAATCTCTGTAGGTCAGGGGTTGCAAATTCAAGTGCCAAGAGTGAACAGACAAGTATTGGAGGTGAGTAAAACAAGCGGGACTTGAGAGGGGTGTGCAATAGGGAGGTTCTGACTACCTCCAGCTATCCGTGGCTGTGGCTGATTGCTGGTGTGTGAGAAAGTAGGCTTTTTGCTACCAGATCTTAGTTTTCAAGGGAAGTTCAAAATTCAGCTTTTTCAAAATGTGAAAACTTCTGATTTTTAAATGTTATCTCAAGTTTTCGAATATTACAGAGAAAGGGCACTCCAGGCAGGAAAAATTTGAGACCACATGTACATACAGAGAAATTCAAGTCATATAATATGAAAGGGTGGTGTACACAGTGGAGAATAGTGGGAAATGGGGCTGGAAGGTCACTTGGATTTTATCTTGTAGGTGATGCGATTCCATTTAAGAATATCAGCAATTAGGGCACATAGGTGGCTCAGTCAGTTAAGCGTCCGACTTTGGCTCAGGTCATGATCTCACAGTTCATAGGTTGAAGCTCCATGTGGGGCTCTGTGCTGACAGCTCAGAGCCTGGAGCCTGCTTTGGATTCTGTGTCTCCTTCTCTCTCTCTCTCTCTCTCTCTCTCTCTCTGACCCTCCCCTGCTCATGCTCTATCTCTCAAAAATGAATAAACTTAAAAAAAAAGAGCATCAACAATTATATGACATGATTGGTTTAGATTCACACTTCTATTTGGGTGGTTAAGAGAATGGGTCAAGGGGGAGAAAATTGGGGTTGGAACAGGAGCCAGGAGGTTACAACAACCGTCCTGGGGTACATGAGCACCAGCTAAAACTGATGGGAATGCAGAGTTCGGGGGGGACTTAAGAGTTCATAGGAGGAGAATAAGCAGGATGTGGTGATGAGTTCCAAGTGATAATGTGGGAGAAGGAAGCATAGAAAATGTCACTCAGATTTCTAGGTTGGAAAAGTGAATGGTGAGTGATTCACTGAGGTTGAAAATATAGGGGCAAAAGCAGGTAGGATGGGCTGGTGGGGGTTGGGGGGGAGTGAAGGCGATGAGTTCTGTATCTGACTAGTTTTGTACGATGTGCATGTGAGATATCCAGGCAGCTGGAGAAAATTTCCTGGGACACATCAGTGTAAAGGTGATGCAGGAGGTTCTGAATGGTAAGGCAAGAAACAGCGTGGGGACAGGAGCCGGAGAAGAAGATTTGTAGTGGGAAACAGAGGCTGAGGACATGTGGGGTTAACAAAGACACAGTACTCTCACTTCCATCATGTGCAACTCGGAGACTTGAATCCTACAAAAAAGCCTCCGTGGGTGGAGACAGAAATGCTTCCCCATGCGTACAGATTGCAATGGTTTGGATATCATAGCTGACGAGCGGCCCGCTCACCTTGCATGCGGCAGTCCAATGAAAGACCCCTGGTGGAACTAAACATGACATCTACAACGGCCCCTGAAAAGGTCCCAGGTGGCATATGTTGCATACAATAAAGAAGCTTTTGTGGGGTTACTCATTCCCTCCTACACACTTCTTCCTCAAAAAGCAACCAACCACAGCTAGGCACTTTATCACACTTGGGAAAGGGCATGCAATGATTTTGGCTTTGATTCCATCAGCAGGCTTTCTAGAGATTTGGGCAGTTATTGACTTTTGAGTCAGCATGGGCACATTGTGGGGAACAGAAATGTTGCTTTTTGCTACAGATACCAGCCTCATGGGGCTTGGGCTCTACTGAACTGCAAAACATCACCTGGCAGTGGGCACCAGAGACACCCTTGCTGTTAATGTGGGATTCTGGTCATTCCATTGTGCCTCAGTGGCCTTTAGAATGTAGGAACCAGTTTTGAAACTTACTAATAAAGATAAATATATTTGCACTTGTGTGATCTTTTAAAATTTTAAACATTTATTTTTAAATTTTTTTTATATGGCTGCAGGCTTTTGTTCCATATTCATGGTGAAAAGCTTACATACCTATGTAGCAAAGCCCCACTGAATGACAATGTTCTGAGCCATCTGCCACTCACATCCCCAAATTTCTTGGAACACATAACTGAATATTTAAATACATGAAGATCTCCTTTGGTCAAACTTTTAGAGTTGGTAAAATCACATGGTTGGTGCAAAATGCAAAATTAATTCATTTTTTCCAATTAGTCTGGTGTTGGCCCCTAGCAGAGAAACCACTCAAGCTATTCCAACAAGGAGAGTTCAAGTGCAGGGAAGGTAAGGTCAGCCAGGGTAGCGCTTTCCTTTCTTTTACTAACTGCTGTTTCCTCCACAGTTAGAATCATCCCAGGACATGGCAGGTCTTCAATGTAAAATTTTTGACTAATAGAATGAAGTTACTCCCACATAGTCCTTCATATTATTTCTCTCAGAAAGAACATTTTCAAGGAGGAGAGTCACATTGTTATTCCAGGAAGCAGTACCCGCCACCCTACATACGAGGCATCCTGACCATTCATCTCCTACTGGAGGCAGTGGATGCTCACATTTAAATTCGCAGTCACACATTTTGGTCTACAGTTCATTGCCCGGATGCCTTGGTGAACACAGGATTGACTTGTAGTCAAGACAAGCCTGTCCCTGAGCAGTGTACCGCCTTGAAGAAGTTGGTGACCGACCCGTGGGTGACAGAACCCATGAATCTTGCTGACTACTCCTGGGAAGAGGGATGTGGAGTAGAAAAGCCAGAAAGTGGAGTTCTGTCCACTGTGAGTCTGTACCTGTAGAGCAGGGACTATAATGGCTCCAGAGCCGCTAACAGCCGCTTGCCCCAGCAAAGGACCCTAAAAGCTAACACTATTCCCATGTAACGACCCCTTCCTGCCTATCAGGGGAACACCAACTTCTTGCTGCTGTTCTTTGCTCATTTGGGAAATCATACTGTTTTTAGGTCCCTTCCATTCAGAGAAAGTGACTTCTCAAGAATTAGGCCCAAGTCACCTTCTAAAGACTCAAATGCAAGTTTGATGAATGCTAGAATAAAAGTCAGCAGTTCTATATTATTTTAGGTTTATAAAAGAGATTTGGAATTCTTTTTTTTATGACCTTGGAAGAACATTCTGGTGTTCAACTGAATGGCATAAAAGGCATAAAAGAATTTTAGAATTCTTTCTCCTTTTGTATATACGCATATGTTTTTGTTTCCTCTGACTTGGTCTATGCTCATCTGATATGTGGAATTTGTATGAACTGGTTAGCCAAGTGACTAGACTATTTCATTAATTTATTTCCTTGAACACTTTCCAAATTAAAACAACTTGGTTAGTAAACAAAAAACAAGCAAGAAAAAAAGTAAGAAGAGATAAAAAGAGATGTGGCTATAAATGTAGGTCAGTTATAAAGCTAACTTACTGTGTTCTGCATTACACATCCATAGCTGACTCTGGTTTGGTCTTTCCCAACTAAAAATCCTCCCTCTGCTTCATTGAATGTGGCTCTCAGCCAGTAGAATGAAGGATGCTGGGTAATCCCTAAGTGCTCTTCTATCTCTGATATTTTATGCTGCTGAGGCCATTGGCCACCTTGACAGAAAAGAAATATCCCTCATTTTGATGGAATATTGAGATATCCCCACTACAAGCTGAATTTATATTCTCCTCTTTTGCTGATTATTACGGAGAAAGCTATTGACGTGGAAACATTCCTTTACTTTGATCCTAACATCAGACCTCATTTTTTCAGCACTTCTTTACAAAACAAAAATACAAACATTTCAAAATGTCAACAAAGTATCTTAAAGGTATCAAGAAGAAGTAACTGTTGCTAATGGTATCCTTAGAAGTTCATCCTCATCACTGCTAAACCTACATTAGGTCTGACGTGTTTTTGTGAATGAGGTTGAATATTGACTATCATACATTTGTTCTCAAAAGCAGTCCAATTTGTATAAGTGGGACTACTAACTATTTAGCATAAGCTTTATCTATTCTAAAGTCGATAGCACTAAAACATAAAACCTGCTGATGTCATTCGTTCTTAATGCACTTTGGCAAAGGATAAAGCTCTTGGGTGTTGTCAGCATAAAGAGGATGTGTGTCACAGGCCATTGTTTGAGATAATTTTTGAGGGGAAGAGAAGCACCTGGGCTATTTGGGATTCCAGATTATTTCGTTGGCTAGGAAGATGACCACTTACATGCAGAATAGAGCCGGGACAGACAACCAGAAACAGAAAAAGATATCACAGGAACAGAGTGGGAAAAAAAAAAAAAAAAAAGACTATAAACTGGTGGCAAAGGCAAAGGTAGCAAAGTGAAGTCACAATGGGAAAACATAGATACAGAAGGAAGTAAAAAGACTGCAAACAGGCAGCCAGAAACAGATCAAAAGCAGGCAAATTACAGCAGCAGTAAAGTGGGGATACATAGCCAAAGGTCTCGATAAATCTGGTTTCACTGGTAGGGATCATTCTAGCTCTCTACACAGAGATTGTTAATTATTCCCTCAATATCAGTCTCTCCATTTTTCCCTTCACTAATAGACTTCTCCAAATTTAAACCGAACATGTGTCCACCTACCTACAGATTATATTTCCCAGCCTCCCTTGCTGCTTGGTATGGCTGGATAGCTCAGTTGGGCTAATGGGATGTCCGTAGAGGAAATGTGTGCACTTCTCGGCATATCCTCAAAAAAAGGGTGTATGGCCTCCACTTTTTTTCCTTCTTCTATGGACTAGAATGTGGATGTTGTGATGCCAATCCACATGGACGAGAGTTTTCCCCTAAGGTAGGGTGGAGTAACAAGAAAGACACAGCATGGGCCTCTGATAAACTCATGGACCAGAAATATCTTGCCCACCTGGTCTTCCTGTCAGGTCAGATTTTTGCAGGAAAGGGAAATAAAGCCACTAATATCCTAAATTCAATTAATCTTTCTTATTCTCTTTATTCTGTGTGTGTGCATGCCTGTGTATGTGGACATATGTGTCTGAAAGGCATCCAATACATCACTGATATTTTGAATATGATTACCATGAGTCAGATGACTTAAATCACTTAAGATTAAGGGAAAGAATCTTGGAAATACGCAACTCCAACATATGCTTCATCTGTGAAGTTATACAGGCTATTTTAAAGCTATTAATATAATCCAGTGTAATAGTTTCAATATCGGTGTGGGGAATCCAAGTTAAGAGGATAAAATATTCCATGAGATACCATCTGTATGGTCTGCAAACCCCTTTGTTTTAAGGATAAGAATATCCATACACGTAGTTAGTAAGTAAAAGCAATTATTATTGGATTATCAACCTTGTGACATACATAAAGAACCTGATTATGATATGGCTCTGTGCTCGCCTTCTTGGTGACCATCTAATTGTGCTCACACCAGATGAACCGGGTATAGAGCTTGGCTTTCCCCTACCTGTGGAACTGGGTTACTAGTTGGTACTCTCATTTGTGCTTAAAATTCCTTTCTTAGAAACAGGAATAAGCCACTGTTATTTCAAAACCAAAGTGTCTATGTTATGCTGCAATATTAATGCCCTCTTCTTGTCTTGACTGCTACCCCATAAATGTGACCATATCTTTGGATTTTGAAATATAAATTAATTAACTATGGGTCCTTGGATTCTGATTTCATGTTTGTTCTTGAATGCTCACTGTATTAATTTTCTACTGTTGCCATAGCAAATTACTTTAAACTTACTGCCTTAAATAATGCAAACTTGTCTTGCAGTTCTGCAGAGCAGAAGTCTGACATGGGTCTCACTGGGCTAAAATCAAAGTGTCTGGCAGACCACATTCCTTTTTGGAGGGGAATCCATTTCTTTGCCTTTTCTACCTTCTAGAGGCTCTTGTGTTCTTTGTCTTGTGGCTCCCTTCCTCCATCTTCAAAGCCAGCAATGGCACACTAAATCCTTCTTACATTGTATCACTCTGACTTTCTCTCTTGCCTCTCTCTTCTACTTTAATGACACTTGTGATTACATTGGTCCAGAAACCCAGAATAATCCCCCCATCTCAGGGTCAGCTCATTAGCCATCTTAATCCCATCTGCAACCATATTTCCCTTTTGCCATGTGAAGTAACACATTCACAGATTTCGGGAATTAGGACATGGACATCTTGGGGGACTATTAATATGCCTACCACAACCATTCTGAATTAAGTAAATTAATTTTTTTTCACTTTTATGTATTTATTTACCAAAACTTGCATAAACCTGACCTCATTCACCAACATAAAACGTACAACCAGGACACACACACACACGGACACACACACACACACACACACACACACACACACACACAGTAAAATAATTTTTTGAGTCTCTTAATATAATTAGGTTGCTTCCTTAACTTTTCTCTCTCTAATGCGGGATAGAGATTCAGGTGACTCTGACCAATTGGGATAAAAGCACAGAGGAGAGAGTTAACATGGATCATCTTTGAAAACCCAGGAAGCACTCACTGCAAATTCCTCACCGTTTTAGATGGGGAGGAACAGGAGTTGGGTCTCCTGTGTGTGTCTCCATTTGAGCACATTAACTAACACCTCTCTCTGTAGACCAGGAGATCAAGGTTAAAGGAATTCCAGAGTAATCTCTACCAAAATCATCAGGACAGGGGTCAGGTTCACCAGAGATACTCCTAAGTCACCGTGCACTCAAGTACACTATGATCAATGTTGGTCACACTATCTTCCTCTCTGTCTCGAGTTTTTACAGCTTTGTTTTCTTAAATGGATTTGCTTCAGAGATAAGAGACCCCTGCAACTAAGTTCCTTTGCACTCTCAGTAAAGAAGGCTCCTTTGGTTGGTCCTAGAGAAATTCCTACATTTAGCCTTTCCTCTGCCACAGAAGAGATGTTCAGTAAAAATTCCAGTTCAACTGTCATCAGAATTGGATGCCACTGTACCAACAAAATATCACAATGCATAAACAGCTGCAGCCAGCTTTTTCCTGAACCTCTTGTGAATCAGCAGCAGAGTAAGATAACAGTGCCTCAATATGCTACATGAGAAGATCTAATTTCAAATTTACTAATATGGTGTGGGTAATTCAGTCTCTTGTAGAGGCTTTTCATAGTTTTCCACATTTCTTATTTATATCTCCATTTGCATCACAAGCTGGATATCCCTCACTCCTTGACTGATTCTCTTAATCCTGACTTGGGTGATCTTCCAAAAAATGAACAGTATGTCTAGAACTTGAGTCTCACAACTGGATTCCCTGACTCTGAGTACCAGAGCTCACAGGAAATAGCTGTATTTATAACATAATTGCACAAGATGATGCTTACGGTTAGAGAAAATAATAAAACCTTTGTCGTAGGGAAAAAAAGAAAACTTACTGAAAATAACATAAGGATTGAAAATGTACACTAATTCTAATTTTACACAATATTTTTAAATATTCAACAGTTCCAAGTGTTTTATTTAAGCTGAATAAAATTAAAGGCAACTTTCCCTCCAATTTAATACAGATTTCTGATACCAGATACAATAGCCTTTATTTTTTCATTTAATTGCCCATGGCATCAATCTTGACTCTCAATTCAAAATCCAATTAACATTGTTTTAATGAGAGTATATGTATGGGTACACAATACTTATAAAACAATTTACTAATACTTTGTGGATAATAAGTCTTTCTGATAACATCCCCATGGTGCTCCATTAGCATTACCAATTCCTTTATCAACACTCAGATCTCATATCTTCAAATTTAATTTTAGGAGTTCTTAAAGACCAAATAGCAATGTTAAAATCTTCCCTGAGGGAATTTAGCACTATGCTTCCTTGTAAAGGCCCAAGAATGCAATTCCTATGGAAATGAAAAATACTGGATTTGTAACCGACTATTGTACTTTTTTTTTTGCTCTTTTATATGAATATATCTTACCTTTTCCCCATAATTATCTATGAGTAAAACAATAGATCATGGTGAGTACAATCAGACCTATAAAATTATTGAATTGCTCAAACACTGTTATTTTGGAAATCTTTGCCTACTGAAGACCTACGAACCTAGTTAATCTTGGGTTGTTCCCAGTACAGGGATTAGCTGGCAGATGCCTACTAGATTTATTTATGGCATGTATATTAGTTTTCTGTGGTTGTTGTAGCAAGTTGCCACAAAACTGGTAGCTTAAAACAACAGAAATTAGTTCTGGAACCATGGAAATCTGAAATCATGGTGTTGACAAGTCCATACTCCCTCTAAAAGCTCTACACAAGGATCATGTCTCCCTCTTTCAGCTTCTGGTGGCTGTTGGCATTCCTTGACTTGTGATTTTATCACTCCAACCTTTGCCTCTGGGGTCACATTGCCTCCTTCTTTTCTATGTGGCTTCACTGATGTCTGTCTCACATCTACCTCTGTCTTCCTCTTCTAAGGACACTTGCCATTGGATTGAACTGTGTCTTTATGCTCTTTGGTTATGGTCCTTCTTATTCTAAAAATGTGGATTATAAGCCCAACAGTCTACAGTCTACAAAAATCTTTATGGACTTAAAACATCTAAAATGATTTAATTTTCTCATGATATATATGAATGGTTAATATTTACTGAGCATTTATTGTGTGCTGCAACTCTCTGGAGGTGAACATGAATGTCTAAAATGACAATTTAAATAATACATAATCATAAAGCTCTCAAACATATCTTCATAGCTAATCTTCACAATTGCTTTGTGAAATCTATGGAGCAAGGGTCAAGGCCTGCTGAATGCTGGTGACAAGCGGATTAACTTCTAGTAGGTCTGTGTAATTCTGCACCAACTCATCGTTAGCCTACTAAAGCCCAGTGGGTATGTTTCCAAACCTGGCTATGCCAATTATATTCATTACTGTCATTGACAGAGTTTAAGAACTCTTGTATAGAATGATTATTATGAGTACAAAAACCAGATAGCTGTTAATTCTATGAAAACTAGATTGAAACCTTTAAAATATTGGTCAAATAAAAGTTTGTGAAAGTGCTTTGTAAACAATAAGGAGCTATATAGATGTTTAAAAAAAGAGAGATTTGAGATATATCTATTGCTAAGACTTTAGGTTACACAATTGTACTAGTCTAGGAAAAATCATAAAATTTTAGAAGGATTTTGTACTTATTGTGCCTTTTAGGTTCTCACCCCATTGTAAAGAAACCAGAAGTGAGGGCCACCTTGGTGGCTCAGTCAGTTAATCATCTGACTCTTGATTTCGGTTCAGGTCATGATCTCAAGGATTGTGAGTTTGAGCCCCACATTGGGCTCTGCATTGGCAGTGCAGAGCCCGATTGAGATTCTTTGTCTCCCTCTCTCTCTGTCCCTCCCCTGCTCTCTCTCTCTCTCTCAAAATAAACAAATAAACATCAAAAAAATAAAATAAAGAAGACAGAAGTGGAAATACAATATGATAAAATTTGAGCATGGTTTTCACAAGAAGGATAACATGGCACTCCAATCAGCACATTCATATAGAAAACATTATATATTTGAAGCTAGATAACATAAGACTAAAAGGCATGTCATGTCATTTCTATTATTCCCTACTGTAAATGAAGTGAATTAGTCAATGAATTATCAGTTTTGATTATATCATATAAGAAGGTTTATACTGTATCTGGACTGATGAGTAGTTTTAGTTTGATTTTAAGATTAATCATTTAAAAAATTCTATTAGATTTTCAACTGGATACTGTGGAAAGAGTAACAAGTAGATACATATTTACAGAAAGTTAAAAAATCAATACAAATTATATATACAATATATGCCTATCACTGTGCTAGGTGTGCTAGGGAAATAGCAGAGAGGTATAAATTATGTTTCGTGCTCTTAGAGAATTAGAATTTGGTTGACGGTAAGAACACAAAAACATCAAAAAGGACAAGGACAAGAATCAACACACAGAAGAGAAAAGTCTGAGGTACATTTTGTAAGTATAATGAACATAAAAGGGGAGACCTGTGTGGGCTGTTGGAATCAGACCAAGCTTCAAAAAGGAGATTGGATCTGATTCAGACAATGAAGAGAGAACACTGGAAAAGTTAGGGAAGACTGCTGGAGGGAAGTTGGGTAAGCAAAGCCAAAGGGGTAAAAGTGAGGCATATGCCATGTGTTGAAGTGAGTGCAGTTGGTTCAAGCTCTCACTGAAGCTCTGAGCATCATGAAAACGGATTGTGGAGGGTGCCAGATGCTCGTTTCCTTCTAGGAAGGCTTCAGTGGCAGGTTGAAGTTGGAGGAATACAAGAGTGGAAGGAGAAAGAAGCTTATAGGTGTGCACAGAATATTTCCCCCAAAACACAAAGTTCACAAGTAAAACCAAGAGAAGTTATTTGGAAGCACTTATCTTGGTTACAAAAGCAAAAAGGAGAAAAAGGGGGTGGGTTGGGAAGAAACTGACACTGAACCATCGAAGGGAATTGCATTGGACAGAACCTTAATACATATTTACATCATCTGAGAGAAGAGGCTGCCAAGTCTGAATCAAAATAGGATACATTTAGAAAGAATTCATCTATGGGCTTAGAGCAGTGACATTTAGAATGCATTTTTATATCCCTTAGGAAGACTTCTGTGCTCTTCATGATTTAATCATCTTTATCATATACACACACTCATACCACACAGACTTTCATTAACCTAAAAAGTCTCTTATCCGCTTTAAGAAGTACTTCAACCATGGGGCGCCTGGGTGGCTCAGTCGGTTAACCATCCGACTTCAGCTCAGGTCACGATCTCGTGGTCCGTGAGTTCGAGCCCCACGTCGGGCTCTGGGCTGATGGCTCAGAGCCTGGAGCCTGCTTACGATTCTGTGTCTCCCTCTCTCTCTGCCACTCCCCCGTTCATGCTCTGTCTCTCTGTCTCAAAAATAAATAAAACGTTAAAAAAATAAAAAAAAAAAAAAGAAGTACTTCAACCATATCATGAATCTTAGGTCGTCATTGGCTAAAATGCCCAAGAATCCAGAAATCCAGGCTGTGCTTTGTGCCCAGTAATTCTATAAAGGGCCACATACCACATAAATGTAGCCAAGGAAGCTAAGAAAAAAACAAATGGACAGATTACAACAAAGGCATAATTCATCTGATTCCTGTATCTTGCTCTGTGGAGTCACCATCATTGTGAACTATTTGGCGATCTAGCTTCTCTATGGTCTTCTGGAGTAAGTTCATGAATGTGTCCTTCCTGGACCCAGTGCCCTGAGTTCAGGTTTAGAGTATTAACATGGATCAGAGTGTTTCAGCGTAAAGAGAGAAGAAAAGAAGTTTCAATACTTACAAATAATACAATGAAATAAATATAGACTAATAATGGAAAATAAATTTGTAGGAATAGTGAAATAGAGTACATGTAGCCCAACCAAGAAACAACTAAAAAACACAGGTTAGCAATATCCAAACATGTGAAGAATCTGAATAACAAGGTGGAAAAGAAATTAGTTAGTTTGAGGCATCTTGTTATGGTTAGGTGAAATGGAAAGAAAGGAACAAAGTAGATTTTTTCCCCAAAAGTTTAAAAACCAGAAAAAAAGGTTTTTAGGCCCATTCAAAGGCTAGATTATGAAATTACCTATAAGAGAAATTAATAGGAAGCTTTTTAGAAAGGCCTGTAAAAATGTGGCTTGTGAGCATCTTGGGGATGAACTGATATCTCAGCAGACAGGGCTTAAGAAAGTATGGAGCCCTGGGTGGCTCAGTCAGTTAGGTGTTAGACTTTGGCTCAGGCCATGATCTCATGGTTTGTGGGTTCAAGCCCTGCACTGGGCTCTGTGATGATGCCCAGAGCCTGCTTCGGATTTTGTGTCCCCCTCTTTCTCTGCTCTTCCCCTGCTCACACTCTGTCTCTGTCTGTCAAAAATGAATAAACATTAAAAAATGTAAAAAAAAAAAATAGTATGGAGTCCCAAGCACAGCTACCTGACAAAGGTAGACAGTTAAGGCTCACTTTTTTAATCTTAAGAAATGGTTATTTGGTTGTGAAGAAAAAAGCTCATATAGGCATCTGTATCTCCTCAATCTTCCCATGATTCTCTCTACTTGTCCCCATCACAGGATTTCTCTGTAATTTTTATGTCTCCTCTCCTGCCTTCTACTTTGATTGTAAGTCCTGGCATGAGGCTCTTTATTGATGTGTCCAGGCACTTGACATGAGAACTTTGTAATTAAGTGCAAAAACTTTGGCATGAGACTTTGCTCTGCCTCAGTTTACACAGCTATAAAATTAGGATAGCAATGATGCCTACATCAGAGGAGTGTTGTGAAGATTAAAAGCAACACAGGTAATGTGCCTAGCACTCTACCTGGTTAGCTCATTATTATTTATTATCAGTGCATTAAAGTATGTTCAAATCACAAACATAATCAAAACATTTAGTCCAATATGCCCTCTCTAAAGGTCAAAATAGGTGATACCGTGGTCAGTCTGATTGGCACTGATATTTCAGATGGCTGATGAATCTACTTCCTATAATATGAGGTCTTGGAGCTGAACTGTACAGTTTCTACCTCCTTCAGTTTGCTCAGTGAGATTAAATTCTGGAATGATCCGGCAAAGCATACTCTCCCCCCACCCCCATTCTCCATTTTAACCAAGTTTAAGGATCATTCCTTGCTCCTGTCTCATCAAAAGATGAAATGTCAGTTAATGGGATTTGTCAATAATGGGCTTTAAGTTTAATCCTCCCACAATCCTAATGCTAAGAGACAGAGAATTTTTGAATTTCAGACTCTGTGATTTTAAGTACCAGATGGACACCTAGAGATTCCAGAAAGACTCAGCAGAACTGGGAAACTTGGCTGGATTTTCATTTTGAAAAGGATTCTATTTTTTGTAAAGAACAGTTTAGAAATAGTCGTAACATATAATTTGTGTTACTTGATTTGCATAAACATAATGATTTTCAGTGAAAATAATTTGCACTCAGTTGATTTTAGAGTACTCTCTTCATCTTTTTGCTGAGATTCTGAAGAGAAAACTACTTCATATGGGCGTGATCATAATCTTTACTATCTACAATAATGTATCATAAGGGTCATTACAATGAGTTACAAGAAATGCCCACGCATTTATATTACATATAATATGAGGAATGCCTTTAAAATTGACACAGAGCTGAGATGTTGACTCAGTAGCCTAAACCAACCATCAAATGACTCTAAAAATAAAATAGAATGTTTCAGTGTGTAGACAGCTGTACTGGAGCAGAGTAATCTCCATTTGCAATAATTACCCGGTTCTGTGACCAAATTTCCTTCTCTCAGTACTATTCCCTCTGGATATTTATATGCTCATCTGTGTTCATGCAGATTAATGGATATTAAATTGTAATGATCAGATTAGAGGATTATCTGATAATTTAAGAATGGAAATGTACTTTGAATGTTATTTGGTTACTGTTAGATTTTGAATAATGTAAAATAATCATTTACAATTCAGATTACTTAGAACTACATCAAAACACTGGGGTAGAATAAGTGATAGATGCTTAGAATTATGATTTAAATCTGGGAAAATAATTTTCTAGGAAATTTCTGTGTTATATCCATTGAACCAAATACAATTAACAAATTAAATAATCTTTATCTGGAATTCTTAACTAGGTATTTCACAAACATGTACTTAATAAAGGTAATTTCTGACCAATTCATCTTGCTATAAGTTACATAAAATTTTGTGATCTAGTCCACAACCCTGGTCACCATTTATAATTTTCTATTTGTATGAAAATACATCACTTATTTGAAACAACTGACTCATCAATGAACTCTGGGGACACAACATTGTTAGCCTGGAGAAGAGAATGTATAGATAGTACTTAGAAGCTGTTGAATTATTTGGATGACTATTATTGGAACAAATGTATTAGATATGGTTTATATAATTTCCAAAGATAGAAATTCAAACAATGGATGATGGATGTAAGAGGGAAATTTCTGATGAAAGTAAGAAAGAAATTCCCAATAGGCAAAGCTAACCAGAGATAGACCAGCTGCCCCGGATAGGAGTAGCTTTCCTCCCGAAGCAGATTTTTAAGAATAAGCCAGATAGCCACTTAGCAATGGTGGCATAGAGGGAATCCCAGTCCAGAAAGAATGTTTAGACTTAGCTGCTAAGGTTTTGTCATTTTGTAGCTGCGAAAATAAGTCGTGGGGATTGCCTGTGGATTTTATTAAACTCAACTACCAGTGTCTTTCATTAACAAAACATGACACTTATTTGTGTAGTAACACATCCGCAAGTTTGAGAAGAGGGACATCTGGTGGATGAAACAAGCAAAAGGAAAGGGGTTTTGTTTTGTTCAGGTTTTAAGTATTTGACACTTGCATTATTTTTCTATGAACAATTTAATCAAGTGATCTATCTTCATAAATGTATATTTGAAAAATGGCAATAACTATGAGCAAGTAAGTGATTTGGGTAAGATAATTCTTTCATCTGGTCCTTTAAGACATATTTAATGAATGCCTTTTTCATCATTTTTCTTGAATCAATTCAAACTAGGCTGTTTGAGGATAAATTTGCTTGTCCTTGTAAAACATAAGCATATGTAAAACATAATTAACCTTATATTATTTCTTCTTATACTCTAATCACTATCAGAAGTGCTCAGTACTCATCAAACAGAAATTGGATACCTACTAAGGAGAGGCTGATTCTGTGCCGAAATTAGGCTAAGCCCCTTCATGGAATTTAAGTCAGCTCCAGAGGAGGTGCCAGATACAGTGTGAGAATTTAGAAGAGGCAGCATTAGTGTGGTGTAGTGCAATAGATAATAGACCAGGAGTCCAAGACCCTGAATTCAGGAACCAGCTTTGTAATAAACTAGCTGTGTGACACTGTGTAAATTACCTTATCTTTCTGGGCTTCTGTGCTCTTATTTTTACAAAGCACAGATTGCAGTAAGGACTTTAAATTTCCTTCTACTTCATATTCTTTACTTTTCTGATATTACGTTCAGCATGATAAGGGATGTAGGAAAGGAACTGCATCACATGCTGGGCTTGGAGTGCATACTTTAGGATGTGTGGGTAGGATCTTAGGGCTTTCAAAAGAAGTTCTATCCTCATGGGATATTACCTTAGCAATTTTCTACTCTATACACCTGATAATAATTATGACTACTATTCAGGAGCCAGATGCTTCCACATTTTATCTCATTTATTCCTTACCACAAAACTCTGAGGTGACTGTTAATGACTTTTGTTTCATGAAGGAGGAACAGGAACACAAAAAACGATTATTAATAATGATAATAGCAATTATTTGTGCTTACTATCTGTAATCGCTGTGCTAGGGGTTTTTCAAATATTAGCTCCCTTGATCCTCACATCCACCTAAGGAAGAAGGTTCTGCTATAATTTTCAGCCTCATAGCTGAAACATCCAACAATGAAATAATCTGCTCATGTCACATGGTTGGTAGTGGAGAAACAGGATTCAAATCTCAGCAATTCAACTGGAGAATCCAGTACCTAGCCATTGCACCTTCTGGTTAAAAATATGCATAAGGCCACACCACTAATCAGAAAGAAAATAGGAATCCAGATTTGACCCCAAGACACAAACTTTGGGCTATTCAGCGGCACTGCCTTGGTTCCTTGCCTGACCACATCTCCTCTCCTCCTGGATTTGTCTGTGGCTTCTGCTTTCTCACCCACTTTAGCTCAGTCTTGATCTCTGATCTGATATGTGATGTTATCCTTATCCCCAAATATGCTTTTTCTTCCTGCATGGGCTCTGAGGTCCTACTGTGCTCCCCCAGGCCATGATGGCTCTCTAGCCTATCCTTGGCTTCACTGCTTCTAACTTGGTATGGACATTTCTAGGGTCCCAGACTTGCTATAGGACCAAATCAGCCAGCAATGCCCTAGCAAAAAAAATGAAGAATATTGGTCACGTATGTTTATGAAAGAATTTACTCTAGACCAACAAGTGGAAAACATAAGGGGCATAAAATTCCAAGTTTGGGAATGTTTCTACCCTTCACTTTCTCTATTTCAGAAAATGGGAGATATATGTATATAAATATATATAATAAAATATATACATATATATATTAACTGAGAAATATATATATGAAATGAGAATGAGAGTAATAAATGACATACTTATTTTGAAGCCTTATATGGGGGAAGGGATTACTTACCCTTACCCTTACCCTTACACTTCCCACCAGAATGTGTTTCTGGGTATCACATTCAATACAACATCAAGGGTTTACAAAGAGGAGTGGAATTGCTAAGAAGGAAAATGCAGAGCAAAGCCAGCTGCTCCTGGCAATATACACTAGTAATCTACATTTATACAGAATCAGAGTGGCACAAGGTGACACACTATATTCAGAAGATGTCATGGGCCACTCTATGCCATGTGCCCTTTTCATCCTTTTGACCGAAAAAAAAACAGATACATTTTCATTAGGTTCTCAGAGTCTTTAATGTCCAAAGAGGCTCACGCTCAATGTTGCATATGCAAACATGGCATCCTCAGTTCATTTATTCAAAGGTTCCCTAGATCACTTTCCATTGAGAAGGACTACTCTTTGACCTCTTCTGATGCCTATAGACCAATGATCTGTCTTCTTTTTATAAATCACACAAAAGCTGACATGGCATCTAAGCACCTGAACCAATGCCCCAGAATTTTGCTCTGGATCCAGACTGTCTGGTCTGAATTTCAGCTCTGCCAGTCATAACTGTGTGACTGGGCAAGTTATTGAATTCTGGATGACTCTCTTTCCTCATTTGTAAAATGGGGATGATGAGATAGTATCTACAACTAAGAGTTATCTATCTGTTAAGAATTTGTTGTGTTGAGTAAATGATTTAATATTTGTGAAACATTGAAAACAGTGCTTAGTACATAGACAATGCTTGATAAATATTAGCTGTTATTTTTATCCAATGATGTATATTAATATGGGCAGGAATTGAAAGCTCAGATTTCTTCTGGGGCCAGAAATGTAAAAGAAATGACTTATGATGGGGCCCAGGGCATACTGAAGAGTGCATTCTCTGTCTCAAATCTTCCAAATTCTAAGTGCTGTTTAAAGCACTGTGAAATCCAAACAAAATACATCTATTGCTGAATTTAGCCTAGTGTAGGGAAGTGGAGGTGAAGAAAATTCTTCCATAAATGGTACAAAAACATATTCTAGCCTTCTTTGCAGAATTAAAGAATTTCAGTTTAACCTTTAAAAAAATTGTTGCGATGGTTGTTTTTTGTCAGGAATATGGAACCACAAAATCACAAAATGCAGGACAGAAGTTCAGACACCCCAAGAGCCATAATCATTATGTGGGGCCAGTAAAAGGGTTTGATAGTGCGTTAATTAGAGCTGGCAGCTCCAGCCACTACTAGGGCATCTGGGACAGCTGCTGAGAGAAAGCATTTGTGAAATGAGGAACCTCCTATAACATCCATGGTCTTGACAGTGACCAGTGACCACGGGGCCATGGGAAGCAATGCAGGAATGGAAACTGAGCTGGACAGCACTAACAGTCCACAATTCCATGTGCCCTGCAGACGGAAACCACTAGCAGTGAGGATGGCGAGAAGGAATATGAGTGTAGCAGCCAGAAGTCCTACTACGTTCCAGCTCCAACTCCAGTAACTGAGTGACTGTCAGTCTTGAGCAAGCTACATAACGTCTAAAAGCCTATGTTGTATATAAATAGATGGATCATTTTGGTCCTGACTACCTCTCTGGGATACTCTGAATGCCAGATGAAAAGAGGGCATGACAACCTTTTGGCAACAGTTAAGTATTGTATGGATACAGGTATTTTTTAAAAGGCTTTCAGGACAAATTCCATTTAAACAACAACAAAGCACTGCATATGAAAACCTTCATATAATATGTTTTGAGACTCCCTCACGCTCTACTTACACTGGGAATATTTGACACAATGGAAGCCATTACAGGTAGTGGGAGATAATCTTCCAAAGTTGCTTTAATAGAATGAAATCTGTGCACTTGAGTACCTAGAGGAACATTTTCTTTTTTTAAATTTTTTTTTTTAACGTTTATTTATTTTTGGGACAGAGAGAGACAGAGCATGAACGGGGGAGGGGCAGAGAGAGAGGGAGACACAGAATCGGAAACAGGCTCCAGGCTCTGAGCTGTCAGCACAGAGCCCGACGCGGGGCTCGAACTCACAGACCGCGAGATCATGACCTGGCTGAAGTCGGACGCTCAACCGACTGCGCCACCCAGGCGCCCCGAGGAACATTTTCATCTACAGGCCACAGCACTTTTTATTTATTTTTTCCTCCTGTATCTCTTCAAACAACTATTTTAAAACAACTTAGGAGAGGACATACTAACTTTTCAAAAGTATTTTTATTTTTAAGATTCAATTCTTTGAACCCATTCTCATTCCTGCACTCATTCAAATAAAAATATTATCAGGCACTTAAATGCCAAGGTTTGGGGAATGTATTGATTAAAGACACAACCTCTACATCTAATTAGTGCCACACATGGGGGCGGGAGGAGACAGAGATGCCAATAATTATAATACAATAGTAATGGCTACAGTGAAGCTTTGTGAAAGAAATAACAGGAGCATTGAGGAGAGCACCTACTCTGTCTGGGATGTGAGGAATGAGTAAGCATCTTCCAGGTTGGCAGATACAGCTGCATACACACAAGGGCAGTTAAGAATGAGCATAGTGAATTCTCCCACGTAAGTGGTTCAGTTACAATGAGTATAGAGAACATAAGCGAGACTAGAGGGGATGAAATTAGACATGTTTTCAGGGGCAAGATGGTGGCAGACTCCATGTGGCATGGTAAGGGATCCTGGATGGTAAACTATTGAAGACTTCTGACAACCTGAACAGATTTGCCTGTGAGAATAATTACTTCAGAGACAACAGAGATCACACGTGAAATGCTATCTTCAGAGGTAACAGAGATCACAAACTGGAATCTGGAATGCCAGTTTGGAAGCTGTTGGTCTAAATAAGGCAGGAAATTATAAATCCCTAATTATTACAATTGCAGTTGGGATGGCAAAGAGTACATAGATTTGAATTATTTAGGGTTGGTGTTTGATTTGATTCAGTAAGTGAGGTGAGAAATAAAGAGAGAAAGAGAGAGAATCTAGTGTCACTGTATAGTTGTTTTAGGCAACTGGATAGATATATTTACCAATACAAGGAACAACAGGAGGGAAGAAGGGGGAAATATGTGGGATCTGAATTTAAAATTATTTAAATCTGAGTTACCCGTGTAACATCTGAAGGGAGGTATTTATGAGGAGGTCAAATGACCAAATACCTGTTGATTCTGGAGCTCTAGAGAAGAGTCTATTCTGTGGAGACACAGATTTGGAGAGTTATTAGCAAATAGGTATTTGATATCTTGAGTGAAAATAATATTGGCTAGACTGGGGATAGACACCTGGGGAGCACAGGCATTTAAAGTGTGGTTGGAAGGCTGTGAAAGAGCAAACAAAGAAGTAGCAGAAAAACCAGGCGCATGCCATAAAGAAGGGAAGGGTCAACAGTATCAAAATCTCTAGTCACACAGGAGTCAGCAATTATTGAGCTGGTCAATTAGGTGATTGGAAACTTTATAAGACTGTTCCATTGGTGAAGGTGGATCCATACTGCACGGATTGATGGAAACTGAGAAAGTAAAGAGAAGGCAGACTACTCTTTCAAGACACTTGACTTTGAGACTATAAAATACAGCATATAGTATTTAGTAATTATTTTAGCTTGTATAAAATAAGCCAGGAAGCATACAACTTATTAAGTTAACATATTTTGGAGGTGGATGCTGCGGTGGTGGGAGAACAATAAAGTGTTGCAAAAATAACTTGGTTACATTTTTGGAATCTATACACAATACATAAGATTGGCCACTTGTGAAACTGTCTATGCATGTGTGATAAGAGTTTGGGAATATATAAATGCCTAATTAAGGGGATAAGCTTTATCTCGGGAAGATGGTAGAAGTCTATGCAAAACCCAGAAAGCAAGAACATGCCTCAATTATACTGTTTCTTGACAACTGGCTGCAAGATAAAATTCAGCCTGGGGGCACAGAAGAGGAACCAGTAAGAGCCAGATGTCAGGGACATTTATCTAGGGATGTGGCAGCCAAAGGGGTGTGCTCTCAGCTCTCCCTTTCAGAGAAAACCTGTTGCTGTTGGTCTCTAGCTACTGTATCATTAGGACCCAGCACCACCACCATTTCATGCTGAGGTCATACTCTCTCCTCACCACTCCAGCCAAGGACTGAGCACAGCAGGGGCACTAGAGCCAGCCAGTGTGAGGCTGTTTATAGGCAATCTGCTCTCTGGTTCCCCATCAGCCTGGCTGCACTGTAGTGTGAGGCCCATAGCTAGTGCTTCCTTCTTGGTATATTTGTGAATTCTTTGAAGTTCATAAATAATTGTAGAAGACTGGATGTTAAAAGGAGAGAAGAATGAGCCACAGGATCATGCAGGCCAATGTTCTTCAACTGGCTATGCATTAAAATCAACAGAGTAGTTTTAAATGTTAGTAATACATGGGCAGCACCACTCAAGGATTTTGATTCTTTTGACCCGATTTGGACCCCAGGCGTCAGTATTTTTTTTTCCCCAGAGATCCCGGGGGATTTAATATATGCCCAGGGTTGACATCAACTGGCATAGGGTCAAAGGAAAAGCTTTTTTTTTCGTTAATGCTACCATTGTTCTATATCATTTTATGATGTGAACATACATTCATGTGCTGAGGGGAAACTATTAGTGAAGGTTGAAGCTTCTGGGGAATGGTGGTGATAGATGGAGCAGTTCCTGAAAAGTGGGAGGGCATGAGTTCCAGGCCACAGGATTTACCTGTTTTCTGTCAGACTTGGGAAAAAAGGAAGGGAAATATACAGACCCAGAGACATTTATATATATGAGGAGCCGTCCAGGAAGAAGAATGAGTTCCTTTGTAATGAGTCCTACTTTTTTCTGGGAAATAGGAAACAAGTTTATCAGCTGAGAGTAAGGCTGAAACTCATTATGCCAAGACCCTGGCATTGTGTGAGTAGAGACTTATATGCAAGTCTTTTCTTCTAGATGATTTAAAATTTTTTTTAACATTTATTTATTTTTGACAGAGAGAGAGAGACAGAGTGTGAGTGGGGGAAGGAAAGAGAGAAATAGAGACACAGAACTGGAAGCAGGCTCCAGACTCTGAGCTGTCAGCAGAGTCTGATGTGGGGCTCGAACCCACGAACCATGAGATCATGACCTGAGCCGAAGTTGGATGCTTAACCGACCGAGTCACCCAAGCGCTCCATTGATGATTTATCATCTTAATAGCAGAATAACTCTGTTTTTACCATTCCGCAACTACCTGTTACAGGGGTAACAATAAAACCAGTGTTCAAGAAACATTCTGCTTAATCTCAACTCATAATTTATTTTCTTTTTTCTTTCTTGTTATTATAATATTCTCTCTTTTTTTCCTTCTTCATCCTGAAAACCTTTTATTACTTGCTAAATTCAAGTCATTGACTTTTTTTTAACTTCATGGTTTATATTCAAACTCCTATCTTTCATAAGGTTTTCATAGATAGTCCCATCATAAAATCCACACTGAAATAGCTTCCGGAAAAAGACAGTGGACACTGGGATCCTTTCTGGAAAAAGGACACAATGAAACTTTCCAGTGTTGTGAATGCATTTCCTCTGAATTCTACATGGTGGCAGCAAGGCAAATACTACTTTTAGAAAATGCAAACCAGAACGAATAGAGTTCACCTTAGGACATGGAACATAAGTCAATATTTTCTATGCAAAACACTTTTCAGTTCTTTAACTTAATGAGAAGTACATATGAATAGACTCCTTTAAGAAACATTCTATTAAATGGGATCCTATGTAACTGTAATTATTTGATACATACCAAGTTAGTACAACTAAATCCTAAAAGAGTTCAGAGTTCCTATCAATTGAGGATGAATCAAGAGGTTGATATGCATTTCTGAAACTATGTATGTGCTTAGAAAACCTACTTTCATGTGTGGATATTTAATTACATTAATGTGAAATACTCTTATTGCATAAGCAATAAGAGCAACATTGTTCTTCTTCTAAGCTTAGTTCTAAGTAGTGTTTCATGGGAATTTAAAAATAAATGTTAGAACCTGTCTTTTTTTTTTATAGGAAATATATAATATACTCTAGTCATGGAAGTTAAGGCACATGAGACACAAACCATGTGGTCAACAAGCACTTACAGTATATTTAATGTACTGAATATTTATTGAGTTACTACTATGTGCAGTGCGGGTACTAGACAGTGTGGAAAACTGAAGCCTCTTTCCTGGCAAATATATGTAAACCAGGTCTCAATATAACCCTCTATTTGCTTTGCTGTTTTTTTTTTCCTAGAACTTATCAGTGCTTGAAATACTATGCATGTATTGTCTTCCTCCGCTAGAGTAAAAGAAAGCTTTTTATTTTGGATCCCGAGAATTGAAAGCAGTGCTTGACACATAAAAAATACTCAATAAAGATTTGTTGAATAAATGAAGGGCTCCTGTGCAATAGTATTTAGAATAGGGAAAGACTAATGCAAAGTAGCAGTGATCAGGAATGAAATGCCAGCTAGGAAGAAGGACAAAGAGAAATCTCAGAGCTTAGTCTCTGAGGACATTTGTTAGTGTTATGGTTAAACCATTTCTTGTTGTAGGTTTCCATAAAATCAGTTTTGCATGTGGTCTTTCCCATTCCTAGAATTGATAAGAATTTAATTTTCAAATTCCCAAATATTTTTCTATGATGGCTATAACGGTGAGCTTGAGATGACTCCTGGCAAATGGCAAACAGAATAAATTTTTATAGAGGTTATCAGTCAGATTGTGAAATCTACAAAATCATACAAAGGCTGGGCTTTTCTGTTCCATATATCCTTAATGGAGATTGAATTCCAATGGCATCCATGCAAATTTCCCAAAGCCTTGTGGAATGACTGGGATTGATCCCAGTCAGAACTGTGTTCAGGGTTACATTGAACTCATTCAGGTCACACAGAGACTTTTGTTCGGTCCTGGGGTTGGGTAAGCAGATGTATCCATTCTCCCTATCCCAAGTTAAGGTCATCTCCCTTGTTGAAGGGGCATCAATCTCTTTCTTAATATGAGGATTTTCCCAAACAGCACTGTGGACATAAACAGGTAGCCTTAATTTGGTTACTGCCTTTCTAATATAGTTCTTAAGGAATAAAATTTGGATTTCAAAACTAGGCTGTAAACTTAAATTCAGAATGGAGTGATCTTCAGACTGTTATGCTCTTTTAAGTAGGAATTTTAAACAAAGGGACATCTGGCCAGAGGGTGAGGACATAAGGCAAATATATCAGTATTGCTCATGACCAAACCTTACTTTCCCACACCAATCCACAGTCGGCAAGACAAAGTTTATAATTAGTGGGGGAGAAAGTAGGGCAATTGTCCGCAGTCCCCAGGGAAAACTGAAGCAGTGTAAAAAGTTACAAGAGCTTGGTAAAATCCTCCAGCCCTAGATAAGTTACCTACTGTGACATAGATGAGCTTCAGTTTCCTCATCTATGCAATGAAGATAATGATGCTTTTTTTTTTACAGACTTGTAGGTATCACAATTAGTGCTTTCAAATCTTCAATAATTAGCAGACCTAATTATTTGTACTAAAGAAGGGAATTAAGATGGTTAGCAAAATTCAAAGGGTAAAAATAAATTATATAAATAATTTCAGAACAGAAAAAGTATATCAGCTATTGCATACATTGCTTAATTTATCAAAAAAAGGATCAAGTAGGGGCGCCTGGGTGGCGCAGTCGGTTGGGCGTCCGACTTCAGCCAGGTCACGATCTCGCGGTCCGTGAGTTCGAGCCCCGCGTCGGGCTCTGGGCTGATGGCTCGGAGCCTGGAGCCTGTTTCCGATTCTGTGTCTCCCTCTCTCTCTGCCCCTCCCCCGTTCATGCTCTGTCTCTCTCTGTCCCAAAAATAAATAAAAAACGTTGAAAAAAAAATTAAAAAAAAAAAAAAGGATCAAGTAAATCAAATAAATTTAATAATTTTATATTTGATATTAAATATTGATATTAAATTTGATAAATCAAATTTAATTTAATTTAATTTTTTTTGAGTAGAGCTCTATACCCAACATGGGGCTTGAGCTCCCAACCCTGAGATCAAGAGTCAAATGCTCTACCAGCTGAGCCAGCTGGGTACCCCAAGGGTCAATTACTTTTGAATAGCATCTCATTTTGTATCCAAAAAATGTCTAAGTTTATCATAGCAATTGATGAGGAAGTAAACATAAAAGGAAGATGGAAGTAGAAAGGCATGAGGATCGGTGTAGTGTCAAAGTTTCTGTAGAGTAGGTCTTCTTAGCAACCAGCTGCTCTGTTTCCTACTTGGGGTCTAACCCTACTCTATACCTTTATATAAAATTATAGTCCATAATAACTTACACAGTATCTAACTGGCATTGATCAAAGTGAAAATAAAAGATAAACAATGTGCACTGACCAGAAGATGACTGTAATTAAATAAAGTTCCATGACTGGACATGACTGTGTAAGTATGTTTGATACAGAAGACTCTCAGCCTCCCCAAATTAATTAACTCCCTAATGAAAGTTGTCTGCTATCAGAATAACCAATTTACTTTTTTCAAGAATATAGCCACATTAGTTTTCAATTAAGATTCAAAAAGCCAAGTCCTGATGAGCACGGAAGTCATAAATGATTTATGAGTGTCCTACTTTTATGTAATGTTACATCTATTATTCTACTTTAATCCTCTAGCACACTTTTCAATTCGTGAAAAATTAATGCTGAGGCTATTTTATAAAGATTATGTGCACTTGGAAGGTAGCTATTCCAGGAAGCATATTCTAAAACTAAGAATGCAATCTCTTCAAATTTAGCAAGCTGATTCCTAAAATGCCCAATTAAATTTTCATAGTTTTTTTTGTTTAATTGACAAAATTTTCAGTCCAGTAATTCTAATGAGCCAACAGCTATCATTTCTTCTCCCTTCATAACAGGGTGAAATATTTCCCAGGTATTTTTATTATTATTATTATTATTTTCCTTTCAGAATCGAAGGACTCGGGAAATTTCACATGTTGGAAAACATTCAGTGCTTAACATCACTGAGTCCCAGTTCTGTTCAGAATGACCTTCTAGGAGTTTGTAGTGCCCAAAGCCATCAGAACTCTTGGTTTCCTTTGATTTTCACTTTGGCCACACTGCTATTCCACAGTCCGATCTTCATTAAATTCTACTGTCATGCTAAGATCCTAGGTGAAGCAACATTCCAGACAAGTGTTTTAATGATAAGGAGCAGATATCCTTTCTGAGTTAAAGACAGAGAAGAAAAGCTGTAAGGATACAAAAGACAATTTCATAGCCACGCCAAAATAGTCAAGCCTCATGTAAATCATAACTGAACACTGGAAAATCAGGAACTGAGATCGTCTCTCTCTCTCTCAATAGCTGCATCATTTCTGCATAATCATCTTGCATGTGGCAGACTGGAAGCCAGTCCCTAATCTGTGGCATGACCCATTTGCTCAAGCATCTACTACCAACTTTAGACAAACCATTTCTCTTCATCTCAGTTCTCAAAAGGAAAAAACCTCTAAAGTTTCAGGCTTGTTTCTTGTGAGTGCTCTTTGCAACAGGCCATGTCATAGGCTCCTGTTTAGCTAAGGGTAGAGTGTCATTCACTTAGGAATCTTTCTGTGTTCCCATCAGCTGTGGGGCCACATGATTAATAAGGTTGCCTTTCCAGGGCCTGTGGGAGGACAGGCACTCACAGTGAACTTGTCTGTATCAGGTTTGCATTTGCTATCTCATTCAAAGATGTAACATCCATTTATAACTAAGTTCTCATAAATGTTAGCTATCATCAATATCATTGTCATTATCATCATTTATTTATTCATTCAACAAATATTTATTATTCATTCATTCAACACCCGCTGTGTGCTAACCACTCTGAGACTGTGGTCATAAAGATGATGAAAGTCTTTATTTGGAATAAAGTAGATTCTAAATTTTAAGGAACTGATGTACTTATGAAACAGTCCCAGAAAGAGGGAAAAGATGCTTATTTTCCCAATGACAGGTAGAAAATTTTACCTCCAGTGAAGGAAGGAGTGCCCCAGCACCCCCTGGGACATAGCATCCAGAGTGCTTTTCCTGGATACTTAGGGATTAACACAGACTTTTCTACATATATAGAGAAAGTTACTGTCCCTGTCCAAATTATCTGAGCAAATGCTCTCTAATATGGATACTTATGCTGTGTTTTTAGAATCATGATTATAAACTCAGACACTTAAACTACAGAGTCCAAGCAGTTAAAATAAATGAATGAAGTAAGCTAGGTGTAATTCGTCATCAGACAGTGGCAGAGATGAAGGTGACTGAGAGAGCACATATTCTGTTTGAAGGCAGAAGCAATTATGCAGCCATTTGGAAAAGTGGCACTGTGATGCTAGGCCTCCCAATTTTTATAGAAATACTTGAAATGCAAATTTTTGGTATAAAATTCCCGACTCAAGAAAAAAACGCATTGAAGACTATTCAAAATATGCAGCTGGAGGTTGCATCCAGCTTGGCGTCCACCAAATTGCAAGCCTTGTTTGATGGCAAGCAAGGAGCACAAATTGGCCTAGCCAGTCATACTCTTGCCTTGAAGAGCTATACAAGAGGGGAACTCGGAATGCCTTGTCCCAGGAGATGCTGGGACAGTCCTGAGCTGTTCAAAGTGGGTATCATTACCAATGGAAAAATCATCATGGTCAGTGGCTGTTGTAGGTTGAATAACGGCCCCCCAAAGATGTCGATATCTTAATCCTATGAATGTGAGGCAAAAGGCATGTGATTGATGGAGTACCTCGAGATAGAAAATTGTCCTGAATTTTCCAAGTGGGCACAATGTAATCACAACAGTTCTCACAAGAAGGAGACAGGAAGGTCTGAGAGAGAGACAAGGAGGTGTGATGACAAGTCAGAAGGATGCCATTGCTAGAAAGGGGCCATCAGCTAAGGAATGCAGGTGGCCCCCAGAAGCTGGAAAAGGCAAGGAACAAATTTCTCCCCAAGAGCCTCCAGAAGAAACCAGCCCTGTGGACACCTTGACTTTAGCCCAATAAGATTTTGGACTTCTGATCTCCAGAATTATATGATGATAAATGTGTTGTTCCAAGCCATTATGTTTACAGAAATTTGTTGCAGCCATAGGAAACTAATACAACAACATAGAACTTTCCAGAGTCGAGCAACCTTCTCTGGTTGCCACGATTGAGAAAAGACCATGGGAGCATTAGAGTGGAAATTTTATCACGAGACCCAGGCCATGAACTTCAGAGTTCCCTGGCACCAAGAAAACCTACCATCCAAGAGAAAGCCCTTGGCTTTCCCTGCACAAATGATTCTCCTCTTGCTAGGAGTCCAGGGGGACAGTTGCCAATCATCTCCAGTCCTAACCAGACCTTTCCAAAAGTACACAGATGAGAAGAGAGGCAGACCACATGGTGGGAAGAGTACTGTCTTTAAAATCAAACAAGATACTTTCTGTGTGACAAGCTCCAGGAGCCTCCATGTCATTATCTATAAAATAAGAATAATAAGGGGCACCTGGGTGGCTCAGTCGGTTAAGCGGCCGACTTTGGCTCAGGTCATGATCTCGCGGTCCGTGAGTTCAAGCCCCGCGTCGGGCTCTGTGCTGACAGCTCGGAGCCTGGAGCCTGTTTCCGATTCTGTGTCTCCCTCTCTCTGACCCTGCCCCATTCATGCTCTGTCTCTCTCTGTCTCAAAAATAAAAACGTTAAAAAAAAAATTTTAAAAAAAGAGTAATAATACCACATAGCATTATGAGATAGAGGAATGGAATCCAGTGCCATCATGCCTTATGAACAGTGGGAGCCCAATACACGGTAGAAAGTGTTGTTTCTGTTATTCTTTTATTGTTACCGTATTCTCTAGATTTGCAATTATCCCCTGATTATGTTTTCTACATATTCTCAATAATGTAGCAGTACAAAGGGAACAACAGTGAACATCTTTAAGTGTAATCTTCAGGCCCTATTGCCTCAAAGACAGTGGGGAGATAGATGCTTCCAACACTGTGAAAATGTTACATTTATAATGCAACCTTCTGTCAGCAGGATGTCAGAAAAGTGAGAGGCTTCTAGAAAAGTCCACTTCCCTTAAGCCATCCTGACAACCATGATGCCCAATACACACACTGTGTTACTAATGCTTGTGAAAGAAGGCCTTAATTATCGCAGCTTCAGAATGTGTGCTTATGATATTCAGCTGTCTTGAGGCTCTGCAAAGACGCACAGTAACATTTCCACCATGGTTTTCACAGTACCATCACATTAATTGAGCAGAGGATATATAAATGCAAAGGACATGAACAGATTTTGGAATAGGTTACAAATACAACCAACATGTGGGATAGAGACACCGACTCTGAAATCCAATGTCACCATTGTGACACCAATGTCACAAACTCAAAAGATCTCAGGGGCCAGGCAGGAAACCCAAGGAGTGAAGGGGAGGAATTTGCCAATGGTGGGGTCTGTGCAGGGTAGGTGGGAGGGTGGGAGGCCTGCTTGAGGGCATTCCTCTTCAATTCCCTTCTTACTCCTTGGGGCCAAAAGACTCATCTGTGGGCTGACTTCAGCTCACAGACTATGGGCTTATGACCTCTCTGGCCAATGGGATACTTTACCAAAAATTTCATCAGCAGCAAAGCCAGCCTGAGGGACGTTTGGCCAGAGGAGCTGTTTGTCTGTAGAACCATCCTTACATCAAATCAGTCTCAACCCCACTCCCACCTCTTAGGTGCCCACATCCTGTATGTTGTACTCTGACTGCTCAGATCTCTCCCAGCCCCTGGCCTGACTCGGCTCTGCTTCAACAGTATTCCAAGCCTAAGCCACTCTTTCTCTTTGAGGGAAAAATTATGCATCTGAATACTCATCCATTCCATTAGGACAAGGCTAGGGATCCAGAGCCCATCATGTACAGCAATATTCATTATCATGCCAGTAGCGTTAAGGCATGCTGTACACATAAATGCTTTGTTGGCAGTATCTGGAAAAATTATATGAGGAATCTCTCAGTACCTGAGTACTGCCAGATAGCAAGACTTTATTCATTCCAAATATCGTGGCTATTTGGTGGCATTATCGGAGTAAATTATTCTGTGCTGATGAAAGTTTAGACTGTGTGACAGGCTGCTAAGTATTTTTGAGCAGGGGATCTCTTGTCACCTCAGATCAGACCTTGGCCTCATTTCCATAATTCTCTTTTCCACAGTGGGGAAGGCTGGATGAGTTAGATAGGTAACAATACTGTTTTTCAGAGTGGCTCTTTTGAACCTATTTTTAAAAATAAAGATAGACTTAACCTTTCTGAATAGAAAATAATGAAAACAAATTTAGTAATCTTATTTTTAACTCTACACTCATAGAGTTTTCTTAAGACTATGAAGAGAATTGGAGTGATACCCAGTTTTTTTTTAAAGTTCATTTTATTTTTTTCAAGGTTATTTAAAATATGGATATAATAGAATTTATGTTCTATTGACTATTAGTTACTCTTATTTCTACAGAAGATCATATAATGACACATAAAATAGGCTTCATAGAGGCAGGTAAGTTTGATGCATAGATACTGCAAAGGATGTGCCTGAGTTCACAACCTGACTCCAGAGCCTGGCCTGTGATACACTGTCCATCTTAAATGTCTTTCAAAGAAACAATGGCAGAAACATCCTGATGCCTATTAAGTCAACTATTCCACTCTTTTTAGGGCCAGAGGTATCATAACGAAAATCTCTAAATGAGATGAATTTGGTAGAGGGCCTGTTCATAGATAGTAAGTCAACAAATGGTAGCTATTATAAACCATCCAGAGATTTCTGATGCTCCTACTGGCAGAGATATAACATTAAATGTTCAAACAATTTTATGATACCTGCATTTATGCATAACATAAATATTTCAAAGTATTTTCACATATATTGATTCATTTCAACACTAAAGTCCTTATGAATGAAAGGGAACAGATGTTAATGTCTTAATTTTTCATGAGAAAAACTGAGATTCAGATTAGTATCTGATTCAAGATGCTTTGATCTCTCATGAGCTCTCAGTCTCAAGCAAGCCACCTCATATTTCTGAGCCTATCTGCAAAATGAGTGAGTTAGACAGGTGGTGTGTCAGACCACTTCCTCTACTAGCACTTGCATTAACTTGGAGATCAAGTGGTTGCAATAAACCCGACTTCACTGTGTAGTAGACTGATTAGGTTGCCAACTTTCTGGGATTTGGAAGTGAACTTTGAGACTTACTCCCCCCATCAGTGCCCAGGAGTGATGGGACCCTGAGACAATGACTAATGCCACTAAAAATGCCTGGGAAATCTGGGTATCCAGTGACCTCATTTACAATGAGAAATAATTGCACAGGAACTAGGATTTTCACCCTCAAGTTAAACAGGATGGAGGCCCAGTCATGAAAAGAAGTCAATTTTGTTGACTCTAAAATGAAAGCACAAGGAATTTAAATGATTGATGAGAAGTCTTTAAGAGAGCCAAATGATTTCCTCACTATGCTTGAACCTACAGAACTAAGATACTTGGGGTCCTTTGCCAAGGACTTGATTCCTGTGAAACTGCTGGATGGACAGGACCACTCTCATCATTGGTCTTCCTCCTTCCGTGAGCTACTGCCATTGTCTTCTACTGGAGACATATGTCTAGTCTATAATTTTACTCTGAGAATATACAGGGACATAGTCCTGTAGTCTCTCCCCAAAATTTAAGACACTATAAAGACCAGGAGGAGCCAAGATGGCAGAACAGCATGGAAGTTTTTTGTGTGTCTTGCATCCATGAAATACAAGAATACAGACCAACAATACAAGCCAGACCAACACTAAACCATCCTGCACACCTAGAAAACTGACTGGAGGATTAACAACAATCTGCACAACCTGAACCACAGAATTCAGCAGGTACGTGGCATGGAGAGGTGAACTTGGGGAGAGGGAAGTCGTGGAGGGCAGGGAGCTGCTTTAGCATGCAGAGAGAGGATGGAGATGGGGGTGGGAGGAGGAGAATACAGGAAAAGCACCCCTCCCCAAAAGCAGCTGGAGAGAAAGTGGAAAATTGGAAACAGACGCAGGGACTGAACTAAAAAGGGAGAAAAGAGAAAGGAGAGGGTTTAAATTCCATTAAGACTGTAAACAGAGGGAGCACAGAGTCTGAAACTCTGAAGCTCGATACCTGGCAGTGATCTGGTGGGAAGGGTGAATCCCCAGGAGCAGAGTGGGGTCTAGGAGGTTCTCAGGCCACATGGAGAGAAGCGGTTCCACTGCTGGAAGGACATTTGGTAGAGGATGTGAGGCCACCTGGGACCAGCAGACCCGAAACAACAGCCACGTTCTCTGGTGCTGGAACAAGGTCATTGGGGGTGAAGCCTTTTGCCAGATGTGCATTGTGATTTTCCATAGTCCCTGAGGTGCTGCTGCTATACTGTCTCATGAACTTTTTCTGGGGTGGGCTGGCACCTGGCCACAGTCTCTGGGCATTGGCAGCAGCACGGTCCTGCAAGCATTCCTGGGTGTGGCCAGCACCTGGCCATTGCTGGGTAAGACTGTCAGCAGAGGGGCCAAGCGGATCAAAGCTGCAGTCCGTCAGAAGTGGGGGGGCTGGGGAAGGCAGCCTCATCTGAGACAAAACTTGGGAAGGAGGTGCCGCCTGGGCTTGATCACAAACAGTGTGGAAGCGGGGAGTGGACGGAAGCCAAAGATGAAGGACGGGTGCCCAACTGCTGATACGGGAGGACAGAGTTCGGATACTACAGACTGAGTAGCTGGGTGATGCCATTTTCACCGCTCCTGCCCATGCGCATACACACCTACAAGGACCACAACATTCCACCCCAGTAGGCTAGCAGCGCCATCTCTTGGAGAACCGAGCCATTACACCAAGCCCTGCCCAACTGGGCCAACCTCACTTTTCAAGAACACAAGTCTCACTGCCTGCTTAGTTTATGGACTACAAAGCGCCTCACAGTTCGACTTCTAGGGGAAAACGAAGTAATTTCAGTCACATTTCAGTCTGTTAACCAGTCCAACTATTCAGTTTTTTTCTTTTCTTTCTTTTTTTTCTCCTTTTCGTTTCTTTTCTTTTTCTTGAATACAGAAAGAGAAAAAATTCATTTTTATTTTCAATTTTTATTAAAATATTTTACTTTAATTTTTTTCTACTATATTCTTTACTTTTGTGTAATTTTTTTCAAATTCTATTTTATTTCCATCATTTCATTTTAGTCTACTTTATTCATTTTTTCAAATTTTCAAACAATTTCTTTTTTTTGCTTTCTTCCCCTTTTTTTCTCTAATCTATCAACCCACTTTCCCCCAAAAGAAGGAGCAGGAAGAAGGAATTCACCCCAAAAGAAAGATCAGGAAGAAACGACTGCCAGGGACTTAACTAACACAGGTAAAAGCAAGATGTCTGAACCAGAATTTAGAATCACAATAATAAGAATACTAGCTGGAGTCGAAAATAGATTAGAATTCCTTTCTGTGGAGATAAAAGAAGTAAAAGCTAGTCAAGATGAAATAAAAAATGCTATAACTGAGCTGCAATCTTGAATGGATACCACGTTGGCAAGGATGGATGAGGCAGAACAGAGAATCAGCGATATAGAGAACAAACTTATGGAGAAAAATGAAGCAGAAAAAAAGAGGGAGACTAAGATAAAAGATCACAACTTAAGAATTAGAGAAATCAGTGACTCATTAAAAAGGGACAACATCAGAATCATAAGGGTCCCAGAAGAGGAAGAGAGAGAAATAGGGGTAGAAGAGTTACATGAGCAACTCATAGAAGAAAACATTCCTAACCTGGGGAAAGACACAGACACCAAAATCAAGGAAGCACAGAGGAATCCCATTATGTTCAACAAAAACCGACCATCAACAAGGCATATCATAGTCAAATTCACAAAATACTCAGGCAAGGAGAGATTCATGAAAGCAACAAGGGAAAAAAATCCCTAACCTACAAGGGAGGACAGATCAAGTTTGCAGCAGAACTATGCACAGAAACTTGGCAGGCCAGAAAGGAGTGGCAGGGTATATTCAGTGTGCTGAATCAGAAAAATATGCAGCCAAGAATTCTTTATCCAGCAAGGCTGTCATTCAAAATAGAAGGAGAAATAAAAAGTTTCCCAGACAAACAAAAATGAAAGGAGTTTGTGACCACTAAACCAGCCCTGCAGAAATTTTAAGGGGGACTCTTTGAGGGGAAAAAAGATGAAAAAAAATAAATAAATACCAAAAGCAACAAAGATTAGAAAGGACAAGAGAACACCACCATAAACTCCAACTCTACAAGCATCATAATGGCAATAAATTCATACCTTTCAGTACTCACTCTAAACGTCAATGGACTCAATGCTCCAATCAAAAGACATAGGGTAACAGAATGGATAAGAAAACAAGATCCATCTATATGCTGTTTACAAGAGACTCACTTTAGACCTAAAGATACCTTCAGATTGAAAGTAAGGGGATGGAGAACCATCTATCATGCTAGTGGTCAACAAAAGAAAGCCGGAGTAGCCATACTTATATCAATCAACCTAGACTTTAAAATAAAGACTGTATCAAGAGATGTAGAAGGGCATTATATCATAATTAAGGGGTCTATCCACCAAGAAGACCTAACAATTGTAAACATTTATGCACCAAATGTGATAGCACCCAAATATATACATCAGTTAATCACAAACATAAAGAAACTCATCGATAGTAATACCATAATAGCAGGAGACTTCAACATCCCACTCACAGCAATGGACAGATCATCTCATCAAAAAATCAATAAGGAAGCAATGGCTTTGAATGACACACTGGACCAGATTGACTTAACAGATATATTCAGAACATTTCATCCTAAAGCAGTGGAATATACATTCTTCTCCAGTGCACATGGAATGTTGTCCAGAATAAACCATATACTGGGACACAAATCAGCCCTAAGTAAGTACAAAAAGATCGAGATCATACCGTGCATATTTTCAGACCACAATGCTATGAAACTTGAAATCAGCCACAAGAAAAAATTTGGAAAGGTAACAAATACTTGGAGACTGAAGAACATCCTACTAAAGAATGAATGGGCTAACCAAGCAGTTAAAGAGTAAGTTAAAAAGTATATGGAAGTCAATGAAAATGGTAACACCACAACCCTAAACCTCTGGGATGCAGCAAAGGCAGTCATAAGAGGAAAGTACATAGCAATCCAGGCCTTCCTAAAAAAGGAAGAAAGAATCAGATACACAACCTAACCTTATGCCTTAAGGAGCTGGAAAAAGAACAGCAAATAAAACCCCAAACCAGCAGAAGACAGGAAATAATAAAGATTAGGTCAGAAATTAACGCTATCAAAAACAAAAACACAGTAGAACAGATCAGTGAAACCAGAAGCTGGTTCTTTGAAAGAATTAGCAAAATTGATAAATCACTAGCCATTCTGATCAAAAAGAAAAAGGAATGCACCCAAATAAATAAAACCAAGGATGAAAAAGGAGAGATCACCACCAACATAGCAGAAATAAAAACAATAATGAGAATATTATGAGCAAGTATATGCCAATTAAATGGGCAATATGGAAGAAATGGACACATTCCTAGAAACATATACACTACCAAAACTGAAACAAGAAGAAATAGAAAATTTGAACAGACCCATACCCGGTAAGGAAATCGAATTAGTAATCAAAAATCTGCCAAAAAACAAGAGTCCAGGGCCAAATGGCTTTCCAGGGGAATTCTACCAAACATTTAAGGAAGAGTTAACACCTATTCTCTTGAAGCTGTTCCAAAAAATAGAAACGGAAGGAAAACTTCCAAACTCTTTCTATGAAGCCAGAATTGCTTTGATTCCAAAACCAGACGGAGACCCCCACTAAAAAGGAGAACTACAGACCAATTTCCCTGATCAACATGGATGCAAAAATCCTCAACAAGACATTAGCCAACTGGATCCAACAATACATTAAAAAAATTATTCACCACGACCAAGTGGGATTTATACTTGGGATGCAGGGCTGGTTCAATATCTGCATAACAATGTGATTTGTCACATCAATAAAAGAAAGGACAAGAGCCATATGATCCTCTCAATAGATGCAGAGGAAGCATTTGACAAAACACAGTATCCTTTCTTGATAAAAACCCTCAAGAAAGTAGGGGTAGAAGGAGCATACCTCAAGATCATAAGAGCCATATATGAATGACCCAACGCTAATATCATCCTCAGTGGGGAAAAACTGAGAGCTTTCCCCCTAAAGTCAGGAACAAGACAGGGTTGTCCACTCTCTCCACTGTTATTCAACATAGTATTGGAAGTCTTAGCCTCAGCAATCAGACAACCCAAAGAAATAAAAGGCATCCAAATAGGCCAGGAGGAGGTCAAACTTTCACTCTTTGTAGATGAGATGATACTCTATATGGAAAACCCAAAAGATTCCACCAAAAATCTGCTAGAACTGATTCATGAATTCAGCAAAGTTGCAATAAAACCAATGCACAGATATCGGTTGCATTCCTATTCACCAACAATGAAGCAACAGAAAGAGAAATCAAGGAATTGATCCCATTTACAAGTGCACCTAAAAAACATAAAATACCTAGGAATAAATCTAACCAAAGAGGTGAAAATGTATACACTGAAAACTATAGAAAGCTTATGAAAGAAATTGAAGAAGACATAAAAAAATTGAAAACGATTCCATGCTCCTGGATAGGAAGAACAAATATTGTTAAAACGTCGATACTATCCGAAGCAATGTACATATTCAATGCAATCCCTATCAAAATAACGCCCGCATTCTTCACAGAGCTAGAACAAATAATCCTAAAATTTGTAGGGAACCAGAAAAGACCCCAAATAGCCAAAGCCATCTTGAAAAAGGAAACCAAAGCAGGAGGCATCACAATCCCGGACTTCAAGCTATACTACAAGGCTGAAATCATCAAGACAGTATGGTACTAGCACAAGAACAAACACTCAGATCAATGGAACAGAATAGAGAACCCAGAAATGGACCCACAAACGTATGGCCAACTAATCTTTGACAAAGCAGAAAAGAATATCCAAAGGAATAAAGACAGTCTCTTCAGCACGTGGTACTGGGAAAACTGGACAGCGACATGCAGAAGAATGAACCTGGACCACTTTCTTACACCATACACAAAAATAAACTCAAAATGGATGAAAGACCTAAATGTAAGACAGGAAGCCATCAAAATCCTCGAGGAGAAAGCAGGCAAAAACCTCTTTGATCTTGGCCACAGCAACCTCTTACTCAACACGTCTCCGGAGGCAAGGGAAACAAAAGCAAAAGTGAACTATTGGGACCTCATCAAAGTAAAAAGCTTCTGCACAGCAAAGGAAACAATCAGCAAAACTAAAAGCAACCAACAGAATGGGAGAAGATATTTGCAAATGACATTATCAGATAAAGGGTTAGTATCCAAAATCTATAAAGAACTTACCAAACTCAACACCCAAAAAACAAATAATCCAGTAAAGAAGTGGGCAAAAGACATGAATAGACACTTCTCCAAGGAAGACATCCAGATGGCCAACCGGCACATGAAAAAATGTTCAACATCACTCATTATCAGGGAAATACAAATCAAAACCACAATGAGATACCACCTTACACCTGTCAGAATGGCTAACATTAACAACTCAGGCAACAACAGATGTTGGTGAGGATGCAGAGAAAGAGGCTCTCTTTTGCATTGTTGGTGGGAATGCAAACTGGTGCAGCTACTCTGGAAAACAGTATGGTGGTTCCTCAAAAAACTAAAAATAGAACTACCTTACAACCCAGCAATTGCACTACTAGGTATTTACCAAGGGATAAAGGTGTGCTGTTTCAAAGGGACACATGCACCCCCATTTTTATAACAGCACTATCAACAATAGCCAAAGTATGGAAAGAGCCCAAATGTCCATCGATGGATGAATGGATAAAGAGAATATGGTATATGTATGTATATATGTATACATATGTATATATATGTATGTATATATATGTATATATATATATAAGGCAGTAATACATATATATGTATACATATGTATATATACACACACAATGGAGTATTACTTCGCAATCAAAAAGAATGAAATCTTGCCATTTGCAACTACGTGGATGGAACTGGAGGGTATTACGCTAAATGAAATTAGTCAGAGAAAGACAAAAATCATATGACTTCAGTCATATGAGGACTTTAAGAGACAAAAAAGATGAACATAAGGGAAGGGAAACAAAAATAATATAAAAACAGGGAGGGGGACAAAACAGAAGAGAATCATAAATATGGAGAACAAACTGAGGGTTGCTGGAGGGGTTGTGGGAGGGGGGATGGGTTAAATGGGTAAGGGGAATCAAGGAATCTACTCCTGAAATCATTGTTGCACTATATGCTAACTAATTTGGATGTAAATTAAAAACAAATTTTTTTAATTAAAAAAAAAGACACTATAAAGACCAGAGTCTTTGTAAATTTTGGTAATGTGGTGTCAGGGTGTAAAGAGAATGTCATGATGGAGACGTTCACCCTTTCCTAAGGTGGTGATCTGAAGTTATAATTTTCCTTGTTATGTGATAACAAGGGTTCTGAGGCTATTAATACCCCCAAATAGACTGACATTGGTGGTCAATGGTTTTACAGACAGAATCCTTTTAACTTCCCCTTATTAGCAAGGTCACTGTTTAGAACGAAAATTTTTCTTAAGAACTAAATGATTACTAAAATATGAGGCTGAAATAATAAATGGTACTCTTTGGGCCTTCATTGAGAGTTCTATGATTGATGATTAAATGTTCTGAGCAAATACAGTCTCTGGTTTTCAATTCCAAACTTTGTAAACATATCAGAGACCAAAAAGTAGGTGGGGTGGAGGCATCAGTTGGGAGGCCACTGGAGTCGGGCACAGTGACACTGAGATATTCAGAAAGGGGTCAGGAAACTTGCAGAGAAGACAGATTGCACAATGCAGTCAAGGAAGACAACTGATCTGGAATATTCAGCAAAGGCATGTTATTCTTTTTAAAGAAACTAGAAGTTTCGGGGCACCTGGGTGGCTCAGTTGGTTGAGCGTCCGACCTCGTCTCAGGTCATGATCTCACAGTCTGTGGGTTCGGGCCCCACGTCCGGCTCTGTGCTGACAGCTCAGAGCCTGGAGCCTGCTTCGGATTCTATGTGTCTCTCTCTTCCCCTCCCCTGCTCATGCTCTGTCTCTCTCTGTCTCAAAAATAAGTAAAAACATTAAAAAAAGAAAAAAAGAAACTAGAATTTTAAAAAGTTAAAACAAGGCTTTTAAAAAAAAGAAACTAGAAGTAATAATGAGATATAAATTTATATTTATCATCACACAAAAAAAGAGTGGTAACACCATTGTTTATAGGATGGAGGGTGGTTACTTTCCTACTTTCTGGTAAAAATGAAAATTACTATTGCTTTTTGGAAACAAATCCAGTCACATATTATTTCAATGTAGCAATCTCACTTTTGGGAATCTATGCCACAGAAATAAACGTATTAGCATGTCGCAGCATATGTATAAAAGTGTTTTTACAACTTATTCACAGGGTGAAAAACAAGGGTGAAAACACTGTGAATTACTACCAATAGAGGAACAGAGGAATAAATTATGGTATAACCACACCATGAAGTTGTTTGCACCATTAAAAAGAATCCATTATGGGGAGCCGCCTGGCTGGCTCAGTTAGCAAAGCCTGTGACTCTTGATCTCAGGGTCTTGAGTTCAAGCCCCACATTGGGTGTGGAGCCTACATAAAATGAATAAATTAAAAAAAAAAGAACCCATCATGACCATTGATTAGAAAAGTTTTCCATGGGTACCATTGGGAAAGAATGTTGGGGGGAGAGCAGAAAATGTTTAGAATATTATACATTTTTGTGGACTACAAAATGACAAAATCCCAATGTAGGTGTATGTGTGTATATATGCACGTATCTGTGTGTGACTGTGCATGCACGTGTGTGTGTTTATGTGATGAGATGAGCGTGAAGAAAAAAAAACGAAGGATGCACCTTAGATTCTAGTGGGAATGACCAGGAGGATAAGGGGCTTCAACAGAAGCAGATGAAGCAGATGAAGGGAAGGAGGGGAGAGGAAGTCAAAAAACATGATACAAAATGACTGCAATAAAAAGTGAAATAAATGATTTCTCAGTTGGGTAGAACGACACATGCATAAGTTTATCCATGTATAAAGAAATCGGGGGAAGATAAATGAGAGAGTTAAAACTGCCTTATAAGAATGACCATGATATATTGTTGAGAAGAAAAAAAAGAGACAGTCACAAAGGTTGTTTCTAAAAGGAGGTGAATATAAACATATGAGCACAACACAATTAAAAATCTGTATAGCAAAAGACACTATAAAGAAGAGAAATGACAGACTGGGAAGAAATAAATGCCACCCATAGGGCAGACAAAGGGATTATGTCCCAAGAAACAAAAAGCTTCTACAAGTTGTTAAGAAAAAGATAATTAACCTGATATGCAACTTACGAATAAGCAATTGCATGAGATGAAATCCAAATAACCAATACACATGAGAGGTGTTCAGTCTTTTATATCATCGTGGAAATGCAAATGTAAGCAATAATGAAGTACAACTGTTACTCCCTTGGTCAGCAGAGAGACTGTGTACCAGTCAGGCAGGGACCTTTATACATTACTGGTAGGAGGGTGAATTGCTACAACTGTTCAGAAAATAAAAATTTGGTAATATAGTAATTAAAATACTCTTGTGATAATCTCTCTCTTAAAAATCTCTTATTCATATTATAAAATACATAAATGAACAAACAATATACATTTATGTACATACACACATTATACATAGATACATACATACATATGTTCCTCTTCCTCCAAGGGTGTCTATACAAGATACTGACTGTGGCAGTTTTGTTGTGGCAAATACAAAACATATAAACAAAGCAAGAAAATGGCAAACAGCCTGAATGTACATTGATTCTGAGAAGTAGTTCAAGAAAGTATGGTATATATAAACTTGAAAATTATGCAACTATTTGGAAGAAATAAATCAAATTTATATGTAAAGACTCAGAGGTACATCTATTATCATTTTAAAGAAAAGCAACTTGTACAGTATGACCAAGTGTTAAAACAACAATAAAATATCTATGCATTTAAAACAGAGAAATGTGTAATATAAATTAAAAAGATTTACATCCCTATACAATTATACAGGTAAGCTTCAATTATCAAGAGTATGTGTTTATATGTATGGAATCCTTATTACCTAATCTTCCCCAATAAACTGGGAATAAATTATCAGCTTATTTATAAATTATAAGGTTATTATTAAGTTATTTTGCATTTCGATTAATGATATATTTTTAAAAAATAAAAAAAAATCCTCTTTGTAACAGAGGCTCCTGACAATACAGCTAATGTTAACATGCCAAAGGCAGTCAACACATTATTTTACTTCAGAAAATTTTAGGTGAAAAGAAGGAGCTGTATCTGGGAGCACATGACAAGAGGTGAACACAGAGCAGGAGTGAGCACGTTCTGGCTGACGGGAAAGGTGGTTCAGCTTTCAGCGGGTAAGTGTAGCAGGTGGGAGTCCCACGAGAAGACAGCTCATGGCAGCATGAAAAACTACCAGCAGGTAGAGGTGAGGGCTGGCTGTGAGAACGGAGTTCAAAGACAAAACAAGTAATAAGGCAGGTCTCCAGGCTCAGAAGAACTGAAGTGTGGGTCAGTGGTAGCAAACACTCAGGAAAGGAAGATGTCAAGAACCCAGGTAATTAGCAATGGAGTATAAGCAGGGTTTTAGTCAGGGCCACCACGTGTGGCTGTGAGCTGTGTGACGCACAGGGGATGCTGTTGGCTTAAACTACCATGCGAAGGGTGCCTCCTGAATTTATACAACGAGGCAGGAAGCTGTTGCAATGCAGAGATTTTACCCCAAGATCAGAGGAGATGAAAATTGACAATTCTGTTGATTATCATCACTAGCACCACGACTGTGACAGCTGACATTACGACAAGGTATTATACTTTACAGAACAAATTCACTGTCCTGGGAAGAATCAAAGGAGGTAGCCAGGTCAGGTACTACAATCACCATCAAAATGAGGAAACAAAGATTCAGAAATGTTCGTTGACCTGCCCAGGATCTCAAAGGTAGTCAATGGCCGAACAGGCTTGTGAACCCAAGATGTCTCCTTCTAAAACGATCTGTTCCCACTATCTCAAATTACTCAAGAGGAATGAAGATTGCTCCGTGACATTGGGGATTGGCCTGCTGAGCAAAGAGCCAACGGATCATTTTACACCTTGTATTTCTTTCACGCGAACTTTATTTTCTTATTTTTTCAAACCTAATAGGTAAACAAATTCTCCCTTAAGGAGATTTCCTGTTGTGCAACATTCAGACTCACCCTGTCCATACTGATGGCTGTTTTATTGTAGTGACTATTTGTTTAGACAGAATGTGTTACAGAAGGATTTATAGCAGCTTACAAAAACACATACGATACAAAATAAAATTGAATAAAAACTAAGGAAATGAGGACATTGAATTAGAAGGAAAATGAGTGAAGAAAAGCAAACATCCAGCCACAAATGAAGTTAGTTCACAAAATAAATAAGGCACTCAATAAAGTTCCCTATGTTTGCTAAAGGTGGACTGCAAATTTGGCTCTCAGCTTTTCAGCAGGAAGAGAAAGAAGGAAACATGATTCACAGCACTTGAAAGATATAATTATAAGCCAACCAGTGGCTCAGGAGAAATACAAGTATTCTTGGTACTAAGACTGAAAAGTTAGATTTTCCATTGTTCCATATAATGCTAATAATAGCAGCCAATTTTTATAAGGATCTTACCATGTGTCGGGCATGCTTCTAAGTGCTTTGAATGCTTTGTATCATTCAATTGCCATGAAAATTCCACAGGACGGATTCTATTAGTAATTACTTTTTTACAATTGAGGAAACTAAACTACAAAGATGATAAGTAAGTCTCTGAAAACACACATACACACACACACACACACACACACACACACACACACACACACACACACAATTAGTAAGTGCCTGATTTGGGATTCCAACACAGTTCTGCCAACTCCAAAGTTATTCTTTTACCATGTGACTTCCATTTAGGAACTATACCTTGATTCAGTCCCTAACTATCCCTGAAGATCTAAGAGAATCCCTCAAGATCCAACATTCTGTAGTTTCAACCATGTTCTCTCTACTACAGAACTTTGTTTTTTTCACTGCACTTGCTACCATCTGCTTTCTTACTTTATTATCTTTCTCCTAACAGAATGTGAACTGTGTAGCTGCAATGATCTTATCTTTTCAATATTCTATCCCTAGTCTGCTTTTCTGCCTAAAACATAGGAGGCATGCAATAATATTTTTGAGTAAATGAATGTTTCAAGGAAAAAGGAGTAGGTGTCCATTTAACATGCTTCCATGTCTGAAAATCCACTTGCCCCTGCTTATTCTTAGCCCCTTACACATATTACTCACATATTCTTCCCTAGTCTCCATGACTTATACTAGTTACCAAAAATTTGCTGGACCCTATAATTTGGCTATATTCCGTAATCTACCTTGGCATGGAGTTAATTTTATTCACTTGACCTTACAATTCAGAAAATTATTCCTAAGAATATAGATGTCACCATCACGTGTCACACATGAGGAAATTTTTAAATTTTTATTTATTTGCCCATAAACAATGACTGCTGATTTTTAAAAGTATACATTCAAAGAATGTAAGGCCTTGTGACCTGTTCAACATAGATTTTGGTATTGTTGCCCAATATTTCCTATTTAAAAAACAGACCACTTCTAAAACAGAGAGAAAACAACCTGTGCTTAAGGGACAAAAAACCAACATGAACTTGTTCTGGTGAAATACCTAATTCCAGTTACCATGTTTTCAGCAGGAAAAATAATCAAATTGTTAAACAATGCAGCTTCACTAGGTTTGTAATGGGAGCATGAGATGATTAAGGGTTTTTTGTTTGTTTCTTTGTTTGTTTTAACTACAGACACACAAACACCCAAAATATTCAGAATAATTGATTGGATGACATTAATAAATACAATTCAGGAAATCCCGGAGTAAGGCAGATTCTTAGCCCTAATTGTCTTGATGCATATTCTCAGCCTTCTCTAAATCTTTCAGGATTTCTTGGAATTTGTATCACATGGCTGTCATTTCCAGAGAGGAGGACAAACAAATCTCACAAACACATCTCTTCCTGCAATCTTGGAAACTGACTGTGAACATATGGCCTATCCCTCAAAGGGGGTCTTTTTCTTTCTTTTTCTTTGAAGTTACCTGTTGCTAACTTATTGTTTTAGTAAAAAGACTAAATCATATGAAAGTGTAGGCTGAATTGACAGACATGTAAAGTTGATGATGTGCTCTTGACTTATTTTTCTGAACTCGAATAGTCGAAATGTGGCACACAGGTAATCAAAGAAACAATTTGGGATAAGAATAATGGCTAGATTATACTTTCATACTTTATTCTATTTTTTAAGTTTATTTACTTCTTCTGAGAGAGAGAGAGAGAGAGAGCAGGGGAGGGGCAGAGAGAGAAAAAGAGAGAAAATCCCAAGCAGGCTCTGCACTGTCAGCACAGAGCCTGATGCGGGGCTTGATCCCATGAACTGTGGGATCATGACCTGAGCTGAAATCAAGAGTTGGATGCTTAACCTACTGAGCCACCCAGGAGCCCCATAATTTCATACTTAAAAAAAAATTTGGCAAATATTAAAGTACAAGATTATGACCAATCTCCTTATAAAAAGACAATGATACATGGCTACAGTGATGTGATATTGTAATTTATAATAACAACAACAAAAAATCATTTTGGTCTTCCTCCACAGTTCCCGGCACAAAGCTCCTAAAACCATGGCAGTTTCCTTTCTGACAGCAATAGGGGCATCTTTTGTCATACTATTTAGTGTTGTTCCCAGTTCCTAAAATAACTCCAAAGCCATAAAGTTGAAATGGGTGTTTTTCCTTATTCACAATAAGCCCTTTCAACCACACTTGAGTTGATATTAATGGGGTGACTTTTGGAACCCCCCTAAAGATGGGGGGGGTGGTCGGGTGGCCAACGGAACCAGCCAAGTGATTAAAGGCACAGAGCTTTGAGTCCCACCCCTCAACCTCTGGGAAGGGGAGGGGAGCTGGAGGCTGAATAATGACCAATGACCATGATTCACTGAATCATGGCTACATAATGAAGGCTCTGTAAAAACACAAAAGAGCAGCGTTCGGAGAGTTTTCAGGTTGGTGAACACGTGGTGGTGCTGGCAGAATGGCACACCCAGAGAGGACATGGGGGCTCTGCACACCTTCCCTCATAGCCTGCCCTATGCATCCCTTCCATACGCCTGGTCCTGAGTCACAATAGCCTTTCTAATAAACTGCCACTCTAGTAAGTGAAAGGATCTGATTCTGTTTCCAAATAGATAGTGTCAGAACTGAGTAGAGGAGAAACACAGGAGCAATTTTCCCTTTACATTTTGGTATAAGTAGTGGGCTTTGCTAGAACAGTCTTGGTCCATGGAAACATGGGGTTTACAAGAGAAAGGATGACAGGGTGGGGGATGAAGGACCTTTGATTCCTGGGGGGTCAGGTGGTCACTCCTACTATGAAGCAACAGCTGTGTTACACTCAGTTACTAAAGGTAAAAGTTCTGGAGGAGTAAGCTTTGTAACTTTGCTCAGGGAGAGAACCTTCCAAAGACTTTTAGCTCCTGTGTTTACCTCAAACAAGAGAAATGAACAAATTGTTTCTACCGCCTGAACTATAGAGATCAAGTGGAGGGAACTGAGGCATTTGCTAAATAGTATCAAACCCATCATGCACAGGCAGGGAGGGTCAGATGCTCAGAAAGCATAATATAATTATCCATTAGCAGTTAGATATTAAAGTGAAGCATTTTATAGTAACAACAACAAAACAAGAAAAAAACTAAGCATGATTCATAGTATTTATGATTAGAGGGAAACAGAGAAAGAAGGAAGAAAAGAAGGAAAAAGGGACAAAAGTCACTCACAGAAAGTATAAGAGAACGGTTCTCAACAATCGTAAAACCAAAGCACAATTTTTACAGAGATCTGACAAGTATATATTTGCTCCAAAGCAAAGATACCCTCTTTGTTCACCTGAAGACCCCATTTGTTTTTACACTGTTGTGGAAATTTTAGATTAAAAAAGAGTTTTTAGGTTCCAACATAAAGACACACAGCACCTTCCACCTTCCTCAATGAAAAACACTGAAATACAACTTTTTATTTGTTTTTAACGGAACATCCTCTTTTTTGTCCTGCTAACTTCCTTGACTGCTTTAAATATTTCCCTTGCTTTACACTTAAGGTTTATAGAACATAAATAATCTGGCCAAGGGAAAGAAAAAACAGACCCCATATTGCAATTGTATATAGAGTTCATAAAGAAAGAAGTTTCCCTTAAAACAAGCTCTTAAATTCTCTTAATAATAGTAATCAGGCAGTTGAAAGGAAAAGAATACTGTTTGACACAGTCAACATTTAGTTCTCCTCAAAATTAGCTGCCTTAAGCCACTGGATGTGTGGGGAATATAAGTCAATATATATAACAGTAAAATCTATCATATAATGGAATTTTTAGCAGCTGTTAAAAATGGTGCTTTTTAAAGGCAGTTAATGGTATAAGAAGATGTCCAAAATATAAACTAAGTAAAAAAAAGAACACCTGCAAGCCTTATGTATGCACATTCCATATATCTGTAAAAAAGAAAGTCTACACCTGTATATATAAAAGACTATACAGATATATATATCAAAATGACATTGTTATATAACAGTTAGTGATTATTTTTATTCCTATTTTTCCTTCTGTATATTTCTAAATATTCTGAAACTCTAAGAAAGTACATTACTTTTTGAGTTGAGACAAATATATTAGTCAATACCCAATGTCCAAGTAGTATGATAATCAATTAAAGCAGCTCTCTTAAGACTCCAGTCATCCCAATGTTGAGTCTAAATGATCCAAACAAGCAGATGCACTGAGTGGTCCAGTATCAGAACTTCACACAGACACTGCCTAAGCTTGACCTCTAGCATTTCCAGAATGTGTTCCAGAATCCTCCTTGCTGCTTTTAGTAGTGATAAATGGAGAAAAGCAACAGATGGCGACAATTATGACTGTCAGGATGCCAACCTCAAGAACGAAATTTTTACTTCAAGACAATTTGCAGGGGTACAATAATATCTGGAGAATCTAGGCACAAGCTTTCCGAAATGCAAATGTTTGGGATAAAAAGAAAGGTGATTATATAAGAAGATCTGATAATTTAACATGAAGCACTTAGGTTAAGAGCAAAAATTTAACCAAATTTCTGAAGCAGATTACAGAATTTCTTTTTTCAGACTTTCTTAAAAATAAAATCTAATTTGACACTACAATTCCTTTTTTATTATAATCTCTAGACCGGCCATCATGGATCTTTACCTTTTACTCTCTGGCTCCAACATTAACATATAGCTATCAAGGAGTATATTTTCAAAGGATGAAAATTAACATTATCATTAGCTTAAATAAAAGGTAACCTATCAAGTTATACATTTTCTATTGAGGAAACGTACAACATTTTCCTGAAGCAAACCAAATGACTTGTGGTAAAATTTAAAATGTTCTGAGTTTTGAAGTCAAATTTGGACTTGTATTCTGCCTGTAGTACTTATTATTAACTGTCCAACCTGGAGAAAGTTCCTGATTTGGGGTCTTCATTTCCTCGTGTGTAAATTGGAAACTAATCATGAGGGTTTTCTGATGCTTGCAGGTTCATTATTGAGGTAGTTTCTTCCATGATTACCATATATGATGAAATTTCTGTGATATGGTTTCAGCACACCCTTACCTTTCCTGAAGTTCATAGGTAGAAGTATATAATAAGCAATGGCATAATGCAGAGATGCCCCAATTTTGAAGACTGTGGTAGCCAAACCCCAAGATAGTGCTCAACGATCCCAGCCTCCTGGTAATCATGGCCTCTGGAGTCCCTTCCCCATGAGAATGGGCTACACCTAGTGACTCATTTCTAAGGAACACAGTAAAGTGGAAACGGTGGTGTGTGGCTTGGAGACTAGGTCATTGTGGCAGTGTGGTGGCAATCTCTCTCTCTTCACATGTGCTGGGGGAAGCCATGTCGTGCACAGCCCTGTGGAGATGTCCACGTGTTGAGGAACGGAAGTCTCCTGCCAACGCCTCGTGAGTGAGCTTAGAAGTGAAGCCTTCGGCTCAGTCAAGTCTGCAGAGACAAAGCCCCAGCTGGCAGCTTGACTTCAGTAACCCTTGAGGCAGAGAGCTACACAGCTTCTGCTCCCAGATTCCTGACCTTCAGAAACTGTGTGAAATAATAAACATTTTGTGTTTTAAGCTGCTAAATGTTGAGGTAATACGTTGTGCAACAATGAATAACTGCTACACAGATCAAATCCAAAATGACAAAGCTGGTAAGGTCTACAGATAAAATACCGCTTTCAAGGAAGACAGAAAAGAAGTTTCTAAGATATAACTACATTTATCTGAAAATCCGGAAGAAGAGTTACACATGTTATTATTTAACAAATGTATTATTACCATGGTACATGTTTCTCTCAGGCTCTTATATTTATTCCCTCTAGGAACTTGGGATAAATGTCCCAAGGACTATATTGGAAGACATCTGAGTCACATTCCATATTACAGTAGGCTTGCGTCTTACATCCATTTAGCGTTTTGGACTTGGTATTTAGTATTTGATCCCAATACCCTTCACACAAAATAATTCATAATTTTCCCAAAGCCTATATCTGAATCACACTTTCTGTGGGTTGCCCAGCATGAGCAAGTCACTTAGCTCAGGAATGAGCCCATGCACCTGCTTCCCCTACACTCAACACAGCCTTCTTGTTCCCTGCCTTATAAGCAGTCAGCATCAAAAAGTACACAGGCTACAGTGGTTTTAACAAATCTGAGACATTCTTGAGACATAATATCATGTGTCTAGCAGATTGCACTAAATCACAGTCCTAACTGGAAAATAGTCTGGGTGTTTGGACATAGCCCAGGAACCTGAATTTTCTATTCTCTCAAAGTAAATTTGCTGCCTACTTGGGCCACTGTCAGAGAGTATAACCTTAGTCACCCATTTTGCACAAGAATCACATTCCTGAGGTCACGTTGTAAGTCCTCCTATCCTCATTACTTCTTGAAGGGGCTATTGTGTCTTAATAGAAATTGAAGTCCAGACACTCTGCTCTAGCATACATTTAACTGCCATCTGACATCTAGTCTATCTTTGCTTGTTAACAGTGTCCCAATTTTTATTCAAGTAACCTCCCCTCCCATAAACAGCTTGTGAGTTTTTAGGGATGCTCTAGGGGGTGGAGCATGTAGTTTAGGTTTGAGATAATTAGCTTAGTTTTATCACCTGGCTGCAAGTTGTTCAGGGATGAAGTGAGTAATTAACTTAAATTGCACTAGTCATAGAGATACCCAGGATATTATTGATGGTTGTGAAAGAGTCATTCTTTTCCACTAAAAATGAACCTGCAAGGACAAAACTCCAGGAGGTTCAGGAAACCATGTGGAGATGAACAAGAGAGAACCATCTGAGAATGAAGTTACCCCAGAGGAAGCAGAGCTGGAGAATGAACCTGGCCAATTATTTGCCTTTGATCAAACCACACCTAAAGCTATATATACTACAGAAATGTTGTTACCTGAACCACAAAATTTTCTCTAGTTTGGACTGGATTCTTGTCACTTGCCACAAAATATTTCTAACTAATAAACCTTCCCTGACATGGCAGAATTTCAACAGTAGGTACAAAGGTTAAGTCCACCTTTTAGGATATTCCCTACACAAGTACAAAATTATGATTAAAACAATGTGTCTTTTAAAAAAGTGTTCAACAATTACCTGTCCACAAAACATAAAATACACTAAACATTACAAAATTTATTCACTGTGTCAAGGCTGGACCTTCTAAGCTGTTCAAATCACATCTAGAAATTACCTCTTCCCTTGTAAGATGAAACTCAAAAACTGGTCCACAGCAGAACCAAGATGAAGTGAAGCATAACACAGACTCAGGATGTAACTGAAAGCCAGAATTATTCAAAGCATTTGGTTTTAAGGGTCTTCTAAATCAATTGCCTGACGAAAATGTTTTCAAAGAGAGTTTGTGTCATAAAACAAGAGAATGTCTATGTGCTGGTCTGGGTGAGTGGTGAGCAAGACAAAAAGCTTTAGGAGTCTGGGAAACTCACAGAGGCCATCTAAGACTACTGGAAACTCCCCCATCATCTTCTTATGTGCTCACAGAAGTCTTCTCTCTGCCCTAAGAACTGTCCCTATATCCTCTTTTTTCTCCTCTTTCCTTTCTTTTTTAATGTTTATTTATTTTGAGAGACAGAGAATGTGTGTGCACACGATCAGGGGAGGGGCAGAGAGAAAGGGAGAGAGAGAATCCCAAACAGATGAACTATGTGGAGCTCGATCCCACAAACCATGAGGTCATGACATGAGCTGAAACCAAGAGTCCAACAGTCAATCGACTGAGCCACCCAGGTGCCCCTCTCCTCCTTCTTTTATCCTTTCCTTTATCCCTTCCCATCTTCTTCCCTCCACTTTCCTTTCTCATCCTCCTCTGCTTCCTCCTCTTCTTAGCCCTTCTTCTCCCTTTTCTTCCTTTTTATTTTCCTTCCTATGAAGACCATTCCATGAAGTAAGTCATAATGTGCCAACTTTTATATTCATTCCAAAGCCTTTCTAGTCCCAGTTTTCTCAGATTTTCCCCAGGCTAGAACATTCTTCACTCAGCAACCTATACGGACCTTGCTGAACCAGAAAAGCCTTTAGTTGGTTCCACTCTACCGTTTTCATCCATACCCCTAAGTTCTCTCCTTCCTGATGTTGGGGGCTTGCTGCCTGATGTAGGACTATGGAATTTCCAGCACATATTTGTTTAAAGCCATTTTTTTTACTGCTACTACAGCCCTGACCTTGAGGACATTCATATTCCCTCTGTATTGCATTTGTACAGAAATCCTAATAACCACATCTTAGTTGAGCTTGTGGGATGTAATTAGCATTCTTTGGGATAAACATTCTAATTGTGTTGTTATTTCCTTGTAATAAATAAACTACAGATTTTCCTGATCAAAAAGAAAGAAAAAAAGGGAAAAAATCATTTGTGGACAAATGCTCTAATGAAATTCTTTGTGGAGACAACTGACAATCTGAGAAGGAGGAATGACACATACATCTTCCATGTCCCTTTTAAATTTCTCATTTAGGAAGAGAAAAAGTCATCTCTTCCTCTCAGTGGAAGTCTTGAAAGTTACATACACTTTTTGGAAATTGGCAGTGGTGTTTTTATTCTGGCTGAAAAAAAAACCCAATAATTTCTCTAATTCAGGAAACATACTCATGAACGCTGCTCATTTTGGTATAAATTAAGCCATAAAATAATTCTTTGCTAGCACTGCAACATTCCTCAATATATATTGTTTACATATATTGTTTTATATATGTAAACTCCTAAATAATATAATATATATATATAAAACACAAATATATATATATATATATATATATATATATATATATATACACATACCAGCTAACACTTGATGGAGTGTTGGCCGTCTATTTTTTGAGTAAGCAGAACATTACTGATTTATTTAAAAATAACCCTACTTCCCTGGTTTTCCTACTAAATCACACATGCATAAGTAATGTCGATAGATTATATGAAACACTGACACTAGCAATTGTTGCAAGCTACCAAAGCCACAGCACGATTAGAGGCTAGATCACGAGAGGTTAGGGGAGGCTAATACAGCAAATTCGCCTATTGCCTCCATGTAATCATCACTCAGAAGAAAAAGCACAGCTTCTTCACGAGTCTTCAAACCACGAATAAGCTAAAAGTGAAATGACCTGCCAGAATTCCTCATTGATGTCTTTTATCCTCCATAATATTAAATTAACTAGAGAGTGCATGACATTACAAGATAGAACAAACCTCTTGAATGGCAATTCAGTGACTTCAAGAGTTGATGACTGTGGGAATATGATGGTCACCAGAGGAAATATCTCCCATGAGCCCCTAGTATTAACACAGGCATATCCAGATACAGCCACATCGTTAACATCATTTGTCTTCACCGAATAGACACAGTACATGGCTTTCACCTTCAGAACATCTGTTACTCATGTAAATGTACAAAATTTGTTCGAGTACCTCAGGAGGCCAAGTGACCCACATATTTTGTAACAAGAGCTCATCTTGTGTTCTCAATTTATGATTTTTTACTGAATTACCGACATTTCCCCTCAAACGTTTGCCAAGCAAAACCAGAGATTCCATTTCATCTGTTTCTTTCTGGATCCCCCAAATGACAACTGGATCATAATAAATACTCAGTGTATGCTAGTTGAAAACATCAATGAATGGATCTTTGATTTTCAAGATCAGGTAAAGCATCCTATGTGTAGAAGATAAAAAATAAAGAAAAAGAAAAAAGTTTATCGAATTTAACTACATTTGGTTCATAGAGAGGCTGTCAAAATGTAAACATGGCTTCATTCAATGATCTTGGCCTCAAAAGTCAACATATTTGATTACATTTGGGGGCAAAAAGGCAATAGCAGTCATTTAGCTACTGACTTGCAGTTTTAATGTGAATCCTCCTGTTGTGATTTTAAACTTAAGAGGGACTGTAGTCTAAACAGGGTGTCAAACTTGTATTCAAAGTATGTATTTAAACTATGATACTTCCATAAATTGGAGAACTCTGGCCTGAGCTACATACCCTGAAAATATGAGCAATGGAACCACTGCATTATCTTGATTAATAAAGGGTGATGCCTCTTCAGTGATATTAAGAATATTATCCATCAATTACTCCCAAACCATCTTATTTATTCCAGTGACAGAAAACTACCTTCCCCCTCTACTACACTTCCACCTTTCAGTAGTCTCTTCATTCATTACAATTTTAAGACAAGTGGCTAGAAGATCTTCAGTAGGTACTAATTAATTATGTAAACTGAGACTAAGCCCTGTCTGCTGAACAGATTGTCACAGAAGACAGAGGCTCAGTGCAGAGTATTACCTACTATAACTGCAAGGCTTTCCTAAAGCAATTTTTTACTCAAATATTTATTGACCGCCTACTATGTACCACGCACCTTGCTGTGCACAGAGGATACAGACAAGGTTTCTTATTTCATGGGCTTACATTCAAGAGGCATCCAAGAGACAATAATCAAGTACCAAAAAAGAAAAGAAATATCAAAGAATGAGAAGCGCAGTGGTAAATAATCCTTGAGATCCAGTGATAACTATTCACCATTGATTTTTTTTTTCCAAGCATCAGCCACAGAGGAAAGTATCGGCATCAGCATCAGCATCAGTTAAACAAAACACTTACCACCACAATTACATTTGCTGCAGGGATAGGAAGGTTTTCCACTTCAAGATCTTGACCAGCCATAGCCAGCAGATTGAGAGATGGGTCATACGCAGGTCTCGGAAATGCTGAATTAACAATTTGGTGGCGTTTGTTTATTTGAGCTTTAGAAGAGGAATGATAGGTATGCTTATATATCTTTTGTGGAGTTATATCCAGGCTCTTCTCAATGTCTTGTGAATGGTGATAAGTGAATACTGGCTTTCCACTCTTCTTCTGCTGAATTGCCAACACTTGATCATTATTTCTGGAAAAGCACCCTGAAATGGTGAGAAAGCAAAAAACAAAAATCAAAGACCTTATTCAGTGAGATGAGTAGAAATATCTGATAAAGAGAATTACCTGTCCTCAGGCAGCTTTAAGACTTGTGAAGAATTTAGATCGGTTGGTTTCCACCTTTTCCCCTGCTTCATTATCCCACAAATAGGACACACTTGGCTGGTCTGGAGGCATCTCAGAGACTTAGGGTGGACAGAAGTGGGTGTAGTGTGAAAAAGTCCTATTTATTAGATATTCTTACACATCTTTCAGTCCAGAACTTCCTCCTTTATCTATACTCCCAGTTCTAACATCCATTTGAGTTTCTATTCCTGGATGCCCTATCTGTTATGATTTTGATAACCATTAATGTCATATCCAAGCCTTCCTCCCTTTAATCAATAGCCTTTAATACAACTCTTTTTTTATACTTATCTTGCTTGTATTATAGTTAGCAATGTATGATCTTTTTTAAATGCTTGCAGAATATTTTAAGCTGAAGGCAGAAATCTGAATATACTCAGCAACTTCTCGTTCGGTAACAATAACCATTCTCTCCTTAGTAATATGGCTGTCCAGATACCATGATACATTCACCTTTATTTCTCTGTTAGGCAAATATCCATTGACTTGTCTAACTCCTTTTCCTATTTGTCATTGGCCACAGGAAGAAATAGATAACATGTACACGTGACCCAAAAGAATATCACTAGGTCAAGCATCAGTTAGAAAAGCAAAGATCTTCTATATAAGATGATAAGCAGAGTAAACGTATCACAAGTAATGCCACCCAGATTTTCCTTTGGTAGGTCACGGCAACAATGAGTGGTACAAATACTGTCCTTAGAAAATGACCTACCTCTTTTTATAAAAGTTCTGGGGTGCCTAGAATTCTTATTGAATATTTATAGTAGAGGAATTGCTAGTTTTTACAGCTTTTGCCCTCCATCAAGCTTTTTGTGACCAGCATATATTTCTATCATCTTCAGCAATTCTGTCTTACCAACATGCTTTCAACTTTCACTTAGGGATATAAAGACAGGTTATTTTTAGTTGGCTTAAGTGCTTTCTTCCATGACATAACACTTTGGGAATCATCTTTGGGTACCAGTGACTTTAGCCTTTCAGATTATTCAAATCACAATTATATTTCATGTGAATTCTGAAATAGTAATATATACCAATTGTATCTTCAATCTTGAGTTTGCTAAATATACTAAAAGCTTTTAAAAAGCAATCAAGCTACCATAATTTTCCAAAGATGATGATTGGGCAGTGATGACCTTGAAATAATTGTTTCTCTGATAAGAGATCCTCAGATTTGGAAATGAAAATGTCTTTAGGAACATATATAATATTATGAAATTCAGAACAGGGTACTTCAATGTTATTATTCTTGCAGTGTTTTATTAATGGAGATTGGTGCTAAAATGTTTTAGATGTATATTGACTTTCTGACCACAAGACGTCCATTTAGAATTTTATTGAAAGTAATTTACTCAATAATATTATAGTGTCCTGGAAGTTTCTATACTTCTGAAAAGTGAACACTTTTCTCCCTCCCCTCTATGAGAACTGAATCTAATATTGTGAAATGCAACAAAGAAGTGGTCAACTTGGAGTTAAGAAATAAAATGGGCATACTATTTTTATCTTAGTTGGCTTTTTTAATACTCCTCTTTTAAATATGGTCTCTTGTTTTGGGAAAGGCATACTGTATGCTTGAATGAATTTGGGTTTCTCACGTGACAGACTGGCCCTCCTACCAAAAAAAAGGTTTCTATAATGTTTAGTAGCATGAAAACTATACCTGCCACGATAGCGCCATTGAAATAGGCATGTTAATAAAGATTAACATGCAAAAAAAGACAGGTTTAGGAAGACTCAGAAAGTAAAAGATAAAATAGTGGGGAGTGGAGAATTTCAATAAGAAAGAAAGAAGCAGCTTAAAAGATCAGAGAATGTAGATTTATGATGAGAGATGAATATAGAACTGAGAAAGTTACACAATTATGTTCAATCTTTCTTTATATACGCTATCAATCTTAGCAAACCTTGTCAGAGCCACTTTACTTAAATAAGATAGGTGAGTCTAACAAATCTCCCTTGTGCTAAAACTGGCCTACAAGGAAAGGTTAAAAAATCTAATTTTGTGAGTAATTGTAACACAATTAAAATTTCCCAGCCTTGTCCAGCTGTGTATGTGAAAAGACTTACTCCTGCCCTGTCCTTAAGTAACAAGAACAAAGTAGGCAGCATAATATTAGGAGTCCCACTATAACCATCAGGTAGGAAAAAGTTTTTCAAAGTGTTGTGCTTAGTTTCCCGCAACAGAATCACCTGGGATATTCAGATGCAGAGTCCTAGATCCCAGCCTAGAACGGCCATGGCAGAATCTCTGGCGATGTAGCCTAGGAATCTGGATTTATAACTAAATTCTTCTCACATTCAAACTCTGAAGCTGAGGCCCACTGACCTAGTCTCTGGAACTAGCTCTGTCTTCTCTATCTTCAAATGCTACCTCTCTATTACCCCCTTCAGTTCAGCATTATGAATACACTCAAGTAAATATTTCAGTAATGTTAAGATAGAGATGCCTATTAAATATCAAACTGCTGAATTAGAAATTTAATAACTAAGTGTGTAGTTCATAGTTGGAGAGAGAAAGATGGATTTGTGACTCATCCAACACACATAAAATTTAAAGCCAAGTGACCAGATATTGATGATGAAGAAAAGACTACGGACAGAGCACTCTAGAATTCTAATATTTTGAGTCAGGGAACTGACTGAAGGAGGCAGCAAAGACAAGCGAGAAGGAATGGTAATAGAATAAGAGAAAAACCAAGGAAGAGAGAAAAACTTAAGGAAATGTTTCTGAACTTGTATGTATTATAGGCACTGAAAAATCACTCTCATAGTGATGTCTCTAGAAATAAGTATATAAATGCAACTTCCACGTGTTACCATGGAAGATAAATCCCACTGAAGAACATTCGTAGATTTTAAAAATTACAAAGCACACTGAGACTACTTGCATGAGAGACAGTCAGAAGATGGAGTAAGTGGGAAGATTCTCATCTAAGAAAGAGTAAATAAAAGAGAAAATTAAATGAGGCCTTAAAATAGGTTGATTTAAAACACCCAGAGACAAAAGAAGAAAATAAGATAAGGGATTTAAGTAAAAGAGAATAAGCATGTTTCATTCCAAGCGGAAATCATAGAAACAAAAAAATAAGGTAATTGATGAAACGCAATGTATGGGTTATACAGTAGAGTAGACACCACTGAACAGAGATTTAGTAAATTGGAAAAATTTAGGTGACAATTCAGAAATCAGCACAGAGAAATTAAGAGAAGAGATGTGAAAAAGAAGGTAAGAGATTGTGGTAGACTGACTTTTCAGATGGCACTCTGTGACCCACACTTGGTATTCACATCCTTAAAATAATCCCCTCCCATTGACAGTGAGCTGGATCTCACTTTATTTATTTTTTTTATATGCACCTCTTTGTTTATTGCAGCATCATTTACAATAGTCAAGATATGGAAACAACCTAGTGTCCATCAATAGACAAATGGATAAAGAAGATATTTTTTATATACATATACATATATATTATATTTTTTAATATACACAAATATACATAAATGGAATATTACACATAAAAAAGGATGTGATCTTGCCATTTGAGACAACATGGATGAGACCCAGAGGGTATTATATTCAGTGAAATAAGTCAGAAAGACATGGAATAAAAAGCACATCATAGAGAATATAGTCAACAATGTTTTAATAACGTAATAATGTGTGGTAAGTGTAGCTTCACTTATGGTGAGCATTGTACATGTGAAACTAATGTAACATCGTGTGTCTATTATACTCATATAAAAAAGATTTTTTAGGGGCACCTGAGTGGCTCAGTTGGTTGAGCATCTGACTCTTGATTTCAGCTCAGGTCATGATCCCGGGGCTGTGGGATCGAGCCCTGCATCGGGCTCCACGCTGTGTGTGGAGCCTGCTTAAGATTCTCTTTCTCAGCCCCTCTCCCTCTGCACCTCCCCCACTCGTGTGTGTGTGTGTGTGTGTGTGTGTGTGTGTGTGTGTGTATTTGGACACGCATGTGCTCTCTCTAAATAAAAAAATGTAAAAAACAGTTTTAAGGGGGAAAAAATAAAATGGTGTCTTGGAATAGAAAGATGTGTTGTAGATGAAGTGAGGGAGATGGATGATGGTGATATTAAATACTAATTTTTAGAGATTGGAGCATTAATCTAGCAACATTTGCGAAGCTTATTTTTATTTGATGTTGCTTGCTGTTGCTGGTCTGTGTCATATATTCTTGTCATTAAATACAATATCTGAATGTAGGGAGGCTGGAGAGTCTTGGGAGTATTATACATACTAAACATCAAATGTGAGTTTGGGAATATCACTTAAAATCATATGTAATACAGTGTTTATATTTAAATATTACGTAAACTGATTTAGGAACTATAAGTGGCATTTAAATTTTATAAATAGAAACAATTTCAGATTATATGTGATTTTATAGCTTTTGATAAATGAGTGAATAAGATGGCATTTACAAATTTTTATGGCATTTTTATGGTATTTAATAAGGTTAGTTTTTGTTGACTGAAATCTTGACCATCTCTGGATTCACATATCTTTCTAAATTTGTTCATGGATTAGAATTGCAGCTCCTAATAGCAGTTTGTATCACCTGCTTAATCCCCCCCTTTTTTTTTTACTTCTGTGGGGTTCTCCAGCCCACCTTCCCACTGCCTTCAGTGCCTACACCATCCTCTCTTCTCTCCCCCACTCCCTCTACGTCATTAGGGTGCTCATATCAGAGTGGTGTCCCTTCCACAGAGTTAAGGTGTCAGCCACCTTAACTTCGATTCATACGTGTAAATACATTTTTAGTATACATCATTTTCTTGGCTAGTTTTTTTCTCAAAATAACACAGGGAGAAAAATCCTAAATGTTTTTTTATTACACTGTTTTTGGTTTACACCCTCAAAATTATTATATGATTAAAAGGTATTTGTACAGCAAAATTTTACTCCATTCATTTATTTAATCACTTGAAATATTGAGCATTTGCATGTTGTTCCTTATTTAAGTTTGTTATATAGCACTGTTCAATTTAAATAATTCATATGTGGTCTCTTGGTATGCTTTTAAAATTCACAGTGTTACCAGGAAAACAGTACATATTGAAAAATGCGATATTCCATATTGGGTTGTTCAATATAGGATTAGGTTTATAGGCAGCGTATTAGAAATTATCACTTTGAATTCCTCCTTCCCATTTATGATGGAAATAAAGTCTGTCCATTTTAGCTTTTCTATAATAACAGCTTTAAATATTACTTTAAATAAAACTTTAAATTTAAAAAAAGGCAGCAACAAAATAATTCACTATAACCTGTAAATAATGGCAGCTCTTTTCCTGATTATTGAGATATTTATAAATGGTAATTTTGTCTCATCAAATATTCTTTTGTTTTTGGAGCACCAAGGCATTTTGGATTCTGAAGCTTTATAAGGACATGTTATTTGGAGAGTAATTGATGCCAACTTTATTGAGAACACCTATCTTATTTTACTAAGATAATACTTTTTTGACATGCAGGATTACAGTGACCCAGTTGATTCCAGTACACCACCCCTTACAAAAGAGGAAAAATGGAAATTTTGAAGGAGATGGAGTTTGTACTTCATAGTCTACTTTAAAAGGATACACTGTCTTCGTTTTCATTATACTTTCAGTACAGTTGACTTCTGAAATGTGGATTATAAACAAGTTTGAAGATTAAGAATTTGAAATGGGAATATATGATGAGAAAATACAGGAGCTAACTATTTGGTTCTTTTTCATCTATTAACAATTAGAGTTTTGACACCTCAAAGTTGCACACATTTGATTCTTCAACTTCTTCACTCTTTAACTTTCATCCCTTTCATCCTGGCCCTGCTTCTTCACCATGAGACAGAGCTCTTTGCCATTTGTTTCAAATGTAAGAGAAAACAATAGATAAGTTTTGTAACTGCTCTCTCCTCTACCTTTAATTGCACCTGTTATAGGGAGTAACCATACTACCATGTCAGAGAATGAGGTGCCTTGCTCTTTCTCCTGGTCAGTCCATCTCCTGTATACTGGATTCATCCTCTTGTTTCTCACATGGGACTTTCAGTCTACCAGCTGTCAGCACAGACACCGATGCGAGGCTTAGACCCACAAACCGTGAGATCATGACTTGAGATGAATTCGGACATTAAACCAACGGAGCCACCCAGGCACCCCTATTCCATACTTTTCTGTTTCCTTTTACGACTCTAATACTGGATCTCACTTTAGACTTACTCTTAACCAACAGATAATGGCAAAGGTGATGGGATATTACTTTCTTGATTAGGTAAAAAAGATGTCACTTCTGTGTTGCTAGGAGACTCTCTCCTGCTGACTTTGATGCAGCAAATTGCCATGCTGGGATGTTAAGGGATCTGGTGGCAGAAAATGAGCAAGTTATCTTCTGATGGTTTCTATTTTCTCTGTGTAGAAGTGAGGCCATCTCATAAGCGAGAGGACAAAGGAGGAAAGATAGTTACGTTTCAGAAAAATGGAGAAAGATTGAAACAGTTCTTGAGATAAAGTTGATCTGAGATCTGAGATATGTAGTAGGATTCCTCATCTTCACTGAGAATTCAGTGGTAACTGTCTCAGGCCCCTAAGGGATAGAGTGTCTCACAGAATGTTTAGCAAACAGCTTTTCAAAGATACTCATCTGCATTTAAAATATAAGTAGTTTGATCACAGAAACAGCATTTATGTGCAAATAGCCAGTTTTGATGGTCATAAAATTCCATGATTTAAATTTCACTTTGGATATGACCTTGGTCATCTCTGAAGACATCTTTAACAAAGAGCAATGGATAGGGGCGCCTGGGTGGCTCAGTCGGTTGAGTGTCCGACTTCGGCTTAGGTCATGATCTCACGGCTTGTGAGTTCGAGCCCCGCGTTGGGCTCTGTACTGACTGCTCAGGGCCTGGACCCTGCTTCGGATTCTGTGTCTCCCTCTGTCTCTGCTCCTCCCCCCACTTGTGCTCTATCTCTCTCAAAAATAAACATTAAAAAATTTTTTTAAAAAGAACAATGGATAAAATGACAATGTTAAGTTAGAGTATGTTATGATCCATTATTTCAGATTCAGGGTTGGTAACTCTTAGATGCACCAGGTAGAATGGCCTTGCATGCACCATCTCAGAATAAATCCTCAAAGCAGCAAGGGTCAATCAGTAACCTGTGAAAGGAACAAAAGGATGAAGCAGCATTCTCTCAGAGACCCAAAAAAGTGAACAATCAAAAAAGGGAAACTTGGTTCTCTGATCATTTTGTGAAAGGATAACCATTGTTTTTAAAGCACTGCCAGCACTTTCCTTTCTAGAAAGTAGATATAAATGGATAGCATCAGGGAAGTCCCTTGGGAATTTCTACACGAGAAAAGATGAGGCTCTCATCTGATTTGTAAACGCCTCTCAGGAAAATGTTAAAAATACACAGGAGTACCAATGAAAGTCTATATAGAAGATGCCTATTAATGATAGCCAGAAAGGAAAGAAACATACTTCTTAAAAAAGCAATGGACCAGGAGGTAAGGGACCTAGATTCTAGTTGCAACACCCCTACCCCCATCTATGTAAGCCTGAACAAGTCTCCTCACAGCTGAGCCTCAGTTTTCTCCTCAGAGAATGAAAATGCTTCTGGTATATCTATGACTAGATTAGAATGCACTGTACTTCAGTAAAAGAGAAGCCCCGACTCAATTGGATCTTGCATGATTCTGACTTTTTTCTCAAGAGATAAGTTTTTCCATACGTACAATAAAGAAGTACACTTACTTTCCATAAGTAAAATAAAAAAGGTTACACCTAAAGCTTTACAGTTATACTCACTTTTCTAATTTTTTCTGATGTAATAAATTATATTACTGTTATGTTTTTGCTTCATCTAAGATAGCTAAGATTGCTGTTAGCCTCCAGTTCCCCTTAATGAAATTTGCTTTCCTCCATATATCCTCTTGGGACATCTTCAAAACCCTCCCTTAAAGAATGCAACTTATGTATATACAAGATACGGATAGTGATCCTTTATAATGTATTACTTTGTATCCTCTGAAATTTGTGATTTTTTTACATTTATTTTAAATTTAAGACAATAAATGTCCAGACTGTAGTCAAGTTTCAGTTTATGTTTTCCCATGATTTCGATTTTTTCCAGAAAGAACAAAATTATATGCAAATCACCAACATTCATGTATCAGACTCAAAAGGCTGTTTTTCACTTAGTTCAAGTTTTTTTTCCAACCATTCAGTGTGTCATACACCGTTGCCACTGTTCTTTTCCAAATGTCTGATGTGTACTATGACTGACAACTACTTCTCTCTGGGTCTAATCAATTAGGTCAATAGACCAAGTACAATAAAAGAGCCTCTGGCAACTTATAGGAGCAGTGATTTCCGGAAATGATATCCTTGGATGTAAGGAGGCTAACATTTAAACTATTCTCTCAGCTGTTCTGCAATTCTATTGGTAATGGTTAACCCAAGATGTCACTACAGTACTGATCTCCAGTTACAAGGACCCACCATAATAACCCTCACTCTTCCTGATGAACACTGCAGTGCCCTCCAGATGTGCCAGCTGATGTCTTTTAGGATAACCTCCCAGCTTTAACATATGATCACTCCTACCAGTGTTTTCATGGAAAGTTACACCAGTGTTTTGAAAGAGTACATATGGCCCTGTCTATCTATAAAGTCAGTTTTATAAAATTCAGTTTGTGTGTCTTAGTTACATTCTAACAACATACATGTATGTATGTATTTATATGTACCACATTTATTTGGTTTTGTAGCCTGACAGCAGACAACAAATTTGACCAAAAAAAAAAAAAAAAGGTTCATCTTCAAATGAGCAATTATGTAATAAAAAGTAAAAAAAAATAAAAATAATAAAATGAGAGTTTCTACAAGATAACTATGGAATTTATAAAAATTATAAACCATTATGGCCCCTGTTAAACAAAAGGCTTGGATGAGCTTGTCACTGAAGGAACACTTCTTTCCAGGAATGGTCTTCCTAAAATCTGGTCTAAGCATGGGTTTCTACGATGTGAAAACATAATCCCATGAGGAGGTGCTATGTCATTCTCTAAAAGACTATTTAAATGTTTCACATGTTTGACCAGTGATGTGTCTGGTATATCTATATATTTTTTTAAATACCAAAGTAATTAGTCTATTTCATAGAGCTGGCTCTATTCTTCTCTATGTAGGAGAGAACCTGAATCCTAATGATTTTAATTAAGGCATCTTGTAAACTTTTTCTGTGTGTTCTTTGATATACACACTCCTTCATATTTCTTGAAATATTCCATTAGAAGATGTAGTTCCTGCTCCTACTTCCAACCCGCTGTAACTACTCACTTCTTCCTCTTTATCTTATCCACCCAAAGTTGAGCTGCACAATAACCAACTCTATTTGGGAGTCGCAGGACTGACTGTCATTTCAGGAAAAATCCACTGTGTGCTATGTGCCGGTGGCAAAATTACAATGAACGAGTTTCACGTTTCTTGATTTCTGCCCAGCTTTAATAGAGTTATTTTTCATCTGATAAATGCATGTTAGAGTACAGCATAATACAGTTAGGACAGTGCCCTTTGGGACAATGTGACTAGACATAAGTCACAAGGAAGCAATGGGGTTAAGACCACTGGCCTCAGACTCTGCTGGAGAAAGTGAGATTTATGTCAGTTCAGACAAATGCAGTCAGAAGCCCCCACCGCCCCAGCCCCCATTCCTGAAGAACTGAGCTGAAGAATATTTGCAGGAGAGGTCGACAAGAGTAAATGCTACTATCTCTTAAATCCTACACAGCCATTAAAAGAACTTCATCAAGATATGCCTTCTGGGGAAATTCAGAAGTACAGAAAAATGATCATGTGGCTGGAAAGCTGAGAAATACTACTCTCTGAAGAAATCATAGGAATTGAGTTCCACATGTACTTACTGAGTAATGAAGCAGTGCATTTGTAAAATCTAACTTTTTTTTTTTTTTAATTTTTTTTTCAACGTTTTTTATTTATTTTTGGGACACAGAGAGACAGAGCATGAACGGGGGAGGGGCAAGAGAGAGGGAGACACAGAATCGGAAACAGGCTCCAGGCTCCGAGCCATCAGCCCAGAGCCCGACGCGGGGCTCGAACTCACGGACCGCGAGATCGTGACCTGGCTGAAGTCGGACGCTTAACCGACTGCGCCACCCAGGCGCCCCTGTAAAATCTAACTTTTATACTTCAGTTATTGTTATGCAAACAGCTAAAATATTATTTACAAATAGTTATAGAGATTATAAATTATTTCCATCATTTTTATAGTAGAGTCCTCCAGATAATTTGAAAGGTGGGATCCAATAGCAAGACAAAGAAGAAAATACATGTCTGTTTTAAGAATAATTCTCGCAGTAGATTAAGAATTATATTAAAACATAGCAAAATGAACATTAGAACAAACAAAATGAACATTAGAAAATTAAAATATTGCCATAGTAATGATATTACAGAGATGTAAATGTCTGGATATTGGGGCAGGAGGAGGGTGAAGAACAAGGTCCAGTGGCCACTTGAAGAGACCCCTGCCTGGTACCCCCTGCCTACAGTTAGATAGAGATTTGGAGACGCTTGGTAGGCCCTTAAGTCAACACTTCCATTCCATTCTGTCTTAGTCCCTTCCTCCATCATTTGAAATTAATATCACTGGTCTAAGGCACTGCTCTGTCATAATTCTTTGAAAAATAAACCTCTACTAGGGGAGGACCACGCAATTAACAACTATTCTTACCTGGAGTAGAAAGTGCTCCAAGATACCAGTTAATCATTTGTCACCCGACCTCTCCTACCCCTAATCAAATAATACTTGGCACTTAAATGGCACTTACTAAGTGTAGTTAGCATACAATATCCTATTTAATACACAACTGTACAGTTGTATAATATATAACCTCCATTTTAAAAAGAGGAAATTGAGACTTAGAAAGATTAAGAAACTTGCCCTAAGTTACAGAGCTAGAAAGTGATCATGTGTGGATTTGAACCCGATCACAATATCATGCTCTTAACTACTATGGTATTCTGTTAAAGGTTATCTAAAAATATGGCATTTTCCCCTTTATTTTAATTTTCTCTTTACTTCTCTTTTTAAGCTATTTTATTTTCTTCCAGGGAGAATAAAAATACTGTCTTGAATCAACAAGGCAAAGCAAGTAAGTTGCATATAATTTAAAACCACACCACATGTTAGTGGATTGATGGGCTTTCAAGCTAACTCACCATATTATGTACAGCATTCTTTGTATGGAGCATCTTTCCCAGTAACCCAGTGATTGGAGTTGGCTCTGTACAGTTATGCATAGTGCTTGATCTCCCCTCCAGGGTCCATCAGGAGTTGGGGCGTTACTATAGTGAAAGAAGAGCAGTAGAGTCTTGCTCTGTACATGTTGCTGTATAGGCTGGTGAGACACTCTTATTCTGTGTTCATTTTGTGCTCTTTTCCAAGGATCAGTAGTTAAGGCTGCCTTAATCCATTGTGCACATTTAAATGAGGACGTGGACATGCTTCAGGTCTGAACTAGGAATAAAATGATTCATGTCTTCACTGAACTTGGCATTTGCTTCGGTATAATTAAACATATTGATCTACGTTTAATACAGATACAGATACATTGCTGCATCATGTGAACTATTAGTTTTGCTTTGTTTTTGGTCCATGCGGCTGCAATTTTAATGGACACAAACATCTTAATAAATTGAAATCAAATGAGATTTGATTATGAGGACAGTCTTGATAGCCATTACGAGTAAAAAATTATTTAAATGGAAAGTGCTAATAACGTTCATAATATAAATTTGCTAATTGTCACTCTGTGGCAAATATCATTGCAATAGCAGACACTTTGCAGAGATGTTATCTGGGGAAAAAGCATTCGGAAATTTGATCTTAAAATAATAATTTGCCATTAAATATTTTTTCAAAGCTATTAAAATCCTTTATGCTGGGAAATATCAACGTTACTCTAAATGTGTCAGCATTTGTAAGTGCTTTGAAAATGAAGAATGCATTCATGGGCCAAGTAGGATCTTTCAAAATCCTCTTTTAAAGGGAAAAAATGGTTTTCTCTACCTTTTAAATTTGACTTTGTAAACAGTTTTTAAAAGATTCAGCAATAAACTTACCATAAAATATGACATCCATATTATCATTAGTACTAATGGAAATACATGGGTTTTGATGTGTGAGCCATCATTTTATAAAAAGTGACTTTTTACAATTCATAAACTAGTCTCCATTCTTCAGATATAAGCATGTCTCCCTTTAGGTGTAGCATTTTTCCATATGAAAAAAATGTATGGTATCCAAAAATTTTATGGTTCCATAAACACTTTGGCTACACATTAAAAGAGAGAAAGAAAATGTACACAGCCATTCAAATACTCCTAAATTTTCTGTGATGGTTTGTTTTTTGTTTGAGAGAGCAGCGGAAGATTGGATTATTTGGGGTCTTGATATATTGAACCCACTAACTCACACTTCCGCTTGATTTTGAATGTGTTAAGTGGCTCATATTTGTTATTGCAAGATAGATGATAACCAATCAGTAATCAAAATTAGGAGTTCTGGATCTATTCCTTAGTTCATAACTCTCACGCTATGTGTCTTATCTAATTCCTTGATTTATTTAAAATAAAGACATTCATCTCATTCCCATCCTGAAGTAGTATAAGAAACTCATTTAGGAATGTCTAACTAGGAGGAGTTCAACACACAACTCCACTACAACTATCATCATGCCCAGGGTGCACAAACTTATCCTACAAACTATGTTTAAATGAAAGCTTTTCTGTCCCATTTCATTTCTTTGTAACTAATCAATGTAAATTGGATTGAGGGAACAATAGTAAAATCAATTCTACTCTTCACAGTTATGAAGATAAGATGTAATCTCTTTAATTTAATTTATTATAATATATTTTGCCTAATACATCCTGAATGCGTTTATTCATTCATTGGACATTCACTGATGGCATACTAGGCAACAAGTTCTAGGAAATGGTATAGAAGCTACAATTCCATTATTATCCTCAAAAGCTTCAATATACAGGCTAAGTACAATAACAGAAGAATATACAGGGCCCCAAAGGAAAACCCAGGAAAGTTACTTGAACGATGTGGGATATCAAAGGAAGGATTCTCAAAGTAGGCAATGCCTGATGAAGATTTGAAATGGGAGGAAGAGTTGTCTAGAAAAAGAAGCAGAGATGGGTATTTAAGATAAATGGACCAACATGTGAAAAGTATGAGAGGCAAGGCAAACCAAAAGAAATTTGGTCTTAGTGTGATAATAGTGTGCAAAGATGGCCGCCATGACAGGAAATAAGAATGGAATTAGCCAAGACCTGAGGGTGGAAGACTTTGCCCTGCTAATGAATTTGGGTTTTATTTTAAAAGAAAAGAAAATAGCTGTATTAAAGAATTGAACAAGGGGATAACATGATCAGATATGCTTTTTTTTCAAGTTTTACCTCTGACATCATTATGAGGGATGGATGTGATAAGAGGATTGTATTGTAAGATACTATATGAGAAATAAGGACCTACCCCAAGGCAGTGATGTGAACATGGAGAGTGGAGAAGACTTGGTGACCTTTCAGATGAACACAGTAAAGGAGGGAGGGCACAGGATGAGTTATTAATTTCCGGCTTGGGTGATCATGGGGGATCTTGGTGTTATTCACAATGATACGAAATACAGAAATAAGAGCAATTGTGATGGGAAGCACTGAGTGCTAATAGATAAATATAAGGTGTTTGTGGGATATCCCGTGACTCCTAGGTAATTATAACTACATGACTGAGATTCAGGAGAAATATGTGAAATTAAAATATGGATTTAGGAATTTTTGATATGTAGATCTGAATATAATCATCCAGGGATATTGTACAGAGAGGGAAATAAAAGCAGACATATAAATTCTAGAAAGTGCTAACCATTAAATACTACTCAGAGGAAGACCTAAAAGTAGAAACTGAGGAATGGCTTGAGAGATAAGAGGGAAGCTAGAAAGTAGTGGCTATCCAATGGAAATCAGTGGGGAGAATTCTCAAATTCAGAAAGAGATAAAATTAGATAAATGATGTAAATATTCATTGGTAAGAAGAAGATAACTTAATTATGTTCAACATATCATAAATGGGACAATAAGATGAGGATTGGAGTTGGTAGAGAAACAGATGAGAAACAAAAAAGAGAATGATAAATGTGGATAATGCATTCCAGAATCTTTATAAGGCACTAGTCAGGGTATGATCTCCAATAAAATACGCAATCTTCAAGGTGTTAGGAGTGTGTGATGTTCAGTATACATATATATATGCCTCTGATGTGCCAAAGAAGTAGACAGGTTTGTCCAAGTGCTTTAAATCTTGTTTATAAATTAGCTATATGAATCCTTTTGTATCACAATAGCCATTCCTACATGTATGTACAAGGCATTTCACTAAGAAGTGAAAATATAGCGGAACCAGCAAGGCATTTGAGCTGCATAGCATCTGGTAATCAATTTGAAGGAGTTGATGTGCAGTTCTGGTCTCTTGCAAGCCCATCCATATTGTTCTTAAGTTCACAATGCTGGAAAAGTCTGTTTGAGGTAGTATGTCCCCTGGGCATGTGAGGTCCTAGGGAGAAACCTGAGTGTTGGATAAAATGAGCTCTGTTGAAGTCCGTTCTAGAAGTGGCTAAGTTGACTAAGCGTGTCTTGCATGGGTGCCAAGAAGCAGTTAAATGCAAAAGAGAGAGACCAAAAATATCACTGTGTTGTTTCTATTTATTCAATATAATTTAAGTCTTTAGTAGCTTTTATGCCAGGCACCGCCCCCAGGTGCTAGGCTGGGCAGGAACTGCAATAAATACAGCAGTAAACAAAACAGACAAATATCTTTGTCTTTAAGGAGCTTACATTTCAAAGGGGAAAGGAGGAATCACAGTAAACAAAACAAATAAGTTAAATATATGATATGGAAACTGGTGAAAAACCTCTGGGGAAAAAAGTAAAGCAGGAAAGGGTATTGAAGTTTTTTGGGGGGAGAAGATGAAATAAATATTAAATAGGATAGTTAGTGAGGGCCTTCCTGAGAAAGTAACATTTGAGTAGAAGGCTAAAATGAAGGGATTAAGCCAGAGATACTCGTGGAAAGAGTGTTTCAGGCAAAGAAAAATGCAAAACAAATGAGGTGGGCTAGTGCCTGGCATCTTCTTGGAACAGCAAGGAGACCAATGTGGCTGAAGACAGACAAAAAAGAGGACAGTAGTGAGAGATGATATCAAGGAGATAATGGGAGAAGAGAATATGGTAGAACCTGGGCCATTGTAAGGGTTGTGTTGAGCGATTTTGAACAGAAAAAACAAATTCTGGAGTTCATTGAGAAAAGACATTTTAAAATCTTAAAGAATAATGTATTATTTTCCTATCAATCTACCCTTTCTTTTGAAGGTGGTGCCTTTGCAAATGATTTCCCTGATCCTCCTGGTCTCACCATAGGAATCTTTCTTTCTCAAAGACTAGAGAAATTGACTGTGCATTTCTCTGAGAGTGAAGCTGTATCTTCAGAAGATACATCGAAGGCAGTCTTCGGTGCTGTCCAGAATGCTCAAGAGTAAGAACAACATGAACGTTTGAAAGAACCTTTTCCAGAGCTTAGAGAGAGAAATGCATTGAAATCATGTTCTGTTTTGTTGTTGTTGTTGTTGTTGTTGTTGTTGTTTTTAGCAAAACATTCACTAGAAACAATAAAGCTTTCACATGAGAATTTTTAACAGCCCAAGACCTTCACTCCTTTGTAAGTAAAACACTACTCAATAAATATCATCTCCTGAAACAGAACATAGGTTTTTGGGCAAAGAAAGAGAAAAGACAAGGAAAAAATAAGCTTTGTGTAAATCTTGGGGTACCATCCATGTTATTGGGGCACACTTTCTTGGATATTCCTGAAGTAGTCTTTTCAACTGGAGTTTATGTATTACATTGGTTCATAGAAGGAGTAAAGAATGAGTACAGCTAGGTAAAAAGGATTTGACTAACTCAATGGTGGCCTTAACTCAATGGTGGCCACTAACTCAATGGTGGCCTTTCCTACTGTATGATTTCATACAATATACAGTCACAGGTCTGAACACATGCATTTTCATCTTAACTGTGCTGTTAACTGGCATAACTGTTAAATAGTTAAATTTACTATTTAAAGTAAATACTGTCTACCATTTACTGGATCTTAGTTTTCTTACCCGAATAGTAAGCAGTTGGATAGACAATAACTACAACTTTCTTTGTTAGGGAGATCTAGGAAAGTGAGTTGCCATAGAAAGAGTTGAAACTGAGTTATTTAACAAGCTCTATGCTCAGTAATTTATTAGAATTATTTTACCTAAAGATGTTAATTACACAGTATTGTACCTCTCATCATCTTTTTGTTCCCACGGACACTACAAAGAGACCACAGTACTTTTCCCTATTAAGCCAGTTAAAACTCAGGGTTGGTCAGAATTTATTTATTTATTTATTTATTTATTTATTTATTTATTTATTATTTTCTTGCTTGCTTATTATTTTGCATAGTGTCTTAGGTAATCATGACCAAATAATTGGAGATGGCACTCAAGTTGAAAACAGTTGGCTACCATCATTAGGGGAATGATTATCTGGAAGGCAACAGTTCCTTGTTGCCTGAGTAGAGCACTCACATCCTGTCAGCCAATTTCTCCCATCCCTAAACGGTTCTAATATGTTATCAGTTCCACCAGCATGAAGTAGCTGTTGGCACCCAGGGCATAACCAAAATGGACCAGTTAGCTTTTCAGTAAAGAGGGCGAAAAAAGAGAATTCTTTTCCCTCCTTTATAAGCCTCACTTCTATCCTGAGAGGAAAGCGTTCTGTAAAAGAAACAAACTCACTCAACAAGTAATCAATGACTTCTTGCTCTTTGTCCTCCCACCCATTCGCTTTCATATTACTCAAATCTACAGGAGCTTAGATCAAAAAATATGTGTTTCAGTTCCAATGAAAGTCCTAATAATGTTATTAGATAACTGTGATGAATTTTAATCTGATGACAGCTTGTGACCCACAAATTGCTGTTTAAAATTAAAATGCATTCAAAATGAAACTGGCAAGACAGTTACACTATTAAACTTGCAATCTGCTGTGAAAAAACACCTATCAAAAGCACTATATTAAATATGAATACAATTAATTTCTATATAGCATCTTGCAATTGAAATATGAAAATGATAGCCCAACAATGCATTGCCTTATCAATTTCAAATTGGTTGAATATTTTTTTTTTTCAACTTAAGAAGTCAAAGTAGAGGTGGACAGGCTTGTCTCTGGTAATACACCCTTTGGCAGAGCTCCAGGTATAATCTAGGGCTAGAGACTTCTAGGTTTCCCCTTTGATCAACAAAATCCTCTACTTTCCTCATCCCAAATGTTCACCTACAATAAATTGAGAAATGTTTTCCACCTGCCTAGATTGAAGTTTATTTATAACTTTGAAGCTATAATTGCTCAAGATACATTAAGTGTAATCTTTAGAATTTCTTATATATTAGTTTTCAAGAATGACTACACTGACATTTTTGATAGATCAGCTAAATCATTCTTAAACTTGGTAAGAACTGAGGCTTTTTCTTTAAAAAAATTTTTTTTGGCAATGGATGTTTGTATCAGTGCTGTCATTAAACATAATAATGTAAATAAAACTCAATCCAATGTGCATATTTTCATCCCAAATTTCAACATTAAACAACTGTATGTAGTAATAAAATGATGCAGTACAGCTGTTTGCAAATAAGTTAATGACCAAGTCAAAGCTATTTGCTAGTTTTTAAAAGGTGCCAAAGAACTGTTGAAAATTTCTCAATAAAACATCATAATTATAACAATTAACATGTGTACTTAACTATAGCCTTAATATTCTCGTGTATTACTTGTTGAAGAGGTTCACAATACATTAAAAAAGCACAAGCTAGAAATGAGGAAGTACCATATTTTACTTGCATTATTGCACACATAGGAAAGGAACTCACCCACTCTTTTTAAAAGATACCACAAGAATTGTGATTTTGCAGCCATTATTTTTATTCATTACCCCTGGGATATAATACATGCTCAATAAATGTTAGGCGAAGGAATGAATGAGTATGTGTGATTGGGTGACAAGAGAACTCGGGGAAAATATCTAGTCTTTGGTTGCTACAGGACTACTGCATGGACAACTGCTGTCGCAGTAGGGTGCCCAAAAATCTCTCTGCCATATTCTATTTTGGTACATGTGTGTGTAAAAATGATAAAGGATTCAGTCCAGCAAGTCCTTGCATTACACAGACTGCATGTATCCAAAAAGCAGGATCTGTAGTGGCATTGCATATAAAATTCCCCAGGGACCCTCTAAGGTTTGCTCCCATATGAAATCTAATATTGGTTCTGATGTCAAATATGTTTATATTTGGGCGCAGTCTCACTGTCACTCTTGGCCGGTCCTCCCCAAATCTGTCCCAGGGACAGTGCCTACCCTGGGGTTGTCAGCCTTGAAACTGTGATTGGGTTTTTGTTTGGTGCCCTCGGACGCTGACCATGATGCTGAAAGAGAAGAGGGGGCCCTATTTTAAACCTTTCCTTCTTCTTATTGGCTTAGAAAATTCGAGTGACAAGAGCAGGGGCCAAAGGAGCCTGGAGCGGCATCATTAACGTGAACCATGTATTTCGATCTTTTGGGCGGAGATGTGGTCCTTCAGGTTACAGCCAATGCATCCCTGCGAGCTCTCGCTAAGCCCAGGGACCTTAGGATGTAGCCGCTGCAGTAGAAAAGGTTACATTCAGCAGGATGTCTTGTCTGTCTCCTGAAAAATTGGCAGTCAAGTGCATAGCCTAGAGACAGGATTAGGGAGGGAGTCTAGATGGAGGGGAAGCAAACCTGTGTTCATATTCAAAATGTTCACTACGATTCGTACCAGGTAAGGAAAAATCGAGGGCTGATTTTAGCTTAAGTTTTCCGCCTCAGTCTTCCAACAGGTGCACAACTCCCTCACCCCTTGCCTGTCAGTACTGTCCTGCTTTGCCTTTCTACAGCTTTCTCGGCGAGGCAAGCTTTTCCTAGAGTCCTCAAGCATGTGCAGTTTCCCATCTCATACACAGCTCCAGCTCTACGCCCCGCCACCCCTTACCTGCAGCGTGAAGATTAAGAAGCAGGCACAGCGCAGGGAGGCAGACTGCTGTCCGCATAGTGCTTGCATTGAGCGGTGGAGGGGGAACTCCGCCACGACCCCACTTCAGGCAAAGTGTTATTAGAAAGAGCCACCGCCAAGGGTCCTCTGGTCTCCGGGTTTCATTCTCAGGTCCTGGCTGGGCTCGCAGAGGTCTGTGGCGCCGACAGAAGCCAGCACCAGCTTCGCCTCCCGAAGAGAGGGCGAGAGGGAGGATGAGTAGGAGGCGGCTAGGAGGGGGGCGGAGCAGGGCAGGGGCGAGGCGCTCGGCGGCGGCTGCTGCTCGGCCTTCTGGAAGCCCGCAGCCGCCGCGGAGAAGGCGGGGTGGACTCCCGCGCCAGCCCCGGAGCCCTCCGCGCGGGGCCAGCGCAGAGCCAGCAGCAGCCAGACGCGCCGCGCCAACTGAGCATGCCCAGCGCTGGCCCTCGCGCCGCACAGAGTTTCAAAGTGGATTCCACTTCTCCGGGTCTTCGCGGCGGCTGCGAGGGGGGCTGGCTGCTCCGAGGGGGGCTGGCTCCTGCGAGGGGGGCGTCTAGCGGCGGTTCTTAGTGAGAGCCCGTCTAAGATCCGGGGCTGGGTGGGGAGGGATAAATTTGGGCCTGACCAGAGGAACCACAGGACCTTAAGACCCACCCTAGTCCCTCCTCTGCACGTGGACAGGGCTCGCTGCTGGCCCAAGGGTGCCCAGGGCTGCCCATACGAATAGAGAATTCGGTGGTATCTTACCCTTGCTGAGTTTGCGAGCACCGTGGGCTGCCTGGGGAAGCATTCCCAAAGCACCTGCTGGGGACCGTGCCTTGCGGGTGACTCCTTTCTGGCAGCTTTCCTCTTTTCCTTTCTCTTTCCCCTTTCTCCAGCTCGATCCCTGTGTTTAAACTTTCTGTCGACTCAAGTCCATGACCATAGTGAGAGAAAGAAGTGAGGTCATACTTTTAGACTAGTAGGATGTAATGTGTAATTGAGGTAATTATGTCTGGTCTTCATTTTCCTTTCTAAGGTGAAAGGTAATAGAATCAGCTCTGTAACTGGACTCCTCTGGTCCCGCTCGTGTCTCTAGGGAGCCTACAACAGTCTGCGCAATAGAGGTGACACCTCCCCCCCCCCCCCCATCTAAGACTTTGGAGGATGAAGATCCTTATATTAGTCTAGTAAGTAATTACTCCTAATCATAAAACACGCCCGGCCAGTCTACTCTCCCTTAACCATCCCAGGAGCACTGACCTTTCTGCCTCTGTGTCTTCATGGGATGCCCTTGGCCCCTTCCCAGTTAACTTCCTCCTGCATCACCACCACACTCAAACTTACAAAGGTCTAACCTTGGTCTCACTTCCAGAAAGCCCTGGCCCACCTCCAGATTACAGTGAATTTACCTTCTACACACAACATCTGCCTCATTTTTTTCACCAGATATTCATTTATCTGTGGTTTGTCTTACAATACAGTTGAAAGCTCGATAAGAACTTCTGCATCTTTGTATCACTTAAATTGAATAAAGCCTTTCCAGGCAAATAAGAGGTACTAATAAACGTTTGTTGAATTGAACTGCATGCTCACTTGATGCTTTCTTTCTCCATCCACTGTGAATTGGGACAACTAATAGGAAATATGCTACCCACAGAGCTTAAATCAGGCAAGCTGTCATAGGATCTGAGAGCCCAGCCATATCATTGCCTCTATAATTTATTTCAGCTCTAGCACTGAGACACAAGGCCAGGAATTGCACGACAGGTGGGAGAAGGAAAGAATGACATATATATTTTAATATTAGACAAGTCTTTGATGCTGAGAATAGAGATATATGCAACTGCATTTTCCCAACCCCTGGACGCACCCCCACAAGTGTACCCTGCCCCATTTCTGTGGCACTACTATTTCACCCCAAAACACTCTAAGTTGCAACCTCTTCCCCTACTCCAGATTCATCTTTTCCTGGTCTCCTTTTCCCATAGTGTGCAACACTTTCTAGCATACCCAAAGAATTATTTATTAAATCTGTCATATTGTCCATTTCCCTATCTTGTTTCCAATCCCTGCAGTGGAATCTGACCCACAATGGCAGAGATCTTTGGCAATTTTATTCACTGAGGCATCGTGACTGATTAGAACAATGCTTCTTTCAAAATCGGTGCTCAAAAAAAGAATAAATTAAAAGCAACTTGTTGGTGAAGTTCAATACTCTACCATTAGCCTAGCTCTTAGCCATTAGTCTAGCTCTTTGGAGTTCATACTGAATAGATATTCCAGATAATTTATTTAGCTGTGCTTAAAGCTTAGAGGATTAACCCTTCTCATCTAACATCTGGTACTAGAGTTACTGTATAGAATTGGGGGAAATAATAGTAGCCCACTTACAATGGTTTTGCTTCTCTTGTTTTCTTCCTTCCTAAGACAAAAAGTTAAAAAAAAAAAAGAAAGAAAAAAGAAATGATGGGGCACCTGGGTGGCTCAGTTGGTTAAGCACTCAACTCTTGAACTCCAGTCATGATCTCACAATCAGTGAATTTGAGACACCCATCAGATTCTCTCTGCTTGGGATTTTCTCTCTCCTCTCTCTCTCTCTCTCTCTGCCCCTCCCCTGCTCATGCTCTCTCTCTCTCAAAATAAATAACTTTAAAAAACCCCACCAGTTACCAAACTTAAACAGGTCTCCAAGAAGAAAATGCACATAAGATCATGAAACAATGCCCTAACATTGCCCTGAACCCCTTGCTCTCCTACAGATAATTCCAGCATGTTCAGGGAAAGGGGAGGAGCATTTAAAGTTTCAAATAATATAATTGGCTGTGACTTTGCCAACGAGCAGTCAGCTAGCTATTTATTTTGCCCAGGGGTACAGGTAGTTGAATTATTAAACTTTGCATGAAAATCCCCTTAGCAGCAAAATTTTCCAATTTCCAATTGCCTAGATATACTACAAAAATAGTTCAGTATGGTAAAAATAACCTCGAGTGAGCTATAATTTTGGTGATGGGACATTCATTATTAATTTACTTGAAAAGGATAAAGGATTAAGAAAAATTCATATTCCTTGGCAAGTCGATCTAATATACTTCTAATGGATTTGATCCCACAATGTGTGAAGTCAAAGGACAATAAGTGAATTAGCCAATTAGTGAAAAAGCTAACCCCTTAACTCTTTGAGCAATATTCCCTGTGAGTCCTTAGATGCTGCTTTCCCTTGACTCTGTGACCTAATGCCTGTGAAGGGAATTTTGGTGTTTTAGAGGAGAAAGAGTTAAAACACTGCACCAAGGTTTTACAAATTAGTATCAATTCAGAGGCATGGAAACTAATATAAGAGTGCCATAGAAATTAGTACAGGCCCACAGAGTGGTGTCCTCAAGGAAATCATTTACATTTTGAAAAATAAATGGGAAATTCATAACATATGACTTTTCTTTCTCAGTAGATGTATAATCTCTGTGTCTTAAGACATGAGATTCAGGGAGAATTTATAACAAGAGAAGCCTTTCAGAGCTTTTTCTCAAAACAAATTTAACTGTTTTAAGCCTGCACATTAATTTGCCTATAAATGGATGGTGATCATTCATGTTGGCGGTCTTTCCTGAGAACACTATAAACAGAGATATTAGATCTACTGACTGTTAGTTTCCTACTCAAGTCATTTAGATTAGTATTATTCCTTAACTATAATGATATCTAACATTGATTGAACGTTTCCTATGTGACAAGCTCTGTTCTAAGCATATGGATGTCCCATTTATTTTTATTTTATTTTATTTTTTATTTTAGAAAGAGAGAGAAAATGAGCGGGGAGGAGAGGGCAGAGAGAGAGAGAGAAAGTGCACAAGCAGAGGAAGGGCAGAGGAAGAGAGAGAATCTTAAGCAGGCTTCATGCTCAGTGTGGATCCCACAACCTTGGGATCATGACCTGAGCTGAAACCAAGAGTCAAAGGCTCAACTGAGCCACCCAGGTGCCCCTGGATGTCCCATTTAAACTTTATAATATCCCTACAAAGAGGCATTACCATCATCTCATTTTAGAGATGAGACAGTTGAGCTACAGAGAAGTAACTTGTTCAAAATCAAGTCATAAGTAATCAACCGAAGGGCAAGTTGTTAAAGTTAGGATGCACAATCAGATAATTTGATTCCAAACTGCTACAATGTATTACTACATATATAATAAAAGTACACAGTATAAGTTGTAGGCAGCTCACTAGAATTAGATCGGGGCCAGGGCAGGAGCTCCTGACCCGAGATCTGGCAGTGACTAGCTCTGTGTTGAGAAACACCCATAGGTGAATGTCTCAAAGAGGATGAAACACTGCTTGTGGCAGTGGGCACTGGGATCTAGAATCTAGTGAACAAAGACAAATAGCAAGTCAAACCATGCTTAGAAGAACCATAGTAGAAGATGCTTAAGGTAAAATAGAGCAGCATAGAGGAAATGATCTCTTCTAGGGAGGGTGGCAGCAGAGGTGGGGACGTGTAGCAGGCAAGAAACTGTTGTTGAAGAGCAGCGAATGAGCTGAGTCTGTCTAGATAAATAGTTTCTAACTGCTATACATATAGACAGAGGCCAGGGGATTGTGTGAGCCAGTAGGAGAGACATGAAATGGTGAAATGGCTTCAAGAAACTTCTGAACGTGTACAAGAATAGGTGACAGTGACCAACAATTCACTGCGATTTGTAATGTATTTACCCTGCCGCATCCTTTACACAGTCACATTATTAACCCCAAAGTCTTTCCTTTTGTCTGAGAGGTGTCTCCGTGTAAGAGGAAGAAAGAAGAGTAACAATTTACTTTTACCTAATAAAGAATTGATGTGAATTTAAATATATTCAAAGTGATGTAAATTAAACTATATTCAGTGTGAAAAGGAATGAATTGGAAATTCATGGATGAAGATCTCATGTTCAGGTGTTTGGATTCATCATTAATTTTTAAAAATATTCTCTCAACCATAACAGGGCAGAACAATATACCCTTCTGTATGGACATATGGTGAAGGAAACAGTGAAGTTACAAAAGGCACTAAGAATGGGATGGAAAAGAGCTAAAATTTACAAACTATATGTTATCACATTGAACTCTCACAAGAGCTTTATGGGGTATTATTCCCCCTTTGTGATGAAGGAAGAAGCTGAAACTCAATGAGGCTAGTAATTTGTCCGTGGTCATCTAGTTGGTAAGTGATAAAGCTGGGATTAGAACTCTGGTCTGGTGAGTCCTCGCAACAGGGTTAATGAAAGCATTTACTTCATGGCTTAAATGGAAAACATAGTAGTTTTAACCCAAGAAACAGACTTTGAGATGATTAATAGCAATTAAAATTTACAACTTAACACAGCCTTGAGATTTATCTATTTGAAGTGTTTGAGACACACACAGATACACACACAAACAGCAATATGTATTCTAAGAAAAAAAATTAGGTACCCAAAATAAGGTATATATTTTTCTATACATATGTGAAATATGATATCCTAGACAAATACAAAATATCAAAGACAGAAAGTGTATGATTACCTATGGATTCTGCTATTGGTTCATCATTAAAATTCTATTCAAAATGAGGTATGAACTTTCCTTGGAGCTAGCCCTTGGTACGATGTATCGTATTGTCATCTTTCTCTTCTCTCCCTCTGGCACTGCAAAGGTCAGATCCATCCAAGATGTCGGTAATAGATTTACAAACCGCTGACTCTCCTGCATTAGCTCTTTGTCCATCCCAAGACACTAATTAGGCTGCACTTACACCATCCATCATCCTGAGCAGCACACAGATGTGAGGCTTCTATTATGGCTTACACTAGCTACTTGGGGCCAGTCAAACACATTTTCTACAGTGCTTGGTCATTGTTCTGGGTTTCCTTGAATGAGGCCACTTTGGAACAACTCCTTCACCTAATAGCCCAAAATATTAAGAGTATCCTGGAAATATAGCTATGGTTTGATTAGATCACTTAATCCCAATCCACTCTGTTTCATTATTTTCTCACAAAACTAAGATGATGTAAAAGGACATCTCCAAAATATGGGACTTCATGCCTCTGTCACTGGTATCTTGAAACCTGCTGGGGTGAGCATGATGTTTCATGCTTCAATGCTTCTCTCTGTCTCCTACTTCTTTCTTTCTCTCATTCTTGCAGCTGTATGTCTACAGTAGGTAAAAGGCTAACTTAACAGTTTATGGTTTGGTTTTGAGAAATATTTTAAGATTAAAACATTCCTTAGTGAAAGACCTCTACAACAGGGAAGGGAGAGTTAGAGGAAATCTTACTAAAAATATCAACTGTAACATGACCACTAATACTCCGAAATAACTAAGCAGTCATCTGTTTATGACCACAATTTAAATCATTCATCAGAAATAAATAAAACGTTAAAAAAAAATTTAAGGGGCGCCTGGGTGGCTCAGTCGGTTGAGCATCCGACTTCGGCTCAGGTCACGATCTCGCGGTCCGTGAGTTCGAGCCCCTCGTCGGGCTCTGGGCTGATGGCTCAGAGCCTGGAGCCTGCTTCCGATTCTGCGTCTCCCTCTCTCTCTGACCCTCCCCCGTTCATGCTCTGTCTCTCTCTGTCTCAAAAATAAATAAAACGTTAAAAAAAAATAAAATAAATCATTCATCAGAATCCATGTGTGCTGGGACAATGCTAGTGCCTTTCTTCATTGAATAGACGAGGAAAAATCAGCTGAAGTCAAGTTACAATGTGATATGGTATGTTACATATTTTCTAAAAACAGTGGAATAATCTGCTGACATTTCACTGATACATGATTTATTTTAAATAGTTAAGTATATATTGAGTACCCATGATGAGCCAAGAAGTGTCTTTAGTATTTGGGATACATTGCTGACCAAAATAGATAAAAATTCCTGCCTTCATGAAGCTTACATTCTAGGAGGAAGAAATATGCATTGAACAATAAATGTAAGAAATAAGTAAATTATATAGTATGGTGGAAGGTGATAACTGCTATGGGAAAATGTAAAAGTAGATCAAAATAAGGGGAATTTGGGGAGTAGGGATTGGGGAGAGATGTGAGTACAAGGAGTTTACAGAATAAAATGGGATTTTTAAGAAAAGCCATGTGGAGAAGAAGAGCATTGAGCAGAAACTAGGAGTTGGTAAAGGAGTTATGAAAGCAGGTACTTGGTTAAAAAATTTTCCAGGAGGTGGAAATAGCTACAGCAGAAGCTTTTGTGATTATGTAGAAACCTTAACCAATCTGAAAAACTGTACTGTGTTAGAAGTAATTTCCAGCATACCTTTAAATATATGAAGTATTTAAGGAGAAATGTAATTGAAAAAAAAAAGCCAAATTACACTAAATGAATAACTCTCTACCAGAGCTTTTTATTGATTCAAGTTGCACTGATTTGAAATTACATTGACACAACTGTGCAAATAACAAAGCTATTTGTCTCAGAGATTATAACTGCCCAAGGCTAACTGACAGAGCAACTCAGAATTCTACTTTTTTTTTTTCATATTTTTGGTGAACATCTTGTTAATTAAGTAAAATAAACACCTTATTGATTTAGAAATGTGGGTCATACTTTGATACTTTATTCGTCTTAGGAACTTAGAGGAAAATTGTGTGAACTGGCTTTACAGTAAACAACTAAAAAAAAAAAGAAGAAGTCAGTCTAATGTATTATGGATGAGAAATTTAAGCAGGAAAAGAATGAGAAAAATACGCTACCAAGCATTTTCGTGTTCTTGGCTTCCTGCTTGGCAAATGGCATCAAAATATTTGGGTTAGGTATTTTCCAAATGCTGGAGAGTAAAGAATAAAGATTTCATGAATTCTCTGTTTCTTAGAATAGCTTCAGCAAATAATTTTAATTTTTTATTATTTGGGGATAGAATAGAAGTGGCTTCATTTCATATGTTAATAAAATGTATTTTTATTCAATTCCATGTGATAAATACCCACCCAAATACTGTTTTGTTATTAATACAAATGGAGACAAAATATAAACCATTCCTCTTACAAGAGTTTTCTGGATCCTCGAGTCTTAGAAATAGCTCTACTTTAGAAAAAAGGTAAGCAACTAGTCTAGATTTTGACTGCAGAACTTAAAATCATATTTTATATTAGGCTTATGCCAAAAGTGATTATCACAAAGACTGTACTCCTTTCAAACCAAATTCAGTGGTAAATTTGGAAATAATATCAAATTTAACTACCTTTGAATCAGCCATAAATAGACAGCAATCCAACTTTACCTCACTATTTCTAGGAAGTGGGAAAAACAGGCATGATATTTCTAAAGTTTTCTTTTATCTAAATTAATTGTCCTCAGTGTGGAGGTGAATGTTCTAAATTACAAAAGTGAAAACACCCATTGCACAACAGACAAAATAGAAAGACAATAAAATGTTCCCATAGATTCCATTAACTGGTGGTAAGCACCATTAACATTTTGCTGTGTGTATTCTACCACTACCCTGGGTATAGACGTGTTTATGCACGTGAGTATTTACAATTCTTGTTTATTTTAACATAATTTTTACACCCCCGGGAGCATACTGTGGATTTGGAAGCTTTTCTTTACCTAATAGTATGGTGGGAACATATTTCCATGTCAATATTTTTAACTGTTACATAGCTTTGCACTATAGCGTTCTATTTTTGACTTAGTTTTTAGAGCTCTTCCTCGGTTAAAGTGAACTGCTTTAGAAGAGCAAGAAAAGGCATTCAAATGATGTTCATTTACCTCTTAAAACGTTTGAAAGCTGTATTTCTAACATGGCGGTTCTAGTGCTGATGAAGCCATTGACCCATGAAAAGAAGAGATTCCCAAGTGTCAAAACCTAGTGTCGGGAATAGGATATCAGAGATTCTGAGTCACATCTTGACTTGTAGCAAATTAGGAAGAACCTAAATGTGTACATTCCAAATAGGGATCCTGCTTTTTCTAAGAATGTTGGCTAAAAGCGGAAGGTGAATGAGAAGACTTTGCTCCCTTTTCATTATCTCTGGATAACTCAGTTGACTAACACTGGAATTATCATCACAGGAAATACCATCAGGTAAAAAGTACTGGAGAGTGAACTGCATAAATCGGAGTTATATGTAATTGTGGTATCTCCTTTCTTTTTGAAAAATTACTTTTCTTTGCTTTTCATCTCTTTTTATTAAAAAAAGAAAAAAAAAACCTTAACAATATACCTATCCTCTTCTGTTCCTCTTCAGATGTAATGACTATTATGATCTTATGGTTTATCATTCCTAATCATGTCTTTGAATTTTATTGGAGGTATCTGTAAAAAACATGCAGCAATTTTTTTATTTTAATTTTTACTAACTGGCATTACATCCCATAAAAATAAATCATTTCCACTTTTTTCCTCTATTATAGTTCTTTTCCTTTCTTTTCTTTTTTATTATTTTTTTAAAATATGTTAAGTTGATTATTGTTTCAAGACAGTAATTTCCCATTAGGAATACATTCTATTTTATATTTTTTTAAAATGTTAATATGTTTATTATTTTTGAGAGAGAGAGAGAGAAAGAGAGAGAATGAGAAAACACAAGTGGAGGAGGGGCAGAAAGAGAGGGAGACTCAGAATCTGAAGCAGGCATCCGAGCTGTCAGCACAGAGCCCTTCATGGGGCTCAAACTAATGAACTGTGAGATCATGACCTGAGCCAAAATCAAACACTTAAGCAACTGAGCCACCCAGTCACCCCTCCAATTTGCATTGTTAATAGCAGTGTATAAGAATACAAATTTTCCTATAGCTCCACACATAAGTATCAGACTTACTCACTATTTTGCCAAATCAGTGCATATGAAATAGCATCTCATTTTTAAAATTCATCTTTTCTTGACTACAAATAAAAACATGTTTAAAAATGTTTAATGGAAGCGCCTGGGTGGCTCAGTCCGTTAAGCGTTTGACATTGCCTCAGGTCATGATCTTGGGGTTTGTGAGTTCGGTCCCCCTTCAGGCTCTGTGCTGACAGCTCAGAGCCTGGAGCCTGCTTTGGATTCGGTGTCTCATTCTCTCTCTGCCACTCCCCCACTTGTGCTCTGTCTCTCTCTGTCTCTCAAAAACAAGTAAATGTAGGGGCACCTGGGTGGCTCAGTCAGTTAAGCACGTTAGGCTCAGGTCATGATCTCGTGGTTTGTGAGTTTGAGCTCAGCGTCAGGCTATGTGCTGACAGCTCAAAGCCTGGAGCCTGCTTCTGGTTATGTGTCTCCCCCTCTCTCTGCCCCTCCCATTCTCATGCTTTCTGTCTCTCAATAATAAATAAAGAAGAAAGAAAGAAAGAAAGAAAGAAAGAAAGAAAGAAAGAAAGAAAGAAAGAAAGAAAGAAAGGTAAAAAAAAAAATTCAAATGTTTAAAGGACAACAGTGTTTCCTATTCTATAAGTTGCCTTTTTATATCCTTTGCCTATTTTTCTTTTATTAATTGATTTTTAGAAGTTTTCTATATAGTCTAGAATTTAGATAATAAGCACTTGATTTTTATTATGCTGCAAAAATTCTGTCACTGTATGATTTTTCTTTTCATTTTTATAGTGTGCTTTGATCAATAGTTCTTAATTTTAATGTAGCCATACTTATTAATTAGTCTGGATAGAGGTTTACTAATTTTATTGATCTTTTTCACAAAACAGAATTTTTGTTTCATTGAGTTTTCTTTTTTTTTAATTTCAAAGATTTCTGCTTTTGTCTTTACCCTTTCTTCTGCTTGCTTTGCACTTAATTTACTCATTTTTTTCTACTTTCTTAAGGTGGAAACATAGATCTTGGATTTGTGAAAAAAATTTTAATATAAACATGTAATGTGCCCAGTAATCACTGCGTTAGTACTTTCCACCAATTTTCTTATCTGTATTTTCATTTTCACTCAATTGAAATTAATCTCAAATTTCGTACATAATTTTCTTTCCAGTTCATAGGTGATTTAGAAGTGTGTTATTTAATCTCCAAATATTTGGGTAATTTTCCAGATGTTTTTGTTATTATTTGAGTGAATTCCATTACTGTCTGAGAGTATATGCTACATGATTTCAATTACGTTAAATTTGTTAAAAACTGTTTTATACCGAGAATATAGTCTATCATGGAGAATGTTCCATGGGCACTTGAAAACAAAATGTGTATTTTGTGTTGTATAGTGTGTTCTAGAAATGTTAATTAGGTTAAGCTGGTTAATCGTGTTGCTCAGGTCTTCTATATCCTTATCGATTTTCTTTTTTTGTCTACTTGTTATATTGATTACTGATAGATGAATGTAGAATTCTCTGACCACGTGTGTAGATCTGTATTTATCCTCTGAGCTTAATCAATTTTTGCTTCATGTATTGGGGACATCTCCTGTTAGGTGCATGTTGCAATTGTTATGTCTTGGGAAATTGAGATTTGTATCATTATGCAATATATTTTAGAAGCCTTTTTATCCTTGAAATATTTCTTGTTCTCAAGTCTACTTTGTTGACATTAAAGCTACTCCAACTCTTTTTTGATTAGCATTCACATAGTTTTATCTTTTGACCTATTTATGTCTTTATTTATTAACTTTTTTATTAAAAAAATTTTTTTTAATGTTTATTCATTTTTGAGAGACAGAGAAAGAATGGGGGCAGGGGAGGGGCAGAGAGATAGAGATAGAGATAGAGATAGAGAGAGAGAGAGAGAGAGAGAGAGAGAGAGAATGTGAAGCAGGCTCCAGGCTCTGAGCTGTGAGCACAGAGCCTGACGAGGCTTGAACCCACAAACCGTGAGATTATGACCTGAGCTGAAGTCAGACACTTAACTGACTGAGCCACACAGGTGCCCCTATGTCTTTATTTTTAATGTGGGTTTCTTGTGGACAGTAAGTAGTCAGGTCTTTTTTGTTTTGTTTTGTTTAAATATAATCCAACAATTTTGGTTTTGTTTGGAGCACTTACAATTATTGATATGACTAGATTTAGCACTACTGTTTAATTATTTGCTCCCTGTTTGTCCCCTCTCTTTATGTTCCTCTGTGCCTCTTTCCCTTCTTTCTTTTGGATTATTGGAATATTATAAATATTCCAGTTAAATTTATCTATTGTGTTTTTGACGAATTCTCATTGTATCATGTCTTCAGTGGTTGCTCTGGGGAATAGAAACCTACTTACTTCCCTTTCACAGTGTGCAGAGTTATTCTGCCAATTTAAGTAAAGTTCAGACAATTTACAACCATATAGATTCCTTGAGCCTGTGTCTTCTGCTCTATTTATCATATTTTCTTTGCATACATTGAAAACCCATCAGACAATGTGATAAATTTTGCTTTTAACGGTCACACATATTTTGAAGTTCTTAAAAATGTAGTCTTACGTAGATATATACTACGTATCTTATTCTTTTTTCATTCTTTTTTTCCAGTTTTATTGAGGTATAACTGGTATACAAAAATTGCATAGTCCAGGGATGCCTGGGTAGCTCAGTCGGTTAAGAGTCTGACTCTTAGTTTCAGCTCAGGTCATGATCTCACGGTATGTGAGTTCAAGCCCTGCATCAGGCTCCATGTTGACAGTGTAAAGTCTGCTTGGGATTCTCTCTCTCCCATTCTCTCTGCCCCTCCCCCACTCACTCTTGGTCTCTCTCAAAAATAAATAAATAAAACTTAAAAAAAAAACTTCATAGTCCATTCTGTGTAATGTGTCTGCTTTTTCAAGATTTTTTTTCTTTACTTTTGATTTTCAGCCGTGATGTGTCTTGGCATGGATATTTTGTTTTGGTGTAGTTTACCCTGTTTGGGGTAATGAGCTTTTGGAATGTATAAATTTATAGTTTTGCCCAAATGTGAGTAAATTTTAGCCACTATTTCTTAAGGTACCCTGTCTGCACAAATATCTTTCTTTTCTCCTTCTGTGACTCCAGTAATATAACTGTTAATCCTTTTGATATTGACCCACATTTTTCTGAAGCTCAGCTGATATTTTTCTGTTTTTTTCTCTCTGTTCTTCAGATTGTGTGCCTATCATTCTCTTGTCAATTTCACTGACTCTTTCACCACCTTCAATCTGCAATCGAGTCAATCCAGTGAATTATTATAATATTATGATTTCCAATTCTAGCATTTCTATTTGACTATTTTTTATAGTTTCTGTTCCTTGGCTAAGAACTTCTATCTTTTCACTCATTTCTAATGTGTTTAACTGTATCGAAAATAGTAGCTGCCTTAACACCTGTTGGTAATTCCAACATCTAAATCTTCTTGGGGTTTGATCTATTGGTTATATTCTCCACTTGTGAAGTGGTTACATTTTCCTGGTTCTTGGTATATCAAGTAATTTCAGATTTCATGCTGGCCATTTGGAATGCTGTGCTTTTTAAGCCCCTTGGTCATGTTAAAAATCCTCTGGACAAGGTACGGTTAATGGAGGTTCAGTTAGACTACAAGTTCTGCCTTGCCTTCTGGTACTGGTAGTAGTCCCAATGTCAGTTCAGTTGTTGAAGTCTTTGTTAAGCTACTTTGGATCTGTCCTATGCATTCATGACTCAAGAAATTGTCTGTGATGGCTGGCGGTTTAAATGATAGTGCAGATCTCAAAGAATTTGCTATGCTATTTTGGACCTGCATAATACATGTGTAGTTCAAGGGTAAGCACGGGTCTTTTGCAGGTGCATATCATGGAATTAGAGACGTCCATTCTCCTTAGCTGATATCTGTTCCTACCCATCCATGGTTTGAAGGTTAGCCAGATTTGGGGGCAGAATTTATATACATGATTTGGGGCTCCCTCTTTCTTATTCTGTCTTTTATGGGATTCTTTCCTGCTTTTCCAGGAACCCCAAACTCCAGCCTCCAGTTCGTTGTTCCAGAAGAACTGCAAGTTTCTTAGTGGAGTCTAGCTGTTCCACACGATGCCTGGCTTCTAGATAAATGCCATAAGAATGAGTAACTCAATCTATGCTATTCCCTTCAAAATTTCACCTGCCTTCTATAGTCTCCCTAGTTTTATCTTCTCTTTGGTGCCTTAAGTTCATCTTTTTTGTAACTTTTGTTCAGTGTTTATTATATATGAGAGCATTAACCTAAACCAGAATCATAACCCGTAATTTTTTTTACTGCCTACTATGACAACCCTTTAATAGTTACACGTGTAGGTAGAGGTCTCTCATTTTCCAACTGTCTGTCTTACTTAAGATTATGATTTGCCTATATTGGAAATTAAAACCTAATGTCCAAGATATAAGAAAATATGATAACCTTCCTACTTTTCCCCTTATCTGGACCACCCCATCCATCACCATTTTAAACTTTTCTCCTTGTTTCTGTTTCAGGTTGTGTGTTTAGTAGCCTGACTTCCATTTTCCCTGTTGATTTTTGTCAGCTGGGGATATTCCTTCCTTTATTTTGAACTTGGCTGTACTTTAAATTTAGCAGTCATAGTTTATTCATTGCTCCCAGGTATTTTCCAACACAAGGCTTAAGAATAAATAAGTCTAGTCTACCATTTTGTCGGAATTAGAGCACTATTTCGCCATCTTTATTATTTGGTTCTGTATTCTGGAAGATTCTGAAGTAGAAGCATTGTATATACTCGGTATATTGGTCATTGTCACTTGATAGAACAGATAATAATGATTTTAGTGATTATAATTTTTACTAAAAATAATCCTTATAATCACAAAAATGAATATTTCTTTTACTGTTTCATATTTTGTTCTGTAAAAATTCAATGAATACATAATGTGCAACTCCATGAGATCACCATGGTTTACCACTAGCTCATATTATCAGCAGGACATTGTTACATAAGCACCAGCATGAAATCAGGTACAGTTTATTTAGCGTTGGGAAGCTGAATCAGGAACATGTTTTTCTTCTTGAATTGTCCTCAAGAGCTCTTTAAATACATTGAACAGATATAGGAAAGTTAATCCATGTAATCATTGCCTTCTGCTTACTTAATAGGCCTGAAACGGGTTCTAAAAATGTGTTACAACTGCAATCATAGTTATGTCTGCCTGGCTGAAAGAGGACAAAGGCCTTTTCAAAATCTAGAGCAGATAACTGTGAATGTTTATTGGGGACCAGAGAGAAGGTCAAGAATAAACAGCATTTCCTCAATAATGACGCCATTTCTGTTTTATTAAACAAAAATGTAGAGTAAAATTCCATGCCTATAAAGTGTACGGAAAGTGTTTCTCTCTCTTTTGGTAGATCTGAACACGGTTCACTGAAGCTCTCTAGTCAGTATCTGGGCCAGTTTGTTTCCCTCTGTTTTATCACCAGAAACACACCTTTTACCCTGATCAGCTATTTCATAAAGATGTGTGCTGCTTGTCACTCAAATGCTAAATAAGTGAGAAGACATGGAACAGCAAAAAATGTCACTCTATTCTCAGAAGAAAAGGGCTTTTCAAAGCAGCATAATCTTTCTACATCAAAAGTGGCATTCACATTGCAGGTTATTGTCCCTGACCTTTGGGAGCCACCGGTGACCTGATGTGTATAATACAGTAACCTGCAGGTCATTTGGGAATGCTGTACAAGCAAACATTTACTCACCATTATATCATACATTGCTTGAGGAAGATTTCTGCTGAAAGTTTTTTCTTGAGTTTTAGTTAAATAACTTGCTAAATGAGTTAAAGGATCAGTTTCCATTTTGGTATTTGGGATAATGCTTTTTGGTCCAATTTTTGAAATCCTTGAAACCGGAGACCCTCAATACTTTGTGAGTTTCATAGAGATTAAAAAGCTACCCTCACTGATGAAATGGAAGACGAGTGAATGTCCTATGACACTTTGAGGTTTTCTGCCATAAAGCTTTACCTAGTTCTAGAAAACCACAACCCCAGTAGAAGTTTAACTAAGAAGTAAAAACACAAGTGACTGTTGATATTCTACCATTGATGTGTTGAGTGTGCTCGCTCTCTCCTCATTTTATCCAAGTTATTGTCAGAGGAATGTAAGGGTATTATTCTCCCAAAGCTCAGATAAGTAAGACAAATTGTAACATAAAATTTGCCAGAGACAGGTCACAGTGTTTCCCAATAATGATTTTTTAATATTCTTTCAAATATTCTTTTAATATCATGCATAATTTTCATAGATAAATTTTATTTATGAGATTTGACTATGAATAAAAGGAAAGAAATAGTATTATAGCTAGAGCATAACAAGGAATTAGTTGGGTTTTATTTTCCTCTTCTAAATAAAGGAGAAAAAGGAAAAGATATACGGCAATTTAATTACAATTCTATCCTGTGCAATTATTGATTTTGTCTGAGGAGTCAAATCATAGCCCATTTAACCTATCCCTTAATGTCAAATTCAGTTTCCATATCCTGTATGAAATCTTTATCTACTTCTCAACTTACAGCCATCTCTCCCTTGCCTGATTATTTTGGCTAGAACTGCATGTATCATTCACTGCAGTTCTTATGTGAGAACTTATGTGAGCTCCTTATGTGAGCTCCTCAAGAAAAGGTGCGTTCTCTTATTCATGTATATTCCTAGCACTCAGGCAGTACCTGGCACAAAAGTACTCATCACATTGTATCATAAATTCTAGACTGTTTCTCAGTTCACTCCCAAACTATATTGTAAAATCCTTCACAATAAGGATCATGTTTTCTAAGCTGTGAAATCCTCAGGGCCTGTCACAATGTCTGGTACACTATTGGTAACCATAAGTACCTTCTGAATATATATGTAATCATAATGAATACAAATTTATCAATTATGTATGTATATTTCATGAAACACAATATTTATAATTGGATATGATTATGAAATATCTTACATTCCTGATTACACTGGTACGTTCTTTCTGAATAAGAACAATACCTTTCGAAAAAAAATTTTTTTAATGTTTATTTTATTTTTGAGACAGAAAAAGAGTGCGAGCAGGGGAGGGCAGAGAGAGAGGCACAGGATCCAAAGCAGTTTCCAGGCTCTGAGCCATCAGCACAGAGCCTGACGCAGGGCTCGAACTCACAAACCATGAGATCATGACCTGAGCTGAAGTGGGCGCTTAACCAACTGAGCCACCCAGGTGCCTCAAGAACCATACCTTATCTTCTTCCTATATCCTTACCTTCCCCAAATCAGAAATGAATCCACTAAACACTTTTAAAATTGAATAATAAGATATAATTATGAGGAACCTCAAATTTTAAGTCATACCCCATGTAATGTTCAAAACACCTCTTGGTTCACATCAGGAAACACTTGCTGAGAATTTGCTGCATGTCAGGCATTACACTAGGCACTAGGTTTACAGGAATGGAATAAAATAATAAAATTAGGAAGACACTCCTAAGGAACTTATATAGTAGGTAACACTGATACATAATATGTTACCATAGGTAGTAAGCAAAATATGGCTATACACTGGGTATTTTGGAAGCACAGAGGAGCACTTAGCTCAACCTTGAGTTAATAAATGACTCCCAGGAGAAAATAATACATTGAAGGATGAATAAGTGTTAGCCAAGAAAAGAAAATGTGTGTTTCTTTTAGAGGGATCAGGGTGAATGAAGGCACAAGGGCTAGCAGAATACGATGTGTATTTATTAGTGTTAAATATGAAGTTAAGAGCGAGGAGAAACTGGATGTAGAAAAAGACTGCCTCAGGACATAAAGGCATTCATGTGCCAGTCTAAGGAATTTAAACTTTATCCCACAGTCAATGCAGAGTTTAAGTGTTTTAAGGACAAGAGTGCTGTGGTCAAATATACATTGTAAAGACCACTTTGGCTTTGCGCAGAGGATTGATTAAAGAGTTTGAGCAAAATAGGAGTGAAAGAAAACAGGTAGAAACTGAAATTGTGTAGGCAAGAGATGGTGAAGGCTTCTGCTTGGCCAGTAGAAGTAGGTATATAGAGGAACAGGAAGGGAGTACATTCCAGAAACATTATGAAGAAATAATTGGCCTGGCTTGGTGATGGATTGAATGAGGTATATGTAGGAGAGAGCTGAGTCAAGAATGACTTTCATCTTCCTGGAGAAGATCAGACCACCAACTAGGAGAATCAGAGTAGGGAGCGCAGAGATAGTGGGAACTGTTTGTGATATTCTGACTTGGAGGTAGTATCAAGTGCAGGTGCACAGCCTATATTTAGGCTTCTATGACTGAATCACAGAATAGATGCTAGAGCTGAAAGCAAAAGTATATACGCGGAAGATAAAGACAGACTAAATCAGATAACTCCTCAGCAGTGTGTGAAGAGAAAAGAGCAATGGGATAAGATATCGAACTCTGATTAACTTCAATGTTAAAGAAAGGGAGTAGATGAGGGAGACTTTACCTATCATAAAGGTAACAGGGGTGTCAAATCTTAAATAACATCAAAAGGCATGAGATCAATAATATCCAACAGCATCAGGAAGACATTATTCTGTCCTTTAATGTAAGTATTTTAGCAATGTTCCTCTGTGTTACACCTTGTCGTCATTTCCTATTTCTATTTCCTATTTCCTATACCTGTCGTCAGTACGTAGTTCTCATGCATAGCTTTTTAAAAATGACATGAGGCTGTCCACAAGCCACTAAGGGTGCACTAAACCATAATGCACCACAAAATGAAGAAGGGAGAGGAGCATTTGTTCACAGTTGTGACCTTCCCAGTCATGCTGGGAAAGCAGAGAGCAGGCCTATTGGAGGTCTGCTTACCAAAGGGTTCATGCCATCTCCATATTAATGGAAAACCACAGATGGCTAGCTGTACCTCATGGGCGCACCCTCCCTGAGACACATTTTAAGCAAACTGATGCTCTTTTGGACAGCTACTTAGCTCTTTGGACTATACCTATGAGTACTTTACTATATGTTTTGATGTATATTTGATGTGGGTTTTTAATGTATCTTAGAATAAACCCTCTGCACAGCTATATTCTTTTCTGTGCCCCAGAGGGATGTTATTTGTGAATCTTATTAAAAATTAACAAGAATCTACTTCCCATACTCTGTCTGTCATAGATAAAGAATGGCATATGTTGATAAACATAAGCCATTCATTGATTTCTGAAGCCAGAGGCACTGGAAAGCATCACAAATCATGTGGTAGGACTGGGCAAACTCAATGATTTATCTAAATGATGTTCAGAATTAGATGTGTCAATAAACTTCCTGGGTGGCTATAAACCCAGAGAACTCTATTTCTTTTGTAAGGGGAAAAATATAATATTCCATGAGTTGGGTCCCAGTTCGTACATTCCCAACTTCACCTGCTTTTAACTCAGCTTTATGTGTTAGAACAAAACCACTCGAGTCAGCATCCCACCAGTGATGAATACAGACCTTAAAAGAGAACAGCTAAACCCAGAACTATCTGAAAAAACATAGCTAAGACCACAAAACCTTTGTTGCAACAGACCATCATCAAAAGTATTTAAGTTCAATGCATATCTTGCTACCTTACAAAAATGAAAAGAATGACCCACTCCACCAAAACTAGAAATAACAGGGGAACTTGGGTGGCTCAGTCAGTTAAGTGTCCGACTCTTGGTTTCAGGTCAAGTCATGATCTCATGGTTTCATGAGTTTGAGCCCCACGTTGGGCTCTGTGCTCACAGCTCAGAGCCTAGAACCTGCTTTGGATTCTGTGTCTCTATCTCTCTCTGTCCCTCCTCTACTCATGCTGTCTCTATCTCTCTAAAATAAATAAATAAACTTAAAAAAGAAAAAAGGAAACAAAATAGTAGCTTTATAGAACACAGTCCGAAAAGTTTTGGGTTAATCTTTTTATTATACAATATCACAAAGAGATTTAGTTATAATATTCTCCTCTGTCCACTTCAGTACAGTGTCCAGAGAGTACCTGAAATTCTGGGCAAGAGAATTATGAAGAAGGAGCATAAACTTTAAGAGGCATTAAGCAAGTTATTTAGCCTCTATAACCTCAGTTTCCTCATCTGTAAAATGGAAATATAATTCTCTAGTGTTAGTGAGAGTACATTCTATATATAAAGTATATAAAAAGAAGTTTTAACATAATACTATGTGCATATAAAACAGATGATTAAGGGTAGTCATTACTATTACTATCATTATGGAGTTGGCAATAGCAATCATTTATTACTTGTAAACTCATTTGTCCTCTGCTAGCCAGTGACATGGAAAGAATCAAAAACTGAAGAAAAACCCTAAGATAAAAACACAGGGGTGCTGGTGGCTCAGTTGGTTAAGTGTTGAACTTCTGATTTTGGCTGAGGTCATGATGTCAGGGTTTGTTAGCTAGAGTGCCCGCCATGTCCCCCCACCCCCCACTCCTCCTGATCAACACAAAGTCTGCCTAGGATTCTCTCTCTCTCCCTCTCTCTCTGCCCCTCCCCAACTTGTGCTCTCTCTCTCTCTCTCAAAATAAATAAATAAACTTGAAAAAAATCCCCACAAAAGGAACCAAATAATATTCATTAGCTTTACCTATAAATTGGAAAAATATATATATTTCAGTTAAGTGGATATGTTTGTATATGTGTTCTATAGAAATATATGTGTTCTACAGAAACATATTTTGACAAACCACTTCACAAGACGTAACCTAATTACACACTCTGAAATATGCAAATTACCTTTTATCCAGGGAGGAATTTGGCTCACCCTAAGAACTGAGTCTTCACATAGGATATTTTTTTATTGTAAAACATTTCTATTCCATTTTTTCCACAACAAATAGAAATAAAAGATAAATGACTGCAATAAATATGTCTAATTCACCAACTTGCTTCTTTTCCAAAGATGTGTGCATTCAGTGCTGTGATTTTTAAATTGTATGCATATAATACAGCCATGTTTTCTATAACTCATATTACTTCTCCTTTAAATCAGAGTTCAATACATCAGCATGCATCATTCTTCCAGGCGTTTTGCCACCTGTACAAATTTGAGATGCCCCAAGCTAATGTATGAGAATGGCTAATTTCAGGAGTAGGCTATAAATCTCCAGCAGTGAAGGATTATGCTGAATTTGAAGGTCTCCAATGGAAGATCTGATGAAGTGAGGTGGTGGAAAGAAGGTATTGCCATAATAAACGGAGAGTGGAATAATCATGATGTAGTACTTGTGGTACTTTGTAAATTACTTCCTACACCTAAAAATGGTTGATTGAATGAATACTGGTATCCCACCAGAAGAGAGGAATGTCACAAGCATGCAAACAAAGAAACATCCCCAAACTCCATGGGGGAAAAATCCACATATTCAATATTTATTCTCAATGAAAACAGGAGAAAAGCAAGGAGCAGGAGAATACACTGTAATTATAAATGAGAAAAATGGAACTATTTCTGACACAAACCCACGAACCCATGAACCCACGAACAGTTCCAAGAATGTGACATTTAGCAGTCAAGGATCCTTTGTTATGAATGTATCCACGCACTCAATCCCCACTTAAATGAAGCATGTAATCCATTCCAGGCTCTGTCCTGGGCACCAGGGATTCAGAGATGAACAAGCTGCCTAAGACTCTATAGTATATTTGCAGTCAAATGCTCTAAAACTCTGAGTATATTTGAAAAACAGGTGAGAAAGTGAAACAATGATTGAACAGCAAATTAACTGACATGGGGTCCAGATGAAGATCACCTTACCTGGCATGAAGATAGCAGAATGCTTCCAAAAGGAAATTATACTTGAGCTGACTTTGAAGGACATGTAGGAATCCCTGGAATAAGAAGAAAGTATAGAACACATTCCAACATACAAAAAGTCAGAAGTACAAGAGCACAGGAGGTATTTAGGGGGATGACAAGCAGGGTTTCACTGTAGAACACATTATGTTGGTAGGAGAATGTCTGTAGGAAGATGACGGGGACTAAGTCATGAAGCCTCATATAAAAAAGTGATTCAAATATGTCTGGTGTCTAGCTTCTTCTGGAGATTTGGCTCCAGGGCTCCATGTGAGTCTGAGGTGACAGTGATGTCAGTAGTGTCACTTATCCATGGCTTACCATACTTACATAGAGGCACTTATGTGAATAGACATGGCTATTTACTCGAATTGCAAGGGCAAATTCGAGAATCATCTTTGACAGGGAATAACCCGGAAATTTTGTCTAAAAGCAGCTAAGGATCTTGAGCCAAGCATTAGAAGCCAAAGTCTAATGTCAAATGGGAATCTGAGAACTAGACAAATGAGTGCAAAGAGCAAGAGGACAGAAGAAGAAAACTGGTATCAATCTGGGCTAATTCTGGAAGCGGCTGAAAAACCCATGATGGAATGTTTTGGCACTCATGGTAGTTTGTTTATGTGGGTGGTTGAATAGGTCAGTTAACTGTCACACAGTAGGATCTCAGCAGAGTGTGTGATCGCATTATACCATTTGTCTATTTATATATGTGCCTCTATGCAATGATTCACCTTAGAGCCAAGAATCTCTCCTGTGCAGAAAATCTTTTAGGAATATTTACTAGCCACAGGTATCTTATTCTTTCAAAATAATTATCTGCTTGTTCATCACCATACACGAAGACCTATTATAGCCCCCAGAGTAGATGTTATCTGAACTGAACTGAAATAAAAGAGCCCTCCAATGCAGCCCTCCTCCCCCACCATTGGAAGCCAGATTCAAATTGTGACAGATCAGTGATTTCTATACCTTCCTCAGTTTTAATTTTAAGACTGATCATCTTTAATAGTGATAGCACTAGCATCAGCTTTATATAAAAATTAAAACAATTATATAGAAAACAGTAAACTAAAATTTAAAATAATAAGAGTACAAATATTAAATTTTATAACAATATATTGGGGAATACTTTACAAAGCATTATCTTTGTGACATTGAAAAAGAGAGAGGTATATTTTTATGGTCAATAGACCAGAACAAATAATTTTTATGATTGAAAAATCAGTGTATAGTTTTACAGCTTGTGTGTAGATGTAAAAAAAATCATAAAATTTCAAGAGCTGAAAGGAAAGAAAAAGACTATCTGATTCGATCCCTTCTTGTTCTGGATGAGTTGAGACCAACAAAATTATTTAATCCAAAGTTCTTTTTGCACAACTCTTTTCAGTACTTAGATGAGACACAAAACCCAGGCGCATTAGAGTCTTTATTTTCCCTAACTGTAAATTCTTAAGTACAGGCATTGTGCAGAGGTGAATATCTTTGCATCTCTGTTATGCAGCACAGAGCCAGGCATTTGATAGGAAGTCAATGAATATTTGTTGGATGAATGAGTAATGAATGAATGCTATTCCATGTATGTAGTCTGCCTATGTAAAGGGGAAAAAGTATCACACATAGGATTGTTATCTCTTTCACTAATATACATCTGCTCTGTTCATTGTCTATACCAGCCTTCATCCTGGAACTCTTTACCTAGTAAAGGACACAAGTTACCTGATTTTGGTCCATGCTAGTGAACGTAGGATTTTTAAGACTTATGAGTTCATGTGATATTGTAGGTTTCACATCATTTATTTCTAGAAGCTTAACACAAGGAAGGCTAAGTTGTTTTATATATGATCCTTTCATATTTTTATGGCAAAGATTAAGAATTTGGTTGCATGCACAAAATGTTATCAGCATTAAATTAAATAAAGTTTTTTCACAGTGGATGTGAAATTGATCAAGATGATGTATTACTATTGGGGAACCTGGGTAGTTCAGTCGGTCAGACTCTTGGTTTTGGCTCAGGTCATGATCTCACGATTCATGAGATGGATACCACCACCCCCATCCCCTACCCTGGGACTCTGTGCTGACAGCATGGAGGCTACTTGGGATTCTCTCTCTCCCTCTCTCTGTGTCTCTCCCTTCCTTGTGTGCATGTTTGCGTGTGCATATGCACCTGCTGTCACTCAAAATAAATAAATAAACTTTTAAAAAAGGTGGTAAACTAAATAAACATTTTCTTTTGAGTCCAATAAGAAGAGACCATGTTTAACCATTAAGGCATATGAAATGATACTATAACTCTCTCATTCAGTAAAATTCCTGGTCTAAAAAGCATAGCCCAATAGCCGATGTTCTTTGTAAGCAGATGACTTGAGATACTGGCTTAATACCAAAAGAATAATCAATACTTTCTTTTTCATTAAATTTTCTTGCAAAAGTTCCTTTATGCTACGGGTCAATAGGATACTTATTGCTCAGAGCTTACATATAAATAGGGTTATGTGGGCTAAGTATTACTGGGATCGTGATCTTTAGTGAGACCTCTGCTTGAAACATACCTTCCTGTTAGTAAGAAAGGGAGCAGCAGCAGCTGGTAACAGTGGGGGTCTTAAATTATGGGACAGCAAGTTATTGTCATTCCCTTACTCCTGTATTCCATAGAACTCACTCTGCAGTGCTCTGACGATGCTGTTGAACAAATGACATAAAGACAGAATTTTCAAAGAATTCTCTCTGTGGCAGAAGACAGCATGAGGGTTTTTTTGATGTTTCAGTTTTGTTCTTATATTCAATAGAAAACAAAGATTGTGATAGTACCATTCTACTTCTCACAATTTGGATTCCTTTCCTTTCAGTGAAACCAATTTCTGTACCTGTTGGTTATTCGGATTGTACTGGAATGATTATAGAAAAAGATGCCCCCTGTCATTAATGCAATGCTCTAGAGGAAAAAAACTAAGCATCTCTCTTTTAATAGCAGAAACATTTGAAATGTATTAGGAAGGCTTCCTGTGTAAGAATGCCTTATATATTCTCTTAGGCACACGTTTTGTTCTCCTATGAGACTGTATTCATGTTTCAAAAGTCTTATTCTTTGGGATATTGAATAAATTGAGAAGTTGCTATTATTTAGAGCATATATTAAATAAACATATATTTGTGACTGGTTGATTGAAGAATTTGAATTCATTGGGATGTTATGATGAAATAGATTTACTTGTTCCAATAACTTTTATTCAATGCTGAATCTAACCTTCTCATTGGGTAAAATATCTCTTCATGACATCTTGGCCAAATTCCAGAACTTTCCTGATACTCATTGTTATTAGAATAGTTGCAGGTTCTTTATAAAGTTTATCTCCCTTCAGTGTCCAGTGCTAACTAGACATGAATTAGGCACTGTGCATATATTATTCCCTGATAGAACACTATAAAGTAACTACTTTTATCATCCCCATTTTACAGATGAGGAACTTGAGATTCACAGAGGGTAAATTACTTGTACAATTTGTATAATAACAAGCAGTGAATAATCTCAGCTTCCTGATTCTACAGTCTGAGCAATTTCCAATAGAATACACTAAACAATATTAAACTCTTCATTGCCATTTGTATAACAGGTAGGTCACTTTTTAAAGACAAGTGTTTGCAATCGTCTGGAAGGACATTCTCTAAAATTACATCTCGCTATTTCTCATGAAGGCTCCAGAGGTTAAAGTTTATAAATCTGTTTTCTCCCTTAAGAAAAATTTTTCTTTTGCAATTTTGTTCATGGACCTTGATGTGACCAATTTCTAACATTCAATCATTAATATACATCAATGGATCGGCAATGTCAATATCATTATTAAGTGCTTTAGTATGTGTACAGCACTAACCATAAAATCGAGATTCCTTACTTACAAGTTACATAGCTGAATGTAATGAAGACTCTTGGGCCTTTACTGGTTCTTGTCCAGCTCATTCAGAGAAGGATGGCAGGTTTTGCTTAATAATCATTCGTATGGGATGCATTCCCCATTTTGCCACATTAATTCTCTTCTTTAACCTATGTTCTCCATTTTCTCTAATTTCTGCTTGACTTCTAAAGCATAGCAACTGTTAGACATTCATTTTAGTTTGCTGTTTGCCTGACATTTTTATTCTTGTGGCCAATATTTGATCTTCAAACCCATGTTACTGGGAATTGCTGATATGTTTATTTTCAATTTTCCCAAAGAGCTCCCTTAGCAGGTTTGTAGTAATGACTACAATGATATGACACGTTCCTTTTTGAAGATTGACTTAGAAGAGGCTCTGCATATTCTCCCTTCCAAAATTCTCATGATTTTCTTTCTCTTCTCTTGATTGTACACTTATTTTTGTTTTAGTATTTTTCTACTCTAATGTACTGACTTTATGTAAGCCTTCCTAAGTCTCCTTAGCATTCAGTCATTTTTCTTTGAACAATACTTGATATTATATGACTTGGGATTCCCGCAAAGAATTTAAAGAATCTTAGCAAATATGATAATGTTTATGTTCACCTCAACCAAAATAGCTCACAAGTATGTAATCAGATCCTTTCACCTAATGGTGAAAGATGGTCTTGTGAAGTTCAGCTTAGTTTGGCTACCCAACTTTTTAGGACAAACAAGCCTAATTGTTGCTGTGACTAGGAAAGTAAGACCTCAGATTCAAGATCTAACTCGTCTAAAATTTGCCTGAAATTCTAGTGCTGCTGCTTACTTGCCTATTCAATTATCCAGATCATCTGATTCAAATGGAGTCTTCAGGAGTTTGACTCAATCTCTACTTGACTTTCTATACCCCATCTGAATAATTGTCCTTCAAGCAAAGATACACTGAAATAAATTGTAACAGATATTTAAAAAATCATTTTGTTTTATTTCATTTTTCATAATAATAGGTCTACTCATCAATCCCCAACCTCTATTTCCCCCATCCCTACCTCTCACCTCCCTTCTGGTAACCATCAGTTTGTTCACTAGAGTTAAGTCTATTTCTTGGTTCCCCCCCGCCTCTCTCTCTGTCTCTTCCTTTGCTCATTTATTTTGTTCTTTAAATTTCACATATGAGTGAAATCATATGGTATTTGCCTTTCTCTGATTGACTTAGTTTGCTTAGTATTCTACTCTCTAGCTCCATTTATGTCATGGCAAATGGCAAGATTTCATTCTTTTTTATGGCCAAATAATATCCATTACACACACACACTCATTTTATATATATATATATATATATATATATATATATATATATATACACACATATATATATGTGTACACACACACACACACACACACACATACATACAAACATACACATACAGTTTATTTACCCATTGACCTGCTGAAGGATGTTTTGGTTGCTTCTAAGTTTTAGCAATTATGAATAAAGCTGCTATAAACATCCATGTGCAGTTCTTTTGTGTGGATATGTTTTCATCTCATTTGAGTAAACACCAAGCAGTGTGAATGCTGGATCGTCTGGTAAGAATATGTTTGGTTTTGTTAGAAACTGCCAAACTGTTTTCCAAAATGGCTGTACCATTTTGCATCCCAGCAACAGTGAGTGGGTTCCTGCTGCTCCACATCCTCACCAGCATTTGGTGCTGTCAGTGCTCTAGATTTTGGCCATTCTAATAGGTGCGTGGTGGTAGGTCACTGTTGTAATTTGCATTTCCCTGATGCCTTATGATGTGAAACATCTGTTCGCATGCTTATTTGCCATTGATATATCTTCCTAGGTGAGGAGTCTGTTAAAAGTCTTTGGCTCACTTTTAATCACATGGTGTCAAGATGGGTACCGCATACCAGGTACCAATCCCAGGGGAAGGGAGATGGGCATCTATATGTAGAGGAGAGTAAAAAGCATCACCATGCCACCCACCAGGAATGGAAGTCCAAACAATTCTTCCCATTGCTTCTTGGTTTCAGAGTCACTAAGGAAATCATAACACAGTCAAGCACTGGATGGAACAACATTTTACTTACATAGAGGAGAGACCGAGCAAGATCAGCTTCAATAGTGGGTGTCAGTCCCCCACGGTCAGAGGATCTTTCCCCCTCTGCTGCCACAGTGGAGAAGGAACCCTGTCTTCTCCAAGTGGATGACAGACAATGCCTACTCTTTAAAAAGAGACAGAGTACTCATTGAGCCTGAAACAAAGAAAGATAGTCTCACACAAGGTCAAGTCCAGCAAAGAGGGTTTTCTATCTCTTGGTAAGGAAATGTTCCAGGCCCAAGGCCCATCCATACGCAGTAAAGTGGGAGGAGAAAGACTCCTCATGAGAATGTCTTTCCCAACAGGTTGTTTGTGTTCTTTTTGTTGAATTTGAAGATTTCTTCATGTATTTTTGGTAACAGTCCTTTATCAGGTATGTCATCTGCCAATATTTTCTCCTGGTCTGTGGTTTGTCTTTTCATTTTCTTGACAAAGTCTTTTACAGAGCAGGTATTTTAAATTTTAATGGAGTCCAGCTTACCAATTCTTCTCTTTATGGATTCTACCTTTGATATTATATCTAAAAAGTCATTGCCATACCCAAGGTCATCTAGGTTTTTCCCTATGTTATCTTCTAGGGGTTTTATAGCTTTGTATCTTACATTTAGATCTATGATCCATTTTGAGTTAATTTTTGTGAAGGGTTAACTTTTGTGAAAGCTGTTCTAGATTCCCCTTTCTTCTTCTTCTACTCCTCCTCCCCCTCCCACTCCCCCTCCCCCTCCCCTCCTCCTCCTCCTCCTCCTCCTCCTTCTTCTTCTTCAACACAGGAATGTCCACTTGTTTCAGCACCATTTGTTAAAAGACTATCTTTTCTCCATTGCATTGCTTTTGCTCTGTTATCAAAAATCAGTTGCCTATATTTATGTGGGTCAATTTCTGGACTCTCTATTCTGTTCCATTGATCTATTTGTCTTTTGCCAATACCACACTATCTTGCTTAGTGTCACTTTATTTTTTTAATTTTTTTTAATGTTTATTTATTTTTGAGAGAGAGACAGATTGCGAGCAGGGAGGAACAGAGAGGGGGGAGACACAGAATCTGAAGCAGTTTCCAAGCTGCTTCAGCACAGAGCTCGAACTCACCAACTGTGAAATCATGACCTGAGCTGAAGTCAGACACTTAATCGGCTGAGCCACCTGGGAGCCTCAACTACTGTCACTTTACGGTAAGTCTTGAAGTCTTTTTTTTCCCATTAAAACTAGAAACAAATAAAGGATGTTTCCTATCAACACTGTTTTTCAACATTGCTCTGGAAGTCCTAGTTAATGCAGAATGACCAGAAAAGGGAACAGAAGGTATACAGATTGGGAAGGAAGAAATAAATTTGTCTTTATTCAAAGGTGACATGATAGTCTATGCAGAAAATCTGAAATTTTGATATGTATGTTCTCCTTGCAGAAAGTTTTAATTAAGTAAGGCAAGTCAGATTTTATATTTAAAATAGTTGGGAAATAAAATTCACTTTATAGATATGTACCCACAGCAATCTTGGTAAGATTTTACCTGTTTCATGAGTAATACCTTTAACAGGGTTTTCTTGATGACCCTAAACTGCGATTTAAGGTCTAATTCTTTGTTAAAATAATGACTTTGCTGGACATCTAGCTGTATGCCCTTGTGTGTATAGAAGAAGCTTTTCTTTCAGGCTGAAGGAAAGCAGAATTTAATATTTTTCATTGGATAAAGATGAAAGATTATAGCAACAGTGGAAAGGGAATGGCTTCTATTCTAGAGTGTCCTGGATACGGTATGCCTACATATAGCTGGAGCAGAAGCACATGTCCTTCATGAAAGAAAGACTCAGGCACAAGCAGCACTGTGTAGGTTCTTTAGTAAAGACTGAGCCATTCTCACCTCCACAGTGCATTGTTGGTACCCAGAAGATATCAAGGAGGTGGCCCCAGCTCACCTGTACTGGTGCAGCGCAGCTATGGCTGGCTGTGACCAGGGTCCTCCTCAGGTAGTTTGCAGGTAACAAACCACGAATAGATCAGAGTGGAGGCAGGTGAGTTGCCTTCATGTGTCGGGCATTCCTGGAACTATCTGAAAACAACTAGAAAGATCAAAGAAAAGGAAGAGATTTGTCTGTCAGTAGATGGGAGTAAGGAGATAACAGAATTTTAATATTCTTTGTTTTCACAGGTTGATGGTACTAGACAGCCAGAGTCACTCCCCTTTCATAAAGATGCATTTTTATTACAGATAAGGACATGCTGGACATAGAATTTGGGGAATTTTTATGGTCAATAATAGACTTTTCTGTGTGTGCAAGTGTGTAAATTATTTAAAACCCACCGTGTATAGTACCACACAATTAAACTGCTACATATCCATCCAAAATATTTATTTTCGCAACTCGCATGATCAATATTGACTATTGCAGTTACTTGATTATATCAGAATCCACATCAGCGTGCCTGGGTGGCTCAGTTAAGTGTCCGACTCTTGATCTCAGCTCAGGTCATGATCTCACAGTTCATGAGAGTGCAGAACCTATTTGGGATTCTCTCTCTCCCTCTCTCTCTGCCCCTCCCCAGCTCACTTTCTCTCTCCTTCTCTCAAAATAAATAAACACTAAAAAAAATCTATATCAACTATTAAGACTGACGAAACCATTATTTTCGGTGTACAGATCCATTCAATGTGTCTTAAGCTTCATTTTTAAAAAGTGGACTACAGATTGTTTTGTTAAGAGAGGACTCACAGAAGAGGTATGAGAGGAACCCTGCTCATGCATGAGCTCTTTGGATGGGCAGGAGAATGTGCTTCTCCTCACAAGAGAATAATAACAAGAGACAATATCAACCTGCATTTGCATAGCAAGATTTTCAGGCCCTTTTTCTTCTCCCATTTCGTATTATTCTCATGTTATTTAGACAGCAAAATTATTCCTCTCTACATCATGCAAATGATGAGACCAAAGAGAGGTGCACTGAAAACCTAGTGAACAGGAAAACACAATCCCTTTGCCTAGGATGCCAGCATACTTTCCTTAGACCACTGAAGAACTTTAATTCTCTGTGTGCCCTGTGTTCAGCAAGTGAATTATGAACCATCTCAAAGTTCATTCAAATACATTTAAATTCTCCTATTTTTCTTTCTTTCTCTGGACACTTTACCTGGCTTACCAGAGGAATAAAAAACCAAAATTGGCAGACCTGAATCACAAAGAATGGAAAACTATTTCATTGGTTTAATAGGAAACATCTGCTGGGTTGGTTGGACCACTACTGGCTATACAATTCTTTTACCCTTTGTGCTTTTAGTGATCATTGTATGTGCCTGAATTATTTTCTTAACTACATGGTACACTCTTCCAGGGAATAAATGATTATTTCTACTTTATATTCTTAGCACCTATGCTTAAACATTGGTAGTCATTAAAAATGAATTTTTGTTGATGATGTTTATGTAGAAAAGGGCTTAACATATGCATACACTATGGATCCAGCAGTTTCCAAATGAATAAAAATTGCTGAATGAGTAACTTCTTTCAGGTTATTAAATGTACCATGCAACCTAGGCATGGCTCAACATCTGCTATATTTTGGCTTTTTATATTGTATCACATTTCATACAGGAAATGTCACTATAATACTAACTTTATGATGTTTTCCTCTATTGGTGTATAGTATATTTTGATCTATATGAAGTTCATTCATCCAGAAAACACTTACTAATCTCCTTTTATATGCCAGACACTGGATATGAACTTGGCACATGGGATATGCATAAAATTGGCCCAGACTTTAAGAAACTTTACATTGTATAGCTAATTTAAAACATGTTGTACATTCTTCTGTTTTTTTTTCTATTTCCTCTATTGCTTCTTACTCCCCATTTCTCCTTGAATTTTCTCATATTTGTTTATATAGCCTGGCAGCAGCTGTTTAGTAACAAGAGGGCTTCCATTTATTGAGTACTCACTGAATAGCTGTGAGGAATGGTGTTAAGTGCTCTTCACACAATGATGCTTTGTTGATTAGCGCTTAAACCTTAGAGCAAACCTACTAGGTGGTTATTATTGTCTCGTTCATGTTATAGCTGAGAAAATAAAGGTTTGGAGTGGTTGCATAGGACCTGTGTCTCATGTAGGGGAGCCAGGGTTGACGCAGATCTTCCTTCTTCAAACTCCACTCACTTACCCACTACATCATAGTGCTATTTAACAAAGGGTGGAGTCAATTATTGATGTAATGACAGACCTTTTGTGGCATGTACACTTTTATTTCTCTAATGTATGTGCATCAATAGGAGCACATGTAGAGAATAGGAAAGTTGTAGAGAGGGGCTTGAAATAAGATCCAGGAAGGCTGGAAGAAGTGAGACTGTTTAGATGAAGAAGAAGAAGAAGAAGAAGAAGAAGAAGAAGAAGAAGAAGAAGAAGAAGAAGAAGAAACTTTGAGGGGATAACACATCTCTCTGTGTCTAGGGCTGTGGTGTGGAAAGGGAATATTACCTCTTAAACACTACTCCAAGGATACAGCTAGAAAAAGTTCCAAGTTAAAAAGAAACAAGTTTGGGCTTAATACCAGCAAATATTTTCTGATAGAATTGTTACAGAAGAAATAAACTAACTCAGAATGAAGGGAATTCAGCTGGTGTAGAGGTTCTAACATGACAGTGTTGTGGAGGGGTTTCTGCAGAATGGGGAGATCAAAGAGACTGTGACTGTGGTCCTGCCTCTGGAGCTGAAAAATGGTCTTAGAACATCCCCCAGGATTAGCCCTACTGAGCAGTAGATGTCACTGTTTCATAGAAAGAGCGGTAAAGAGGCACCTTCCTGATTGTAAATGGGATACTCAGAAAAGATGTATTCAGATCTCTTTTCATTTTCTGCGGAGAAAAGTTTCTAAAAACTATTTATATCTAAGAAACATGCAATGAGAAATCCAATATTTTATAGCATTTTGCTTTAAGAAGTCAGGCCTTATTTTTATTGGAAGGTTTAGTCCAACATTATGGTGGAAGATTATACTAGGCCCAAAGGTTTCCATGTATAAGATGAGATCTAAAAGAAGACAAACTTCTTGTTCCCTAGATGCTGCTGCTTGTATAGAGGATGATATACACACTCTCAATATATGCATATACACACACACACACACACACACACACACACATATATATATATACACACCCCAACACACACACATTTTGAACAAATGCTTATTCTGTCCCCCTTTCTGGCCCCTTATTATTTCTGTACTTAACTCAAGGTCTTTTAGAAAAAGGGTATGATGTTGTATATATTGACTAGTATTTGTATTTCTCGATTTGTAAGACACTTAAGCTGAGATCACTGTAAATCAAGTTCCAAGCAGAGGGAGGTTTTTCTTGATAATCTGCAAAACCCAAAGGTTGGGAATGAAGCAACTTCTCAGCCCCAGAGAATGTTACAGGGTCACTGACACTGTTTAGCAATAGGAGACAGCAAAGCCCTCTGGACCACATTTCAAGGGTTTCCTCTTCCCTCTGCTTTGTCTTGTCAGTTCTGATGATCCCCACTGGCTCACACAAGACCTGATCCTCATTTGACCTGTCTCTCTGGGGAGCTTTTCTCTGGGAAGACGTTTCTTTCACTTCAAAGAGACTTCAAAGACAGAGAGAGGGAAAAGAGCAGCTGGGGTCCTCAAAACCTGCCCTTTTCCTTGGCTGTGTACTGCTTTCAACAATGGCTTCCTAAGAATCTATAAACGTATGTAACTCATGGTTGCATTCTTTTAAGGAGCTTATAGTCACAGAGGAAGGATGAAATATGACAAATGACATAATAAAAGGTGGAATGCACCCTAAAATTAGAACAAAGGGCCATATGTTTTAAAATAGGATAGTGAGCTGGAGTAATCACAGAAGGTTTTTTGGAGCATATGAAATTTTAATTAGGATGCTGAAGGATGGGCAGAATTCTGATACTAAGAAAATGCTGGGGAACGACATTGTAAAAAAAAAGAATGGTCACAGTCTATATAGATCAAAGGTGGAAAAGGAAGGGATTTGGGGTTCTTGTTCAGATTGGCTGAAATGTGGGGTTCATAACGTGGAAATAAAGCCAAACCAAAATCATGATCATAATCTTGCTCTGCATGTGAGGATAGACATCAAATGGCTTTTGGGAGGGAAAAGATAGTTCTAAAAGGAATGCTTTAGAAAGATACTATGTTGCTGTGGTCTTTTCTGTACACTGGTGATCTTTATCACGGGAGGCCAGATCATCTGTTGAGAGTAAGGAAGGTATGTATGCAATTGAGATCTTTAGAAGCATGGAAATTTTGGGTAGTTACTATAGGAATTTTGGCTTTATAGGAGAAAAAGAAAGCACTGCAATGAGGACCAACAGGCTGAAGTCAGAGAGCACAGATTATGAAACATGAGTTAGTAACTGCCACCATAATGCTTCAGTTAACAGTGCTGGAGTGGAAGCATGGAAAGCAGATGGTGACAGCCACTAAAGGCTAGGAATGTGCATGATGAGTAGGACACAGAGTAAAGAAGACTAGGAAATCTCAGGTACAGAGAGGGCAGTTTTGAGAATGACTGAACACTAGCTTCTGTTCAAGTGGAAAGAAAATAAAGCATATACGTGTATCTATAATCTCCAAGCACCTATGTGTGCCAGGTAAGGCTCTAGACAATATTAATAAACTATGTGAATTAGATGTTGATGTAATTGTTTTACAGATAAAGAGATGGAGAGTTAGTAAGGCACTAGTAGGACTGGTATGAGACAGAATTGGGATCCAACCCAGATCTGCCTGATGGAGACAGAAGAAAGTGGTTGCCAGTTGCCTTATGGATCGACGGCAGAGCAAAGATAATGAAAGGAGGGGTCTCTTTGGAGAAGCCTGGGTCAAGCCTGTTGGGATGCAAAAGAAGGATGATACAATGCAGGCCAAGGGGAGTTCAATTATTGTCTTGATATTCATTTCATATCTTTGATGCTTTGATAATGAGATTCTCCAGAATTAGTAGAATATGGTAAGACTGGCTCAGCCATGGTAAAAATATCAATTATAATAAATCTTAAGATGAGAGAACAAGATCTAACAGAATCTCTCATGATCCTATAAAAAAAATACTACTCTGGCCGGAAGGAGTCATCCACAGTCAGTCACTCTGCTACAGCCAGGGCCCATCTAAGAGATAACCTCAAGCTGTGAGTCCTGAAGCACCCTGGGGCATTTGGTTGAAGGTGGGAGAGAGTGCCAAAGCCAGGAAACAGGGACACTGAGCCACTGTGGACCAGGTCTAGGCAGGGGTATCTGCCTGGTGACACTGCATGCTTGGCCAGTTCCAGTCTCTGGAAAGAGATTTACAGAGCAAGAAGCCGGGGGCTTGGAAGAAGGAGAGCTGAGACTTGAGCCCTTGTGCAACCTTCACGATTGCCCCATTGTAAGTGCAGTATTGCTCATCACAGACACCTTCGTGTTGAAGAGCTCGTGTTCTGCAGTCAGAGCTGCTTTGGATTCCCACCACTGTCGTTTACTCACCATGTAATTTTGAGCAAATTGACTCCCTGCACTTCAGCTCTTTCATTTCTGTATAAAGGTGGGACTACGATATCTATCAGATTAGCTACTTGATATTTGCCCTACAGCTAATAGTACATACAGTTTACTGGCACATTGACCGAATTAATAAATGGTAACTGCTACTAGCTGATAGTAAGTCATGGAAAAAAGGAAAGAAACTAACTGCTTAATAATAGAAGTTTGCTTAAAAAATGCCGACCATTTTGTATAAAATCACTAAATTGTATTCATGGTAGGATCTCATTTTTGTAAAAGAAAAGGACGAGGAGGGTTGGAATAAAATGAGACACAGTGTGAGGATGAATTATCGATCGTCCTGTTTGTGTATATCTTTCCTGAGTAATATGTGTTACTTTTGTAATAAAAAAATAAGTTAAACATTTTATTAGAGGGGTTGTACTGAGAAAGTGAAAATGTAGTTCTAAGGAATATTTTTAGGTTTATGTTTCTCATTATTCTGTAATCTCAAATTCAAAATGCTCCAAGGTTTACAAAAGAACATTTTGAGTTCATTTAGTGTTATAACTACATTACAATATTATACCTGGTGAATTCCAAAGAGATACATTTATGACTCCATTTGTATTAGCCCCAATTTTCTCTATTTAAACACAACTGTTTTTATTTGTTCTGTTCCATTTCATTTCGTGTCCATTCGTAAACATATACCACATATTGTAATCATAGAGAATGTCGAGATTTCATATGCCTCTTTCTTCACTTAACGTTTTTCATATTGCCCCATTGTCTCCAGATTTATGACTTTCATGTCTGCTAAGTAATATTCTATCGAGCACCATGATCTTATTTGTCAATTTTCTCTAAGGTTTAACATTTCAGATCCTCCCACATTTTTACAAGCATAACCCAATCCCACTGCCATAAACTTTTCTGCAAATGTAATTTTTTTCTTCTTGTGAACTCTTTCCGTAGGGTGAAGTTTTCAGAGGTAGGGCAATATTTTCTAGTTCTTAAAATTTACTGTCAGATCGCATTTCAAAACCACTCTACTCTATTTACAATGCCACTCTCCTGACAACTTGCACAGCTGCGTGATCTTTTGGCCCAATCTCACTATTATCATTTATTATCATTTTAATTTGCATTTCACTGATTACTAGCAGGTTTAAGCACTTGCACTGTTAGGTTTACTTTTTATGTTTCTACTGGTAGCTCTGATGCTTGTAAATAAATGCAACTTTTTGAGGTGTGATTGGAGCAAAGAAAGTCCCTTCATCGTTGGCCTTTCTCTACTTGATTTAAATCCAACAAAAAGTATTCATTTTACTTTTGAGGTGCCCCCAAAATGCCAAGTGCCATAACTGGAGATCAAAAATAGAAAACAAATATACAAATTGTTTTGCTTTCATGCCATTCCACACTCAGGAAAGAAACCAAGGGCCTCAGACTTGTCCTTTCTCAATATTTTGAAGCCTGATGGCACCAATCCAAGGGTCTCCTGGTGGAATTAGTTTTAGGGACAGCCAAAACACTCATACTCTGGACAACAGATTGGATTACTGACCAGGATCAACTCTTAATGGGCCACTTGTTTGGTCGTTATAGCAACAAAACTTAATTTAACATTCTGTTATCCTATCAATGGTTCAGCAACTAACCCTCAAACAGCCCATTCTGTTGAGCCTGAAGCCTGCCTTTCTCTCTTCTAGAATTCTTATGCCAATGTCCATCTGATAATTTTCAGGCCTTAGTATTTCAGCTGAAAGTTTTCAGGGCTTAGTATTTCAAGCTTGAAATGTGTGCCCCCACTCCCACCCGCCCCCCACAAGGGATCCAGCTCTTCCTCTGGATGTTTGCGTCAACTTAAGTCAGGAATCATAGAGGATGCACACAGTTGCACTGCTGGACAAAATGAGGTGTCACTCATTACATCTGGACCTTGGGAAACTGAGGGAATTTGATTTGCTTTACTCATTATTCTGGGAGAACCAGAGAAAGTCCCTGCGCTGGCTGAACAAGCAGGTTCTCTCCTTTCTGGAGCTTCCTGGGGTTATAGCTGTCCTTCATTAATCATGCTGAATGTGACTCTTCCTCTAGGACCATTGAGCTCAACAGGCTAAATCACATTTTCAAAGGGCTGTAACTTCATACATATTTCAACAACGACCTAAGAGGTTCCATACACTTTGACGATTTGGGGTAAACGCTTCACAGAACCCCTTAGGGAAGCAAATGTGGTAGTTTAACTGTGGCTCTAAATGTAAAACTATACCTGGATATATGTTTGTTCCACTTATAAGAAATTTTACATTCTATCTTTAGCTAAGTGTTACTTACACATTTATACAAAAATGTATGACATTTTTCATCCAAGAACCTATTTTTAATTCAAATTAAAACTGTGTATGTATGCGTTTATGAAGTCTTAGAGTTAAAAAAAGAGTCTTAGGGGTGGAGGCAATGCTTGATTGAAGCCAATATATAAGGCTCCACTACCAGTAAAGAAGCTATAAATATTGCTTCCTGTTGCTCATGTGGAAACATTAAAAAATGTGTTGAACTGAGTCAAATGTATCTTCCTGTGGGTTCTCCCACAAGCTACGATATGCATAGTCTGGATGTGTATTCTATTTAAGAAAACAATGACCTAGATACATTTGATTTTAATTTCTAAGGTTTTTTTTTGAAAAGACATTTTATTTTTGCTAACAAGACAATGCTACCAGCCAACCATGAACCCATGTAGAATATATATTTTGAGCGCATTTATTTGCTTTTGCAGTAGTAGGGATGGATTTGATTTTTTTACATGTTATTCCACTTTCTGCCTCCAACCAACAGTATACATGGGGGAAATGGTTAGCCAGAATTTAGAGCACAACAAAGCTAACTGACTTACAAAATGATTGAACCCAGAAAATTGTCCTGTTCAGTTTGCCAAGGCAGTTTTCTGTTACATGCTATCCTTTTAAATAGAGACCATGGCAAGCTGGAGCTGGTTACTCAATCTTATTTCTTTAAGACAGGGAAGAATTAATAGTCTCTTGTAAGCAATGTTGCTTCTTTCTACTTGCTTTGTTGTTGACTGCATGCCCGAACCATTTAGCAAATCTAATGCAGCAGTTTTTAAAAAGAACTTTCTTCTAACCTGTCAATAATATCAGAAAGCTGAGAGGTTGGGTGATGGTTCCTGACTTTGTTTTGATAAAGGCATCACATTATAACTCTCAGGCAAGAACTTGGTAGTTTGTGTCAGCCTTGCAAAATTCCTAGACAGAGAGAAATTTGCTAAATGTGCGTTCCTCTGTTTTTTAAAGAGCACATTACTTCTATTTTTTATAAATTGTTTTTAAGCCAAGGTCACAATGACTTGACCTTGACCTTGAGTCAAGACTCAAGGTCATCCTATCCTGGTTAGGGCCTTAATTTCTTAGGTGCACAAATTTCACAGATTGATATTCTCTCTTTCTCTTTGCCTCTTTCTTCCACTACCTCCCTCCCTCTTTTCCTTTACCACTTCTTCTCCTCCTTCTCCTTTTTCCTCTCTCTCTGTTCTTAAAATTGTTTTAAGTATAAAATGTTTTCCTTTGCTGCTTTTGTAATGACATTACCTCCTAAGGATGGCCTTAGGACTGCCTATAGGAATTCACATAGGGTTGGGAGACCTCCCCCAGGATGATGAAAGCTCCCTCAAGCCCCTCTACTAGGCAGCACCACCTGGACACCCACTCTTTATATTCCATCAAAACACAATATGCTGATCCCCGGTCAAATACTTGATTCTTTTCTTGACGTTACCTGCCTTTGTGCATCTGCTTCTGCTTTCCAGGGTAGATGGTAAATATTCATTTTTGTTTAAATACTCTCATAAGCATTCTTGTGAGTTCTATATCCTTTCAAAACTCCCTTCTTTGAAATGGGAGCACTCAGTAAAAGTGGTACCTGTGATTTTTATATGTATGGTTTACATGGTGACCATTCACCCATGCCATTTAGTTACTTATGTCAGCCATTAGTCTTATCAGTTTAGCTGATGTTGCTTTGAAACTTCCAAATCTTGTTTAGCTTTAGTTTTAGCTAACATGAAGAGAAGAGTTTGACAGATATGAAATTTAGTGCTATAGATAAATGGATTCATGTAAAAGCTGAGTGAAAGATGGCTTTCCAGTAAATACCTTATCTGTCCCAAATTCTCAGTGAATTATAGCGTGACCATGTAGGCTCGCACACTCTAACGCAACAAGGGTTACCAGTTTTTTTTTAATGTTTATTTATTTTTGAGAGAGACAGAGACAGAATGTGAGTGGGTTAGGGGCAGAAAGAGAGGGAGACACAGAATCCGAAGCAGGCTCCGGGCTCTGAGCTGTCAGCACAGAGGTTAGGGAAATCTAATTTACTCATATAGCGTTGAAGAAACAGACACGAAGGTTGTTACTTGCTCAAGGTCACACAACTGGAGGTGGAGTCGACCTGAGCCGAAGTCGGACGCTCAACCAACTGAGCCACCCAGGCGCCCCAAGGGTTACCATTTTTAAAACAAATACATATGGATAAGTCAGGATTGATAATCAAACATGCCCTACTTCTGGTATTTCAGACCATAGTAAGGAAAGAAAAAGTTCAATTTGAAAAGCGACCTCACTTTTCTGCCCCACTCTCTGATGATGAAAAGCACTTAACATTGGCCTTGTTGCTTTGAAAAAAGAGCTCTTGTGCAGATTTGGATTTTAGCCCTGGCTCCATCTCCAGTTGTGTGACCTTGAGCAAGTCACAACCTTCGTGTCTGTTTCTTCAACGCTATATGAGTAAATTAGATTTCCATAACCCCTTCAGCTTAAAAAGTCTACAACTAATACAAAAGTAAAAGGATCCATCTATTTAGAAGTAATAAATCCATTTTATTTTTCATTGTGCGTTTGAAAAGCAGTCACACAACATGAGTTGGATTAAGTAGAAGACCCAGCCTGAATGAGGCTAGCCAGGACTAAGGTTAGATGAGTATTCAGTCATCCTCCTGAGAACTCTAGACTCTTCCATGAAGTCACCATCCAAAAACATATCACAGTACATTGTTCTCATGAACCCGTCAGTCAGGCGAGGGTCTCCTAATAATAATGATCAAGTAATTATTACCTTTTATAAGTTATCTTATTCTTTCAGTCAAGAATGAGAAGTTACTCTCTCCAAGACATTGTTTGGGCCAGTGTGTGGGATTACTATATGCATTTTTAAAGATCAAACTTCGAAAGATTTTTAGCAATAAAGCAGGCTACCGTGCACATGAAAAAATATACTTCTAAGTGGCAGAGAAAAAGCTCTGATTTTTACAATAGCAAAAGACTTTGAGTCAGATTCTTTGATTAAAATTCAATTCCCCACGAAGCTTCTCATGTTTCTTATCACTTAAAAAATCATAAAATATTTCTGCTCAAGAGGCATAACTCAAACTCCAATAAAACCTGCATATTTTCTGCATATTTCTTCCCAACAACTATATCAAAGCAATAGTGTTAGGCAGCCTGGGAATAAATGATACTCAGTTTAAGCTTCACCACGGTCTTAAGCCAAATGATGTTGCCAACAGTTCGACAGCGATTAGCTCTAATAGAGAAGAAATGACAGCCTGCAGAATTTCTTCTCAAGTTTCTTCCAATTGTCAGTGAGTCAAAACCACAGTCACTGATGCAACAGCCCAGAAAGAGAAGGGGAGTTGAAAAACTTCCAACAACTGTCAAAGGAACTTCTAGTCTTTCTTAAGTTTTTAAATTAAGTTTTACTCATGTCAACCCCATCAGCACAAAGGAGTAAACTAAGACTGTGTTTATATGACACGACAACAACCAGTCAGTTAAGTGGGGAGTGAACTCAAATTCCTTGATTGACTCCAGTTTTTACTTACAGTTTGCTGTTTCAGTGTATTTAATTGGTCACAGTCTTAACATGCACATACTCAGTCAGTAAAATTCATGTGGCATTTAATCACTACTAACAACACTGTCCAAATTAACTCTGGAAATCTCAGGAATATATAACATAACAGCTCTTAGTCAATGTAAGTGCATGTTCATTTCTGAAAAGCAGTTTTGCTTTGAGCTGTCACTGAGAAACAGTGTAGATGAAAGCAAAGAGGGTGATAAATGCGGTATCCAAATAAATTAGACCCAGAGTAATTTAAACAATGCAAGGGTTGAAAGAGCAACTCTAACTGCACTGTTATTTAAAGATAAATTCAAACATACGCGTGAAAAATGGTGAGTATTTCAATTATATGATGTTGTAATTACAAAATTATATTTTGGATAATAATCCATAATGTTTTACTTTTTCTTTCTGAAAATTTTATTTTTAAGTAATCTCTGCCTCCAGGGTGGGACTCAAACTTACAACCCTGAGATCAAGGGTCACATGCTCTACCGACTGAGCCAGGCAGGCATCCTAAACCATAACGTTTTAGATTGGCAAAAATAATAAACAGAAACAATGTCTACTTATTTACCAAATGAATTAGTAGATAGGTATCATATTTTACCTACCTTAGCGTTGTGCAGTTTATACATATTACAGACTAAATATTAGCTGTATTTGGTTAAAAATAGTGTATTATTAAGTATGTACGTATTTCAAAGAAAACTAGTATAGCCTAATGAAAAGAAATTTGAATGTGAAGTCAAAATACTTGGGGTCCTTACTAGGCTCAATGCCTTCTGGCTTCTTGACATTGGGAAAGTCATCAGTCTGCCTGAACATGAGTTTCTTAATAAAGAAAGTGAAAAAAAAATCTGCCTCACAAGGTTAGACAGAAATTAAATAATCATGATATGTAAAAATTTGTTATAAAATTATAAAGCACCACAAATTATTATTATTGGTTATGGTATGAAGTCATTAATCTGCATTATCTGGCAAGGTAGGTATCATTCTACATGTTGTTCACAGGAAGACACTGAGGTTCAAAAGGGTTGGTAATCAATTCAGGAACATATATCAGCAAGGAATATAGCAAGGATTAAAACCCACATTATCTGACTTCAAAGCCAAACGCCAATGCACAGTGCAGCATCCTACTTCATAATAATGACCTTCTCCGAGATGCTTGTGGATATCTAGGGCACTTTACACCCTTAGTTGTCCATTATATAGGTATTTATCAATATGCAAATGACTAATCTTATAGCAATCCTTTATTTGAAGTCTTCGATGAACACAAAGTGAGGTCATTTACAAAATGTACTACGTTTGAAATGTAGTTAATCAATATCTTATTTGCAAATTTAGGGCTTTTTAAACTGATGTTTTCATTTAGGGAGATAGTTTATGGATGGCAGGGGAGTTAGTGTAGTCAGCAAAGTACTATACATGCTTCTATCTACTCAGACTTGGAAATCATCAAAAAGTGGGGCCACTGGTGTCCAATCTGATTTCTAAGTGAAGTTTCAGAACAATTTATGTGCTGAGACCTCTTTCTATAAAAACAAAACTGTCTAAGTGTTCACTGCTAATTCTTTTAACTTTTAGCCCTTCTCTTTAGGTACATTCTCCCTGAGAGAGCTTGTGCCACTAGCATATGGACATGACCATCTCTATGGGATAGGTGTTCTTGAAGAAGCCAAAGAAATTTGAAATGCTTTATGGTCCAATAGCTTCCTTTCAGAGAGAAACATATTCAAATGGAACAGGTAAGAGGGGGAAGTAAATACGTTTCTCAGTTATAATAAGGCTTAAGAGGGCTACCATATTCTTTGTGCACGTTGAAAGATTTTAAGGCAATGCGTTTCAACTGTTGTTCTTGAACCAGTCTCAAAAACATTTGAGATGCTTATTAAGGATTAATATTATTAAGAATTGATATTAAGTTTGACTTCATCGAGGCTTATTAAATCAGAATATTAAGAAGGGTATACTTAAATGCACTAAAGTTTGAGAATGATTGATTCCAGAACACTTCACTTCCAGGTTACATAAATTCAAATTTTCAATGCTTTCTTTTTACATAGAATAATATTAGTCATTTTTCTATTCATTCCTTAGTTGTGCTTAATATTAAGCATAGTTTATGGTTAGTTCATTCAATTTATAAAGAAATTGTAGAGGAACTACTTTTCTTTATTACTGGGTATGGGTCTTCAGCTGGGTCTTATGAGGACTACAGCCTTCTACAAAAAGATATGTGCACATGTCTAAATATAGTACATACAACTTCAGTAGGTTCACAGACACCCTGAAGCTGATTCACGGACCACAGTTAATAATGATGACTTTAATAATGTAAAATTTTACCAGCATAATTGGAGATTTTAATGAACATTTTTAAGGAGTTGATAAGTTAAACAGGCAGAAGCAAGCAAACTTCAAAAAATACAAAAGAGAAGATGTGAAAAATATGAATAAGTTTTACCAAACGAATGTGTTTATGTGTGTGTGTGTGTGTAACCGCATACAACATTTGCAGAGTACATATTTTTGTCAAGAATGCACCACACATTTACTGAAGTGGGCCACACACTGGGCCATAAACATGTCTCCACAAATGCCAAAAAGTTTATAACAGTATGTGACTAAGGTGATTTAACTAGAAATCAGAAAATATTGGGTGTATTAGTTTTCCATTGCTGTGTAACAAATTACCACAACTTAGCTGCTCAAAACAAAGCTCATGAATTATCTCACAGTTCTGTATGTCAGAAGTCTGGCGAGCCTTGTCTGGTTTCTCTGTTCAAAATCTCCCAAGACTATAGTAAAGTTGTGGCCTGGGCTGGGATCGTATGTGGAAGATTTGGGGAAGAACTTGGTTCTGTATTAGGAAGGATTCTCCAGAGAAACAGAAACAATTGGATGGATGGATGGATAGATAGATAGATAGATAGATAAATAGATAGACAGACACATAGGTACATAGATAATTTATTATAAGAATTGGCTCACATGGTTACAGAGGCTGAGAAGTCCACAATCTGCCATCTACAGACTGGAGGAGAACCAGAGAGGCTGGTGGCATAATTCAGTCCAACTCCAAAAGTCTGAGAACCAGGAGCACCAATACCAGCATTAGGTAAGATTTTAAATGGAAAAATCTAAACAATAAATTATTAGAATTAATAAGACAGTTTACCAAGTTTCTGCAATGAAACATAAATGTAGAAAATTATTGTATTTCTATGTATTAGCAATAATGGAAGAAGTAGATAATGAAATTTTAGAAGCATATCAGCCACAAAAATCTAAAATAAACAACAAACACATTTTAATGCAGATACACAAAAATCTTCCTGAAGAAAAATGTGTAACTTTATTAAAAGACATTAAGGTAGGCCTAAATAAATGGATATCCTATGTTAATTGGTTGGGACACTCAGTACAGCAAAGATTTCAATTATTTTCAAATAGATCTACAAGTTTTATGGAATTTAAGTCAAAACCTCATTATGTATATTTTTTTTGTAAAAGTGATACTATGATCCCAACATTTATTTGAAAGCAATTTGGTAGCTAAGATGACCTTGGAAGAGAAGAAGGTTTGACCACTTACTCTTCAGGTATCAGGATATATTATAAAGATATATGATAAATAAAGCAGTGTGACATGGGGCATGGATGGATAAATAAACCAATATAAAAGAACAGGATCTATTATTTTTAGATCAACAGGGTATATGACCGAGTGGTGCTGCAGATGCGTGAAGATGATCAACAAATGGTACTGGAGCGATTGGTTATTCACATGGGAGGAAAAAAGAGAAAAGAAAATGGATTCCTACCTTATAGAGTACACAAAACACAATTCCATTCTGATTAATGATCTAAATGGGAAAACAAAAGTATAGAATTTAATACAGGGTGGGTGAGGGGCATTGAGGAGGGCACCTGTTGGGATGAGCACTTGGTGTTGTATGGAAACCAATCTGACAATAAATTTCATATTAAAAAAAATAATCTAGTATAGCAGAATATTCTTGATTTTGACGTATTCAGGATTTTTATTAAAGTTAAAAAGTACACAACATAAAGAAAAAATCCCCTGATAAATGTGGCTCGTATATGAGCCATGTAATAATTCAGATCTTATCTTACTATGACCATATTTTGGTGACTTTTGGGAACCGGCATTGTGCCAGAAGCAGCTCCCTAATGTCAACTCTTTCCCATTGGCCACACCAGCAGTATTATAGGACAAGCAATAGGCTAGAATAAAATACAGATGCTGAAGGGTGTTTGTGAAGAGATTGCAAAACATGAAGTTGTGGACAAAGAAAGGGAGAAAACCAGAGGAGAGTTAAAAGAGAGAAGCCATTCCTCTGTTCAAGCCCCTTTTACCTGATCTGGGTGCACCAGGTCCTAAGGGCAGCTCACCAGAGGACAGGTCGGTCTGTACAGTATAGCCAATTTGAATCTAGACTAGAGGATTTCAAAACAAAAATCACTGTTCTTTTATTATTTAAAAAGTAAATCACAGGAACATGGATTTCAGTTTTTTAATCTATGTGTTAATCAGGTGAATAAAAATCAATACCTGTAATACTATATGTAAATTCACACTATATATGAATTTTGTTGAAAATTGTGTGTGTAATCTTCTATTCAACCTGGAACAACCCAGATTGAAGGTTTGCATCAATAATCATGACATCCAATCCACTCCATTAAGATAAGTTTATTAATCGCTTCATGCTGAAAGAGATTGAGGAAAAACCAATTCGAGTCTGAATGTTTTGTTATTATTAGAGAATTTACCTTTGAAAAAAACTATAGGATTGTGCTCTCAAGGATGATCATTAGGAGTCTAAAATTAGCTAAATAGGGGCGCCTGGGTGGCGCAGTCGGTTAAGCGTCCGACTTCAGCCAGGTCACGATCTCGCGGTCCGTGAGTTCAAGCCCCGCGTCCGGCTCTGGGCTGATAGCTCGGAGCCTGGAGCCTGTTTCCGATTCTGTGTCTCCCTCTCTCTCTGCCCCTCCCCCGTTCATGCTCTGTCTCTCTCTGTCCCAAAAATAAATAAAAAACGTTTAAAAAAAATTAGCTAAATAATGTAAGAAATGATAGAAAGTAACTTGAAATGATCTCAAATATTTGAAATAAGCTTACTGGGAAAATATATAAAGTTAAATAACTTACTCAGGGAAAGAAAATGGCAATAGTCCTCAATTGCTACTAACATTTATTGAATAGTCTGTTTAGTAGAGGTTTCACACAGATTTTGGTTTTCAAGGTTACTATCTGGAGACATATCATCTAACTGTGCCTAGTCTCCATAAGCCAAAGTGCCACTTCTATCTAAAAGCAGCTCTCCAGTAGGGAATCATTATTCTTTTGGGACTGGACTTTATAGATCTTACTTCTGTAGGTATAGCAAATAGCTCACCACTATATGAATATATAAACTAAGGATGACACAGGCAGGACAGAATTCTGACAGGTTAATGGACCAGTCACGTTATACTCCCTTTTCCTTTACTAATGCAAAAATTCAGACAACAGATATGATACTCACTACAAGTAAAATGTATCCATGGACCCCATTCTCAGAGAAACAACTATCAAATGACCTCATGTTACAGAACATCATATCACCAATAATGAAGGAAGCATGGATTATCAGTAAGAGTTTAGGCCTACTGAAATACCCAAAGGCATTGTTAGATTATTGTAATATTGTGAGGATATTCTTTTTAATTAAAGGTGAAATATTGGCTCTCCACTTAAAAAATGTATCACAACATATTTGGAAGCACTGTTACAGGAAAGCGATCCCAGATGTTCTCTGAGAAGTCATGAAAGCCCATTTGGAAAACACTGGTACACTGTAATGTATGTGTGGGTATAAGTTAAATCTATGTGTTTACATACATTTATGTATATCTTATATAGACAGACAGACAGACACACATACACACACAGGTATACATGATGACAAGAAATAAACCAGAGTAATGGACATTTGGGGAAAGACATTGATAACTCTCCATAAACAATTTGCTAACGTAAATCACTGAACTTAATGGTTGAAATGAAACACACAAGGGAGCAATTAGGTAGAGCAAAGGCAAATAAATAAGACCAAACTCCATGCAAATATAATGTTTCCTCAATGCTGCTGATATGGTTCAAGAAAAGCTAGCTTGACTAGTTAAATCTCAGGAAGGAGAAGTATTATGACCATCCTCAGAATCCAGATGGGCTACAAGCTCCATTTTTGTGTTCAAAAAACAAAAATAAGTTAACACTTTTTTTTTTTTTTTTTTTTAATTTTTTTTATTTTATTTTTGGGACAGAGAGAGACAGAGCATGAACGGGGGAGGGTCAGAGAGAGAGGGAGACACAGAATCGGAAACAGGCTCCAGGCTCCGAGCCATCAACCCAGAGCCTGACGCGGGGCTCGAACTCACGGACCGCGAGATCGTGACCTGGCTGAAGCCGGACGCTTAACCGACTGCGCCACCCAGGCGCCCCCCACACTTTTTTTTTTTTTTTACAAAGTAGCTTTAAATAAACGGTTAGAACAGCTATTAAGGTTTAATATTTTTATACCAGAATTAACAGAAGAAATAAAATATGATAATGAATATTTGAATAAGGTACTAGAAAGCAGTGAATTAAATTTTGTTAATTGAAGGGGTGCCTGGGTGGCTCAATCAGTTAAGCGTTCAACTCTTGATCTCAGCTCAGGTCATGATCTCACAGTTCATGAGATTGAGTCCCTTGTCAGGCATCTGTGCTGACAGCGTGGAGCCTGCATGGGATTCTCTCTCTCCCCCTCTCTCTGCCCCTCCACCACTTGCACTTTCTCTCTCTTTCAAAATAAATAAATAAACTTAAAAAATTTTAATTAAATAATTATCCTGTCCAACATACACTTTTAAAAGCTGGGGATATTTAAGAAAAATGAAAAATTATCAAAGAGTACTTCCTTAAAAACAATACTTATGGATTTTTTTCTGACCGTAAACATAATCATTTATTGTAGAAAATTTAGATGAATAGAGAAAAATAAAATCTCAATTGAGTCCTGTATAGGTGGAAACACCCAAGGCCATAGATAAATTGCATATAAATTGGAATAAAAAATAAGTATATAAGCATGTAGATTAAAAAGGAACAAATAAAGTCGTTTACTTAGAACCACATGGACTAATGCAAAAGCTCAGGAAGCTAATCAGACAGAAAATAAGCATACAGAGATTAATAGTTTTCCATCAAACAAACAAAAAAATATTAGGTAAAAGATTCCATTTAAAAAAGCAGTAATGCCTTTATCAAAGTATAAATATATAACCGAGTAACAAGTTATGACATAACCTATAAAACTTTACTGCAGTGTCTAAAACAAAAACTTACTAAGTGGAAAATAAACCATATTTATACGTAGGAATGCTCAATATCGTAAATATCTTAATAATCCAAAGTAGCCTATAAATTAAGTGACATCTCAATCAAAATCTCCACCAGATATTTCATGGAACTTGATAAAATGGTTTTATTTATTTATTTTTTCAAATTTTTATTTAAATTCTAGTTAGTTAACATACAGTGCAATATTGGTTTCGGGAGTAGAATTCAGTGATTCGTCACGTACGTACAATGTATGTGATTTCATGAAGTGATTTTAAAATTCATGTGGAGGAACAAAGGCTTAAGAATAACCAGGAAAATCTTGAAAAGGCAAGAAGCAACTGAATGATGCGTTCATCTTAACACCAAAACAGAGTATAGAACTAAAATTAAAATAGTGACAGAGCGGGAATAGTACAAGACAACATGGATTAATCATATATAGCTGAGTGAAGTTCTGAACTTTCCCCTGTGGAAATGTGGAAAATCCAGAACTTCACTCAAGCATGGGTGGTAATTTAACATGTGATATAGGCCAGCATTTAAAACCAGTGGGAACTGATGAGCTCAATCAATGTTCTAGGAAAATGAAAATGTATAGAAGAAGAGTCCTGCTTCAAATCATTAAATGAAATAAATTTTGGCTGGTCTATAAACCTAAATAAAAATATTAAGGTATTAGTAATGAATATGGTCAAATGTGTTTATGGTGGTGGGGAGAGGAAGGGCTTGAGTAGCAAAACACAAAAAACAAAAGCTAAAGGAAAAGGTTGACAAGCTTAAATTCAAACTAAAAGTAAAGAATGATTATTACTTTGGAAGCTAGTATTTACAGCCTGTATAACATAATCAATTAATATCCGGGAAAATGTGAATATGTTATATAATTTACATAACATATATACCCTTCAAAATTAATAAACCAAAAACAAAACAACTCAGCAGAAAAATAGGTGAGAAATATAAACAGATAATAAGAGACCAATAAACATAAAAATATGTTCTACTTTGCTAAAAGAAAAATGGATTAAGATAAAATGATTTATCAGTTTTTGATCTTTATAGATAGGCAAAATGTTAAAGTTTAATAATATCAACTGTCAACTAGAGTGTAAATCAATACATGCTTTTTGCATTGCAGATGGGAATGTGAGTTGGCATAGCCCTTTTGGTGGACAACTTGGGAGACTGTTAAAATTGAAAATGTGAAAACCCTAGCTTTGTTTATAAAATGGAAAATTGGAAAAAGATGAATGGCCATTACAGTGAGCAGTGGAACTATGGAATTAAGCAGATTTTTATATACTAGCATGACAAAAGTCTTAAGCTGTGACTAGGTAAACAATAAAGACAAACGATCAAAACAAGAAAAAAAGAAGATTGCAAATTAGTACATTGCAATGTGCTATTTTGGGAAAAATCCAATGAAAAACAAAACTGTATAATGTTACAGATGTAAATATAGAGGAAAATTCTAAATGGCTGCTCATGAACTTCATAATAATGTTATTTCCACGGAGGCTGAAAGGGGACCAGGACATGGGAGAGAGCCAAATAGGGAGAGACTATATCCTGGGATGTCTGGGACAGTTCACATTTATTCCTGTTTTAATCATCGGTTGACTTACCTATACTCAAGTTGTTTTTCCTTTCATACCTTTAATCCTAGATTACACTTTTGGAATAATAACAATAGTAAACAATGTTCATTAAATCGTGCCAGGCATTATTCTAAAAAGTACTCCAGATTAATTTATGTACCTTTCTTATGGAGATTGTGTTTTCCAAGGTGGTTACAGTATCTCATTCCATATGCTCTTACAACGTAACACTTACAGCCATCCCATTGAGAAGTGGGATCTGTATTTCTTTCCCTTGAACATGAATGAGTCTGTGACTACAGTGGAAGAGACACAATGCAGCTTCCAAAAGGAGGTCATAAAATGTGACACAGATTTCACCTGGCACTCTTGAGATATGTGCTCTTGAAATTTGGCTACCATGCTGTGAGGAAGTCCAGGGTACAGGAAGAGGCTACCACCAGCTGTTGCAGCTAAAACGTCAGCCGATCAGAATCAATTATGCATTGTTTCACAATAAATCATGCCAAAATGTAGCAGCCTAGAAGAGCAACAATCATTTTATTATCTTTTATGGTTTTGGACATTGGCTCAAATTACTCTGTGGTTCTTACTCAAGATCTCTCATGCAGTTGCAGCCAGACAGTGCCTGAGCTAAAGACATCTCAAAGGTTTCCTCACTTGCATATCTGGCACTGAATAGTGGCTCATTTAAGGCCGTCTTCTAGATTACCTACATGTCAAGGCTTCCTATGTGACAGGGATCTAAGAGTGAGCATCCCACAGGAAAGCCAGGCAGAAACTGTATAGCTATTTATGACCCATTCTTGGAAGTCACATAGCTCTGCTTGTGTCATACTTGAGGCAGTTAAAGAGTTCTTCCCAAGGACAAGGAGAAGAGATATAGATTCCAACTCTTAGACAGGAAGTGGCAAAATCACACTGTAAGAACATGTGAGATGGGAGATGCTATTCCAGCAATCTTTGGAAAATACGATTCGCCACAGCCCTCAACAGTGCTATTATCATCCCCATTTTACAAACAAGAAAAATGAGGCACAAAAAAAGTAAGCTAACTTGTTCACCAGCACATACACATGGAATGTATTAGAGCTAAGATTTGAATCCAGGCTGATTCCAGGACATAAATTCTTGACGTTTATTCTATGCCATGCTGCTCCTCTCTAATGAAAGTATATTCTTGTGTGTGTCTTTGAGACAACTTAATTTTTCATCTGGAGATAGTGTATACAAAACATTCATAAGTGGCGTTGGTACTCATAGTTTTTAATGAATATTAGTTAGTTCCTAGCTGGGAAATGGAGATTCTTGCTATATATAAGTATATGTGGGAGATGGGGGGAGAGGCATGAAGAGGCAGAGGGATGCTCCAAGTAAAGAAGAATGGTCTTAAATTGGTTTCAAAAACAGAGGAGTTTTGATTCCTTCATGCAACTCTTCAGGAGGCTGACCTTCCCCTTAGTAGAGCCAGAACCACCTTTGGGCATACTGGCCAGAGAAGAGGAGATGGACATTTTTGAAACACCTATGTTGTGCCAGGCACTGAGGTAGCTGCTGAACATTTATCTACCTCAATCAAGAGGAGAAATGGGAGGCTTCTAACAACAAAGATATTCTGATAGTGTATGCACAGCTTAACTTCAAGAAAAAGAAAATCGGGGGATTTTATATTTCATTGATCCTACCAGCAAGAATTAACATCTTTAAAATTTTTAAGTTATTTTTATTAGTGAAGTATATTTGACACGCAGTGATCTGTTAGTTTCACATAGCGGTTCAACAACTCTATACATTACTCAGGGCTCGCCGCAGTAAATGTGGTCACCATCTGTCACCATACAATATTATTGCGCTATTAGTGACTGAATTCCCTGTGTTGTACTTTTTTCCCCTGACTTATTTTATAACCAAATTCATGCCTCTTAATCCCCTTCACCTGTTTTGCCTATCACTCTCCTCTCCTTCCTTCTGGCAGGCACCAGTTTGTTCTCTGTGTTGATTAAATCTGTTTCTGTTTTTGTTTTGTTTGTTTATTTTGTTCTTTAGGTTTCACAGATAAGTGAAATCATATGGTACTTGTCTTTCTCTGTCTGCATCTGACTTATACCATTTAACATAATACCCTCTAGTTCCATCCATGTTTTTGCAAATGACAAGGAGTCATTCTTTTTTATGGCTCAGTGGTATTTCATTGTGTGTATGTATGTGTGTATATGTAATCACCATATATGTGTATATATATGTACATACATTTATATATATATATATATTCATATATATCACATTTTATTCATCTATTGGTTGACGTATCAAGTAAGGGATTAATAGCCAAAGTATCTAAAGAACTTATTTCAACACCCAAAAAACAAATAATCCAATGAAAAATGGACAGAGAACCTGAGTAGGTATTTTTCCAAAGGATACATTACAGATGGCCAACAGACATATGAAAAGATGCTCAACGTCACTACTCATCAGGGAAATGCAAATCAAAACCACAACGAGATGTTACCTCACACTAGTCAGAATGGCTAGTATCAAAAAGACAAGAAATAGCAAGTGTTGACAAGGATGTGGAGGAAAAGGAACCCTCATGGACTATTGGTGGAATATAAATTGGTGCAACTACTGTAGAAAGCAGTATGGAGGTTCCTCAAAAAATTAAAAATAGAACTACCCTACGACCCAGCAATTGCACCACTAGGTATTTACTGCCCCCCCCCCATGAAAACACTAATTTTAAAAGGTATATGCAACCCTATGTTTATTCCAACATTATTCATAATAACAAAGATATGGAATATCAACATCTTTTAATGACTTTAAAGCACTTTATTTGTGCCACTATAATTATAGTGTTTTTTTTTTTAATTTAGCATTTATATATAGCTTGATCTCCAACAGGGCCAAAAAAAAAAAAAAAGGTTTATTCATCTTCATGTTGCTTACAGCGTCTTGAATATAGTTGAGGCTGGATTGAAAGAAATTAAAACATTGAATAAAATGCTTGGTTTTGAGCATAAACTTGCATGTTCAATTAATATATCATTTCTGCTGCAGAAGAGCAAATTCTAAGTTATACAATTGCATCCTGCCAATAACAAGCTTATTTAAGAAGACTTGAATCTCGATTCGTAGCACTGGCTGGAAATTTATGGCATATTCTGCATTACCAGATGTACGGAAGTGTCATCTTTTGATAATTTACTCAAACTTGTAGAGACACAATTCCTGGCACACTGAAGTCTTTTTTTTATTTTTTATTATTTTTTTGTTTATTTTTGAGAGCAAGAGAGACAGAGCACTAGCAGGGGAGGGACAGAGAGAGAAGGAGACACAGAATCTGAAGCAGGTTCCAGGCTCTGAGCTGTCAGCACAGAGCCCGATGATGCGGGGCTCGAACTCACAAACCATGAGATTGTGACCTGAGCCGAAGTCAGAGGATCAACTGACTGAGCCACCCAGGCGCCCCTCTGGCACACTAAAATCTTAATGCAGTGCTAGGTGTGTTAGATTCTTACCCTTTCTTTTTCTTTTGCTTTCTCTTTCTTTGTTTCTTTCTTTGTTTCTTTGTTTCTTTGTTTCTTTCTTGCTTTCTTTCTTCTTTCTTTCTTTTCTTTCTTTCTTTCTTTCTTTCTTTCTTTCTTTCTTTCTTTCTTTCTTTCTTCTTTCTTTCCTCTTCCTTCCCTCCTTCCTTTCCTTCCTTCCTTTCCTTCCTTCCTTCCTTCCTTTCTTTCTTTCTTTCTTTCTTTCTTTCTTTCTTATAAAAATTCTTACTGACAATGAGTATGAACTCCAATTAAAAACAAAAAAAGATTGAGGTGTTGCAACAAGGGCTGAGTTACCACAAATCTTTCCATGGGATTTGTACAAACACTTATCTCTACTAAGACTAGCTTCCACACTGTCGAAACAAGTAATAGCACTAAGTCTAGCATCCATTCTTTGGTGCTGAATTTAAACACAGTGTGAAATCTAGGATGATTTCCTCATCTCTCTTACCAGTGAAATAGTATGTGGGCCATTTAAAACAGGTAATGATCTTCATCTTGGCCAATATAATTAAGTAGCAAATGTGCAGAATTATTATATTCTCCAGTTAATTTTATGTGTGTATTGCTTAGCTGAAATAATCAACAATGATTTTAATGAATTTTTAACAAGTGAAAGAAATGTGATAGAATGAAAATAGCACCAAGTTGGAGATCCAGAAATTTGCCAGTTCTGGTATTCCTCTACCAACGACTCCCAATGCAGCCTTAAAATGTTGCTTAATTATGCTATTTTCTAATGTATAGAGAGAATATGTGCTTTCACAAGTTTTTTGAAATTATCTTTAATCCACTTTAATGAAGTAAATAAAAATTCACCAAATTTAACTGTACAAATCTGTGTTTGACAAATGCATGTAGAAGACATTTAACAACCAACACAAACAAAATGCAGAACATTTTCATGGTCCCCAAAAAGTTCATTTGTGCCCTTTTCCAGTAGATCCACTCAAAGCCCCTAGCACAGAATTTTACTTATTAGGATTTTGTTTAGAATTTTTGCAACTATTGGGATGCCAGGGTAGCTCAGTTGGTTGAGCGGCTGACTTTTGATTTTGGTTCACTCATGGCCCCAGGGTTGTGGGATCGAGTTCCGTGTTGGGCTCCATGCTGAGCATGGAGCCTGCTCGGGATTTTCTGCTTCTCTCTCTCTCTCTCTCTCCCTAAAATAAAATTTAAAAAATTTAAAAAATAAAAGAAATTTTGCATCAATGTTCTTGAAAGAGATCGGTTTATAATTTGTTTCTTGTAATATTCTTGTCAGTTTTGGTCCTTAGGCTATGCTGGGCTTATTAAAAGAGTTCAGCTACATTAAAATTAAGAACTTATATTTTTCAAAAGATATCAGAAAGAGAATGAAAAGAAAAACCACAGGATGGGAGATAACACTTTCCACATATATAACTAATAAGGGACTTAAACCCTGAACAGAGAACTTTTGCAAATCAATAATAAAAACAAAATGAAATGGGATTATGGAGGAAAAATTGTGAGTAGGCAGACCACAAAACAGAAAATCCTATGACCAATAAACACATGATAAAATAATAAATTTCATTAACTTTCTGGAAACAATGAAGTTTAAACTAAACTAAGATACCAACTACTGCATATATCCTCCAGATTGGAAAAATATTTTTAAACTCTGAAAATATCAAGTATTAACAAAGATATGGAATAACAGAAATTCCCCTTCATTGTTGGCAGGTAGGTACAGGAATTGATACAACTATTTTGAGACGTTAGCAACATGATCTATTAAATGTAAACATATCCATGCTTCATAACTCAGAAATTCCAATCCGGAGTGTATAGCATAGAGGAATAACATTATATGTGCACCAGAAAATATGTATAAGCATCGGCTTTAATGTAAACAAACTGAAAATAACACAAATATCCATCAACAGTAGAATGAATAAATACACTTGTGGTAAAATGCCAAACAAATGAATATTATAAAGTAAAAAAAAATGTCAACAAATTAGAGCAATACACAATAATGGAGATGAAATTAACTAATATAATGTTTAATGAAAGAAGACATTCTCAAACTAATGGGCAATGGATATGTGGAGTGAGACTTCAAAGGTACTTGTGATGGTTTATTTCCAAGCTTTGATCATTCCACGAATGCTCACTTAGTAACTGTGCATCATGATGTACATTGTAATGTATTTTTCTGCACATGTGCTATATTTTACATCTTTAAATGTTTATAAACATTTTGAAGTGAAAATAATTCCCATTACACAGGTCTTTATGGAAGCAGATATTGACTATCACTTTCTGAAATTCCAAGATTTCATAACAAATATGATTGTGTCTGAGAATCTAGGTTTTCAGCTATTTGTGGTAATATTCAATGATTTTTTTTGCACACGACATTGTTATATCATGATTTAAGTGACAGTAAACTTAAAACACGATGTAATTTAGAGTTCTTTAAAAGACTTGCACATTTAAAAGTGAAAGACAATAGACTTGGTAAAACTCCAAATGTATGAATAATAGTTCATGATATCATTGTTATCTCAATTACAATCGACTTAGCTCATCTATTATGAGAGAAATACTCATTATTATTTCATAAATATAAGTTAATTAGATAAATTAACCATTAGGGAAAGGATGTTTTCTATAACTCAATAAAATATGAGACAGATTAATCTTATTAGTCTGAGAGAGGCCACTATGTAATTTTAGCCATTTATTCTAGAATATTTTGTGTTTTTTGGCAGTAGATGACTAGGAATGTAAGTAAAGAGAGACATTTTTACAGTTCTATTCAGTCAAAATAAAATTGTTTCTCCCCCCTTAGAATTGACTGAATGATTAGTGATATATATGTATTGAGATGTGTTTCTGTATAGTTCAGTGTGCTTTTTTGGAAAGATGAGAAATATTGCAGAAAAAAACATCAACTTTGGAATTATGTAGAATTGAGTCTGGGCAAGTTACTTCATTTTTCTGAGCCTCAGCTTCTGTATCTATAAAAAGGGGAATAATACTAGGAAACTTCCAGGTTTGCTGTGGGTATTTACCCTGAAAAAAATAATTAATGGCATATGGTAGACATACAATGAATGTCAGGTACCCACTTTCCAGTTAAGATCTTTTCCAAACCTATGACTCTATATCTAATTTAAACGTAAATCTATTTAAAATTTAGTATATTTATATTATGTAAAAATCTTTCACCCAGTCTTGTTTTAGAAATATTAAAAATAAGGAATGCCATATTGAAGAGAAACTCATAATATTACAGTCAGTATTTTTGCAAATAAAATACATTGACATACATTGATCAGTGGTATATATTGATTACCATGTTCTTCCCTCAGGGTATTTAGGAAAAAGGCAAAAATCTGTCTTGAGAAAATCTGATGAGCCTCAAGTCTAGGACTAACAGTGATATGTAGAAAAAACAAACCAAAAAATCCCCACAAAAATCAGCACAGTTTCTAACGTAATGATTCCACCGACTAACTACATGACCCTGTATTGGTCATGTGTCTTCTTTGAATATTAGATTTCTTAACTGTAAAATGACACTAATACCTGCCTTGCCTCTTTCACAAAGTTCTTATAAGGACCCAAAGGGAAGAGAGTAAAAACAACACCTGATTAAGAATCTAAAGACCTTCGATTTAATTAAAGGAATAAAAGATATCTGGTAATATTGGACAAGAGGAAAAAAGGGGGCACTCATTTTAAATATCCAATGAATCTCCTTCTGAAAAGTCTTTTCTAAAATACAGGAATAATAATACTAATATGAAAGATCAAACCCTTTGTATCAGCAAACCTTCCAGATTTCAGAGCAGAAAAGCAAGCCTGACCCTGGGAAATTCACAAAGTCTCTCTGAACCTGAGTGTTTCATCTGCAAAATACAAGGACTTGAATAAAATTTCTCCAAAGTTCTTTCTAATTCAAACTTTCTATGATTTCACTTGAGGAAAAGATTTAGTAATTGGATAAAGACCTGCACTTTACATCAGCATAATAAGGTCTCTTTGTGAACCAGAAGGCAGGATAAAATAAGTGAGTGAAAAAGAACCTGAAATATTAAGCTAGTTTAATCAGAATTAGAGATTTTAATGATTGCATATCCACAAAACATCTGTGCAAAGGTTCTCTCTAAATGAAACAATCTACGTGAAAGCCTTTTGGAAACTGTAAGATGCTATGCATCATCATCCTCTTCTTTACTTGAGCCCAGAGACTTGGCAGAAGTAGCCTGACATACATTTCATATATTTCAGCTATGACCAATCACCCAGGGTGGCCATGGTGGGGAGAGAGGAAGAGGAAAGAGGAAGAGGATTTGCTTTCCCGGTTTCTAACTTCCCCCTTGTTCCCTGAGCATGTAGGTATGTGATATAATACATGCATTTTCCCCCAAGTGTTAAGAGATAGGTATTTCTTAATAGCTAGATAGAAAAATAGTTAGGTCTTTGGTGTATTTAAGGTTAAGGAAATAGATGCTCATTTCTTGATTTGAGACAGTTTTAGACAAAGCAGGTGGGATAGCATGTATTTTGCCACTGTGTCCAATATTTTGCATATACCAGCTTATTTCTTTTCTAAAATAAGCTATGATTTGTATAATTGGGAAGTGCTTGAAAATAAGAATTGCGAGTTACGAGTCACTGCAATGATGTTAGACAACCTGGCAGTATTACTTGCATTTGGCCGTGAGAGACGCCGAGGGGTTGAGACAGAGGTAGGGCAAGAACTAGACCTCCAGGGCTGTCTGCAGAATGCCAAATCTCTGGGAAAGAGTCGTAGAAGGATAATTCGGAAGATGCCTGAAGACGGACAAACCTAGCTGCATAGAAACCTAAAAAATCTTAGTAGATGAATTTGTGCTGTCTTAAAATCTTATGACCTGGCTCAATAGCATATTGTAAATTGCTTGTTTAAATTGAATGCTAATTTGCAAGAACCTTTTGGGAAATCATTTTGACCGATTATGAACTAGATTGTTAAGAAGGAAAGCTGGGCTAGCTCTCGCCTGAGGTTGTATTTTCATCTGCTCTCATCTTGCTCCTAAGAGGATAATTGGATAAATAGTGCATCTTGGCCTGCAGATAGGGGGTGGAGTGGGGATTGGAGAAAATTTTGCCTTTACTTTTTTCCCTCTCTGATTTCTAGCCATTATAGGCTTGGCTAAGCCATTAGTCAAACTCCCTCATGGTACAAGAGGGATAATGTCAATGTGAAAAGCTTCAGAGCCAATAAATAACATATTTATTTCCCTACAGTTTTCCCAAAACTAACTGCTCAGCTCAGCTCAGCTCAGGATAGAGGATTTGCAGCATGACAAACAGGTTTTTCTCAAACTCAATTTGAGAATTTCCCATGTACCCTCTGATAATTATAAAAGGAAATCAACTCGTATGCTGGAAGGCACATGATTAAACAGTAATGTTCAGAGCTTCTGTGGCCTGGAGAGGTTTTAATGGCATTACACACAGCGAGTGCCATAGTCCAGCCCAAATGCGAAAGGGAGATTAAATTGCTGAGTGGGGGAGGAGGGTTGTTTTCAGTTGGAACCGCAAGCAAAAAATCTCTTTCTGCTGTAAGAACTTCAGTCCTTCACAAAGGCACGGAAGAGAAGGGTGAACAGCCAGTTATATGGTAGCACAAAGCATTACATCGTGATTCCTGGAAAAAACAAGAAAGGTCCAAGAAGCATCAGTGACAGGGTTTTGAAGCAAGAGGTGGACATTCCCACACAGAGTAGGTAGGGAGAAAAGGGGAACCTAAAAATCAGACCTAAGAAGACTGAATCAAGGTGACTGAGAAACAATGCTATCAGAACCCACTGCGTTCTTAAGATGGCTTATTGTGCACTAAGAGTACATATGTAGCAAGGTAAAAAAAATTTTTTTTTAATTGTTATCTTAATAGTAAGAACTGGGGGGTGGGGGGAAGAACAGAAAATTACTCGTATGGAGAGAATTGCCTTTGTTAAGAAAATAAATCACATGGTAACTCACTTTGGGTGTGGAAGGTGAAGCCTTACCAGCAGCTGGAAGCCGGCAGCTGAGCACAGGGAACCACTTTGCACAAGAAGTTTTAGGAATTTGTGATCCTGGGAATCGTGAGCGGGTAAGGAAAAGGTTTTAGAGGTGAGCCTGAGAAGACTAGACCACATGGTAGGAAACTAGGGCGAAAAGGGGTCCAGTAAGAACCCCTGCAGGGACATGGAAGATTTCCAAAGACCTATTGAGAACAGAGATGCTAATAATCAATTTAAAGTTATTTGAGGCTTCTCAGGCTCCATTATCCTGAGCCTTTGATACAGTCTGCTAAACACATTTCCTTGTGCAGGAGGTGTGTGTGTGTTGGGCAGGAAGATACAGGACTCGGATGGGGAAGCAGGGTAACACAGGGAGTGGAGCAGGGCAGAACAGTGAACACAGGACCTCAGAGCCAAGAGGATTGGGTGCAATGTAAGTGCATTCTCCCTAGACTTCCGGCACCCCAAAGAATCTCTGGGGCAGTGACAGTTTTCACCTCAAGTATCCCAGTCTCTTTTCCCTGCACAGCAAGCGTGCAGGTACCACTCCTGGTGCAACTCTAAACTGGGGGTGGGGTGGGGTGGAAGTGGATGGATAAATGCCTCAATCTTCCTTTGTCTCCTCTGGAGAGAGCATTTATTTTTATGTTTCTTAGAAAGCACGAATGGGGGACGGGGAGAGAGAGAATCCCAAAAAGGTTCCATGGTGTCAGTGTAGAGCCCAGCTCAGGGCTCGATCTCATGAACCGTGAGATCATGACCTGAGCCAAAATCAAGAGTTGGACACTTGACTGACTGATCCACCCAGGAGCCTTGGAGAGAACATTTTGAAATATGTTTCACGTAGTTTCTGAATGAGTCCCCTTGAGACTGAGTACTGTTTGCCCACAGTGTTAATATACGCTCTTTATCATACTCTTTGGCTTATCTTCTTTCCTTGTTTCACTTTCCCCAAGTCTGTACTTGTGCTTCCTGCCATGAACTGTCATGAATACCTGCACTTGAATTGTTATTTTCTTCTCAAATTTTATTTAAGTTCTAATTAGTTAACATACAGTGCAATATTGGTTTCAGGAGTAGAATTCAGTGATTCATCACTTACATGCAACACCCAGTGCTCATCATAACAAGTGCCCTCCTTAATGCCCATCACCCATCTAGCCCATCTCCCACCCCCTTCCCTCCAACAACCCTCAGTTGGTTCTCTATGTTAAGAGTCTTTTGTGGTTTATTTCCCTCTCTTCTCTTGTTTTTCCCCCTCTCATATGTTCATCCATTTTGTTTCTTTTTTTTCTTCCAGGAATAGAATTTAGTGATTCATCACTTACATATAGCTCTCAGTGCTCATCCCCAAAAGTGTCCTCCTTAATACCCATCACCAATTTAGCCCATCCCCTCCACCCACCTCCCCTCCAGTATCCCTCAGTTTGTTCTCTGTGTATAAGAGTCTATTATGGTTGTCTCCCTCTCTGTTTTTAATTTATTTTAGCTTCCCTTCCCTTATGTTCATCTGTTTTGTTTCTTAAATTCCACATATGAATGAAATTATAAGATATTTGCTTTTCTCTGATTTATTTCACTTAGCATAAGACACTCTAGTTCCAGCAACATTGTTGCAAATGGCATGATTTCATTCTTTTTGATTGCTGAGTAATATTCCATTGTATATATACACAACATCTTCTTTATCCATTCATCAGTTGATGGACATTTGGGCTCTTTCCATACTTTGGCTATTGTTGATAGTGCTGCTATAAACATTGGGGTGCATGTGCCCCTTCAAATCAGCACACCTGTATCTTTTGGACAAATACCTAGTAGTGCAATTGCTGGGTCATAGGGTAGCTCTATTTTTAATTTTTTGAGGAACCTCCATTGTGTTTTCCAGAGTGGCTGCACCAGTTTGCCTTCCCACCAGTAGCTGCACTTGAATTCTTAACTCAGTGTCCATTTTGGGGGGAAACAAAAGTAAGACACCTTCCCACCCTTGTCTCCAGGTACACTCTGTTAATCTCAGACACAACCACTTCTACCAGTTTCTTTTTTTCCAAAAGCATCCTTTGCTTAGGTAAACATTTACATATATATATGTGTGTGTGTATATATGTACCTATCTCAATTATCCAAAGTAGAGGAAACAATTCCATATCCTAGGCAACAGTTTAAGGGATCTTTTATAAAAGGTACATCTCTATTTAAAAGAGAATACATCATATAATATCAGTCACATTTAAAAATCATGCATAATGCATATCAGTTAGTTTGAATTGTGTTGCCAGGGAGTACTCAAGGGCTCATCATTCGTTAGTGGCTTGCCATCCACCACACTTACCTTACATTGGTGCCTTCGTATTTTGTTGCATGAACACACAAAATACAGGACCTCCAAGCAAAGTAGTTCCTATAACTTAAGTAATAATTTCAAATATTTAAATATTTGTTGTAAAAATAACCCCCTGAAAATTAACATAAAGTTGTCTTAAACTTAACAAAATTTGACGTTAATGGTGCTACGTCTTAAAATTATTTTAGCGTTCAAATGTTCTGTTTGTTGTGTTGGCTTTCCATGTGCCAAACTAGCAGAATTAAGTTAATTCTTGGTAACTTAACTATTTCTTCTGTTGGGACATGTGGTTTTCTCCAACATATGGATGTAATATTAACTATTACACTTAATACTTCTTACTGTTAAATTGGAAGAGATTTGTCTCTTCTGATGCTAATTTGACCTACTACTGCTTGCCTAGAGTGGAAGATAAATCTTTCTAAAGGCTTATTAAACTATGACTAATATGCTGTGATGACTTACAAATACACACACACACACACACACACACACACACACACACACATTTCCATGGGAACTCACAGTGGAATGGGTATCAGTTGAACCAGCAATGCAAGAATAACAACTAGTGGATTTATCTTTTATTCTTCAGTTATATAGACACTATTTGCATTCAATGCAATTATATTTAGATGATTGAGTATCATAAAAACTACTTTTCACCTTAGAATGACTCAACTTATTTTAGAAGGGGGTGTACAAAATCAGCTATGTGATCATTATTTCTTGGCTTCTTTGCATTCTTGCAAAATACTTCTGTATCTTCAGATATATCTTCATTCAGTTTTTAAATGCCAAGCATAACATAATAGCTGCATTCAGAAATAAGTATTAGGACCTCTTTTTAGTGTCCTGCCTATCACAGTCAAACATCTCAAACCATGTATTATTTTCCATCCAGAAAGGCTTTTTGGCCCTGCCTCTCTAATTAGCAATTTTAGTGGCATCCCTTCTTCACCCTCCCACTAATATATTCTGTGCACTGATTTCACCCCAGCCTTCCTTATCAAAGCTCACTCTTGAGAAATGAATCTGGGCCTAATTCACTCCACTATATAACTTAGTGATATCACTTGTTTTTCTGGAGAATTGGGAGCTGTGGGGGAAAATTCTATTTCGGACAAAAAAAATAGGAAGCTTGCAGCAAATTTTAAATTTATGTGTAATTGTTTTATTGAGTAGCTTCAACATGGATTTATAACATGAAATGTTTTTCTTTTTCTCCAGTCACTGTTTTCAATTGTGCTCTGTCAAATGTCACTTCCCTATTCCTTAAGGACATCTTGGAAGTATGCCAGACCTTTCACTAAAAGTCTAGGTCTGTTTAAGACTCTCATCTCATATGGGCTTAAATCACATTTGCTACTCCTCCTACCCACACCTCCTCTGTCTCCCCAGTAGATCAGGCGTTTGGCTAAAAGATTTGGAGTCAGGAGAAAGAATGACCTGATCCTGGTTAATTCCTTCTCTTCCCAATTTCAAAGCTCAGTTCTTCCAATTTGGGAGACCGGCGGGGAGGGGGGGGCGGTGAGGGGGGGTGGGGAAAGGAAGGCAAAGATCTTTGGAGTACTTGGTCACCTGCTGGTAGTGGGGATGCAGCCAAGGTCTCAGGCAGGCTCAGGTCAATTCTGTGTGCTCTTCCAACATAAGGGTCTCCACGGAAATTCCATGCATGGCTCTCTTGGGAAGGATTTCATTTTCTCTCAGCCTCCTCAGCTACTGGAACCCTCAAAGAGGGGAAATCTTGTCTCCTTTTAGTCTCTCCTGAGTAGTCCATGTCCCAGTGCTCCTCAGCATGGTACGTCTCCTCACTCCCTCCCTGATAGCATTGGAGAACTCGAATGGGGGTGATTCTATCCTCTTCTAAGGCATACCACACCACCATCTGTTATTGCTTCTCAGCTGTCAAATATTCTCTCCAGTCTTCTGCTTTTGCAGAAAATATGCTGGCACCAATAATGATTTTTACATATATCCACAAGTTTCAGGGAAAATTCATCAGACCCTCCTCCCAGAACCTCCCCTACTATGCTCTGCTGTTGCCCAATGGCATCACCAAGGTAGGACTGCAGTAAGAAATGAGATTCTTGTCTTCCCATCTCAGACAACTTCTGACTGTATTTACAGAGCTTCAAAGACACCTCCCATGGTATCTTTTGTGGTAGGCTGAATTCTCAGGTGACCCCCAGGATTCCTGCCTCTTGTACATATGCCCTATGGATACTCTCCCCTTGAGTGGACAAAACTGATAAGTATAATGGAATATTACTCCTTGGATAGGTTATTAATTAGTTGATTTCAAGGTCATCCAAAGGGAGATGTCTGGATGGGCCTGATACAATCAGATTAGCACCTAAAAAGAACTGGGCTTTCTCTTCCTGAAGGCAGAGAGATTGGAAGTGTGAGAGGGTCAATGTCAAGGGCCATGTGAAACCAGAATGGTCTAGAAGCTGAAAGTAGATCCAGGAACACAGCAAGCAAGACAGAAAGACAATAGGGACCTCAATCCTACAAGCATACAGAAATGAATTCTACAAACTTTCTGAGGAAGCTTGAAAGCAAATTTTCCCTAGTTGAGACTCCAGATGAGAACACAGTCTGGCTGGCACCTTGATTCAGTCTCAGGAGACTGAGCAGAGGATTCAGCTAACTTGTAGCCTGGGAAACTTAAAGATAATATATGTATGTTGTTTTAAGCCATTAAGTTTGTGGCTATTAAGCCATTTGTTATGCAGAAATAAAAAAGTTGTATACCCTCTCTTTTCCCTTTCTGTTTCTCTTACACCATCTTGAATTGGGAGCTCAGTGCTAGGATTATATCTAGAAGATAGCAGGGCCAGTTTGGCAATCTTATGGCAGGGCTAGAAATGTCTGGCTTAATTTCTTGATGACTTTCTTCAGAATGGCAGAGATGGGAGATGATAAATACTTTTTTTTTTTATCCCCAGATAGGAGTCCTAATCACAAATCCAGAGCATCAACATATTCAATACATACTATTGTTTGATTAAACATGCATTATTGGCTATCTTAGTAGCTTTCTTATACTGTTCAATTCTACTGAAGGTGTGTATACACGTGTGCATGCACCTGTGTGTGTGAAACTTAATACAAAATTAATACATGGAAAAACATCTTTTACATTGCAGGGTAGCATGCATTGAGGCAATTAAAAACTCACAACATTTGGGGCGCCTCGGTGGCTCAGTCGGTTAAGCGTCCGACTTCAACTCAGGTCGTGATCTCGCGGTCTGTGAGTTCGAGCCCCGCCTCGGGCTCTGGGCTGATGGCTCAGAGCCTGGAGCCTGGAGCCTGCTTCCGATTCTGTGTCTCACTCCCTCTCTGCCCCTCCCCTGTTCATGCTCTGTCTCAAAAATAAATAAACGTTAAAAAAAATTAAAAAAAAAAACTCACAACATTCATTCAATATTTGTTGAGAAGCCCCTCTGTGCCAAGTCTTTGAACTTGCTCTTAAATATATATAATTGGTAACAAATTGAGTCTCAAGGACCCAATTCATTCAAGAAATATTTATTGAGCAACGGAGATAAAATCTGAGTGAAGAATAGTCCTCATCTCCTAGGGGTTGACAGAATACTGGAGATGGTCAAATACCTAAATAAATATTCCAAATTCAATGACAAAAGTGGGCACACAATCAATGTTTAAAGACTACTTCGTAGGAAACTATGTCTAAGCCAGGCAACGTATGCAAAATTCTGTGTATGTGGATTTATTTATGAGACAAGAATCCATTACTTTATCGTATTTTCTAACACATCCATAAACAAGTTCACAAGGGAGGAGTGTCCTAACATATGCAAAGACAAAGAAACAACACAATATATTGCCTGGTCCAGTGAATGGATTGACATGAGTTACCTAATAGGGTGTGTGTAGAGCACTCTGGCAACTTTTCATTATTAATGCTTGGGGGAAGGTCATAAATATGTAAAAACAATAAAACCCTGAGATGAGAGCCAAGCAAAAGATTTATTAAGCAATGTTTCCTAAATTTAGGATGAGCAATATCACACAGGTAAAAAGACCACTCACTTTCATAAAAGCAAGGGGGAGGGCAGGGAAGCAACTCTCTTAGTACAAATTTGGTACAAAAGAACCACCACGCTTTTGTTTTTTGTTTTGTTTTGTTTTGTTTTTGAGGTAGAGAGAGATAGAGAGAGTGTGAGCAGGGGAGGGGCAGAGGGAAAGAGAGAGAGAATCTTAAGCAGTCTCCATGCCTAGTGTGGAGCTTGATGCTGCCCAATGGGGGCTCAATCCCACCTCCATGAGATCATGACCTGAGCCAAAATCAAGAATCAGACACTTCACTGACTGAGCCACTCATGGGCCCGAACCACACTTTAACCAGTAGAAACTCCTTTTGATGCATCACTTTGATTATTTTAATTTTTATTTCACTAAATTTTGAAAACTGGACTTGGACCCAACTTGAATGACAATTCTTTACCTTTTCATATTTTCATTTATTTTATTTGTTGATTTGATACAAATTTATGCTGCAAAAAATAAAGGAATCTAAAACAGGAGAGGTTAAGAGGGTTGGATTCAGTCTTTTCAAGCATGCTATGAATGTTTTATAACATGCTTGCAGAACCTCAAACTGCATTTCTAGACCAAGTCTCTAAAGACAAAAAAATGTTCTAACAGCATTTGAAGGTGTATTTCCATCATTCACCCCAAAAAGTTCTGCTCATTTTATACTCCTGATATTACAGCAATGCTATTATCACTGATACTTTTGCATCAAATTCCAGTTAGCACTTTCTAGATGCAATTGATTTGCAACAGCATGGTTTTGTCTAATGATACAACAGTTAAGTTCTTCTGCTTTACTTCTAAGCCCCCTTCTTTACTTGTAGTGGATATACTCTAACACTCTTCTTTACTTGTAGTGAGTATTATTCACCCAGGGGAATAATCTAATATTGCACTTATTTCTATATTAGCTATCCCACTGGATAAAAATATTAGATATCATTCGAACAAGGACCAAAAAGCAATGTGAAAAGCTTATCTTAGGTATTTGATTTATCATTTATCATTCTTAAAACATTATAATTATATATAATAAAATAAATTATAATATAAATTTCAATCTACATTTTAAGTTTTTAAACATGATCATATATACATAATAATAAATTAAATTATAATATATAAATTATAACATATATTTTTAAATTATTTAAAATTATGATTACATTATGCATAATAATAAATTGTATGGCATATACATATGCTATTATATACATACGCATATAATGCATAATACCGAATTATTTATATGTATATATATAGATATATATATATCACAGAGTTATTGTAACAATCTTATAAGATAATATATTCAAAGTGCCTAACAGTGCAAACCACATAACAGGTATCCAATAAATGGATTATATAATTATATAAATAATTATAGATTATGTAATTATAAATAAAATTAAATATAATTATAAAACTATAATTATTTTTAATATAGTTATATAGTTAAAATTACAAGTTTTAATTATATTTTCTTTTTTTATTTTAGAGAGAGAGAGAGCATGAATCAGGGAGAGGGGGGTGAGGGGGAGGGAAAGAGAATCTTACATGGGGCTTGATAGCACTACTGTGAGATCCTGGCCTAAGCCAAAATCAAGAGTCGAATGCTTAACCAACTGAGCCACCCAGGTGCCCTGAGTTATAGTTATCATTCCTAAAAATTATTTTAAAATTCCGTCTTCACATATTTGTGAAACCAACTAATTCTCCTCCCAATTACTAACTTTCCTTCAACTCTCAAAATATTCTGAACCTATGCATATTAACCTTTCCAGAGATTATTTTAATAGTGACCAGAGATTCAAAATAAATGTAATAAATATGTAATTTGAGGCATGAAACAATTTTTAAGAAATCAGCCTTCCTAAAGAATGCCCTGGAAATATCTTCACTCGTGCTCTGCCCTACTTCATGGGTAGTTTAGACCAGTATGCATGACCAACAAGGCGGTTTCTTGAATCTCCCCATTGTATGTCTGCTGCTTGACTGCATAATCAGAGAAATTTTATACACCATGCTACTTTATATATATTTGCATGGGCCTAAGATTAGCAATCCTGGCACAGGACTCAGAGATGCCCAATAACTGCATAATCATGATTTCCGGAGTGAAGACTTATCTCACTAGGCTGTCCAATTCCGTCAATTCCATCAAGTTTCCAGGCCTGATCAAGATAATTATGACACCACCCTCTCCTCCCAACCATTCTATTCTCATATTAAGGTAACATTTTGAAAGTGTTGCTCTGAGTCTGATTTTGTTCCTCATTCAAATATCTCATTTACTTGTGTGGAAATTCACTGATCAGGTCAATATTCTCTCAGATTTTGACATCTTTCCATACCTCAACCTCAAGACAGTTTCCTTTCTAGTGGAGAGCATTACTTTGCCACCCACTGGGCAAAAAAGTGGTGGCAGAATGTTAGGTGCATTTATACATTTCATAAGGTGCTCTCTACTGGCTACAGACTTATAGTTCATGAAATTAAATACCAGGGGAAAGAGCAATTTTTCCCTTTTTCTTCCATAAATTCTGTGCTTTCCAAACCAGAGAAACTCCTAGATATATCTTATGAAGGAAGAGTTGCATCACCAAACCAGCCAGCCTTATGTGGTAGTATTACAGAAATCAGAGTCTGCTGTTGTGTGTGGCATCTGTCAGAATACCGTTGATCTCTATTTGGGGCAAAAAGGTTGTTATCATTTTTGTGTGTAGTGTTTCAAAGCACTTATTTTATAGAAGCAGTGACTTGAACCACCCAAAGTTATTGTATCAGAGTTATTGTGCCAAGCTTATAATACCAAGTGCCTAACACAGTGCAAGACATGCAACAGGTGCTCAGTAGATGGATGCTGAATAATGAAAGCTTAGCCTATTTGGCCAGGCAGAAGTCTGTCTCATAATAAGTCTTGTTTCCACTGTGCCAAGCTAAGGGTATCTTTGCTCTTTATCACAGAAAGACTTCAGTATATATTGTGAATTGGTCACTCTTCCATCATATGTGTTGTCTAAAAGCTACTGGAATACAATGGGTGTGCAGGATACTGCACACATTTAAAGTATACAATTTGGGGCACCTGGGTGGCTCAGTTGGTTAAGCAACCAGCTCTTGATTTCGGCTCAGGTTGTGATCTCACAGTCATGGGATCGAGCCCTGCATAAGGCTCCACAGCACTGAGCATGGAACCTGCTTGGGATTCTCTCTCTCCCTCTCTCTCTGCCCTTACCCCACTCATGCACGTGTATGCATGCACTCTCTCAAAATAAATAAACTCGAACAAATAAAAATAAATCAAATGGCTTTCAAAAAATAAAGTATAAAATTTGATGAATTTTAACACACGTATTCATTTAACCTATGAAACCATCACCACAGTCAAGATAATGAACAAATCAATTATCCCTACATTGTTACCTTGTGTCTTTGTGATCCAACCTCTCCTTTGCTTTCCTACTTTCCTGGGTAATCACTGATTTGCTTTGTCACTAAAACAAGGTTCACATTTCTTAGACCTTTACATGAATGGTCTCCAGAACTTGAGAGCCTCAGGCCTACACTTTCAATGAACTGAATTCTATCAAAAATTACAGGAGCGTGGAAGAGGACCACAAGCCTCAGGTGAGACCACACTCCTGGCAACACTTCCAACGCAGTCAGTGAGAGGCTGAAAAGAGGACCCAGCTAGTCCACACTCAGACTTGAGGTCCATGTCTGACCTCAAGAAGCTAGGAGATAATAAAAATGCATTATTTTAGGCTGCTTAATTTCTGGTAATTTGTTATATAGCAATAGAAAACTGACACACCGTCTGTCCCATCACATTCTAATTAGAAGTTTTTCATTAAAGGATCTGAGAGCACTTTTATGATAGCCTTCCCAAACTGCAGCTAGAAATGTTAACTGCAAATCTCCTTTATAATGGCATTGGTCTGCCGAGATACGGTAGCTGCCCTTTCATTGTTCACAGTATCTTTCCAGGGTATGTGATCATTCTGATGACTGATCACATCTCTGCATATGTTAGCCAAAGAAAGATGAACTGGAAAGCGTTTTTGTTTGAAGACTGGCACTGAGGATAAAAAGAATGATAGGTATCAGAACTCTCTCTTTCTTTGAATCTCCTCCTCTTTTGTTCCCTCTCTTAGCTCCAAATGAAATTGAAAATTCAATGTGAAGCCAAAAAACATCAGTAAGATGTACTTGACAGTTTTGATTGATGTTTCCCACTGCAGGTGAATTCTATATTTTTACACGCCTGCTTTGTCTGAGAGAGCTTGGGCATGGATACCTGCACTTAGGCTGGCCTAGAGGTTAATATTCTAAGGTTGTGATATTGATATCAATACTGCTATTTTGTAGCCATTCTGTCATTTTCATGCATGCCTTTTAATTTTTTTGTGTGTACTATTTTGGTTAAAAGAATAAACTTTAGAGTCAGCTGGCCTGAGTTCCATCCCTCAATTTCCCAGTTATGTGTCATATGCTTCTGAGTAAATCAGCTAAGCTCCCCGAGCACCAGTTATTTATCTGTCAAATAGACACAAGAACTACCATTAAGTGTAACCAGGAAGATTAAAAGAGATAGGGTCTGACATGCATTTAACAGTGACTGGAATATGGCTATTCATATGGTAAAATTTTAATAGCAAAATCTTAAGGTAAGCTTATTAAAAATCTGCACGCTAGTAAATTCATTTTAAGAAATATCAAACACTTATTAACTACTTACCTATTATTTGCAAAGTTTGATGTAAGGGAAGGACAAAATTCTAGGCTGGACAGAGCAGTATTTCTTAATCATAGGTCCTAACATCACACACACACACACACACACACACACACACACACACACACATTTCTGTGTCTGTACCATTTCTTATGAAGTATATTATAGGTGATATTTTATTGATTTATTCACTCCATATAAGCACCACAATAATAGTTGTATTTGACTATTTAGGACTGTCCTATGCAATTTTACATCATCTCATTTAACCAGGTATAGGCCAAGTAAGTTCAATTATTATCCCTAACTGTCCAAGTGATTGAAAACATAGGGAAAAGAGGCTTTGGAAAAGGCATAGAGCCAGAGATATATATTAAGAATGGAAAGTTGAAGAAATCGTGAATATAAAACTTCAAGATAAGAAACTGACATCTTCTCTCCCATATATAAGTGAAGGGCTAGGGCATAAATCCCAGAGCCCTGTTTGAACCACAGTCTGTCTGACCCAAAGATTGTGCACTTACTACTACCTTGTATTAAAATGCAGTCAGCCATTAGGCCTGGTTCTATTGGTAGTGAAGTTAACAAGCTCCAGTGTTTGAACACTATCATTTAACCCATGATGTGAAAAATGTGATACAACCTAACATGCCCTTGTTAGGTCTGATAGTAAGTATATGCCTAGGGAAAAATAACCACTGTAGTTTTTGTTTGTTTGTTTGTTTGTTTGTTTGTTTTTTGTTTGTTTTTTTTTTTGAGAGAGACAGAGTGCAAGCAGGGAGGGGCAGAGAGAAAGAGACACACAGAATCATAAGCAGGCTCTAGGCTCTGAGCTCTCAGCACAGAGCCTGATGTGGGGCTCAACCACAAACTGCGAGAACATGACCTGAACCAAAGTCAGACGCTTAACTGACTGAGCCACCCAGGTGCCCCAAACCACTATACTTTTGACTGACATCTGAATCTAGATTTAGATGCTCTGTTCTTTCTGTCTGTGTGGATTCAGTGAAGGATCATGGTAGAAAGCAAAGATGAGACGAAGCCTGTTTCTAGAAAGCAAGTTTATAAAGGAAGATTGAAAAATAAATGCTTATTTGGGAGACACTCTTGGTTTCTGCCGTCTCCAATATTCTGTTCACAGTTGTCCTACTAGTTTTGTGCTTTAGGGAAATATTATAAAATCTTCAAGACCAAAAAATACATGCTGATCTTTCCAGTCAGCCAATTGCTTCACCAAATAAAACAGAAGTTCTTCAAAAATGTTCTGCCACTTTGGAGTACCATTTAAGTTCAGGCTTGGATATTCAGTTCCTAAGAAGGGAAGAAGGGGATAGTTGCTGAGTGAATATAGGCTTGTGACCGGGCATTGCATTCTCTTTTTCTGTAATGTAGTTCCTCTTTGGCATCTTTTCCCAAAAAGTGCAGTTAAAAATTTCCTCCATCAGAGGATGTGGAGAAACGGGAACCTCTTGCACTGCTGGTGGGAATGCAAACTGGTGCAGCCGCTCTGGAAAACAGTGTGGATGTTCCTCCAAAAACTAAAAATAGATCTATCCTATGACCCAGCAATAGCACTGCTAGGAATCTACCCAAGGGATACAAGAGTGCTGATGCATAGGGGCACTTGTGCCCCAGTGTTTATAGCAGCACTTTCAACAATAGCCAAATTATGGAAAGAGCCCAAATGTCCATCAACTGATGAATGGATAAAGAAATTGTGGCTTATATACACAATGGAATACTACTTGGATACAATGGAATAATACTATGTATATTACTACGTACAATGTATACTATGTAGAATACAATGGAATAATACTATGAGAAAGAATGAAATCTGGCCTTTTGTAGCAACATGGATGGACCTGGAGAGTATCATGCTAAGTGCAATAAGTCATACAGAGAAAGACAGATAGCATATGTCTTCACTCTTATGTGGATCCCGAGAAACTTAACAGAAGACCATGGGGGAGAGGAAGGAAAAAAAAAGTTAGAGAGGGAGGCAAACCATAAGAGACTCTTAAAAACTGAGAACAAACTGAGGGTCGATAGAGGGTGGGAGGGTGGGGAGGGTGGGCGATAGGTATTGAGGTGGGCACCTTTTGGGATGAGCACTGGGTGTTGTATGGAAACCAATTTGACAATAAATTTCATATTAAAAAAAACAAAACAAAACAAAACAAAACTTCCTCCATCAGGTAACACTCAGAAACCATGAGCTTCTGGAACTCGGTAGCAAATGCTTCAGCTGCCTTAGTGTCCAAACTCACAGCCTCTCCATGCCTCATAACTCCATGGGTGCCACTTCTCTTAAAGTTATCAAACCATCCCCTGCTTGCCTTGAAGCCTTCTTTGTTTTCTGTTGATGTGCCTGGCCATTTATTTATGAGGTCGGTGTACAAGGTCTTTGCCTTCTTGCAGATAAAGTTCTCAGTCACAGTATCACCTGCTCGTTACTCCTCGTTTATCCAAAGCAGGAGCACCTTTTCTACATCTTCCAAAACACATGGCCATTGCTTTGATATTCTCATGACTCCTTTTGCTGCATCTAGCCCCCTTATTTCTTCTTTCTGCTTTAATATTGTGCAAATGGTCAACATAGACTTCTTATAAAACCTTGAAATTTTGGCCACTCACATACGTCATTCATACTTCTTGATGATTTCCTTCTTAACTTCCACTGTAATCACCTCCTTCTTCTTACCGCCCTTCTTTTAGTCCTTTTTCTGCATGGGGGCCATTGTGTATGCTCACACTGATGTTAACTACAATACAGTATTAATATACTCTTGTCATATACTGTATGTAATGTAACTGGTGATGAGGTATCAGAAGAAAGAAAGGGTCTATATCTGCAGACAGCCTGACCTAGAATGAAGCATAGCATTCTTAAGCTTACTCTTGACGGAAAAGCAAAGGACTGTCCATAGGTGCTTTGAAGTGACAAAAAGTACACTAGTGCCAGTTGTGGGCATCTTCCAATGTTCTGAAAAATCACTGATTTCTGCCAAACACCGTGGCCTGAGACTGAGCAGCCAGGCATAGGAGATGATTACCCACAATCCTGCAGTGAGAGAGAGAGAGAGAAGACCCATTGGTTCAGTGGTGATCATGTGACATTCGGCGTCATGTGCTACTTGTATTGCAAGACATTGCTCATTTATCAAGTTAAAATTTATTAGAAATGTTTGCTCGTCTTGTGGAACACTCGCAGAACAAGTTACTCACAAGCCAAGGTTTTACTGTATATTCTAACTATGCTGTCTTCAGGCAATAGCTACCTGCATTTCATTGCCATCCTATATTGCATCAAGAAGGGTCTGAATCTTTTCTCCAAAATCCTCATTCTCTTCTTTATAAGATACCTCCATGGTGTATTTCTGTCATAATCATGAATAATTGCATTCTTCCATTCAGCTTCTTACATGTATGATTAATGTCAACCACACGAACTTCCCTTGTAGCCTCTGCCTCTAATGTCATTTTCTATTTGATAGGCCTGAACTCCGTTGACAAAATGGCAGGATTACATTCAAGCTGGATCTAAACAACAACAAAATCAATATGTGTCTCAAAAAATTGTACCAAAAAATCCCACCCTATAATCCTGAGTGTTTCCTGTGGTTAGGATGTTTTTTTCACTTCTAAAACAATTTAAACACTTTCCTCTAAATATATTTTTTTCGGTATTTTGTTTAGTCCATTTATGAATAAATAGATAAATGTATATACCTATACTGAACATACCTCTTAGTATACATATGTTTCCAATTCCAAACTCTGGTCTTCATAGACAATGTGAGTATTAATTATAGTGTCTCAGAATGTCCTATGATTTAATTTAGTCATCCTTCAGTGCAAATAAATGGTACTTATTCATTTATACTTTTTTACCTAATGACCACAATGACCACATCTTGAAATCTTCAGACATCCATCTTCAAAAGTTTATTGATCCTAAAAGAGATAAAACCCATGACCCTGGCCTCTCTGGATTTGAACTGAGGAAAGGGGAAGGTATGGAGCTTGTTCTGTGGGTTTTGCATTTTGTCATAGTCTTTGTATAAATTTTCCCATTTAAAAATCTAGGGGCACCTGGGTGGCTCAGTTGGTTAAGTGTCTGATGTTGGCTCAGGTCATGATCTCATGGTTCATGAGTTCGAGCCCCCGTCGGGCTCTGTGCTGACAGCTCAGAGCCTGGAGCCTGCTTTGGCTTCTGTGTTGCCCTCTCTCTCTGCTCCTCCCCCACTCATGCTCTGTCTCTGTCTCTCTCAAAAATAAATAAACACTAAAAATAAAAATAAAAAAAAATAAAAATCTAAACTATTTTGTGAAGTAAGTGTAATAGGTAGGGAACTCAGACCACAAAGTTGACAGTGCAAGAAACACACATTTCTAATTCATTCCTATCTAATCTTAATTTGTAACTTTGGCCCCCATTCTGTGAAGTGAAAGCAACTTAATTTCACCTATATTAAGGATGACAACTTTAATTTTTCCCAGAGTTGGCAGCTAAGTCTGGAAGACTTTATGAGTGTCATGGTAAGGGACATAGTGGGGAGGCATCTGATCCTCAGTTTTCATCTTATATCCATTCTGATATTATCTGAGGCAGCCACTTTCTTCAGGCTTTATATCTGTGTTATCCAATATGGCAGCCAGTGGCTACAAGTGGCTATTGACTACTTGAAATGTAGCCAGTCAAATTTAAAATGGTCTGTAAGTGTGAAATACAGAAAAATAAAGAATATTACATTTCAAAAATATAGTACCAAAAAAGTCTACCATTTATTATATTTAATTGAAAGTATGTTGGTATTATTTTGGATATATTTGGCTAAAGAAAATATATTATTATTAAAATTGACTTCACCTGTTTATTTTTACTTTTTCAATATGGCTCCTAGAAACTTTAAAATTATATCGGTGGATTGCATTATTTCTATTAGGAGTGCTACTCTAAGACGTCTCCCTTTTGGCTAGCAAAGTCATTTCTATTGCTGTTACGTGCATTGTTTTGCAGACCTGTGGACTTACTATTATGAAAAAGTTAACTGAGTTTACTCTGACTCAGTTAACACAGTGTTGCTTAGATAGTCTCAGATACAAAGTTCTGTAGGACTTTATTTCATTTTCTCTAAAAATTAAAATCACCATTTTCATTCTAGGAACATCTTTAAAGTTTCTTTCTGCAAGGCTCTGACAGACACTTGTGGGCTCGTTCTGTGGAAATTTAGAAATGATAATCCATGCTCTGTTCCTGACTGCCAGGAAAACATCAATTTGCATCACAAGTGAACAGGGACTTCCCATGAATTTCAAAACAAAACAAAACAAAAAATTGTAGGGTCTCTCTGACGGGCATAATCTATTACAAGCTCAGTTGCTATTTGAGCTGTTTAGTTTTTCAAAGAAAACAATCATTCATTCAAAGTTCCTTAAGTAGGGGTTCATAGAAGTTTATAAAATGCTTTAAACTGCTAGGGGTACCTGGCTGAATGAAAAGCCAAAATCACAATGAACCAAGTTGCTCTTTTTATTATTATTATTATTATTATTATTATTATTATTGTAAGAACACTTAAAATGAGATCTATCCTTTTGACCAACTTTTATGTGTATCATACAGAATTTATTAACTATAGGTGCACAATGCTGTACAGCTGATTTCTAGAACTTATTCATCTTGCATAACTGAAACTCTATGCCTCTTGAAAAGCAACTCCCCAAATTCCCCCTCTTTTCAGAACCTGGCAACAACTACTGTTTCTATAAGTTTGACTACCATAAAGATTTTTTTAAATATATATTTAGAGTGCAAGCAGGGGAGGGTCAGAGAGAGAGGGGGACAGAGGGTCAGCACTGACAGCAGTGAGCCCAATGTGGGGCTCAAACTCACAAACCATGAGATCATGACCTGAGCTGAAGTCAGATGCTTAACTGACTGAGTCACCCAGGTGCCCCCGAGTTTGACTATTTTAGATATCTCATATAAGTGGAACCATGCAGTATTTGTCCTTCTGTGACTGGCTTATTTCACTTAGCATAATGCTCTAAAGTTTCATCCACGTTGTTGTATATGGAAGGATTTCCTTTTATAAGGCTGAATAATATTCCATTGTATATATACTGCATTTTTTTTATCCTTTCATCCATCAGTGAACATGGGATTCTGTTCAAGAATCTGATTTCACTTGTTTTGAATAAATACCCAGAAGTGGGATTGCTGGATCATATGGTCTTTCTATTTTTTACTTTTTCTAAGATTCACAAATGTCAACTCAAAATGGATTTCAGACTTAAACAGAGGACCTAAAATTGAACACTCCTAGAAGAAAACATCAAGGAAACTCTTCTGGAAATCAGTCTTGGCAATGGTTTTCTCCATACGACACCAGAGGCAAAACAAAAGCAAAAACAGGCAAGTGAGACCACACCAAATAAAAAGTTTCTGTATATAGCAAAAGAAAACAGTTAACAGAATGAAAAGGCAACCTACAAAATGGGAGAAAATAATATCAAACCATGTATCTGATAAACATAAGGAAAAACATAAGGAATATATAAGGAACTCCTTCAATTCAGTAGCAAAAAGAAAAATCACCCACAAATATCACTATTTTAAAAAATGGGCAAAGGACCCGGGATTCAAGCAGATATCTCTCCAAAGAAGACATACAAATGGTCAACAAGTCCATTAAAAGATGAACAAAATCACCCGAGGGGAGGGCAAAACATCCTGACAGAACAGGAAACAGAGAAGAGGAGAAAATAGACCCAAGTGAGTAATTTATTTGCTCTCTTTTCTATGGAGGAAAACCTTGGAGGTTTGGGAAAGATTTCGGGAACACTTCTGTCTCTATCCTTTGAGTCCATCAGAACTTGGAAATAGGTGGGGGGGGGGAAGATAGAAGCTGGTGAGGAAGCAATAATGAAGGTGTTTCTCCCTGAGTCTTGCTACGACTTGCAGAAAGCAGTGTCAGATAAAGAAGAGGGCTAGTTGAGGCTTTACACTGCCAATTACAGGCTTGTTGCTACAGCGAACCGCTGAGAGTAGCAGAGGCAAGGTTATTTTGGCAGAACAACCACTCATGATCACCCAGGAAGGAAAACGTGACTTCCTTGTGATGAATTCCGATGGCGGTTACAGGCTCTAGCCCTCAGAAAGACAGTTCCTTCCCTTCACGTGATGACACACATGGTGTGCTAATTAGCGACCAAAGATCTAATCCCCATCCCCCATCCTCCAGACAGACACAGGCTCGGAAGGGACATCGGCTGGGCAGGCGTTATTAGGCTAAGGGTCGTTTTCCAAAGCAGTCAAAACAGAGAGGGCCAGAGGGCCAGTATAAAATACATCCAAGAGAAAACAGCTGCCAAGATCAAAATAAGAAAAGCCCAACTTGTTATCAGATCCAATGAGGGCAATCCCAGGTACCATGCCGGCGAGAAGCTCAAATGCCCAAGAGCCAATGAAATATAAGAACAAAATCAGAAGTAAGGGATGAGTGGGCACAAGGTCATTTTCATTTAACAAATAAGCAAAACTATAATATATATATATATATATATATATATATATATATATATATACACACATATATATATATATATTTAATATATAAATATGAATATAGATTTATATAGTCTGTTATGTGCCAAGTAAAATCACAGGCAAAATGCAGTAATGACCAATACATGGTGCTTGCCTTCAAGACACTTACAGTCTAGTCAAGAGGGTAACAAATAAATCACAGAGTGATTTGTCTTATGGGAGTGCACAAGCATGGCCCCTAACTTGGTTTTAAGAGCCAGAGAAGATTTCCAGAGTGTATAACATCCAGGGTTATATCTAAATGATGAGTTCAATCAGGCAGGTAAGATGGCTTGTCAGGGACAGGGGAGGAAAGGCAATGAAGAGAACAGGGTTCCAGGCTAAGGGCAGTAGATATGGAGGCTTGGGATCAAGAATCAATACAAAGGAATACAAAGAAGCTAGAAGCCTGAAAGTGAGAGCTGAAGGCAGAGAGGGTAACAATTATACCATGTTGAGGAGTTTGGACTTTATCCTGGTGGCATAAGTAAGCATCCCAAGTATTTGGTTTTAGGCAACACTGAAATACATACATAGACTTCTGGGAGGCAAGACTGAAGGGCAAGGTAACAAGAGTAAGGGGCTCCATCAGTGACATATGCCAGAGATGATAGTAACCAGAACTAGGATGGTGGCAGTGGGTATGGAGAAAAGTGGATGGGTTCTGAAATACAGAGCAAGAATCAGGACATATTTGATGATTGGATGCAACATTGAGGGGGCCCGTAGGATTTGGAGTTGGGCAAGGGACTGAGGCTCTAGGATGTTTTCTGCAAATAGAGACGGACTCGTCTTAGCTCCATCTTCCAGGCACCTGTGGGGGTCAGCCTCCAGGGTAAAGACAGAGTCTCTGAAGACTCCTGGTTCTTTGAACAAAGCTGCTCTGAGTGTGAGGGAACATCAGAGGCAAGTTGGGGCTTCTCTGTTCTGATTTGTGACAATAACCTCTGAGATATGAATGACACAGAAGCAATCACAAATATAGTCCTCTCAAAGGCAGACCAGATCTTGGCCCAGCTGAAGGCGAGGCAACATAAAAGCCATTTAAAAGGAACTCTATGGAGCTTGGTTTTGTATTATAAAGACTATTTTTATATTTCAAGGACTATGTATCAGATTAAACTTCTAAAACCTAATAATGGCAGGTAGTACAAGACTGGGTGTAGCAGATCTAAGAGGAGAAGACTGTTTGTCAAACACTAGTACCAGTGTCTTAATAGGCCCTAGTATATTTTATGAACAGCAAACAGGAAGCAATCATCCTAGAAATTGCAAATTTACTAGAAGCATACTTAACCGCAGGCAATAACCAGTCAAGATATCCAATCTGAGATTATGGTTTTCCATTATTTTTATAAAATAAAAACTTAAAGTCTTTCCTAATCATACCTGTAAATTGAATATTGGATGCTGTAAAATATCTATAAAAGACCTAAAATATCTATATCTATTATCCCCTATAACAAAATATTACATTCAATCTGATATTCAAGATCCCATTCAAATATGCTGACTTTGTACTTTCCACATAAATGTATCTAAGAATCTTAGAGTGGAATAACCTTACAGATTTCAGAAAGCACAATTTAAATGAAAAAGAAAAACTTAGTTTTAGGAACCATTTGGCCCCGCTTACTAATCATAACAAGCCACATAAAAATTGAGAAGCTAATGTTAATAGAATTTTTTAATTTTAAAATTATATTTTGATATTTGATACATATGTAACAACTAAATTTGTTCTCTCTGAGTACTTTTGGCTTGTAATTCAATCTATCCTTCTGTAAAATATTGTTTTTCTTCCCTCCCAAATCTTACGCTTCCAAAATAGATGTTCACTTTTTACTCAAGATAAAAACACAAAATTTATATTCAAATAATTTAATATATGTATTAAAATCCAAATTATTTTCCACATCAAGTACACAAGGAAATGTTTATAGGATAGCATCTATAGGATACATAGACAAATTAACTATAAATTTTGTGAAATTCCCAACTTACCCATATTGGATAAAGTATAATAAGTTAACTGTGTTTACATATTTTCATATGTGGAGTCACTATTTTATAAATTATAGTTTTTATATCATCTTTAGATTGAGGATAACAAATCAAAATTCTAAAGAAAGACTCCATAAGCTTTCTGTGGACATAATTCTTACTTTTCTAAAGCCTTGAGATGATATTTAGAAACAAAAGTGCCTTCCAGAAGAAAAATTTGGGGAAAAGAGACAGGCCATGATGTCAGAAATAAAGGGCCATTGGGAGAAAGTTGGAAATGGGCAGGAAGCATGTTGAAGGAAACTAACATGGTAGCAGGGCTTGTTCTGATGGGAGCGGTCAGATAGTTGAGTGTCCACGTGGTTTAGCAAGGCCAGAGGTGATGCAAGCAAATGCTAGGACCAAGAAATACAAATGTAATCTGAGCAGTGGGGGTCCATATAGCAAGAATTCTAAAAGAAAATTAATCAGGGGATAATCAAATCACAACAGGTCCTGAATTGGGATTGGCAGTTGAGAGGCAGAGCCTAACCCTCCAGCAGAGGTGACTGAGAAGGACTTGCCTGGGGAATCAAGAACCTGCCAAGCAGGCCAGGGTTTTGGAAAGAACTTTCATAATAAAGAACACTAGAATTAGGAAATAAAAAATAAGCATCAGGAAAATTGGGGTACAGTCACAGTTCTTTAAAATGGAAAATAGAAAAATTCTCATATACATAAAGATTCATGCCTTAACTAACCCTACCACAGGCAACACAAGTGATTGAAGACAAAATTAATCTAAAGTCTCACCAGATTCTCTCACCTGTCCTGAATCCCTTCTGCTCCATCACACCCTCCATGATATTGCCATTCCCCACAGACTCTTCCTCTGGAATTTCTCTTAATAAATCTCCTACTTCCCATGCCTCACTACTACTCTTCTAGTTGTCTCTTATAATTTTTTATTTGCTTTAGATTTTTCCCCATTCACTCCGATTTCTACACTGATCCTAAGTTCCTTTTCTAAACCATACATCTGTTTGCCCCATTCCCTTGATCAAAAACCCTCAACAATTCCCCATTGGTAATTTTCAACATTATTTTCCAGCCAACTGACATGGTAGATAAAATTGAAATGCATGATGACACGATTCCATGGGTGTAACATGATTTTGAAAAAACCAAAAATATTTTTTAGGGAAGTAAAACCAATTTTATATTGTACTTTTGTTTGGGCCTTAAGCATTCACAAAATCATTTTGCAAGTGTTTTAGTAATAAGTGGAGCCATTAGCAATCCATTCATGTATTCATCCGACAAATGCTTATAAATGCCTCCTACTACTCAGGTAGTGCAATAGCGAACCACGCAGACAAACCTCACACTCAAGGAACTCATAGTCTAGTGGAGGAGGCACAAACTGATACACTGAATAAATAATTACTTATTTTTAATATAATTATTTACATTATAGTTGTTAAAGGTGCTGTTAAGGGGAAGCATGGCATGTTAGATTACCACATAAAAAGGAAACTCCCCCTCTATATCTCAGGAGGGAGGTTGGGAGAAACTGTCCTGATGAAATGATATCTTAACTGTGATATGAAGCACGTGTAGGAGTCAGTCCCAGAAGATGAAAGAAACTGAGTAAGAGTTCCCAGGAAATCTGGAATTCAGACATGCATGCTTGCGGCCTAGCAAGCAAGAGAGAAAATGTCTTAAGATGTAAGCTACAGAGGCACGAAAGCTTCTGGAGCAAGCAATGGGTAAATTACAGTGTCTTAGGACAGACATAAGTAACTACAGAAGAACCAAGTTTGGTGTCTGTCAGGGGATGGGGACACATCAGTACCTGAGTTCAGTTTACAAGATGTTCAGTTTCAAGGCACACTGAGATATTCAACTACAAATGCCAAGTAGGAATGGAACTCAGAAGAGATACAAAATTCAGTTTAGAGATAGAAAGTTAGGTTTCATTGGAATCAAGATGGTGTTAAAGTCATCTTAGATTAATTCACCTAGAAATGAACACAGAAGGAGAAGAGGAGCACACAGTAAAGGAGCCGTTAGGAATTCTAACATTAAAAGATGAGGAGAGAGGACTGAAAAGCTCAAGAGTTGGAAGCTATGATGTCATAGAATCCAAAGGAAGTGAATGACTGAAGAAGTTGAGAGTAGTTTACTGGGTCAGAAGACATGAATAGTCAAATGAGGTGAAGACTACATGTGTCCATGGAGTGGATGATCTCTCTCCTCTATAAAACTGCTACTCAGAACTGTGTTGTCAAGTTAAGGAGAACCAGAAGAAAATTCAACTGACCTCCAACTCCCAGAGGACTGCAAGGAAAAACCTTGAGTCTGAGAAGAAGGGGAAGAGGTATTTATTCATGGGAGATTATGATAATAAACTGTCCCCTCCTCCTGCCCCCCTAAAATTTCCTTAGACAGTCGGTTAGAAAAATTGTTTATGGGATTCTGTGAGGCCTAATATAAAGGTGAATTCCTCTAGGAAGGGTCTGCACTTTCTTCAGCCTAGGGCCATGAGCACTACAATTTTAGAGTAAAAGTATGACTTGAGGTTTTTGTTTTGGGTTTTTGTGGGATTTTTTTTTTTTGATCAGCTAGGACTAAGAGTAGCTTCAAGGGACAGATAAAGTAAATCAGATGACACTGTAAATCTGAAAAGAACAAAAGAGAATTTACAGGAATGGAAAACATAATACTTGTATTTTTTTTTTAATTATGGAAGAGATTAACAGTGGATGAGATATCATTGAAGAGATACTTGGAAAGCTGGAAGGTAGTTCAGCATGCCATAGAGAAAGACAAAGAAATGTTAAAAAAAAAAGAGGCTAAAAAGTGAAAAATATTGAGAAGTTTAACATAAGTTCAATGATAATTCTAGAAGGAGAGGGCAGAGATAATAACAAAACATGCAATTTTGAAGAGATCAGGCCTGATTATTTTCCAAAACTGACGAAAAACACACATTTGAGAATCTCAAGCAAAATAAGTAAAAGAAAATCCACATTAGAAACAACCTAATGAACATTTATAATATTAAAGCTAGACAGAGGATCTTAAAAGCCACCAGATTACATTTAGAAGGTAAACATGGCCTGAAATTTTCCACTGCAATATTGGAGGCCAGAGAATCAAGTAATAATATCACTGATATACTGAGAGAACGTAGCTGCCAAAATAAATTTTTGTGCTCAGAGACTAAAATGAAATCAAGATACTTCCAGATAAATAAGAAGAGACAGCTTGCCACCACAAGACCATTTTACTAGGGGAAATTCTAAAGCAAGAATTTTAGGAAGAAAGTGACCCCAGACAGAAAATTTGAGATACAAGAAAGAATGAAAAACACATAACATTGTAAATTAATGAGTAAATCTAGATGAACATCAACTGTTTTAAAAAATACAAATACAATCTTATAAGGTTAAATGTAAGAATTAAATTACACAAAAACAGTTGCATATAAGAATGTAGGGTAAGTTTAACTGTTCAAAGCCTTTTAAAATTATTTTTATACCAGAGAAAGGTAAAGATATTGATTAAATTTAGCCTTTAGTTTTCTTTAGTTTCAAAGGTAACTACTAAATAATAGAAAAGATACATAACTTCTAAACTAATTAAGGGGAAAATGTCTGAGAAAATATCTTAATTGCAAAAGAAGGCAAGCAAAGAGGAAAAAAAACCAGGAAAAGCTATGGGCAAATAGACTATAGATTAAGATAGTAGATGTAAACCCAGATATATCATTAAACAACCAGGCATAGAGTCAGTGCAATTGACTTAATGATATAGGTTTAAAAGTTTGTCAGATAAAAAGAGAGCATCTCAAACATATGGACATAGAAAAGTTGAAAGTAAAGAAATCATGAAATATACCAGGCAAACTTTTTTAAAGTTGATATTTATCAAAGAACAGATAAAAGCAAAAAGCATCACAAGATACAGAGGACCTCTTTATAATAATAAGTGGTACAATTCATCAGGGAGATAATATCATTTTAAATTTGCATGCCATAGACTCAAAACACATGATAAAGAAATTGACAACACATAAAAATAAATTTTAAAATCCTGAGCATAGAGCATGTGGCAATAACGTTTTCCAAAAATGGATGCAACAATCTAGTTATCCCACATCAAGAGATGGAGTCCATTTCTTCACCCCCTCGAGTCTGGGTAGGTCCTGTCACTGCTTTGATCAATATAATATGTAGAAGCAATTCTGTGCAAGTTTGGGACATTACCTTTAACTGATTGAATAGTCTCCACACCCTCGTGTGTGTGTGTGTGTGTGTGTGTGTGTGTGTGTGTATGTGTGTGTGTATATATATATATATACACACACACATACACACACACACACATGGGAGAGAGAGAGAGAGAGAGAAGGGGAAAGGGGAAAGAAATAAGAATGTGGAGAAAGTATGCATAAGCAACCTGTCTAAAAGCCTGGATATGATGGTGAGAGAAAGATGGAGCCAAAACCTGAGGGAGATGTAAAAGTGAAAAGGAAGTTTGTATGTTTTTGTTTGTTTGGTTTGGTTGGTTTAAGATGGCTGCTATTAGATGTGTTTAAAATGTTTGAACACTGTCAGGAAGGATCCAGAAGTAATACAGAAACTGAAGAGATAGGAAAAGTGTTTACCTAAGAATTGACACCACTCAGATGAGGCCAGAGGGGTTGGGAGTTAGCACTCACGGAGGGAGAATCCTTTCCCAATGACAAGAGGGCTTTCGAGTTCCCCTCAGCTTGAGTAAATTTGTTCCTGACTATGGGCTCCCTGACCTTCCTTTTCTTAGAGTATTTACTTTAGAAAGCTTGCAGGTATAATTTCTTTCTGTGACCCCTTGAGATGTAAATTTTCTACAACCCAGGAATGTCTGGGAAGCATTGTTCTGAAAAGTAATTGTCAAGAAAGATAAGGCTCCTATCACCCAGTCTCTGTTGGGGGTGGAAGCCTAACTTCAGTAAGTTAAACAATCGGCAGACACAGATGGTCTAATCATATTGACCATCCTCTTTCTTAATGACCCAAAGAACTTTCCCACCCACTCAGCCCAGTGCGTAAAAACTCTCACACTTTTGTTTCAGTGGAGTTGAGTTCAATTTCTCCCCATATTGCAATAGTCTTGAATAAAGTCTTGCCTGCTGTTTTTAACAAGCGGCCAGTGTAATTTCTATTTGACACCTGCAATAAGAGAGGAGAAAGGAAAGGTGCAGAAGCACTGGGATTTGCAGATACAGTGTCAGGAATTTGAAGGAGTTCCCTATGGTGGCCTTGATTTATGACATAAATATGAGGCAGGGTTACCTTAAGGAACGGAAAAGAGAAGGAAAGAGGACAAAGGTGGTTGATGGCTTGAGGAAATGAGAGATGATCTGAAATCGTCATTGGGGAGAAGTGAGGGAGTCAACTGGAGAAATGCAGTGAGAATGATGGGAAATACTGAAGGCCCAGTTGAGGCTGGTAGCAGTGGAGGATGCTGACATGACTCTGACATCTGTCATTTTATAAGGAAAAAACCCCTGAAATGTAGCTAATTTAACTTTGAATATTTGGACTTTATCATTAAATCTTATTCATGATTGTTTTCCTCGTACTCTGCCTCCTCACGTAATATTAGTGTACTTTAGGGGAGTAAAAATAAACCACATTTTACCACAACACATGTTTTGAATCCCTCCTGGTTTTTTAACAGGAAGTTCAATATCCGCAGGATCTTCTTCTTTGAACAGTCCACCAAATTCCAAAGGATACTACATGGAACCTACTTGTAAGTCACTTTCCCTGAGAATTCTAGGGGATGGGCCTTGGAAACTTTCTCACATATGATTACTGTCCCTGCCATCTTTCTGTTCAATTGACTGCAGTTGGTCTTTTTTACACAGGTTACCGGGTCAGCTGCTGATAACTTCCTCTGGACAGAAACACTTATATGTCCTTCTTCCTCCTCTCCTGGCAGTAAGAAGATGGCCACTTCCCATGACTAGTTTTTTCATAGAGATTTGCCCCCAGCAGAGCCTGAGGCCCAGGAGACTAGTTGATTCTCTTACCTCAGCCTCTTCTTCCTAGAACACAGGGAAACTCCAGGTACTAGGGAGCAGCATGAAGGGGAATGAGTCTTCCAGTATCCCTGGAAGCCCAGGGCTCAGTTGGGTCTACTCTGATAGACTTCCTCCTCCCTTGTGATCATTGTCTCTTAAAGATCTCAAAGTCTCTCTTCCTCTAGTCCAGCTTCTTTTTTTAAAAAGTTTTTTTTTAATGTTTATTTTATTTTTGAGACAGGGAGAGACAGCATGAACAGGGGAGGGTCAGAGAGAGAGGGAGACCCAGAATCTGAAACAGGCTCCAGGCTCTGAGCTGTCAGCACAGAGCCTGACGCGGGGCTCGAACTCACGGACGAGATCATGACCTGAGCTGAAGTCAGATGCTTAACCAACTGAGCCACCCAGGCGCCCCAGTCCAGCTTCTTTAAGAGACCCTTACCCCTAGTCTATGACACAAATGTGTATATATATATGAACTCCAAAGTGGGCTCAAACATTTAATTAATGGGCTCATGGATTGTATGCATAAGAAGGAATATAACTGAATATCTCTCTCCATATCATTGAAAAATCTAAGATAGTAACAAGCTTCTAGAATATCACTTGACCAAGAGCTGGTTGACTAGGAGCATACAGATGGCCTCTTAGGAACAGGTTTGCTTAATTTCACAGCCTCAGTTCTATCCCATGGACCATGATTTACCGATACTTGGTCTATAGGTTCTATGAAGTCTACATCCCACCAAAATTCTATGTTGAAGCTTTCACCTCCCTTGTAACTGTATTTGAAAATAGGGCCTGTGAGGAGGTAAAAAGGTTAAATGAGGCTGTGAAGGTGGAGCCCTAATTTGATAAGACTTGTGCCCTTATAAGAAGAGAAAAGACACTAGAGCTCTTTCTCCCTACTATATGAGGAAACAGAGACAAAGCAGCCATCTGGAACTCAAGGAGGGAGCTCTCACTAGACACTAACCCTGTTGGTACCCTGATCTTCGACTTCCAGTTTCCAGAACTGTGAAAAAATAAATTTCTATTGTTTAAGCCACTCAGTCTATGGTATCTTATTATGGCAGTCTGAGCTGACTAAAACAATAGGATAAAATCAAGACTACTTCATATGGAATTCAAGTCTGTCCCCAGCCAACTTTTCCCCAACTTTGATGTCTTATACAAAATGTACAGTCCTGCTTATTCCTCTACATCCCTCCCTACTCCAACTTTTAATCACCTTTTAAGACCCCACTCTCTGAGAGATAGATGACCATTATATGGATTAAATTGTGTTTCATCAAAGGACATGTTCAAGACCTAATTCCCTGCTACCTGTAAACATGACCTTATTTTGGAAATAGGGTCTTTGCAGATATAACAAAGTTAAAATAAGATCATACTGGTTTAGGGTCAGACATAATCAAATGAGTAATGCCCTTGTAAGAAGAGGGAAATTTGGACATAGACACCAAGAAAGAATGCCAGATGATAATGAAGGTACAAATTGGAATTATGTCTCTACAAGGCAAGGAACAGTGAGAACTGCCAGCAAACACCAGAAGCTAGGAAAGAGGCATGGAACAGATTTTTCTTCTCAGTCGCCCATCCTGTAGACACCTTGATTTCAGACTTGCAGCTTCCAGAACAGTGAGAGAATAAATTTCTGTTGTTTTGAGCTACCCAGTTTATGATACTTTTCTTTATGGCAGCCCTAGGAAACAAATACAATAGACCATCTTTCCCCTTTTTATGATCTTAATGGAATTCATTGCTCCCTATATTTGTCATATAGGGCCTTATAATTCCCTCATTCTTGGAACACATATTGAAGGACTATTGTATACACAAAGCACCATGCTGAACATTGAGAGTATAGCAGAGACTAGGACAAAGATACTGATTTCATAAAATCTAATTGAAGAGACAGATAAAAAAAAATTCCAGGAAACAGACAAAAATATGTGCACATTACAATAAAAATAAAAAATAGATAGATGATAGATAAATAAATATGAAAAGCAACACAAAGAGGGAGTTTAAAGTGGAGAATTTAAGGCAACCAAAATCTAAGGAGGTGACTTTTAAGCCAGGGGAGAGGTTCTCTGTAGAGCAAATAGCAAGCAGCAGTGTTCTGAGTGAGGAAAGCATTTAGCTCCTTGTGGAAACTGACAGAGCCCAGACTGGGAGGGGCAGTGCTATGAGATGAGAGATAGACAATGGCCAGGACCTGCAGGGCTTCATTATGGTGTTCTAATTGCACTGGTTGCTCTGAATTATATGGGGACGGGGATGCCTGGAATGAAGTGCGAGGAGTAGATTAGAGGTTGTGGTAGTAATCCAAGAGAGACAACTGTCTTAGATAGGGACAATGGCAAGGGAGAGATGTGGATAGATTCTAGAAAAACTTTGGAGTAGAAGCAGCAGGAATTGCTGATGGAACAGTGCATACCATTATCCTAACATTCAGTGCTTTATATTTAGTTTGTCACTTAGTTTCTCTCTTCCCTCTTAGACTTCATGGCTTTGATGGCAGATATTGTCAGAGTAATCTTTGAATTTCTAACATCTAGCCCAAACTCTGTATTCATTTGTTGAAATAATTAAAAAAATCCCTTGCTTTGCATCACGTAGACACAATTTATGTCCATAAGATCCAGGTTAAGCCAGGTGTACAACCATAAAATTCAGTTGATCCAGTTCACTATGGATTGATAGTGGTTGTGTTCTGAAATAATTGTGTCCAGGTTCTAAACGGATGGCTCTGTTCCTACTTTGTTTTGGGGGAAGAGACCAAAGGGGATCTGAAATGACTGTAAACTTTATTTTCATTTATTTTGAAATCATTGTAGATTTTAGTCATCTCTGAAGTACTTTGCGTTTCCCACAAGCGATGATTTGTATTATGGGGACCTTAATTCAGCTGCTCTGTAGGTGGTCTCTTCTGGGAGTTCCTCCTGGTTAGTTCATCAACGGGTACCGCCTCCTCATTAAAGCAAAGGGTATGTTGCAGGGTCAATGTTAATAGCCTCTTCAGCAAGATCTTAGCTGGAGAGCGTAAAACTGCATTAACTGATCAGCATCTCTTTCCTCTTACCCATTTGGGATGATCTCTAATGATCAAGAGTGGTCAAGACCTCAAGACCATGGTGCTATAGCTATAGCATTCTGCATGTAGCATTAGAACAGTCGCTGGGCTTTTGCTGTGGTTCCTAATAAACTAGAAAGATACCCAAAGCCTTAACATGTGGAACATATTAATCACTGAGTATGAGGTGAACTGTTAAGAGGTCTCTTCCTGGTTTTACTTAATTTAGTGCAGAAGTCACACCAGGCAGTTTATTGGGCAGATGCCAGGTACCACTATGTTGTTTCTGTTTCCCAAAACAACTTTAATAATGACAATAGAATATTTTTAGAAGCTCAAAATTGTACCCAAAAATATTCTATATTTGTATTTCTTTTGAAAATAAAAAATGGAATCTAACAACATGGGAGCTGCACATGTCCTGTTTGAAAGGTCAGTGGACACCTGTCCTTTTGTACAGACCTGTAGCCCTGCAGGTTCACTTCGCTCATTTACATCCTTTGCTTGGGACCTCTATGCTTTTGTGCTTGTGACCCTTGGTCTAGGGTCACTGCAGTCATCAGGAGCATCAGAAGCCTTGGTAAGCAATGTAGGGCCCTCCAGGGTCATGGGTGAAAGACAGAGGAGGGCAAATAGCCTGGGCCAGAACATGGGACACCAAGGTCCTCAACTTCACAAAGAGCATGCTTCTCATTATTCCTGATGTTTTAAGGTGAACAGCTGGGAGTTACCGTTCTCTCCAGAGATACCACAGGAGGAGACAAGTTCAGAACAGCTGCCACGCTACAACTATTTTCAGTCTCACCTTCTAGTTTCTTGCTGAAAGTATGCTCAGAAAGGCAAAACAACAACAACAAAAATGTCCTTGACATATTTCACAATATGATTCAGAGCACAAACATTCAGAAACATTAGAACAGACAGAATAAACAGAAAGTGTTTATTCACTTTTCTAAAGGCACTGGAGTTTTATTTATTTGGTTAATTGTTTTCTAAATAGATTAAATAGTCACATGAGTTAGCATATCAAAACAAGAATTTTGATGGGAAAATTTCCCACAGGAAACTTCAGAACCTAAAATGAAACTTTCAGAACCTTTCTTGACATAATATCTAAATAAATTTAACACTAGGTGATTCAGGAAAATGTATTTCATGGTCAATAGACAAGCAGATTTCATTTTATTATTAAGGATTAGCACCCCTCAATTCAATTGAAAACTCCCAAGGAATTAAAAATGCTTTATGAATCACATCACATTTTCACAGCATATAAACTAAATAATCTCTAGTTTAAGTGGCTCTCAAAGTGAAATTTAAAAATTGTCATCCTTGCTATATTAAGTCTTTACTTTTATAAGGATACAAATGGTATAAATAATAATTTCAGTAATATTTCTAAGTCTCACTAAAGGATGGCAAATGCCCATTTCTCTCCTTTCCCATCCTCTCTCATCCTCTCTCAGTATGGGGGAGAAAAGCAGACAGATAAACTGACACATACACAGTCAAGGAAAGAAAGAGTTACAATGAGCAACAGATGATTAGCTAGATACAGAGAGAAGGGTGGAGAGGGTAATGGAAGATGGGTAGGGGAGAGAGGGAGAGAGATATCATCAGAGGAACCAGATAGGACTAGTGTTCTCTGGACCTTCCAAAACCCAAAATCCAGAATCAAAAAGAAACAAGTGCAAGCCAACAAAGTCCCTTCCTTCTGTGTTTGGATTAATCAGTGGGTTTTAAATACTAGTTCTCTGGGTTGCCAAGTCTTAATGCAACTCTACCATTAGTAGGCAAAGTGATTACCTGGGTAAGTTTAGAGCATTAAACACCCTTAATCTTCCCCATCCATTCCATAGCCAGAACTATTAATGACGAACAGAATTGACTAATTTTAGTTTTACTCCTACTCTGTCCCGATTACATTTTAACCTGGGCCAATTAGGTCATGTACATAAAGCCAGATGAGAAGGCATTCTAGCTTGAGATTTGTTCCTCATGGAGTAGATCTATCAGACCTGACTTTCATGGAAAAGTCCTACTTATCCAGATAATCTTTCTTTGCTGACACAGGAGGACCATTCTTTGGCCAAAGATAAATATGTAGCTGGATTCTCTTTCTGAAATCTCCGTATGGGAAATGCCTGAAACTAGGAAAGCCCAAATGATAGGTTCTATTGTGATATAGCTTCGTGGAGAAAACTGGGCACAGTCCACACACTGATCATTCAGTGTGTGTGATCATATATATGATGTAGTATCTCTGACGGTCCCAGACATGTCACAGCGAGCCAGCTTACGTGTTGAGTGCTCCTCCGGGCCACAGTTTGCACTAGGGCTTTCCCATGTTAACCAAGCACAGACAGCTGCATTCGCATAGAACTGAGTCAGAGTGAGGGTTGATGGCTGCCGATGAGGCGGTGATTCACACTGTCAAACACTCATACTGTGAACAGAAAGGATATCATGTACCCTCTGCAAGAGAAGCTCCTGTGCACAGAAGTTGTTTCAAGTGGTGCATCAGTAAGGAGAGCATGACTGACAAACAGGAAAATAAACAGGAAGTATCCCAATAATTCACAAATCGTATAACAGGGTCACAAACCCTTGTCCCAAACGTTGGCATTAAAATGTTTTAAAGCTCAGAATTGTGTAGGTTTCAGAAAGGTATTAAAGCTCATAAATTGTGTATCATATAACCTCCCACCAGGGTAAGAAGCAAGACTCTGTAATCAAAAACAAATTCTGCAGCAAAATACGTGAATATTTATACTAAGTGGGATAAATAAACAACATAAATAGGCTCTGTCAGGTTAGGTCTGGTTTTACCTTCAAATGAGTTAGAGAAAAGGTTTTCAGTTTTTGAGCTTTATGGATTTTGGAAATGGACATAAAAGCTTGTAGGTATGTATTCTTTCCTTCAAAATAAATTACTAGTTTGAGGATAAAGATGCAACAGACTCTTTACCTCTAGCACTTTTATTACTGCTTCGTTTCCACAGTTGCCTTCCACACTTAACTCTGCCACCTGGCAGAGCCCCTGGGGGCACTACATATTAATGCCCTAGGTGAAAGAATTCATTTGTTCATTTTGTAAGTGTGACTGACTTATTGAACACCTACTGTGAGCTCGAGTGGATCACGCTAGGAACACACTGGGAATAGTGACTCAGCTATTCTAAATTCTAAATTTCTAAATTCTACATTTCATAGTTTACCAAGGCTACTGAAATTTAAAAAAAAGGAAATATTTGTCTATTTTCTTCTACTCGAAGGATTCTGATGGTGGAATCTTCTTAAGTTAGTATTTTTGAGCCACCTAAGAAAATACCACCATTGAATGAGGTCATATGAAATTAATCTTGAGTAGCAAGTAATAGTTGAGAAAAAGTCTGTTCTTGAATCATCTGGGTTTTTTAATTCATTTAATTATTTTTATTGAGAGACTGGTTTTCTCCTCACCACTCATTCTTTGTTTTGTATTGTGAAACACAAAAACATTAATCCAAATAATCCAAATAATAATTTTATTAATTAAATTATTTATTAATTTAATCCAATGATTGTTATTCATTATCCAAACAAATGAAAAATACAGCAAATTATTTATTATGCCACCCAAGTTAAAGCTTGGTTTAATTAATTGAAAATGGAAAAAATACTATTTCATGATGCACAGATTTAATTTGACACACTGGGACTAATGATTACTATTTAAGAATCTGTTTGAATTATTTTATTTTTATTCCAGTGTATTGCTTCCAATATTCTACTCTTGTATAATGGCTGTATTTCACTTCTAAATATTAAAGTGGTTATCCAAAAGATTTTCAGCAGCCTTCCAGATTTGAAATTTCTCTGGTTTGATAAAGACAAGCCAGAAAATAATTTGAATAGGAAATTTGAAAGATGGGACTATAACACAAGATCATGTCAAAACAGAAATAAATTATACTAGTGCTATAATTTGGCATTAAAATAAAGGATATGAAAACCATGGCTCTGCACTTATGGAAAATAAATCCAATATTTTTAGTTTTGTGCCAATACCATATCTGGAACAAAGCTTTCAACCATGTTGGAGTATGATTTACACCTTCATAATTTTCTGTATCTTATCCCAGCAGCCTATAGGAAAATCTACCACATGAATTACAAGCGGACACTCTACACCTTTCATTTAACATGAGCAAATGTGATAAATACAAATGCTGCTGATTTTCACATTTCTCACGAGAATTATTGACCCCACAGATAAATAATAGTGCAAAGCTTTAAGCCAGTTGCCAAAGCATGTACTTGATTATAATAATCTGACATGCTGTACATTGTGGAGAAACAGGCCAAAAAATTATGCATGCTTGGACAGAATCTTATCACCATATGAAAATTAAAACTGAATGCCGTTAAATTCTACCAGCTGACTGCAAGAATCACAAGATGTTAGGGCACCCATTTGTAGTGCAGTCCATTTTACCACAATTCAAATATTAGGTTTGTTGGCTATTTAGCTCCATAGGGAAGTTAGGCTCCCACAGGAAACAGATCATTACAAAAACCTCACAGACCTTACAAAAAACTAAAAATCTTAGATTTGCTCTATCACTCACATCTGACTATATAATATTTATTAAAACAGCTCCTTACTTTTAAGAGAGAATTCTGCTTGAGTCAGATTATCTCCATATCTTAAGCTATAGTTTGTGTATCTTTTCTCAAATGTTAGAAAATGTTTAAGTTGTTCACTCACAGATTCCATCTGCTTTATATATGGTTGTTTATCCAATATTTTTACTATTGCTAATCATACTAGCAATGCTAGTCAGATGATGATGAGTATAAGCTCACTTTTATATCCTGTCAATCAATAGCCTTGTTGAATATATCCATATAGCACATATAAGACATTTCATAAAATTTGCACTGGCATAATTCCTTGCTAAAAGAATCTGATTGGTTCTGTACTCTTGCATTTCACCTGCATGACATATAATCAAAATATTGTATATTCTACTCTAATTTTCAAAATTGGTCATTTTATATAAAGACAAAATTTTATAAAAATATAACTTAATGATTGAATATATAATTACCTGCTTCAGTATGAGGATACTAAAAACAATATCTAAAACTCAATTCTTAAAGTATTTATGCCTCAAATCGTATTTTTTTTGTGTGTGGCAGATTATTAAGAGGGAAAAGCAATCTATATCAAGTTTTTCTTATCTTGCTTCAGACCTTGAACAGACTAGGAAAGAAAACTCAAAGGTCACTTGACTCTTTGGGTCCTGTTTTCCTTTCCTGAGTTTTCTATATCCTTGGATATGAACCCAAATGGCCCAGATCATTTTCTTACCAAAGTCATTCCTTTCTACCTGATCACTGCTGAAATCTGTGCATGTCTGGGAAGTGAACAAAAAAAAAAAAAAAAAAAATGAAGTAAAGATTAAACCCCTAATTCCAGTTGAATAAAGTACCTTGTGACAATTAGCCAAATAATTCAAGCAAATGTGTGGTTTCAGTTTTGCATAAGTCAGCAACCAAAGAGCCAGAGGGAAAATAGAATTTAGTCTTGTAAGCTTGAGATTCAATACTGCTACAGATTCCAGCACTGTATTCCACCAGTCTGCCTGACGTTTATTACAGGGCTGAAGAGGGGATATTCCTCTATGTGTATTTCCCTTCTTCTAGCCTTTTGTTTTCTTAACTATTCCACTGTAATGCTTCTTCAAAGCGTGGATTGTTTTTACACACCCAATATGCTGTCTGAACTGCTTTTCCTTGAGCAGTATTGACATCCAGTGGAGACTCAGAATAATTACAGGTGTGTCAAAATCCCCGAGGACTCTAGCCCAGAATGGGTGTCTGATTTGAGAAAGATATCACACAATTCAACAACAAAAAATAAGTTTTTCCATTCACACAACTGAAATAGAATGAAAGGAACAATAGCTTTAAAGGCAGCAAATGCATAGGAGAAAACATTTGTGACCAGGGATTAGGAAAAGAGTTCTTTGATATGACACCACATTGAACATCAAAATTTTAAACTTTTCGTCTGCAAAAGAAACTGTTAAGAGAATAGAGAGACAAACTATAGAATAAGAGAAAATATTTGCAAATTACATATTTAACAAAGTGATTGTGTCCAGAGAATATAAAGAGCTCTCAAAATTCAACAGTAGACATTTGCTTCCACTGAAGATGAAGTAACAAGATCTGGACTCACATTCCTGGCTAAACCAACCCAAATGGAATTAACAAAATAGATGACACATTGGTGTTTGAGATACTGGACATCGGGCATTAAAGGGCATTGATCCCAAGAGAAGAGAGACAAACAAGTGAGCCTTGGGAGAGTTTACTGTCCTTGGGAGAGTTTCCAGTCTGCAGTGCAGGGAGGGGGAACCCCGGCATAACTCAATGAACTCCGTGTTGAGGAGCCTAGAGTCTGGGGAGGTGCAGACAGCTAGATTTCACAAGCCAGAGTCAAGAACAGACTCTGCCTTATTCTTATTTTTCATTGTATTCCCAGCCACCCACATGAGGACTACATAGTGAATGTTCAAAAGATATTGGATGGAGGGGCGCCTGGGTGGCTCAGTTGGTTAAGTGTCCGACTTCGGCTCAGGTCACGATCTAGCGGTATGTGAGTCCGAGCCCCGCATCGGGCTCTGTGCTGACTGCTCAGAGCCTGGAGCCCGTTTCAGATTCTGTGTCTCCCTCTCTCTCTGACCCTCCCCCGTTCATGCTCTGTCTCTCTCTGTCTCAAAAATAAATAAATGTTAAAAAAAATTAAAAAAATTAAAAAAATTAAAAAAATAAAAAAAAAAAAGATATTGGATGGATCAATAAATGAGTGCTAGGAACAATAGTCTCCAAGTGACAGTAAGTTTTTTTTTAAGTTGATTTATCTATTTTTGAGAAAGAGAGAGAGTGAGTGGAGGAGGGGCAGAGAGAAAGGGAGACAGAATCTCAAGCAGGTTCTGCACTGTCAGCATGGAGCCTGATGGGGGGCTTAAACTTATAAACCGTGACATCATGACCTGAGCCGAAACCAAGAGTAGGACACTCAACTGACTGAGCCACCCAGGCGCCCAGAGAGCAAGTTTTAAAGGCAAAATTTGTGAATGAAATGAAGAAAGCATTCCTCCATGCTTGGAAGGACCAGTTGGTATCTATTAACTATAAAAGTCCTAACCTAATGTCTCACTGGTTTGACTTGTTTTTGCGTGTGTTCAGCAGCTATCCATCACATGCTGTGCACCAACTCTGCTCATGATATTTTAAATATTCAACAAAAATAGAACTTCAGTGGAGCACTCTGGAATGAAAACATGCACTGGCTTTGGAACATTTGTTTCTGAAGTCCAGGCGGTGCTGTGGTTCAGTGTTCTGTGTGTCTTACGAGTTCCTGAGGTTGTCTCTGCTGATTCAGGGCAGGGCTACATGGCAACTTTTTGGCCCAGTAAAGCACATCCTGCTGAAAGCTTCCTTGACTCTTACCTAATACTTTTACCTTAACACATTAGCGTTTCTAAAGTTCCCTGAAAAGATATGCTTCATTTAAATGGCCAGTTTTTGAAACGCATCAACACTAGAAACTTAATACCAAAACTTTCCAGTTATTTCTCAAAAAGATTATCATATGAAGGCTTTGGAAAGTCTAAGGTGATCTAATAATTTTATTCTACTTCCTCTTGGGCACATTGCCATATCACATAAGCTTGGACAACTAACACTTTTGTTTGCCATCTTCTACAAGCAGTTCACATCTGTGAATGCTAGATGTCTACAGTTAACTCTAGTCTGTTCTGGGAGTGGGTGTGGGGAGGAGTATATTTGTAAAATGATATACACAGCAATGGGAACTTATGTTTTATATTCATATTTCTTCTGTGTATGACAAATATATACATCTTTAGATACAATTTGGGAATTGACTGGGAATGGTGAAATGAATCAAAGTTCCTAAGAACTCTGTCGTTCTTTTCATTAAAATACCTGTAGAATCATCCAAGAGACAAGTAACCTCAGCAATTGCCAAAACAAATGGAAATGAGGATGTTCCTCTTTGTGATCAATAGGATCACAGCATCACTGGAAGCCAACCTGAGCTACAAATATTATCTCAGGAAGGATATATGCCAGAAGCCACAGGGCCTCATCCCAGTCCTCTATAGCATAAGCTTCAACAACATGTGTGAGACAAAAAAAAAAAAGAACTACCCTACCACCCAGCAATTGCACTATTAGATACTTACCCAAAGGACACAAAAATACTGGTTTGAAGGGATACATGAACCCTAATGTTTATAGCAGCATTATCAACAATAGCCAAATTATGGAGAGAGCCCAAATGTCCATCAACCGATGAATGGATAAAGAAAATATGGGGTATATATATGTGTGTGTGTGTGTGTGTGTATGTGTATATATATATATATATACACATACACACACACACACACACACATACATACATACATACATACATACAATGGAATATTAATCGGCAATTAGAAAGAATGAAATCTTGCCATTTGCGGTGACATGGATAGAGCTAGAATGTGTTATGCTAAGTGAAATAATCAGAGAAAGACAAATACCATATTACTTCACTCAAATGTGGAATTTAAGAAACAAAACAGACAAACATATGGGAAGAGGGGGGAAGAGAGAGAGGGAAACAAACGACAAGAGACTTAATGATAGAGAACAAACTATGGGTTGATGGAGGGAGGTCGGTGGGGGATGTGCTAGATGGATGATAGGCACTAAGGAAGGCACTTGTTGTGATGAGCATTGAGTGTTGTATGTAAGTTATTAATCACTGAATTCTACTCCTGAAACCAATATTTCACTGTACGTTAACTAAAATTTAAAAAAAAATAGTATAGGCATTCCTATGGGGAAACATATCAGCAAATTGATAGATTCCATGAATATACACAGGACATATAACAAGAAACAATAATATAAGAGAAGATGACAGATGTGGAAAGTAGTATAGCACTCTAACTAAAATTAATACCCATTTCGGAAGGAAAAGGTATCCGGACAGATAGTCAAGGGTATAATTGAAAAAACTTTTCAGAATTAAAAAATAAAACTGAAATCAGATATTGAAAAGGCTTACTATTTCTTAATCAAAATCAATAACAGTAAAGTAACCAAAATCTGGTACAATCTTTAAATTTCAAGAAAAATGAAAGACTTTTTCAAGCTTCCAAGTATAAAAATAAGATTACATTGAAAGAAGCCCAAGTTAGGAAATTCTCAGACTTCTCTCTTGTAACACACAATGCCAGAAGATGATGGGGCGATTACTTCACAGCACTGACAGGGAAAGGTTTATTCAGGAATACTTTATCAGCCAAGCTGTCACTCACACATGAAAGTCAAGAGAGACATACTCTTTGTTCTGTGCACCTGACCACTCTGTCTTCAGGGATCATTGTGGGTATTGTCCAGACCTCACGGGCCCTGAAAAAAAGTTCTTGAAAAGGATAAAAAATGATTGTCAATAACATTAACTTTAGGGATAAGCAAATGAGAGAAATGGGACATGAACTCACTGAAGGGAGAAGGATGATGCTAATAAGAGGCAACACAATCAAATCTCATAGCCAAATTAGGACATAACATGTACACATACAAAATGAGAGAGTCAAACCTTCATATGGAACTACTAAAGATTGACAAAAGGGAGAAAGCAAATGGTTAAAATTCTTCTATAAGCTGAAGTAAAAAAATATTGTATTTGATTAAGTAACTTTAAATTCATGATTTTTTTTTAGAGGGAACAGGTGAGGATGATAGACAACCTTTTTTTTAATGTTTATTTTTCAACGTTTTTTATTTATTTTTGGGACAGAGAGAGACAGAGCATGAACGGGGGAGGGGCAGAGAGAGAGGGAGACACAGAATCGGAAACAGGCTCCAGGCTCCGAGCCATCAGCCCAGAGCCTGACGCGGGGCTCGAACTCACGGACCGCGAGATCGTGACCTGGCTGAAGTCGGACGCTTAACTGACTGCGCCACCCAGGCGCCCCTTTAATGTTCATTTTTGAGAGAGAGAGAGAGAGAGAGAGAGAGAGCATGTGCGTGCGAGTGGGGAACGGGCAGAGAGAGAGGGAGACACAGAATCCAAAGCAAGCTCCAGGCTCTGAGCTGTCAGCACAGAGCCAGATGTGGGGCTCAAACTCATGGATTGAGATCATGACCTGAGCCAAAGGTAGATGCCTAACCAACTAAGCCACCCATGTGCCCCCCAAAACTCATGATTTCTAATATTGATAGGATTTATGAAATGTCAGCTCTGTTAGGAGCACTACTAAAAACTGTGACATTTGCCTCCTGTATCTTACCTAAATATTAATCTTTAATCCTTTCATTAATTCAATAAGCATATGTTGAATACTGACTGTGCCAAACCCTGTTCTAGATTTCAGGGCACACTTGAGCCTTTACCTCTCCTGACTCCAGACATGAGAAGGGCTACTAATTTGTTGGGTCAAGTTCAAGCACATCATTGCTTCCCAGAGTTAAAGTTAGTTGGCCAAGATGGTCAAATTCTTTGTGTCTATGTGATGGAGCTGTTTTTAACTGAGTCTTTCTTTGAAATGTTTATTAAAATGAAAATGCATTGGTAGGTAAGATGAGACTGGGATGGACTACAATGTAGGAGGAGACTCTGGCATGAGAAGGACCAGCAGGACCAGGGTGGAGTCAGGGAACAGGAAAAGGAGGCTTTGGTGAGCCATTCTGAGCATAAGGGAGAAAGGTTCTTACATTTTGGGTTCTTTAGGATTGGTATTTCCTTGCCTTTTCTCACCATCAGAATGGTAAGACAAGTCTAGGGGAAAGAGGCCAAGGGGGCCGCTTGCCTGTTTCACATCTAGGCCACTTAGGACTGAGTTTTATTTTATTTTATTTTATTTTATTTTGGTATTTGTGTATTTATTTATGTGTTTATTTAAAACTGTGTCAGATGGGTTTTTCTTTATTCAAGTATAATTAGCATACAGTTGTTACATTAAAATGATTCAATAATTCTATAGATTTCTCAGTGCTCATCACAATAAGTGTATTCTTAATTTCGTTCATCTATTTCACCCATCCCCCCACATAACTCTCCTACTGACTCTTTTTTTTTTTTTTTTTACAATATTGTGGTTCCTTTAATCCAGTTCAGTTAAGAGAGCCATGATTTTTACATAAGGATTGTGGTCAAAATCCAAAAGTATTCTCAAGAATAACAAAAGTTTAATGGTACAAATCAGCTTTTTCAATTGATTAAAAGATATATCTAGTCAATATATCTAGTAGCAAACTTTATTTAATCTTGGTTAATTCAGCATTTCCAAACCAAAATTGAGCACACAACCTCTGTATGTGGAATGCCCATATACACAGGGAAACAGTAGGATTGTTGACATAACACTGATTTGGAGTAATAGAGTGACTTTTACGTGGAGCTGTTCTCACATCTCCATAAGGTAGCAGCAGTAATTATAGCTAACACATATAAATTGCTTGCTATATATGCCGGGCACCATTCACATGCTTTTTCACATAAGTCATTTAATCATCATACCATCACCACACAGGAGGTCTTGTTCTTATTCCTATTTAACAAATGAGGAAACTAAGGCACAGAGAGATCACATAACTTACCCAAGAGCATTCCGTTTGTAAAAGACAGACCCAGGATTTAAACTCAAGTAGACTAACTCCAGAATCCAGGCTCTCAGCACAGCATTCAGTCGCCTCCAGCCCAGGTATGAATGTCTTTCTATAACACAGCTAATGGGTTGCCAAAGGGCCAGCAATGTATGTTCTAGCTCCTGGCCATCTGCTCACCTCTTTTCAGCTTGAAGACACCATTCATATTAGACACTGGAAAAAATGACAAATATAATATAGTTCTAATCCTTAGATGAGTAACGATCAGGAAAGAAAAACAGACAAATAAAGCAATAAGTGCCACCCATTGTGATCCATACAGCAATAGAGGTGTATCTTCAGGTGTTTTTAATTATTTCACAACAGGATGGCAAAGCCACCAACCAATCAAAACGGGAGCTAACATGCAGAAGAATGAACCTGGACCACTTTCTTACACCATACACAAAAATAAACTCAAAACGGATGAAAGAACTCAATGTAAGACAGGAAGCCATCAAAATCCTCGAGGAGAAAGCAGGCAAAAACCTCTTCGATCTTGGCCGCAGCAACTTCTTACTCAACATGTCTCCAGAGGCAAGGGAAACAAAAGCAAAAATGAACTACCGGGACCTCATCAAAATAAAAATCTTCTGCACAGCGAAGGAAACAATCAGCAAAACCAAAAGGCAACCTACAGAATTGGAGAAGATATTTGCAAATGACATATCAGATAAAGGGTTAGTACCCAAAATCTATGAAGAACTTATCAAACTCAACACCCAAAAAACAAAGAATCCAGTGAAGAAATGGGCTAAAGACATGAATAGACACTTCTCCAAAGAAGACATCCAGATGGCCAACCGACACATGAAAAAATGCTCAACATCATTCACCATCAGGGAAATACAAATCAAAACCACAATGAGATACCACCTTACACCAGTCAGAATGGCTAACATTAACAACTCAGGCAACAACAGATGTTGGCAAGGATGTGCAGAAAGAGGATTTCTTTTGCCCTGTTGGTGGGAATGCAAACTGGTGCAGCCACTCTGGAAAAGAGTATGGAGCTTCCTCAAAAAGCTAAAAATAGAACTACCCTATCACCCAGCAATTGCACTACTAGGTATTTATCCAAGGGATACAGGTAGGGTGTTTCAAAGAGACATATGCACCCCCATGTTCATAGCAGCACTATCAACAATAGCCAATGTATGGAAAGAGACCAAATGTCCACTGATGGATGAATGGATAAAGAAGATGTGGTGTGTGTGTGTGTGTGTGTGTGTATACATACATACATACACAATGGAGTATTACTTGGCAATCAAAAAGAATGAAATCTTGCCATTTGCAACTACGTGGATGGAACTGGAGGGTATTATGCTAAGTGAAATTAGTCAGTCAGAGAAAGACAAAAATCATGACTTCACTCATATGAGGACTTTAAGAGACAAAACAGATGAACATAAATGAAGGGAAACAGAAATAATATAAAAACAGGGAGGGGGATGAAACATAAGAGATTTTTAAATATGGAGAACAAACTGAGGGTTACTGGAGCGGTTGTGGGAGGGGGAATGGGCTAAATGGGTAAGGGGCACTAAGGAATCTACTCCTGAAATCATTGTTGCACTATATGCTAACTAATTTGGATGTAAATTAAAAAAAAAGAAAGAAAGAAAGAATGGGAGCTAGCTGTAGGGCCTCTGCAACATCCCAGAGGCTCCCTGCTGTACTGGTGTGCCCCCTTTCCTTCTGAATTATGGGGTGGTCTAGAGAGTCTTAAGGAGAGGCCAAGGTAACCAGGGTTACCAGGGTGTTGGAACACTGTGGGCTCAGAGTAATGGATGTTTTCCAGCTATCACAGAAGCATTTCAATGTTTAAATAATTGATATTGCCACAGCAGCCATATTGTCTATAAGTCATGGGGTTGCCTGTCTATTGAACTCCTTGTAGCCCTCACTAAGGCTGACAACTGAAGCAGCATAGCTACTCTCACACTAGCTAAATTCAAGATATGGAATGAGGAAGTTGATTTTTCTCTCTCCTCCATCCTGCCAATGCTTCCAATCCAAAATCATGGATTTGTGGACATTATTACTTAGAAAAAGGCTACATTTTTTTTAGTTTTTTTTTTTTTAAATGCCTTAGATGTATAAGAGAAAGACAAAAATGATGAGGTCCTTAAATAAATGGTTAGGTCTGGAGAGTGTTGCCATATCTTTCCTGAGATGACTTTCTTCATTCATCTGACATTTTTCTATCCTATCTCTCCCTGCCATGCATTAAAGATCTATTTTTTTCAATTCATCCTACATTTCTTGTTCTCTTTTCTCCCTTCTTAAGCCCAAGGCTTATTGTAATCCCCTATTTTCAGGAATGAACTAATTGATTTCCACAGTCATAGCAGCTAGCAGCTTTTATTTTTTATTATGTTTGTTTTTGAGAGAGAGAGAGAGAGAGAGAGAGACAGAACACGAGCAGGGGAGGGTCAGAGAGAGAGGGAAACCCAGAATCTGAAGCAGGCTCCAGGTTCTGAGCTGTCAGCACGGAGCCCGATGAGGGGCTCAAACCCACAAACTGTGAGATCATGGCCTGAGCCAAAGTTGGATGCTCAACTGACTGAGCCACCCAGGAGCCCCAAGCAGATGGCAGCTTTTAAAAGCCTATAATAAAGACTCAACTCAAACTATCTGAAGCAAAATAAGAAAGTTTATTGACCTAAGTATCCAAGCCACAGAGATGTGAATCCAACTTCATGTGTGACTGGATCCAGGGGCTAGGATATTTTTAGAACTGACACTTTATCTCAGAGTGTGTCTCTTTCTGTCTCACAACAGACTTTCTCCATATGAGAGTCAATGTGGCAACATACAGCTTCAGGGTGATAACCTTACAACGTTGAGACCAATTAAAAACATTCCAATAAACCCACTTAGAAAATTTTTAGGGAAAGACTATGACTGGACAGAATGAAAGCACATATTCAGTACAAATATATGTTTCATGTGGGAGAAAAGCATTTCTCCAAAAGAGAGAAAACTTACCAGAAAAAAAAAATGTCGGGTAAAATTGAAAGTTTTCAACTCTATGGAACAGAGAGTGTCTTATGTAATTTTATGCCAAAATTTAGGTGTTTGATAAGCTTGTCTCCTATTAAGGAACCCCAGGTCCTCAAAGGGCAAGCAATCCTGAAGGAGTATGTAGAAAGATGGTTCCCATGTTGTACGAAGTGCTCCTAGGAGACTTTATATACGTGGAGATGCTTGAGAGATGAATAGTAGTTTGCTAGGTGAGCAGTAGGTAACAATCTAGGCAGAGGGAGGAGTCTATGAAAATTCAAAGAGGGATGAAATAGCAAAACCCGAGGGGAAACAATGTTTATCAGCTGGGTGGTGTATTCCTTCTTCACCATCCCATATAGCATTTGCGGTGGCTAGGCCAAAAGCAGAAAACTTTTGCATTCATCAAGAACAAGAACAGAAGAAGGAGCAAGGAGCAGTATCAGTCAGAATAGGCCAACTGCCATAGAAAGCAACCTGAAGATCCAGTCTTAATGCAATAAAAAATTTGTCCTGTGATGTAGTCCAATGAGGTGGGAAGGGGGACAGGAGAGGAGTCTCTGCTCCATACAGCCATCCAGCGACTCAGGAGTCTTTCAACTTGTAGTCCTGTTACTGTCTAGCACAGTGGTCCCCAAATCTGATGTGCGACAGAATCGCCTATATTCTGGAGGGTTTGTTAATCCATGGATTGCCAGGCCCCACATCCAGAGTTTTTGATTTAGTAGGTCTCCGGTGTGTCCCCAGAATGCATCTTGAACAAGTTGCCAGGTGATGTGTATGTTAGTGGTCCACAGTGGACCCCAGTTTGAGAACCACTGCTGGAGAGCCTCCAGGAACCTCCTTCAGCATTCAGACAGCGGTGGAGGAAAAAGATGATGCTTAGGGAAGGCTCGACTGCTCTCTCTTAACTTCCTCAGCTCAGAGGTGGCAGACATCACTTCTGTTCACACTCTATTGTAAAGAACCAGTTCCCCAGCCCTACCTTGATACGGGAACTTTGAGAAATGTAGTCTAGCAATGTGTCAGAGAAAGGAGGAAAACACAATTTTATGAGCACTAGCAGTTAACGTCACAGAGCATAACTGAACTAAAAGCTTCAAATAAAACATGAAAGGCCGTCCTAAGGACAAACAGTGGTGATTTGACCCCTGGGTTATGACAGATTAAAACAATGTATTCGTTTGATGGAATTAGATTCAGAAAATATTCAGATATTGTTGTTCAGCTCTCTTATTCTTTCATTAAAAAAAATAAAGATTTAGAATTCTTCTGGACACGTGTACTAGTTTGTACATACACACACACACACACACACACACAACTTTACTTTGCCTGAATTCTGGTTTGCCTTGTCTTTAGATTGGCGTTAGTTTGCTTCAATGCCTTTCCGGAAGTAGGCAGACTATAAGTTATGAAAAAAATACGCATATGTTTTAATAAAAGTTGTTTTCCATTGGGGGAGGGGCCAGCAAGTTTGTGAGCTTCGTTTCAGTTTGGGGTTTACAATTCAGTGAATGTTTTTGCTAAAATCATCTTTCCCTTTCACTAACTTAATGATAATTTGAAAAATGAAAATATCCTCTGCTGCTTATTATAGGAATCTGCTGCTCCGTATTATGCGTACCAATATTCTCTTCATCTGGTGCCTAATTCACAATGCAAAATAAATCATGTGGCAGTTACCTCCCAAGTTGCAAGTTGCCTTCACCTTTGGTTTAATTCTTCCAGCTGCCCTTCACTTGCTGAATTTTCTTTCAAACACAAAAGAACAGTAATTACGTCCTATTTTTAATTATGCATCCACTCTCAAGGGAAGAAAGGAATCTGATTGTTTCCATCCAGACTGAAATTCTTCATCCTTGCTCTGGACTTACTATACCTTGGACTAGTGCTGTGGTTGAATATGTGGCTTGGACTTAGCTCATTTGAAGTTTGGATTTTTTCTGGGATTGCAATTCCAAAATTACAAAGAACTGTGAGCAATAGACTTTTCACTATTTCTAATTATTTCATTGTCCTTTGCAGAAAGACTTAGTCAGAAGCCATAATTGCAGGGCTTATGAAATTTTATGAACATGCAATAAAATATCTTGGGAGACTCTGGTCAAATTTCAGGCTCCTGAGATATATTTAACTTCCATAGCCAATTTATCACATTAATCACTATGAAATAATTACTAGGGAGCATATTTTTGAAGTGTAGTATTTACTCACAAAACCAAGCCCATACTAGGGTGTTACAGAGGCCATTTCCACGATGGATTTATACACTAGCAAAATCAAGGAATAGTGTAGAATCTACTACTCATGTAAATAGCCAATCCCACATTTCCATTTCCCTTCCATTCCCAGTACCCAGTACTCAGCAATTGCCTTTTGAGAGGCAGCCTCCTGGAATGAAAAGAACCAGGGGCTTGGCCATTAAAAGACTCCAGGTTCAAGCACTGTCTTAGCAACTTATTTGTTGTGGCCTTGTGTTGTTAATTTAATCTTTCTAGATTTCAATGTCATCATCTGGAAAATGGAAATTAGACAGTGAAAGAAGGAATCATCCTCACCACACAAGGAAGCACATTATAAAAATAACTTTTTAAAAATGTTTTAAATGTTTTTATTTATTATTTTTAAATATAATTTATTGTAAAATTGGCTAACATACAGTGAATACAATGTGCTCTTGGTTTTGGGGGTAGATTCCCATGATTCATCACTTACATACAACACCCAGTGCTCATCTGTTATTTATTTTTGAGAGAGAGAGGAAGAGAGAGACAGAGTGTGAGCAGTAGGCTCTGATCTGTCAGCATAGAGCCTGATGCCGGGCTTGAACCCATGAACCATGAGATCATGACCAGAGCGGAAGTTGAATGCTTAAGCGACTGAGCCATTGTAAAGATCTCTTTTACAGCTGTAAATCTGAGTTGTTTCCACTGACTCAGCACTGAGCCTAAGACAAACATTACAAAGTAGGCAAATTGCGGTCCCCTTGCTTGAGGCCTTCTTCCTTTGGCCAACCATCTCCTAATGCCAGTGTCTGCCCAGACTTACTCATCTCTTTCCTTTTATGCATGCCATTCAATCAATGTTCTAGTTAAGGGTTCGTCCCCCACACTGTTACCTTTTGAAAACAGACTTCCAAGGCGGACACTTACAGCCACAGCCATTGTCCACAGACTCTCTTTTGGACTGGCAGTGGCTTTCAAAACCTGGAAATTATTTTCTGTGCATGAAGAATTATCTCAGCCCTACCCACATGTGAACCCATCCTGGGTATTAAATATTGATTCTGTCAGATTTGCAGGTGCCCTCCTAACCACGCCGCAGAGTATAGAACAACCCTGGTATAAAATAAACAAGCTTCCTTACTCGTTTATTTGCTCTTGATCTAAGACAACTTTTCTTTCCAGTTTACTTATCTATAAATAAAAGTTATTGAGAAGCTACTGTGTGTTAAGAATTGTTCTAAGCACTTTACATCTTTGCATGTAGCCACTCAAATCATGTTCACAATAACGGCATGAGATAAGTAAGATTATTATCCTTATTTATAGATACAATCCAAGGGGCTTAAATAATTTGCCCCAAAATATATAATCAGTAAATTGCTGAAATTGAGACTTAACCCCAAACCCCTTGGCTCCTGAGCCCAAGAGCTTATCATACTTATAAGGTGCTTGGTTAATTGAAGCTATAATCATCCACAACAGAGAATGTCACAAATTCACTGATGGACAACATGACTTGGGAAATACTAGGTGCAGTAGGGGGAGCATGACTCAGGACAAAAGAATTTAGATTTGAGTCCTCCTTGCATCTTATCACTATATGATCTTTGGCAAGCCACTTAAGGATTCCTAGGTTGTTTCCTGTCATGGACAAGAATACTCATTCCCAAATCACAATGTTGTTTTTGTTTGTTTGTTTGTTGTTGCTGTTTTTAATGTTTATTCATTTTTGAGAGAGAGAGCACAAATGGGAGAGGGAGACACAGAATCAGAAACAGGGTCCAGGCTCTGAGCTGTCAGCACAGAGCCCGACATGGGGCTTGAACTCACAAACCTCAAGATCATGACCTGAGCTAAAGTCAGACATTTAACCTACTGAGCCACCCAGGCGCCCCCACAATGTTGTTTGAAAAACAAATGAGATACTCTCTTAAAGAATGCCTGGCAGGGGCACCTGGGTGGCTCAGATGGTTAAGCATCCAACTTTGGCTCAGTCCAACTTTGGCTCAGGTCATGATCTCACAGTTCGTGGGTTCGAGCCCTGTGTCTGGCTCTGTGCTGATAGCTCAGAGCCTGGAGCCTGCTTCAGATTTTGTGTCTCCTTCTCTCTCTGCCCCTCCCCCACTCATGCTCTGTCTGTCTCAAAAATAAACACTAAAAAAATAAAGAATGCCCGGCGGTCATAACTGAATAAATATGGGAGTTTTCTTTAGAAGAACATTATTTCTATTTCCCAGCCTCCTTTTGTACTCCTTTGTAGCAACTATATCTTATCTTCTTCCACATCAGGGCCCTAAAACACTCCTTGAGAAAAAAATTCTTAATATAAGTACACTGTTTTTACAGACACATTCTTTTATTCTTTTTTGAAGTGTATAAAGAGACAGATTCGTCATTCTAAAATAATGACTCTGTGGAATTTCAAGCACTGTTTCATTCACATAAGTGAGCGAGTTAAGGCCATAGGAACTTTCTCGGTGTCCTAGAAATCATAAATTATACCATGCAGATCACCCCCAAAGCATTGGGTGCCAACTAGTCTAACCAGTATTGCTTGCCACCTGATATATTTTTTTAAAAAGAATATAAATGGCTTAGAGGTAAAATAGGGGCTCCAATGTTCTCCCATTAACTTCAATCCCTTTAGTCTGGCCTCTATCGTAGGTGAGTTAGCCACTCCTTCAGATTAACACCTTGCTAGAGCTTTGAGGAAAGTTTTAGTTGCTTGGATGAGCCACAAAGGACTGAAACGCCATCTGCTGTTTCCATTCATTCAATTCTATAAATAAAGAGAAAAGACCTTAGAATTACTGTTAAGGGGCAAAATAATAAACCCTTTGGGATCTTAACATTCAGTCAGGTTTAGCCCACCCAAAATCTTTCCAAAGTACTTAGGATGTGTTATATAGCACTGATTTATGGGTAACAATATTTAACTAGGCTATAACTAAAGCATCTATACAACAGACACACCCTCAAAGAAAACTATAGCAACAGGTTTATATTTGTGAGATAATCCAGATGATTTTTACCTCCATTAAAACCTGTCTTAGGAGGGGTGCCTGGGTGGCTCAGACGATTAAGCATCTGACTCTTGATCTCAGCTCAGGAGCTCAGGTCATGATCTCATGGTTCTTGAGATCAAGCCCTGTTCCTCCCCACCCCCACCCTCCCACGCCCACCTCCCACTTTTGGGCTATGATCTGACAGCACGGAGCCTGCCTGGAATTTTCTCTCTCTCCATCTCTGCCCCTCCTCTGCTCACACATGCACTCTTCTCTCTCTCTCTCTCTCTCTCTCTCTCAAAATAAATACATAAACTTAAAAAAAACCTATCTTGGTGCTTAAATAGCTGTGTAAAAAGAATCTCTCAAATGGATCCCCACAGTAATATTGCTTGAACAGCTGCCACTAGTGTAACATAGAATTGATAGGCAGGAATTTGAGGACTGAAGCTAGGATGTGAACATTTCCCATCCAAGTGAAGCTGTGGAACACTAGGCAGAATCACTATTTTGAGAGACAGTGTGTCTAAGTAACCACAGTGAAACGGACTCAGCAGGCATCAGCCATACATGTGAAAACTGCACCATTAGCAAAGCACCTGACTCTAGGAAGCACAAAACACCACCAATAAGGTCTGTACATCAGTGTAAACGGTCATATACACACACCTTGTGTTGCTCTGAGTTTGTTCAAGGGAAGTTAAGGGGCCTCAGTGCAGGTAAGAAGGTCAAGGTAAATGCTTGACCAACCAACTTTCTCTTGTGCTGTAATGCCAAGTTAATCACTCAGTTCCATTTATGTTTGTAGAGCCCAGAGCAAGAATGCAAAGGAAGGTCCAGATCTCCTGTGTCCAACAGTGAACAGTTAGAAACCAAGCTACCAGTCTCTTAGATAAAACGTGTTCTTTTTGGCTACCCTGACACATGAACCTTCAAAATGATCTGGAAGATAAGGTTTAAATTTTGAATTCTTGGATTCCTCAAAGTTCCATGGAAGAACCTGGTCTCCAGCCTGGAGTGGATTACCTTACTCCTCTTACACCATGAAAGGCCATACCTGCATGTTAGTGGTCACCTCAGCCCTTATGTGCAAACTCCATACACAGCCCTGAAAAGGTATCCATTGGCCAAATCTCAGCCTGTGGGAGCACACACTGGCAGCACAGGCCATCCGTGGGCGGACGGAGCAGGCAAGAGGCCCTCACAGGCTTGGACACTTTCTCAGAACCATTTGTACTGGGGGTTCTGGGGTCTGCCCTATATGGAACACAGTCTAGAAAGGCTGAAGACTTAACTCTGGGTGGCACATTTGCTTAACTGCTTTGAGGGGAGGGGCACGGCCAGAGGAGGGCGGAAGTGGGACCCGCTGAAGTCAGAGGGGAGGTTCCTTTAAAGTGGGAGAGGCCCATTATGTCCTTTTGCCTTTCCCGCCTGGGTCTACTTGGGGCCAGATCACAGTACTTGATTCATGCTTTCATCTGCAGCACAGGATAATACTATAATTCTTGGTTCATCCAGAGAATTCACAGAAGCGTGTGTGGTTTTAAGTGCAAGGATTTTATCTGGTTTGAAATCTGAACTACTTTACAAAGACTCTAAGGCCCAGGGACAATCCCAGGCTCAGTGACACTCCAAGGACATTCCAGGCAAGTAAGGTTCCAACAGCTAGTTGGACCACCTCAGCCCATCCATCTTTACTCCACCTGGAGTAAACATTTCTTGAACGTTTTAAGCTCTGGGTCAGAACCAACCTGGTTTCTCAGGATTTACGTTACACGTCTCACCAGAGCCTCTCCCCAACCCTTTTATTAATCAACTGGGAGACTAGATAGTTACTGTATCAATTGCTTCAGTTTTCCATTTGTCACATACACTTTCCCGGAGCCAAGGAATGTTTATTATTTTCTCCTTCACACGTTCAAATGCAGTGCCTTTCTTAAAATATGCTATTAGAGTTTGGTGAGTCACTGTTAAAGAGTGGATTAAAATATATTACATTTGTCTAGTCTTCTTTTATAAGCATTGCAATTATTTTCATTTTTTATTTCATTTATAGAGGAATTTGGAGGTTTTCAATCTGTCTCACCTCTCATGGTGGAAACTGAGACCCAGAGAGGTTAGGATACCAGTGTAAAGTCACACCGTACAACCTGTGGTAGAACTGAGTCCATTCTAAAGTCCTGTATGTTTTGCTGGCTCCAGTCAGTTATAATTTTTATTGTATCACATGACTTGATTTAGAAGGAGATGGATAGAGGGAGGAGCCAAGATGGTGGAACAGCATGGAAGTTTTTTGTGTGTCTCATGTCCATGAAATACAGCCAGACCAACACTAACCCATTCTTCACACCTAGAAAACTGACTGGAGGATTAACACAACAATCTGCACAACCTGAACCACAGAATTCAGCAGGTACGCGGCGCAGAGAAGTGAACTCGGGCAGCGAGAGGCACAGGAAGGGAGGTGCTTTTGAGAGTGGAGAGAGGATGGAGACTGGGATGGGGGAGATACGGGAAAAGCACCCCTCCCCAAAAGCAGCTGGAGAGAAAGTGGAAAATTAGAAACAGCCGCAGGGACTAAACTAAAAAGGGAGAAAGGAGAAAGGAGAGGGTTTAAATTCCATTAAGACTGTAAACAAGGGGAGTGCAAAGGCTGCAATTCCGCAGCTTGATACCTGGCGGTGCTCTGGTGGGAAGGGCGAATCCCCAGGAGCAGAGTGGGGTCCAGGAGGATCTCAGGCCACATGGGGAAAAGCGGTTCCACTTCTGGAAGGACATTTGGTAGAGACTGTTGAAGCCACCTGGTCCCAGCAGACCCCGGAAAACAGCCACATTCGCTGTTGCTAGAACAAGGTCATTAAGGGTGAAGCCTGGTGCCAGGTGTGTGTTGTGATTTTCCATAATCCCTGAAACGCTGCTGCAACACTATCTCGCAAACTTTTTCTGAGGCGGGCTGGCACCTGGCCTTAGTCTTGGGGCACCGACAGCAGCAGGGTCCAGCGGGCATTCCTGGGTGCAGCCGGCATTCGGCCATTGCTCATTCGGCCATTGCTTGGTGAGACCCTTCCGCAGAGGGGCGGGACAGGTCAAAGCCGCAGTCCTTCGGAAGTAAGGGGCCGGGGAAAACAGCCACATCTGAGACAAAAACTCACGAGAGAAGTATTGCCTGGGGCCTGGTCACGGAGTGTGAAAAAGCAGGGAGTGGATGAAAGCTGAAGACAGAGGACGGGTGCATGATTGCTGATCCAGGAGAACAGATTGGGTAGCTAAGTGGCGCCATTTTTCACTGCCCCCGCGCATGCGCAAACACACCTATAAGCACCGCAAGAATCCACCCCAGTAGGCTAGCAGCGCCATCTAGTGGAGAGCGGCGCTGTTACACTGAGCCCCGCCCAACCAGGCCAACTTCGATCTTCAAGGACACAAGTCTCACTGCCGGCTTAGTTATCAACTATAAAGCACGGACTTTAAACTTTATAACACTATAAAACACTGACTTCTAGGGGAAAACGAAGTAATTTCAATCCTACTTCAGTCTGTTAATAGGTCCATCTATTCAATTTTCTTTTTTTTTTCTTTTCTCTTTACATTTCTTTTTCTTGAATACAGAAAGAGAAAAATTTCATTTTTATTTTCAATTTTTACTAAAAATATTTTTTTAATTTTTATTACTATATTTTTTACTTTTGTGTAAATTTTTTCAAATTCTACTTTACTTCCATCATTTTATTTTAGTCTACTTCAGTGTATTCACCTTTTCAAATTTTCAAACAATTGCCTTTTTTTTACTTTTTTCTTTTCTTTTTTCTCTTTTTCGTTTATTTTCTTTTTCTTGAATGCAGAGAGAGAAAAACTTCATTTTTACCTTCAATTTCTATTAAAAATATTTTTCTCTAATTTGTTTACTATATTTTTCCCTTTTATGTAAATTTTTTCAAATTCTATTTTACTTCCATTATTTTATTTTAGGCTACTACAGTGTATTCACTTTTTCAAATTTTCAAACGATTTCCTTTTTTCCTTTTTTCTTTTTTCTCTTTTTTCTCTATTTTTATTTCTTTTCTTTTTCTTGAATATAGAAAAAAATTCATTTTTATTTTTAATTTTTAATAAAAATATTTTTCTTTAATTTTTTTCTACTGTGTTCTTTACTTCTGTGTATATTTTTTCAAATTCTATTTTATCTCCATCATCTCATTTTAGTCTACTTAAATGTATTCATTTTTTAAAATTCTCAAATGATTTCCTTTTTTTTCCTTCCCCCTCCTTTTTTTTTCTCTAATCTGTCAAACCACTTTCAATACCCAGACTAAAACACACCTAGGATCTAGCATCATTTATTTGATTTGTGTGTGTGTGTTTAATTTTTTAATTTTAATATTTTTTAAATTTTAATATTTTTTAAATTTTAATTTTTTTAATTTTAATTTTTTTAATTTTAATTTTTCTACCTCATTAATTCCTTTTCTCCCTCCAAAATGACAAAATGAGGGAATTCACCCCAAAAGAAAGAGCACGAAGAAATGACAGCCAGGGATTTAACCAACACAGATATAAGCAAGATGTCTGAATCAGAATTTAAAATCACGATAATAAGAATACTAGCTGGAGTCGAAAATAGATTAGAATCCCTTTCTGCAGAGATAAAAGAAGTAAAAAATAGCTGGAATGAAATTAAAAATGCTATCACTGAGCTGCAATCACGGATGGTTGCAGTGGTGGCAAGAATGGATGAGGCAGAACAGAGAATCAGTGATATAGAGAGCAAAGTTATAGAGAATAATGAAGCAGAAAAAAAGAGGGAGATTAAGGCAAAAGAGCACGATTTAAGAAATAGAGAAATCAGTGACTCATTAAAAAGGAATAACATCAGAATCATAGGGTTCCCAGAAAAGGAAGAGAGAGAAATAGGGGTAGAAGGGTTATGTGAGAAAATCATGGCAGAGAACATTCCTAAACGGGAAAGACACAGACATGAAAATCCAGGAAGAAGAGAGGACGACCATTAGATTGAACAAAAACCAACCATCAACAAGGCATATCATAGTCAAATTCACAAAATACTCAGGCAAGGAGAGAATCATGAAAGTAGCAAAGGAAAAAAAGTCCCTAACCTACAAGGGAAGACAGATCAGGTTTGCAGCAAAACTATCTACAGAAATTTGACAGGCCAGAAAGCAGTGGCAGGATATATTCAATGTGCTGAATCAGAAAAATATGCAGCCAACAATGCTTTATCCAGCAAGGCTGTCATTCAAAATAGAGGAGAGATAAAAAGTTTCCCAGACAAACAAAAATTAAAGGAGTTTGTGACTGCTAAACCAGCCCTGCAAGAAATTTTAAGGGGGACTCTTTGAGGGGAGAAAAGATGAAAATATATACATATAAATACCAAAAGCAACAAAGATTAGAAAGGACCAGAGAATACCACCAGGAATTCCAACTCTACAAGCATCATAATGGCAATAAATTCATATCTTTCAGTACTCACTGTAAACATCAATGGACTCAATGTTCCAATCAAAAGACATAGGGTAACAGAATGGATAAGAAAACAAGATCCATCTATATGCTGCTTACAAGACACCCACTTTAGACCTAAAGACACCTTCAGATTGAAAATAAGGGGATGGAGAACCATCTATCATGCTAATGGTCAACAAAAGAAAGCCGGAGTAGCCATACTTATATCAATCAACCTAGACTTTAAAATAAAGACTGTATCAAGAGATGTAGAAGGGCATTATATCATAATCAAGGGGTCTATCCACCAAGAAGACCTAACAATTGTAAACATTTATGCACCAAATGTAGTAGCATCAAAATATATAAATCAACTAATCACAAACATAAACTCATCGGTAGTAATACCATAATAGTAGGAGACTTCAACATCCCACTCACAGCAATGGACAGATCATCTCATCAAAAAATCAACAAGGAAACAATGGCTTTGAATGACACACTGGACCAGATTGACCTAACAGATATATTCAGAACATTTCATCCTAAAGCAGTGGAATATACATTCTTCTCCAGTGCACATGGAACATTCTCCAGAATAGACCATATACTGGGACACAAATCGTCCCTAAGTAAGTACAAAAAGATTGAGATCATACCGTGCATATTTTCAGACCACAATGCTATGAAACTTGAAATCAGCCACAAGAAAAAACTTGGAAAGGTAACAAATACTTGGAGACTGAAGAACATCCTACTAAAAAATGAATGGGCTAACTAACCAAGCAGTTAAAGAGGAAATTAAAAAGTATATGGAAGTCAATGAAAATGGTAACACCACAACCCAAAACCTCTGGGATGCAGCAAAGGCGGTCATAAGAGGAAAGTATATAGCAATCCAGGCCTTCCTAAAAAAGGAAGAAAGATCTCAGATACACAACCTAACCTTATGCCTTAAGGAGCTGGAAAAAGAACAGCAAATAAAACCCAAAACCAGCAGAAGACAGGAAATAATAAAGATTAGGTCAGAAATTAATGCTATCAAAACAAAAAAAAAAAAACAGTAGAACAGATCAATGAAACCAGAAGCTGGTTCTTTAAAAGAATTAACAAAATTGATAAACCACTAGCCAGTCTGATGAAAAAGAAAAAAGGAAAGGACCCAAATAAATAAAATCAAGAATGAAGAAGGAGAGATCACCACCAACACAGCAGAAATAAAAACAATAGTAAGAGAATATTATGAGCAATTATATGCCAATAAAACGGGCAATATGAGAGAAATGGACACATTCCTAGAAACATATACACTACCAAAACTGAAACAGGAAGAAATAGAAAATTTGGACAGACCCATAACCAGTAAGGAAATTGAATTAGTAATCAAAAATCTGCCAAAAAACAAGAGTCCAGGGCCAAATGGCTTTCCAGGGGAATTCTACCAAACATTTAAGGAAGAGTTAACACCTATTCTCTTGAAGCTGTTCAAAAAAGTAGGAACAGAAGGAAAACTTCCAAACACTTTCTATGAAGCCAGCATTACCTTGATTCCAAAACCAGACAGAGACCCCACTAAAAAGGAAAACTACAGACCAATTACCCTGATGAACATGGATGCAAAAATCCTCAACCAGATATTAGCCAACCGGCTCCAACAATACATTAAAAAAAATTATTCACCACGACCACGTGGGATTTATACCTGGGATGCAGGGCTGGTTCAATATCCACAAAACAATTAACGTGATTCATCACATCAATAAAAGAAAGGACAAGAACCATATGATCCTCTCAATAGATGCAGAGGAAGCATTTGACAAAATACAGCATCCTTTCTTGATAAAAAGCCTCAAGAAAGTAGGGGTAGAAGGAGCATACCTCGAGATCATAAAAGCCATATATGAATGACCCAAAGCTAATATTATCCTCAATGGGGAAAAACTGAGAGTTTTCCCCCTAAGGTCAGGAACAAGACAGGGATGTCCACTTTTGCCACTGTTATTCAACATAGTATTGGAAATCCTAGCCTCTGCAATCAGACAACCCAAAGAAATGAATGGTATCCAAATCAGCCTGGAGGAGGTTAAACTTTCACTCTTTGCAGATGACATGATACTGTATATGGAAAACCCAAAAGATTCCACCAAAAATCTGCTAGAATTGATTCATGAATTCAGCAAAGTTGCAGGATATAAAATGCACAGAAATCTGTTGCATTCCTATACACCAACAATGAAGTGACAGAAAGAGAAATTAAGGAATTGATCCCATTTATAGTTGCACCAAAACCCATAAAATACCTAGGAATAAATCTAACCAAAGAGGTGAAAAATCTATACACTGAAAACTATAGAAAGCTTATGAAAGAAATTGAAGAAGACACCAAAAAACGGGAAAAGATTCCATGCTCCTGGATAGGAAGAACAAATATTGTTAAAATGTCAATAGTACCCAAAGCAATCTACATATTCAATGCAATCTCTATCAAAGTAACACCAGCATTCTTCACAGAGCTAGAACAAATAATCCTAAAATTTGTAGGGAACCGGAAAAGACCCCAAATAGCCAAAGCAATCTTGAAAAAGAAAACCAAAGCAGGAGGCATCACATTCCCAGACTTCAAGCTATACTACAAAGCTGTAATCATCGAGACTGTATGGTACGGGCACAAGAACAGACATTTAGATCAATGGAACAGAATAGAGAACCCAGAAATGGACCCACAAACGTATGGCCAACTAATCTTTGACAAAGCAGGAAAGAATATCCAATGGAATAAAGACAGTCTCTTCAGCAAGTGGTGCTGGGAAAACTCAACAGCAACACTCAGAAGAATGAACCTGGACCACTTTCTTACACCATACACAAAGATAAACTCAAAATGGATGAAAGACCTCAATGTAAGACAGGAAGCCATCAAAATCCTCGAGGAGAAAGCAGGCAAAACCTCTTTGATCTTGGCCGCAGCAACTTCTTACTCAACATGTCTCTGGAGGCAAGGGAAACAAAAGCAAAAAAATGAACTATTGTGACCTCATCAAAATAGAAAGCTTCTGCACAGCAAAGGAAACAATTAGCAAAACTAAAATGCAACTGACAGAATGGGAGAAGATATTTGCAAATAATATATCAGATAAAGGGTTAGTACCCAAAATCTATAAAGAACTTATCAAACTCAACACCCAAAAAACAGAGAATCCAGTGAAGAAATGGGCAAAAGACATGAATAGACACTTCTCCAAAGAAGACATCCAGATGGCCAACCGACACATGAAAAAATGCTCAACATCACTCTTCATCAGGGAAATACAAATCAAAACCACAATGAGATACCACCTTACACCAGTCAGAAAGGCTAACATGAACAACTCAGGCAACAATAGATGTTGGCGAGGATGCAGAGAAAGAGGCTCTCTTTTGCACTGTTGGTGGCAATGCAAGCTGGTGCAGCCACTCTGGAAAATAGTATGGAGGTTCCTCAAAAAACTAAAAATAGAACTGCCCTACAACCCAGCAATTGCACTACTAGGCATTTATCCACAGGATACAGGTGTGCTTTTTCGAAGGGACACATGCACCCCCACGTTTATAGCAGCACGATCAACAATAGCCAAAGTAGGGAAAGAGCCCAAATGTCCATCGATGGATGAATGGATAAAGAAGATGTGGTATATATATATACAATGGAGTATTACTTGGCAATCAAAAAGAATGAAATCTTGCCATTCTCAACTACATGGATGGAACTGGAGGGTATTATGCTAAGTGAAATCAGTCAGTCAGAGAAAGACAAAAATCATATGACTTCACTCATACGAGGACTTTAAGTGACAAAACAGATGAACATAAGGGAAGGGAAACAAAAATAATATAAAAACAGGGAGGGGGACAAAACAGAAGAAAATAATAAATATGGAGAGCAAACTGAGGGTTACTGGAGGGGTTGTGAGAGGGGGGATGGGCTAAATGGGTAAGAGGCACTAAGGAATCTACTCTTGAAATCATTGTTCCACTATATGCTAACTAATTTGGATGTAAATTTTAAAAAATGAAAAATAAAATTCAAGAAAAAAAAAGAAGGAGACAGATGAAGAAAACTGGCCAGGGTAACCTGGACAATCTGGGGGAGTAGGCCACAGATCTTGGACTTTCACCATCTTACCATTTTTCCATTTTGTCTGTGCCTCTTAAGATGGATGTGGGAGATGGGGAAGAGGAAACGATCAATGGTTCTGTTCAGACATTTGAAAAATTGAAGAAAACAAAATCACCAGCTAACGTCTAAGAGACTAGTGCAGGCAATAACTCATTGTGACTGAATGAGATTGCTTATTGCTGAAGTAAACAAATTTTCATATTTAAATGGTCTGACACAATGGAAGTTTAGTACCTGCTCATACCAGTCCCATGAGAGAGTTCCTTGTTGTGGATGATGTTTAGGAAACCAGGTTCCTTGTATCACGTGGGGTAGTCATCTCTCAGGATCTTTGAGAGCTCTTTAGGACTCAAAACTCACCTGCTTCCTAAACTCTCCAAGCTCCATTCCATTGGTGAGGATGTCCTGAGGCCACACCTGGATGTGTGCAAGGTGTGAGCTGGGAGGAGCTTGGGAGATGTTGCCAATGACAGGGCAGCCCTCTCCTCATGATGGCGCCATGCAATGGAAAGGGAGCCTGCATTTTTAGTAGACAACTGGTCACTTCTGCCCAACTAATAAACATCATCCTGAGAAAGCAGAATGTGACAAGATTTCAAACAGAAAAGCTTCTAATTAATGACTATGCTTTAGAGTTTTCAACCTTTCACTTAGGGACTCATACAAAGAATCAGTTAATTATTGTAGAACCCTGCCATGTAGAAAAAGATATCCTTGATCTCTGATCCAATATTTTCCCAGTATAGAAGCTAAAGGAAATGCTACTTTTATTAAAGTTTTTGTTTGTTTTGTTTTGTTTCTTACATGGATTCTGGAAAGCAACTAAGACCAAAGAATAATGAAGTGAAGATGAACATAATTGCAGTGTCCCAAATGTTCTTCAGGTCATTTAGAACAATGAGATTCAAGAATAATTAGCTTCAGTTCTGATAATGACTTATTTTTAATTTTTTATTCCTGAGTTTTATACATATAAAATGACAATACTAATCACTACTTAAACGTTTTCTAATGTCTTAACCTTGTGATTTCAGTATAACAGAAACTGACAGAGAGGAAGGCTTTGATAAATTAGATTTTAATAGAGGAAAGAGATTGAGAATGGGAATGCCATAAGAAAATGAATTAACATCCAGTCAGAAGAAACATCAGAGTATACACCTGCAAGTCTCCAATAATGGTGCTCACCAGAGAGACATGGAGAAGTTTTTCCAAATACACTCTCCTGGCCCCAGCCCCTGGAAAATCTGATCAAGTAGATCTGGGGCAAAAAACTAGGAATCTGCCTTTTTGCCTAACACATCAAGTGATTCTGTTGACCTCCTTAAGTAACGGTGGTCTAGGGGTAACAAAGGAGAAGGGAGAATTATTTGCTAAAGATAGGAAAGTCAGTAGAATATTTTCAATAGAGGAAAAGAAGCAGTGTGTAATGATAAAGAAAATAAAGTCTGAAGGAACTAGGTGGGGGATGGTGGTCTAAGGCCAAAACCCTAGAAGACATGCAAAAGGAGAAAATCTAAAGTACAGGTGAAAGAGGTAGCATTTGGAAGGCATGGTAGATGTCCCCTTAAAGGTACAAATAGGGAATTCCCGGACAAAGTTTCCATCACAGTTTTGAGGCAAAAAAAAAACAGTGTCTGGTAAATGGCCTTGATCTTTTGAAGAGAGTCAGTGACAATCTACCAAGAAGAATGATGGCTCAGTTGGAGTCTGGAGCTTAAGGACTGTGGAGAGATCTGGAACAGCCACTGGGAAGACTGCCCTAAGGAGCCACGTAAGCCAATATGAGGTGAGTGAAAAATAATATTTATAAGCTGTGAGTTTTATGGTAAGAAAATTCTTCTGTATTAGATGGGCTTTAAATGTTGAACTTAGATTTAAAAAGAGTAAAACAGAAGAGAATCAAAGGTGACAGGTGACTTCAAGTCTAATAGTAGCCCTAACTTACAGTTGAGGAAATCTTTCTGAGCTACCAACTGTAGGCTGTTTTGCTCTTCTGTGCATTTTCCCACCAACATTTGCACTGAATGGTTCCTCTGCCTGAAATATTCTGCCCCCACTTCAGCCACCTGGGCTGCCTTCTCCCACCCCCAACTTCAGTTAGGTTCTTGCACAAATGGCACCTTATCACAGAAATCTGCGTTAACAAGCCATAAAAATAGGGCCAACCCTCCCACCAATTTCTCTCTCTTAAGCAGTTTTTTGTTTGTAGATGTGTAACCACCTGATGCATTATACTTATATTTATTAATTCTCTGTTCTTCCCCACCCTAACCAATATATAAGCTGCAAGAGAATAAAAGTTGATCTGTTTGGTTCTTTTCCAACTATTGCCAGAGCTTAGCTCAGGCACTTTTACATTAGACACTCAGGGAGATTTGATCAATGTATTAATCAATAAATTAATGGGTGATTGTGGTACTCAGCTTTCAAGATGACTCCCAGTGCATGCACTTACACAGCCTTCTCTCACAATAAATAGGGCTGACTTGAGCAACCAATAGGATATTGTGGGAACAATGGTATGAGATTCTCAAGGTGGGGGTCATAGAAGACATTATGGCTTCTATCTTGATTTCTTGGATCATTTGCGGTGATCTCTGGGGGAAGTCAGTTGTCATATATTGAGGACTCAGGCAGCCTTAGAGAAAGGTCCGTATAGTGAGGACAAGAATTCTCCTGCCAACACCAGCACCAATATGTCAGCCATGTGAGTGAACCAACCTGAAAGTGGATAATGGATTATACAGCAACAGATAACTAACATAGTGTCTTAGAAACAATTTTCAAAATATTTTCCCTCTTTCCATTTATGTTTAATGTCAGGGACAGTTCTATTTTTTATGAAGTGTACATTTGACCCAAGAACCAAATACCCAGTGAATCAGCAGGTTGATTTTCAGCACAATTATTTGAATAGATCTGGAAGTATATTTCATGCCCTATTACTGACAGTATCATTGGCCTTATGAAAACCTAGCACGTTTATTTAGAGCAAAGATTTCCTTTCAGAGGAGTGCCACGTTGGACATAAATGACTAGTCTCTGTCCCACTGTTTTATTTAGTCACTAGTTAGGTGTTGTCTCCAGAAAATCATGACCTCAACTACCATCTTGCTCACTTGTTGGCTGGAGTGCCCCCAAAATAGCATGACCTCAGCTAGAAAGTAGAGATAGACCCTGATAATCAAGATGGCATCTGAAGATGGTCAGCTAACCATACTCCTTGCAGTTGGGTATGAGTCCTTTCTCAAAAGGGGGGGGGGGGAGCTATGTGATACATCTCTGTATCTGCCAACAAATATTTTTTTGTGAAATGGAATGAATGATATGTTTATTTGAAAATCATCATTATAGGGGTGCCTGGGTGGTTCAGTCTGTTAAGCATCTGACTTCAGCTCAGGTCATGATCTCACAGTTTGTGAGTTTGAGCCCCGCATCGGGCTCTATGTTGACAGCTCAGAGCCTGGAGCCGGCTTCAGTTCTGGGTCTCCCTCTCTCTTTGACCCTCCCCCACTCATGCTCTGTCTCTGTCTCTCTCTCTCTCTCAAAAATAAATGAGAAACAAAAATTTTTTAAAAATCATCATTATAACTTTATAGTCATACCTAAAGCAATCAGAGCAAGAAGAGAGGGGTGGGTATGTCTTTAACTGTACAGCTAGCTAACAGCTAGGTTAATATAAATACAGTAAGCAAGGACATACATGGAGATTTCAAACAACTGAAATATAGCCAAATAGAGATGGAAAATAATAAGCCTGGGAGAGTAGAAAGAGACACCAAAGAAGTAGGCATTGTGAGGTTTTAAATAAAGATATCATATGATCTGATTTACACTGTAAGAAAATGACTCCAGCTGCTTATGGAGAAGGGGTAATAAAGTAACAAGAGTGAAAGTAGGGAAACCAGTTAGCAAGCTAAGGTGACAGTCTAACTAAGAGATAATGGTAGCTGGGATTCTGGCGATATGGTAAAGATGAAGAGATGGACAGATTCAGAATAAATTTTGGAGGTAATGTCACAAGACTTCCAATGTAGTAGAGTTGGAAGGTAGGGGAGAAGAAGACTCAAGGATGGTTTCTTGATGTTTGGCAGATGGTTGTGCCATTTCCTAGGAAAGAAGAATAATAGAAGATGAAATTTGGAAAGGAAAAATCTGCTTTGGATTTGTAATGTTTGAAATGCCTTATTATACATTCAAATGAATATATCAGACAAACAAATGGCTTTAGGACTCTACAGCTCAATGGAGATGTCAAGAGCTGGAGAGAAAATCAAGTATAATCAGAAAATAGATGGTAGTTAAAGCCTGGGACTTTTCCAGAATTCATACATCTAAATGAATGGAACCTCCTTCAGGATGCTTTCTTTCCTTGAGAAGCTTCACAGTATAATTCTCTCTAGTGATGTTGCCCATTTGCAAAATATTTTAGGGCCTCAGATTCTTTATTAGTAAGAAAGAAAGAGAGAAAGAAAGAAAGAAAGAAAGAAAGAAAGAAAGAAAGAAAGAAGAAAGAGGAGGAGGAGGAGGAGAAGGAGAAAAGAAGTCAGCTTTCTGAGTTGAATGAACTTAAAAACAAGCAAACAAAAAAGTAGATTGTGACTGTGTCTCTTACTGCAAACTTTCCAGACTACTGACCTTAATAAAAGCATTGAGTAAATTGAGAGACCATGTTGTATGATATGAAGAACCCAGATTTTGAGATCAGGAAACCTGGGTTCAAATCATGGTTCAGCCACTAATGAGTGCTGTGCGTTTCATAATTTTTTTGCTCTGAGGCTAACTTTCCTCTAGTAGAAAATAGAGATTATAGCACAAATCTTTTGTATTTTTAAAGTAGATTCAACATGATATATATGTCTAGTAACATAGTAAGGGCTTAATACATTTTAACTATTCTAAGACTTTTTAATGTGTTGATAAACTGAAATGAAACAAGCCATCATAAAATCATCAGAATGGATGCGTGCTTGCCTAATTACCAGACGGAAAACTGCCCTTTCATTAGAGAGATCACAGTAAGATTTACTCCTTCCATGGGAAGAAAAAGGAATGAAATATGGAAAAACCATGGGGTACTTCTGCCCACTGTGAGCCTCCCCTCAGCTCCATAAAGTAAGTGCATAATAGAGTAGGCAGTGGGTAAATAATTCTCTAGGGCTCCAGGCAGTTAATAAGGAAAGATGCTTTTGTCGAAACTCATTGTGCATGAGTTTTTCTCCACATTTCCAAAGGTCACTGAAACGATTCATTTGTTCTCTATTCTATAATCCCAATGATTCACCTAAAAGTTAAAACAAGTATTACTCCATTGAGGAAATGTTCCGGTTTGACACCGATATGAGTTGAATCTCCCAGTCCTTAAACTAAGAAACAGTGTTCAATTTTGCCCTTGCTTTTTAATATAATTGATCAGTAATAGAATCAAGATATTATAGACACTTGGCATTTTATAGATGCAGTTTCAGCTGGTCTTAAGCTGGTCTTAATTTTTCTGAGAAACTAATATGAATCCCATGAGTCATAAGGCTGGTGTGCTGTAACTGGTGAGTCTAACACAGCCAAGTTCTTGAAACTTCTATGATTTCTCACACCTATTAATAAAAAACTTTGAACTTGGTCCCTCTCCCTCTCTCTCTCTCTCTGTTCCTTCTTTCCTCTCCCTCTTTGGAGAACACTAATCAGGCAAACTGTCTAGCATAGCATCTCAATGGGGCTTGATTATTCTGTACTCAAGAGTTTACAAATTGCCTGCCCCTGGAGTTAATCAGCCTGCTGACATATTTTGTTTGGTCTATGTGGCCTTTAAAAATCCAGCCAAGGTTTAAAAACTGAGAAAAGTTATGTATTTGTTAAAAAGAAAGTAAAAGAAAAATTATTTATAGTTCCTCTTTAAAAATTCCTATGTGGCAAGAATTAGTTGGACGTTCCATCCACTGAACTCCTTCCCACTCCCTATTACTTCCCAGATGAAGCCAAGGTGAGGTGCCTTTTATTATCAAAATTGAATCATTGTGTTTCTTACAGTAAAAGAACAGTCATCTGAATGTGCCATGTTGTTGAAAACGATTCTCCTTTTTCATTTACGTCAACTACCTGAGTTTTACAAGCATTCAATCTGTCTCTCCGGTACTACTCAGGATTTATTTAGCAGTTCTTGAGAGGTAATACAGTTTTGTTTCTTTGTGGAACACAGTCTTGAAAAGAAAGCTAATTGCTAGAGCTGGTAATGGTAATTTTAAAAAAGGGAATGGTTCTTAGCCACAAATTATATAGAAGTTTAGAATGGAATTTTAATTAAGCTCTGAAGATACCACATTACAGTTTTAAGTTATACTTTACTGCAGTATATGAAAAATGAAGTAACCTATAATTTTTGCAAATTTGAGTGTTCTGTAGGTTCTTAGAACATGTCCCTAAATTTGTTTATATTCCTTTTGTTACATAGGTCCTATTCCTTATACCCGGATTTTTAAATTCAGTGTTTGGTCACATTCAAAACAAAGTTTTTCAGTAGTCACTGAGGTTCTATGATCTATCAGATTATACTGTGTCTGGGAAAACTTTCATCAATATAATAAAATCATAACATTAAAATTTTTCTTCTTATCTCCCCAGGCTCATTGTTACATTGTGCTCTTGCTTCGGTCGCCTGCTCAAAGCATTTTACCAATTCATCAAAGGGAGTGAAATAAGCCATAAAGCATCCCGTGTAGCCATGGAGCTTTCTTAGAACAAAAACATGGGTGAATTCTTCCTGTGGGAAATGACCTGTGAAAATTCTTCACAAAGTAAGGAAGCTGTAATTTTCATCACACCTCGGAATTCACAAAAAGGGCATCATCAATCAATAGTTCTCTCTGGTAAACTGTTGTTGAAATATGCTGTGGGAAACTATTTATTCCATGTCACATTATGAGCAGAGAGATTATTGGAAAAGTGGTGCATTTAGCTTCCAGAATTATAGGACCCTCCAAAATCTTAGAATAAAGCCCCAAATTCATAACACAGTCTATCAGGTCCTTCAGGCTATATTTGCCTTCGTATCTTCCCAGGCAAGTCATGCCTTCCAGTAATGCTGTCACATCATCACCACTGTCACCGCCATGGCCAGATATAGGACACCACATACACACATACCTCTTTAACAAAAACACATCAAAAATCCCACCCACTTTACCTGTTTTCGGGCTTGAGGTAAAAGTAATCCTTTTAACATTTTGTAAGTAGCCAATCCTAAGGATACCTCTTTCCCTTTAGGGAACTTCTTTTGAAGGATTGGAGACCCTCCTGGTCAGGAATTGACTTTGACTTTTCTAATTCCTAAAGGAAATCAGCTGCTGATAATCCTATTGACAATGTTGCATGTGTAAACTATTCTTTGTATCCTCTGCATTCTCTTGCTGGCCTACATTGTCCGATAGGTCCTTAGCCTACAATGAAAGTAGGAAGGATTTTATTTTTATTTATTTTTATTTTTTATTTGAGAGAGAGCCAGAGAGAGCCAGAGAGAGAGAGGGATGGTGGGGGGGGGGGGGGAGAGAAGGGGAGAGAGAGAGAGAGAGAGAGAGAGAGAGAATCCCAAGCAGGCTCCACACTCAGCACAGTGCCTCATGTGGGACTCAATCCCACGACCCTGGGATAATGACCTGAGCAGAAACCAAGAGTCAGACCCTTAACTGACTGAGCCACCCAGGTGCCCCATAAAGTAGGAAGGATTTTAAAGCTTGTTTGGGAGAAAGCATACCTTTTGCTACAGAATCCAAACCTAGAACAAATCATGCATTTGCCCACCATTCTAACACTTCCTGGGAAACATTCCAAATAAATACTTCTTGGGGGAACAGTAGCTTGGACAACTCTGACCATTTCATGCCTTGTATCCAGGCCTGGCTACATAATTTGCCAGGCCTAGTGCAAAAAGAAAATGAAAGACCCCTCCCCCGCCCTCCCCCCGCCCTTGTTAAAAAAGTAGGAACAAAGTACAATTAAAAGGACAAAAATATAAAGTTTTTCCTCAAAAAAAGTTAATATTTATAGACATAATAAGGGTAATAGTGATATATGAGTACCAGCATAAACTTATAAATTGCAAAAAAATAATTTTGGTGTCATAATTTTATATAATAAAATAAAATAATAATATTTTATACCTTGATCTTAAAATTTTTCTGGCTTGGACATTGCCAGAAATTTATTAGGTCATTAAATTTTTACTTTTAGTAACTTCATTTTCATTGATATAATGGGAAATGATTGCCGTTACTCTTGGCAAATGGAATGTCACCAATGATTTGATAATTTTTCATTTTGAGAAAGATCTTTCTGCTGGTGCCACAGCTACTAGAGCTGTTAAGAATAATTCACAGACTGGGACAACTTAGGGATAAATTTCAGATCCATTATTCCAAATATGGATTTTAGTACATCTAGAGCTAATGATTCTTGTAGAGCAGTTTTCCAACAAGATTTAATTCTTCACACAAGTCGGTTTCGCATAAGCCTGAATTTCATTGTAAATGTAAATTTATACAATGGCATTTTAATGTTTCATGTGACATTTCTTGTAACTCGTGGGGTTTGTACAAGAAACCGAAAGTGGCTTCATGATTGTATACGGTTCACAGTACCTCTTTATGCATTCTATCGCTGTTTCCTCAATTGCAAAGATTTTTTTGACATCTTCCTCCTAATAACTGCTTCATCGGAAGTTTTCTCTGAAAAGTGCTGTTTTCCAACAACTGTGATGATCTCTAAACTTAATTTCTATTTCGAGGTCTGTGGCACGGCATTGGCTTCGCAACATGGCAGAAGTGTTCAAAACCATCGAACCTAAAATCTCATAGGCTTTATTGGGCAATCCGTGTGCACGCTTTTCGCGGTATTTAGTGAACAGTTCATTGCTGGAGCACCAGCAGAACCGGTCTCAGCCTTCAGGCCTGAAAGTTAATGTCTATGCAGACGCCACAGGAAGGACACTGGGCAGGAGAATGAGAGTTGAGCCATCCACGAGGGTCCACCTACTCCCCCCAGGCACAGCCCTGCTCTCTCCCTGGGAGCTGCGCTCACCGCTGCTGCTTCCGACGCGGATGCATTGAAGGACGCCATCAGTGTGAACCCAAGTCCCAGCCCTAGCTGCCCCTTTGGGGCCCCACGGTGCCCGGGGCTATCCCAGTGTGTGCACAAGGCGGGGAGCCGGATCCGGTCCCCGCGCGCACACACTGGCCTTCTTGTGCACTCGCCGCTGGTCAGTTAAGCACACTCGGCGCGTCCTGCACATGCTTCAGTGTCCCTTCGTATTTCACCCGCAAAATCCAAGGGTGAAGACAGAAAGCACTTATGAAAAATTTCCAGATGGTGCCAGCACAGCAATAAACCGGACGCAAGTCTCCTGCTGAGAGCTGGGCCCTGCGGGGATGCACAGGACCTGATGTGCCGGCCCTGCTGGTAACATAGGAGTTATACGTACATCGCTTGTGTGCCTCAGTCCATCAGCAATCCTCAAACCATGTTCCGCAGGAAAGGTGTTCCGTGAAAAAGGGGCAATTGGAAATGCTATATGCTGTGTCTCAGCCCTGGGGACTCAGAGTGCACATAAGCAAATTACAGGCTCTGGAAATCTTGAGTTAAAGACGCATAATTTCATTTATTCCATCCTTTCTGAAACTTAATCTGGCACCAGAATCCCATTTACATAAAACACCTTTGAATATCTTGGGAAACATTAATAGTCCATAGAATAAAATTTTAAAGATACTGTGTAGGGCTGTAGTCCAGACTCCATTCAAAAATCCCTAAAGACTTTGTTTTTATGCTCTAACTCAAAATAGGCGTTCTATTTCAGTTACTATCTTTCATAAGGACAAAGAGAAGTCTATTGAGGCTTAACACAACATATAAAAGAATAAAAAATATATTTTGTTTGGCAATAATAAAGTTTTAATTATTTTTAAATAATGTTTTATTCTAAAAGTCATAATATAGCAGATCTTCTCCTCTAATTAAAAGTTATATGATACCAGGTTATTCTTCTTTAGAGAGGGAGTTATTTCTAATCTCATACAAGTGATCTTTGCAAAACACACTTATACAAAACAACTAAAGATGCATTCATAAGTGGCAGGTCCATTGAACCTATTCCTGATGTCAAAAAAAAAAAAAAAAAAAACCATTCAAGCTCACAATTTCATTGGAGAATTTTAAAAATGTCAATCAGGTTGTATCCTGTCTTTACTTAAAATCTTCAATGGCTTCATACTTCTTCTAGGAAATAGTCCAAGCTTCTCAAGATGGGCTGCAAGGCCCTGCGTATTTTCTTTATTTTAATAAATTTACTTATTTATTTTGAGAGAGAGAACAGATGAGGGGCAGAGAGAGAATCTCAAGCAGGCTCCACGCTGTCAGCACAGAGCCCGAAGTGGGGCTCCATCTCACAATTTGTGAGATTATGACCTGAGCCGAATTCAAGAGTCAGACATTTAACCGATTGAGCCACACAGGCCCCCGAAGGCTCTGCATATTTTAAAAACACCTACTTCCCTGCTTCATTTTGTACCAGCGCCCTCCTCATTTACCATGTATCATCCATACTTGCTTTCATTCATTCATCCCACAAGTAGAAAAATATGAGGAAGAGATAACAACCTTGTCTTCAATAGAACAAATGAATACGGATCTATGATACAATGTCAAGTAGATGTAAGTGCTATAAAGAAAATAAAACAGGCAAGGGGTTACAGTGGTGGGGGCGGGCACTGTTTTAGTTAAGGTTCTCAGGACTGGCCTCTCTGAAGAGGGGTCTTTTGAACAGACACTTAAGTGAAGGAACAAGCTGTGTGCAGACTCAGGAGAAGAGCACGAAGGGAAGAACTTGGGGTGCGAACTGCAACTTGATGACAGTTGGGGACAGATGAAGGAAGGGGAGAGTGGCACAAGGTAGGTGGGGGTGGGGGTGGAGGCCAGATTGGGTAGGACAGTGTGAGGTGGTTGGAATTCAGATGTCACAGGAAGCCCTTGCAGGGGCTTGAGCAGCAGAGTCCCAGGATCTGACCAACTGTGGAAAGTTCCACTGGGGCTCTGGCTGGCAGAGTAGACTGAGGCAGTGCAAGGGGAGAACAGAGAGAGAGTTGGAGAGCTCTTGCATTGGCCTGAGTGAAAGGTGGTAGTGATTCTTCTGTGGGAGAACTATTGAAAAACAGCTATATTCCGGGCTATTTTAAATGCACATCCAACAGGATCTACTAAGGGAATGAATGTGGATGGAAGAGCAAAAGAAGATCCAATTGTCCAGGGCCTTACAGTCTGAGCAAGAAAGAAAATGGCAACATTAAAATGGCAACGCTAGGAGAAGTGTAGGTTTTAGAAGAAAGGTAGAAAGCTCTGTTTTGTCCTCGGTGAGTTTGAACTCTCTGTCAGATAACCAGGGGAAGATGGCAGACTGACAATTAGATGGATGAAAATGGATTCCATGGGGATCCTAAATCTGAGAGTTATCTGCTCAGACAAGACTGGGCTTCTCTGTTATGTGATCTCCTAACACCTTGAAATTTTTCATCATAGTACGGATCACAATTATTGGCAAACAAGTGTTTGTAAGACTAAGAATTGTTTTTCCCGAGTCTCAGTTCAATTACAGCAGGGAGATTTATCTTATTCACTTTAAAATTACCAACACCTAGTGCAATGTCTGTTATGAGCAAGCACTCAATAAATGTTTGTGGAACTGATTGATTGATTGATTGGCTCCAGACAGACCTATTTCTTCATTACCACTTCACTGCCCCTCTACCTTCTCTTGTTTCTCCAATACATGAAGACATACGTACTTACTGCCAACCACACCTAAAATTACTCTCAAATATTAAAATAAAATAAAATCCTAAGAAGATGTAACTCATTGGGAGAAAGGAAGCCAGATGTGCAGGATTGCTTTTAGGTCCAGAACTACATTTAGGGCCAATTTTTTTTTAAATGACTGATAGGATTGTTTTTGAGAAAACAAAAATCTCCATCGATGCCAAGAAATAATCAGAGAGACAGATTATCATGGTGTGTCTTTTGTACTATAAAAGTAAATTATGAAATTGGACCAATAACCATACAAAAACCTTCTGACCAATGAAGTGCAGATTTGTGCTTTTCTGCTTCATCACAGTAAATTACAGCTGGAAAGTTCAAAGACCTATCAAGTAATGTATAATTTACTAGCTTGCCTCAGTTCATGTTGAAGGATAAATGTTCAACTGGAAAACTAAAGCATTTTAAAGTCAAATTGGCTTTTTTAAAATCTGCCTTAAAATCTATCTTTTCCTAGCATCAAATTAGGAATGGATCCAGAAATAAAAACTAACCTTTTCCACCTCACTCAAACATAAGCCTATTTTTGGGTGAGAGTGTTTGAATAAATTTTCCCATCATTCCACTTCACTTGCCCCCCATCCTTTACCTGAATGAGGCTTTTATTTCCTTGGAATTGCATATAAAACTCTAGGGAAATTTCATAGTAGCCTACAAAATCACAGGCATCTTACAAAGTCAAGGGCCATGATAAAGTTAAGTTTCTCTCTCTCCCATGGTGTTTGTTTCATTATAACAAATAGTCAAAACACCCCACTGGAAAATGAGTGCAGACATCTGTCTTCTGGGGAGGACATCTCCAGAAGGACTTAACTGGGGAATCCCAAACTTCCTGTTCCCCTTTTTCTAATTTGGGGCCAATTCAGGGTTAGTCACCTAAAGTGATTAAAAGGTGAATGATTGAAGGTGAGGTAATTGTCGCTACAGGAGATGCGGCAACCACCTCAATATAAATAACTTTTACATATCACATTGTATTGAGAGATTGAAACAATAGCAGCAAAGTTACAATTGCACGGTTTCGGGTTTAACTTCTTCTACGAATCATGTACCTGAAAACAAAGCTTACAAAATGTTTACATTGCCTTCAATAGTTGACATACACGATTGAATGAATTAAAACTAGGCTGAAACCAGGAGTCCACAAATGCCACGTTCGTTGCTATATTTTTGAGGCCTGTCACAATGCCAAGTAGTCAGTACATGCTCAATAAATAGCAATTATTCACACAAAGAAAAGGTGGAGAAAATAAAAGCCAAGATTGGGGCAATTATAAAACCATATATATCCAAGGAATTTGGATTCTAATCCCAGTGTTTGTTTGTTTGTTTGTTTGTTTTGGATGAGATTTAAGGAAGTTACTTTGCTTCTCACAGCTTTTAGAAATGACCAAATTCTCTTATAGATCTAAAATTCTATTAGATGCTACTGTCTGCAAATGTCTTCCTTGATTTTATGGGACTGAAATATTACAAAAGTAATGCAAGTTGATTGTGTCTAGTTAAATAATATGGTTTCATAGGGGAAAAAAATTAATAATCTCCTTTTTTCTCCTTCTTGTCCTAACCTCTGATGTGACACTGTTAATGATTTTGTGTAAATATTTCTACACCTGCCTGTATTTACATACGTACTTCTCTCTGGATCACTGCCTCTCCAGCCCAAAGCTGGAAACACACAGACACTTTACCACCCTTCTCTTGGTGTAATTCCTACTCTTCCTTCCGACATCGCCTGAATAATCACCTCACCTGTGCGTCCATGTGATCCCTCCATGACCAAATTCCCAGTCATGCCAATGTGACTAAGTTTTTTCATATATAAGTGGAAGTATTGTGGAGTACCACACATTATGTCCACTCCACCCCCAGTCTTCATCCCTACCCTGCGAGTCTGGCCAACTTTGGGGGTCACAATTATTCCTTCACAGATTGTCACCAAGGCTCTACAGCGCTGTCGCTTTTACGTACCCAGCATTCGTGCCCTCTTGTTCTGCTAACCATGATTTTCCTTTTGAAAAATGTCCTTCCCTCACTTGGAGCCCTGTGATTTGGATGGACCTGACTCCTTCTTGTGGGCTCCAGGAAAGCAGTACATGATCTAAGCCTCACCAATAACTCTACTCTGTCTGTCTGGCAACAATAATTAGTTCATGGATTGTCAATTTACCAAAGTTTGCTCCAGTTAAGATGAAGCTCCAAGGGTTTTGTCGGAATTCTTGGGAAGAGGTTTTCTTTTGTTGCTACTGTTATTCAGGTGGTTTAACATTAATATGGAGCTGCCAATGGCTATCTTTGCTACAACGTGGATAGAACCTCTTGAGAGTGCCAAAACAGTGGAGAAAGACAGATTCCTGGTAGGTCATTTGAGCACTTGATCGGCCTAAATCTAATAATACTTTTTACTTTGCAGTTGACTGAGCCAATAAATTCCTACATGCGTTTTAAGCCAGTTTGAGTAGAATGTCTGTCACTGGGTACTGGGAGCCTTGAGTTATATACCCCCCCTACGAATCAGCCCCATATCTCTTTGATTTTAGCTTGCTGAGGGCAGATATCACAGTCTATCTTGTTTTACCTTCTTCCCCAAAGTTTTAGGTTTCATGAGGGTAAAGATGCCTTATTTTTCTTTGGTGTCTCCCAATGCCTTTGCACAATACCTAGTACCTAATAAATTTTGAAAGACTAGATGGACAAAGCAGATTCTATGGCACCCAGAGGACTGGCTAAGGAAGGTGAAGACATAGTTCCTTTCCTTAAGGAGTTTATAAATTACTATTAATTATTCCCAGATGGAGAAGTATTCATCCTAATTCATCAGCTCCGGCTATGAATTTGAGGAGCTATTAATTATGTGTTTCTATTGGATGATTCTACAAATATGTCCTCTATAAATGATACTAACTCCATTTGCCTTTAGAGTTTTCCGTCACTTTATCTTTTAGGGGCTAGCTTGCCAGCTTAGCTGAATTCTCTCCAAATATCCTTCCAGTCACATGATATTAATCCATCAGTATCAGAGAAGGGCTTCAGTGGAGGGGAGAGAAAAGGGGAGGGAGGAGAGAAGACGGGGAAAGTGAAACCACATGAAGTGGGCACAGTACCAAACACATTTTTGAAGTCTCTGGTGAAACTTTTTCTGGCATCACTATATAACAATAGCACATCATTTTCATTAACTTGAACAAACAAAACCAAACGGAGATTAAAAACCAGCACAGATGTGATATAACTTTCCACTCTAGCCTGATCTAGGCAGCCGTATGGAGCCACTTGCCTTAACAAGGCAGGACATGTTCTTTTGGTCTGTCCCAGGACAAACGGCACATGGCACCAGGATACAGGCACAAAGGCCCAACTCTGGACTGGGAATGAGAACTCTGTTCTCATTCTGCTCCTCCCCACTCTGTTCCTTTCTGATGACTGATGTGATCCTGGTTTTCTCTCTACCTCCCACCTTTTTTATACCTTTAGCTGCTGACCTTCATGATGCTTTTTATACCTGGAAACATTCTTGCTGCTTTAGTGCCAAGCACCTCCCCCCCCCCCCCCCTTCCTTTCCTATCAAACACTTCCTTTAACTGAGCCTTCCAAGGCTGATCTCATTGCAAACCATGTTTGCACACCCTGAGCAGCTTTACTGTTATCTCATGAATCGTGAGCATCTGAATTCCATTTCCATGTCCTCGGGGGAAAGCCCTGTCTGGTGTGTGTTTCGCACAACGCTGCATCAGAGATGGCACTCAATAAATAATAAATTGTGATGCTAACAATACCACGAACATACACATCAGCAATAATTCACAAACAATGGATGACTATTGGACCTAGCCCTTTGGTCAGGGGACTAAACTCATCTGGTCACCATGGACTTTGGTCTGACTTCATCCAGTACAACAGTGGCTTCCCGATTGTCAAAAGTAACATGGCTCTCTGGGGTACCAGGAACTAACAGGTAAATACAATAACAAAGCAGCTACAAGGAAACTTAGAGATGCTGTTTTCCTGGTGAGGACTATGAGATCCGAAGAGATTACATTGTTCTTCAATGCCAGAAGATCTCAATATATGCGTTCCAGTCAGGGTTCGGACATTCACTGGGCAGGACCTGTGAACTTGGAGAGAGCTGCTGACTTTTTAAAACCTGTTTCATTCCTATGAAATAACCTATTCTTCCTAGTTGACAGGACTCGGTGAGAATCAAATAAGATAATAGATATGGAAGAGCGACAGAGGCCGTTGGAAGCTCCCATTTGTTGCACGGTCAACATGTGCCATGTGCTATTGGTTTATATAAACTATCTAATTTAATCTTTATAAAAACCCCGAGAAAATATCGTTTTATTCCCACTTTAGAGATGACGGAAGACTTAAGCACAGGGAAGACAAGTAATTTTGCCAAGGCTTCACAGCTTGTAGGTGGTGGACTCATTACTGAAGCTGGGCGTTTTGAATCTAGAAGCTGTTCTATGATATATTACCTAATCCAGGAGCATGGTACAGTGAAAGAGTGGAGCCATGTGAGCATTACTTTAAAGGAGTCAGGAAATATGAAGTAGTAGTATCAGAAATAAGACATGGTTTTATACATATAAGTAATTAATAATAGTCGAAATATAACTCAATTCCTTCTTCATCTTGTAAGACAACATCCTACCAGGAGGCACATGGTGAAGACAAACACGGTCTGTGGAATGGATTGCTATGCACTTAGGACATACTCTACTTCCACGACTGCGTATAGAAAGACAAAGGGAGGAAAAAAAGTTCTAAACACTGCACGTGATTCATCTGCCTTGCACTCAGTGAGATCATGCTCTTGTAATGGGAGACACGGGTTAGTTACTCTCCATCAGACTCCATGCCTACATTCCACCAGCTCCTGATGAGGGCATCTCACCACCCCGTGTGACTTCAAGATTTAGGGATACATTCTTTTCGCATGCATGTCCTCTAAATATATGCCAGTTCTTTCATCTGGTGCCCATCAAAAGAAACCATGACCTGCTCCCCCTCTAACGGAAAAGTTGGTAATTGCTGGAATTACTGAGGGATGTTGTTATTCCACAATATGGCACCGCCCTAGGGGATCCTTAGGGTATTCCAGCTATGCGCAATGGTCACATTACTCACCGAAGCTAGAGTACAACCCCATAAAATGGAGGTTAAAGCCAAGCACTGGAAGAGGGTGGACCTGGTGTGGCACAGATAGGGCACTCTGTGCTGCTAAAAGGGCAACATTTAAAAATATGTTTTTTAATTTTTTAATGCTTTTTTAATTCATTTTTGAGAGACAGAGACAGAGCATGAGTGTGGGAGAGGCAGAGAAAGGGGGAGACACAGAATCTGAAGCAGATTCCCGGCTCTGAGCTGTCAGCACAGAGCCCGATGTGGGGCTCGAACTCACAAACTGTGAGATCATGACCTGAGTCAAAGTTGGATGCTTAACCGACTGAGCCGCCCAGATGCACCTAAAAATATTTTTGAATGGGAGGATTGATTTAGGAAGAATATCTTTCTTGGGTGAGTGACTGAGGGAACCAAATAAATATCAGCTTCTTATTCTCTCTTTTCATCACCTCCTTGTATAGGAATAACTAGTCATCAAACAATATTCCGTTATGTGCATATATAGTCCCAGATAGAAACAGTCATAAATATGGCAGGCAAAGTGCCTGCCTTCATTCAAGGAATTAAATTCTGAAGGAAAGAGATAGAAATGAGATGCAATAAATAAATAGATCAAATTAAAATACTGAATTTCTTAAATTTTAAAATGTAATCTTTCTTTTCTTTTTTCTTTTCTTTCTTTCTTTCTTTTTACATTTCAGTAATTCTGAGATCTTGAAATATCTTAAAATCTCCTCATATATCTAGCTTTAAATTGACAGCATTTCTCTTTCTTTGTGGAACATAGAATAATGATGCATCTTACAACTAACAATGACGAGAGTCAATGAAAATGATAGGACATGTGGAAGCCACTAACACATTGCAGATCCATTGTGACACTCACAATCATGTGACAAATTCATAACTTGACTATTTCCAACACTAGATAGCTAAGGTGTATCAAATTACCTTGATGGTGGAAAAGCATATAAAGAGTAGGATGAAAGGAAGCATTTCAAATTTTTACAGGAATTTGTATCTCCATTTAGCCTAACTTCTTTTACTTGCTGATGTGCTTCTTTCTGGCTTGTGCTAAATTTCTCTTAATTTAATTTTTCCTTGAAGTGTCTACACTATCTCTTCCACATATGTGAAAAACGTTCTCCAGCCAGAAGATTGTCTTACATTTTTGCTTTTCATCTTAAAAAGTTCCCTTTCATCTTCTGGTTTACTTTAAAAAAAAAATAATCTCCACCTCACTTTCCCTCTTTTCCTTCACTTCTTTTAGGTGGAGTTCTTCCTCCAGACCTTCCTGAATACCCATCTCCCCTCCTTACAGACTCGTGTACAAATCTTCTTACCTGTCTGTCTTTTCAATCTGCTTTTAATTCTTCCCTGCTCTACACTTTCCTTCCCTGCTACCTGTGTTTTCTGATGTCTGACACCGACCTTGCATTGCAGGACTGCCTCCGTGTACTCCCTTACAGTTTCAGGTTTCTCTTTATGACTTATGTTAAGACATGTCAGCACATGCTGGGCCTTCCCATCTTCCCTCAATGTTTAAGTCACATTTTATTTTTGACAACTAAAGTTATGATGAGGGAAAACCTTCTTCCCTTCTCCTAATGTTTCCATGTGGAAACCTCTATTCCCAGGCGTGAATGGTATTGAAGTGACATGTCTAGCCCTCCTCCCCTCCCCCCTACCCCCTCCCCCACCTCTAAGAGAGGAAATGAGTTATCTGACCTACAAGTCTGGAAGAGAGAACAGAGCATGCTCAGCTCTGCCCTTGTGTCTTTCCTCCAGATTTCCCTGCAGAGGTGATACCTCTGGTCTGTTTCTGGGGCAGCCTCCATCCCCTGTACGGGGAAAGGGCTCCTATTGGAAGTGTGACCAGTTAGGTAGGCCCACATAGGTGCTATCTCAAGCTGCTTCTGCCAATCCAGCTTCACCAGTGTGCTGATATTTCGATGCCCATCTGACACCTGTGCTTTATTTTTCAGTTGTTTTGGGAATAGGATGGGTAAGAGAAGGGTTGTTTTTTGATCCCCAAACACTCCCCCCCACCCCATAGAGGGATCTTATATCCAAGAGATATAAAAGAGCAAATGACATACTCAGAAGAAGGGATTAGAAAAAAATCAGATGTGTTCCAACCAACACCTGAGAGTGGAGTGGGTCCTCATTTCTGGAGATGTCCAACCACAGGAAAGGGAAGGGTAAGGTTAAATTTGTTATGCATTTGTTATATTCGAACAACTTTTACATGTTTGTGTGTGTGTGTGTGTGTGTGTGTGTGTGTGTGCTTAACCTTTAAACTTTCCTCGGAGTTGGATGTCATTAAACTATTTTCACAGTTGACAAAACTGTGGCTCAGAGAGCTTGAGTTTTTAGACCCCACAACGATGAGAGAAAACAAGATTGTATTAGTTAGCTTGTGTTGCAATAACAAAAATAGCACGGACTAAGTGGCTTAAATAACAGAAATTTATTTTCTCACTGTTTGGAGGCTAGAAGTCCAAGATCAAGGTTCTACCGGATTGGCTTCTGGTGAGAGCTATCTTCCTGTCTTGCAGATGACTGCCCTCTCACTATGTCCTCACATAGTGTTTTTTCATATAGAATTTCTGGTATTTCCTCTTTTAAGTTCATTAATCTTATTGAATCCGGGACCCATTCTTATGACCTCAATTAACCTCAGTTACTTCCTTGAAAGATTTCATCTCCAAATACGGTCACACTGAGAGGTTAGAAATTTAACATACAAATGGTGGGGGACAGGGATGGAGAGGACACAAGCATTCAATCCGTTACAAAGATTAAAGCCAGATCTATCAGATTCTGAAACTGGAGGAGAGGAGATGATTTGAAGAAAAACCTCAGTAGGAATTCTGGAAATTAAAAAATACAACACACTAGTAGAGAATTTTAAGATGGAAATGGAGGGAAAAGTAGAATGGTTCAGATAAGCTTGAAGGTTCTCTTTTACCACAGGGAAATCCAACATCCACTGTATCTATCTCATTAAGTGAATTCACATTTCCTGGTTCCAGGATCCCAAGATGTTTGTGTCAAATGAACTGATGATAGGCAATATGTATGAACATTTGTTGACATAATCCCCCACTCATCTTTAATTCAATCTTGCCCCATTCCCTTGACTATCTCCTTTCTCTCCTCACGCAAACCTTTAGAATTTGAAAACTGGTAATGCTTCTGAGTGTGCAGAGGCCTTTTGTCAGAAAAGCTCTGTTCCCCCTGCAAGTGTGAGTGCAAAATTTTCCGTGGCCAGAATATTTTCCAACATTCAGTTACCATCCAGGGTAACTAGTCTCAGATGCCAAGCGGTTGAGCTCAGGCGTTTTCCGTTTGTGACGTCTTCAAGGAGTCTTTCCCCATTTTTGAAACTGAATTTGCTGGTAAGTAAATGCTTGATTCCTTGCTTTCCTATTCCCGGCGAATTAAAAAAATCTAAGGATTTTACTTGTAAATTTCCTCATCCAAATGGTTACGTATTTGCATTTTCAAATTAAAGCAACAATAAAGTGAAGCTATTAAGGAAGCACACTGGAAGAAACAGTTGAAAGAAATTTAAAAAGCCCTTCAGAAATGTCTTTTTGTCTGAGAAGGGAGTAAGCTAGCAGACGATGCAGAGATAACGGTGCGGAACCATACATTCATTAACAAAATGCTGTGTGGGAGTAAATAGAATGAGTCAGAAACTTGGGACAAGGGAGTTTCCCACAGCCTAAACAAACCCATTGCTCACTAAGTCTCAGTGTCCTCACCCCTTCCTGAACAGATATATACGTACTTGTTAATTGTTATTCACTGCTTTCTGGTATAGGACCCTGATTTGTAGACCGTCTCTAGAGCAAGTTTTATTTCAAAGCTTTCCCCCTACTTCCTTGTATTTTAGATAGTCTAGACAAATCTGGAACCATTTGAGGAGAGTCTGAATTCCACCTATCTCTGTCTCCCCTGGACCAGATACTGACTTGCCCAGGTCTGCGTAAATCTACATAAACTCACAAACATCTAGATATACTCAGGTGGAGAGGTAGGGTCACCCAGGTGCCCTCAAGTAAATTTTTTTGAGCAGGAGAATGACATGAATCAGGTATTCAATTTTACACAGGGTGACTCTAGCGTGGCACCTCTGTGCATCAGAGACAATATTGCCTGAAACCTTCTGTGCCCAAAGAGAAGATCTGAATTCAGTTAGTATTTTCTCAGACTTTCGGTCAAATCTAGCTTCTCTAATTCTGTGGTTACCTTAAAGCTTACCTTCAAAAAGCACCTAAAACCTGATTAAAAATGGACTAGATCTCCATACTATGAGCATGGTAGATAGGAGACATGATTAGAGCAGTAAGTTTCAGGTAAACTATTCCCTCATAATTTTGCATTTTTTTTTTACTTTTTTTTTTTTACTTGAAGAGTTCTCTTTCAAGTATAGTCAGTAATGATCTTTTGACCCTTCTTGTTCATACAGCCATAATGTGCAGAGATTGAAATTCATGCCCGAGAAAAGCATGAGGCATAAGAAGTAATGATATTGTTTCCACAAGCCACTTACAAATACCAGTCTCATGACTTAAAGTATTGTCTTATAAATAGTAAAGAAAAAGTATATCTGGAAAATATGTTTGCCGAGCACTCAAAGAAAAATAAGATATAATACCTTAACATTTACTTCTTTGTTTATAAAACTTAAATATGATGGTACCTCCATTCTGACACAATATCCTAAAACAAATGACATCTGATTTACTCATACCACTTAGAAATCATTGTAGCCCGGGGCGCCTGGGTGGCTCAGTCGGTTAAGTGTCCGACTTAGGCTCAGGTTATGATCTCACAGTTCGTGGGTTCGAACCCTGTGTCTGGCTCTGTGCTGACAGCTCAGAGCCTGGAACCTGCTTCAGATTCTGTGTCTCCCTCTCTCTCTGTCCCTCCCCTGCTTGTGCTTTGTCTCTCTCTTTCTCTCTCAAAAATAAATACACATTAAAAATTTAAAAAAAATCATACTAGTCCTAGTTAAATCACATAAAAACCCCACTGATCTCTTCTATATGATGCTGTGTTAATTTGGAGCTCACTCCTCATTTCTTGATTTATTTGTTTTCTATAATAAGTCCCAGAGCGATGATGCTGGGTCATGAGCCTTGATCTTAAATTGATGATCATCGTAGGTCAAAAGTCCACAGAAGAAAGAAAGGCAACATTTGCTGATGAAATCACATGGGTTGATAAAATCCATAAAGAGCAGCTGTTCTTTTCTCTTCCAGTTCACCAAAATTTCTTTAAGAGTAACCCCCACTTTTTTATCTTATTGATGATGGCCCAAGTTTTGTGCTTTGGTGTGTGTTTAAAAAGTTTCCTGTGTGAACTTAGGTAAGATTTCAGAGAAATGAACTTAATAAGGTATTGATTACCTGGGTGAAATCTGTGACTTCTTCAGGAAATCCTTGATGGAAAGGAAAACCTTTGTTCCTTCGTGGCTTGTTTATATGTCCTCTTATTTGCCTTTTATTATCGAGTTAAAATATCTTTCTCTTTGTGACCTTGCTACAAGCCAGTAAAAACCTCTCTGCTATACAAGAAAGAAAAAGGGATCCAGAGTAAAGCCAGATGCGCAAAGATTGAGCACACACTCATTAAGCCCCTTTTGGTCTGATCTCTACACAATATACTTTTCTAAATGTTTCAAAGGCCACATCGTCTTAACAATCGCACACATACATTGTGATTAATATTTGAGGATGATATTCCTTTCCCAGCTAAGAAGGTAATGGACACAGCCTTCAACAGTAGTTTGTTCAGTCCCAAATTGATGAAAGTTATACAATTTGTAGAGATTTTTGGAAAAATGCCCAAGTGGGCTAGGGAGATTTCACTCCACTTAACTTTCAACTTCAACTTTTTTTTAACCTGCAAAATTTAATGTAGTGTCGTTAAAAATGGCATAGAATTATTATTTTCTTTGAGAAAGAGGAATATTATGGCCCTGAAACCCACCTAATTTGAGAAATATAAGATCATTCAACCTACAGTTTCTAGAAGAGACCAGTAGATGGATCATATGATGCCCTATTTTTTTTCTTAAAAATGATTTAAATGTGTGGATATTTGCACCTGGGAATGCTTTTCCCACTAATCAGCCTGAAAAGACTATGAAGTTGGTGTTACCCATTTACTAGCAGACTCTGAACTGAAGTGACATTTCACACATAATGTAACAGTCTTCCTTGATTCCAAACCTCCAAGCAGGGCTTGGACACAGGCCAGCACATCTGCTATATATCCCTGGATATATCATCACCATCTAAATAGAGATACATTTTGAAACTTGAACATTTTTAGAATAATTTTTTTCTTCGTTTCTTCTTTAGAGAATTTAAAACTGTTTCCTTGTCACTTTATTTTCATATTGCCAGACTGGAACATTCACACGATTTGCTTTTTTAAAGATCCTTCTAAATAAGATGTCAGGATAAACACCTATGTTTTGGCACTTTGGTTCAAGCACTCTGAGACACTGGGAATTTTATAGAAAGCGTTATCTTTAAAATTTCATATTAGAATTAAAATATGCCCTAATGTGTAACATAAAGCCTTTTGGTTCTCTTCACACAACAGCTATTCCTTACGGTTATGTGAATTCCAGGGACTATCTCTTCTCCCTAATGATCAGCTGATTAAGTATTCATGCATGTCCCTAAAGCTTGGAAGAGGATCTTGAAACAAAATGTTTGGTTCCCTTCTACAAATCAGTAGGAGAAAGACAGACAACTGGTTAAAACATGGGCAAAAGACTTGAATAGGTAAGTCCACAAAAGAGGATTTCCAAATGGCCAATAACTAAACATATGAAAAGGTGCTTACGTTAGCCAGCAGACAAACACGAGAATTAAAACCACAGCAAAGTATGGCTAAGACCCACAATGCAAGAACTGCAATGATGTGGAGCAACCAGAGCTCTCACATTGCTGGTGGGAAGGTATACAAATAAAACCACTTTAAAGAAAGGTTTGGCAGTTTTCTAAAGCTGAATATTACGTTTCCTCTAACCCAATTACTTCCTACCTAGGCACACACACTGAACAGAAGTTCCTGCTTATGCTCACCAAAAGACAGGCACTAAAATATTCCTAGCAATACTATTTGCAGAGGTCAAGATCCAGAAGCCATCCAAAGGTTCTTCAATAAATGGAATGGATAAATGGTGGTATAGTCCTGTAATGGAATTCTGTCAGTGATGGAACGAACAGTCTTTGACTATATGCCACAATATGAATGAGCCTCGTAAGTGGTGAACACTACATGATCTCATTTATGCAAAGTACGAAAGTTGACCAAGTTGTTTAAGGTACTAGAAGGCAATGTAGTGGTCACCCTTGGGGGGTCATGACTAAAGAAAAGCCCAAGGGGAAGTTGTTCTTTGTTCTAAGTGCTGCTCCAATAAGCTGTACAGTTATGATTTGCGTGCTTTTTGTGAACATGTTATACTCCAATAAAAGGTTTTTTAAGGTGCTCAGACTGTTTTCCCCATCAAGTCTTATTCTAGGAATTTAACCTAGGAAATGACAAATTACAATAAAATTCAGATATAAATCCTGTAAGGATAGTCATTATGACATTAATTTAAATTGAAAAACAAAACAAAACAAAACTCTAAATGGCAAATAGTAGGAAATGTGTTTAAAATTGTGGATATGTTTAAAAATTAAATTTTGCTAGCTATTTAAAAATATACTTGAGATAAATATTTATTACACATAAATTATTTTGAGATTAAAAAATGAAAAGAGTTAGGCTATGTGAGTTTGCTGGATATGTCCCAATTATGGGCATCAGGGCCACTGCCTCTCATGCCCCTGGAGCACTGTTGACATTTGTATCCTACGTGAAAGGCAATCCCAGCAGCTATGAAAAGCATAACCAGCCTAATTGTGCATGACCACCCTTCCAAGCATCTACCAAAATGTTTTTATTCATCTGTCTGATGAAATCACAGGCATTCTTATTTCCCTCTTTGTAAATTTTCTACACTTTCCGAAATTTCTGTAATGAAAATGTGTTGCTTCTTTTTTAAATAAAAAAAGTTCAAACGGTACAAATTCCAACACACTCACTTCAATTGTTATACAAGAAAGCTAGAAACTATAATTCCATTATTTATTATTTTTCACCAATTCTATTCACTGGTGCTTATCACAAAGAGTGAAGGAAAATTTATTTTTTTACCTCTTGAAACCTATGATCAAAGTCAACCAACAATAATGCAACGGATGTGTTGCATTCACAAGTAGAAAACATACAGTAGATACAGTAGGCTATCAAGTAGAAACATACAGGAAAGTGGATGTTAGACATAGAAGCTATGCCTAACAAATACATTTTTACAAACATCACTCCTCTTGGTAGAACCCTCCACATTCTTCAATGCTTAGTTTTAGCTCCAAACTCCTTTATGAAGAACTTCTGGGTCATGCCAGCACAAATGAGCTGCCCTCCCTTCTCTAACTTTTTCAGTTTTTAGCAAATTCTACATAAGCTGTCTTCCCAATTAGATGGTAAACTTTTTGAGAGCAGGAAGGGCCAAGGTGCATTTTTACTTCTGAGTAACTTTTTCCTTTCCCCACTGCAGCTGCCATAATTCTCTGTATTACAAATAAAATATCTATTAGTGCTCAATAAATATACAGTTCATTTGGTGAATCACAGTGAAGTCTTCTGTTAACCCTAACTGGTTAAGGAGGAGATCATGAGCTCCATAGGAAGGAATGGATGTAAAGAGATAATCAGGATCAGTTCTCACCACTTCTAAAATGAATGTTTGAACATAGCAGGACCAAGAATACAGACCATCCACTTAAACCATTTCAGAGAGAGTCCAGTCCTCCCATGGGCAAAGAGGGCCAAATATTGTGGGAAGCTCTTGAAAGACTGTGTGGGCAGCTCCTGCACCCCCACGCCCTTCGACCCAGCCAGCAGGTAGAAGGGAGTGACTTCTAATGGAGAGGGTCCATCCATGGAGACTGTGTTATTGCTCTTCTCTCAGAGCCACTCCAGCCAGATTTATCATCGAATGATAGTCTTAAAGAAGATCAAAGCTAAATTCTCAAGTAAAATAGGTATTCAGGAATTAAAGTCTGTGTGAAGTCACTGTAACTAAAAATCCTGAACATTATGATTAACAGAGGCAGGAAAAAATGCAAACCATGACTAAAGTCTCTTTGACAAGTAAATTTCAGGGAAGAGTTTTAGGAAAACAAACAAGATCAGGTGTTCACTGGTGAGAACAATCGTATACATAATGGAAGAAGTTCCACGGCTGAAACTGGGCTCTAGAAGTGGGGATGGGACAGAGGTAGAAAAGGAGTGGGGAGTTTGAAAAGAGGTACAACAGGAGGGCAGGCCATCAGACCAGAAAGTTCCCAGGCCTTAAATACTAGGGTTGTCTAGTACCTTTTCTATCTGATCCAAGCTTCAGCTCACCCGCTCTGTTTCTCTCAAGTTCCCTGGGTTGTTCTACAACTAAGATATCTATTTGCATGTGTCAGATAAACCCAATCAATGTGGGAAATCTAAGAGAATAGAGAGAAAAGATTTTATAATTTCCATAGGTCAAGGTCACCATCTTTGCACTTTTCTATTTTAGAAAAGAGAATTTCAACATGGTTTTGCTTGTATTTCCTCACTGAAACAGCTAGTTAAAAAAGAAACTCATATGCGTTTTTTTTTCTTTTATGGTTGTTTCATTGATCAAAGTTTAGTTCCTCTTCCACTCAAAATAAAGCCAGCTGTCCTTAAAATCTTTATCATTTGCAGTTCTGCAAGTGACCCCCAGTGAACCAGTTAGTGAGTACAGATGGAGAACTGGAAGAGAAAGGGTGTGGGTTTATAAAAGTGTCTCCTGGGTTTTAACTAGCCTCAGGCTACAATAAAATGTTAATGAAAATATATTAGAAGAAACAGTCAGAGACAACAATGATTAACCACATGAAACACCCCTGAATTATTTAAAACAATGCCTCCCCACCCTCCATCATTACACCTGCACAGGGAGAACAGGTCAGATGGAAAAGATCTCATAGCATTGCCTGAAGGTCAAGGTTCTAGGGCAAACCACAGAGAGCAAAAAAAATTCCAGAGGACAGGATGTAACATCTGCCTGAGGTCTGATTTGGGGAGGTTATAGTAAACATATTCCGCTGGATCCCGTCTGCAAATCCATGTTCCAATGCCTTCTGAATAAGAAGTGTTTCGAGGATGGCTAGGGCAATGCAGTCTCTGCTGAAGATGTGGTGTAGACAGTTTACGTGTTTGTAAACCTAACCAAAATAATAGGAGCTAGTTTACGGTTATTCTGCTTTTTTTCCACAAAAAAAGCATTTCTGTGCTTCATGCTCTATTCGCCACCATACTGAATGCAATCTAACGTGTCACATTTTGAGAAACTGATTTTGGAAAGAGTCTCATTTGAATGAAATGGAATGAAATGTTTTTGTAGTGCAGATGAGAAAAGATGCTCTTTCGAATGTTCTCAGGCCCTGGTCTGTCACATCCACGGGCCTTAAATTCCACCAAATTCTTCATGGGACAGAGTGACATTTGCTTTCCTAACCACAGGAGAAGAAACTCTGAAGCCGAAAAACTGTCCCCAGGGACACAAAGTACTGGTAAAGCAACATGGCAACATGCATAATGCAAAAAACAGGTTAAATTTAGTGATGGATGAACATCAAATGATTTCTAGCTCTGTTTCAACTTAGATACTTATTCCAAGCATGTCGAAATGATATAAACCTTGTGAGCCTACATAACTGAGCTTAAAAATCTTTCTTTTCTGGAGCAGCTTGTCCTCACAACATCCCCCCCGGGCCCCCACCCCCCGGTACTTCTCCCTTCCCTCTCTTTGCCTCTTTGCATAGAAGAATCCGGAATGAAAAGCCAAAGAGTACACAAATATGAAAACAAACCTTGCAGAGTTTATAAATATGGTTCTGTCTGTTAGGCTAAAGAAGGACTCTGGTTTTGTTCACTTAACTTTGCCTGCATCACCTAAACCTGATTCTCCTCATGCCACACAGGACAGGGAGCCAACATGCCAAAAATTCCCCATGGTCTTCGAAGCATAATTTATGGATAATGAAAAAATATGTCCTCAACTTGGATATAATGGCAATTTGCTTTCAAATTTTTAAAAGTTTGATTATTCTATTTTTCTAATACTTCAATAATGTATGTAAGAACACATATGTTTGTCCTTATGTAGTGTCATGCAAAAGACAAAAACTTTGGAACCAGTAGCCCTCCCTGAGATGCCAGATTTGCCACTCAGTCTCTTTAAAGTGTTGCCTTCAATACTTTGGAAGAATATTAACCGTCTGATGCCCTTGAAGTTAAAATAAGAAAGTGGAAAGGGGCGCCTGGCTGGCCCAGTCGGTGGAGCGTGTGACTCTTGATCTCAAGTCATGGTTCGAGCCCCATGTTGGGTGTAGAGTTTAGTTAAAAATAAATAAATAAATAAATAAATAAATAAGAAAGTAGAAAGAGTCACACCTGAAACTTCTAAAGAAAGTAAGAAAATTGTCATGCCGAATTTCAATATAAAGAAGGAAAGACGGAGTGGCTCTGGGATTTGTCCCAGAGTCATGGTCACTGGAAGACCTAGACAAAACCTTTGGAATCCTAGCCCTGTGCTCTCATTCAGTTCCTGATGTCAATGTTTTGAAATGTGCCAGGAGAAATGTTTACTCAATAACACTTCACATGCCAAAAATGCTACCTAGCAAGAACAGGATCAGAACCAGAAGGAAGAACGGTGAATAAAAAACAAAAAACACTGCCATATACCTGAAATTAATATAGTATTGTATGTTAGCTATACTTCAATTAAAAAAGAAAGAAAAGATAATAAAATGGAGATCAAAAACAGAAAACAAATCTTTGAACAATCTAAAGCAAGGACTCCAGCCTCATGCATTTTTCTTAAAAGAGAATCCTTAAGCCTTCCCTAAGACTATTTACCTTTACTTTATATAGCAGTCTAACAACATTAATATGATTTGCGGACCTGTAATCAATCAGAAAAGAAAAAAGGGACCACTAGACAATAATGACAATAAACGACATTTATTGTTGAATGCATTAACATTGATGCCAGGGACAAATTTGAGGCTCAGATATGCCCTGTATGAATTTAGGTGGCATTACCGCTGGTATCTAGCAGAATCTGAAAATTTTCGTTGTGCAGAAATATGTCATGGGAAGAACAAGGGCTATACATAATTAAAAATTGGACATATGCAGCCAACCATGTTAGATAGAATGAGAGAGGGATGCCACAGTATTCAAGTTACCTGGAGCCCCTGAATAAAAAAAAAAAAAAATCACCATCATTTTAAAAGGAAGTCCAAAAACCAGACATGATGTATAGAAAAAAACAAAACAAAACAGTTGTTCTGGGGTAAAGCATAACACCTGGACTTAAGTCCTTCCATCCCATCACTGAAAGAGTATAATTTCAGGACTCCCAGCAACTCTGCTATAAGGAACACCAAGAGAGGGATGCTAGCCAAAGAGAGAAAGTTAAGAGCCTGAGACCCAGAGCCCCGTGGACCTACTACTACTCAAAGTAGTATTGGAAAGAGCATCCTCAAAAGATCTATTTTATTGTTTGCCTCCTTCCAGTAGAATACTCCAGGAGAGCAGGAACTTTTGTCTATTTTGTTTACTGAGGTAGCCCAAGATCATAGAAGAGTGCTTGGAAAATAGTAGGTGTTGATGATTTTGATGGGTGAATCAGTCAACAGACTTGTGCACAAAGTGCAGGCATTGAGTACATCCCCAGCAATCAGCACGAGAGAAAGTGAGAGCAGCTAGAGCAGAGGAATGATAGAAGCTCGGAAAGCTGTGAATTTCCCTCTGAGGGAAAGAGCGAAGATCCTATCACTTGACAAGTGGGGGCTGTTGATTCAGCAGAACTGAACACAAATGGTTAGGATGTCTTTGTTTAAGCACCACTAACTCATGGGATCCAGGGGATGGTCAGGTTATGAGTGCGAATAGTTCTATCAAACAGCTCTACGTGTATCAAAAGTTCTTGAGGTCATTACTTCATAGAAATGAAATTTAAAAAAAAAATTAATGTTTATTTTTGAGAGAGAGAGAGACAGAGTGTGAGCTTGTGAAGGAGCAGAGAGAGAGGGAGACACAGAACCCGAAGCAGGTTCCAGGCTCTGAGCTGTCAGCACAGAGCCCGACACGGGGCTCCAACTCATCCACGAGACCACCACCCACGCCGAAGTCAGGCACTCAACCAACCAAGCCACACAAGCACCCCCATAGAAATGAAATTTTAAAGAAAATGTTCCTGATGCTACCTTGAGATATCAAAAAAAAAAATCTGTTATGTTCATTATGCTTTGGGAAAATCCATGATATATTTTAGAACTATTTTCCTCAAAAGTATCTAAAATATCAAGATCGTGAGGCTAGGTTAAGTTATCTGGGAATCTATGCTCTGTAAGACATCTCAACCATGGGCAATGGAGTAGTAACAATGCAGAATCACAGGATCAGTGCTCTGCCTCAGTCACACCAGGTATGATGCCTCCTGATTCGAGATGAACAGGGGTCTGGCATCACAATAGTGAAGATCAAAGCGGTCAATTCATTTTTTCCAACTTTGAGCACTTCACTGAAAAGGAACTTACAAATCTAGTGCAAATAAATCTGTTCTGTATCAGTCCAGAATAATTATCCAAGCTCAAACCCAGTTCAGTTGGCCAATTATTTTATCTCAGTTATATTTACATAAACCTTATCAAAATCATCTCTTAAGATTTGGCTTAAGGGCTGCCAAAAGAATAATAATAATTTTTAAAAAGTAACAACTTCATGTCAAATCCCACCTTTACCAGCCCTAGAGTGCTAAAAAGAACCTTCGGTGTGTTACTGGATGTTGACTTCTATTGTTTTAATTAACAAGTCAATATGGGAGTCTTCCTGCTCTCTCTCTTCTCAATCTCAGAGGTGCGTTCCCCTGAAAACAGACATATATACTGCCTCACTTTGGCATGATATAAATAAAAGAACTTGGTATGGCATCACTGATCTACCAACCCTCATGAGGGTTTTAATTTTTGAAGATTAACAAGTCTGAGTAGGTATATTCATAACCTAAGCCAGATGTACTTTGCGATGCAGATTTTTCAGATTTTGAAAAGGCAATATGGCTCATATACTGAGCACCAGGTAGCCTCCCCTGGAAAGTCTGAGGAAACACCCAGACATATGATCTTGTCAGTGAAACATATAAATAAATAAAGATTATCAATAGCCCCACATCAATTTAGGACAAGTTTTGTGCTCAAATGAATTCTGGAAAAAACAATTTTCTCTCAAGAACTCTTTGGATTTGGGAGTTGGGGCTAATGGGTGGTAGACTGGAGTGGGAGTAGTATTGGAGTGTGAGAAGAGAACAAGGAAAGAGAACTCACGTTATTTTAACGCTCTGCCATCTAGAGAAGAAACTATTTTTGCATTTCCAATAGTTAATAGATTCTTTTGAGGGTTGATCCTTTCTAATTGAGACCTCACTGTCACATCTTCAAAAGGATCATTTGAAGTAGACAGCACGTGTATGTGCTTCCACTGTAGACCCTATAGTAATTTACTGCTTCCAAACTCCATCCAGTTCCTTTTAAAATGTTCACAGTTTCAGAATTCAGTCCTGCTTAAGTCTGAAATAGCAGTCCACCTGGCTCCATTTATCCCCCTTTCATATTAAGGACAATGTAACCCAAAACCCTTATCTTCAACCTTGAAACATTTCACACAGACCATTTGGGAAATTTATTGTCATCTTAAAAAGACTTGTCTTTTTCATTCAGCATACCCCACTACAAAAACCAGCTCAGTACCTGTCGGCCATCTGGTCTCTTTGTACACACCAGGCCAAAATTTCCAGATTTCCTCCTTGGAATTTGCTCTGTAGAAGACAAATCCGATTAGGTGAAAAATAATGCTGGAAGAGTTACAAGCCATTATTCTGAGCACAAATGACATTTTCTTTAATAAGTGTTCCCAGTCTAAATAAGCTTTGAACTTCGTATCTGCCTGGGTGCTGGAATATGTTTGCAATAGTCATGTCGCCAACATGACGACACCTCTGGCTGAGACCCAGATATTTCTAATCAGCAGAGCTGTAGTGTGTGAAACGGCTTCAAATGGTCCTTCCTTTACCATGTCAGAAATTTCCAGAAACCCAAGTTAGTGATTCTAGCACAGAGCCGAGAAAATTGAACCAAGCTTTGTTGCGTCATAACAGCCAATATGTACCAGTAATTTGAAATCTAACAGGCTTTGTAGCAACAAATAGGAAAAGATTTACTTTTTGAGAATATATAGGATTGTATGGCAGTGACAGCACGTAGGGTGAAAGCTCAGGGGTCTAGGTAAGGCATTTTAGTAGTTTATGAATGATTGCCCTTTCTTCCAGGTCATGGCTTCTCAACCCTACCTGCACATTAGACTCAGCTGAAATACATTTTATGTTATGTTATGTTATGTTATGTTATGTTATGTTATGTTATGTTATGTTATTTTAACATACCAATGCTCCACTTCATAGCAGACATTAAACCAGAAACTCTAGGAGTGCATTTGAGACATCTTTATTTTTAATAGTTCTCTAGATGATTCAAATGTGCAGTCAAATTTGATAACAGCTGCTCTGAGCCATTCATTCATTCATTTGATCAATCATTCAACAAATATATACTGAGTATCAGCTATGTCCTGGGACTATTCTAAATGCTTGGGACTCAGAAGAAACATCTTCAGAGTGACTGGAAGATAGGCATCAAGGGTCACAGCTGATGTGGGACAGAGTGCAAGAGCTAGGTCATGCATAACCTTGAAGGACTTTGGATTTCATTCTAACCAATTGACAGCCATGGTGGTGGGTGGGGGAGTATCAAGCAGAGAAGTCACATGATCTGATTTATATTTTTAAAATAACATTTGGCTGCTCTTTGGAGAATACCATTAAAATTAAATCAAGTCCAAGGGCAGAGCAAAACAAATTTAGTGAGCAAGACAATGGAAACTATTGGACAATTGCTTTTATTATTGCCCTTGTCTCAGACCCCAACAGAGTGGTATGCCTGCTGTTTTAGAAAGTCATCATTCCTCCGGGCCATGTTTGGATGAATTACTCTGGCAGCGACCCACTCAGTGACCTCCCAATGTTTGGAGGAGACTGCATGTGACTTCCTCTGCTACTAGACAGAACTCACTTTCAGAGCACAGCACACATTTCTCAGCGTGATTATGCATGACTGGCTGCTTCCCAGCTTAGGCATTCATGTAGTGATAGGAGTATCAAAAGAATAACAAGCAATGACTCTTCCCAGCTGAGACACAGATGCACTATGTAGAAATAGCAAGTTTCTATGGGCTGTCAAACAGGTGCTAACATCTACAACCAGGGAGAAAGCTATGGTCTCTAACAAGGCTGTGGGCTCTCTATCCTGTTTAGAAGATTATTGAAATAAGGTCTTATGTCTTTCTCATACATTATGATGCAAGCATTTTCCCTGTGGCATGGATTTGTGGGTCATACAAACATGATATAAGTCAAGGCCGATGAATTAAGGAACCCAATTTATGTTGTGTTCTCAACCAGATCACAACTGGGAATCAGAGCATCACTTAGAGAATAGGAAAAAAAGTAGAGACAACAGAACCTGGAAAACACAACCTGCTCTGTTAACGCCTTTTATTTGCCATTGCACTCCTTTCTCTTAAGTTGAGACTGTTCTGAAGTGTGCTCCAAGCTAAATAGTGCAGTCAAGGCCAAGAGCCAGTGAAAGACTCAAAAAGGCTCCTGCATAAATGGGTACAAAGGCAAATGCACCACATTTAGGTTTGGTTCCCACCATTTAGATCCATCAATTCATAAATTTTGGCCAGCATTTGAAAACGGGCAAAAGGATTTTTATAAGCTGATGTCACTGAAATAACATGCACAAAATAATCTTACTTTGAATCAGAAAATCAGTAACTGCTAAACCCCATTTCTCAAGGAGTCACTGTGTTTACGATGCAAGTTTCAATGACACAAATTTCCTGGGAAAGACAATCTTCTTTTAAAGCAGAATAAAAAGAAAATGAAAAAATCATTTGAGATGAGGCAAACTCTACCACAAAGTTATATTAAATTTAAGCATATTTAGTCTGGAAAATTCATACATTGCCATCTACTGAGAGATAATAATAACTTTAGTTGGAAATTTACTTATATTTAAAATGATAATCCCAGTTGGTAATGTAAATGAATCAATTAGTCAACAGTGATTTGATGGGCACCTATTCTAGGCACAGGGATAGAAAATGAGTAAGATCAAAGTGCTTCTGCGCATGGAGAGTTTGTCGAGCTGAGTGCCCACTTGCTCGGTTGCTTCTGTTTCCTGGCCCTTGTCACTAACCAATACGATGCATTTAGTTGTTTATTGTCATACTCCTCAGCTATGTTCAAGGAGGAACTGACTTATTTATGCTGTGTCACCAGACACCCAGCTCATAGCTGCCTGTCCATAAATATCTGCTAAATAATGAGTGAATCAATAAGCTGAAAATCACATAACTTGTAAAATACAGAACCCAAACTCAAACCCTAATCCATCAGACTGCAGAGCTCATGCTCTTCGGTTATATTCTTCCATAATGTGCACGACTTCTTTAATTACGATGCCCCTACATTGGGAACAACCTACATTTTCTACAATAAGGGTGCCCTTTTAAGTGAATGATAGAACCAATGAAATAAAGTTTTCAAATTACCTTAAATGATGCTGGCAATTGCTGATTACATAATTTTTAGAAGGAAAAAAAAAACCCCAGGATATGATAATATGATATTGTATATATAGCATGAGCAAAATTACTACAGGATATATGTCAAAGCAAGGATTGGAGGCAAATGCATGAAAATGTTTAGACTAGTTCACTCTGGATAATAAGACCGTGGTAATTTTGCTTTCTTTTTTTTTTTTTTTTTTTTTTTTTTTTTTTTTTTTTTTTTTTTTTTTTTTACTTTTGTAAAACACTATTTTCCAAGTGTTCTAGTAAGGTAGTAAGGACACACAACCACTTATAACCATAAAAAGATAATTTTGACACTTAAGAGATATTTTTAGTGGGATATTAGAGCAAAAATGGTGTGGTAGGTAGGGAGAATTTCACTAGCAAAGAAACAGAGGAAGAGATTTCCAGAAAATTAGTTCATCTGGTCCTGACTCACTGTGTAAGGAGGTGGTAAAGAGACGCTCTTTACCAAAGGCATTTTGGAGCTTGATTATAGGAAACCTTTCAAGCTGAGCTTGGGCTTCCTCTCCAAGTAATAGGAAGCCATCTAGGGTATTTGACTTGACAGGAAAGTGCTACTGAATGCTCAAAGCCTAAGTAATTGTGAGAAAAGGGACACAACCCGAACGCTGATTAACCTCCATGTTCATTATTCCCCCTTGCTGACATGTCTTTAACTTTAGCATTCTGTAATTATATCTTAAAGATTCACACAAGAACACATTTACTTGCCAAAAGGCTCTTTGCTGACAAATGTTGCCACTGCAAACGCGCAGTGTCCCTTGTGCCAACGCCTTTGAGAAGACTGGTAATCTTAGAAGTACAACAAACAAAAGATTTTTTTTTCAAGTTATAGGTTCAATCAGGCATTAGTTTTCTCTATTTCTATTTGCTCCTCATGAAATAAATTTATAACAGGGAACTGGGATACAATATAGGAATATACTTATTGTTGAATATTGAGTATTTATGGTGGAAATTTTGTTTGTTAGATTTTTAATGCTGGGCATGTTCCTTTTTTTTCTTTCTTTTTTTTTTTTTTTTTTTGCTTTTTATTTTGACATGAATTTTTTTGGTTTTCTTGCACTATATCTAGAAGCCAATTAGCCAGGAGCATCATATGATGGTAATAGACATGCTCCTGTTATTATGGATTCTTACAAAATCATTGGACTGATTAATCAAACTTTTCTTCTTCTTCTTCTTCTTCTTCTTCTTCTTCTTCTTCTTCTTCTTCTTCTTCTTCTTCCCCTTTCCTCTTTTGCAGAGATAAACATCCATAGGAATTTTAAAATCCAAGCATATAATAATTCTCTTTTCTAAGGAGGGATTCAGAAGCCTCACGAAAATAGTTCTGAGTTTTTTCACTCTGAAAAGGAAATATGTACATGTACTAACTTATGTAAAACCTGTCTTTCCACTTGTTCTGCCATTAAACCTCATACACGCTCTTCCCGATCTGGTTTGCATGTCACCTTTTTGGGAGGCCAAAGGTGTTAGAATTCTTTTGGTTTCAAGTGAAAGAAATGCAGCTCAAACTGGCTGAAGGGGACAGGGGGAAGCCCAGTTTGTATAATTAAAAAGTCAGAGGGTATTTGACTTACATTCTACAAAGCTTAACAACTCCCGCAGAAAAATTGCATCTTTTATCCAACAGCTCGGCTCCTTCAGGGAACCCTAGATTTGTCTTTCACAGGACTGACTTGGGTATTTTGTCCTTCTCTGAACCCATCACTGAGGCTGGGCATGTAATGCTGTAATTGGTCAGAGGGAATCCTCTCTTGGCAGCCAGGTAGAAGATCCATTCTAAGCAGAGAAAATAACAAGAAAGAAGGACAAAGACTTACAATCAAAGGAAGGTGGAGTTTCTGGGGAATTACAAAGCACAGCATTCAGGAAAAATATTTGGAAAGGAGGAAAACATCGAGATGAGGCAGCAGAGAGAGTTAGGGAGAGACTACTGGATAATGAAGGACCTGGAATGTCCTACTCAGGGTTTGGAGTTCATCCTGAAACCAGGAGGGTAGCAACTGAAGAATTTAAAGCAAGAAAGTGGGATCATATTTGTGTTATTAGGGTAGCTCATTCTGAAAGCCAGATGAAAGGTGGATTGGAAGGAGGAAAAGTCTACATATTTTTTAACCTATGTTAAAATACTTATACTATTAAGTATGTAATAGTATACTTAATAGTATAAGTATTTTAATATACTACTGGTATATTGAATATATTAATAATATTAACAATATTAATAATAATATATTAACATATTTAATATATCTGGTATTGCCACTATGGAAAGCAGTATGGAGTTTTCTCAAAAAATAAAAAATAGAACTATATATGACCCAGCAATCCCATTTGTAGGATTATACCCCAAAGAAATGAAAACATTAAGTCAGAAAAATACCTGCAGTCCCAGGTATTTTTAATATTGGTAAGTTATTTTCATAAATTTTTATTATAGTATATAATATTATTATTTTAAAATAGTAAGGTATGTTTATAAATAATAGTGCATTATTTATAGTAACCAAGACATAGAAATAACTTAAGTGTCCCTTGATGGATGAATGGATAAAGAAACTGTGATATATATACACAATGGAATATTGGTCAGCCATCAAAAATAAGGAAATTCTATCATTTGTGATATGGATGGGCCTTGCAGGCATTATGCTAAGCAAAATAAGTCAGGCAGAGAAAGACAAATACTATTTGATCTCACTTGTATATGGAATCTTAAAAAAAGAAATTCATGCAAAAGATATCAGACTTGTGGTTACTAGAAATTTACTAGAAACCCCAACAGGGCGGTGGGGGAGGAGGGGATTGGAAGAAGGTGGTCAAAATGTACAAACCTTCAGTTATAAAGTAACAAATACTAGGGCTGTAATGTACAATATGATGACTACAGCTAACACTGCTACATGATACAGAGAAAAGTTTTGAAGAGACTAGCAGATTCTAAGTTTGTATCATAAGGAGAAGTTTTTTTCCCTTTCTTTTTATTGTATCTATGTGAGACAACGGATGTTAACTAAACCTATTGCGGCAGACATTTCCCAATATATGCAAATTACATCATCATGTTGTACACCTTCAAATTACACAGTGATGTATGTCATTATTTCTCAGGAAAACTGGAAAAAATTTTAAGCCAATGTTCACGAGCTTTCTCTATTTTCTCTACTAACTGTCAGCTCCACTGGGGCAGGGCCAATTTTTTCTTCATCTTTATAGCCCTAATCTGTCACTGTAAATCCTTGATGAAACTCATTAAAATAAAGGAAAGTGAGTTTTCAATGAAACGACCATACGTTTTTCACATAAATCAGAACTGAAGGGTGAAGATATTACTGCAAATTCTAAGCTTCTGGAAAAAAAAAAAGCCATAAAAATATTAATCTTCTTTTTATTTTTAAGTTTATTTTGAGGGGCACCTGGGTGGCTCAGTCGTTTAAGCGTCTGACTTCGGCTCAGGTCATGACCTCCTGGTTTGGGGGTTCGAGCCCAGCGTCGGACTCTGTGCTGATAGCTCAGAGCCTGGAGCCTGCTTCAGATTCTGCCCCTCCCCCACTCACGCTCTGTCTTTCTCTGTCTCTCAAAAAATAAACATCAAAAAAAAAAATAAATAAAGTTGTTTTTGTTTTTGTTTTTGTTTTGTTTTTGAGAGAGGGAGAGGGAAGAACAGAGAGAGAGGGAGAGAGAGAGAATCCCAAGCAGTCTCCACTGTCAGGCCAGAGCCTGATGCGGGTACCAAATTCATGAACCGTGAGATCATGGCCTGAGCCAAAATCAAGAGTCGGACACTTAACCAACTGAGCTACCCAGGTGCCCCATAAAAATATTAATCTTAGATTGGTTTCCAGACATTAAAATGTACTGAACTTAAGCCTTACACAAAATTTTTTTGCTGGATTGAAAAGTTGTCTTTGCTCTAGAAAGAATATTATACTTATGTGGATCCTGAGAAACTTAAGACCATGGGGGAGGGGAAGGAAAAAAAAAAGAGAGGGAGGGAGACAAACCATAAGAGACTCTCTTAAAAACTGAGAATAAACTAAGGGTTGAAGGGGGGTGGGAGGGAGGGGAAAGTGGGTGGTGGGCATTGAGGAGGGCACCTGTTGGGATGAGCACTGGGTGTTATATGGAAACCAATTTGACAATAAATTTCATATAAAAAAAAAGAAAGAGTATTATACATTTAGTAGCCCATGCTCTATTTTATCTTCTTCATTTCATGCTCTACACCACAAATAGGCAGTTTTTTACTGTAAAAGATCAAAAAGTAATTATTTTAGCCTTTGTGCACCACATGGTCTCTATTGCACCTACTCAAATCTGCCATTTAGCAAAAAAGCAGCCATAAACATTCATAAATGAATGCAGTTGTGTTCCAATGAAACTTTATTCATGAACACTGAAATTCAAATATTATACAGTTTCGCATATCACAAAATATTACTCTTCTTTATTCTTTTACCAACCATTTAAAGTGTAGAAACCATTCTTAGCTCACAGGCCATACAAAAATGGGTGGCTCAGTTGGTTGAGCGACCAACCTGATTTCAGCTCAGGTCATGATCTCTTGGTTGGTGGGTTCAAGCCCCATGCTATAAGTGTGGAGCCTGCCTGGGAGTCTCTCTCTCCTTGTTCTCTGTCCCTCCCCCCACTGGCATGTGCACACGTTCTCTCTCTCTCTCTCTCTCAAAATAAATAAACTTTTTAAAGTTTTTTCTTTTAAGTTTATTTATTTATTTATTTTGAGATAGACAGAGGGAGTGAGGGAGGGAGGGGAACGGAGACAGGGAAAGGGAGAATCCAAGCTGGCTCCACGCTATCAGGGCAGAACCTGATGCGGGTCTGGAACTCACAAACCGTGAGATCATGACCTGAGCCAAAACCAAGAGTTGGACGCTTAGCCGACTAAGCCACCCAGGTGCCCCAACTTTTTAAAGTTTTTTAAAAAGGATGACAGCAGCTGGATTTGATCTGCAGGCTGTAGTTAGTTGCCTATGCTTGCTTTACTATAAATCTGGAGAACTTGATTTTGCTCGCATCAACATCATCAGCAAGTGTATTGAGTGCCCATTGTATGGTCAGCCTAACATGTTTCCTTTGCCAAATTTAGTTCAGATGATATGTTTATTAAGTGATATCACTGCATTATCATCTGTCTTTGCAAAACTAAGTTAAATATATATTCCACTATATCCTTTTAAAGCGTTTTAAACTATGTTTATTGAAAATAAATAAAAATATTTATTATTATGATCATAAGAAGAGCAAGCCTTGAACCTAGCCTGATTCTATTTTTACTTTAACTATGCTTTAGAAGGATAATCAAGCAAGATGTTCATTAGTTTATAGCTGGCTGTCCGGTGAGTATACCTTTACTTACATTTACTGATTATATTTATTAGTCATCAACGTATGATTTGATTTATGAGTAACTCAGTAGGAGACCAACTTGACATTAAAGAATGTGGGCATGTCCTCTTGCCCCACAAATACCTCCCAATCTTCTAGTAGGTGCCAAAAAATACTTGACATTCATTTGTTTGGGTTTCAACCAAGTATTCATTGCATTTTGTAGGACTTTCAGCTTTATGTTCTGGCACCTTAAAAGATAAAAAAATAATAATAATAAGTAGCAGTCAATTAAAAGCCAAATATACACATAAAGTTGAAACACCAGCTGTCGGCTCCAAGTTTGTGGCTACAGAGTAAGAAGACGGTTGAAGGAGCAGCGGGTGAAAGGTTGAAAAGCAGGTTGAAAGGAGGGTGCTAGGGAAAGAGTTCAGAAGGACAAGGTAGAAGAGAACGAAAGAAACATTTCTGACTTCACAGTTATGTCCAAGATGATGCCCCTAGTCCTGGATTTCTTTTGTGAGTCAGAGCACAATGTTTCCATTCTTAAAAATACTAGCTTTCCTTTTCATCTGACACTACCCATTGATAAGATTATTAAGGAAATAAATGGAATTATTCTTATTTCCTGAGCCTTTTATCCCCTTTCAAAGGGTTAAGTTCCTAGAGGATGGTAATAACTGAACCATGGTAGAGCAGTTTGTGGAAATTTTTACTTGACCTGTAACTTCGTTTTGTAAGTAATTCTAAGCAGTTCTCAATGACTATGCCTGATACATAATTGCTCATTGTGGTAGCAAATAAATTCTTTCTGGGCAATTCAACAAGAATATAATCTCCAAAAACAAAAAAAAAGACTTTCATTCAAAACTGTGGTTTCTAAGTATCATTGTTCATCAACTTGGCTAATAATATAACTTTGTATTTAGGAAATATACATTTTATATACTTAAAAGAAGGAGGAAAAAATACTTTGGTGTTCCAGGATTGTTTTTTGTTTTCTTTTTTTACAAGAGAACATAAGGAGAGGACATAGAGGGGAGGCAGGGCTGGAGAAGACCCAGTTAATGTAAATCAAGAAAACAAACCATAAGAGAGAAACACATACGTATTGCAATCCCAGAATAGCTGAATAATGCTTTGATGTATGGTAGCAAAGGGAAGGAATAAAAAACACAATATGCTCCAGTGACAGAAGGCTTTATTTTTCTTTGTTTCCCAATAATATGGTCTTCCTAATGTCTCCCTTCATTCTCATATTCCAAAATACTTATTGAATTTACTGAATACCAATGATTTGTTACGTACTAGGCAAGATGTTTTAAATCCTGAGACAAATAAGATACAATTCCTGACCTCTTTTCAGTTTTTTACTATTATAAATAAGGTTTCCGTGAGCATTCTTGCGTATGGCTTTTGGTGCACATAAACATTTTTATTTGTTAGGTATATGCTCGCAAGTGAAATCTTTGTGTAATAGAGAATTCTTATGTTTAGCTTTTCTCAGAACTGTCAGTTTTTTGAAATGATTATTCCAATTTTTACCCCCCATCAATGTAAGAGAGGTTCACATCCTCAGCAATGCTTATGAACGCCAGTCTTTAATTTTCGCAATCCTAGTGGGTAAATTGTGGTATCTTACCATAATTTTCACTTGAATTTCTTTGATAATTAATGATGCATATATTTATAGGACATTTTGATAGTCTTTCTTGTGGATTGCCTCTTCAAGTCTTTGTTATTTTTAAATTATCTATCTTTGTAATAATTTGAGGGTCATCCTATATATCTATAAGTCCTTTGAACTGGAGTCTGATCAAAGACTCTCCCCATTCCCAGAACTGGAGGACTTGACAGTAACTGGCTGGTGAAATTTCTGGATTTTTATAAGCCATCTCTCATTCTGTCCTTTTTATAATTACATTGTTTTTGTTCCATCATTTATGTGTATTTTGAATATTTTTGCCCAGTCTCTGATTTACCTTTTCACCCTTTTATTGATGTTTTTTTATAAACAGAAGTTTATAATTTATTTAAGTATATTTTATCAATTTTTTCAGGTTGATGGCTCTTGTGGCTGTTTAAGAAATCTTTGCCCATCTCAAGGCTGTCAGACTAGCCTATTGTCTTCTAAAAGTTTGCTTTCTTTCATTTAGGTCTATGGTCCATCCTGAATGAATTTTATATATGGCTTGAAATAGTGGTTAAAGTTAATTTTTTATCACATGGAAATATAGCTGCTCCAATAACATTTATTCCAAACATTGCATGTACCAATTTTTTACTAGTTACTATCTTCCAACTCCAAACCCACCTAGCTGTATGCTGTTTTGTGATGCTGGGGCTGAGACTTTGCAAAGCATGTTTCTGCTTTGCCAGCTGGCTTGCTGTTAAGCTGTACCAATGAACTTGCTAGGGAGAGGTGTCAAAGCTGGAGGAGAAGGAAAACCTGTTCCTGTTAGTTTGTTGTTTCTTTCCCGAGGGTTCTGGGGCTGGTGGTCTCTTTGTGTGGCAGCCCATCAACACTTCATCCTTATGGTGGCAAAAGAATGTTTTGCCCTTGTGCAGCAACAACACTCCCTTTTCAGAGGCCTGGGACCCATCACACAGGTTCATCCTCCAGCTGAGGACGTACCAGCTGAGGCGAGCCCTCCTCAGAGCTGAGAATCTGCCCTGCAAGCCCTTTCCCTAACTTCTCAAGCTTTTCCCTTTGATCCCTCAACTACAGGGATGGTGGCTGCAGTTTGCTTTCTGCAGTTGTTACGCTTGGATTCTCTGTTTGCCCTTTTAGTAGTTAATAACATCGTACTCTGTGAGCAATGCTTTATATTATCTTCTCTTTGTTCAAACTACTAGTGTGGTTTCTATCTCCTTTCAGAACCTCGACTGATGCACCATCTGTTCACTCACTGAATTGCGGGGGAATGTCACCGCAAATCAGGTGACTTCATATAAATGGGTGTGCTCTTGGCTTCTATTCTGTGTCATGAGTTTATTTGTGTGTCCTTGTGCCAGTACCACACTGTATTAATTACTGTATTATTGTAGTAAGTCTTAATATCTAATAGTCATGCACTTTTGTTTTTCTACAAGTGTCGTCTTGGCTCTCCTAGATGCTACATTTCCACGAGAATTTAGAATCAACTCATCAATTTCCACTTAAAAATGCTCAGATTATTATTGAGATTGCTTTGTGTCTATAGACCGACTTGGAAAGAGTGGACGTTTTACAATGTCGATTTTTTTCATGGTAACCAAAGGGATATATTCATGAACATGACAACTCCTACTTTGTATTTAAGACTTGCTTAATTCCTCACAAAACTGCTTTGTAACTTTCACCATAGTGTTTTTACATGTTTTTCATTAGGTTCAAACCTATGTACTTAATGGTTTTTGATACTATTGTAAAAGGCATAATTTTTCATTTCAATTTCCACTTGCTTGTTGTTAGTATATAGAAAAACATTTTTTCAGTATCCATCAACCTTGCTAAACTTACTTATTAGCTCTAATAATTCATAAGCTGCGTTTCTTTTTGTGTAGTTTTGATTAGTTGTGATTCCCAAGGAATTTTTCCTTTTAAGCTGAGCTGTCAAGTTTATCAGCATAAACTTGTCCACAGCATCTCTTATTATCCTCTTAATATCTGAAGGATCAATAATAGTATCTTCTTTTTCATTCTTCATATTGACATTTTTTGCCTCTATTTTATCTTGGTCAATACTGCTAAGGGTTTATTGATTTTATCGATTTATTAATCTTTTCAAAGAACCAACTTCTCCCTTTGCTGATTTTATTTATTAAACATTTGGTTTTTATTGCATTGCTTTTTTCTTTCATCTTTAGTGTTTTTCTCATTTTTTTTCTTTTTTCTTTTTTTGCTTTCTACATTTTGAATTTAATTTGCTCTCTTTTTATAGCTTATTGAAAATGCAAGGTCCCTCAAAGCATTGCTTCAGCTGCACCCCTGCAATTTTGATATGTCATATTTTTATTTTCATTTAGTTCAAAACACTTTCCAATTCTATCTTTCTTTTTAAAACAAAATATGGGTCATGCTGCTCAAAATATGAGTATGTGGCTTAATTTCCAAACATTTGGGAATTTTTCTAGGACCTTTGCTGCTGTTACTGACTTCTAGTTGAATTTCACTGTGGCCAGAGAACTTACAGTCTGATTTCAGCCCTTTCCAATTTATTAATATTTACTATGTATCATATGGTCTATTTTGGCAAATGTCCCATGTGTGCTGGAAAAGAATGTGTATCCTGTAGTTGTTAGATGAAATGTTCTAGAAGTATCAATTAAGGCAAGGTAAGTAATAACATAATTTGAGTTTTCTATAAACTTTTTTATAGTTTCTTCTGTTAAATAGTGAAAAATATTTGCTAAAAGTATACAATTCTGAATGTGGGTTTGTCTATTTCTTTTCAAAGTCCTGATGAATTTTTCACTGTTATTTATGTGCAAACACATTTTGAATCATTATGCCTTGTTGGTGAATTTTATTGAAAGATATAAAACAGATGAGAGAGAGAGAGAGAGAAATGGGAAGATTTAATATTGTAAAGATATTAAATAGTCTATAAGCTAACTGCAAGACCAATCAATAGCTTAACAATTTTCTCTTGTTGTAGTTGTCAAGTTCATTCTGTAAATCACACAGAAGAATTAAAACCTAAAAGCAGACAAAACAATTTTAATGAAAGAATTTTAAAGGGGAGGATTCACATTTTACTAATCTTTCAATTACAAACATACAGAAATTAAATCAGAATGAGATTCTACCAAGTTACATAAGAAAATTAAGTGAATGGAAAAGAATACTTAGGAACATATCTATATCTATGTCTATATCTATGTCTATATCTATATCTATATCTATATCTATCTATATCTATATCTATTTCTACATAAGAGCTTGGCGTGTGATAGAGGTACATTACAAATCAGTGGAGAAAGAACAGTTTAATTATTGAATGGTGCTGGTATAACTGGCTATTCATTTGGGAGGTTAAAAAAAATGTGTTATCTCTACTTTCTACACACAAAAAATAAATTACAGGTAGATTAAAACCTAACTGTGATTTCTGTTTCTGGCACATTACAGAGTAGACATTTTGAATTAAATTGTTAAACTTCTAAGCAAATATGTAAATATTAAAAATCTTTTTGAATGCTTTGCTAAGCCGGCAACAAACAAAACAAAACAAAACAAAAAGCAAGCACACAGAGGTCAAAACTGATGGAATGCTAGAATTCTGTGATGAAATGTGTACCACAGCAGGTTTCCATCCTAGGGAATCTGGCCCCAAGTCCTAAAGACTGAGCTTTTATTTTGATGGCTGCATGGGGCAAGGACAGAGGATAAGCCTTGGGTTTAGCTAAAATGAATACCTAACAAAGCATAAAACTGGTTACCCAAAAACCTTTTTATCCTCTGTCAAAATGAAGAGGAAATAAACCTACTATACAGTAAGTTTACACTTATGGGAAGCTTTCCATTGAGTGAAAGTACAAACCAAAAATCTCCCCTGAGGATTTGTAACAAAGTCATCACTCACAATCATGTATGGTCCGAATTGCAGAACCAAGATGGTCTGAAAAACGTCAGTTCACTCAGATTGGTCGTATCCCCAGACAACTAGTACAAGCAAACACAAACCATCTTGGAGAGATTCAACTGCATTTGAGGCCTCAAAAAACTCAAACAAATGAAATAATAAAATTCCAAGGGAAATAGTCATCCAACAGTAAAAACACACAATCAGTGTTGGTTGGTGTGACAAGTAATGAGACGATTATCTGGGAAAGCAGTTTGTTGGTTTGGAGATGTGTGTCCCCATGTGTCCCCACAGTGGGCATGGTCCCTAGAGCAACTGTAGTATAGATGTGCAAGGAGAAATGAATATGCTCATGGACGCTGACTACAGCCCGCTGGTAATTCAAAAGCAGCAGGAATGAATGAGCTGTTTCTCGGTATGTGAATAAACTGGGGTCACAGAATGCTACATCTTCTAGAATGAATTCACTCCCTTTGAACAACTCTCAGTATCACAATGTTCAATTTTTTTTTAAGTCAATTGCCAAAAGATGTGGGCAGGAGACCATTCATCTAATATTTTAAAACTCAAATCACAAGGTTATTTAAAGCATAAAAAAAAATACATGAGAATTTTAAACATTAACCTCTGGGAGAACATTTTCTTTGTGGGGAGGAAGGAAGAGAAACTTTGTACGAAGCAGAGGAAAATAAGACTTAAGCTGTGTCCAGAAGATTTACATCTTTTTTGTATGAGACAGACCTGGATCAAATAATGCATTTTAGTCATGGGAAGCTGTTTTGTTCTTTTTTTTGTCTGTATGTTTTAAATGTTTCAAATTTTATAATTTGAAACAAAACAAAAAAGATAGAAAATCAAAGCCAAACCCATGTTGATAAAAGATATCCATAATTAGTTACCTTGCTCAATTTTACTCAGAGTCTATAATTAATGTCAAATAATTCTTTAAAAATAAGACTCAAAGAAGAATCTTACTTAGGTGTGATTTGAAGCAGAAAATCTGCTATCCAATAAATATCTCATTTATAACCATATCGCATTCAACTTTCTATCAGTTTATAAGCTAGTATAGTTATACTTTTAAAAAATATCTTCCCCAGATTTCGCTATCCCACAGGCTTCTCTTCCCCGGGAAAGGTAGAATGATTCATCTGATGGTAAATTAGGGCCTGCTATAACCTGGCCTGCTTGGCTTAATTCCTCCTTTTTCCCCTTTGGAAACTGGAATATCTCTTGGGTAGCTCACTCTATGGCAGGATTTTATAATTTGGGGAGTGTTATCTCAAATCCAACTGTTGGTGTATGTGCTTTGAACACTGAAAAATAAAATTAGGAATAGAACAGTAGACCAAAATAACATGTCAAGAGGATTCTCACAGGGCTTAGATTCGTGGGCCATGGACTTGAATGTGTGGGGAAGGATGTCCCCTTGGTGGTTCCATAAAGTCTCATATAGAGTCTGGTATGCCAAGAGGGTTTTTACTGTGTAACTGCTTCAGCCTGACCTTGGCAGGTGATTGCTGCTTCTGGCCATTGTGTCCACAGGCAATTAGCTGTTTTGTAGACCAGGATTGTACACATGGGCAGCTTCACAAATCTTTGGACCACACAGGCCTCAGCAGAGGCATCAGGGTGGTAAGACCTGGGATGGGGTGCAGAGATCCAGTCTGAATTTCAGGAAAGGTATGTTTGTGCCTTTAGACCATCCTAAGCCAGATGGTGGAAGCTTTAGAATTCAGGTCACCGCATCTTACTCCACAGGCACACCTGAAGCAAAGGTTCAAGTCTAAAGAAAAGACAACCATTCCATTCTAGACAATGGAAAAAGGAACAATGTTGGCTGCTTTCAACACAAGACTGCTGAGTTTAATATATGCTTCAGAACCCCGGGGAGATAATGGCTGTATATTGTTAGAGCCAGTCTCTAGAAACGCAGCACGGATCAACTGCCTCAAATTCCACTCTGAAGTTAGGGCCAAGATGGAACCCATGGAATGCCCAATGTTGAATTTATAAGGTTGGTACACAGGCTCAAGAGTGGAAAATATTTAATTACTTGATAAAAATATTTAATTACAACAAGGTGATCCTGTTGTAGGTGGTGTGCAGGTACTCTGAGGGAACATGCCTGAGAGAATTTGTGGAATTCAATAGCACAAGAGAAAAAGCCACTGGGGAGCAAGAACCAATTCTCGCTGGACTCCTCTAAGGGTGTGGTTCTCAGCTGCAGCCGCACATTATAATAACCAATTAATTCAAAGATCTTTAAAATAAATAAATAAATAAATAAATAAATAAATAAAATTCTCTGTAAATGGGACCCAGGCATTGGTATTGAGATTCTGAATTGGGGTGTCTAATCTTAAGGCTGACAAATAGCTGGGATCTACTGAGTAAATCTTGTACATGATATGGCCAATTTCTTCATGTACATGGTATGGCCTTTCATTTTCCTAGGATAAGTTACGTAAGGAATTTTATTTCTTTAATTATTTTTTAAATGTTTATTTTTTTAATTTTAAGAGATAAGGAATCAGCCATGAATGGGGTAGGAGCAGAGAGAGAGAGGGAGAGAGAGAGAATCTCAAGCAGAATTGGCTGTGTCAGTGCAGAGCCCAACACAGGGCTCGATCTCATGAACTGTGAGATCATGACCTGAGCCAAAATCAAGAGTTGGACGCTTAACCAACTGAGCCACCCAGGCACCCTGTTACTTAAAGAATTGTAATTATGTTATCAACATTTTGTTTCACAACAGATAGTCCAACGTTGCAATTTAATCCAGCAATCTCAGAAAATCTTATATGAATAGCCATTTTTCTTTGGAGGCTTAAAGGCCTCACAATCCCAATACCATTCCTTTTTTTCCTGCTCCCCTGAAGTGAATAATTGAAATTTCTCAGTTCTTTCACCAGACACACACTACTACCATTTAACCGTAAAGATATAGGATAACTACATATGAGAATAATCTGAGTAGTAGGGAAAATAGAATTTCTGCTCAAATATATGCTGTCCAAGATATTTTTAGGCTTTTTATGGCTGGATGCTTCCCAGGAAAGAAAGTTGGTTCTTCCATCAGAAACTTGCTCTTTCTATCTAAGGATTTTTAGATCTTTAGATCTTTGGAAAGTGCTTTCCAAAGTCCAGCATTTTAAACCACTGAGGGGTAATTAATGAGGATAAAAAAGGTATTGGGAGTTTAGCCAGCATCACACAGAGCCAGGCCCACAGCCTGACTTACAACCCATGGCTCCAACTTTCAGACCCATGAGACTGCTTTTCCCAAGTCAACACATACTCACCACATCCTAGTGCTCATTATACACATTTGATTCTCATTTTGTTTCTGAGTACTTATTGGGCTTAGTTTTCTTGACTTGCCTGTTTCTATATTAAGCATTTTTGGGGTTATTAAAAAAAAAAGAAGTCCAATTGCCAGTTATTATGGCTTCCAGTTATGAACGTATTAATGATTTCTTGCTTGCTTATGACATTCCTGACTATTTCCATCTCAAAATTTGCCATGAACCTTAACCTGTTTTCCCAAATCATAATTTCTGCAGAGAACAACATGTTCTATTGGAATCACTTGAAATAGTGTCACAAATTACTCTTGGAGATAGAACAATCCAGGTGCAATGTCATGTTCGCCTTGGTTAGTTATTGCTCTTGGCTTTGCCACAATTGATGCTCAGATTGTATTAAATAGACATGACTTATTTGGGTCTCACCTTGCCAGCAATGCCAAAAGAGCTGTCTCGTCACTCGGCTTGATGCATGCTGTTGAACATCAAGGTGATTCCCAGATTACATCCCTTTTCATTCGCTGTCTGTCATTCCATGCAGCTCAGTTCCTGGCCCATGAGCCCTTCCCTGTCTTTTTGGTTTCACTGCTCAACATGATTGCTGGATAGCAGTCTTGGAAGGAGATTCTGAGAAGATTTATTATTCTGTGGAATATAGCTGGTGTCAAAATCCATTTTAAAAATTCAAATCTTTGAAGATGAAGTCTCTGATGGTCTTAAACTTTCTTTGAAGTGCGAAGAAGCTTCATAATCAAAATCAAAACTTGATAAGTAAATTTGTAAATGCTAACGCTATTTATTCTGATAACAATGATGGTATTATAGCTGCTAACACCTACTGAGTACTAACTGTACCATATGTCCAAAATATTTTGCATGTATTGTCCCATTTAATTTCACAGCAGCCCTGTAAAGAAACCCAGACAAATCTGATTACAGATTCTATAGCTCTTAATCACCACTCATAGATGGAGAAAATCAACAAACCCCTCTCATTAAAAAGGACAGGATATTCTAATCTGCAGATATTTCTGCAGTCAAGTTAATTGGTTGTAATTCATAGGACTTGTCAACTTTCATTTATGGTATGGCCATTTTAATGCCTTTAAAAACGCAAGCACTGCTTCTTATTCTTTCGTTCAATAAACATTGGTTGAACAAGTATCTGTGAGCTACTATGCTATGTGTGGTGAGGACATAAAGTTAAAAAGGCACATTTTTTGCCTGAAATTGTTCATAATCAGATTAAAGAGGCAGACATGGAAACAAAGCCTTGAAATATAGTGTAATAAAGGTTGTGATGGAGGTGTGCACAAAATATAAGGGTGAGACCGATCCATTTGGATTTATGGCAATATGGCAATATACTCTGATATTCAATTATTACGCTCAGTAATTTAGCTACTCTGGAAAAAAACCTAAAACTCTGTTTCTTAAACAAATTAGTTTTTTCTCCAAGAGAAACACTATAGTGTTGTGGTTCAAGAATGGAAGCTGTGGAGCCAGGGTGGCTGGGTTTGAAGCCTGGCTCTATTAATTTTTGGCAACTTACCTAATGTCTCTGTGGCTCAGTTTCCTTATTTGTTAAATAAAGATAATAATTCTAATAATAGAATCATCTTGAGAATTGAATGAGTTAACATATATAAATTCCTTAGAGCAACACCTGATATATAATAGTACTATATATAGTAGCTATTGCTATTGTATTTTTAATAAAAATATTGATATTCAATGGAAGAGCTGTATAAAATAAGGATGAATAGCTTTCTTCAAATGGACCAGGTGATACTAATGACAATGTATACTTATGAGCCTCTAATATATTCTAGGTACCATACTAGGGTCTGGGGAACAAATTCAATTCAAGATCTCAGGAATAGGGTTCCTGGGTGGCTCAGTTGGTTGAGCATCTGACACTTGATTTTGGCTCAGGTCATGATCTCAGGGTTGTAGGATCAAGCCCCGTGTCAGGAATTGCACTGAGCATGGAGCCTGCGTAAGATCTCTCTGTCCCTCTGCCCCTCTCCCCTTATCATCCTCTCTCTCTCTTTCTCTCTCTCTAAATTAAAAAAAAAACAAAAAACTTCTTTTAATTAAAAAAAAAGAGAGCTCAGGAATACTCCAGAAGCATGTAATAAAATGGAGACAACAGAAAACTAGCCATAATACATTAGAATAAGTGATATTTAAATATAATGTGCTATGGAAAACTGCATATGAATGGAAAAATTCATTAGGTCCCCATGGACTCATAAAAACTTTATTCAGGAGGTCACATTTGAGCCAGACTTTGAAGGAATCCAACTACATAAGTAACAAGGCCATTCCGGACATAAGGAGCAGCATGGCAAAGATATAAAGGGATAACAGAAAAACAGAAAGTTGAAGGTTTGTGAGGTGCTTATGGAAGAGTGTCTGGAGATGAGCAGGGAAAAGTGGAATTAGTTCTTAAAAAGAGTTTTGTAGTCAATTCTAAACCTGGGAGAGAGTAATGTAACATGGTAACATCTGCATTTTAGAAATATCATTCTTGTGGCACCATGGGGAATAGGTTTGAAGAGAAAACAAAGGTAGAAAAAGACATCAAAAGATTATTACAATGATACTGAAGAGAAATGCAGATGTCTCATGCCTGGGCTGGGACTAGGGATGAGGAAGAGAGAAGATACAGTAGAGGTGTCAAGATGGAGTGACCAATTAGATATAACAAACAGGAGGTGTTGAAGATGACTCTGAGACATCTGGCTCGGATGACCAAGTATTGGTTAATGCTGATAGCCAAAATCAAAAAGGCAGAAGGAGAAGCAGATTTGTCTAAACCATCTGTATTTGGCAGCTAAAAAATTCAACTCAGGGCTCAGGAGAGCAGTCCTCATGAGGGCTATGGATCTAGAAGTCCTGGGGGTCTGCTGGAAATTTGGAAATAGTTACAATCAGCAAGGAAGAGAAAGGGGAAGGACAAGAAGACTAAGACTAGAAGCCTGAGAAACTCCTAAATGAAAGGGGTGCCAGGAGAAAGACAATAAGTAATAGAATATAGAACAGATACAGAAAGAGCAGCCAATGCACCGAGTATCTGACTGTGGGTTGGAGGGATGATGACAGTGTTGGAAGCAGAAGAATAAACAGGCAGTAGGACTGTGGAAGCTACAAGACAAGATTTCAAGAAAGTTGTGGTGACCTGGAGGCAAAGAGGTCAAGAAGAATAGAAGTCCATACTCTCAATTCATTGAAATGAATATAAAGAAATGTAACCAAACTTATGTTAGTGTCCACTGTGGGGAGGAGTGAAGGACATATAGTGTATAGAGGTAGAAACTCAATCTAAGCACATTTCTGGAAGTTTCAATGCCAAGATATTATGGGGGTATAGGAGGAGCCAGCTTGATTATCGCTCACCAGACCCCAGAATTGCACACAGAGCCCCATGAAAAAGACCTCATTTCAGTTTTCATGGCCACTTCAGGGACAAATCCATACTTGAAGTAGAGGACAAGACTTTATTCCATTAGTTTGGTACCAAAATTGGGCAGGAGACTGGAACATTTACATGCCTACTCTATATATACTATGATGTCCTTCCTTCTGTGAGGGCTTGCTGCCTCCCGAGGTGCTTAGCCAAGTCTTACTTGGGTTCACACATACACAAACACATATACACACACAGTCACACACAGACACGGTCACACTCACACATTTCTCTTCTCATTCTCTCTTGCCCACAGTTTGGATCTGGGAGATATCTGTTCTAAGATGGTGAGCGGTCAACAACGCCACAATCTCACCCACTTGCTTCTCCCAAATATTTGTCTACACTCCAAATACATAAAATGTCCCCAGGTGGGGACTGCTTACAACAACTGACAGGTTACTTAGATGAATGAAACAGGCACACTGTGGCGATGCCAGACTGGAGTTCAAGCAGCCCATCTCAAAGAGCAGGCATTGTAGTGTTCTGGCTAATTCCTCCTTGTGAAATTGCAGATCCAGCTGTGTCAGATCTTCCAGACTTTTATGTTACGTGTCCCAATTATTAACTGCTAGGGGCTATTAAAAATATTTTAAACACTGTGAAGCAATACAAAACACATCTGAAGGCAAATAGGCCCAGAACTCATGAATTTAAGACATCTGCCTTCAAATTTTAAGCTTTTGAATGCAAAAGCTAGAAGCACAGCAGACTATGTCTGCTTTCCATTTTTTCACTTCCTCCCCGAGGGTCTTATGTGCCTGAACAGTGTGGGCATTTAGGGGTGGTGGTGAGGCAGGGAAGAGAGAAAGACAAAGATACAAGAATATAGTCTAATATGTAGAAAATAATATACAACACTACGGACAAAGAAGAATTCAAGCCAACAAGGGGCAGAAAACTAACATTTACTGTACGTTTTTGATATAACCAATAGCATACATATATTATCTCATTTCATTTTCATAATGGTCCTAATAAGTATGAACCATTTTCCCCAATCTACAGGTGAGAAACTGAGATTCAAAGGGATGGTTTGCCTGTGGTTCTACAGTGATGGAGCTGGGATTTAAATCCAGATTTTTGTATTTTTTTGCAATATATGCAAAGTTCATGTTCATACTCAAACTGTTTTCCACGTGGCTGAATGCTCACTAATGACAAATGTGGATGTTGCTAATATAAAAATAAATGTGTTTAGCACCGTTTCTCTGTAGTCCAATGCCCGTTACCATCTTCCTTGGGGAAAGATATATGTCTGGGGAGCTGGCCCCTGTCACCACTCCAATGCCGTTAGTTACTATTTTCCTGGGTCCAAGCTCTTCCTCCAAATCTCTTTCTTCTTTCAGACTAACGAACCATCTAATCGAGAATGTCACTTAAAATGTTTTTTCTTTACATAAGTCCCCAGGGCTATGCTGAATTTTAGCATAATTTTGGTTATTTACAAAGCTAGCAGAAGTAAACCCTAATTTCAGAACGTGTAAAAAAAAAGCCTGTGTATCTACATTGCACGCCCATGGAAGATACGACTTCTGTTTAACATTCCACTGGAAGCTTTAGTCAATGAGATAGAGTGAAAAAAAAAAAGAATAAAAATGTGTAAGTATTGGAAGAAATAAAGCTGTGTGATGAGCCAATGACACAGTGATATATATTGAAAATCCTTAAATAAAATAATCTACGGGTAAATTATTAAAATTAATTAGTAAGTTTAGCATGGTTACTGGATTCAAGATCAACACACAAAAATTGTATTTCTATATAATTTATTTGAATAATGTTTTATAAATTTTCTGTTAAAAGTCTTGCAATTATTTATTAGATCCATTCCTAGGTATTTGACATTTCATGACTCTTTCATAAATGATACCTTTTAAAAAATTTTTGTAATATGTAATTTTTGTCATTGGTATGTAGAAATACAATTTCATGTGTGTTGACCTTAAATCCAACAACTTTGCTAAACTTACATATTATTTCAAGAGAAATTCTAAAACATTATTAGGAGATATTAAGGAGAATCTAAATAAATGGATAGCTATACCAAGGATGAAAGGCTTAATATTGTAGAGCTGTCAATTTTCCCCATTCTAAGCTATAAATTCAAAACAATTTCAATAAAAATTCTAGTAGGACACTGTGTGCGTGTGTCTGTGTGTGTGTGCGTGTGTGTGTAAACTGGCAAGCTGATTTTTAAATTTCTACAGAAAAGCAAGGGCAAAGAATAACCACAAAACTTATGAAGAACAACAAAGTGAGAGAGCTTATTCTATTTTATATCAAGTCTTATAACATTCAACAGTATGGTATCAATCTAAGGACAGAACAAAATGAAGAGTCCAGAAACAGACTCTGAGATGATTTGGAACAATATCTTACTTTGCCAGCTAACTGTGTTTGTCTAGTACTGAGGTAGCTCTAAGGGGAAAGTGTTTGAAAAAGGCTTTCATTATCACCCAAGACAGCCATTCTGCCTGGGGTACAGAAGAAGTTGCACTTTTCAACTGTGCACAGTTCAAATTATGTGACTCTTGGTCAGTTTAGATTACGAACATCAGACAGTGTCTATTATATCGATATGATAAAACTCTAATGCTCTAAGTTGGATCCAGTAAATCCAGTCGTTTAAAAGATGTCCTTACAATACTGTGAGATTAATTAAAAATTGGATCAGCCTACTACTGTGGAAAATGAGAAACACTCACTAATTATGTGTGTTCTTTGTGTGTTTGTTAAGTATGTTCAAGAGGAGTTTTGGGGCAACCTGGGTGGCTCAGTTGGTTAAGCGTCGACTTCAGCTTAGGTCATGGTCTCATGGTTTGTGAGTTTGAGCCTCACATTGGTCTTTCTGCTGTCAGTGCAGAGCCTGCTTTGGATCCTCTGTCCCCTGTCTCTGCCTCTTACCCATTTGTGCATTCTCTCCCTCTCTCTCTCTCTCTCTCTCTCTCTCTCGATCTCTCTCTCTCTCTCAAAAATAAATAAACATTTTAAAAAAGGAGTTTCACTACAGTAGGTGATGGGAAACAAAATATTTTAGTTGGGTTCACTGTACTCCAACAAGATCAGGATATACCAGTAAGGTAGACAAAGAAACAAAGGATGTTGAGTAGACTATTACTTGTGTCTATATCCAGAAGGATTGGAAAAGATCACACAGGATTGTAGAAACAGGGAAGCAGAGAAATGGACAGATTTGAGAAGCATTTGTCAAAATCTTATATAATTGTGTATATCTAAATTAGTGCAACAGTACAGTCTTAAGCATAATGAATATAATTCCTACATTTCTCTTAATTGGAAGAAGCATTTCCATCTACATTATCAATGATCAATTTGATGACATTTACCTTTTATTTTATTATTTTATAGCTGTTAAGTAATTTAATATGTCTTTGAATATTGTGGTTAGATCTGGGAGCCATGAAGGTAAAGTATGAGCTTATTCTGTTTTTTAAAAATTGTTTTTTAGTTTTTTTTAATGTTTATTTTTGAGAGAGAGAGAGAGAGAGCAGAGGGAGAGGGAGACACAGAATCTGAATCAGGCTCCAGGCTCTGAGCTGTCAGCACAGAGCCCGACACGGGCCTCAAACTCACAAACCACAAGATCATGACCTGAGCCAAAGTTGGATGCTTAACCGACTGAGCCACCCAGGTGCCCCAAGTGTGACTAATTCTTAAAATGAATCTTAATATACTTGAAGAGAATGAAAGCTTTCCTCATAATCACCTTCAGTACCAAAGGCCAAAATTAAAATCTTGATGAGCTATCACAAGCAGATAACTATCTTCTTGTAGGTAAAATTTCTTAATTGTAATTGAGGAAACTTCCAGTTAAGTGATTTGCAAAAGTCATAAAGCCAGCAGCCTATCAGAGCCTGGCCTAGGATGACTCCTGACCCACTCCATTTCACTTTCCATGGTAACATACCTTACTGTCCCCTGGAAAGAGGCTATTTTATTATTCAGATGCAACTCTCTAAAGCAGAGTTTCTCAATCAATTACAACAGAGACTGATATGGGCAGTTTGGACTGATAATTCTTAGTTGTAGGGGCACATTCCTGTGCATGATAGGATATTTAGCAGCATCCTTGGCCTCTGCCCACTAGGTGCCAGTAACATTCTCCTTCTACCCCAGTTGTGACAACACAGACCGTCTCTAGACATTGCCAATTAGTCCCCGAAGGACAAATGGCCCCCAGTTAACAGCAGCTAAAGTCCTCTCTATCCTTAAAATCGTTAAATTTTGACCAAAACAGAAAGAATCCAGGAAACTGTATAATTTCTCATGAAAATTTTAAATGTCAATTATACTTTTCACAATCAATAAAAATTCTAGTAGGACTCGTGTGTGTGTGTGTGTGTGTGTGTGTGTGTGTGTGTGCGCGCGCGCGCCCGCGCGCATGCGTAAATTGGCAAGCTGATTCTAAAATTTCATACTACCTTTAATCATAAAGTTCAGGCCCTTGTGCTTGCTCGCTGAATGTCCAGTTGCTATAACAACAGTCTTCTCGGTCTGCTCAGTCCAGTCCTTGCCATTCTCAGCTTTGCTTTGTATGAGACGAAACTACATTTCCCAGGCTCCCTTGTTCTCAGGCTTCTAGATTATTTCAGCCAATGGGAGGTACTGGCAAAAGGTTGGAGTGGGCCAGAGGGAAGAAGGCCGGCCCCTTCTCACTTTCTCTGTTGTGACAACAGTTTTTGAGTCACCTCCATAGCTCCTACTCCTGCTAGCCAGTCCTTCCTCTGTGGCCCCTGCCACGGTTCCATCTTCCACCTGGTGACCCTGGATCCTGGGGACACCATCTCTGTCCCTCCGGTTCTAAGGGTGGTATAACTTCCCACTGTTGCTAATCTCTGGTTTATCTTGCCATCCCATTTCTTCCTTCGCTTGTGTAAACGGTAGGTATGGACCCTCAAATTCATATGTTTGGTCTCTAACCCTCAGTGTGGTTATATTTGGAGTAAAGAAGTAATTAAGATCAAATTAAGTCATAAGGGTGGAGGTCTGATTTGATAGCATTAGTGTCCTTGTGAGAGAAGACAACAGAGAGCTAGTGCTCTCTTGCTCCCTTTCTCTGTATCTGTCTCTCTCCCTCTCTCTCCCTCTCCCCAGCTCTTGAGGACACAGCAAGAAGAAGGCTGTCTGAAACCTAGGAAGAGAGTTCTCACCAAAAACTTCATCTTACTGGCACTCTGATCTTGGACTTCCAGCCTCCAGAACCGTGAGAAAATTAATGTTTGTTGTTTCAGCCACTGAGTCTGTTGTATTTTGTTATATCAGCCCTAGCTGACTAATACAGCGATTCCCTGCATTGTATTTCCACTGTTTGAAATAACTAACAGAATGTTTGCTTTCCTGTTTACCGTGACTGACACGGTTCTTTATATCATTGATACCATAAAATATCCTAGTATGTGCCTGACACTACATAAAATGCACTTCCATATTCATTTCCTTATCTAGTCTCCCAACCATACTGTAACGTAGAGCAAAATGACATGACATAAGGAGCACACGTTTTGAGACACAGAGATGGAATTACAACTCCACCCCTTGCTGGCTGCATGACCTAAGAAAAGTTCATCTCATTCATCTTGTTTTCTTATCTGTAAAATGGACCTAATAATAGTACTAATGGAAGAAGGTTGTTCTCGATTAAAAGAGCTACTCTGTGCAAAGTGCTTAGATTATTTTTAGGTATATATATATATATATATATATATGCTCTGAATAATCTAAATATTCTTTTTTAGCTACAATTTATTGAGCACCTATTATGTGTCAAGCACTGTGATATGTACAGGAGACATAAAGACAAATAAAAACAACGAATACCCTCAAAAAGTTGCACTATACCAACAGAGACAAATACATGAACAATGATTAAAATAAAATGTGGCAAGTATATTAATAGATATATGGGAAAGCCAAATGCAGCATGATCCATTTGGGAGGCAACTGTTTGGAAAGTTTGGAAGACGATTGTCAAGGTTTGGACCCAGTTCTGTCAATTACTAATGCTTTTACTCTAGACAAGTTACCTAACTTCGATAAGCTTCTATTTTCCCACTTGCAAAAATGAGAATAATAGGATCTAGCTCATAAAGGTGTGGTGAGAAGAAACAAGATAATAAAAAATACAGTTTCTCTGGTATAGTTCCCAGATGATGACAAGTGAGCAGAAAAGGATTGTTAATTATCTTTATCAGCAATAGGGGAGCACAGAAACAGGCTGCCTAACCCCCGCTCCACCAAGTTTCCCACTCCTTCCCCACTCTGGTCTATTTGATAATTACTGACTTTCTTTCCCTTCCTCCTCCTCAGAAGAGATTAAGTCTCCCCTACTTTTCTAGTATGAGGATAGATTAGCAGAACCACTTTAGAAAATTTCTTGGATAGGGGCACCTGGGTGGCTCAGCCAGTTAAGTGTCCGACTCTGGGTTTTGGCTCAGGTCATGATCTCATGGTTTGTGAGTTTGAGTCCCACGTCGGGCTCTATGTTGAAAGTGTGGAGCCTGCTTGGGATTTTCTCTCTCCCTCTCTCTCTGCCCCTCCCCAGCTCACTATCTCTATCTCTATCTCAAAAATAAATAAATAAACTTTAAAAATTAAAAAGATAATTTCTTGGGCAGAATCCTTTAAATCTAAATATATGAATACAAAGCAATTCCACTGCCACATATCTATCCAGAAATCAGTACTTGTAAGTGCCAGAAGATCTAAAAGAATGTTTATAGCAGCTTTATTTATACTGGCACCATACTGGAAGCAAACCCAATGCCCATCAGCAGGATGGGTAAATACATTGTGATATATTCATATACAATGGAATATTACATAGCAATGAGTGTAAACTAGAGTTGCGTGCAACAATTAGAGAGGAATCTCACAAACAAAACGTTGAGCAAAAGAAGCCAGAGTACATACTTTACTGTTACATTTATAGAAAGTTCAAGAATGGGCAAAATGAAGCTATAGTCATAGAAATCGGAAGAGTGGTTACCTTTGGGGAAGTACTTGCTGAGAGCACTGGTATACTGGTAAATGTTTAGCAGCCAGCTCTCGAAAGAAAAAAAATCCTGATTTTACAGCATTTTCCAGGTCCCATGGTATAAATACTCCCACCATGGTGGATTTCAAGTTACCAGTGTGGTATCACTGAACACAGATTACGTCTACAGTCTGCCTGGCAAGCTGGTGTGAGCCAGCCTAGCACACCACTGGGGGGTGCATGAAGGGACAATCTGGTGTGCTGAAAATGTTCTGTATCTTGGTCTGGATAGTGCTTACACAGGTAGAGTCTTAAGAGTGGTTCTTTATTACATGTATATTATACCCCAATAAAAAGTAAAATGTAAAAATGTCTGAGAACTAGAAAGACGAAAGCAGTTATATCTACGTCCCAGAGGAAGGTCCAAAGAGGGACCAGAGATTCAAAGACCAAAAGGCAGCACTCGGAGCTTCTTGCCTCACCTTCCCCACCCCGTCCCAATAGATAGGAGGAAAAAGAGAGATACCATTAGTAAACACGAGCACAAATGGAAAAGAGATGTTGACTTTTTTAGCTGGGCCACAATTTTTCAACTTGAGACTCAATTCTGTCTTATCACCAATGGTTGATACGGCACACAAAAGAGAGTGTTGCTTCTGAAAAGCCCACATTCACTGCTTTAACTATGGCCCTGTCTGTCACTTAGCAATGAAGATTATTCCACTGGGTGGCTCCAGAAGAAGGTTTCAAGCACAGTACCACCTGAACACAATGATCAGACGTGAAAATACACCAGCACAAACAGTGTTACTTTTATTTTAAGTAAAAATCACATTCATATCATTTTCCTTGCGTCGCTCAAATCTTAAATATGTTCAGTATGTCTGGAATATATCTGTGATCTAGTTAAATGAGACGTTTTAATAAGACAGCTGCTCCTAACATGTACAGCACTCATATATTTAAAGTTACAAAACCAAAGCAAAATTTTAAAGGGGGTTGATGGGTGATACCTCGACACATCCACAGATTCATTTGTTCCCAATCTGGCAGTACAGGACCATAGAAAATACCAGACCAAGTATCTAGAAAATAAAATAACAAGATTAACATGGAACTTAAAATGATGGCAACATTATAAATAGAAAGAACATTACACATGAAAAGATCCTGACTACTGACAGTTCTAATCTTATTTATCTAAGTTATCTCCCTTCTTGGGAAATTGGAGCCTCCAGTGGGACAAAAGAGCATTGAGAAAGCTTTCTGAGTATTGTTGTGTTTCAATCAGGGTTTTTAGATGGCCGATCTGCTTCTAACTGGCCCAATTTGATGGTGCGGAACTGGCTACCACCAGAGCACCCTACCTTTCTGGAAAACACACACCCTCCTGTGGGGCATCTACCCTGGAGCTCTGGAGAAGTCAGGCCTCTGGGGGCTAAATACACCTACTGCTTCCATGAAAGGGTTATATGATCATCTGGTTTAGATCATCTGCAGAAAATCAAGGAGTCTAGAATTTCTCTTGCCATATTTTTAGGCATCGCCAAGAGGAATGAAGAAAGTAACTTTTTTTTTTTCTTAAAAAGCTTCTAAATCTGTGGGGAATAGCTTAATTCAGGAATTTCCTTTGAAGTGAAAAAGTACAGCTGAAAATCTGGGGCATAATTTCCATCTCATTAAATGGCTCTCCCAAGGAATGAGGGACCCCAAAACTTGCCCTAATTGGCCCTGCAGTTAGTGCTTTGCATGCTGTGGCTTTGATGTAGAAATGATGGAAAGGTCGAAAGTTTCCTCCCCACCAGAAGCAGGAGGATCATGAGGTGCCATTTATGCTTAGTCATCTCCAGTGTTCCTACTGTACTGAGGCATCCTGCTTACTAAATCTTTCCTGGAAACGAATCTCAAATGAGAACTGATGGCCAATACCTTCTTAAAAACAAACCAGTAGATTTTAAGATTTTTTTTTTTTTTTTTGCTTTTGAGAAGATTCTTAAAAACACACCAATTCTCTGCAAAAAAAATATGATTTTCATCCAGAATGTTCTAAAAGTCATTCTTTTAGAATGACCTGGAAAAGCACTGAAATTCAGTCTTTTTGCCTTTGTCCCAAGCTTGAAGTCTGGGAGACAAGTACCAGGACAGAGTAAAGAAAGTGGTCAAAATACTGGGATAACGCAAATCTCTATTGTCATTCACTGTCACATCCTTGAAATGGAAGCCCACCATTCATCGGCAGACAAGACACTTAATGTCACACTTTCTTTCTTTGGAAAAGATAATTTATCATTGCTCATAAAAATGGAAATAATTAAAAGGGATTCGTCATACGGTAATGCATGCTGAGACTCAGGTAGTGTGCATGAATTCCCACATTGTGAAGCAGTCTAAAAAAATGTTACACAGTTCTCCTTTCCCTCTTTTAACTGCTCTGTTCCTGGGACCTCCTGCCAAGCTAACTTGTATCCTACAAAGTGGTGACTATCATTATCAACCGCTTCTTTTTTTTTTTTTTCTAATTAAAATGAGAGTGAAAGCACTGCTTATGTTTTATGCTTGTAATTTGCTGTAGTCAAATAAGGAGAGACATGATAACCTGGTCATTTAATTCTGAACAAGGAGAATTCCGATGCCTATAGATAAAATTTTCTAACAAAATAAAGCATCCTGCATAGATCCCTAGCATCTTATCTGAGGAAAATTCCTCAGGTATGTGGTCTTAACAGAGCCTTGAAAATAACCATCCGCCACAGTCTGCTACAGCCTGTGACTAAACAGATTAACACCAAAAGTCTAAATGCCAGTGGGTAGTTTTTTCATGTGATATTTTTCTATGGAAATAGTTTGAATGTAATTTCTGCAGGAAGATATTTGTTTCTTTTTCCTTCTTAAAAAGAGGTATTACGTGGGGGCCTGTGCAAGTCCCAACCTGTCTGTGGTTTGGGCTTGCTATCTCCCTCATAAAGCAAAGTAAGAGGGTTTGTCTTCTGGGAAGACAAAGTCGTACTCTCCTCTGAAGAAGCCTGCCATATAGTTGGCTTTGGCATCTTCTGGGAATTGGGAGGCAGGGATTGAGGCCTCATGAGTCTGGGTTTTCAGCTCAGGTAGAGAGAGAATACAGTGCTTGTAACCTCCAGGACTCATTGCTGTTAACCCAGTCTGGACTTCATGCTAGTCACACAAGTGGATTCCTTAACAATAAAATAGTAATAATACAGTTTTTAAAAAAAGCTATTAGAGTGATTTTTCTATCTATGTATTTTTGTGTTTTCTTGAATTTGAATTTGGGAAACAGAATGGAGATAGGCCTGTTAGGCAAGTAGTATTAACACCTGTAAGACAGACTAATGTACATTTTTTGGATACAGTTTTATAGACTAGATATTTTCAAAGCTCCTTTTTGAATAAAGAGAGAGGGAATATAAAAATGGATTTTTTTTCTCTTGAAATTCTGGAGGGAGGGCAGATTTTAGATTGAGGGAATGAACAACAAAAATGTCAAGCAGTTCTTTGAACTATTTGCCATATCTACATATAGTCTAAAAATCGCACTTAATTTAACTGACATTAACTCATAAAATGGTTATAATTTATGATATTACTATATAAATTCCATACCTATAAGTTACTCCATGGAAATTTTTTGTTAAGGTCTTTCCCTATACATGTCTTTAGAACAACCAGTAAAATATCAAATATGCAACAAATACATGGAATATACCAATTTCATAAAATGTTATTCCTCTTGTAATGCTATTCCTCTTGTAATCTCATTTTCCATTAGATGTATTCAGATTCTTGGCAATGTCTTTGGCTAAGATATGAGAGACATCAATCTTCCCAGTTGATTATGTCCTTATTTTCTCTGGCTTTGCTTTTGAGAAGATTCTTAAAAGCATCAGTGGGTTGTAGCCAGTCATAGTCAATTGTCTGAATTCGAGTCTAACATGGATTTGACACTTAATAATATTGACACTTACATTGAATACCTCATTTAAAGCCTGATCTTTCAAACATTCATTTGAAGTCTAGTCACCAACATATATTTGTGTGTGTTTTATGCTTATAAATGTATGAGTGCATATGTGTGTGATTCCTTACTCACCTCTACAACCATTAGGGAAAACAGAGAAACAAAGGACATTTTACAAAAGGCAGAATCAAGAAAAATAGACCTAGTATATGGCACCATTTGACTTCCACCATATATCAGACAAAAAGAAAGACAGCCATATCTACCAACAGAGAATGTGTCATATTTAGACCTATTCATTTGGACTACGAGGAAGCAATACTCAACAGCTCAACTTACTGCTTATAGTACCTACCCTTTCCCTAATGGTTGGTGGGAAACTCTACCACTAACCAAAAGACCACTTAGAACACTAAATTGCTTCATTCCCAGCTAAAATTCCTCTCTGTTGGAGGAGTGGCTGAGTGGCTCAGTCAGTTAAGCTTCCAACTTTGGCTCAGGTCATGATCTCACGGCTCCTGGGTTCAAGCCCAGCATCAGGCTCTGTGCTGACAGCTCAGGTCATGATCTCGAGGTGCGTGGGTTCAAGCCCCGTGTCGGGCTCTGTGCTGACAGCTCAGAGTCTGGACTGTGTTTCTGATTCTGTGTCTCCCTCTCTCTCTGACCCTCCCCCACGCATTCTCTCTCTTTCTCTCTCTCTCTTTCAAAAGTAAATAAACATGAAAAAAAAAATCAAAATTCCTCTCTGTTGGTAAAGTGGCACAAGTAAGAGGTAGAAAGTTACCAGAAATCCCAAGGAGGACATTGTACTACGTTCCATGACGGTGAAGCATAAGTCACTCATCTGACCTAACCAGCCCTCAGAGGCAGTAACCAGGAAAACACATCACATATTAGAATTCTTGCCAATGATGATAGGGAATCAAGAGTGAATTGACTCATTTGATATCTAAATTAACCAAAATCTGGAATTATTCAAAAAATGCTTCTCTGAAATGGTTTTATTTCATCTTTTTAGCAAAGAATTTTAGGCCATATAGAAAGCATCCTTGGATTCTTTAAAAAGTCATGCCAAGAAAGTCCATCAAGATAAAAATCCTACACAGGATTTTTTTTCAACATCAATAATCACATTGTTGAGAATAAATATATAAACCTTAAATTTCCTTTAAAACTTCTTCAAGTGAGTCCATAGTCCTTAAGGCAACTGTCGTTAGTTTTTAAAAGTTGTTAGATTTCTCTTGTTAGTCCTTATCCAAGACTAAGAACTGGGTGGAAATTAATTCAATTTTTGTTTCCCCATAGAGAGATCATTCATAAATAATGGTCTCAGCCCTGCTCGATTGGTAAGATTGTAATCCTCTCCCCAGACCAAAGACTGCTAGAAAAAGATGCTAGACCTTGGGCGTTGCTACCCAATGTTTTTCTCAAGAACCTGGTTTACATTTGGCTCACTAAAAATATTTGTTGGAATAATTAATGAATAAACAAGGGAATGAATGAAGAATCAACATTGCAAGATAATACTATACCTCAATTACTGCCAGTCCAAACGCAATTCCAATTACTATGAGAATATGTTTTGCAACTACGTCTTTTATCAAAGAAATGCATGGCTGTTAAAAAACAAAACATAAGAAGTTACCTTGAATCAAAACTTGGACCTCACTTTAAGATATTTGCCCATTGGGTTGACTTTTTACATTACTACTGAGGAACACACTCAACCAAGAGGAATTGGATTATATCACTCTGCCCCTCCACACTCCTTAAAAGATTGTTAACTGTGGTTTGTTCATACATTAGAAAGCACCAAGAAGTAAACTTTTGCTTCAACTGTCTCATTGCTAAATCTAGGGATCTTTAGGCATAAATAATAATTTTATCCTAACTTCCAATTTTTCATTTTAGAGTTATTATCACTTTGACTGTGTACTTTTTAGGCTTGTAATCTGTAGCAAAGAGTTTCCTAGTTGGGAACTTTCATTTTCATTTTTAGAACAAGGTTTTTTAAAAAATCCCTTAATAATATATATCAGGGTTATTTTTACCTTAAAAAGGAAAAAAAAATATTATGTCCACTATTTTGTCCTTACTTTAGATAAAAAAGAGAATTTAGAAAGCTGCTTATCTGCCACATTTATTGAATTTATTCAAGCTAGCATGCAATTTCAAGCTTATAACATTTCAGACCAAACCTAAAAATTCCAACAATTTTAAATTATATGGCTAATTTTCAAAATGGAAAAATACTACATAATGTAATAGTGGTATTATCTATATTGCCAGAAAATATATCACTATCCCTATGATAGTTATATATGCACAAAGGGCTAACAAAACATTGCTCTGGTTAATAAAATAAGAGTTCTCCGTAAAAATGAGTAAAACATTCTTTTCCCTCTCATTCTTGAATGTAATTGGTTTCTCCATTCACATCTGATCCAAAGTGGTAAACATTAGAGTAAATTATTATGTCTTTTAGGGTTAACTATGAGATTAATGATCTTATCTACTGAGTCACATTTATTATATTTGAGGAGCTTTTGCCCTCTTTCCCTTCCAGATAACCAGGTTATCTTGGCAAAAGGGAGAGGACAAAAAAAAAAAAAAAAAAGAAATGTGAATTATGGCCATTCCAGATTTCTTATTTTTCCAGACTTCTTGCAAACTACAGAAGTTTGCAAGTACAGATGGAAGTATTTTATGAATTTATGGCCCTCCTTTTGGGAAACGAGTGCAGCTATCAGCCTATCTTCAGCTGAATTATGTGTGAATTTGAAGGGAATGTCAATTACTTTTTACGATAACGCTAGAGCTTTGCAAAATCTATCCTGAGGAAAAACATCTTTGAGTTGAATCTTAAACAGATAACAACTGCCACTGAATTTACTAAGTTCCTCATTATCCGAAGTAGAAACTGCACTCATTTACACCATATTTATTTCCCCCCTTCCTTGCAGATACTGCAGCACTAAATTAGGAGTATAAAAAGTAAAAATAAAACTGTTTAGTGATACTACTTGGACAATTAAAAAAAACATGGTAGCTCTGTAGTCTGGTAGATAACTTCTCCACATGAATTATTTTAAATATTGGTAATAGCAATTTTCCTTTAGAAAAGAGTCTCCTTATTTTGATTGGATTAGTAAAAAGGGATGTGATAGCAGGAGAGAAATTTCCCCTGAGATGCTTTCTATTTCCTAATATGTAATTAACCTTAGTAGCCATTACTAAGACAATGGCAAAATCAAACTAATCTTCAGGTATTACAGAAATTAATTCATTGGATTATAATAGCTTTAACATATCCCTCTGCCAACTAGATTATGATCTCCCAGAGGGTCCAGAAGTATGTGCGATTTTAGCAAGGGTCTGTCTGAGACATAGTGGGCACTGAAGAATAACAGCGACTACATTAAACATTAATATTAATTATCATTTTTGTATGCATTCCTCCCAGGCAGAAGGAACAATTTATGTAAAGCCCTCTGGTAAGAGACAGATATCATATCCTCTAGGATACCTTGAACCCTGAAGACTGAGTTAGACAGAGTTCCATAATACCTCGTGCCTGCCCCTATCTAAGAATTACCAATAATTCATTTGATTGAAGTTGCCTAATTATCTCTCTCTTTTCACTATTTGAACATCAGTTCCATGAGTGCAGACATTGTGCCTGTCAAGAATGGATTTCCAGTGGCCAATAAAAGGTCTGGAGAATCGGAGGGAGTCAATATTAATTGATGAATTAAGCAATAATAAGAAATATGACATCCATATATTGATGTTTACAAGTGACACAAATGTGACATTTACAACACATAAAAGATAAACCCAACTTTTTCAATATACTTTCAATGTCTGAGGCAACTTCTCAACTGGAGCAAAAATTAGGCAGATTTTTTGATAACATTTAGTATCCAGAGCCCAACCCCGAAAGGCCAGGTCTACGCAATTACTTGAGAAAAGGAACATTTCATAAGAAAAAGAGGTCTTTATTTGATAACTAAAGTGAAAATATAGATTTCCAGGATTTATGTTAAAATAGGAAAAAAAAAGAGAAGAGTAATGATTAAGGTCACCAAAGAAAGGACATGATAAACTTTCATCAGTTAGCTTGTACTTTCATTCTCCTTGCAGTGGGATGTTTCTTTGATCTATTAAAGTTGACTTCAAATGATATCAGACTCAGAAAAAAATGAACTAATTTCACTTTTTTATATCTGCTTTTATCTTTAAATAGGATTTATTTTTTATTTGGGAAATTCCTGGGACTTTTATATCATGATTCCTATTGTAATCGCTGCAATTTAATTTTTCTATAGAGACTTTCATTGTGAAAAAAAATTAATGGAACCACTTACTGTATCAAATTTGATTTGTCCTCACCTGTTTGTAAACATATATGCCATCATACAGTGTACAAGAAGAATCTGATGGACCCGGACATGCACATGACTTGGAATTCTGTTGAAAATTATTTCCCCAGTCAGCAGGTCCATTGACCAAACCACAGCATTTAAACTGTTGGATGAAAAATAGATATAAAAAGCTATTGTTAAAGAAGATAAAAATGTTGTCAATACACTGAATCATATTCTTCTAAAACTATTATTAAGATGTTTCTTATACTAAAATATCATCTAAATCACCTCACCAACTTTTCTGAATGTAGAAGCAAAAATACAGGAATCTTCCGTTTTGACTTTAATATTAATGAACGAAAAATAGGGTTGCAGATGCATAAGTCTCAGGAAGTTGGAGAAAAGATGAAAAACCCACCTAGTTTTAAATGACAAAAGAGAGGGGCAGAATCAAATCTATGTATCCTAGATTTGGGGAAAGAAGCTTCCAAAGAGTCCATGAGAGAGTCAAGGTCTCTTTAAAGAACTTTTGCCCAAAAGAGATGAGAGGTTTTAAAAAAATTATATTTCCATCTTTGATCTTTGATCATTTTTGGAGGAGAGGAGGAAAAGAGTGAGAGGCTTCTCAAAGGACAAAGTGGCTTAGCAGGCTTCCCATAAGTCTGAATTTAACATGGACATCTGCAAAATGGGGGAGGGGTGCAAATGAAGGATGAAACTCTTAGGATAATGTCAAGGAAGTTTAAGGCCCAGAATATACTGAAACACTTAGAGAATTTGTGGTCGTGTTTTGGGAAGAAAAACAAGGAAACCAAAAGCCCAATGACTCAGGGTATATGGCACATCATATTATTAGATGAAAGAGAAAAATAACTGTCCCTCATCTTGTCCTATTTGCTCTTCATGAAGAGCATGTCCTTTTCATGTTCCATTCTTCATGTCCTATTCAACTCTTCATGAAGAAAGGTAGAAAAAAAAATTGCTGAAGAAAACAGAACCAAGAGTACATTGTTTTCTAGGCTCAGATGCATTGTAATGCCAGGATATTGAGAAAACCTTCACTTCCTCACTGGGTGACCCACATTACTTAACCTCTCCGTGCTACAGTTTTTTCATCTGTAAAAATGCAGATAATAGTAGTTGTTCCCAATAGTATGTAAGTTGTAGATTTGTTGTAAAGATAAAAATGGGAAAATTGATGTGAAGATTTGAAGTGCTTAACCCAGTGCCTGACTTGTAGGAAGTACTCAGTATATGTTAGGTATTATTGCTGTTGTTTCTATTTTGCAGTGGTTGTTGTTTCCATGATGCTCTCACATGAACATGATCTGTTCAACACTGGTATCAATAATTTAGATAAACATTTGGAAAGTACCTTTTCAACTCTGTAGTTGATATAAAGCTGAGAGTGATGGTTAACACACTGAAGACTGGAATCAAGTTCCAAAGTTAGTTCAAACAATGGACTCAAACCAACAAGTTCAACAGAGGCAGATATAAAGCCTTGGACTTTGGCTCAAAGACTTAATTGCACAAATATATGACTCATCAGCCATCCATATGACAAAAAGCTAAAGATTTCAGCTGGTCCCAAGGTCAATCCATATTAGCAAAGAGGGCAATCTTGAAATAGCCTCCTTTCTTGTCTTCCTATCATGTCCACGATAGACATGATTAATTGCGTATGCTTTCTGATTAAATAATCTAGAATAATATTAATTTATATAGAGACCTAGATCAAAAAAGAGAAAGTCCCATTGTATGCACTCACAAATCAGTCCATATTTTGAATACAATATACCTCAGGATTCCTCAGGGAAGCCTAGAAACAGAAGACAAGGTAGGAGGTAGAAAGGCTAAACTTGGTATGATATCTGGTCACCAGATCAGTTGTGAGCAAAGTTGAAGAAAAAGTTGGTCAAAACTCGTTGAAAGTGTTATAAAAGCTGAATGAACAAGGCACTGTGCACGGAATAATACAACAACCTCTAGACAAATAGTCATCACCAAGAATCCGAGAGGGGCACATTCCATTAGTATGTTAGCAGAGAGTTCATGTGAGAATTCTCTGAAATTCAAAGAGAAAACCACTTAGTGTCTACAATTTTTGTCCATGTGTGGTGGGGCCCCAGGTCATCCAGCCAGAGTTTGGTGTAGGACTCTTTATCCTAATCCTATCTGTTACTAAAAGGGAAAAACCCTGGTGGAAGAAAGAAAGAAAGAAAGAAAGAAAGAAAGAAAGAAAGAAAGAAAGAAAGAAAGAAAGCGAAGGAAGGAAGGAGAAAGAAAGAAAGAAAGAAAGAAAGAAAGAAAGAAAGAAAGAAAGAAAGAGACTCGAAATGGACATTAAGAAAGAACTATAGTACTGTGAAACAGGAAGCTTCAGGCATAGGATTAGTGTACAAGAACAGAAGTAATTCAGAAGCGTGCTACGACACACAGAACATTTAGAATCCCATGGTTGGCACTGAGATCTTGGATATCAGAAACAATGTGCAGCAAAGATGATTCAGGACCCAATCCAGAGATCCAGTGGATACCTACAGTATATTTTGTCTTAGGTCAACCACCTGGGAGGATCAAGGATGCTCAGTCCCACCCAGGGAAAGAATTGGGTTGCTTAAATCATTCCTGCTTTAAACCTGGATTGGTCTGGGCTCTAGAGTAGGATGCTAGAGGGGAGGGGATCAAGAAATGCAGCTATGGGGAAGCCGGGAAAAGCACAACACAGAGGAAGTGAAGCAGGGACTGACTCCTATCACGTTTCAGCTCTTGGAAATGATGCTTTCAGCAGAATTTTTACAAGCTGGAGTCTATTCAAACAGGAACTGGGGAATGCTCTGGAATAAAAAGTCATCTGATAAATAGTTCAAGAAACCAAGGATGTTTCAACTTGAAAAGCAAAGCTTTTTACAAGTCATACAACAGCCATTGTCAAAGAAGTTGCAATGTGCTAAAGCATCAGTAGATTTTCTTTTCCCTCTAAAACTCCAGAAGGAAGAACTAGATGATGTAAATCCTAGGGAAGCAGATTTTGTTTCAAATTAAGAAAAAACATGCTAATCATCAGACATGGACATAAATGGGATGGGATGGCAAAAATCGGGGCACTTTCAATTCTTCAATTTTTTAAAAAAAATTTTTTTAACATTTATTCATTTTTGAGAGTGAGAGAGACAGAGCATGAGCAGGGGAGGGGCAGAGAGAGAGGGAGACGCAGAATCAGAAGCAGGCTCCAGGCTCCGAGCTGTCAGCACAGAGCCTGACGTGGGGCTCGAACTCACAGACTGTGAGATCATGACCGGACGCTCAACTGACTGAGCCACCCAGGCACCCCAACAATTCTTCAATATTTAATGAGAGACTGGATGAACATAAATATAAAATACTCCAATCAATGGATCATGTTAAATGAATCATGTCAAGTCATGTCAGGTCAAATGCCCTAAATGTCCAGCTCTCCTCTAAGATTCTGAGAATTTCTATATGTGAAATGAATCTTCCATGTAGCTAATATGATTTGAACTCTGAACAAAGAAGGTGTGATTAGGAGTTTCACAAAGCAATTTTTTAGACACACCTTAAAGCATGTGTCATATTTAAAAGAAAGAGAAAAGGAGTAATTTCTAAGATAAGGTAGGGAATGATGCCAAGTCAGGAAGGCAGAATTATGTAAGGGAGCCTGAGTAGACAAACCTGACTGGACTAGGGTGGTTTTGTGTTATTTTGTTTGATGGGGTAGTGCTTACTAACGTTAAAATATTAAGTAAGAGCCAGAGAATGTAACACCTTCAACATCTGCCCAAGTTTTGACTATACCCTAATGACAGAGAAGCAGTTTCAATAACTAAATATGGGAGGGGTTGATATGCCAGTTTAAAAAATTAACTAGTCAGACAGCTGAGTTCAAATTCCAATCCCATTACTTGTTAGCTGTCAGACCTCTAAGCCCTAACCTACTTATCTGTAAAATAGGGATAATAAAGATAATATTATCCATCTCAAAGAGTTGTCATAAGAGTGAAATGAGCTACCAAAGGTAAAGTCTAGTAACACTAAATAGCAATAAATGATAGGTATAATTATTTTTATGACAGATGGGGCAGATATGGAGGCAGAGAGAGAGAGAGAGAGAGAGAGAGAGAGACTCTCAAAATGCTCCAAACACACTACCCTACTAAATGGTAAATATGAAAACAACTATTGATTTGGCTGAACTGAGGCTTAATTGATCATAAAGATTTCTTTTTTTTAAATTTTTTTTTTTTTTTTTTCAACATTTTTTTATTTATTTTTGGGACAGAGAGAGACAGAGCATGAACGGGGGAGGGGCAGAGAGAGAGGGAGACACAGAATCGGAAACAGGCTCCAGGCTCCGAGCCATCAGCCCAGAGCCTGACGCGGGGCTCGAACTCACGGACCGCGAGATCGTGACCTGGCTGAAGTCGGACGCTTAACCGACTGCGCCACCCAGGCGCCCCTGATCATAAAGATTTCTTAATCTCTGTCCTTCTAAACTGCTTCAAAACCTCATAAGAAGCTGGAAACAGAGTTAGAAATATTCTTGGATTTTTACTATTGCAGAGTGACAGAATAATCAGTCAAAATCTGCAAAGTGGAGATATGTTTTAACATTAAATAATCTTTAAAAATCTATAAAAATATCTTTAAAAATTAGGTAAACACGAAACCTATGGCAAACTACCCAAATGACCTACAAATTCAAATTACCTCTTCTTGAAATTCAGCCAGGGCTTTCTGGAATGCTTTGGCATCATTATCTGCTGCTTCCAAAAGCTTTACATTTTCATAGAGAGTCTCATTCAGAATGCGCTCGGACTGAAAATTGAAAAGCATTGTTAAATTATTCATGCCAGAAAGTACTATTTTGATTTTTCAGACTTTTCCAAAATTATCATATGTCATGTGTACGCACCTCAGATTTGAAAGTAGCTCCTAAGATGCCTGCTGCTACTTGCAGAAGCAGGATCAAAAGCAAGCCTATGAAAAACTGGAAAAAGAAAGAAATGGAACACATGTTATCTCCAGGGCATTCAGTGACATCTTGGGACATTTGAGCATGGTGTTTCTTTCTCCAGTCGGGATCATATTACTGTTGGAATAATAACTGTGTTCTTCATTTATTCTACCCTTTGCCTCAAAAAGCCAATTTGGGGGCCATTAGTGGTCAGAAACATTTGCTTCAGACACCAATCAAGCAGTGTTTAAAACAAAAATGTATGGATAGGATTGTAGACATCAGTGTGATGTTGAGTGGAGGGAAGTTTGAAAACTTAGATACAGTTACTTGTGTATTATCTTTCTCCTCTTTCTTCATCAAACACAAACTCACACAAACTTTAAAGCAAATTTCCGAAGTGACTTCAAAACAAGTTTTCTACCGCTACCAAAGTCACCCAGGGTCTTGTTATAAATGTAGACTCCTGAAACCTGCCTCAGGTCTACTGAATCATAACTTTAAAGAATGCGGTCCACAGATTAGGTTTTCTCTTTTTAAAACCAGCTCCTTGAGTAATTAAATTCCCCAAACTGCAAATGAGACCTATTGATCAAAAAGTAACCACTAGGGATACTATTAAAGTCCTGCTAAAGCTCTGTCTCTAGCTTCTCTCTTAATAAACAAACAGTTAACAAATATCTTTTCAAGGACAGACACAATACTTATTTTATTAGAGGAACAAGCTTAAATGAGTTCTGTAAACTCTAATGTTAGATTTTATTTAACAAATACGTCTTGGTCTTTATCTAATATTTTTCTACACCCATTCATCATTCTGTTGTTCATGTGAAAAGTAAATGTCTATGGGTTAGCCCAACCCAATCCATCCTCCTTGAAGCTTTCTAAGTAGCAAATCTGATTACGTCAGTCCCTTATAATTTTGTTACCGTGGGATATGATTTGGTGCCGTCCACATTCAGACCCATCTCCCATCATTTACTGAAAGCAGCCTCTGCCTGCCACGCTCCAGCCATACCCAAGGCCTTGTAATTCTCTAAATGTGCCAGCATTGTCCTGCCAGGCTCTCTCCCTGGAAAGCCCATCACACCCTCACCCACACAGCCACCTTATTCCCTTCTGCTCCTAGTTTGAAAATTCTCTCCTCTACTCTTGCCCTCCTCTTCTTGGACCATTCACACTTGTAGCTAATAATTTGCGTGTCAGTCTTCCCTAATGTCTTAATGTCTATGTCTTTTAGCACAGTATCTGGCACACAGCACGTACTCAGTAAGAGTGAATGAATGAATGAGTGAATGAATAAATGGATGGATGAATAAATGAAATTTCTCAGGGTACCTCTAATCTAAGCTAAAAATAGTACTCTCTATAATCAAACTCTTTAAACAAAAGTTAAAGTTTCATCAATCTTGGCAAGTTCTTTTGACAGACAACGGGGATGGGAGATAATCCTCCCAAGTCTGAAGACTGAGTATTTTGATTTGTCTGGAGAACTCACCAAAAGAAGCATGCAGCGGCTTTCTTTCACGGCACCACAGCATCCCAGGAAACCCAGAATCATGATGACAGAACCCACAGCAATCAAGATATTCACTGAAACATAGGGGTTAGTGCTAGAATCCCCAGGGCTGAGAATCTGAAAATAAGAAAGGAAATTAATGACAGAAAATCCCTTTCTTTGGTGTTTTTCAACAAATATCCATTGAGTACTTAGTATGTGCCTGACCCTATTCTAAACCTTGAGATACTTCAGTGATCTAAACAAGCAAAAATCCTTGCCCTTGAGGAGCTTACAATCTATTGAGGTGTTACTTATCTGAATAACATTTCCAACTTCCATGTGGTATGGAAGAAATATAATAGGCTTTTAAAAGACCAATTATTTTTAAAAGCTTAGGACAAGTACTTTCACCCATGATGTGATCTTTGGTTTGCATGTTTTGTGTTTTATATGTAAGAGTAGCATTGTAAAGCATGCACTTTTATGCCAATTTAATTATCTAAATTAGAAAGGCAAATTTCTCAAACTACTGACAGACGCGACAATATGAATGAATTTCAAAAAACATTGGGGTGAGCTAAATAAGCTATATTCAAAACTGTACAATTCCATTTATATGACATCCAAGAACAGGTAACTCAGAAATCACAGCGGTGCTTGACTTCGAGCGAGGTAGGAAGGAAAGACGGAACTGACAGCAAAGGGATAGGAGTGAACATCTCTAGGTTTATAAAAATGCTTTGCATACTGACTGCAATGGTGATTACACAGGTCTATATATTTGCCAAGACAAACAAAAACATTTAAACTAAGAAAATAGGGTCGCCTGGGTGGCATCTGACTCTTGATTTCGGCTCAGGTCATCATCTCACAGTTCATGAGTTCGAGTCCCACTTTGGGCTCCACAGCTGACAGCACAGAGCCTGCTTGGGATTCTCTCTATCCCCCTCTCTTTCTCTCTGCTGTTCGCACACTTGTGCACTCTCTCTTTCTCTCTCTCTCTCTCTCTCTCAAAATAAATCAATCAACTTTTTTAAAAAGTTTGAAAAAAAACTAAGAAAATAAGTATGGTTCTTGATATTCCATATAATTCTATCTCCTTGTTCCCAGAAAGTATAGTCTGTAGAGTCTTCCAGAAACTCTTTATTTTGCCTGTTAAGTAATGGGATATTGAAGAAAACATCCTAGAGCTCTTTATGTTGGCTTGGGCTACCCATCTTCTGTAATTCAGTTCTTCTCTCCAGCAACACACATACTGTCCTTCATCACCTTCATCATACCCTGCCTCAATCTACCACTTGTCCTCTAGATATATCACAATCAAAAAGTGAAGCCTTGTGCCTGTGTTATACATGAGTACTCCATGTGGCCCATCTGTCTTGTATGATCTCTATCTACTGGGCTATTTCCAAGTGGAACACTACTTGTTAGACTAACTCAGAGACTATGCCTCCTAGGATCTGCTGCACAGCATGTAAGTTAGCTCCCTTAACAGGAAATACAAAACAACAACAACAACAAAAAACAAAAACAGAAAACTACTGATAATGATGCATACATTTTTAAAGACTTTAAAAATCAACTCAGAGCCTAGAGGAAAGCTTCATTCAATCATCAGTGGAAAGTAATGCGTTGAAATTGTAAAAGCAGTAAAACAAAGATTTATATTCTAGTCAGGGTCCTTATATATAACTAAGTTTATTATTTATCCCTGGAATAGTCACCTAACCCTGCTGGGCCCCAGTTTCCCATTTATAAAGGAAATTGGGTCAGCCTCTGTGGTATCTAAGGCCTCTTTGTCTCTAAAAGTCTATGCTTACAGACAATGTTTCAACTTACAGATTTAGAAAGCTTGGTTATGTCCCAAAGACTTTTTTTTTCAGGTTTTTTATTTGTTTGATTTTTGTTTGCTTGCTCATATTGGAGCTAAGAAATCAGTTTTGTTAATAAACATGCATGACATCTGGGTCAAAACAGATAATGACAAGAAAAGGAAAGGAAAGGGAAGGGAAGGGAGGGGAAGAAAAGAAAAAAGGAAAGAAAAGAAAAGAAAAGAAAAGAAGAAGAGAAAAGAAAAGAAAAGAAAAGAGAAGAAAAGAAAAAAAAGAAGGCCAGCATTAGGAAATCCACTCTACCCCCTCACCATCAAATACCCCTTCACTAGAATGTCGTGGCTGGTGCAGGCAAAACTTAAGGCTTCTGAGAGGAATAACTCACTGTCTGAGTTATCAGAACTCTGCTTAGATAGGCCAGATATAGAAATAACAGGTCAAATATCTACAAGTGTGATGGATGGTGCAACCAGCATTTATTCAGCAGGTAGTGAAGTACTTCCCTAAGACTGGTCTGGGCAGGGTGACCCCCTGTCAGGTACTACCGGCCAGAAAGCAGTGTGTTGGATGCCTGGAGGTCACTGTTTCAAGTCCAGCTACACAAGTGGCTATTCTTTTTCAGGCAAGAAATGGAAATCTGAGTTCAGCTGTTTGTTCCAGGAGAGGCACAGCAGAGTTTTAAAAGCTGTCTTGGATGAACAGTGTCTGTGTGTATTAGGACAAGGGGAGAATTTCTAATGGCTGAACCTTGATCTTTGGATTATAAGGGATCTCCTGGGACAAGAATGACTGTCCATAGGCTTTTTTCCCTGAGGAAAAACAAAGTGTCCTTATGAGAGAGACATTTTTAGCACAAAGAGATATGCTAGAGGTTGTGCACAAAGACCTCCCTGACATTCTTCCTTTCTGTGCTTACGCTCATGTTTTTCCTTCTAAAACTGTTGCCTTTGTTTTTCCACTGCTAAATTCGGTTTTTTGCAGTCTTGATTCTTTGTCACTGACTGCAGATAAAGACAAATCAAGCCAGTTTCACAGAAGTCAAGCTGGTTAATGATGTCCTGGCAGATAAGGGCTTTTATTCAGGGCGTGAGGCTGACAGAACGCAAGAGTAAAAATGTAACCGAAGATGCTGCCTAGCTCTAGTAATTCATTCGTGTCCCCGGATGTGGAGTCCCACCCTCTCAAGGACAGCAGTTTTTCTCTTAATACATTCAATGTGTGGAATTTCTTAACAGACTAAACACCAAATTTGTTTACCAGAAGCACTTGGGGGAAAGAAAATGTTCCCACATCAACCAGAAATAAAATAACATAAATAAAATACAGGCTGCACACATATCTTAAAAAGGCCAAAGCACCCTCTCAATAGGTGGCTGTTTAATCTCTGTGCTTAATTATGAGTTCCAAAGTCAGACATCCGCTTCTAGATAGCAGAGATTCAGCGCATCTTCAAATACCCTTCTAGAGTTCAAACCCAGAGCCCAAGCCCACCAGGAAGCCACAGTTAACATTTACCAGTATAAAAAAAATACATCAAGTCTGGATGGACTAGGGTATTAACAACTAGTTGCTACACCTGTCTCCCACCCAATTTCTTCATCATGGGTAGGCACAGAATGAGGAAGCAGCTGTCACTGTGATTCCCTAGGTTCTCTAAGGGTAGAAAGCAAATTTTAAAAAGAGAAGACAGAGAATGAAGGAAGGGAGGAGGGGAGGGAGGAAAGGAAGGGGCAGAAAAGTCACCCAGTTTAGGAAAGGAATCAGAACAGATGTTAATTTGTTTTCAATCTTTCTTACAACGAGGCTGTCTCCAAAGGCATTCAGCTTAATCATGATGTAATAAGTTTTTACAGAGAATACATTACTTTAATTGCTGGCTTAATATATCTTAATGATTATCAACTAAGAATCAAAATTCCTCTTACAGAGAGAAATTTTATTTGGGCAAATAAATACCTTGAAAGGGCGCTAGCAGTAGATGTGATCCTGAATACTGGCAAGAGCCCAGACAACAAAGAACAAGGGGACTACGGTGCATACGGTTAAGAACAATAATTGAGGAATTTTGTGAGGGTTGGGTGGAGGGAGTGCTCCTGAGAAGAAGGGAGAGAGGAAAATGGGAGCAGGAGAGCCAGGAAACAATGCCAGGTATTATGCCGGGTAAAACCAAGAGAACGGCCCTACACGCCCTCCCCTTTTCTCCCACACACTCTCTTTCCACCTTCACAAATGTGTGCGTGGTATGGAACAGAAACAGCACACATGCAGTCGAAAGACTGGAGCCAAAATTGACTCTATGAACTAAGCTTCCTCCAGACCCGTGGAGATCTTGGTAAGAGCTTTGCCACAGGGCGTGGAATGGTGCATGGTGAAGGAAAGAGGCTCGTGCTAATCTTATTTAGAGAGCAAGAAGCTCGACACCCCCAGCCAGCTGCTGAGTCACACTAGTGTGACCAGCTTCTTACTGCTATAAGGAGTTACCCTCAATGCCAGTTGATGCAGGAATTGCCAACCATCGTGGTACCTTGTTGCCTTTAAAACACAGATCCAGATTCTTCTTCTCCAAGAGAACTTCTCACCTTCTTTACTTTTGGACCAGCCTCCCACCTTGGGATCAGCCAAATGATTGTCAATACCTCGTATCGCAAAATTTGTTCTTGGTGTGGAGGAATGGTAGTCTGTACCCTCCAGCTACACTTCAGCCTGGCCTATGCAAATAACAAAGGAGGCTGATTTCCATTTTGGCCCCTTCAACCCCCACTTTCATGGCAATCTCCCTATCTTTGGCATAACACCTCTCCCTTCTCCAGAAAGCTTGATCCATGCCTAGCAAAGTGCCAGGCACACAGTGAGTGAGTGATCTTGATTAATTAAACTGAATTTTTAAATGATAAAATCACATACCAGCACAAATGACTACATGAGGCAATTAAGGAATATGCTACAGAAATATTTACATTATTATTGTCATTACTCTCATCATAAGAGGAATAAACTGTTTTGGAAACAGAGAAGCTTATTTACCTCTTGACCGTCTTTGCTTACTCGTACCCAAATCGCTATTGCTAGGATCACGATGCCACATAGCTGTAGAAAGGAAAAAAAAAAATGTTAGACAACCAAGGCAAACTGCAACTCTGATTGAACACACTCCCAGCCTTCCGGTTACGATGGTTTATCATTAATTATATATTACCACCTAAAAGAAAATCTGGTATATTCATGTGCAGGTAATTGCTAAAATGTTCTGCTGTGATTGGTAAATTTGATAAGAATAATTCTTTTTCCTGCCCATGATCCATTCATGGGTCTACAGACAAGAAATCATCACCACTACAGGGGAGGGGAAAAATGATTTTTTCATGTTTCAACTCGAACTCTGTTTTCGCTAGATTGTAATACACAAAAGATAAGTCACAACAGCTTAAAGGAAAAATATCCTTACTAGAGCCCTGGGCTTGTTTCTAAGAAGCTGTCTTGAACGAAAAAGGAAGAAAATAACTAATTATCAAACATTCCTTCAAGATTCAAGAAGCAAGAAATCAGGATAGACAGGGAACAGTAGTACATCTGACAAAATCTGCAGGTAAACAACAAGGGTTTACAACACTTTTTGTACCCAAATAAACTCTTTTAAAAACAAGCACTTTTAGGTTGTAAAGCTTACCCAGAGAGGAAGAACAACGAGCGACAGTACTTAAACTCTTAAATGCATTTAATGACTTTACCAGATTATTTAATTTGGACCAAAGCCAACACATAAAATGTGAAACACATTTTACTTTTGTGTAAAGAAAACCCTTGTCTTTCAGGGTTTGGTTTGCTTTTGTTTCGTTTCAGATATATATGTTGCAGCCTCGAAAAAAAAAAAATCAAAGATCTATTATCAAATAGAGATGTTGAGAACAAGCTTGGTAACATAACAGACACAGCAGGCCTCGCAAGACTTTCTAGACTATTCCAGCCGTATGGTGCTCTGACAGAGAAATGCCCGAGTCCTCTGAAGCCCGGTGACCTTGTAGTATCATTGCTTTTGTGCATGGTTGAGCCATATGCTTGGAATGTCAAAACAGCAGTTTCACTTTTTTTGTAATGTTTATTTAATCTTGAAGGACAAAGAGACAGAGCATGAGTAGGGGAGGGGCAGAGAAAGAGAGAGACACAGAATCTGAAGCAGGCTCCAGGCTCCCAGCTATCAGCACAGAGTCCAACATGGGGCTTGAACTCATGAGCTATGAGATCATGACTTGAGCTGAAGTCAGACACTTAACCGACTGAGCCACCCAGGTGCCCCCAACGATCTCACTTTTAATGGCTCATGAAGCCTGCCGTGGAAATAGAGTCAAAGCCTTTGTTTGGGAATAGGACATACCATGAGCAGCTGAATAAGGGCAGAATATCTGTGTTCACTAAAAGATCTCAGAAAACATCATCTGAGTTCAAACCCTTCCTTTCAGGTAAAGAAGCTAGAACCCTGTGAGATAACAGTCACATCCTGAAAATCTGGCACCGCTCCTCATCCAATCCCGCCCGTCTATGTGCTCCAAGTGTTACAAAATAACAAACGCAGTGGAAAACCAAAGCTCTTTCTCAAATCGCCAAATAACCTATACAATTTAATGATCTTGTAGGCACACACTCGCACACACTATAAAATACAAACCACTGAAAAGACAGCTTTAGAGCCTGAAAACCCTCATTTTTTTCCTCCTGTTTTCCACTAAATCCTAATTTCCCTTGCAGATGGAGATAAATGCTCATTTTACCTGTTCTGTGTTAATAAGTAAGTCTATAAAAATTTATGTTGAATGACAATGAGACCCTCTGAGGTTTTCAGTAATCTACAGCAGTTGGATTTTTGTTATTCAATTTGTTCATTGATATTTTCTTTCTTTTATGAATCTCAAGCAGATTTACACTGATTGCCTTAATAGTTGGCCTGGCTTTTAGCTTAACTGAAAATAGTATTAATTATCCAAATAGGTATTATAGTTATTATCGTTATCTGATATTTATTTATGAGACTATCAATGAGAAAATTGTAGGAGGTCCTAGAGACTAAGACTGTGGTTTTTTTTAAACTCTTAACTTTTTTGCTTGTTTCTGTGTGACTTTTTAGTTTACTTTTTCAATGCTTTTAGATCTCAAATCATTGAGAAATCTTATGAAATCAGCTCTATTTGCTCGTCAAATGATAACTTTTAGTCTTCTCAGTCACCAAAAGTCACCTGTAACATTCATTAACTTTAAAAGAAAGGTGTATCAAAATGAGACACTATTACATGCCCACTGAAATGGCCAAAATCTGAAACGCTGACAACCCCAAATGCTGGCAAAAATGTGAAGCGACAACAGGAACCCTCCCATTCGTTGCTGGTGGAAATGCAAAATATCACAGCCACCCTCAAAAACGGCTTGGCAGTTTCTTACCAAACTAAACATGCTCTTACTATATGATCCAGCAATCATGCTCCTGGGTATTTATCCACACAAAAACCTGCCCAAGGATATTTACAGCAGCATTGTTCACCCTTGCTGAAGCTTAGAAGCAGCCAAAATGTCTTCTAGTAGGTGAACAAATGAATAAATAATCTGTGGTACATCCAGACAAGAAAGCATTATTCAGACTTAAACAATATAAGCTATCACATCATGAAGAGACATGGAAGAAGCTTAAAAGCATGTTACTAAGTAAAAGAAGCCAATCCGAAAAGGCTACATACTGCATGATTTGGACTATATGACTCTCTGAAAAAGGCAAAACTATGGAGACAGTTAAAAGATTGGGGGTTGCCGGTGGTGGGCGGGGGGGACAGAATGCAGAGCTAGAGCACAGATGATTTTTAAGGCAACAAAAATACTCTATAAAACATTATAGTTATGGATACATATCAAGGCCGTTATACATTTGTTCAAACTCATAGAGTGTATAAAACCAAGAGAGAAAGAACCCTAATGAAAACTATGATCTTTGGATGGTTATGATGTGTCAATGGTGGCTCATCAATTATAACGGATGTTTACTGCTCTGGTGAGTGACACTAATAACAAGTTAGGCTATGCATGTGTGAGGGTAGGGTATATGGGAAATTTTTGTACCTTCCTCTCCATTTGGCTGTAAACCTAAAACTGCTCTAAAAAATTAAGTATTTTTTTAATGTGTATTTTTATTTTTCTAAGAGAAAGAGCAAAAAGAGAGAAGGAGACAGAGAATCTGAAGCAGGCTCCAGGCTTCGAGCTGTCAGCACAGAGCCCAATACAGGGCTCAAATTCATGAACTGAACGGTCAGATCATGACCTGAGCTGAAGTTGGATGCTTCACCAACTGAATGACCCAGGCACCCCCCAAAAATTAAGGTTTTTTTTCCTAAAGAAAGACCATCCAATTATTTCAGGAGTCAAGAGTATTTTGCCCAATTTCAATCTTTACAATTAGATCAGTTTTCTTAGAAATCTTGAAGTCGGACAAACTATCATTTCCATTCCTATCTCTCTATTTTTTCTTCAAACTTCCTCTTAAAAACAGAAGAAACAAATGTTGAGAACACACCATTCTCATCTTTTTGAAGATATTGGCATGTAAAACTTAGTCTTAAAGATATAAAATTATTAAATTTTATGCTGACTGACTTTAAAAGTAAATTGATCTTCTGTAAAGAATAATCATTCCAGGGGCGCCTGGGTAGCTCAGGTCATGATCTCACAGTGTGTGAAGTTGAGTGCCAAGTCCAGCTCTACACTGAAGTGCAGAGGCTGCTTGGGATTCTCGGTCTCCCTCTCTCTCTGCCCCTCCCCCATTCTCTCTCTCTCTCTCTCCCTCTCAAAATACACTTTTTTTAAAAAAAAAAAAGAATAATCATTCTAGAGTCATGGTTGATATTAACCTATGTTATCCCAGTTGTTAAAGACTGGCTATCATAATGGTTCTTTGAGCCTTTTTCCAGTTTGGCTTTGGGTGTTTGTCTCCAGCCTTCTTATGTTGTTTAAATAACTGAGAGTATAAATCAAGAAATAAGTATCCAGCTCTGTCCTACTTTCTGTTGATCAGGTTGTAAAGGAAATGAGTAGATATTTTGGGCCTCTGAGTCCAAAGTAGACGTGGCAGAACAGGCCTCCTTCCCCCCAGTGCCCACCTTCTGGCTTCTCTTTGAAGGAAGATCATTGTGGTTGCTACTCAGCTCTCATAAGACCTCTTTCTTTTTATGGAATTAGGCTGCATTTTGTCTGAGCCAGCATTCTAAAAAATTAGGTAATAATTTTGATGTTTGCTTTTGAGCATGCTATGGACTGAATTATATCCCCCCAAATTTACATATTAAAGCCCTACCCTACAGTTTGACTGTATTTTGAGATAGGACTTTATGAGGTTAATTACTGTTTAATGGGGTTCTAATCTGACATTACTGGTGACCTCATAACAAGAGGAAGAGACTTCTGTGTCTCTGTCTCTGTGTCTTTCACTTTCTCTCTGCATTGATGCATGGAGGAAAAACAATGCAAGGACACAGCAAGAAGGCAGCCATCTGCAAGCCAGGAAAAGAGCTCTCACCAGAAATCAAATTGGTTGGCACCTTGATCTTGGACTTCTAACCTCCAAGATGGCGAGAAAATAAATTTCTGTTGTTTAACCCACCAAGCCTGTGGTATTTTGTTATGGCAATCCAAGCAGACTGAGACAGGAAAGAAGCTGAAAACTACAAAGTGGTAGGAAGAAAAATGGAAGCACCATCTAGATCAAGGATAAATGGCATAGAACAAGCTGATTTGTCCTCTTCTCTGATAGTGTGTCCGCCAATCATCCCTACTCCTTCCTCTCAATTCTATCTTTTTTTAAAGTTTATTTATTTATTTGGGGGTGGGGGGCGGAAGGCAGAGAGAGAGAGAGAGAAAACAAAGCCAAGCAGGCTCTGTGCTGTTAGCACGGAGCCTGACACAAGGCTTGATCTCATCAGCCGTGAGATCATGACCTGAGCTGAAACCAAGAGGCAGACTCTCAACCAACTCAGCCACCTAGATGCCCCTCAATTCTATCTTTGGATTTTATCACATTGTATTTGAAGAGTGTTGCACATGGAGGGAAGTGCATAGCACTATGCTATGAGGAAGCATGGATTGTGAGCTACATCATTATTGGTCCAGAATGGATACATTTTAGATAAGCTTAGGGGAAAGCTTCCTAAAAGTTTATGAAAGAATAAGAACACACCCAAATGGATAGCCTGGAAAACTACAAGATTTGTCTTTATGGTAATCCCAGAACACTAGACACCATGATTACAGGCGGTGAGAATCCCAACAGCCCTAACATTTTAGGACAGTACTAACATTTTAGGAAAGTTGTTAATTTTCAAGTTTCTTCTTCTCTTCAACATTTATTTAAAAGTCTAGTTTCATTGCATCGTGGTAAGATAATGCAGAGTGTGCAACTGTTGCTTATGTGAATTTTTTATATTAAATTATTTGTTTTCCATTTATTGTATCCTCTTCTCCAGGAATACAAATTGCCCTGGTTTTCCATTCTCTGTTCTACCATCTTCTTCCACCTCATTTATCTCTTTTTGATTTTCCTCTGGGAGAGCTTCTCAATTTGGGATTCTATATCACTGTATCCATTTCATGTAGTTTCTGGAGTGGATTTTAATTCTATCATTGCATATCGGGTTTACATGAACCATTTCTTTATTGTATCCATTTTCCTTTCCTTCCCATTCTATGCTTTTCCGGTTCACTTTTTTCTTCTCTCATGGTCTCTCTCCTCTCTTTCACAGGGAGTTATTATTTTCTGGCATTGCATTGTGGAGACCGATTTCAGGATCCTTCTTCCACGATGCTGGAGTGTTTCAGGGATGTGTGCTTGTCCTCTAAGGTTTCAGAGGGACATTCCCTGTCACTTGTTCCTCAGTCCTTTTACTGGGACTTGGGCTAGATTTTCCTTTATTCATCCTTGAATAAGATGAGACCTTGTCTGCTGTATTATTCATTGAGAGTAGGGTCTGCCCTTTGCCTCACTCTCTAACAACGTGGGTCATGGTAATTCTCAGACTTCCTGTTGGAGGAGAGGTCACTCTACATTCTCTCCACAGCCATGGCCTAATGCAGCTCTGATTTACTGACACGGCCTCCTGCCACTCACACACTGCTTTTCTGCTCTAAACCAGTGGAGTCAATTAAAAACTTCAATTCTTAGCAGGCTCTGCCTTCATGGTTTTTCTATCTTCAGCCCCAAATGACTGGTATTTATTGTAACAATGAGTATTAAGTACAAAGCAAAGTGTCTCTGTAGTCGCATTCATGGGTATCTTCTAAACCTAGTAAGTAAGCCAAACACCCAGTACAACTGCTGCAAATTCTAATTTCAAATAGCTCTAAATGTAGGGGAAAGAAATCAAACACATTCCTTTCTGACATAAGTAGGGTCTGGGTGAACGTGCTTCGGGTTATCTTTGCTGCATGAAAGCACACAATCACTAAAATTTACATAACTTCAAAATAGGTAAAGAGAGATGTTCAGCATTTGATTAGCACCCGAATGTTTCTGAATCATAAAACAGATGCAAATTCAGGGATGTTTTTATCGCTTTGTGTCAGAAGTACAACTGCCATGGCAGTAACACCTGCAGACCTGAACATACGTTTGCAGGGCCCCCCCCCCGGGGGGCAAGGACACAAATCACAGACGGTCCACAGACCACAGGTCTCTATATTGAGAAGTTAGAATTCACAGTAATAAACATATAGAAAATGTTTCCTAGCTTCAACCTTGACAAGTGTGCCCACGTAATGACCTGGAAGATGAGGTTTGATTTAGAATTCTCTGACTCCTCAGAATCTGCTACCAGCAGCTGGTGGCCTGGGGAGAGCCAGCCCCGCCCAGGCCCTCACTTCCGGTTCCGTCCTGAATGAACTCTGAGAGACATGATAGCAATGAGTGTGGATACCTCAGTGCAAGCCAGCTCTGTTACAACCTGCTCCCCTTCTGCCAAACAGCCCCCCCTTGATCGCTTCAGGAGAAGGGCCTGTGCAGACTCTGGAAACAGGTTTGGAGCCATTTGGGAAGGGAAAGTTGGGGTCCCAAATCCCCAAAGTGGAGCCCAGGCTCAGAGTGAGCATAGTTCTGTAGCCCCACAGATCCCTTGCCCCATGAGGCGAGAAGAGGACCAGAGTAGGGCTAAAATAATATTTAAGTTTTAAAAGCCAATTAGGTATAAAATGTTACCATACCAGATTCTAATACTTAAAATGAAAAAGCAATATAATGGTTGGAATTGAGGAAAATTGCATTAATTGAACTATTATTGCATGACAGTCCTTGGTTATAGGCTTTCAGAAAGTATCTTATTTAATCTTCACAATTAACTCTGCTGGATAAAATTATCATCCTCATTTTACAAATACAGAGACTGGGGCACAGAAAAGTCAAGGGACATGTTCCAGGCCACAGAGCAATATAGAGTGAATTCAGGATTTGTATCTCAAGTCGGCTTACAAAAATATGCTCTTTCCATTCTCCTAATTTGTAATAGAAGAATTTCTGCCTTCATCATAATTCTTGCCATCTTATTTCCTCCTCTGTTTCAAACTCCAACATTGGAATTGATTTATCACTACACAGAGTACTTTCATATTTTTGTCTCATAAAAATGTCTATACAACATTGGTCGAAATGTCCATTTCTTGGACATTTCTTTTGCGTTGTTCTGAGTTCTTTCCTATGCATTAACTCAATCAATGACTTTCCCAGCAACGCCATGAAGTAGATACTACTATGATCCCCAGTTTTAAAGATGAAGAACTTTAAAGCACAGAGAAATTAACTAATTTCCCCTAGGTCACACAGCTAGTGATGAAGGAGCTGAGGTTCAGTCTGGACTCTCAACCACTGGGCTTCCATGTTGTAATTCTACACTGGGCTTCTGTCATTGTTGTAATTCTACACTGATGGCACAGTGTCAGAAAGCCACTGTATATAAAAAGTTCACACATTCTAGCCACAGTCAAGTCTTTATCATGGGAGATTTCAACAACTGACAGGATGTAATATAATTGGGCCTGATTGTTTGTTTGTTTGTTTCTTTCTTTCTTTCTTTCTTTCTTTTTTTGGGAGAGAGAGAACACAGGAGTGAGGGAGAGAGGCATAGACAGGAGACAGAGGGTAGTAAGCAGGCTCCACACTCAGCACAGAGTCCAACTTGGGGCTCAATCCCAAGACCCTGAGATCATGACCTGAGCTGAAATCAAGAGTCAGAAGCTCAAGTAACTGAGCCACCCAGGGGCCCCTGGGCCTGATTTTTTAAGGTTCCCCTATCTCAGTTATGTCTGCCTTAACTCTCTTCATTGCTCTCAGCACAGCCAGCCAAGAGACCCAGGCACCACATAAAATACAATGAGGAATATCAAAATTCTGGTTCCTGGACTCTCTCCAAGTTCTGACTTCCTTCTGCTCTCTTCACACTGCTTCACGCACTGGCTTCCTGCAGTTGCTGATACATTTGGTTTTTACAACCTGGCTTCTCCTTCTCCCCTTACCTCATTTGGGATTGGTAATGTGGCTTCACTCTGCTTCCCTGCACACAGGGCTGGCGTCTCTATAGCTCTCTACTTCTGGCAGGAGTTCCACTGCATCCCTGGGCTAACGGCTGTGTCCCGTGTTTTTCTGGGCAACTACCATATCCGAGCCTCCACCATATGCCCCAGCATCTACCATATTCCCTCTCAGATATCTGAGAGGAGCACAAGAAAATTGGGGCGTCTCATCTGTTCACACACAAGACTTGGAGAAATAGACTTTGAACCTGGAATTTATCCATTCTCTATGGCACCTTCCATTCACTGTAACTTACATCAAATGTTAGCATCAGTGATGAAGAATGATTTTTTCTTCCACGTGTTCTTCTTCAAATGCTAATTCTGACAAATGAAAATTGCTGCCTATTTATGTGACATATCTCAAGTTCTCTCACAAAAGAAACTGGTATGTTTAGCTTACACGACCATATGCATATCTCAGAGATATTTCAACATCTGGCCCTACTTTGCAAAAGCTTAGTTTTGCAAGTTATACCAGAAAGAATGCATTTGAAAACATAAAGCCATGGATATCTATAAGAAAACCACATCAGTGGGACCATTAAAATTTTTACTTAAGTAAACATTAGGAATGTGACAAATCGCTAATTTCCTATGAAGAGTCATAAAATCCTAACCGAGAACTTTGGGCTGGGGGATAGAGGGGAGAATAGAAATAGCAGTGATTCCCTAACCTCAGAGACTCCTGCTGTCTAGATTTTGAATGAGAATATTGATGTCACCTGTTGGCTGAGAAGTTATCATTGGTCTTTACCACCATTGTTCTCACTCAAAGACTACATTTCAAGATATGTCATATAGAGATTGTAGGTCTTACCAATATGTTGATGGAAAGAACAAGGCCTTTTACCCCAGCGAAATTAGAAATGTCTAACTGAAATATAATGCATCAGAAAGACTTTGTATTCATTATCAGAAAACAAAGAGACAATAGCAACCATAAAATAATCAGAGGTCCCCAGGAAAGCAGTGACAATATCTAGGTTCAGCATGGTACAGATCTCTAATCTTACATATATAATCCTAAACGTATAGCATGCCCCTTTCCTAATGTGCCTTTATCATTTCAGTTTAAAATTCAGATCTATTTCAAATTCCCAATTAGCTATTTAATGAAACATTGACCTCTGATGTATTCATAATAGCAACCGGCAATTTATATGCTATTTTTATGCAACAAATATATTTTGACGATTTCATGATTTGAAGATTGCCACCAGTTTAGGCACTTTAGAATGTCTTATTAAAGAACATCTTATTAAAATAGGAGCCATGCATTTATTAGCATTTTCACATTTTGGTTGTTTAAATGGCCCATGTACATTGTGTACCATAAAAAGACAATGGTCATAGTTTCTTAAAAACAAATATGAGGACTTCTTGAAGAAAAAACTGATTCCAGGTATATTGCAGGAACCAGTGAAGTAAGCCTGGAACATCTTGTCATACCAAATGGGGAAGAAGTTATGTTGTTGAGATCATGTCAAAAGGTCTCACTGAAAATACTCCCCAGTGGTCAAAGGTAAAACAAATTGCACATCAACAAAGATAAGAATGGTGATAGAGTTTAAATCTACTATATCATAAGGCTACTTACAGAAATACTTGCTTATTACTGTTGTATGATCCTGCAAATTAACTCATCATTTTGTTAAGTGAAGAGTAAGAAGCCTTTATGCTGCCTTTTTTTTAAAATAAAAACTGGATACTACTGGTAACCAATCAGTAAATGCCAAGTTTCTCTTTATTGAAAATATTCCAGCTAATAAATGAAGAAAAGGTGATAGACATAGAGTATCACCAGTTTGTATATGTGCTGCCGAAGCGAGCACAGAGTATCTCCAGTTTGGAACTCTTAATGGACTGATTCTTAGGTTCTCCAGCATCAGTGGCAACTAACATCACAAAATGTGACATGGTCAGAGAGTGTGTGAAGAAAGAACACAATGTCACTTATAAAGTAGTTGTGCTCCTACCCAAATAGCAACCTGAATCTTTTCAAGGTGACAAATGCCATCACTAGATTGGAGATAATACGGAGGACAGGGGAACATGATAAACTATACCATGGATATGTAAATAGCAAACTCCAGCCCGTGGGTAATGTGATAACACAAACAATGACACCAATTCATAAAATTTCAAGGTGGGGAGAAAGAGATGAAGACAGAAGGGGAACCTAAAGATGAAAATGGACGTAAAGGATATATCAACCAATCACAATGTCTGAACCTTATTTAGATTCTGATTCAAAGAGGAATATGTATGAAGCAATTAAAAATTTAAACCCTAGGTGGATATTTGATAATCGATTAAGAAATTCTTATTAAATTTTAACATTGTGGTTATATTTTTTAAAGAATTATTTCTCTTTTAGAGATATATATTAAAATATTTATAGGTGAAATATCTAGGATTTGCTTCAATTTACATAGGGTGGAAAAAGTGGATGAGAGCACCCGGAAGGATTGCCATGATGTCCTGGCTGTTGGGGCTGGGTGATGGGTTGATTATCCTTTTCTGTTCTGTGAATGTTCAAAATTCTCCGTAACAAAAAGCTACAAACAAAGCCAATCAAAAGTACAGAGACATTCCTTTGTTTATCTTCTACTCTCAAGCTTTAACCAATTTTAAATATTTCAAGGGAAGAAATTAATCTGGAGTAACTTTAAAAAACTGTATATATTCATGACCTACATTTAATATTTGCAAAAGCAGCCCATTTTTCCTAGGGAAAAGAGGAAGTAAAAGACAAATTTTCTTCTTTATTTTATTTTATTTATTTATATCCTCATTTGCTTACTTCATCAATATTTCATCTGTAGTCATTAGGGCTACTGACATTGAATGAAAGTAATTTTGGACAATAAGACTGTATTCCTGCAATTGAGATTAATTAGGTACATCATCATTTTAATTGGACAGAAATTTACCAACATAGATACCAGCTGCCTGTTTCCCAAAGGTAACCAGGTAAAAAACAAAACCAGAATTCTCTCCTGCTTACACCGCATAAGCCATTTTTAAATTCAGTATACAAAATGACTTTTTCATTTAAGAACTTTGGGCTATTTTTAATGATTTATTTCTGAACAATCTTTAACTGTACCATATATACTAAAAGTGATAATGGCAATTTTCCAACATCCCAGCCTGCCTTTTACCTTTTGCCTTCCAGATCTTATTTTTCCATTTTTTAACATTTGATGCTACTTACCAACTTATTTGCTGTCTTATGTCAATAAGCTTTCAAAAAAAAAAAAACCACCTAAGAACCTGCTAAAATACCAACGCTGTTGGTTAAAAGGTGGGGCGATGACACATCAAAATCAAAATACTGACTTTCAGTGGTTGATATAAACCTAGTAAGTTTAATTTTTATTTTTTCCATGATGAAAGTTTAATTTTTCCTTGATTAAACAATTTTATTGTTTCCCTCTCAAGTTATTTTATGACTCACTGTTTCTTCTCTGGGTCTCTGAAAACGATCCCTTCTCATGTCTATCATCTGACAACCCACCACTCACCTGTTTCAGACCCAGATGTAAAGATTAGAATTCAGGGGCTGGGTTCTGGTGGAATCAAACCAAATTTTTCCCACAAGGTCCTTAAAACTAGGGAGGCCTATATGATATACAACTAAGAATAGTTGTCCTTTAATTAAAGGGTATTTTTTCTTCTGTGATTGTTTTGCAACAATATCAAAACATTTATGAAATGTTTACCCTCGCAGATCCTGAAGTCTACTTTCTTGAGTCACTGGCTCATTTTCAATTACTGAAATAACCAAAGAAAGAACAAACAAATCCAAACAAGTAAATGGAAGATACATTTTCTTCCTCCTCCTATTTCTCTAGTGCAGAGTCTGTTCTTATTTGTGCTATTGATATCAAGATCCCCTTTCTTGCATAAAATTGATAATTAGAAAAAAAAGAAAACACTTACCCAGAACAAGAAGTTGAAGATAAACATAGAATATTTTAAACAGCCACTCACACCTGCCATGTCGAAGAAAGATCAGGAATCCAGATGCTGCAAATGTATCTGTTGGTTATAGGATTGTCCTGCAATATGCTCAGGAGTAATCTGCCTGCAGAGATTTCTGTGCCCACGGCTTCCGAGCAGAAATAGAAAGCAAAGGAGGGGTGGAGGGGAATAATCCAGTTATTAAAGTGGATAAAAAATTAACCCACACATTTAAATATCACAAGGGCTATCTCTAGGCGAGTATGTTCTTTTGCTTGTCATGGCTCCTGGGGCACTGGGCCAGGATATTTATGATCCTTTCTCCAAAACTGCCTCCTCTAAAGTAAACAGATATCAAGTTAAGGAGTGGCGCTGGGTCGGGGAGAGAGTGGCACAGCGATACTTGGTTGTTGGATTTCAGAACCCACAACTTCCCTGCTCTCTATTTCCACTTTAGAGAAGTAAGACTGGTTTTGCTTAGAGATAAAGGGGCATTGTGTCTCAACTCGTTTTTGCATTGTATTTTCTCAACAATGCACAATTTTTCCAGGTGCAATAAAATACATTGAGAAATCTGCAAAATCTGAAGGCTTACACGTAGCCACCTTTCATTCTTAACCCCAGAATAGTGGGAACAACCATTCCAGGTACCACCTTGCAAAGCCTCTAAACTAAACTCAAAACAAGTCCACGGAGCTGCTATGAATGACTCATAGAGGAAGTGAGGAAGAAGAGATTGCCCTGCCTATGATAAGACCATCCGGTTTTTATCTTTATTTCTTACAGTGGAAAAGAAAAAAAATTCAGGAGTCATTCTCTGACTGCCCCATTATGTTCATTTTATAATGTGTAGCTATTTTGATAGTTCAGTTTACTGTTAAGTCAGGCACTGTACTTCCCATTCTCTGATAAGTTATACCTAGCAACAGCTCCTCTCCACCAACCCAGTTTCTGGATTCCAGGTCCTCTCGGACAAAAAAAAAAAAAACATTCAAAATGTGAAGGTGGTCATAGTTCAGCGACCATAGATGGTACAGTTTGTTTCTAGTGCTAATAGAAGGCAGCTGCTGCAGGTAAAGGCAAAATTCTCTGACCTAATCAGGGAGGTGTGGACTGCTTTTGTATAAACAATTTGGGTCATGCTAATTTTCACATCCTGCATCTAAAAGGGAGTCCTTTTCCCCCTAGAGGAAAGAACCCCATACTTCAAAATGCTGTTGGGGAAAATACCTCTTTAAATCTTTGTTAAGTTCTGTACAATAAGCAAGTGTGGGCTTGTAAAAAAAAATGGATTAGTTAGAATATTTTTCTACTTTTCATGAACATACAAAGATGCTTTTGAAACAATTCCACTCCCTGACTATAAACAAAATGTATTTTTAATGTATGAGCACCAATAATGTTTAGTGCTAAGGCCAAATTTAGGATTAGTTCAAAAAGAATGGCTTAATATTTAAATAATTATTAAAATTGTTGGTGTTCTATGCTATTTCTTCTAGAAAATGGAAATAATTTCACTCCTACTTCTACTGAGATAATAGTGCATATAGGATTATCCATCGCTGAAAGAAGAAAGAGTTTTTGATTGAACTGAAAAACCAAATGGATTTGAAGTCCTACAAGTGATTATCATTTAGAGGTAAAATCAAAAGAAATATATAGATAAAAATGCTGTTTTGTTGACAAGAATGTATTGAGTACTTATCAAATTTCAGTTTGGAATATACTTTTTTAAATCTGCTTGTAAAGAATATAATCCTTAGTTAAATCACTGTGGAACCCTGAAACATAAAAATCAATGGATGTGTTTTACAGAAAAATTACTCTTTGTAAAAGAATCCCCAGTCCAATTCAAAATCTGTATGAAGGAGTTCATTCTTCTGAATTCCTATCCTGGTAAATGTTATGATCACATAAAACTTGCCCAAGCTAAATATTGTGGAATCCCTTTGTGGTCCTCTTTTTTTCTTGCCTGGTATCCAGTCACTTCCCACAGTTCGCTGAGCCCCTCAATTTCCGTCAAATCTGGTTCCCCCATCTCTCCTTTAGCTACTGTCATTATTCAACCTGTTATCATCTCATACGTGGGCCATTCCACTAGAATCTTAGTTTTCCTGCCAGTCTCTTCCCCCTCTTGTCTGCCTTAACACTCCAGAATTTTCTCTCTTTCCCTTCCCATAATTCTTTTCATGAATACTTATTGACTATAAGTCAATATGTAATTCTCCTGGTTAAAAACCAGTCTAAAGGGCTCCTGGGTGGTTCAGTCAGTTGAGCACCCAACTTCGGCTCAGGTCATAATCTCACTGTGTGGGTTCAAGCCCCATGTCCGGCTTTGTGCTGACAGCTCAGAGCCTGGAACCTGCTCCAGATTCTGCGTCTCCCTCTATCTCTGCCCCTCCCCCACTCACACTGTGTGTGTGTGTGTGTGTGTGTGTGTACATGTGCACACACCAGCGTGTCTCTCTCTCTCTCTCTCTCTCTGTCTCTCTCAAAAATAAATAAACATTAAAAAAAAACATTCTAAGGATGGCTTCCTGTCACAGGAAAAATTTCAGATTTCTTAGAATGGCACTGATAGCACAGGGCAAGCTGTCCTCTACCCACCTCCCAGAGAAAAGATTATATTCTATTTTATGTTATATATTTTCCCATCATCACTGTCACTATGTACTATATTGTTTTTTAATAGCATTGTAAATATTAATTTCCTCAAAGGCTAATAGCACTAGCGAGAGAAATGATGTTGAAGTTTCTCTTCCTTATGACTACTTAGGTGTGGGTATGTAAGTGCATGAAGACATGAGGTCATGCATTCTAAATAATTAGAGTGAAGAGAAAGTTCTGATGCTCTTTAGCATTTCTCATTTTGAAAAAAAAAAAACTTTTTCCTACTTTTGGAAAATAAAGGTTGCTCACTTACAGGTTTTATGATCCCTTTCACAGGAGCAGAGGCCTGGCTCTTGTCCTCTAGGCCAATTCCAACATTCCCAAGACCAACATTTTTCTTCTGTTTTTATTTGAACATAATACTCTATGCTTCCTATCCTGTGTGCTTATGGAGCCTAGCTCATAAAAACCTCTTGCATATTCCCACTGGGGATGGGAAGCATCTGGTATGAGAATGATCTGTCTCCTTCCATTGCAGGAAATTTTGAAACAACAATATTTGTGGTGTTAATTCCAGCTCAAAAATAAATGACTTAAAATTGTCTTTGTAAAGTACCAAAATGGTGTTCATGAACAATGGATAGCCAATGAATATTCTTCCTCTTTTACAGATATTTTTACTCTAAAATTGTCATGATTTGTACCTAGACATAAAGTCACTAACCACATTGGTTACAAAAGGAAAAATATGAAAACGTGCATAAGAAAATAGACCTTAGATCACCAAAATCCATTTTTAAGTATTTATTAGTGAAGATAGAGGCAAAATAGTACAGTCATTACAAATGCAGTTTTGACCATGATGGATTAGAGATGCCCATGAATTCTTATTAGATCTCACTATAGTGTTTATACTCTCTTCACGCTTTGCAGTAAGATGAGAAAGGGCCCAGTTGCTCGTTGGGGTCCAGGGTCGGGTCCTTGGCTTGACAGCCCCCGAAGCTCAGCTTTGCCAACCTTTCCTGAAGTGATCTGCTTCTTAGGACAGATTCACATTCAATGATCTCACAGGAGCCAGAATGTCAATTTCTTAGTTTATGGTGAGAAATGTACCCATTAAGCCATCCAGCATAAGACAGTGGCTGACCGGAAAAACCACTCCCTGTCAGAAAGCAGCACGGAAGCCAGAGCATACACACGTGGTCTCTTGGAGGGGAAATTCAGTAAAGGAGTCGGTGGATGCATTGCTAAGATTTGATAGGCTGATGAGTCTAGCACCATCTCAGGGATCTCACAGCCAAACCCACCAAATGACACCCTCAGCAGAGGCAGCAGCCTCTCCATGAACATTGCTGTGACAAACCACAAATTCCTTCTCCTCCAGATTGCCTTCTCTGTCCTCTGTTCAGTCCATGCCCTCTCTGTGATCACAGTCTATCCCCAGGCAAGAGGACGTGAACATTGGGTATCCATTTACTTGACCATAATTACAATTCAGTCCTCCTTCCAAGATCACATTTTAATTGCATTTTACATATTTTTAAAATTCTTCACTTAAAAAATGATTGCTCTCTTGGTCCAGTCCTATAGATTTTACTAGTTGGTCTCTCCGAGGTCAATCCTATTTTCCTTCTCTCCAAATCAGGATGTGTGCCCACATACAGACTAGAATACTTAACAGGAGAATGAAGAATACAAAACAGAGCTCTGTCATCTCCAGCCCAGGATCATTGGATACTCCATTTTCGTGCTGAATCTGCCTGGCTGTTTGCTTTTTAAGTTTAAAGTGTAAATGCCAACCTGCTTTTCTCTGAGTTCTCTCTGAATCAGTCCTTTGTTTGGTCAGTTCACAAGGTACACATTAGCTGCCAGGCATGATTAGGCTCTGAGGTAACAGTGATTAAGAGGTAGGGAAATGAGCAGAGGCCACCAACACAGAATTTAAAAAAGAAAAAGAAAAAATAGGAGGGCGGGGATGTTTCATGCTTATATCAGACACCAGTTTCTCAAACTGAAAGAGCCAACAAAACGTTACACTGAATTTAACACAGGCATATCCCATGACTGGTCAGAAATAAACATAGACGTTTTACTCATAATGCTAATTAGGATCTCACAAGTGACTGATTCTAAATTAGAAAGGTTTATTCAACCTCACACAGTGGGAATGTATTGCATGGCTATTCTAGTTCCCAGGAGAAAATAAAATAACAGAAAGTCGCTGTAAAAGGTCATTTATGAGGAAATCCCAAACTTCCATTTCACACCTTTATAAGAAGCACCAAATATATCCCAAATTAAGCCCAGGTAGAAAACAACTCAGACTCTGTTTTGAATTTTTTTTTTAAACTACAGAGAGTCCTATTTATATTTTCCCTGAGCACTTGAAAGACTTGATTTTCCCTTACCGTGAGAAAGCAAAAGAAACTGAGAAAAGCAGAAAACCTGTGGATAAACACCTAAACCATCGTTCCCACAATGACCGTGCCTGGCTGCATTTTCTTCACTATCATACTGTTTAAATGGATCACCCCAATCTCAATCCATATCAAATAAAACTATACATATTTAGGAATATAATATCTAAATGCACTATTTCCAGAAATGGAATACACCATTTCTCCCAGAATTCTCTTCTAGTTCCATTTTTCATTTATATTCAGGTATTAAAGTATCCTTCCCTAACTCTTCCCAGTAATTATTTTATTATTAACACATTGATTTATTCAGAAAATGCTTCATCCATAGGCGAATCATGTGAGGAAGTCAAAAAAATTTTAAATAAGATACTCTTGGGGTCATTAAAGTGTCTATGGGTAAAACAAAGCTGAGGAATTGTTTTGCTTTCTACAGAATCAAGTTGACCTCTCATTTAGCCTACACTAATCATTAAACCTTAAGAAAATATTCCAAAAGAGAACTTACTGATTTTTTTCTAATTGTGGAATAGGTCCAGACTCTTTCTGCATACTAATTTATTTATACCATATTCATACTTGAGGCTTCAGATAGCCAGAAAATTCCCGTAAGTGCTCTGCTCTGTTTCCTATTCACTCTTCATGGTTTCTTGAATCCACGAGTGTGAAGAGGTGCTGTTAAGCCAGGAAGATTGGCCTAGCCAAGGTCCCTCAAAAAGGAATGTGCAAATCTGGGAACACATTCCAGGATTTCTAGCTACCAGTTCAGGGCCTGATGTATAAGAAATAGCCAGAAATTTCAAGTTTCTTGAGAATCACAGATTCTCAGCCAATCCCCTAAGGAGCTCTCTGAAAAGGAAATAGTTCATAAAGCAATTCTCTGTGCAGTAAAGGATTATGTCACTCCCATGCTTTGAACGCTCTAATGGATTCCCATCACAATTAGAATCAAATCCAAAGCCACACAAGATGGGCCCTTGGCTGCCTCACTGACCCCATTTCCTCCCACTTTCTCCCTCACTCATGCTGCTCCAGCCACAGCGGACTCCTTGTTGATCCTTGGACTTGCCAAGTATATTCCTGACTCAGGGCCTTCCCACTTCCTCCTCTTTCTGGAATCCTCTTCATCTACAAGAGCTAGATGGTTCATCCTCTCCACTCACACCATTACATATTTATTTATCCATATTATTGTCTGCTTCCTTTCTGGAATGTAAATTTCAGGGGATCAGGAGCACTTTCTGTGTTGTTCACAGAATAACATATCCCTTGGGTTCAGAACATAGTAGGTGTTCAATAAATATGCATTGACCGAATGTCTAAATAGCAAGTTATCTAACTATATTTTCTAACTTATTTTTTAAGAATAACAAAGAGCACCTGTTTGTGTTCCCCATTATATTCCTACTGCCTACCACAGTGACTAGCAGATATAATCACCACATGTGCTAGGATGCAACACTGCAAAAGAAAATTAAAGTCCACAATGTCCTTATGAACTTTATATTCCACCAACTTGACACAAACACACACACACACACACACACACACACACACACACAAACAAATATACAAATAAATATGCAAGAAAACACTAGGAAGAGAAAAATGGCAGGATCTCGTGTTGCAAAGTAGCTGAGGCAAATACTTTACATTAGATGGAACCCTGAAGACTTGACATTCAAACTGAGTCCTGACTTGGGTCAAATCATGAGGAAGCACAAAACAAGCCCAAATCAAGGGCATTCTATGAGATAACTGGCCAAATCATTTAAATGCTCAGACAAGGAAAGTTAGGAAAGACTGAGGACTTATTCCATATTCAAAGAGGCTGGTGAGAGACACGGTAACTTGGGGGAAATGTGATCCTGAATTAGAGCTTTTGCTATAAAAAAAAAGTTGTTACTGGTGAAATTAATCAACATGACTGGGATCTCTTGGCAGGGAAACATGGGGATTCTTTGTATCAGTCTTGTAACTTTTCTGTAGGTTCAAATTGTTTGGAATAAAGATAAATGTTCTCCGTGAGGGGAAAATAATTGAGGCAGAGAAAAGTTAAATAACTTTCCCGAATACCCATAGTTTGTAACAAAGCCTGGATGTGAACCCAGGCAGTCTAGCTCCAAACTATGAAATTTTCAACCACTATGCGTGTTATTTCTATCAAATAGGACATATAAATGTTTAGCACAATGCCTTATGCAAAGTAAGCTCTCAAGTGATACCCTTATTATTAAAAATGAATACACTGTAAACAAAGAAACAGAGTCTTGCATGAGAAAAAGGCACAAGCCATGTTAAGATGTATGGTAAGAAAATTCCACACAAAGGCAACAGATAGTACAAAGACCCTAGGGTGAGCACAAACTTGGCATGCTGGAGGAAAAAGGCTGATGTGTATGTAACATAATGAGTTAAGGGGGGGGGGGGGGGGGCAAGGTCTGAGATGAAATCAGAAACAGATTCAGGTCAGATCCTATAGAGAGGTGTAAGATAGGGAAAAAAGAGTGTTATTAGAAATGTAGGGTAGGTGTTATGGACAGAATCGTGCTCCCCAAAATTCATGCTAAAGTCCTAATCCCCAATAACTCAGAAAGTGACTATATTAGCAAGATCAGAAAGATGCTGGGGTAGGCCCTGGACCATCCTTCTGCCCACAAACAGACCAATTAAGCAACAATTCATGAACAAATGTTCTTTATGGGAAATCTAGAAATTAAGTGAAAGGCTCTTGAATGCTAGGCAATCACGAAAACAGATTTATTGATGTCAGTAAGGAGATTCAGGACACTTTCTTCCTGGAGTTGCTTCCCCTGGTGCCATGTCACATGGTCAAAAGGAGATCTCCCGGCTCCCGGCTTCTCCCGGGTAAAGTAGAGGTTGGTTTGCCTATCCAGTACTCTTTTTTGAGGGGCCTCCCCAGTAAACTGACCTACCAGTGTTGGAGCTTAGACCCAATTTTAAAATGTGCTAAGGACTTGAGTAGAAATTTTTCCAAAGAAGACTTACAAATGACCAACGGGTATATGAAAAAATACTTAGTCACTAACCATAAGGGAAATGCAAATCAAAACCACAATGAGATATCACCCAACACCTGTTAGGACAGTTATCATCAAAAAAAAAAAAAATCCAAGAACTTAACAAGTTTTGGTGAGGATGTGCAGAAAATAAAACTCTTACATACTATTAGTGGGAATGCAAATGGTACAGCCACTATAGAAAACTGTATGGGGGTTCTTCAACTAAATAAAAATAGAACTACTATATCATCCAACCATCCCACTTCTGGGCATATATCCAAATGAATTGAAATCAGGTTTTCACTGATATATTTGTACTATATGTCCAATGCAGCACTATTCGCATTAGCTAGGATGAGGAAACAACCTAAATTTTGATCAGCATATGAATAAATAAAGAAAATGAGATACAAACATAAAATGAAATAATATTCAGCTCTAAAAACAGGAAATTGTGCACTATGTGGCAACAGGGATGGACTTTGAGGACATTATGCTAAGTGAGCTAAGCCACACACAGAAAGATAAGCAAGTACTACAGGATTCCACTTAAATGAAGTACCTAAAATAATCAAATTCATAAAAATCAGAGACCAAAATGCTGGGGACTGCAGGAGGGCAAAATGGGGAGTTATTTATCAGGAGGCATCAAGTTTCAGTTTTACAATATTGGGCCTATATGCAATAATCACTTATTGGACACTTAAAATCTGTTAATAGATCTCATGTTAAGTTTTTATCTCAAAATAATAAACAAACAAACAAACAAGATGTGGCTATATTTGGACACAAAGTCTTTAAAGAGACAATTAAAGTAAAATGAAGTCATTAAGATGGGCCTTCAACCAATATGATTACTGTCCTTATAATAAGAGGAAATTAGGGCACAGACACACACAGAGGAATGATTATGTCAAGACACAAAGAGAAGACAGCCTCCTACAAGCCAAGGAGGGAGACCACAGAAGAAGTCAACCCTGCTGACACCTTGATCTCAGACTTCTAACACCCAAAATTGCAAGAAGATTAATTTCTGTTATTTAGGTCACCCTGTCTGTGGTAATTTGTAACAGCAGCCCTAGCAAATTCATACAGCAGGTTTCAAGCAGTTGCAGTGACATGATGCAGTGATCCAGGCAGAAGATGCTGGTGGCTGGTCTAGGGTGATAGCACTGTAGAGGAAGAGAAGTGATTGGATTCAAGACTTTAGAGGTGAGATGAACATTGAGAGGGGAGAGAAAGAGAGGAACATGGGTGGCAAGATTTTAATGTGAATAACTTGGTGGAAAGTGATGCCACAAAGATGGAGACAACTGGGGGAGAAGTTCTGTTTTGAACGTCTCAGATTTGAGATGCCTATTAGACATCCACGTGCAGACGTCAGGTAGGCAGCTGACTATATGAATCTGGAATTCTGGGAGAAAGTCAGAGCCCGATATAAACCTGGGCATCTTTGCCACATGGGAGATATTTAAAGCCAAAGTACTGGATAAGATTATCTAAGGAGAAGCCATACATAGATAAAACATGAGAACCCTGGCCCAATTCCTGCAGCATACCAATATTTAAAGTTTAACAAAGGAGTAAGTACATCAGACTAAAAAGCAGTTAAAAGTGATGCAAGAGGAAAACTAGCAGAGTGGTATCCAGGAAGCGAGAAAAGGAAAGTGTCTTATGGAGAGATAGGGCAGATGTCAAGAGGTCTGGAAATATGAGCACTCCTGATCACCACTGGTTTTGGCAGCATGGAGATTACTGCTGCCTTTGAGAGAAGACTAGTCTTAATCACATAGTAAAGACAGAGTCCAATTAGAAAGGGTTGAAGAAGGGAATGAGAAGTATGAAAGTAAAATCATTTACTTTAGACGATTATTTCAAGTTTCACTGTAAAGGGGAGCACTCACTGGGAATTTCAGAGGGATGTGGAAATACGTTCCCACGTAAACTAAATTGGAGGGTTTCTTAACATATGTACCATTAAAATTATGATGTTGTACCATGCAGAATTAAACTCTTCATTCATTCTATAAAAGTCTGTAGGAAATCATAAATGCAGATCACAGGTTAGTAAACTGTAATATATAACAGGAAAAATAGAAATATAGAGTTTCTTGGATACTAAATTCTTATAAGTTCTTAGGTAAATTTCCTCTCAAATGCTTTGGTAACTAAGAATCGTAACTTACACAATAGCTATTAATAAGAAAGAAACATTACTTATCAACAGAATTAATAAATCCAATCAAATATTAACAGTATTAAATGGGAAATTAAGGAAAACTAATGGTCAGAATTTTAATAGCTATATCATACCATGTTCCAGAAAGAACAACCTTCTTAGGCAACTTACAGAAATATACATGGAACAGGGAGAAACTTAGCATGTCTGACTCCATATTGCTTCTATTTCCTTTGTTGCTGTGATGTATAGCTTAGAAAGTTCTGTTTAACCCTGCACATTGGCATGTTACAGCTAACATTTGCAAATACCACTCTTTACCCCAAACCTACTTCACCCAAGGAGATAAGACAGGTACATACAGAACTACCTATGCTATGTTTAAGATTTACAGGAATGACATGACCAGATGCTGTACGCAAAGATCAACTAAGGATGAAGAAGATACATGACCTTCCTTAGATGCCTACAGATGTCAGTCACCTTTTGAATCTAACCCCGTCCTGCTTCTCCCTTTCACTGACAAAAGAAGCCCAAATTTCATACTGACGGGAGATACTTCTTTGGGACGATAGTCCACTATCTCCTCGATTTGCTGGCTTTCCAAATAAAGTTGCTTTCCTTACCCCAATATCTTGCCTCTCAACTTACCAGCCTGTCATACGGAGAGCAGAACGAGCTCAGACTTGGTTACACATACATAATTATAAAATACCTAAATAAACAAGGAAACTTAAGGTTAAGGAATGAATCGGGAGTGGAGGCAAGACTTCTCATGGTATATCTTTTATTTTCTTTTGATTTTTGAACTATGCAAATGTATTAACTATCCAGAAAATTAAATTTTTAAATTTCAATTTAAATTTGAGTTTCAATTCAAAGCTGAGGAGACAGATAACTGGACAGATGCCAGCAGACAGGCTTGCAGATGGCATTTAAGATCTGCTTTAGGTCATATCAGAGGGGAGCCAGAAAGGTATAAGCTCTATGCCAGCTGGGTAGAGACAGAGTCTAAATACATAAAGGGGAAGTCAGTGATCAAGGACCAATCAAATACTTAAGAAATTTTTCAGGATAGGGAAAGGGGGCTTAATTATATCAGGAGATGATGCAAGCAGGCAGATATGTATAAAAGAACAATGTTCTATGAGCATCTACTGTGGGACAAGGCCACTTTGGCCCATGCTTTGATTACAATGGTATTCTCAGAGAATAAAGACCAATTTGGGACATGTTAGATTACTCTCTGGAAGAAAAAGAAAATGAGTTCTTCCAAAACTAGAAGTTAATGATGACAACAGGGCTAGTTCCTCTCAAACTTGCTGGAGGCTTGAGGCCTAGATATGGCATGTCTTTCAAGAGGTATATCAGTCAGATACAAGCTGTATTCTGAATGTGGTGGTCCCTCTATTCTCACCACCAGGATAAATTATTGTTATCAGTTTTGTTGCTGTTTTACCCAGTATTTTGTTGGCCTTCCTTGGTGGGTCACTTTTGACCCTCTGACTGTTTAATTGCTTTATGTGCCTTACTGATATCTTTATATATCTCAGGACCTCAAACTCAAAACTGTCAAATTAAATGAATTTACTCTCCCAATCACCATCTTCCCCTTTACTATTTTTTTTAATTAATAGACTTTATTTTTATAGAGCAGTTGTAGGTTTATAGAAAACTTGAGCAGAGTGTAGAGTTCCTCTAATCTCCCTCCCCTGCCCCCCACCAGGGGGCTTCTTCCTCTTTAGCATCTTGCATCAGTAGGGCACATTTGTTACAACTGAGGGGCCAGCATTAATACATTATTAATAATTAAAGCCCATAGTTCACATTAGGGTTCATTTTTGGTGTTGTACCTTCTATGGGTATTGACGAATGTATCATTACAGGCACCCACCATTACAGCATCATACAGTAGAGTTTCATTGCACTAAAAATGCCCTGTGCTTCACTGACTCATCCCTCTCTCCCTCCATTCCTGGCAACCACTGGTTTGGTTATTGTCTCCATAGTTTGCCTTTTTCAGAATGTCATATACTTGGAATCATACAGTACATACCTGTGGCATAATAAGGAATATATTTGGTCTTTGTTCCCCCTGGGTTCCCGGCACACAAGCTCCTAAAACCCCTGGAATCTCAGAAGGAATAATAATGTCATCTGCATGCTAATGAGGTAATTGGTAACATGGGTCCCTAAAGGACTTCTGGATAGTGGCTGGTTGCCAGAAGACCAAGGCACAATTGCAACTTTCAGCCCTACCCCCTGGCTTCCAGGGAGGGTAGGTTAATTCAATCATCAAGGGCCACTGATTTAATCAATCTTGCTTAAGTAATGAAAACTCCATAAAAATCCCTAAACAACTGTGTTCAGAGAGCTTCCAAGTCCGTGAACACATTGAGGTGCTGGGAGGGTGGCATGTCTAGTGAGGGCATGAAAGCTGTGCACACAGCAACTGCCCCCATACCTTCTCCTATGGGTTTTCCATTTGGCTGTTCCAAACTTGTATTTTTTATAATAAACCAGTAATAGTAAGTAAAGCACTTTCCTGAGTTCTGTGACTCATTCTAGCAAATTATCAAAACTGAGGAAGGAATGTGGAAATCCCAAATTTATAGCCAGAATTTATATACAGGCATACCTTGGAGATATTGTGGGTTTGGCTCCAGACCACCTCAATAAAGTGAATATTGCAATAAAGCAAGTCAAATGAATTTTTTGGTTTCCCAGTGCATATAAAAGTTATACTTACACTATACTTTAGTCTATTAAGTGCAATAGCATTATGTCTAAAAAACAATGTGCGTACCTTAATTTAAAAATTATTGCTAAAAAATGCTAACAATCATCTGAACTTTCGATGAGTCAAAATGTTTTTGCTGGTGGAAGGTCTTGCCTTGATGTTGATGGTTGTTGACTGATCAGGGTGGTATTGATAAAGGTTGAGTTGGCTATGGCAGTTTCTTTTTTTTATTTTTTAATTGAAGTATAGTTGACATACAGTGTTATATTAATTTCAGGTGTACAATATAGTGATTCAACAACTCTCTACATTATGCTATATTCACGGAAGTCTAGTTACCATCTGTCACCACATGTTACTACAATGTTATTGACTATATTCCATATGCTGTAATTTTTATCCCCCTGATTTATATATTTTATTCTTCAAAAAAAATTTCTTTTAATGTTTATTATTTTTGAGAGAGAGAGAGAGAGAGAGAGAGAGAGAGAGAGACATAGAGAAAGCAGGGGAGGGGCAGAGAGAGAGAGGGAGACACAGAATCAGAAACAGGCTCCAGGCTATGAGCATCAGCACAGAGCCAGATGTGGGGCTCGAACTTGGGAACAGCAAGATCATGACCTGAGCTGAAGTCACCCACTTAACCGACTGAGCCACCCAGGTGCCCCTATATATTTTATAACTAGAAGTTTATACTTCTTAATCCCTTTCACCTCTTTCACCTACCCCCCCCGCCCCACACCAAATCCCTTCCCCTCTGGCAATCACCAGTTTCTTCTCTGTATTTATGATTACATTTTTGTTTTTTGGGTTTTTTTGTTTTGTTTTAGATTCCACATATAAATGAAATTATATAGTATTTGTCTTTCTCTGCCTGATATTTTACTTAGCATAATATCCTGTAGGTTCATCCATGTTTTCTGTCAAAAATGGCAAGATCTCATTCTTTTTTATGGCTGAGTAATGTTCCATTGTGTGTGTGTGTGTGTGTGTGTGTGTGTGTGTGTGTGTGTGAGTGTGTGTGTGTATAAAACCACATCTTCATGATCCATTAATCTCCTGATGAACACTTAAGTTGCTTCCTTATCTTGGCTATCGTAAATAATGCTGTAACAAACATAGGAATGCATATATCTATTTTTTAATTTTTTTTGAATTTTTATTTATTTTTGAGAGAGAGAGAAAGCGTGAGCATGAGTGGGGGAGGGGCAGAGAGAAAGAGGGAGACACAGAATCTGAAGCAGGCTCCAGGCTCTGAGCTGTCAGCACAGAGCCTGATTCAGGGCTCAAACCCACAAACAGCGAGATCGTGACCTGGGCTGAAGTCAGATGATTAACCAACTGAGCCACCCAGGTGCCCCTGCATATATCTTTTTTAATTTGTGTTTTCATTTTCTTTGGGTAAATACCCAGTAGTGGAATTTCTGGATCATATGGTATCTCTTTTTTTAATTTTTTGAGGACCATTCATACTATTTTCCACCGTAATTGCACTGATTTCTATTCCCACCAATAAAGCACAAGTTTTTCCACATTCGCCAACACTTGTTATTTCTTGCCTTGGATATGGTGACATCTTATTGTGGTTTTGATTTGAATTTCCCTGATGATTAGTGATATTGAGCATTTTTTCATGTGTCTGTTGGTTATCTGTATATCTTCTTTGGGAAAATGTCTATTCAGATCCTCAGCCCATTTTTAATGGTATTGTTTTTTGGTGTTGAGTTATACAAGTTCCTTATATATTTGGATATTAACCCTTTATAGGGCATATCATTTGCAAATATTCTCTCTTCGTCAGTGGGTTGTATTTTTATTTTGTTGATGGTTTTCTTCACTGTGCAAAAACTTTTTATTTTAGTGTAGTCACAGTAGTTTATTTTTGCATTTGTTTCCCTTGCCTGAGGAGACATGTCTAGGAAAATGTTGCTAAGGTTGATATCCAAGGGATTACTACCTATATTTTCTCTAAGCATTTTTATAGTTTATTTTTTTAAAAAAATTTTTTAACATTTATTTATTTCCGAGAGACTGAGAGAGACAGAGCACGAGAGAGGGAGGGACAGAAAGAGAGGGAAATTCAGAATCTGAAGCAGGCTCCAGGCTCTGAGCTGTCAGCACAGAGCCTGACGGAGGGCTCGAACTCACAAGCAGTGAGGTCATTACCTGAGCCAAAGTCAGACACTCAACCGACTGAGCTACCCAGGCACCCCAAGGATTTTTATAGTTTCAGGTCTCACATTTAAGTCTTTAATCCATTTGAGTTTGTTTTTGTGAATGGCATAAGAAAGTGGTCCAGTCTCATTCTTTTGCATGTAGCCATCCAGTTTTCCCCATACCATTTATTGAAGAGACTGTCTTTTCCTCATTATATATCCTTGTCTCCTTTGTAGTAGATTAATTGACCACATAAGTGTGGGTTTATTCTGTGTCATTGATTTATGTGTCCATTTTTTGCCAGGACCAAGCTGTTTTTGTTTTTGTTTTTTTGATAGACTTTTTAAAAAAAAAGTTTATTTATATTTATTTTAAGAGAAGGGGATAGGGGCTGGGTGGCTCAATCGGTTAAGTGTCCGATTTCAGCTCAGGTCATGATCTTGCCGTTCCCACGTTTGAGCCCCACATCGGGCTCTGTGCTGATGCTCAGAGCCTGGAGTCTGTTTCATATTCTGTGTCTCCCTCTCTCTCTCTGCCCCTCTCCCACTTGTGCTCTCTCTCTCTCGTGCAAAAAATAAATAAACATTAAAAAAAATTTAAGAGAGAGAGAGAGAGAGAGAGCAAGCAGGGGAGGGGCAGAGAGAGAGGGAGAGAGAAAGAGTCCCAAGCAGGCTCTGCACCACCAGTACAGAGCTAAAGCAGGGCTCAAACTCACATACCATGAGATCATGATCTAAGCAGAAATCAAGAGTCAGACGCTTAACCGACTGGGACACCAGGCATCCCAATACTGTTTTGATCACTATAGCTTTGTAGTATATCTTGAAATATGGGATTGTGATACCTGCAGGTTTGTTCTTCTTTCTCAAGATTGCTTTGGCTATTCAGGGATTGTATGGTATATGATTATTTTGTAAGAAACTGCCAAGCTGTCTTCCAAAGTGGCTTCACCATTTTGTATTCCCACTAGCAATGAATGAGAGTTCTTGATTCTTCACATCCTTACCAGCTTTTGGTGGGGTTGGTGCTGGATTTGGGTTATTCTAATAGGTGTGTAGTGATATCTTATTGTTGGCTTAATGTGCAATTCCCTAATGACAATTGATTTGAGTATTTTTCATATACTTATTTACCATCTGTGTATCTTCTTTTGTGAGATGTTTTCATATCTTTTACCCAGTTTTTAATTAGGTTATTTTCCTATCGCTAAGTTTTTGGAGATCAGTCTTTTTATCTGATATGTGTTTTGCAAATATTCTCTCCCATTATGCAGTGTACCTTTCATTCTTTTTTTTTTAAATTTTTCTTTTAATGTTTATTTTTTTTGAGAGAGAGAGACAGAACACAAATGGAGAAGGGGCAGGAAGAGAGGGAGACAGAGAATCTGAAGAAGGCTCCAGGCTCTGGGCTGTTAGCACAGAGCCTGATGCAGGACTTGAAATCATGAACCACAAGATCATGACCTGAGCTGAAGTTGGACGCCTAACTGACTGAGCCACCCAGCAGCTGTCCCCCTTTTAATTCTCTTAATCCTATTTGTTATTAATGAGATAAGCATCATCCCATGGGAAACTGAGGCTCAAAACCCATTATTTTCTTAACGTTTATTTTTGAGAGACAAAGAGAGACAGAGCATGAGCAGGGGAGGGGCAGAGAGAGAGGGAGACACAGAATCCAAAGCAGACTCCAGGCTCTGAGCTGTCAGTACAGAGCCTGACGTGAGGCTTGAAGTTGGGAATGGCAAGATCATGACCTGAGCCAAAGTCAGACTCTCAACAAACTGAGCCACCCAGTCACCCCTCAAAAACCATTATTCTTAATGAATTATTTTCTCAATGTATGGATACATTTTGTCAATTTTATCTCTAGAAAATGTTAGACTTATGTCCACTACCAATACCTTATAGCGCCTTATTGAGTTATAATAACTGTCTCCTGGAACTTCAAGATTTCAGCCTGTCAAGAACTTTGAAGGCTAGGAGATTTTGCCCCACTTACAAATTAACAAGTTAATTTGCTACAGTTTAATGGTTGCTGTCAAAAGACATGAGGCTCCCAGGTCAGGAACAAAGGACTTCACAACTCACAGCACAGCAAACTCTATGAGTTTCATGTTTATATCAGGTCTCTTGATCCCTATGTCCCATAGTAAAGATGCCCAGCAGTCCAGATGAATGCTGAATACACAGTAAATTTGTATCACACTGAGGAACTCTGAGTTTAAGAAACTCCAATCTCTTACATCTCAATCTCCCTTAAAAATCTTCCCTCTGCCTCTGACTTCCAAGGACATTCTTGGAAAAAAACCAAAAGCTTTCAATGTCTTTGCTCAGAAGTTGTGCAGAAATGTGGGACCCATGAAGAATTTTCTCCCAAAATAATCTTTCATCACTCATGGTGGACCGTCAGAGTAAGAATTCAATTTTTAAAATTTCTTAACAAAAATATCTTTTATAATTCCCTATTTCCTAAACAAAATATAAACTCCTTAGCAGAGCATTCAAGGCCCTTCAACACCAATCTCCCAATCTCCCCTTCCACTCTTATATTCCTAAGACTTCCAGGGGCACCTGGGTGGCTCAGTCAGTTGAGCTTCTGACTTCAGCGTAGGTCATGATCTCGCAGTTTCAGAGTTTGAGCCCTGCGTCGGACCCTGTGCTGACAGCTGGAGCCTGCTTCAGATTCTGTGTCTCTGTCTGTCTCTGTCCTTCCCCTACTTGAACTCTGACTCTCTCTTTCTCTCAAAAGTAAATGAACATTTAAAAAATTTTTAAAAAAAGACTTCCCAACTGGTACCACCTATGTCAACCAATATGGATTTTTCTTCCTTTTTCCTGTTTTTATCAGCTCTATCCTTTTATTCCTCCCATTCTCCCTGTCCCAAGTGCTCTCCCATGTCAACAACTCAATCATACAATCAGATCTGTTCAATTCTGAATTCAAATGATACCTCTCACATGAGGCTTTTTTTTTTAATAGATCTCTTCGTTCTCTTGAACTCTTATAGCATACCCCCCACCATAAGTCAATTTAAACATTCTCCATTAAACTTAGTTGTCTATTTGTATTTTCTCTCTACTAGCATGCAAGTAACCAGGGTCTAGATTTCTTCAACGTTGTGTCTGTATTACCATGAACTGTGTCAACCACATACTGAATGAATGGAAGAGTAAATAAATGTTCTGATTTTTGTTTTTTCCCTCAGGGATTTCTAAGGAGATACAAGGGTATGATAAAACAACCATCTTTTATCAATAAAACAACTGTTCCCCAAATCACCAACTTCTTCTCATCATCACCATAATTAGAGATATTTTTTAGACTTTCTAGTTGTTTTGGCACAAAACTCAGTGTTTCCTTTTATTAAATTTGCTGTAATATTTTAACCTAATGTGAAAGTGGCAAAGCAAAACCAAAAACTGCATTCTGACTTGTCAACATCCCTCTATTTAATCCCTTTTATCTCCTAACTGAAATCCTTCACCAACTTTCCTATTTGACATCCTTCGAGTGCTTTCATGTTACCATTGCTTATCCTGAAGTCACCTTGCACGACCCAGCCCTCCCACAAGGAGAGCAGGTTCCAATTAAGCTAACAGACAGCAGGTTGAAAACAGTGTCCACTGACATCAGAATAACACGTTTTCAAGAATGAAAGGCTCACAACTTTTTTTCCCCAGAAACAGTAACACACAAGGCAGCTCAGCTTGCAAAGAAGTCTGCATCAGAGACTGTGAAGCAAACTGGCAAAAAAAAAAAAAAAAAGTGGAGGGGGGGGGAGGGGATGAGCACAGGGAGTGGATGCTGAGCTATCCAAAGAGACAGAGGTACAAGTCAAATGCTCTTGGCAAAAGCATGGGCTTTGCTTCAGAGTCCTGAGTTGAAAAGTAAGAATGTGCTTCGTACCATCTCAGAGAACTTTGTTCTTTTGTCTAGTCAACAAATATTTTTAAGTGCCCATAAAGTGTTAGATTCTGGGTATGATAGTCAGTAGAGCAAATATAGTCTCAGCTCTGGTAAAGTTTACAATCTAGCAGTGCATAAACACAAAGCAAATAAACCAACAAATCAGTTTGTACTTACAAATTATAATGAGTGCTATGAAGGAAAAAGACAGGTGTCGAAAGCATCAATGACAATAAGAGCCCTACTTTGAAGAAACCTGTTGGGAGGTCATGAGTTAGTTAATATGAAAACTAAGGAGCCAACTATACAAAGAGTGTGGGTGACATGACCAGAGAGAGGACATGATCAGAGAGAGGAAAAGGTGTTTTGCTTCATTCTTTTTTTATATATATTTATTCATTTATGAGAGACAGCACAAGCAGGGTAGGGGCAGAGAGAGGGAGACACAGAATCCAAAGCAGGCTCCAGGCTCTGAGCTGTCAGCACAAAGCCCAATGCAGGGCTCGAACTCACGGACTGTGAGATCATGACCTGAGCTGAGTCGGATGCTTAACAGACTGAGCCCTCAGGCGCCCCTGTTTTGCTTCATTTTTAAGATGGGTGCTCTTGTGAGAGTTTATTACAGTATATGTGCAGCCGAAGTGAGCACATGAAAGTTTATACACAAAGTGCTTGGCACAGAACTGGCCCTTCGTAAATTCTCATACGTGATCATTCTTGTTATTGCTATGGCTATTGACCATATATACCTGGTAGCCATGTATAAAAGCCTACAGACCACTGAGAGATCTTTTAAACCCTAGCAGACACTCAAAAAATAAGCATTAGTAGTTACATCTTTAATCTAGAAGAAAACATATATCAAAAATTTTGTAAAACATAGAGACAAATCTCATGAGAAGTTTAGTATCTTTTTTCTCTTCTTTCTTTGATTAGTCCTTCATCTGGATTTCTGTATTATGACAAAACCTTACTAATTCATATGCTGATAATTAGGGATTTCACATTTGTTCTGCGAAGCAAATAAATAATGCAATCAAAATGTAAGGGGCAAAATGCTAATTTAATTCAGGAAACCTGTTGTTTTCGGGCAGCTTTAACCACATACATTTGCATACAATTAATGTGCTGATTACAAATGACTTGAATTTTCTCATTAAAGCAAAGCTAGTTAAGATCTTACTCTGTAACACTTAGCCTTTGTAAACTTAGATTTCTTGTCAAAGTTTGCCATAAATAAGGCATGCCATTAACTCTCATTTTTTTCTTCAGTTGGTCCAAATTAGTTTTCTGTATGGCCAGTCTTAAACTGACCTGCTTTCCTTGAGTAGCTTTTCGTAATTTATATGTTGCATTTCCCAGAAGTTAGTGGATCTAATTAAGGTGGACTCCTTTATGGTTAAATAATCTTTGTAATAGTTACAATTTGATAAAGATTGAAAGGGTGTTTGAGATGTAATTTTCCTTTCTTTATTATTCTGCCAAATCTTCCTTTCTATAATCCTCAACACTATCCCCACATCTCTGATTCCATATGCCCAGAGGCCCATAAGGGTCCCATATGATTTCCTACATACTTAAAAAAAAGTTGTCTTTGTTCTCTGCCTCATGGGATAAGAGGAGTTATTAGAAAAGTTGTGCAAGTTTTAGCACACAGATCCTGAAGTCAGGCCTCCCATTAGACAAAAGGCTTCAAACTTGTTCCTGTATGACTAATGTGTTTTATTCATCTTCAATGATAATCTTGATGCCCCATAGGAGGGATGGTTTCAGATCATCTCTAGAATGAGTTTTATTTAGACCATTTCATAAAATATTTTAAAATTTCCAAGATCATCATTAGACAAGTTTGGGTCACAGTTAAAGAATTAAAATAATAATAATAATAAATGTCATAATACTCATATATATCAAATGAAGATGTGTTAAAGATTTTATTTAATTCGTCATTAATGAAGCAGTTGATACGAAGTTACAAGTGATTTCAGGGAGCCTAGGTGGCTCAGTCGGTTGAGCGCCGGGCTTCCGCTCAGGTCAACATCTCACGATTTGTCATGATTTCATGGTTCGTAGGTTCGAGCCCTGCTCTGTGCTGATAGCTCAGAGCTTTGAGCCTGCTTCGGATTCTGTGTCTCCCTCTCTCTCTGCCCCTTCCCTGCTCATGCTCTCTCTCTCTCTCTATCTCCCCAAAATAAATAAACATTAAAAAAAAAGTTATAAGTGATTTAATGAAGACTCTAAAGACAGTCTGTAGGTCAAGAATATTGAAAGGAATGTGCAAATGAAGGCATAGTTAGCTACTTCAGGAGTGAGAGAGAAGTCAATTGAAATCTCTATTGTGCTTAATTTATTTTCATGCCTAAAACAAGAATTATTATTCATTGCTATCAATTGTCTACAATTTACAGGATTGTAAAGTAGCTCAAAGGCAATAAAAGGCCCAGAGCCTCCATAAAATCAAAACTGGTTAACCCAACCCAGTAAGGAAAGACCTAACCTAAGCAGAGTTTTCCATTGGAGCACTGAAGTTTTTCCATTGTAGGGAAAATTTTTCCCTACAGTGCAAATGACACATATTATTCCACTGTTATTCCCATATCTGTTCATCCACAAATGTATATTGAAATATTCCTGTATGCCAGACAGAATGCTAATCTCAGGAGACTAAGACATGAATCATTCATGGTTCCTACCCTCAAAAAGCTTAAAATATATGTGAAAACAAATGAGGGCAAAAAAAGTCCCAGGGGGCTTATAATAAAGGTTTATACAGAACACAGCGGAGACAGAAATAATAAGTAAACTTCAGACTAAAAGAATCTTCTTCAGAGACCCTAGCCAGCCAAAGATAAAAGACCTTAAAAATACCGACATTGAGGATTCCCCAAGAAACAGGCTTACCTGACTCCTGCCACCATGCCCATGGTCCACAGTGCAGAATGTACCCTATTCTCTGAGAATCTGCCATCAGTGTTTAGTGCTGCCACCTTAACACGAGCAGACAGGCAAAAATCCCCAAATGATTAAAGAAAGCCTCTCGACAAATAACCAACTCCACAGGGAGGTGAAAACCGTAAAAAACTACGATTCATATAGTCAGAAAGTGTACTGCCCTTGAAATATGAACAAAATGTTACAAATAAAGGGACAACCAAAGAATAAGAAAGAGCCCTTGAAAAAATAAAAATCTTTGCAGAAACAAAATACTTAGGAAGAAGGTAAGAAGATATTCAGGAAATCTCTAACATAGAGCAAACGATAAAGGGATAGATAAGAGAGAAAAGAACACTGGAGAATTGATCAAAGAAGCCCAATGTTCAAATAGTGGACATTTCAGAAAGAATGAACAGAGAAAATGGAGGAAAGGAAACCATCAAATAAATGTAAGAGCATTTCCTATATTGAAAGCATCTGTAGAGAGTCCAGAAAAAAACAAAAGAGGTACAAATATATTAGTATCAGGCACACTGTGAGAAAGTGTAGAACACTGTGGACCAATCTACGTTCCTAAAAAGCAACTGGAGAGAAAAAAAAAATTTCTTTAAGTTCAAATTTACTTTGAAAGAGAGAGAGAGAGAGAGCTGGGAAGGGATAGAGAAAAAAAGAGAGAGAGAGAGAGAGAGAGAGAGAGAGAGAGAATCCCAAACAGGCTCCACACTGCCAGTGCAGAGCCCGATGCAAGGCTCAAACTCATGAACCATAAGAACATGACCTGAGCCTAATCTAGAGTCAGCTGCTTAACTGACTGAGCCACCTAGGCATCCCAGAGAGTAGAAAATTTTAATTAAAATATAAATAAGATTAAGTCACATGCAAAAGATGAGGAATTAGCATAGCTTTGGATTTCTTAGCTTCAAAATTCTAAAAGTGATTTCTGACTCAGAATTCTATATACAGCCACACCACCAATTAAGTGTGCTGATAGACTGCACACATTTTTAGACATGCAAGTACCCAAAATATTTACACACACACACACACACACACACACACACACACACACCCATGCATCCTTTCTCCGGAAATGACTGGGAGTATTCTACGCAAATGAGGGTGTGGAAACAGGGAATCCACCTCAAGGGTGAGGCAGAGGAAATCCTGAGTGATGAAGAGAGATTCCAGAAGGACAGCTGTGTGCCAGGTGTGGGTCAGAGCCAGCCCAAACCAGAGCAGGTCAGAAGGCTCCAGGAGAGAAGTCTGCAAAAGGTGAAATTGATAGAATCCCTGATGTGTTTGAACACAGTGAGAGCAGATTTAGACAACAGAGGACGGGTTAAATAAATACACAGAAGACTGGGCAAATGAGGGAAAGAAAAAATGTTAACTCCAGGAAGTAGAAAAAGGTGTGTGGCAAAGGAAATACCATGTCATTCACCTATGCATGATATTTGACAGTTATAGTTGTGTGACACCAAAATTAATATATAACTATATTGGAAAGGAAGGGCTTGGAGTACATGTGTGAAGGATGGTGTTAGAGAGAAATCTTCATCTTTCATAGAACAGAAATGATCAACAGGTGTTGCTGACAATGGAAAAATCAGAGAATAGTATGTTTTGCAGGGATACAAAGAATACAAAGATAAAATTAAAGCATATTGCCTTGGGGAACTATTTGGCTATTTAAACTGAGATTTTTACCAAATTTTACATTTTGGTAAAAATATAAACTAAATTAAAAAAATTTTTGGTGTTTCTTTATTTTTGAGAGAGACAGAGACAGAGAGAGGCAGAGAATGAGCAGGGGAGGGGCAGAGAGAAAGGGAGACACAGAATCCGAAGCAGGCTCCAGGCTCTGAGCTGTCAGCACAGAGCCTGATGTGGGGCTTGAACCCACAAACTGTGGATCATGACCTGAGCTGAAGTCGGACACTCAACCGACTGAGCCACCCAGGAGCCCCTAAACTAAATTTTTAGCAAGTGAATAGGAGTTAAGGATGTAAGGATAAGCACACAAGATTTTTGGATGAATTTGGTGAGAAGGGAAAGGTAGGAGATAAAGAGGTAGGTAAAGAAGGACAAGAGCTTTATGTTTGTTAAATATCAATGAGAGGCTCGAGCATGTACACCAGGTGCAACATTAGGGTCAGAAAATGAGAGATTGAAAATACAAATGAGAGAGGAAACAATGAGAGAACAGGGTCCTGGCCTTGACAGAGGTGAAGAGCTGACCCACAGAGCACAACCTTTGCACAGGAGAGGAGACACCTCTTCTTCTGAAACTCTAGTAAAGGAGGGAAGGTGCATGTGGATAAAGACAAAAATGAAGTGATGTCAGCAGTCAGGAGAAGGGGATACACAGCATTCTAATGCTAAATTCTCAAGACCCAGTGTTACTAGACATTTGAGACATTCTTCCTAGTTTTCAAGATCAGTCTCCAGTATTTATGTTTTTAAAGTTCATGGGGTGGGGTTGCCTGGGTGGCTCAGTCAGTTAAGCATCTGAGTCTTGATTTCGGCTCAGGTCATGATCTTACAGTTTGTGAGTTGGAGTTCCACACTGGGCTCTGCACTGACAGTATTGGACCTGCTTGGGATCCTCTGTCTCCCCCCTCTCTGTTCCTCCCCCACTCGTGCTGTCTCTCTCTCTCTCTCTGTCCATCTCAAAATAAATAAATAACTAAAAACTTAAACATTAAAAGTAAATAAAAGTAAATAAATTTCATGGGTCAATGCACTCAACAATCCCTGGTTTATTTTCTTGCTTCCTTTCAAGTCACTCCTACAACAGCAAATGTGGGCTTGTACTCATGTACACACACACACACACGCACACACACACACACACACACACACACACACACACACACACATCCTTTACTCACTGATAGGCACCTGCTTACTGAGAATGTCTCTTCAGGAAAAACTATGCTGATAGCTTAGCAAAAAGGTTTTTGGTATTTTCTTATAATTAAGAAATTTTTTTCCTATTTGCATCTCTCAAGGAGACTAAGACAATAGCAGTATCGAGTGGTACCTACCAGCTCAGGCCCTGGAAACTCTACACTTAATTTTGGGACTGTAATTCAACAACAGGTTCATCACATTATATTTTCTATGCATTTCTAGTCCTACATGGATCTGGGATGCCATCAACAATGTCCTCACAGGACATTTGGACATCTTCCAAATGATAAATCATAGCCCTGGAGCTCCACCCAGGAACCTCCACCCTCTTCAGTTTCAATTTTTTCACATTAATATACCTTTTATTATGAGCCATTCCTGTTTGCATTTCAAACATAAAAAAGCTAAACTTGATAGAGACTATGATAGAGAATACACAATATGTCAGATACTGTGCTAAACTTTTCACATTCATATATACGTTTACATTCATCAACTTCGGTTACTCTCCTAAGCGCCAAGTACAATATTAGCACCACTTTAAGGAATTTGAAGTGACCATCCAGAATGCAAGCCCATCTTTCTCCCTCCAGAGTCCTGGAACATCAGGTGTACTGCCACTCTGCCTCCCATGGTCCAGGGGCAGAAGAAAGGGCTCAACCCTGCATAATGGTCCACTGGAAAATGTGGCATACATGCTTTCTCCTCTTCACTGCACAGCACTTTTGCTTCAAGTCCTTAATACAGCTAACACTCACTGAGAAGTTATGCAAATACCCCTTCCTGTTACAAAGATCTTTCCTGAATTCTTTAGGGTTTGGAGATGACCATGTGTAGGTGTCTGTTGGTGTATACGCATTTCTGTTTGTATGCCAGAAACTGTTTACATACCACTTTGTCAAATCTGACAATAACACTTTGAGTTATATGTTGTAATCCTTGTGTGTGGAAAAGAAAATTGAGATCCAGACTGGCTCAGTGACGTGCTTGAGACTGTGGGCCAGACAGTTTGGGTGAAAGTGCAATACTGTAGCTGGCAGTAACTCTGGGAAGGGCTGCGTTCCTCCTCCCTGTCTCTCTTCTGCACATGGCCCAGGGGAGTTGGTAATATGTAAATATTTTGTTTATTTTTTTTTAAAAAAAAGGCCATACCCATTCAGGAAATGATAAATGTATACTATTATATAGAGATACACAAAGTGCATGCTATTCCCCATATGATTTAAATGCAGGAATCGATAGGTTAAACCAGCTTACTGTTTTTTATAGTATAAGAACAGACCAAGGATGTTAAGTACTTATAAATATAAGATCATACAATAGTTATTCCTTCCTGAAGCTTATGTTATGCAACACGAGGTTTAATAATCCCACGTGGATGCTGCAGACAGATGTGTCTGGTCCCTTTTAAAAGACAAAGGCATTTCCCTGAACAACTGCATTTCTTTCCTACGAAAGCAGTCATGCTAACCGTGAACTTCCCTGTCTTGCAGTATTCAAAGGACCATCTTTTCTCACAATGAACCAGGAAACAATACTGTTTTCTATGGAAAATTTGTCTCAGAAAATTATTCTGACCTTGAGATGTTTTTGATGTAGAATCAATGTGAAAACTGTCTTTGGGCACTCCCTCTTCAAAAAAATGTTTTGTGAGAAATTTCCATTACCTGAACTGTTTAATTATGGTTTTGACTTTCCTCACATCATACTCTTTGGCTGTTGAAAGGGCCCTTCTTTATTTATTTCAGTTGGAGCAGACAGAAGGACTGGCATAGCACGGGGCCATTTTAATAATAAACCATGCCCTCAGGAGTTAAAAAAAAAGAATAACTCATTTCTCTTAAAATCTTGTAAAACTATATTTTCTTACTAATGCTATCTTGCTATAGATGCCAAATCTACAAATTAAGGACATCAAAACACAGAGAATGTATATCTATGCTATATAATCCATCTTCAGAGAGTTAAGCTCACTTTAATGGACTTTTTTTCTATAAGGAAGATTCTAGAAAATAAGCATCTCTTGTTAGACAATAAAAAAGAATAAAGCTGCATACAGATACCAGCTAAACCCACAACAGACTTTAAAACAAAACAGTTCCACATTCATAATTATGCAAAGCATTCCAAATATGAGGCCGTCACACCCAAGGGAAGCACACAAATTTAAAAATCTCATCACTTGTGTGACTTTTGGAGACTTGCACTCTTCTCCCATTTCATGCTACATCATGTGTTACACTTTCATCAAAGCCAACAGTTTGTTTCATTTAAAATGTCTTCAATGAGCTTAGTGAGAACAGCTGCAATGCAGGTCTCTCTCACACAAATACTACTGAGTATTCCTTTTTGGTCCATTTCCAGTCTAGACTTAATTAACCGGATCTGTAAAAAGTCTGCTCAGCCACCTGTCTCCATGTTCAAAGTTAATTGTTGTTTCTCCCAGGTGAGTATAAGAGTAAGTGAACAACATTAGTGTACTCTTTATAGGGAGAACAAACAAACTATTAACAGTTAAAAAGGAATGAAGGGAGGGAGGGAGAGAGGATGAATGGATGGAAGGAACAGAGGAAAGGAGGAAAGAAAAAGGGTTTTCTATAAGGGTTTGCTCTGGTCTTTTTTTTTTTTTTTCTTTTCATGACTAATCAACATAACAGTTGCATTATTTTTAGCATAAGTCAATTACCCTTGGACAGGAGTCAGGATAGAGACAAAAAGTATCCATTTGCCCTGCTGGCCTCAGTTAATGAAACATAGGAATGAATCTTACACATATTACCTATCATGACATCACTTGGCCAATAAGAAGAGGTAAAGAGCACCCCATTCCCCATTATTTGAATAATCTGACTTCACTACACTATGTTTCAAACTGGTTACAATTCAACAAACTGTTTTCCACAATAAACAAAGACACATGGACAAAAGTCAAAGAACAAATTAAAGAAAACATTTTAGCTGTTAAGACAAACATAAATACACTCTGCTTTAATAAACTCATCAGATGTTCATCCATACAATGCACATAGAATCACCATCAATAATATAGAACTCCCAAGACAAAGCCCTGGAAATCAATTAAAGGAAATGCTGACACTAAATTTACACACATTTTGGATGTACAGCATTAATCCTTTAATTCTCTTTAATTTCACACATCTGGTCCTCTTTTTTCCTGAGGATTTCCATATATAAAGAAATACTCGCTAAGATCAGAAGTTTTGCATTGTTCTCCAAAGCAATACTGTTCCTTTTGAGTTGCTTAGGATGCAACTTTGCAAACACATGCCTCCTGGTTGGGCAACATATTCAGAAGACTGGAAACTCATCACCTCCAGGAGGTATGGTTACAGTTATAAAAACCTAGCAGTGCAAAAACTCCAGTGTCAAAAGCCATTAATTCTAACTCACACTGCCAAACCACTGCTAGCCAAGTATTTGTACACGGCATCCCTGATCACAGGTGTATCAATCACCACCTAAGTATATCCTGTATTGTGAGAAGTTCTTGTCTGTAGAAAAAAAAAAAAAAAACAATCTATATACAAACTAAATGTATGCATCTGTGATCTACTGATTGGGGATGAGATCTAAGGGCCACAGTGCATTTGATATTAATTCCAAGCTTCATCTAGCAACAATCTCATCCTCTCAAGTGAAGTTAGAAAACATTTCCCCCCAAGATCCTGTTAATTTCATTACCTGCTAATGGAAAAAGTGGATAGATTAGGCCTAATTTAAATTAGCTAAATCCCTTTACATTGCTTTTTCAGGGAAATGAGCAAAAAGAAGAACCCCAGTCTGAAATCTATAAAGGTATTCTTCACAGTTTTGTACAGATGGCAGTTTCATCAACAAGAAACAGCGTAGTGCAATGAGGTGTTGGGGTACCTGGTTTCCAGTCCTGGTTTTACCATTCAGTAGCTATGGGGTGTTTGGAAGGTTGTTGAGGTTCTCTGGGCCTTCATTTGTTCACATTTTCCAAATAGAGAACTATGTTTGTTGGTCTTGCTTTGCTTTGTTCCCATAATGGCTTTTAAACTCAGTTATAGAAATGTGTACAAGGCAGAAACATTACATTATAAAACTAATAATGTCAATGGTATTGTTAATGTTCACTTGCAGTTCTATCTCCTATTTTTATCTCATCATTTCCATGTAGGGAACTGGTAACACGTCACCATTGCTATGCAACCTAGACAGTTCAGTGGCACGGGCAAATATGAGCTTGACTGTCCCGTATTAATACCCACTGATGCAATTAATCAAGCTGGAAAAGCTTCCTGGGAAAACAAATGGCTACAAGGGTAAAGTGGCATGGGTCTGCTTCACAATGGTTTCCAGGAGCCCTCTTAGTTGGTGCCAGATGAGTGACCAAATCAGGATTCAGCAAATTTTCCTATAAAAGTCCAGATAAAAAATATTTCAGGATTTGCAGGTCTTTGTCAAAGCTATTCAACTCTGCCATTACTACCCAAAAGTAGGTATAGGCAACATGTAAGTAAATGAGTATGGCTGTATTCCAACGAAACTTTATTTATGGTCGCTGATATGTGAATTTCATATAATTTTTATACATCACAAAATATTATTATTTTCTTAGTTTTTTTTATGTTTTTATTTATTTTTGAGACAGAGAGAGACAGAGCATGAGCAGGGGAGGGACAGAGAGAGAGACACAGAATCCAAAGCAGGCTCTAGGCTCTGAGTTGTCAGCACAGAGCCCGATGGGGGGCTCAAACTCACAGACTGTGAGATCATGACCTGAGCTGAAGTTGGATGCTTAACCAACTGAGCCATCCAGGCACCCCAAAATATTATTATTTTGATTTTTATTTCAATTATTTAAAAATGTGAAGACCATTCTTAGCTCTTGAGTGTACAAAAGCAGGTGTTGGCTGGAATTTGGCCCAAGAACTTTAGTTTGCCAATTTCCAAATGAATGTTAGGAAATTAGACAGGTTTTTCATTTGGACTCTGTTGAGATGTCTATTTGGGTTACATTTTGCTGTTATTAATTGTCTTCAGCACCAGCAACCCTCACAATGTATGGTGATTGTGTCCATGGATCAAAGACACTGCACTAAGTAAATACAGTGAGAGAGGGAAAAAAAATCTCATATGTGGCACTGAAATAAAGACAAGCAGCGGAATGCAGCAAGTCCTAAGCCAGGTGGCAAGTACTCTGATCTCTGATCCTGCCCTTGGCACAGAATCACCACGAGACTAGAGGAAAGATAAAGGCAAGAGTCCAGCCACAGTAAAGGCAAGGCCATGCTAATGCCTGCAAATGAAGTGCAGTGTTCTCTCTTAAATAGCTCATCTAATATATCAATAGTCATCTGCTCCCAAACTGGTCTGACAGGTCTTGGAGGCCTCCTGCTCATTGTGGCTAGTAAAATTCTACCAGGTACACTCAGTCTTATCTTTATCCTCCTTTGGAAATTGTAAATACTTATGAAAAGAAAATAACACAAATCACCAATGTTAGCGTTGATCAGGTTATTTTACTGAGGGCTTGGAGCAAACGGCAACAGCAGATAGGGTCTGGGGGTGATCAGGCATTCGAGAAGGAGAAAGCAGGTCAACAAGAAGGAAGCACTCAAACTTTGCCAGTTTCATAGTTCAGGCTAAGTAGATCCTTGTCATTCATTCCGTAGCATTTATTGAGCTCTTGCTCGGGCCAAAGTGCTTGGCAATCAGAACCTTCACCTTCATGATGCTCACAAACACAGAAATATGATTGAGACATTCTTCCTGTGTTAATAGCTAAAATTAAGATAAAAGGACAACTGAACTCTAGTAAAAAAGTCAAAGTTTACTGATAATTTTGGAAATATCCATTTTCATTCAAAATAACCCATAATGAAATGTGCAGTATAATGATATATTAAGCTTACAGCCTTACAGATTCTTTTCCTTTTTTTCCCCACATTTGTAACCAGAATACATTGGTTATTCAATACTAACATAATGGTTTTAATGGTTAATCAACCATGTGTAAGAAAAATATGTAAGAGGAATAATCCCAATTTAAGTTTGGCAAGAATTTCTACCATTTGCTTCCCTAATATTTGGTAGTAAGAACAAAGCTCAAGAAATTCTCTGTGGAACGTTCAGCTCATTAAAATACACATCAGTTACCATATTGCCACTAACTGTGTTGGAAAGGCAGATCAATTGGAAATGCCTAAAAAATAGGGGATAATACTTGGGGTAAAATAAACATTAGAGTCAGATGGGCCCAGATTTGAGTTCCGCCTCAGGTATCTAACAATAGTGTCACCTCAGACAAGTGATGTCCACTCCTCAAGCCTTAGTGTCCTCACCTGTCAAACATGGGTAGGAATTCTACGCATGGGTTTGTTGTGATCATTCCAGACACACTGTCTGTAAGAAGACTTAGGACAGCATCCAGAACAGAACAAGTTTCCAATCATTGCCAATTTTAAGAGACATATTATGCTGATCTCTACTTGAAAGCCTTGAAAAGTCAGGACGGAGCCCATGTAATTGGCTTTCTGGTAAACTGAGGTTACACATCAATCCCCCTTCCTCAATCACTGTGAGACCTGGATTCACTTTCTTACTTCACTAAGCAAGCCTAGAGGGATATATTTAGGGATTTTTTTTTTTTTTTGGTAACTGAGGGCCCAGCAATGACTGTGTCTAGAGTTGAATCCTGTCATCTACTAGCTATATGACCTTGCAAGCTTTTCAACCCTTTAAATGCCTCATTCCTCTGTCTTTAAAATAAGAATACCTAATTGTTAAGCTCTTCGGGCTGTTGTATGGAAATATATATGTATAGAAACATATATACACACATACGTACATATACACAAAGCTTAGCAACGGTAATAACCTTACTGGAGTTTGTAATTATTAGCCATTATGATTAACATTAACATCTGGGACATTAGAAAAAATACTGAAGCTAGAAGATTGAGAAAGTGTAAGGGAGTTGGGAAAATGGACGGAGAAAGCAAGATTTATTTACTTAAGAATTATAATTGAGTACTATACTGTACCAGGCACTGTTCTATTTTTGGTTACCTTTCTTCTAGGTGAGAGGAGACACATATAAGCTGTACTTTCAAAGTTATTTGTTTGTTTTTTTAAAATTTAAATAAATCTCTATTGTAGAGTTATGCTATGGCCATTTGCCTCTTTCTCCTAAAAATCTAAAGGGAGAGAAAAACAATTTAGTCTGCCAGAATTTTCTTCTTAGTTGTGGTCCTATTATAGGTGTGTGCCTTTGGTTAGTTCTGGAGGAGACCTCTCATCTCTCACCTCTCACCTCTCACCTTAGATTCTTCATGAAGGCTGAACCATCGTTGCTATGTCCTTTGTGAAGCCCAGTAAAGGAATCCTTGCACATGGAAGCTGCACTCAAATGTACTTTATATGAAGGATCTACCATCCTACTTAAGGCGAGAGGTAGCTATGGGCCAAGAAGAAACTTAGTTTTTAAAAACCCAAACCCTGAGTTGCTATGACAGACTCATAATGCTGGGAGTATGAACACCAGCCCATGTTAACTACCAGCAGGAGAGTAAGTCTTTAAAGAAACCGTCAATTTGGTTATCGTTTTCTTTCTTTCTTTCTTTCTTTCTTTCTTTCTTTCTTTCTTTCTTTCTTTTTCTTTTTCTTTCTTTCTTTCTTTTTTTCTTTCTTTCTCTTTCTTTCTTTTTTTCTTTCTTTCTTTCTCTCTCTTTCTTTCTCTTTTTCTTTCTTTCTTTCTTTCTTTCTTCTTTCTTTCTTTCTTTTTTCTTTCTTTCTTTCTTTCTCTCTCTCTTTCTTTCTCTTTCTTTCTTTCTTTTTTTCTTTCTTTCTTTCTATCTTTCTTTCTTTTTCTTTCTTTCTTCCTTTCTTCCTTTCTTTCAGGGCTGAGGAGAGGTAGAGGTGAGAAGACTTATAATATGTTTAACTCAAATTAGTGTTCAAGACTTAAAATATCTCTTTTTGCTAGAGATGAATAAAAAGTGAAATCTGAAAATGAATGTTCCAGGATCAAGATGGGTACTGATTTCCTAACGATAAAAGCCACTGGACTTGGACTTCTTTGGATGTAGGCTCCGGGGACTGCAAGAGTCACCCTCTAAGGTTCTGCGAATAAAGGACCCCTTCATCCTTATCTGTCCTGTGGTAGCAGCAGGAGCACAGGGTCCACCCTCCTAGTTTATAGCTGCTCGCTTTCTGGTGACCTCTACGGCCACTTGCCAGAGCACTGCTCCTTCCTTTCCCACATAAAGGACTCTTCCCAACATCACCTTCTCCCCCAGGCTGGAGAAAATTTCCTAGATTTTGGTTTAAACACATCAAAATATAAAAGAGCTAGTTATACCCTTCCATCAGAAAAACGATTCTTATTTTCTCACACTTACATAGTGACGTAAACCAATTAAATGTTTTCCACAGAATAAGGAAGATCTGCCTTATTCTTTCCTGCAAATAACAATCAAACTATCTGAGTTTGGGGTGGGGGGAGAAAAAAGTCATCTCTGGAGATCTCTGGCTAAGCATTTGCTCACAACAACTAAAAGATACCTCCAGCTGACCTGGAAGAATTCAATTTTGGGAAATTCTAACCATATACTAGCTACCACGGGCTCAGAATACATTTTACCATACTTGTTTTCAAAAACAGAAAAGACCGGTTTGTGGTTTATCATTTCTCCTCGGAAAGGTTGCATTAAGTCAAAAGGGTAACTTGACATCCATGACATCCTAACATTGAAAAAATATGCTATAGAACCTTTCCTTAAAGTCCCAACAGAAACCAGATTGCGACTATCCATTTACGTGCAAGGGACTCCATTCTGGAAAGTAAGGGAGGGGTGGTATGGGTATTTTAAGCAAGTGAGTAGATCGAGTTGGTTTTACTATGGTAAGTAGTCAAACCCCAGTAGGGGAAGGACTAGAGAGCAAGGTCAGCAAGTTAGAGGCTGTTTCTCTGGGAAAGAAAAAGTTGGAGCAAATCCAAGAGATACTTCAGCAACCACACCTACAGCACACAGTCGTCATTCTATATAGGTCTCATGATTGAGGGAAAAGGGCAGGCAGATAAAGAAAATTACACTGATCCTACGATGTAGGGGAAGAAAGCTGTACCCTCCTTTCCTTCTTGGTTCTTTGTCTGGTCTAATAATTAAATTGACACAATACGGATTAACAGGAGAAAAATAACTTCAGTATTGTATGCACTGAAGCCCCAAAGATAGATGACTCAGAGAAGTGGCCAAGCAGGCAGCTTTTACATCTTTTAGACAAAGAAACAATTATTTCTGAAGATTTGACAAAACAAAGGAATATGGGCGTGGGGTAGCAAATTAAGGAAGAAGTGACAAAGTTTGTGTATACAGCCTTCTCAGCCTCGAATTCCTTATCTCTGGTGATAAGGATGCCTTCTACCGTCTTTGTATAGGAACGCTACCCTCACATGGGAGCCTTACTTCCTACTTCAGGGGAATATGGAGGTCAGAGTGTCTTTCCTGCACTGGCTGTTTCCTAAATAACTTTAATTCAAAATAATCAATATGCCAAAGTGGTATATTTTGGGGTGGTGTATTTTGCTCCCCTCAATATTCTCCAAAAATAAGAAAAAATAACCGTTGGCTCTAAATATTGCTGCGTGCATCCAAGATACAATAGGACCAGGGAGGTCAGAGCTGCTAACTGCATGGAAAGAGGCCAGGAAAGGCCTTGCCACAGAGTACCTAAGCCCATCATTGAAGGAATAGGAATTCATTAGGCAGACAAGAAAGACTTTTCTGACAGGAGGCCGTAAGAAAGTATGTTCTGTTTTAGGAACCTAAGTCAGAAGATGGGATGTGGCAGATCATAAAAGAATTTCATGTTAGTTCTGTTTGGTTAGCAGTTCTCTTCAGTCAGGAGAAACAGAATTTTGCCAACTTATGCCAAAGAAAATAGGGAAAAGGAGAAGACAATTAATTAAAAGAATGTGGATAACATACAGAAGCAAAGGAAACATTAAATAAGCATGTCTTTGAAAGAATCCAAGACAGCCGAAGGGATCCAGGTAATGGTTGCGAAGGACAATCTTCCTAGAGTGCCTTAATCTATAATACATGTCAGCAACAGCTTGAAACAAACCACTTCCAACTACTTTCAATCTTTCCTTCTCTTTATTGAAAATTTCCAGGAGAAAATTGGCCTATCTTGGCCGGGAGAGCAGAGAGCTTCTTGAACAGCAGTCCTACAAAGCCTACAGGCACTGGAATCTGACTGGATCTGCAAACTAATAGTTGTATGGCTCCCAGGAGAACCGAGGGTGGATATTCCACAGGCAAAAAGAGACCCATGAGAGGCCTGCGTGCTCTGTCAAGGAGTTTGGACTTTATCCTACAGGCAGAGGGAAGCCACTGGGGGATGTAAGGATGGAGGTGACCCATGCTTATGTTCTCTTTGGGAACACAAGACACTGTGGAACTGTAACAAATAAGATCATAAAATGAGTGTCATGTGGTTTTGTGTGTAGGTTACCATATATAAATACAAATCCTCATGACATTTATTGGCAGACACTATCTCAGGATGTTAGAAAGAGGAGTAAATTCAGAAATCATTGAATGAATCCAATTTCATTCTACAGGTAACTATACAGAGACTCAGCATCTGTGCCTTTCCTTGGGTCACAAGTCTACTTATCAGCATTCAGGATTTGGGACTAATTTTCTTCAATCATCAATGCCATCCCATCAAGCTGTTATGGAAAAAAAAAAACATTTAAAAATATCATTCTTCATGAAAGTATTGTGCTCTAATACAGATTCTGTGGTGCGTTTCATTATGTCTTTATAATATATAATATAGGGCTTTTCCCTCACCATTATTAGAATACTTAAGAAATAATGGTGCCTTCCACTATCTTTCACTGTTTTATTTATTTAGCCAGGAGCTAGTAAGTATCAGGCACTGTACTGACTGAAGGCACAGAGACAGTAGTAATGACATTGCTAATAATGACATGAAGGATAATAATGGCCATTATTTACATAACACTTACTTGGTGCCAGACAATATTCTCAGTGCTCTTCATATAGTAATTCATTTAATCATCATAAAAACTGGTAGGCTGGAATGGGGAGTGATTATTTATGGGTTCAGGATTTCTTTTTGGGATGATAAAGATGTTCTAAAACTAAATTGTGGGCATGGTTTCACCAACTGTAAATATGCTAGAAAACACTGACTTGTACATTAAATGGGTGAATTTTATGATATATGAATTATATTTCAATAAGGCTGTTAAAAAACAGTAAAATCCAAGACATGGATCATGCAGATAGTAATTTGAGGCACACAGAGGTTATATCACTTATCGAAGGCCACAAAGCTACTAAGTGACAGGGCTGGGATTTCCCATACAGGCTGGGATTTGACTACCCATACAGGTAGTCAAAGAGGCAGAGTCCGTACACTAAATAATATACAGTCCTTGACCTGGAAGAACTCACAATCTGGGGCATCTTTAGAAACATGAGGCATAAACATCTTGCCCTTATATCTAAATTATGCAGATCCATTAAACACACACTCAGACAAAAAGGAGAAGTACACAAAGGAAAGCCAATAGCTGACAGAATGCCAAATATCTGTCGATGCATCGTGTCTAAAGCCTGATTCTGCTCCTGATGATGCTGATGGAATCAGGAAAAAGTATCAAAAAATAAGCTACATTGGAAAAGAGGATGAAGAGGGAGGTTTCTCACTGTCCATTAACATAACAAGCTAAAGCTTCCCTGTGTGTGTGTGTGCCTGTGCATGCGTAGGCATTTGACCACTTGGGTGTGTGTGTGTGTGTGTGTGTGTGTGTGTGTGTGTCTGCTGGAAAATTCCCCTCCCAAAAGGCATGCTGGTTCTCCATCATATACCCGGAACCTGGTGGGGCACATGGGAGATAAATGGATGATGATGAATGAATGACTCTCAGCTAGTTAAAGAATAGCTTAAACTGATCTCCAACTTCCTGGACTTTAGAGTGGCTCCAATCTAGACCATAAGTAAGGGAAAAGATCTGCACTGGAGGCGGGCAGGCATTAAATGACTATTAGTCACTTGGTGAGTGCGTGGTTTAATGAGCTCACAGCTCCAAGCCTTTATAGGTCTGGTTCTCACAGAAAATCCTTTTGAAGAACACAAACTATCATTGTGTTGAAAATGTATTTAACCGGTTATGAAAAGGACCGGGTAAGAGAAAATGGGTGGTTGAGCTCAAAATCTATTCTACTGCAAAAACAAAAAAACAACAAAACTCAGTACATTCCTAGCAACAGTGATCTAAGAGCAAAGCATTTTCCTCAGTGTACACTCAACCTGTCAATACAACCAAGATGCAGCAAGCAGGAATAGAAGATACCTAAACCAGAGTGCAGTGCCCACATTTCAGTTCCACAAATGGGCAGACGTTGCTCAAAATTTTTCTCAAGAGCATTAATGCTCAAGGACTCTGCTAATTGCTGGATAAATAAGTCATGACCTCTTGTGCTGAAGGAATTCACAGAACAGGTGTTTCTACCTCCTCCAAATTTTTAGAATTTCTGTGTTATCACTTAGTTGAATATTCTTCACATTGGGTAACAAAGTATGAATGTGACATTCCCCAGACCCCAAACAGGATTCTTCTCATCTATGAAAAACCAAAAGAGCTATGTGAAAACTACTAAGGTCGATTTTCTTACTCGAGTTCAAACAAACAAAAAAATACTAGTTATCATTTAAATGACAGAGCAAATAAATTTTAAATAAGGTAATAAATACCAAATAATTCATATTTAGTAGCTTTTTAACATTTAAAGAAAAAAGATATACTTTCTTCTCGGATCTAATTCCTCCATCTGCCACAAACTTTATTTATTTACTTTTTTAAGTTTATTTATTTTGGGAGACAGCGTGCAGAGGAGGGGCAGAGAGAGAGAAGGAGAAAGAGAATCCCAGGCAAGCTCCATGCTGTCAGCGCAAAGCCTGATGCGGGGCTGGAACACAGGAACCGTAAGATCAGGACCTGAGCCGAAACCAAGAGTCAGACGCTCAACCGACTGAGCCACCCAGGCGCCCCCATCTGCCACAAACTTTAGACATTCTTCTGTTGGCTTGTTTATTGTATGTACCACAGGCTGGGGAACCAAGTGGTTAAGAGCTAGAATGTTCATACAGTGTATTATCCAAATCACAGCACTTCTGCGAGTGAATAAAATCACAATAATTACATTGGGGCAACAGAAGTAACCTGGGACCATCCCAGGCAAACTGAGACATATTGTCACCCTATTAAAAGCTTCCGATCTGATGTCAGAATTTGATGCTGGGCAGGGAGAAACAATTGAAAGCTTTTGAATAGTGTTGTTAAATGACCATAACTTCAGGAAGTTTAGTCCAGAAGTGAGTTTTGGCCGGAACAGACCGGAAAGAGACTGAGGATAGGAAAGCCCATGAAAACGTTCTTAGGGCGCTAGGAAAGAAACAATAAGAGGCCCAGCGAGGATGGTGTCAATGAAAAGAGAAAATCTATAGGAGACGTCGGCAGTTAAAGAAGTCAGATAGGTTGTACTACTTGTGCAAGTAGTTAAAAAACATTACACACATCTCGAAGGACTTGACAGGTCAACGACAGGCATAGCCGAGCACCTGATAGTAGGAAAAACCAAGGGAGCTCCGATTCTAGGGAAAAGCTGTTTGCTCCCTATCTGTTCTCATACTTCCTGTTCATGTCAGTGCCAGGCTCACAGGTGTGCGCTTCATGCCAAGGAGAAGGGGAGCCCTCCACAGACCGCTTGCTACCATGTAAAGCGTAGGTAAGCCAAGAGCTTCCTTCACCGGTAGGGTAATAAAATGCCACCAACAATTGCTCCAGACACCACTTGGTGGCACCAGTACCCTGAAATGATTGAAATGTAACCTGCTATTCTAGATCTTAAACGGGGAAACTTTGCACTCATAAAAAAAAGTCTTCGGCCAACCCTCAAGTTCAATTTTTTTCATGATTATCTGACTTCTTCCAGAACTTTCACATCCTCCTTTATCTCAATCAATGGAAATCCTGAAAACTAGAAGATGAGAATGTTTTATTTTAATGATTTCTTGTTATTTCAAAAATTCCTTTGTAGGCATATACACATATAATTTGCATAATTGTGACCACACCAGATGTTCTCATGTTAGGCTTTTCCTTTCTTGTTTATTTGCCTGATGCACCACCCCTATAATTCCTCCTTACCCCCTTCCAGACAGCCCATTTAACAACCTAGTATGTATCCATTCATGTTTGTTTCCATTACCATATGACATTATACAAATGCATGTACAGACAAGAGAGATATAGACAGAGACAAATGTATACCTATAAAAGTGTTTTAGATCAATGATTTAGAAAATGGGCTCTTATAATTTACTCTTCTATACACCTTGCTTGTCTCCCTCCACAGTATCTGATGGTAATCCTTATAAGCAAGTAGTATTGTTCCAATTCACTTTTTTGGGAGGTTGCATAATATTCCATGGTATAGACATAAATTAATTTATTCAACAACAGTCCGTTATTAAAGGGTACTCACTAGATTTCAAATTTGTTGTTGTTGTTTTGCCACAATACATAATGCTGCTGTGGAAATCTTGCGTTTATATCCTATATAGTAGTGTTCCTGTCTCTATAAGTTAGATTCGCAAGAGAGGAAGGATGGATTGAAGGGTAAGTATATACTTTCAATTTTAAGAAATGTTGCTAGATTTACATTCAAAAAGGCTCTTTAAAATCCCCATTTCCACCAGCAATATATGAAAGTGCCCTTTTCCTCACATCTCCACTAGTGATGTGCAATGTTGCTTTTTTCTTTTGCCAGCCTGATGAATATAAAGTGAGATAACACCATTATTTAACTTTTGTTTTCCCGACTAGTTGTGATTTTGAGCATCCTTCCAGGTGTTTTAGACATTCTGATTTGATTCTTCACAGCTCTTGCCCAAAGCAAGGATATTTTACAGGGGGTTTTGCTTAGTAAATAATCTATAAAAATATTGCTAAAATATTATAGAAAATAGAAAAATAGGTTTTATCATGGTCGCCATTATCTATATTTGATATCTAACCCCAAAAGCACTTGGGTGCTCGCTGCAGCAGAATCTATACACTGAAATTAGAACAATACAGAGAAGATTAGCATGGCCTCTGTGCAAGGATTGCATGCATATTCGTAAAGCATTCCCTATTTTAAAAATACATTCATACATACATGCATACATACATAAAAGCACTGGGATGCCAGAAAATAATCTTGTGAGTACTCTTCAATTCTGGAATGTCTACTCTAAGGGCAGATGTTGGTTATTCTTCTCTTCATAAGGAATTGTCTCACTCTGAGTGCTCTGCTTCTGATTGGACAGTCTACTGCTGTATATGTTTAAGTAGGAGTTGGTATTAAATAGAACCAGTCCCATTTATTTGAGTGTCATTCAAAATACTTGCTTTAAAAAAAAAAGAACAAAAATCAGTAGGAAAAGAAATTGTATTTTTAAGCTTCTAAGAAGATTTTATAAACAATGTAGCCCAGAGAACAAAAAACCTCATAAAATGACTTGACAGTGTCCTTTTAAGTGAACATATGTGAGTTTATGCATCCATATGTGTTCACATATGTCCTACATATGCACAGCCAGTTGCTAACCAACCAGATTGTTCAATGTGTATGTTTACTGTAAAACAAGCCGAAAGTGTTTGGTCTCTTTGTTAGAGAAACAGCTCATAATTTCAAGTATACAAACGTCAGTTGTTTCTCCTTTCTTTTTTTTCCAAGCCAAATGAGCTGTTGATGCCCAATTTGGCAGGATCCTAACTGAGGCTGATTCTTGGCCAGCTGCAGAAACCCAGCCCTGAAGGTTCGGGAAATTTTTACAAGAATAAGGAGCTTTTCCTAATGGCTCCTTAAACCATAGGAAGTTTCCTTAGAGCCTCAGCCAGTTTCTTCCCACTCAGTATCCCAAAGGATAATCATTAACGTTCTTTGGATACTAATGGATGGACTTAGGGTGTGAAATGAGGGTATCAAGGTCCCCCTTACTTTGGTCAAATACTCTTTCAAAACCCATTGTTAACAGAAAACATCCTGGGGATGTAGAGATTATTTCTGTGACAACAACTTTATCTATGACTCCTCAGTATCTCATATTTTATTTCAGCCTTTATGACAGTGCTCTGCAGCTTACAATGGTGAATGAAATTTGACCCAATTTCCGGTTGAAGATGGAGACTTTGAACCAATTAGATCACTACTTCTACACTCACAGCATTAAACCCAATTATCACTATTACTATCCTCTAATACTCACATGAATATTCTCTGAATAGCAGAAAGAAAAAGCATGTAAGAAAGCAGGCTATAGAGAAAAGAGTTTATGCTCTGGAGTGGGAGAGTTTGTCTACTCCTGGCTATCATTCCCTGGCTCTGTGGCCTTAGTAACTTCACGCTTCCAACTTCAGTTTCCCCATAAGCTACATGGGAATAGTAATGCTTCTGATGAAGATGAAATGAGATAACCTATATAAAGAATAATGCACAGTAATGGGGACACATTAAATGCTCAATAAATGTGAATTCCCTTCCTCTCCATCTCTACTTTCCTCACTCTAGTCCCAGCAAAAAAGGGAGAGATGTGTGAACCAGGAGTATTTCTTGATCAAGGAGATAATCCCAAAGTCCCCAATCCTAATGATGGGGGGAGGGGGAAGGGCAGGTAGAAGAGAGGCTCAATCCAACAGAAAAAAAAATTTTTTTAATATTGTCTTTTGATATCATTGAGACTAGACTGATAAATATGTATGTGTGTTCATTAATGCATACTCACTTATTTAACATCTACTGTGTGCCTAGAATAGAGCTTGACATAAGTGTCCATAAATACTTCTTAAATAAATAAATGAAGACCAAGCCCTTAAAGCACCATCATAATTTCTTTATAGATGCTCAGTTTCCTGGAATTATTTTTATAAGTGATGATTCTCTGCTTTCTAAAGTGAATGTCATAGTAAGGAAGAGGTATGAGTATCTTCCGTCATTGTTTTAGTCAGCCCCCAAAACAACTAGAAGTATCCAATCCATCTTCCAGTCGGCCAACACAGGCTCCTTGTACATCTAATCACCTCTCATTCCTTCTTTCCCTTCCTCCATTCAACCTTCCTAAAGCTGTCCAGTATTTCACCACAACTGAAAAATAGAATTCCTATTGCTGCAGGTGTCTGTGTGTTTGGGGCAAAATGAGCCACTGTTGACAATTGTAAAGAAAGAAAGAACAGCTGTTTGCATCTGGATCGCGGGTAAAAAAGAGAGAACAGCTGGTGGCAGCTGTGGCAGACAAGAAAGTGAGCAAGTGAGCAGCTGCTGGTAATTCAGAATCTACTAGACTGCCCAGAATAATTGAAATCCAGAAGAAGCATGCAAGACTCGACTTCACTGCTCCACTGTATCCTGCTCTTCATTAGATCTTACTTGTCTTTCATTAGAGACATTCCCATGATAGCCACATGAGGACTCCCAGTAGGAATATCAGCCCCTCCTCCCCATCAATAACCCTTTAGAGAATCAAGCCAAGAAAGGTAAGATGGTACAGACACTACTTCCAGTAAGCCCAGGCTCGTTTTTACAAGAAGGAAGCAGTCTGTGGTTGACAAGGGAAGGAATGTTACCAGTGATGGATCTATCACAAGAATGGGCAAAAATAATTCTTTCTACATTACAAGATATTGTGGTCATTTTGATGATGATCCCACACTTCAGAATTCAGCAGGCTAACATAAAAATGTGATAAGTGTAATATAAGCTTAGAAAAATACATTTTGAAACCCTGTCAGTGGTTTCAGTGTTCCTATTTTCATGTGCATGGAATCTTGTGAATGTGTGTACATGGAAATATTCCCCTCTATTTTCCTTTTTCTTTTTAATAAAAAGAGGAGAAAGACATTTTTGTATCATGCATCTGGTGACAAAATGTTTGGTTTGTTTTTGTGCCTCCCACTGGTTCTTCTAGTCATCTGGAATTCTGTGATAAACTGAGTGGCTCAAAAGTATGTCACTATTTTTTGTCTTGCTCAACACAGAAGTAAAGCATCTCATCACTCCAATTTATAGAATTTCAACTCTTTAGTTTCTAAGGTAAAGTCCAAGAGAAGAAAAAAGAAACTACTACAATGTTATATATTGAGTTATATACAACTCTCTGCCCGCCAAAAAAGAATAATTAAATATGTTATATGTCAAGCTATCTGCATTTGCAGAAATGATGATTTTGCAGATAGTGATAGGGAAAATGCTTGTGATGTAACATTCATGGAAAAGAGTCTGCTAAGATTATTCACACATGAAAAGTTAATGCAAAAGATATACCATGATTAAAACTAAGGTAAAAAGACAGGCATAGGACAATGATATAAAAGGAATTTGTTAAAATAGAAGAAGCCAAAGGGCACTTGGGTGGCTCAGTTGGTTAAGCATCAGGCTCTTAATTTTGGCTCAGATCATGATCTCATTGTTGGTGGGATTGGTCCCCACATCAGGGGTTCTCTCTCTCTCACTCTCTCTCTTTGCCCCTTGCTTGCTCACACATATTTGTGCTCTCTTCCTCTCTCAAAATAAATAAATAAACATGAAAAGAAAAAAGAAAAAAAAAAGAAGCTGAAAGGTGATAGCAGAGGAGGAATTTTAAATCTTATTTCTTTTCTCTTCTCCTTTTGGTTGATAAATTATATTAATATAAAAGATCTAAATAATAATTAAACTATTACAAAAATTACTAATAAAATCACTAAACTACAACTTCTATTAAGGACTGGGTCCTTCCCTGTTTTTGATCACCTTTATCTCCAATGCCTACTGCAGTGCCTAATTACCAATAAATATTTGTTGAATGAAGTAAATGAGATAAGTGAATCATCTGCATTTGTAAATGACACTTGTAAAAGAGAATGAAACACTTCCCCAATGGCATATGTGTGACTGAGAAAAGAAGGCCTGCTCTAGTCTAAAGTTCAATTAGAAACATCCCTTAAGATGTGCACTCACAGCATTTTGAAATCAGCTCTCTCCTGGTGAGATATGTGGCCCAGCCAGAATCTCGTGAGCCCCCAAATTCTGAATTCTAACCAATCCAAATATGCTCCCAACTCTAAGATATGATTCTGTGACTTAGATTAGGAGAAAAGGGAGAGGAAGTAGTTGCCAAAGGACTGATGTCACAAGCACCTGGCCCTTAATTTACCAACCAGAATGGCCCAGGACAAAGTTCTAGATGTGTTGTGCTCCAGGTGAGTAGCTTTCTTCAAAGCAAGTGTGATTAACATTTCTATCCACAGCTCCTCTCTCTAAAGTCCAGGCTTTGTTCCCTGGTTTGGCATTGAAAGAAGTGCTTGAGTTTTAAGTAAGGTAGTGAGAGTATAAGATGCCATTCAGTCTTGATTTTACTGTTCCATATTCCTGCAACATTAAACTCCACAGATTAAGGACTTTTCACCAGGTCAAAGGCTGCCTTTGAATCGGCCTCCTCCCTGGGGGGAGGGACTACTAACCTCCTCCCTGGGGAAATTGTGATATACTCATCATTCCAATACGAACATCTTTATACAAAGTCTGTTTTCCAGATATTTTGAACCTTCCCCAAGCCCTGCTTATATAAAGTGTCAATGTTCCGTGTTGATGTAAAGTACTCCTGCTCTCTGAGCATAGAGTAACTCAAGACCCTGACAAACTTGTATGTCATCCAAAATATGTTTGCAGACTTTTCCCTCTTGCCTATAAAATAGCATGAAAGGAAATGTCTTGCTCCATAAATATAACTGTCAAGTGTTTAAATGACTTGCACTTCATCATCATCATCACCAAAATCATAAACTGCCCTTTTTTGTCCAGGGCTGGGATTGTAGTATACTCTGCATATTCAACAGATATTTGAGTAACACACTGAGAAGATGTAGCCACTAAGTTTTTTATGAACCTTCCCTAAAGAGACCATAACGTCTAGTTATTTCCAGATACAATTTCTGTATTAGAAGTGTGATGGTTAATTTTATGTATCAACTTGACTGGGCCATGATATATCCAGATATTTGGTCAAATATTATCTGCTGTTTCTGTGAGAGTGTTTTTGGATGAGATTAACATTTAAATTGGTAGACTGAGGAAGGCAGATTGCTCTTCATAATGGGAGTGGGCCTCATCCAATCAGTTGAAGGCCTGAATGGAACAAAAGATCTGACTCTCCACCAAGTAAAAAAAGGATTCTTCCTGCCTGAAGGCCTTCATACTGGTACCTTGGTTTTCTCCTGCCTTTGAACTTGAACTGAAATATTGCCTTTCCTGAATCTTGAGTCAATCAGCCTTCAGAGTGGAACTACACCATCCATTGGCTCTCCTGGTCTCCAGCTTCACCAGCTCATCCTGCAGATCTTGAAACCTACCAGCCTCCATAATCACATGAGCCAATTCCTTATAATAAATCTTTTCATATACACATCCTATTGGTTCTGCTTCTCTCAAGAACCCTGAATAAAACAACATATAAGATTTAACATTTTATTCAACACATAGGATTCTATTCACTAATAGAGGACTCTGGGAAGATGGCAGAGTAAGAAGCACCAGGGATCTGTCTCTCCACCTAGATAGCAATTGCACTGGCAGAATCTCTCTGATGTAACTATTTTGGAACTCTGGAGTCTGTCAAAGGCTTGTAATTTCCAGGGGAAGACTTGGATGGTAAATTGAAGTTAATTTCAGTCAATTTCAGTTCTTAGCAGAGTAGTAGCTAACCATCCTCCACCCTCTGTCCTGTGACAGGCTGCTCTGCCAGCGATCCTGGAGCAGCCTGCACTCAGTTTCCTGGAGTCAGGCTAGGCAAAAAGGACACTGTCTTCTCATTATCGGAACTCTGTGTTCTGCTCATTGATTGCTGCTTCTGAGCACAGAGGTGCAAAGAGGCGGCCAGCCATTATTGTTGAACCTCCCCGCCCATGGTTGCAAGCCCCTCCCCTGCCAGCTGAAGGGAATTCTAAGGGATTTAATGAAGCAGGCTTCACTTTTCACTTCTTCCCCTTTCAGAAGCCAGACATTGAAGACTAGACCATTCAAAAACAATCCCATATTTGGAGAAAATTAGAAAGCGACTGTGCATGCCCAGGGAAAAGCTCAGAAACAAACTACGAAAGACCTTAGGCTTACACATCAGGCTCTTCTTCAGCATAGAGACATCCTACAACAATCAAAAGCAAACAAACAAAAGACAAAGACAGTAACAAAAACCAGTCAACACTCGGGAAGAGTGAAGATCTGATTTCCAGAGTTACCATGTTATTATGTCCAGGGTGCAACAAAAAAGCACAAAGCGTACAACAAAATAGGAAAGTATGGCTCATTTAAAGGAAAAAGTAAATCAATAAATCAACAGAAACTCTCCCTGTAAAGACTTACAGGCAGATATCGTAGACAAAGACTTTAAAGCACCTATCTTAAAAATGTTGAAGGAACTAAAGTAAGATGTGGAGACAGTCAAGAAAATAATATGTGAACAAAAATGGAAATATCAATTGATAGGAAGTCTAAAAAGATCCCCTCCCCCCACCAAAAAAATTCTAGAACTCAAAAGTACAATAACTGAAGTGAAAGAAAAAATCACTATAGGGATTCAAAGGCAATTTGAACAGGCAGAAGTAAGTATCAGAGAACCTGAAGATAGGACAATGGAAATTATCAGGTATGAGGAACAGAAAGAAAAAAAAGATTGAAGGAAAGCAAACAGAGCTTATGGGGCCTGTGGAACACTATAAAGCTAATCCAGTAGAACTAGATGTGCAAAGAAAATGTAGCATCGTTTTTTTCTTATCCTTATTAATTCAGTCTCTTCCAGATTAAATAATTGCTGTCTGGTAAATGCTCAATACTTCAAGTTTTCTCTTTCTCTCTTGGTCCTACAGCATATGCCATTGTGGAGTACACAGCCACTGATGTGACTTTATGGTGGCAGGGAGTAGAGGATGGGACATCTTGAATACCATTCACCATCTGAATTCTTGTTAGTTCCTACTGTGGAATTGCTACCTAGTTCTTGAACTGATATCTGCTAAGGTGAAACCGAAACAGACTGTCTTCAGGGCATTGCACTGGCATTTGCTGCTGAAGTCAAGAACAGTGGCCATTTATCTCTGGTCTTGAACTTTTTCAGGTCCCCCCATTATGCTCTTTGTCTAGTCCCCCAGGCTTCCACGCAATCTGGTCTCATTCCCTTACTTCTCTGACTTCTTTTCTGTCATTCTTCCCTTTGCCTACCCTTCCCCAACTACATAGACCTCTCTTTTCCTTGAACATACCTGGCATATTCCTGTCTTAGGGTCTTTATGCTGCTAGCCCCTCTGTCTGGAATCATGGTTTGCTTCTTCACTGTGTTTGAGACTTTGCTCTGATGTCACCTTCCATATAATATATTCCTTGATCATCTTATTTAAAACTGAACATCACTCCTGAGCTCCCACATTCCCTTGTTTATTTATTTCCATGGCAATTGTCACTATTCAATATATCATATAATTTACTTATTTGTTTGGTCTATTGTCTGTCTCCCTCCTTAAGAATATAGGCTCACTCTAGACATTAGGGCTGGCAAATAGTGCAGAGAGCTCAGAGTTAATGTGGTACCTCCTCCATGACCATGAGATTCAATGAAGCACATCAAGCCCCCAAGAAAGCATGAACAATGAAAGGTGCAATACACAATAAGATTCTGAGTGAGATGGAGCCAGAAACAGGCTTCCCCCTTGCATTCATGTTCTTCGCTTTTCAGGTTTCCATATTTTCATCACCTCAGTCTTTACTGGCTTTCGTTTTAAAACTCCAAAGCTACCAACAAATGACAAAAATGTCTTAATTTTTGTCAAAAAATTATTGAGGGCCTACTTAAATTTTTGCATTAGTGAAGATAAACACTGTAACTAAATCATTTCAACTCTTCGCTGGGACTATCAGCCCAATATGTTATATACAGCTGGGAATTGAGGGGGTTGAAGGACCCAGGCATTTCCCAACTTATGGCTCCATTCTCCCTATCAACAACCAGGAGGGAGAGAAAACAAAGGGTGAAATAGATAGCAGTTGCCTGACCACCTTGACCATACACATTACTTCTGCTCACATACCATTGGTCAGAACTAGATCATGGTATGGGGTCCCTGGGTGGCTCTGTCAATTAGGCATCTGACTTCTGCACGAGTCATGATCTTACAGCTTGTGGGTTCGAGCCCCGTATTGGGCTCTGTGCTGACAGCTTGGAATCTGGAGCCTGATTCAGATTCTGTCTCTCTCTCTCTTTCTGCCCCTCCCCTGCTTGCACTGTTTCTCTCTCTCAAATATAAATAAACATTAAAATAAATCTTTTTTAAAAAAACTAGATCATGGTATAACTGGATGCAAGGAGTCATGGAATTAGTCTCTGCTTGAGCAACTCTTTCCCTGTGCTGATTCCATGCCATGAAAGGAAAAGCACAGATCTTGTTGGACATTTAGCTCTTTTAATCATGCATGTCTTACGGTGTGTGAGCATTCTCATGTACATTCTTTCATTAATTCTGTCAACATCTTCATCAGATATTAATATCATTCCCATTATACAGAGGAGGAGACACACCTAGAGATAGGTGCCCCAAGATTTGCGTTTTTAATACAGGCTTTCTTGAGATATAATTTGCATACAACACAATTCACCAACTTAAAAATACACTTCAGTGATTTTTAGTATATTAATTCACAGAGTTGTGCAACCATCACCATGGTCAATTTTAGAACACTTTTATCATCTCCAAAAGAAATAGTATTTCCTTCTCATTTCCTCCTTAGTCCCTTCCAACCCTAAGCAACCACTAACCCACTTCCTGTATTTATAGATTTGCCTTTTCTGGACATTTAATATAAATGGAATCACACTGGGTGGCTCAGTTGCTTAAGCCTCTAACCCTTGGTTTCAGCTCAGGTCATGATCTCACAGTTCATGAATTTGAACCCTGCATCAGGCTCTGCGCTGACAGGGTGGAGCCTGCTTGGGATTCTATCTTCCTCTCTCTCTCTCTCTCTTCCCCTCCCCAACTCTTTCTCTCTCTCTCTCAAATATAAATTAATTAAAAATAAATAAACTATTAAATGGAATCATACAATATGTGGTCTTTGTGACTGGCTTCTTTCACTTAGCATAATGTTTTCAAGGTTTATCCAGGTTGTAGCATGTATCAGTATTTTATTTCTTTTTATTGACCAACAATATTCCATTTTATGGATGTGCCACAAATTTGTTTAACCATTGATCAAGTGACAGACACTTGGATTGTTTCCATTTTTGCTTATCACGAATAATGCTGCTATAAACACTTGTGAACAAGTTTTTATGTGAACATGTTTTTATTTTTCTTGAGTATATACCTGGAAATGAAATAGGTGGGTCATATGGTAACCTGTGTGTTACCTTTTTTGAGGAACTGTCAGGCTGTTTTCCAAAGTGGTTGTACCATTTTACAATCTTCATAGCAGGGCGGAGTGCTCTCTTTTCTCCACAGCCTTCCCAACACTTATTATTCATCTTTTTTTATTATAGTGGGATTTGCATTTTGAAAGATGACTATTTCTGTCAACTTCAAACTTAGGATTGTGGCTCAGTTCCTCTGGTAAGAAGGTAGGTAAGGACAGAGAGCCATAAGAAGAATTTTAAAGGATTTCTCTTCTGTGCTCTTTCTCCCAGGGACTTAATCTGCCATCTGGATGCCCAGAAACCTGAGGTTATATTGTGGGATTCCATGAATGCCTGCCCTTCTTGGGTTTACCCCATGTTCCAGACTTTTCCTAATCACTCCTTTCTTGACGCTCACTATAAATAACTGGGTGCAGGAAGTTTTGAGCCCTTTGTTTTAACCCATCTATTCAGATCCAGTTGACTCTCTGATCTGAGAATCTTTTGACTCCTGTATTTAGGAGTAGAAACCTTTATATCAAAATTATGTTTACATGAATGAATACTCACTCATTTAGAAAGTACTTTTTAGAGCTAATTTGTATTAAGCTTCTTTAATTTCTCTTTTTAAATGTTTATCTCTTTATTTTCAGAGAGCACATGTGTGCATGCAGGTGAGTGGGGAGGGGCAGAGAGAGAGAGAAATAGAGAATCCCAAGCAGTCTCCACGCTGTCAGTGCAGAGCCAGACACGGAGCTGGATCCCAGGAACCATGAGATCATGACGTGAGCTGTTATCAAGAGTCAGACACTCAACCGACTGAGCCACTGTGGCACCCCAAGCTACTTCAATTCCTCGATAAAATTTTTATTCCAAGGCATTAAGGCATTTCTAAATTTTTTCCCTTTTGATTTTTTAATTTACTGAAATTCCTTTCATTGGAATCAATTATTTTCCACATAAGGTTTAAATGAAAATGTTATTCAATGTGGGGTTTTTTTCCTTGCCGTTCACATCAAATTTTTCCTGAATATAGTTTCTGCAATTGCATGTGCTCTTTTATGGTCACTATTTGTACCAAGTCCAATTGTCTCAGGTCAAATTATTCACACCCAAACTTAGTCAAAAAATTGGATTCCTGCATCAATTTTTATGCAATAATAAGTTTCAACATGTGCCAGTTTAGCTGTTGGCAGTTTTATTTCATGTTGATTACTTTTGCCAAGTCTAATTTTTCCCTGTTCAATATTTGCATGTTTCAATGCGAGCATCAAGACATGATTTGTCATCAGATTTTCATCTCTGACAAATTTTAACATGTGCAGGTTCAACCGTTGACTTCTCTTTTGTGCTGATCATTCCCACCAGTAATATATAGTATAAATTGGATAAAGGACTGATAGTTTGGATTTTTTTTCTGTTTTAGCTAATACACAAGAAAACTGTAAGTTCCCTCAGCTATGCCAAAGTTTATTCTGCCTTCTGGAATTTCTCTATATTGATGATCTAATTCTTTAACATATTTCCAATCAACATATTTAACATATTTCCACCAGCCACCCATGCTGATGGCCCAGCAAAGAGCAAATGGTGGGATCAGAACATCCTTGGGGCCAAATGTCTCTGCATCATGATATTCTAGGGGCTAAAATAATCCAGTGTCACAAAATTAATCTTTCCAATATGCTCTATACCTGATTCATCATTGGAGTCAGCTGGGGAAGTTTTTTAAAACATATATCTTCCTAACCTATCTCTTCCCATCCCTGTCTGTCCCAGGCCAGCAAATTTTCACTTCACAGGTCTGGGATATGTTCCCAGCATCTGCAATTTTTAAAAAAGTTCCTTTAATGATTCCACGGGGCATCTGGGTGGCTCAGTCAGTTAAGCATCTGACTCTTGATTTCAGCTCAAGTCATGATCTCACATTCATGAGATGGAACTCCATGGTTGGGCTTGGTGCTGACACTGTGGAGCCTGCTTGGGATTCTCTCTTTCTTGTTCTTTCTCTGTCCCTACCCTGCTCTCTCGCTCACTCTCTCTCTCTCAAAATAAATAAGTAAACTTATTTAAAAAGGTAAAAAATAAAAAGTTCCTCTAGTGATTCTTATGTCTATCCATAAAGGGTTGGGTGTCTTCTGGGCTAACCATACCCAGAAAAGGGCTGTCTATATGGATCATGCATATGTCACAATTCTTTCAGTACTTGAACTTAAAAAAAAAAAAAGAGAGAGAAATAAGGCATTAAGGAGGAAAAGGAGACTGCTGGTGGCCAAGAAAGCGTGCTAACTGGAAGGGCCTGGTAAAGATGTAAGAGGTCAGCAGGCAGTGGCAGTCAATCTGGAGGTCAAGAGAAGGAAGTGGAAATAAAGCAGTACAGTTTAAAATGTGTGTTCTCGGGGCGCCTGGGTGGCTCAGATGGTTAAGCGTCCGACTTCAGCTCAGGTCATGATCTCACGTTCCGTGGGTTCTAGCCCCGTGTCGGGCTCTGTGCTGACAACTCAGGGCCTGGAGCCTGCTTCGGATTCTGTGTGTGTGTGTGTGTGTGTGTGTGTGTGTGTGTGTCTCTCTCTCTGCCCCTCCCCCACTCACACTCTGTCTCTATCCGTCTCTCGAAAATGAATACACATTAAAAAAATTTTTAAATGTATGTTCTCAAACCATAGGCACCATCAAGTCTTTCCCTTTTTGCAGCCCTTGTTCTGCTTTGACTGGTTGGGGGCAGACTTTTAAGGCTGGCCAAGATGTTGCCTTGCTTGGTGACTAAATGTTCAGGTAACCTGATATAGCAGGTATAAATCTCAGTCTACAACTCAAGATTGGAAAAAAATAGAACTTTACATTCTGTGATTCAACTTATTTTCTATTTTTGAGATGCCCGTTCACTGTAGAAAGAAAACTAAGTTCAGTGAGTTCAAAGTTTTTCATCTTTGCCCCAAAGTGGGTCTGAAATAGGATGATGGAACAGTGGTTTTAATGACAACGTGCTTCAAAGGAAAGCCTGTTATGTCACTTGCAGAGACAGGTGGCTCCCCACCCAAAGTTTGGTTTTGGATACTGATACTGATGCTATCACATACACACACACACACACACACCCCAAAAAGGTATAAAAAGGCTCATTACTAACGTAACTGAGTGTCTGGGAGAGCAAGGCAGGCCTCTCAAGCAAACCTGAAATGAGAAAGCAAGGGAAGGAGACTGGTGTAGGTTTTTAATTGTAGTGAGGGTTTGGGGCTGAGGATGAGAGTCTCCATAAAGCAGGAGCTTGTGGTTTTACTGGTGCCAAAATTGTGAGCGCCCAGGCTTCTTATCAGCTTGTCCAAATGTAGACATAAGGGGAAGAGGGAGAAGTGAGATATAACAGCTGTCAACAATCAAATACCCAAATACAGAGTCTGAGCCTTCATTACAAAGTCATTAGTCTTTGATTTCATTTGTCCACACAAAAATCTTCTGAAGCAACCAGAATCTTGCCTGATACTTGGTCTTCAATAATAATCATTATTAGGGTTATTATTACTGATTAATATCAAAGTCCCAAGAACTGCCATGTTTTACATGCACATTTCATTTAACCCTGATTGCAATCTTAGCATGCAGGTAATATTATTATCTCACTTTACAGGTGAAGAAAGTGAGGCACAGAGTTAATGGCATCTGACCCTCTAAAAGGAGTCAGAGTCAGGATTCCAACTCACACTGTCTGGTTCTATACCTCTGTTTCCTATCTTCCTGATTCTTCTCATTCTGCCATGGTATGGTATAACCAAGCTGCTTTGGTACATGGGGACTTCTATGACACTGTCCCTAGACAGTCTAGAGCTTGCTGCTTCCATGTGACTCTAATCCTGGAATCAGGGCTCTGGGCCCCACTCTGTAGAAATGGATCAGCCAGGATCCTGGAAGAAATCAAATGCACTTCCAAACTGGGTAATTTATGATTTCATAAAGGAAATGTTAACAAAAATGTGGGCAGGAGGGGACAGGGAGCCATCACCACCCTATACCCAGCCAGAATAAATGAGGGGAGGAAGTGGCTATGGGAACCAAAAAGTGAGCAGTGCAGAAAGAGCCATCTGACAGAAGCTGTGGCTTTTATTTAAGGAGCACAGCTGGGAAGGCGAGGGAATAAATATCCTGTTCTTATTTTCCTCCCGTTCTCCAGATCTCTTGCCAATGTCTTCTACTGGCCAAACCCAATGAAAGAATGGAGGGCAAGGAAATTGCTCATATTGCCCATATGGATAGTCACCCAGGGCACCAGGCAGGATGAAGGGTGTGAAGTGGATCTGTGGGGTAAAGTATACAATGACCGTCATAAGCTTTTATCATTGCTTTCATCATTCTTCCTCACTATACTTTATCATTCCTCTTCCCTTCCCTTCTCTTTTCTCCCAAGGCTAGGAAAAAAGTAATATACATACATACATATATATATATATATATATATATATATAGAGAGAGAGAGAGAGAGAGACAGAGAGACAGAGAGACAGATAGAGAGGGAGGGAGAGAGAGAGAGAGGTGGAAACTGGCAGAGGCAGAAAGGAAATGCTCTCTCATTCTCCACTCAGCCTCCCCATTTCCTAGGAACCTATTCAACTGCAAATACTACCGTGTCTGCCATATATTGGCTTAAACACAAAAAGGTTTATCTGGCTCACATAGCTAGTTTTATGATCCATTGGGCTACCAAGGACCCAGAGCCTCTCCATCTTTCTGCTCTAGAGTCCTTGACATTTTTGCTTTCATGCTCACTCTGGTTGTGTTATGGCTCATCTAAGATGGTTGCTCTTCCTCCAAGCATCATATTTGTGCATCTATGCACAGACAGAAAGAAATACTAAAGTATAAAAGCATAAAGGAAAAAGAAGAAGGAAAAGGCTCTCAGAAATACATCACTTACATCCCATTGGCTAAATTGTGTCATATGACCAACTTAGACTACAAGACAGTATGCCCTGCAAGGGGCTTTAGTTGAAAGAATGGGAGTTCCCTTGAAAAAGATGGAAAGGAGATAGACCCTGAGTGGCAAGCTGTCAAAATACTCATCATTTTATCTATATCACAAATCTGCTCTGCTCTCATAACTTCTTAGGCCTTTGGAAATTAAATCCAGAAAGTGATTTATAGGCTAGAGATGAATAGATAGATAGATAGATAGATAGATGACAGATAGATAATATAGACATAAAGTACGTGACTGCTCAGTTAGTATAGGTTTCTCAGACCTTCTTGCAGATAGGTGTAAACATTTGACCATCTTCTCAACAACTGAATATGAGCAGAAGAGGTGTGTGCGCCTTGAATTTAGGCCTTAAGACACAAGACATTTGTTACTGTACATCTTCTTCCCCTTTCTATAGACCAAAAGCTAGTGCCTGTCACCAGCTTCTGCTGTGCTTTAAAGGACAATGGACCAACAAGATTGCATACCTCTAAATGTCCACATGGATCAGAAACATGTCTGAATCTGGACTGTTAAATCAAGGACTATTATGGAAAGAGAGAAGAACTTCTTTGTTCTATAAGCTACTGCATCTTGGGGTCTCGAAGTTACAGCTTTTATCCTACCTAATACAGTTTCTATCTCAAATATGATTCTCTAGGATGGTTACAATTTCATGCAAAGCTGTGCCTGGGTTTATGTGATATTTTTCTAGGCTTCCCAGAATCAGTGTTTGAATTCTTGCCTCCTTTGTTTATTTGTCATTATTCATTTTCCCAGGACTTTCTCCCTTTTCTAAGCATTGTTCCATCCTTCTCACTCCCCTGTCTGGAGTTCAATTGGAAATAGAAGAAATTAAATTTGTAGATCAGCAGCCATTGCTTGGGCAGTGTGGATTTCGTCAAGGATGAAGATAAACAGTTAGGAACTAAAGCCATATGCAAGACGGGTATGGAGCAACATCTGAAGGAGACCAGGCCACACTGGGAATTCTCATAGTCCCTCCTTTAGGTTAATGGGCATACTGAGTCTCATCATTTAGCCTAGTCTTGGTTTGTTCAGTTTTCTAGATCTGTACCACTTGAGACAGCTATAGTCTCAGACTCTTTAGTATGACTGCCATTAGGGCTTTTTTTTTTAATTATACCTGTCCTTCTAGTGAATTCTGCCTTTGTAATCCAATTTTAATCATTTGTCAGTGAGTCCCTGAGTCATTTAAAATTCTAAAGAGAATATAGCAAATGACTGTGGAGATACATATGGACATAAGAATTATAAGAAGGCCTTGGACAATGCCTCTTAGCCAATATCCTACCCCATCTGGGATTATCCCAGAAGAAAAATTTCATCTCCACCCTGAATTTACAGAGAAGAGAGGTTTGACATCAATAGGATTGTGTAATACTTTGCATTCCCCTGATTTACCCAGAAAAAAATTATACTTGGATTAAAAAAAAAAAAAAAAAGACCACAGTGGGGCATCTGGGTGGCTCAATGGGTTAAGTGTCCAGCTATGGCTCAGGTCATGATCTGACGGTTCTTGAGTTTGAGCCCCACATGAGGCTCTGTGCTAACAGCCTGGAGCCTCCTTCAGATTCTGTGCCTCCTCTCTCTCTGCCCCTCCCTTGCTTGCTCTCTCTCTCTCTCTCTCTCTCAAAAATAAATAAACATTAAATTTAAAAAAAAGACCATGGAAAGAAACTTTAAGAATATCAAAGATGACTATGAAAAATAGGAGAAAGAGATGAAGGAGTATATCATAGTCAATTACTCTTGGGGTGCAAGGGTTTTGAGCTAGTGACTTTGGATAGAAGCTATCAACATCCAGCAGCCTGCTGCTTGGTTGAAAAATCTTGGAAAATTATCACCTTCATGATGTCACCTTCTGGAAGATTCAAAAGGATTCTCAGTTTTAGATCTCCTGTTGACACAGAAGTCCAGGGAATAGATGTATTATAACTTTTTAACTGGGAGACAAGGATCCAAAGATTGGGATTCCCTAAAGTTTTACTGCAGTCTATGTAGGTAACAACACCTGATATGGTCCTTTACAATGAAGTTTGAGAATAGTCTTATGTTGTTGCCATTTCCTATAATCCAAGACTCAAGTCTGAAGGACATGCAAGAGTTCCTGTGGAGTATCATTGGGAAAAGCTGTTTGGACCTGTTGATTATAAACTTGAGTATGCTGCATTAATCCCTTACAATATTGTGCCATGTTGGACTGAAAAAGAATAGTTAAGATAGAGGGTAAGATCTCTAGATTCAATGTACATCCAGTGACTATTTAATATAGGGATAGTCTATAGGTTTCTGTGAGACTGGCCCTAACATCCATGAGAATTATGAACAAAACCTTTGGCCTCAGTAACGAAAGTTCCTCAGATAGTTTTACAAGTCTCAGCTGGTACCTCTATCACCAAACAAATAGGTGGGTATTGCCAAGTGGAAAACACAAGGTCTTAAAGTTTCTTTGCTACTATCAAAGCATTTGTTTTATGACAATGCAAGTCTTCTAGAAGACCGAGAAATAAGAACAATAGTAAGGACATACTTACAACCACATGAGATTAGTAACTGAATGAAATTCATCTGTAAATAGATGCTCAAAATATCCTAAAGATTTTGGCTTGTGTTTATGACCCAGTTTTACAACTTTCTCAAGATAGTAGGTTGAGGATACCAGAGGTATCCTCTAAAATCTTATTGAAGTGTCCCCACCAATGCTTATTTATGATGTTGTTTTTTTTTTTAATTTGACAGAGAGAGAGAGAGAGAGCACAAGCAGTGGAACGAGGCAGAGAGAAAGAGAGACAGGGAGGGAGAGAGAGAGAGAGAGAGGGAGAGAATCTTAAGCAGACTCCATGCTCACTGAAGAGCCCAACATGGGGCTTGATCCCACAACCCTGGGATCATGACCTGAGCTGAAATCAAGAGTCAGGCGCTCAACTGACTGAACCCCAAGGTGCCCCTATGATGGTTTTTTAAATTTCCTTTCCATAATGAGTGATAGCATGTAACACTTTTTGAGAAAATCCATTTCAGTATTTTGGGGAAGACCAAGAGACTATCTTGGTGCCATCATAGCTACCTGGGAGGAGAAAAAATTTAATCTTTTCCAATACATTTCTTCATAATCAAAATCATAGCTACCTGGGAGGAGAAAAAATTTAATCTTTTCCAATACATTTCTTCATAATCAAATGCTTGATACTAAAATTAACTCAAGACCTAGTGCCAACAGCTAGGAGTTAGTTTTGGCTTTGACTCTTAGCCTTGTTGGAAAGCCTGGAGGTGTTAAAGCAACTCATTTAGTATAGTAATCTGCTAAAGCATTACCCTTTGCTTCTTGAGTCTGCTTTTTACTAAGGGACCCAACCTTAATACAGCCAGTTCCTTTGGAAAAACAAAGCACTAATGGGAATTTTATGTGAGTACCATGTTTAATTGAAATACCAGATGCAGTTAAGCCACATTGCCTCCAAAGCATACCAAAATCACGAACTATCCCAAAACCATATTTGCTATCTGCATAGTTAGTTCCTCTCTTATCTTTGCCTAATTAGAAGGCTGTAGTAAGTGCTACAATTTCAGCAACTTGTACAGATTTGGCCCCTGGGAAAGGATAATATTTGAGTAAGTCTAAGTAAGTTGCAATCACATACTGAGCTTGACAGCTTCCTTGTTCAGTTCTCTAATAGGCTCCATCTATAAACATTTCTAAATCTGGCTTGTCAAAGAGTTTCAAAGAGATTAGAGTGAAGTAAGGAAAATTCCTGAATAAGTGCATTACAGTCATTAGGGTTTTTTCTCCTCTGGAAGAGAAAGAAAGTTGTGGGGGAGGGCAGGCTAGGGGCTACAGCAATGGATAGAAATATGTGTGAGTGAAAAGCGAAGGATTTCATAGAAGGTCAATCTCAAAGCAGAAAAACATTGAGTGTTTTCATTCAAGAGTGAGGTCTGAATGACATGAGGAACCATAATGTTAAGAGGAGATCCTAAAACTAAATCAATAGAAGCCTCAATTAACTGTGCTACTGTTGTCACTGAGGGAAGACAAAGAAGGTAGGCTTTTGCTATAGGGTAAAATGAGAGGCTACTGTGCGTGATGAATGTCTGAAGCCCATTGTGCTATTGAATTAGAAACCTTAAAGTTTATCTTTGGGTGCTTCATATACAAATAGAAGGAAAGGCCTATCCAGGGTAATTAAGGAGTGCAAGCACAGGAGTTTTGAAGAGCAATTTTTAAGTTACAGAAGGCTCTAGGTGAGTCTGTCTCAGGCAAAGTCTCTGGTACTGGGAAATTAACCTGTACCAAAATAAAATAATCTTTTCTTCCATGGAGTTGCAGAAATAGGTTGCCCAGTCCACATTTGAGTGGCACCCCATTTGCAAAGTAGACCTCACTCCAACAGATCCACCAGAGTGGAATCATTATGCAGAAAAGCATGTTGATTAGTGAGAGGAGTATCTGAAATTCTTGCCATTTGGTTACTCCAAGGAAGGAATGATGGAAAGGTAAGTTTATGGTAGAATGTGTAGGTCCGGTGCCAACAAAAAAGAAACATGCTTGGAGTTTTTGCAACTGCATGGAAATTTCTCCCTTTTGTTTTAAGGGCAATTTTGGACAAACCAAAGGATCTACTTACTCAAAAGGGAGGCGTTTTGTCACAAAAAGTTATTTTAGATTCTTTCGACTGAAGGCAGAGCAAGGTTTTTTCCAGTGTCTCTTTTCCTTATAACATCCACATATATCTTTGTTCCAACTGGCTATAGACAGTTTTTGTTCCTGTGTTTATCTAATTGCTTAATCTGGAGAGTTATTAATTTAATCTGTAATTTTTTTTCTGAGCCAAAGTATCTTCAAAGTACTCATCAAGCTCTTGTAGTTCAGAAAGAAGACAGTCTACCATTCTGCCTTCTGTTTCCTAACTAAATCTGTCACTTCAGGTTTAAAACCATCAACAAAGAAGGTGGTTAGGGCAGTTGTGATATCTTTGATCCTATTGAGAAAAGAGTATTCTAGAAGGTAGTAGCTATGCCATCTCTGAAATTAGGGATGGATCTGCTTTTTTTCCCTCCTTCCATAACTGGATTTTTGACCAATTGGTTTTGACACGAAAGGCCTCAGGAATAGCTACTAAGACAGCTTGTCTTATTTGCACACTTTTTATATCCACCTGCAATTAAATTTTACCACATTTTTTTCTACCATTTTATTAATCAATCCATCATGCTTTTCAAACCAAGTGCTAGCATCTCTGGGTCCCACAAAAAGATGAGCTAATTGAAAGAGATCAGGGAGTCCCTGACTATAGGTGAAAAGGTTTAAATTCTTAAACTAATTTTTGACTTTCCTTAGAAGGGATTAGAAAGTCCTTTGCTACATTATGGAAATCTGACCTTGACTGAGGTTTAAAGCTGTGGGACCATTCTATCTACATTAAAAGATATCATGAAGGGACATTCTCCAGTGAAAGGACTATATTTAGGAAGGGACAGTGGAGAATAGGAAAGAGGGGGTGAGAGAATGTGCAGGAGGATAAGCAAGAGGAGTAAAGCATGGGAAAGAGGAAGTTGAGAGACCGGAGGCCAGGAGGAAAGCCAATCCAAAGATAAGGCAAAAGAGAAAAAAGAGAACTTAAGTTTGCATTTTTATTTTTTTTTTAAGTTTGCATTTTTAGATCCTCCACATTTGTATTAGCTTTTCCTAAGGAGTCCTTAAGAGAAATAATTTAATTTTTCTCTTAGAGGATTTTTGTCTTTTAGAGGCCTCTTCATACCAGTTAAAAACTTGTTGACCATTAAATGTTTGGAATCTTTGAATCTTTTGATGCTAAGTTACCATAAAAATGGATTGCCTTGGGGCTCCTGGGTGGCTCAGTTGGTTAAGCGTCTGACTTCAGCTCAGGTCACGATCTCGGGGTCGGTGAGTTCGAGCCCCGCGTAGGTCTCTGGGCTGATGGCTCAGAGCCTGGAGCCTGCTTCCGATTCTGTGTCTCCCTCTCTCTCTGTCCCTCCCCCATTCATGCTCTGTCTCTCTCTGTCTCAAAAACAAATAAAGGTTAAAAAAAAATTTAAAAAAAAATGGATTGCCTTATTTGTATTCCAAGTTCCCCGGTGGCCACCAAAATCCTAGAATACTCACAGAGCTTCCAAAGTTTAGTGTTATTGGCTTTATAATGTTACGCCTATATTCAAGTGCCCTGAACAAGCTAAGAAAATCTCCTTAGCGTCATGGCCCCACTATGACTGAAAACCTCATTAGTAGAAAAAATCAAACCAAGAGATGTATACAATTTGTATACAAGACAAAGAGGAAGAATAAAGGCTTAGACAGTGCTTCAAGACCAAGAGAGCCAGGCACTGGTCTAGTCCATAGAAGGAGTTGGTCCTCTAACTAAGTGGCCTGGGCTGAACAGCAAAGGGGCCAATCCGGCCTGAATCGTAGCAGCAAAACTATGGAATAAAATCAACTAGAGAGCCATTAGCATAAGGCTCTGAAGGAAGGCTCCAAAGAACCATTTTAACTTGGAGAAGGACAGCGGAAAATTTTGCATGGCTTTAGCAGGAGGGGGTTGGCCAAAATTCAGCTAGACTTAGCAGGACAGGGTTTGGCTGCAGTCCAGCTAGTTTCGGAAATGGGAATACAAGGATTGTTCTTGTGGAATAAGAGTCACTTTTGGGGCAGTCTGGATTTTATTGAGAGAGGTGAAGAGGAAGAATTAGGGGTTAAAGTCATTTGCAAGAGGGGATGGGAAGGAAAAGCTATGGGGTTCAAGAGATTTGAGGGTGGGGGTACAAGGATTTGTGAAAGCCACAGTGGAAAATTCTCCAGTCTTAATTCACTTGGGGTCTCTTATACACAAAAGCAGTAAAACTTGTTTTCACAGGGGTCTTCAATGCCTTCATTCAAAGTAATTTCTAACAGTGACCATGTCAGTGGGAGCAATGTCTTATAGCAGAACTCCCTTAAGTCTCGTTAAACTGCTGGACTAGGCTGTGGATTGGGGGATTCTGGGAGAAGAGGAGGAGCTTTTCTCTGGATTGCCTCTTCTTTATACAGATGATAATTCAAATGTGTCAGGAATTCTGCAGGGTAAAATTCAAATGGGAAAAGGTAAATCCAATGGATAAATTCCTCCATATTACTCTATATCCAGATAAATTTGAAAACCTTTTAGAATTGAGCAGTGGTCTTTTATTCTGTCAAGATCCCAGGATAATGAAGCACAATTTTGAGGAAGAGAATTCAAAGTACTTGAATGTTTGCTTATTTTGGTTCAGGGGAATGCTGGCACCCTTAAAAGACCAGCCCTTAAGTATGCGACATTGGAATGGAAGTCAAGTAGGAAAAAGCATTGGTTCTTCTTACATAAACTTTAGTTCAGTATAACTTTCTCACGACATTTCAGCTCCCCCACCCCAATCTTGGATGGAAATGAGTGAAAAGATAGGACCAAAAGAAGAGACAATGTTGAAAGATTTTCCAGATGCTTTAAAACCCTGGAAAGCATTCAGTTCTGGTTTGATCTGGGGTATAAGTTAGTCCACTCATTTTTTTCTCTGAGTCATACAACTGGTTCCTGAACTGAATGTTCATTTGTGCCCTTGTGAACAAGTTCCACAGCAGTTAGAGGTGAAATTATTGGAAAGGCTTCCATAGATCTGAGTCACTGAAGGGAAATCATGTTACTTTTGTCTTTTCTCCTCTTCATGATTAAACAAAATTTTAATAAAAGCATTATTTTTGCCATAATTTTTTCAAAAGGTCTTGGCAAAAGTGTCATTTCAGTAACACCTTATTCCAACTTTGAGACAGATGTAGAGTAACAGGCTGTAGGTGTTACTTGTCTGTAGTTAAGAGTCTCATGAAATATAAAACCCATTCATTATTAAATTTTAGTCTTGTTTGAGGTTTATTTGAACTTGTTTTCTCAATGTGCATGCAATATATAAAAATTGGCTTTGTCCAAACCATTCATTTAATTGCTTTTGACTGCTGGTGAGTGCACCATGTACCAGGCATGACAGTGTTTTATGTTAAGAGAGTGTAGTTCTGAAATAGCAGAAAACAAAGGATAATATTGTCATAGTTTAATACAAAATTCATCCGATCTAGGACAATGATGTTCATTATTTCATGCGTGTATCCCTGAAAAGGCTTAATGATTAACTATGCACTTCTCTACACCAGTTGGTTCTTTCAGAATATATATTTTCTTCTTGTCCATTTGCCATTCAGCTACTACATTCCACCAAGTCAGTATTTAGAACATTTTTCAATTGCTTCAAGAACATAAACTGTAGAAGTTCTGTAATTTTTAGTACTATGCTCTAAAAATTATACAGAGATAGATAACGTTTTTTTTCTGTACCTATTAGGTCTACTTAGAGAAGCTCAATTTAACAAGCTTATGTCAAGTTAAGTGACTAGTATTGTGATATATCTTATAGATATACTATTTTTTCAAAGATAAGATTAGCATATTTGCTTATACTTACAGGGATATTTAGGAGAAAGTTATAAGAAACATTAGAAAACAATATAAGACTTTACAAATGTGTCAAATCAGGGGTTCAGGTAAGCCTTTAATTAAAATTGTTACATAGGTAAGTAAAATAGGTAAATTTTATCTTCTTTTACTCTCCTCATCCTTCTTCATGACATTTTTTCTCAGCTGTGAACACAATTATTCAGTTAGTTGTATAAACTAATTCACACTAAGGTTGTCTTGAATAAAATCACTAAATATTTGTTGAACATCTGCCCATGGACCAAACTCTGTACTTGCAGGTTAAAAACTATCTTTCTTTGATCTTCAACCCATCCTCCAAAGCATCAGTATTATCTGCAAGCTTGTTAGAAATTCAGACTCTCAGACCAACTAAATTGGAATCTGCATTTTAACATAATCCTCAAGTGATTTGTAAATACATTAAAATTTGAGATACTATGGTCTAGAGCGGTGGTTTAGCTTAATCAGAATCATTGAGGTGCTTTGTTATAGGGTCTACATTTGGAGAAACCTCAGGTCTAGAGGATATAAAAGAAGCCAAGATTGATCTTTGCCCTTAAGTGTTTTATAACATAGCTGGGGATCAAATTGATCACACATTGAGCACTTAATTATGCCAATCTGGATGAGTTTTACTTTAATGCAGTAGTTTTGAGAAGAGAAGGATTAGTGTGGAGTTGAGTTGTCAGGAAAAGTTCTGTTGGCTGGGAAAATGGTGGTACCACTGATTAAGTTAAGAAAGGTGGAGGGGCACCTGGGTGGCTCAGTCCATTAAGCGTCCTACTCTTAGTTTCGGCTCAGATCATGATCTCACGGTTTGTGAGTTTGAGCCCTACATCAGGCTCTTGCTGACAGTGCAAGTCTCCTTGGGATTCTCTCTCTCCCTCTCTTTCTCTGCCCCTCTGCTCACCCTCTCTGTCTCTCTCTCAAAAATAAGTAAATAAAACTTAATTTTTTTTAAAAAAAAGGTGAAAAGTATGGCAAATTTGTAAGAAAAGATGATATGTTACATCACAGATATATTGACCTAGAGAGGCTGATAGACCATCAAGGAAAGTTCAAGCCATTGACACTAGAAATGCATAATCCTAGTGCCGCTAAAGATAAAAGTTAGAAAAAGACTATATGCACCTTGAGGACAGGAACCCTACCTTACTCACTCTTCTATCCTCAGTGCTAGTGGTACACCTGACACATAGGAGACATTGAATAGCTTTTTGTTGACTTAATGAATAAATGAATTTAGGGCTCCTAAAAGCCATGACCCTTTACACACTTCCCCCACTTAGATGCATTTAGTCTGTGAAAGAAGACAATAGGAATAACCAAAAAGCTTAACTCAAACTGCATATCTTTAATAGTGGATTGTCAGGTCCTGAGGAAGCCAGAAGAGAAATATTTTGATAGGTGACATTTAATTTACTAGATTACCTATGGATAAAGCTAGTATACAGGGGAATCTACACACATTCATTCTATTTTGTGTGTGTGTTTGTCATGTGTTTTGTTAGAAGAAAAAAATGTTAGCAATCTTAAACACTCCCAGAAAGCTTTTAAAGTGAAGTTGAACTTTCTGATTTTCCCATTATCATTATTGAAAAAAACTGGGTGCTACTACATGCAAAGTCTCCTTCTCCAAGCCAAGAAAAACCCACATATTGTGGGAAGAGAGAAATGTGGTTGCTAGCCAATTCTTCTATAACCATCCATCATATCTCTTGATTTCCAGTCTTTCTCCTTTGAGCCTAGTTAATATACACCATGTTGAGTTTGCTTTACTGCTACCATGCACAAAGAGAATTCTTCTACAATAAACTAAAGTCAGTGTCAGGGTCAGTATGTTCCATTGCTGAACTCATTCTTTGATCTAAGGTAATATTTACTGAGTTGGGGGATCCTGTGATATGATTGACATTATTTCTGGGTCACTGAAAATAACTAAAAAATTATTAAATATATGGTCTAGCTTTCAACAGAGTAGAAAAGGGGTAAAAGAGAGAATCATAGCACCTTCTGTTCTCCCCTGAAACATGATGGATGAATCACATATACAGCTCCAGTCAGCTTTTATGTCTGAGTTCCAATCAAATGTATCATGCTTTATTAATTTACAAGCAGGCTGTAAGTATACAAACAACATGTGTAAAATATCAATTAAACTTAAACCTCTGTAGAGGTTTATAATTTGGTAAACAGCTTTCTTCTTTATTCTGTTATAATCAGACAGTTTCATACTTGCAAACACATACCATACACTTCACACATACACAGAAATGATTATCCTACTGATACTCTATCTTCTGAACCAGAATCACCCACTCCTACTGCTTCAGAATCACCCATTCTATCTTCTGAACCAGAATCACCCATTATAAGAAAAGCCTACCATTTTTTTTTATTTTTAAAAGAACTTTTTTAAATGTTTATTTATTATTGAGAGAGAGAGACAGAGCATGAGCATGGGAGGGGAAGAGAGAGGGGGAGACACAGAATGCAAAGTAGGCTCCAGGCTCTGAGCTGTCAACACAGAACCCCACAAAGGTCTCAAACCCACAAACTGCGAGATCATGACCTGAGCTGAAGTCGGACTCTTAACTCACAGAGCCACCCAGGTGCTCCCAAACCTATCATTTTTTTAATTCCTTCTAGGGCAAAGGTGAAGAAAAAAAAAAACCCTAGAAGATAAAACCAGTTTAGGGGAGCTGACTAACTGGTTTCCTCATCAGAATGACATTAAACCTAAATTCATTTAGGTTAGAAAAGCATCTTCTCTTTAAAGTGTAAATACCATTTTGAAAGTTATGTGACTATTTTCCAATCAAATTTTAGTATGATTTGCTTGACCCAATTATTTTCCTTGTAGTGATGTGTTGAAGTGAATAGCACTCTGGTTTGGGAGTTTTGACTGGATTGTGGGAGGAAGGTAGCCATGGCATATGGATCCATGGAGGAGGAGGGTGTCAGATATTAACAACTTGCAATGGAGCACTTAGAGCAATATGGCAGTTCTAAGGATTGAGGCTAAATGGAAGGAGACAAGTGTGGAAAACAAGGTGAGGCAGTGCCAGAATTAAATCTCCTGCATTACAAAATTTTGTTCTGCTAATCCAAAAAGAGAAAAAGAAACTCTTTTTGTTCTTTTTCACATACCCCTTCCTAGATGAATCCTTTCTCTTAGATTCCAGAATTTTAGTATTCACTAAAAAAAAAACAAAAAACAAAAATTTTGTCTTGTTTGTCTTTGGTTGGTAAGCTCTTACATACACAATGACCTCAAGCTTGTATTTCTCAACAATATGCCCATTCCCTATGTAAACTACCTTACGGGCAAAAGCTCCCTTTCCACAGGATTTACAGTTTACACTATTATGAAATCATATCCATGGAGGCTGTGAAGATAATTGTTTAGATGCACATACTTAAATTCAGAAACTTCAAAACTTTGATGATACTATCAGGATTCTAAATGCAAAGTTGGTGCAATTCGCTTCCCAGAAGGTCACCAAATACTGTGCTTTTTCAGTTTAAGCCTTGAAGTAATATAAAATTGCAAAATTCCAAGAAGATTAAAATCGGTTGCATTGCTAAATTGAAAACTAATTCAACAAAAGCCAATTGCACATGAGACAAAATTCTTCCCCACCACACCCTAATCCCCGAAACATATTGAACAAATTATTTGGCTAAAAAAGTGGTAATACTATTCACAATTACCTTATCATCAAGGAACAGCTAGGGACAAACTTTGTTCTAAAAATTGGAAGCCAATTTTGAACCATGTTGGAAGTCTTCACTATACCCTGCAGAATGTCTTGCCTATGGCTTATTGCCTATTGTCTATTGAATTGAGTGAAGTTGAAAAAAATAAAATAAAAGGGAAAATCCACTGTTGCTGTGTTTTAGCCTTAAACAGAAAGCGAACAAGAGCTTTAGTTCAAAGGGTCTTAGAGTTCAGAAATGAGTTGAGATACATATTTATTTATATATTTATTCCTATGTTTATTTATTCATTATGTATTTGATATTTTATATATATGTGTGTGTATATATATATGTATAGTATGAAATCAGATTCATAAATACAACTTTAAATTCCCTATCTAAGAGACATGATTTCTGGTTTGATTAAGCAGCTTTCAAACCGAATGTGCAAGTCACAAAACGACTTTAGACAGCTAGCCATTTGGGCTGTGTATGTGATAGAAAATAAATGTGGTGTATGTGAGTTTCCTCTAGTTTGGACAGGATAGACTCAATAATATTTTTGAGAAATGTTTTACTGCAGGCTTTGGTTAGGTAATAAGGACCCTGCAGCTCATTCACATTCACTGGCATGCATCAAGTCCTTTCCAACACCATTTGTTTGCTCTTACAAAAGCAAAGACTGAGTATCAAATCCCAGTAGTATTAGATTATTAATTGGTGTGGAAGTTTTCAGGACACAAAATTAAACTGTGGCAGTATTCTTCAAGACTACATGACTACAAAGAGAGAAAAAGAGAGTGTGCTATTTTACCACTGTTGGGATTTAAAATTATCACAGCCAGTTTCAGAAGCATACATTATGCTCAAGAGTCTAGTATACCTGAGAACACGATACTCTCAATAGGAATTTATTTAGCTTCCAAATGAGCCATTAAGAATGCTGTAAAGTACAAGAAATGTCCTCAACTACTGTTTAGAAAACAAATTTTTTAGTGCTTGTAGGCGAGCCCAAAAGACACTAGTGTATAACTATAATAAAAGTTATGTGTCCCAGGACCTTTTGCCAAAATCATTTATGTTTTACTTTGTTAGCCATACTTTGGAGGATTACCCAGGTTCTCTGCCTTATGCATTTACTTTCCCTCCTGAAGGAAATGGAGGAAACATCCCCTCTGGAAAACAGCTTTCACCCCTCCAAGTAAAAGGCTAATTTCTCATACATCCATATATCACTTCCCACCTAATTCTAAAGATGTATAAGAATAGGTATAAACTCATTTATCTGCTATGAGTTACTATGTATAAAAGATAGTGAAGATGTTCCAACTTGCAAAATTTTAAATTATCTCTGGATCTTCATTTATGTGCATTCTTTGAAGATGATAAATAATCATTTATTCCTTTAAAACATCTTTGTCTTACACTAATTCAAAAAGACATATGTACATCATGTTTACTGGAGCATTATTTATAATAGCATTATTTATAATGTTATTTCAAATTATGGAAACAGCCCAAGTGTCCATCAATAGATGAATGGAAAAATAAGATTTGGCATATATATATATAGTGGAATATTACTCAGCCATAAAAAAGAATGAAATCTTGCCACTTGCAACAACATAGATGGAATTAGAATGTATTACGCTAAGTGAAATAAGTCAGCCAGGGAAAGACAAATAACATGATTTCACTCATATGTGAAATTTAAGAAACAAAACAAATGAACAAAGGAAAAAAGAGACAACCCAAAAAACAGACTCTTAAGTGTAGAGAATAAACTGATAGTTACAGGGGGGAGGGAGATGAGGGGATGGGTTAAATAGGTGATGGGGATTAAGAGACACTTATCATAATAAGCAGTGAGTAATGTGTAAATTGTTGAATCACTACATTGCACACCTGAAACAATATAACACTCTATGTTAAATACACTGAAATGTAAAAAAAATATATAACGAAAAAAAGTATTTTTCTTTATCATCAGCTAAATCTTGAACTTCCCTTCAGGGTTATAGAATTGTGTAAATAGACCCAACAGTTTCTTATCAGTCTGGGGAATCCCAATGAATAATGGATTATTAGGCTATAATAATGTCATTGAGATTGACTGGAAATTCTCTTCTAAAGCAAATTATAAATCTCTATTTAACTAAGGCCAAAAGATATTCAATGTTATTTACTTAAAATAAAGATGACAAGGCATTAATTAATCTTTATATAACAAATTGCCAAGAATGTTATATGCAAACATGGCTTTAAAAATCTATAGCCAACACCTTCCTGCCAGTTTGTTCCTGCCGAAAACGGCACCCCCAGTCCTGTTACTCAAGCCTTCTAGAAGCCTGGGAATCTGCCATCTCCCTTTGCTGCCCACATCCCATCCCCACGTCTTTTGGACTCCATCTCCTAAATATTTCCAGAACTTAACCACTGACACAATGCCTATCCAGCATTGACTCCCACCTGGGTAACTCCACAAGGCCTATCTCCAGGCTTGCTCTCCTTTTGAACATTGTCCAAATAGCAGCCAAATAAGCTTTCTAAAATAATATCATCTTTTTTTTTCTCCTGCTAAACAACCATTAAATTATCTTCCTCAACCCTTGAGATAAAAGCCAAACTTCCTAAAGGGGCCTAAGTCCCTCCCACCTTGCCTCCTTCTGCCTCCTCCAGTCTTATCTGTTGACTCCATGTCCTGCTCGTTCTTACTTCTTCATCCACCTGCATCAACTTGATCCCTCTAAACTGAATAAGATGGCCTACAAAGAACACCAATAGCTTCCTGTACCTACTTCCCTAACCTAGCACATATCATATGTTTTTTGATAGCTGCTTGTTTAATTTTATGTTTTTTCTAATATACTCTGGAGGCTACAAGAGAGCTGGGGTTGGTCTGTCTTTGTTCAAAACAGTATCCTCAGCTCCCAGCACTGAGCCTGACAAAACTTAAGTGCTCAATAGATGCTAGTTGAACAGATGGATAAGGCAAAACACAAAGAAACAAAAAGGAGGGTACAACCAACTGGGGGAAAATACTTGATTCCAATACAATAGACCAAGAGTAATTTCTTTTTTAGCTAATGACTGATACCAAAAAAAATGAATACAATATATGAATGTACCAGACAAGGAAAGATAGTTCACAAAAGTGTAAATAAGACTCTACAGTAAACATTTAGGCAATTTAGCTACACTTCAGTGAAATAACCTCTTATCCATGTAAAATGACTGGGAAATTTTGTTTTCTAATAGAAGGCACTGCTAGCACTTTAGCAAGGGGATGGTGATTTAAGTTTAAATTGGCCCAAATGTTTTTGAAACAAATCGAGATGTAATTTTAATGGGCATAACCCTTAGGAACTCATCCTACACAAACAATTCTAAATGTGAGAGATTTATAAAACTACACAAAACAACCTTATTTTTAGCAGTAAAAAAAAAAAATGGGAAGCAAGCTAAAACTTCAATGGAATAGACATGATGCATTCTCTTCTTAGATTATTATATAATTTTTATGAGAATGGTAAATAAGCAATCAAAAAATATGCTTATGACATACCTAAAAATAATATAAAATGTTAAGTGTAGCATGATTAAATATATAAAAACTATGAATAATTAGTGACTTAAAGTATTTTTGTTTGCCAGTTACAATTTTTCTGTTAATTCAGTGAAAACAGAACTTGTGCCTGAATTGTCCTTAAATTTCCACTTTACTTTGTTTTTGTGAGATCATGTAATAATTGTATCTTTGTTATGAAGAAATAAAAATACTTTTCATTGGCTCTGATTTTTCTATTTTGATAGGTGTTTGGGGAAAAATGAGAGAATGAATCACAATGACTCAAAACCGTGTCATTTAAGCATGTTTCCTTTGTTTGCATGTTACCATTATTCTTAAGAGGATAGTTACTCAAGCTCTTTAGAAACAGTATCATAAAAAGTATCAAATGTGTTTCTTACAAACCATTCCTATATTCATAAAGAAAAAATCTAATAGTTGGGAATGTCTGTGTTGCAATATGGTATAAAACAGGTTATTGCTTATCCCCATGTAAATGGATACCACAGATTGATAGGAAACTTAGCCACCAAATTACAAAATCATAGAAAAGTGTCCAAGTGCAATCTCAAAGGGATCCTTCTTCAAAAAAGTCTGGTGTAAAATCAGGCATCCAGATAGGATTAGACATAAGAGGTTTACTGGAAGAAATACCTGTGAGGGAAGATTAGGAAGGGAGCCAGAGGAGGCTCGGGCAACCTGTCAGACCATGATGCAAGTCTGACCCCCATAAAGGAAAGAAGGAAGAAAGTTTGGGTAAGAAGCATCTTAAACTGCAGTGCAATTCTAAGGAAGTCCAGAGAGATTACCAGAAAGTCCTTGAGAAAAGTGTCACACCAAAGGAATCCTTTCTCTCCTAGGAATCATCCTGCCTTAGTACTTCTACCATGTTCTATCACAGATTTGAAGCAGCCCATGGTAGTGTGGCTTCCGCATGAAGGTAGTGGTAGATGTAGAGTACAGCAGCTGGGACCATCAGTTATTATGCCCTCTACAGGAGGAACTTGGAGAGGCTCTTTCTCCCGGCTGCTACAGGCATCAGTATTTAATTACATTCAAAATAGAGCATCTTATTTTATAAAAGAGCATCTATCCAATGTTTCCTCAAAATAGCCACCCAGTTATTTGATGGCAGATTTTGATGTAAGATGACCAGGTGTCTCCCATGGCAAAAGCTCCAGGCAATAATTAGGTAAGCATATACCTCCATTGTTTGGGTAGGGAAACTGAGGTATGGAGAAGCTAAAGCACTTAACAAAGTTAAAAATAAGTATCAAACTAGAATCCAAATCACTGTGGTTTTAGTATAGGAAGATTCCTTCCCAGGGTGCCTGGGTAGCTCAGTTGGTTAAGTGTCAGACTCTTGATCTCAGCTCAGGTCATGATCTCCAGGTTTGTGAGTTCAAGCTCGCATCAGGCTCTGCACTGTCAGTGCAGAGCCTGCTTGAGATTCTCTCTCTTCTCCTTCTCTCTTTGCCCCTTCCCCCCATCTCAAAACAAAATAAATACATAAACTCAAAAAAAAAAGAAGTTTCCTTCCCTTTTACATTCATATATGTAGAAATACGATAGCAATTTCAGGATGTTAACATAGATAACACATAAACATCCAAGGCCAATTGGCTCTCTCGATCACTGTTGCATATTATAAGAAGGGAGAGTTTACAGTTAAATACACTTATTTCAGAATAAAATCAAAGGACCCAGCTGTCTATTCATAAACTTTCTTGAGAGACATTGATTTTTCATCAATTATTTCATTCTCTGACTCAGCAAATTAAGGCAAAATCTTAAGGTTTTCTTCAAGAAGTCTTGAGAGTGCATACTCAATTTTGAAATCTAACTGAAGAAACCTAATGTCCTTCTCGCCATTGGGCAAAGAAGTTATTTAATGCCTTTAAAATAATTCTTAGTTCCGAATATTCTGATCTGACCCACATAGAAAATAGGTTTCTCTTTTAATTCTATACATGTAATGATGTGTTTTTAGATAATTCCCACCCTAAAAAATGACTGTTTTGCTCTGCCCAACTGTTACAAGAATGGCCTCCTGTACCTCATTAAGCCAAATTTTGAAGTGAGCAAATTGGGGACATTTGAAAGCTTAATTAAGTCACTAAAGAAAAATAGCTATAACTTGTTTTATGATGATCTATCCATTTAAAAGAATTTGTTTATGCTCAAGAAATAGTTTATTGTTGTGAAATACTTATATCACTTCCAATCCTGTAAATACCACGAAGAAAGGATTTTATTTTCCAAAGACCAAGCACATGTCTGTCCCAACATCAAAACCACCTCTAACTTTATCATCTCTATTGGTGAATTCTCTTAGTTCTAAATTTTAGGACTTCAAAAATTTCTAGGACCTTATGAATATATATAACAGGTTTTTGGGCAGGGAGGGGGATAGACGCTAACCTTACTAAAAACATCATTTCCAATCACCCTCCAAGGTTGGTTTGTCTTGGATTTCTTTTCTGATCTTGAGAAAAATGCATGAATTTTCTTAGGCAGTACATGAATTCAGAATGATGAGCTGCATTGTAATCCCCATTAAGGTACATTATTCTTAAAATAAAATAAAATTCATTGCCATAGAAAATTTAGTTCCTCACACTTCAAAGAATGAAGTCCTCTGTTTATAACAACAGCTATAGCAGTACAAGTTTTAGGGACCATCACTGCCAGATTTGAAATTGAGCCTGAAACAGCCTACCTCAAAGACCTCTCCTGGGTAGTTCGGTAACTTTATCTTTTTCTACTCAAGCCATCTACATAGTTAAACAGAACAAACTCACATCATTTATTTTGCACATTGGACTCCACTCCTTTGGGACAAAATCATTCTCTGAATGAAATGGAACTGCAAAGGGTGTCCATAACACTGGATCATTTAGAAGGAAACGGAACATATACTCCCTCTTCAATATGTATTAGGTCACTGGCATTTTTGCATAATGATTTCATAAAAATATAACCATGTGCATGACTGAAAATAAATTTATTTAAGTTCTGCTCAAAAAAAAAAGCATTCAAGGAAGTAATTCAAAAAAGTTTAAAAACAATGTTTTGTCTTTTTTCAGTCAAGAGTACTCAAACACATTTAAATTCAAAATCAACCAGGGGTAAAATAATCAAAGCATTTTGGAGCTTGAAAGAATCTAAGAGGCTGTTTTAATTCAGATACAGTTTTAGAAGTATGTAATAGAAACCCAAATTAATATTGGCTTACACAGGATGAAAGTTAATTTTTCTTTCATGTAACACCGCAAACTTAGGTGCACTTTGCTAGTAGGATTACTCTGGTCTATGAAGTCATCTAGGGACTCAGGATTTGTCTATCATGTTGCCCTGCCATTGCTAGTGTAATACTTTGACCACATGATCAAGATTAATCATCACCAAATTCCTACTTTAGGGACTGAATATTGCACACATCATTTCTGCTCCTACACCAATGGCCAGAAATCAGGCACAGGGCCATACCTAGACACAAAAGAGGCTGGGAATCAGCCATACCTAGATGCAAGGGAGGCTGGGAGTAGTGTTTATTCTAAACATTCATGTACGCAGCTGAAATTCAATTATTTTAAAAGAAGAACAGATTTTAGAGGATTAACTAAAAGTCTGTGTCCCAGTGGTCATTTTAAGTCCTAATATATAACACAAATAAAAGCTGAACTGTGATTGAAGAGAGATTGGACCCTCCACCCATGTCCTCTTGAGTCCTCATAAGGTTCCTCTAAGAACTATGGCTTTGTAAGACACATTTAGAAACCATTGCTTTAGACAAAGGATGAAGAACTAAAATGTCTAAAAAGGTCAGGCACCTAAAGTAAATAAATGTAGCAAGTTGACTGGGTCCTGAGGCTGGCAGTGGAACAACCTCAAGAGAACATTTCCAATTATAGTAAAACCTTGGATTGCCAGTAACTTGTTCTGCGAGTGTTCCGCAAGATGAGCAAACATTTCTAATAAATTTTAACTTGATAAACAAGTGATGTCTTGCAAGACAAGTAGTACGTGAGGCCGAACGTCACATGATCACAACTGAGCCAATGGTTCTTGAAATTCGCTTTGATATACGAGTGCTTTGGATTACAAGTATGTTTCCAGAACGAATTATGCTCACAAACCAAGGTTTTACTGTATATCAAAAAGAGTCTTCTGCACTTGATATGAACATATTGTTTTGCAAAGCTGTGGGACCTAAGTTAGCAGACATTCTTATTTTTCAAGAGAAGCCAGAAATCTACATTTTCATGAAATCTCTTGCGTTTTTGATATTGGTTACTAGTTAACACATCTTGTGTTATTGTGAAGGCCAAAAACACATCTGTAAGCCAGATTTACTTAAGGGTCACTCTATATAATCTATACTCATTTAGACCAATCATTTAATTTTCTAGACAAGGAAACAGGCCTCAAGTGATTAAGTGACTAGCCTTTGGTCACACAGCTAGCACACCTGGTCAGGTTTTTTGTCTTTCAATTCAGTACTCCTTATGCTATACCACCATAAAGTGCCACTGTGAATTCCGGAATAAGCAAGTAAGAAAAAAGTGGAAAATGATTCCTTAAAAGTAATCCAATTCTATGGCATAATTTAGTGTTCAGCTTAGAAATGAAATAGTTAACAACAGATCAAGTGTGTGTCCTATGCCCCATTCCCTCTGAACCCCCAATTGAAAGGAAGATGTGTTCTGTTTTCTGCCTTCCTGGCTTGGATTTGCCAGAGCCCTGGCTGCCTGATCAGGAACACATGAGGCCGGGAAGCGTCAAAGGATATCATTGGCACTCACCCAGTAGCCAATCTTGCCTCTCTCCAGCATGGCCCATTTAATTGCACACTCATATCATATCAGTGGCAGATTTATTGCAAAACATATTTTTCACTTTTATGTGTATTTTTTTCCTGTGTGCTGTAAAGTTATATGGTTAAAATATTTTTGGCTGAAAATTTTAAATATATGGAAATGGATAACATTTATCTTCTAAATGCCTGAGTGGAACTAAATTGTTCATGGATTAGTTATATGGTACTTGCATAAGCTGCTTTATGAATATTTCTATTCTTTAGAAGCTTCTTCGAGAAGAATCTTATACTAAAAGTGTGTGTCAAGCATGAAAAAGTACCTCATACTTTATTTCTACCTTATGGTGGGGTATTTTCAGTCCAAAACTTCGACTAAGGGATGTGCTTATTTTCTGCTTTTTTCCTTAGAACTTTTGCTTTGATCAGTCTTTCTAACACTTAAATTAAAATGTTTTTGGTCCAGTGTTATCCTAAATGTATAGTAAGAAAAGGCTGGAAATATAAGTAGTCTATACCCACATAGTAATCCAAAAAGATATTTCGTTTTCAAATTTGAGTTTTTTTTAATTTAAAATCATTAGACCCCCCCCCCTTTTTTTTAAATCTGAGGTTTTGGTGGTTTCTGTGATACTAGCAGTTGGCAAAAGTAATGTCTATAGGGGGCCAACCTCAGAAAATAAGAATCAAGGGGTGGATTTGGTTTGGCTGGGAAAATATAATATTTTTCCATTCCTTCTTTCTAATGTCTTAAATCATCACGTTTTATTAATAGAATAAATTGAACCACATGGAACACTTCCAATATCACTATTAGAAAAACACAGCCACAAATGTACAAACAAAGCTGCTCTATTTCCTGGTCACTTTCTATAGTCTTACCTCTATTTATCTTCTGTTTTTCTTTACTAGTCATTCTCTTTCTCTCTCCTGCTTATTTCCATCATAGTTCACTTATTTCTTCTAACTTCCCTTGACATTCTGTCCAGGCCTGCTTCATTTTGTCAGTGCATTTCTAAAAAGATTGGTGTAAATTATTTATAAATCTTGTTACCTATTATGTATAAATTCTATCTCTGTATAGATTTACCTACTATTTTTATAAATGTGTCCCCAAACAAAAAAAAAAAAATGGCATAAGTATTGTTATGGGCTGAATTCAGTTCCCCCCACAGCCAAATTCACATACTGAGGTCCTAACCCCTAGGACCTCAGAATGTGACAGTACTTGGATACAAGGTCTTTAAAGAGGTAATTAAGGTTAAAAGAGGTCATTAGGGTGGATCCTAATCCAATATGACCTATCTTTATAAGAGATCAGGACACAGAAGGAAGACCATGTGAAGACAGAAAGGGGATGGCCCTCTACAAGCCAAGGAGAGAGGCCCCAGAAGAAACCACCCCTGCCAATATCTTAATCTTGGACTTCTAGTCTCTAGGACTTTGAGAAAATAAATTACTAAAGTTTGACAGCCCTAATAAATGAATTTAAGTCTCATTCAAAAATCTTGTTTAAGATAACAATCCTTTGCAAGTTACATACTTTTCAACTGAAAGTTACCTTTTAATACACCATTCAAAATACCCCCTATATGAAATATAATACGATAATATAAAAGTTTCACACTTTCTAGTACATCTGAAAGGGTAATTTTCTCATATCCATAAGTAATTCACTTACATTTTCTTTCCTTCAGCTTTTTATCCTTATAAAGAGATCAGAGTAAAAAAAAAAAAATGTTCTGTTTCTATAGCTCTAAAAAGCTGATTCTGTATCTTTGTCTCCCTGATGACAGAGTTAAGCATTGTTTTTGAGCACACACTCCACCACCCACCCCCCACCACACACGCGCGCGCGCACACACACACACACACACACAAAGATGCATTAAATATAGTAAACGTTTTCAGTTGCTGATGTTTTTCCAGGCACCTTTAACTTCAACCTAAATATAAGCATTGTGTTTTCAACATCTATGGTAAACATTTATTTTCTTTATTAACAAAAAGGATTATTTTCCTTCCTCTGCTAAAGAAAATAGTCTGGCTAGTATACAGATGGCAGCTTTTGTCACATTAAACAGAGAGCAAAGATAAGAACATACAGAAAGACAAAACCTTAAACAATGAAGGTCAGAGAAGAAAACTGAACTAGCAATGGCAAGAAAGCAAGACAGAAGATGATTCAAGAAGCATAGTGAAGGGCAAAAGTGGTTTCAGCCTGGTTAATAGTTAATCACTACATTCACCAAATGTCTTTCCTTTCCTTCCCTCAATTTCACTTACCACCTTTCTCAAAGACAAGTAGGACACCAAACCTCTAGAGTAGAGGAGATAAAAAGAAGCTGTCAACAAGTCCACAACTCAGCGGTGACTTTTCCAGTTTGCTCCTGTCTCACTGCAGCACAATCCCCTCTTTAAAAGTACAGATAAACTGAGGTAATTGTATTTACCATGTGAATCAACAGAAGGAAGCAAAGGGAGAAATATTGAGAGTAGTTGCAGGGACAGACAATTGGGCAAAGAAAACAAAGGATAAGTCAAAAATGGGAAGTGAGCAACTCTTTCTCTCCGTCCCTTCTTCCCTCTTTCTTCCTCCCCAGCCCTCCCTCTCTTTTTCCCTACTTCCCTCTCTCCCCTTCTCTCATCTTCCAAATTCTTGATTTCCTTGTCTCCTATGAAACTTCCAAGCTGTCTCTCCCACTTAATAACCTACCTCCTTGAGGTGCCATTCTTATTCTTCTGCTTTTTTTTTTTTTTTTTCTCTTCACTTATGATTCTTAGTGCTTTGGAAGTAAGGAAAATGGTGGTGGGTCATTTTTCAAGACATTAGTTTCTCATCAAAATTCCTATAATTCGTAAGTGATTCCTCTGCCACCAACTTGGCCCCCACACCTCTGCCACAAAGATCTTTCTAAAATATGAATATATCACTCCATTACTATACTAGAAATCCTTTGAAATAACTCCTGAAGGTGTACAGGATGCTGTCACCTTAATTAGCTCAACCCACAATCCATCACCTCACTTCTAGCTATCCCAAAATACTCGTAATTCCCCCAACATGTCATGCAGGGTTTCATACTGGGTGTCTTTGCACACACAGATCCCTCTGTATCTGGTCATTTCCTAACCATCCCTGAAATTTCACCTTGAACCACCCTCTTCCAGGAAGGAAGTTTTCCCTCACCCATGCAATTTAGTTATCTCTATCCATTCCATGTGTCACAGCAAATTTTATATGGAATTATAAGTAGTAGATTTATTTGTCTGTCCTCTACTCTATACGACTCTAAGCAAGACAGCAGCATAAGCAATAAGGTAGGCACCCAGGATGGGGAGGCTCTGTCACATATCATTAAGGAGTAGAAACTCCAGTCTCATCACATACCAACTGTATGCAATGTGCCCAGTCGTCACATCATTGACCTTTCTGATACTTCAATTTCGTCATTTGTAAAGTTGAAAAAGCCTGGCTCATAGAAAGTACATAAGAAATATTATGGTACTTTTGAGTATCTATATCAGTCTATTTTTATATCTGTAGCTATACCTACATCTATATCTATGTATCTGCTTAGGGTAGAGCAGAATCTAAATCCCATTGTCATTCTTCATGTAGTTGTGTCTATAGGCTCTTTCCTTGGATAGGGCTGTATTCTTTCAGCAACATGATCTACATGCCTGTTGTGGATAAATTTATCAAATACTCTTAAAAGTAAATATGTTCAGGGGCGCCTGGGTGGCTCAGTCGGTTAAGCACCCGACTTCCGCTCAGGTCATGATTTCGCGGTCTGTGAGTTTGAGCCATGCGTCGGGCTCTGTGCTGACAGCTCAGAGCCTGGAGCCTATTTCAGATTCTGTGTCTCCCTCTCTCTGACCCTCCCCCGTTCGTGCTCTGTCTCTCTCTGTCTCAAAAATAAATAAACGTTAAAAAAATTTTTTTTAAAAAGTAAATATGTTCAGTAGGTATATAAAATGTTACATATTTGAAAGAGACCCAAGCCAATATTCTAATTTTATTCAGCCAGGACATACCAGTGGAGTCTTACTGTTTATTTATGACTAGAGTGGCTGTACATTTCAGTTTTCTTGGGATGGTCTCAGTCTATGCCTCCCATCCTGGCACAATTATCAATAGTGCCTCATTTCATTCTCAAAAGTGTCCTCATTTGGGGTCTTTTGGACAATTAATTATATGGCCACTTTATTTGTGGTCTATGATCATTCTGATGGACCGTAGTGTTGTTTCTGATTAGCCAGTGCCCATGCCATACCGGTTTTTAAATATTTTTAATATCAGATATACCTATAAGGTAATAAAAGCACAGAAAGGTGACATGATTTCTCCTTCTACAAACTGAGTTAAATGCATATACACTAACTTAGAATAAGAAAAGTGAGAACGAGACAGGAAAGAGCCTGATTCACCCCCAAAGGACTGACCTGAAAAAGTACAGAAACCTGGTTATTTCTGAGTCCCACTTGTGAGGTTTTCCTCAGTTCTACCCTCTCCAATCCCTCTCTCCCACCTGGCCTTCTCTCTTTCCTGGTTTCTTTCAGGTTTATTCACTGTTGAGAGTATTTGTTCCTTACTTTCTTTCCCTTTCTAATTCCGCAGGACCTTAAGATGCTAACCTAGTCATGCCCAGGTGTCACAGACAGTTTTTGTTCAAAGGTGAAAAAACTCCAGTTATTGTCCCTTTTAATATCAGCATTCTCCACTAATTTGCAGATGATCTAGCAGAAATATCTTCTACTTTACCAGTCATAGAATTCCTTCAAACAGTACATTTCCTTGAAAGTTGGGCTAAGGAAATCAAGGTCTGTAGTTAAAAAGCATTATCCTTGCCATATCTTGAAGGCTGTCCTCCTTAGACTACAAGGATTATGAGAATTGTACCATTCAATCATTTTTGAGAAGGAAAGATTTCCACCCCCAAATTTCTAATGGAATTAATGCCAATTGAATTTACACGGTGAGAAAAGCTGTGCATACAGTCAGAATAAAATGCTCCCAAGAATAATGTGAACTTAGATTATTTTTTGACTTCACAAGAAAGTTTAGAACCATGGTATCTAGAGCAGTGAATAGCTATTGGTTGTTATTCCACAATCTCCTACAGATAAAGATAGAGCTGTAGTGGTTCAGTTGGGGCTTAACTAAGAAATTTTAGCATTAATAAAGACTACCGTTAAAGGTTTACTCATCTTTGCCTATTTACTGATACCCGTACAAAACATCTTCTGATAAACACAATGGGATCTAGAGTAGGGTATGGAGGCAGTAGGGGAGTTGAACAATAATGAAAGAACCCTTCCTACATGTATTGTTAAACCATATAATTCAATCTCCACTCTGAAACTGAAGCAGAATCTATGTGTAAAACAGTTGCTTTGTGGTACAGCAAAGTTTGATAGACAAATAGCATAAAAAGAAGCACGTAATGAAAGGCTTTTATTCTGCTTTGAAGTAAACAAAATGTCAGGCACTGCTGTGATTACAGAAGTCTGTGAAACCACATCTTGTGTAATAATTTTTCACTATCCATGACCAGGATAGTGAAGTAAAGAGATTACTTAAAAGAAAACTTAGCAGTAGCCCCAGTCAATAATCACAGGTTTAAATTTCGAAACAGAATCAACAACTAAATGAAGAGATTTTTGTTTATAACCAAGTGCATCTGTCTCAAAGTTACACTTTGGGGGATGTAAGTCTTAGATCAGTGCTACTGAAGGTGTCTGTGTCCAAACTGCTTGCTGCTGGTCCACTACGAGATAAAGAGCTTATGCTGCAATGTAATCAACATACTGCTCCCTTCATTGAAAACATCTCCCAACCACCCCCCACCCCCCACCGCCGCTGGAAGAAAAAGGAGGAGGAGGAGGAGGAGGAAGAGGAGGAGGAGGAGGAGGAGGAGGAGGAGGAGGAGGAGGAGGAGGAGGAGGGAAATGTCAATTGAATTAGAGTGTGTTTAGTAAAGAAATTGGTCTACATTCTGGCGCTGGTTTCTGATTTTACTGCAACGGATAGCAAAGTTTGTGGACTGACAGTGGCTTCTACAACACAGTTTGAGGAGCATGTGGTAAAACATCAGGTTTTTGTCAGTTAGAAACTATGTTCAGCTGCTAATAACAGAGACCCCTAATAACAAGTGAATTAGGGGACTCTTCTCCCACAGAAAAGATGTGAGAGAGTTGACTTATTGGTCCATCACAAGCTGAGTCCTACCAGATCTGCCAAATCACAAGGCTGGGTGGGCCCACAGCATCCCATACAATGGAAATGGTACACCTGGAATCAGCTGCTGGTGGAACTGCAAGTAGGCTGTAGAGCAGGTGCCCTCACCTTCCCTCCAGCACCTTTTCCCCCAGCTTGCACCTGCCATTTCATGGGAAGTCCATTATGATCAACTAATGGAGGAGGAAAAAATGGCCAAGCTTGTTTCCACAGACTGAAGGGTTCAATAAGTGATTGTACACCAAAAACAGGTGGCCCTGAATGTAAGTGGGGAAGGAAATCCTCCCAATAAATAGGGCTTCAGATTGTCTACCTGGTCATCCACTTTTTGTGGAAAGAGAAGAAGCTTAAGGCAAGAATAAATAGGGCATAAAGAATAAATAACAAAATTGAAGACAACGAGGTCCGGGAAGGGGAGTGGGGACAAGCACTGCATGTTATCCAACATGCAGGTAACAAAATTTGATCCTGCCTATGTTTTTTAGAGGCAGATGAAGGATCTCTTAAAGGGAAAAATTAAAATATTTGTATTAGTTTAAACAGAGAACACTTATTCAGAGGGATTGGAGGACATAATGTATGTGAAAAAGTCTTTCACACACATCTTTTTATGAAATTAATTAATAAAGAAGTAGATAGAATGACTTCCAGTGAACATCAGCAACCTTGTCCTAGACCACCTATTCTTGGCACAGTGGGCACATGAACAGTATCACCACGGCAGCAGAGATGGAAGCATGAGCCTGATTGCGTGGGATCCCACCCGCCACAGCTGATTAAATACCGCTTCTGCCGAAAGTCCAAACCTTCCAGCAATGGAAACCAATGCTGAGCTTCCAGTATGGCACCAACTCTCCAGACCAGCTTGGTGCCAAGTTGATTACATTCGACTCCTTTCATTCTCAGAAATGCAGCCATTTATCTTGACTGAAATCAACACGTATTCCCAATATGGGTTTGCCTTCCTTGCCTGCATGACCTCAGCCAGCATCATTGCCCACATGCTTACAGAATGTGTGACCTACTGACTTGGCATCCCACATCACATTGCAGGGTACAAAGGTACCCACTTAAAAGCGAAGGTAGTTAGCTTGTGGGTGCTTGATCATGGGATTTTCTGTCTAAATATACAGATTCTTTAACTTTCTACTGCCCACTGGACTAATACACATTGGGATATTAAATAAGACTTGACCCATCATCCCATCTGAATCCTTTGGTTTTCTAAAGGCTTTTCCTGACAATTTGGGCCTCAGCCAGACTGCTTTCCCCAGTGCTCCATTTAAAATTTTATTGTCCCCTTCAGAACATAGTTATGGTATCAATTTTCATTATTTCTCTCTTCTTTCCATATCTTATCTTTTTCTTATGGAATCTTGCCCTTGCAAGATTGGAACTTCTTGGACGCTTTGTCCCAATATAATGCTGCCATCTAAATTGAGTTATAGCAATGTCCTTTTGGTTCTTGTAAAATAAAAAATAAAAAACACATTAAAACAGATAGTACCTACAGGCTAGTGGCTACAACATGAGAATCCAGTTGCTATACTATATCATTCTGGGATTTTTTTTTCCCCATACCTTATGTCTTCCAGTCCCTCTGAATGAGTGCTCTCTCTTTAAAGTAATAAAATTATTTTTACTTTTCCCTTTAAGAGTTCCTTCCTCTGCTTCTACAAAATACAGGCAGGCTCAAATTTTGTTACCTCTGATTTTTCCATTTTCTCTTTATCTCATGTTTATCTTTATCTCATGTTTTCCATTCAAATATGTGAAAGGCTTAGAATAAATATGTTCCTCCTCAAGATTAAGATTTTTAAGCCTGCATTAGATGCAACGTTCCCAGTATGCTAACCACGTGAGCCCAAGTCAACCAATTCCTCAAAATTTATGAATTCCCTTATAAAGCAGGTTCACAGTAAATTCCTTTATCAACATCAACTTCTATCTGTTCCCAGAAAAAAAAACATTCTACATCTGGATTTTTCTAGTCCCCATTTCTGTGCCTTTGATTCATATTTCCATTGCCATGTTCTATTTTATTCAGCCAGCTTAAAATATCACAGTGCTTCTTTACCCACACAACATTGTCTTCTCATTTCTGTAATATGCACTTTTTTTTCTTTTAATAAAATCTTGGCCTGCTTAGCTGTATTCCTGGAACATCAAGCCAGAAGTTCTTGTTATTTTTTTCCACTTATTTCTTCCAAAATTCATCACACGTTACTTTACTCTTGAAGCTTACATCATCCTCTTTCATCCCTAGCAAGGAATGACTACAAATATGTCTCTTGGAGTAATTCTTAGTTAGTTGATTGTCCAAACTCCCATAACATAATCCCCAGGCAGCCCCTGGCTGATTTATCTTTTCAATCTTTCTGACAATAAAATGTTGCTGAAACAATTTTGTAATGTCTGTGTTTCATGGCTTTGAATAAATTTTCCCGCTCCCATTTTGGTCTTCCTTTTGTTTACTTGGACCTTAGGAAGAACAGGAGAGATCTGAAAGAATACATACTCGCCTCTCCTGTCTCAATAACACATAAACCTTAAATGGTCCTCTTTGCACATCACCGACCCTATTTTCTCCTTTGTTCTCGTTTTTCAATCATTAATTCCTCCTCCCTCAAATTGTTACAGCGGATATGAAGCCTTCCGTGACTAATGGCCCCATGAGACATCCCTCTGTTTTGCCATCCCCTAGCATTTACATCTAAAATATGGAATCAACCAGGACATCTGGGTGGCTCAGTCATTTGAGCAACCAACTTAGGCTCAGGTCCTGATCTCGCGTTTGTGAGTTTGAGCCCCACGTCGGGCTCCGAGCTGACAGCTCAGAGCCTGGAGCCTCCTTCAGATTCTGTGTCTCCCTCTCTCTCTGCCCCTCCCCTGCCTGCTCGCTCTCTCTCTCTCTCTCTCTCTCTCTCTCAAAAGTGAAGAAATAATAATAAACATTAAACAAAATAAACATTAAATATGCAATCAACCACTGTGTATTTGTTGTAAACATATTGCTAGATGTGTGTGTATGCATGTGTGTACATGTGTGTGTGCTGATAATTGCCTTGGCTTACCAGCCAAACATCTCTGTCTTCTTTTGTATCATGATTTCTGTCTATGAAAATACTGGAAATGTAACTCTGAATAGACATTTGAGGTACTGTATTAAATTGGTCATTATTCCATTCATCGAGCATTTAGTGATCATCTATTCAGTGTCACTCACTGTGCTAGCTGCTCAATCAACTGGTCCCAGCTTCCCACAGCTCATAGTCTAGAGAAGAAAAGAAAAACAAGAAAACAGATAGTTACACCAGAGTGCAAAATCTGTAGGAGGATACGGAATTAACAAAGAAACCCTCTAAATCAGTGTAAGAAAAGGGTGGAAGAAGGAGAGAGTGGAAAGAGGAGGACCAAGGAAAGTTAGGTCGACAGAGGAAGCGGGGGGGGGGGGGGGGGGGGTGGTGGCTAGAGTGCCCCTGGCAGAAGGCAAAGCAAAGCAGAGTGGGGTACTGAGGTCCTTACGGTATGGTTGGGGTGATGTGCATGGTGCCATATGGCTATAGAGACAAGTTCAGGAAGATGGTGGGAGATGAAGCTAAGAAAGCAGTTAAGAGCCAGTTTAGAAGGGACTTTGTATGGCATATTGAAGAGTTTGCCCTTTGTCGCACCCCATTCCTTGTGTGTGGCTATAGTCACTAGGCTTCTGACTAGCACCGGGAAAGAGGTTCCACGTTCTGTCTGCTGTCTCATTTTTGCTGCTCAGTACTTGAAACTCCCTTGATTCCTAGCTGTACTCTCAATCTCATTATCCACCTCTCCAAATTACCCTAAACGCTACTGCCAGATTAACTATATTGTTGAATTTCATCTCTTACATTTGAAAACCTTCAGTGTTTCATTGCTGCCAAATGCAGCAGAAATCCCTACACATTATGCCCCTCAATGAATCTCCACCACCGTTTCCTGTTCCCCCCATGAACCCACCTTTTACATGTGGGTGCTATCGTTTCCAACTCTGTGCCCTTCCTTGAAATGCCCTTTTTGTTTTTCATCTACTCAAGACTTTCTGGTCTTCCAGCCACATGTCCCGTGTAATTTGTCTTCTTGGAATCAACAATGTGTTTCATTTCTATTATCTTTCAGCCCTTATTGTACTGGGCCCTGTAGTTTTATGTATTTATTTTGTTCATTTGACTAAAACAATTACTCCTGGGTCAGATCTGTCTCTTGGTCACTTTTTAAAATTTTTTAATAGCCCATAACACCATTTCTTGAGCAGAGGTGCTAGGTAAATATTACATTGGAATACATCAAATTGGTGACCATTAGTGAAGCTCTATCAATCTACTCTTCTCCAAAGTAGTTACTTTATCACCTCCACTCCCTTTTTACTATGTTATTTACAAGGAAGGTAGAGGCTGATGTTTTATTTCTATTTTATAGAGAAATATTTGAGTGTCAAGGATTTTAAAAGTTTACTTAAGTGCTTGGGGACTGGAATCTAAGCTTCTGATACCTGTTTAGTGCTTGTTTAGATTATATTAGATCCAGGATTCTTTTCCTGGAAGGAATTAAAAGGGAAGCTTTAAAAAATATATTAAGAGCTATTTTTACTACTATTTATCATCAGTACTGGGAGGAAAGATAATGGGAAAGTTGTTACATCACTAAAAAATAAGTTAAGTGGTTTCTAACTTTATAATTCAGGGAAATGAAGACTTCACTTTAAGAGATAAGATAGTTAATGGGGCACCTGGTTGGCTCAGTCAGTTAAGTGTCCAACTTTGGCTCAGGCCATGATCTCAGGGTTAGTGACTTCAAGCCCTGCTGTGGGCTCTGTGCTGACAGCTCAGAGCCTGGAGCCTGCTTCAGATTCTGTGTCTCCCTCTCTCTCTTCCCCTCCCCTGCTCGCGCTCTGTCCCTCTCTCACACAAAAATAAATAAACATTAAGAGATAGATAGTTAAGAGGTGGTTTGGAGTGCTCTGGGTTCATTTGAACCTGCTTTGGGTTAATTTGTTGAAAGCCAATTGATTCAAAGCTATTTCAGCACACGGCAAACCCACCAAAAGACCATCTGGAGGAAACTGTCAGCTTCATATCCTGAGGTAATAGGAAACTTGGTTGCAACCATTTGAGGGCAATTTCAGGGGTGGGATGTGAGCCTACCAAAATAGAGAAGGCCATAAACTGGGTTTAAGAAAAGACCACCCATTCACGGATAAAGCATTAAGCATTGAGCAATACCAGGCATCCAAATTATAAAATACGCATGAAATTAGCATCCAGCTAAGTTGAACAGATGAATCCTTAGTAAAATAGCTGAGATGGAAAGCCTAGGGCAAAACTAAAACTTTGAAAAAATCTTCCAGAATTCATCAATTTTGACAAATTGACTTTTTGGAAACTGATTTTCAGTGAATTGTCCTGATTCTAGTTTGAATAAATATCTAGCCTTAGTTGCTTACACATTATTCCATCAAAGAAGAATGCAGGTTTGTGTATGGGCATGATAGCTGGTCTGTGACCCAAAACTTTAGTTTGTACCTTAACCCTATCCTCCATAGTACTGATTTTTTTTCTATCTTATGTTCTTCTTTCAAGATTTTAAGGGTTTTTTTTTTTAATGTGTATTTGTTTTTGAGAGAGGGAAAGAAGAGGGGTCAGAAAGAGATGGGTAGAGAGGATCAAAAGCGGGCTCCATGCTGACAGTAGAGAGCCTGATGCGGGGCTCGAACTCATGAACCATGAGATCATGACCTGAGCTGATGTCAGATGCTTAACTGACGGAACCACCCACACACCCCTCAAGATTTGAAGTTCTATGAGGGGCGCCTGGGTGGCTCAGTCGGTTAAGCGTCCGACTTCAGCTCAGGTCACGATCTTGCGGTCCGTGAGTTCGAGCCCCGCGTTGGGCTCTGGGCTGATGGCTCAGAGCCTGGAGCCTGTTTCAGATTCTGTGTCTCCCTCTCTCTCTGCCCCTCCCCCGTTCATGCTCTGTCTCTCTCTGTCTCAAAAATAAATAAAACATTAAAAAAAAATTAAATAGAAAAAAAAAAAGATTTGAAGTTCTATGAAAGGTGGGACCATTACACCACATCTTATGACTCTTTACGTTCCTAGTACCTTGCACACTTGTATTTGGTAGCCCACATGTTAGCCGTCAGATGAGGACAGAGTATCGACCCAGCTGCCTCACCTTTGAGGGCATGGTTAGGGGAACCCTCAAAAGATGATTCCCTCCCTTATTGTGGTTCAGTAGTTTCACCTTCATGTATGAAAGACAATGTTACCATTACAACTAAATTAAGAGTATTCTGGAGCTGAATAAAGTTTTCCTGCCCTATTGTGACCCCATCCAACTTGACTAAAGTCTTTTCCTTTTCTTAAGTGGGAATTGGAAAAGGAACTCATATATCATCCCTCTAAATCCTCACAATTAGTGGGTAACTTTCATTTAATAAACGTTGAATTGCAAGAGCTTTCTGTTATTGATAATGCTTACAATTAGTAAGAACTTGAATTATTTTATCAACTTTTTCTTTCTGTTTCGCAATGACACAAAGCCTAACCAGAAAGCAGAGCTTCTCAACCTATGAAACTGAGCTTCTGACTATTTTTACTATTTTAGGTAAATAATAATGGCTCCACCATTATTGGTAGCTCCACCCTCCTCCTTGATATTAGGGCCCTTAGATGACCTGCCTTTATCCCTGACCCTGCAGGAGGAAGGTTCTCCCTCTGGTGAGAATCTGGTGTCTGAAAATGTTCTTCTAAGCTTCAGATGCCCCAAGCTATCCTATAACTACTCCCTGGATGTCTCCTTGATTTCCAGCCCTGGAAGACTGTAGTCTGGTCCAGTCTTGTGCTGTTTTCTAAAACTCATTTATTAGTTTATCAAAGCCTAAATTTATCCTCTTGTGAAATCTGATTAATGTCCATTGTTCTTAGCTATACTTTGTTCATACGCTATCATAGCACCTTCCATATTATGTATTCGCTATACCCACATCTGACTTCCCAACTAGACTGTGAACATATTTTTGCTCTTTGTCCCCAACTGGACAGTTTTCTCTCATACTATACACTTTCACACTAGGAATAGCCATCTTTTCTAGATGTGAAATGACTAGATTCCCAAATACTCTAGAATGTAGTCTAATCAAATCCTAAAACTACTAGAACATAAGCTCCATGACAGAAAGGAGTTTCCTTGTGTTCATCATTGTATCTCAGTTTATAGAACAGTGTCTGGCAAGAGTCAGTACTAGTCTCAATAAAGTTTGTGACGCAAAAGAATACTGTGTTAGTATGCAACAAGATGAAGGGAACAGTGCTATATCAGTCTTTTTAGATATTTGTAAACTATAAAGGCTCCAATATTCCTTTCATACCTTAGAGACAAAACACAGTCTAAGATTTTTATATAATAGTGATTTCTAAATTTTTCATCACTGATATTTTTCATTCATGTGGTTTCACAAGAACACTCTTATTTGAATATTCAAATAATTGTCATTTTTAAGCTTTACAGGTTCTAGTTTTTTCTGCTTCCAAAATGATGGCCATACCCTCATGGAAACTCAAGCAACTGCTTTTAACTTAGGTATAAAGAGTAGCCCATCGGGATAACTTAAAGAGTCAAACCACTGCACTCCAGAGGTCTCCAGGGTGCCCTGAGCAGCCCAGATTCTTTCCTGACATGGCATGTCCAAAGACCCTAATCCAGGTGGGGCTCAGGAGCTTTGTAGGAAAGAACTTAAAGTTTGCCAGCAATTGTGGCTCCAGTGTGCTTCCATTACATGGGACTGAGTTTCCCCAAAAGAGAGCAGACTGGAGGAAGAAAGGCAGAGCATTGAAAGAAAAACTGCTCAAGTGGAGACAAAGCCGGGCTGAGTGAACAGAGTGAGCTTCAAGAAAGCCAGATTCCAGGAACTATGTTCCGTTGCTGGGTCGGTGCCTAGTGTGAGTCTGGGTGGAGGGGAGCAGGGGACCTGTGGGCTACCAGCAAATGGGCAGCAAGAGTGGCAGCAGATTAGTGCTGCTCACTGGAACAAAGGAGTCAGGGAACAGCGGATCCAAGAACATATGTGTGAGACCTCCCTGGACTTGGTGAAAGCTCCATGAGGTGAGAAAGGCTGGCACTCCAACTGAACAATGCTCACAACATCGGTTCCCACCCACCACCTCCAGCTAGAGGAAATACAAGTTATATGAGGAAGAAGCATTAAGCTGGGAGGAAAGAAACAAATCTTTAAAAGTTCAGGTCATGTCACCAACTCGCTGCTAGTAGCTTTTTCAACAAAAATGTATATTCCTATAAAAAGAAACAACAAAGTCTCTATGTCATAACGCTTGTGAAGGAAGGGGGAGGGATGGAGATGGTGTCCCCTAGACTGGAAATAGATGTGTGGTGCCACTCGATCAGTGCCGGGAAGACATGCTCACCCTCAGGACATGATATTTCAGGCTCATTCAGCACAAGTGTGTTAAAGGGAAATACCACGGAACGGAGTGACTCATCAACTCACTACAACCTTGGCAAGAATTGGTGCATCCAAGTTCCAAGACAGCAGAGAATGCAGGGTCCAAAGAGCACGAGGTCCAGAGCAAGGGCCCAAGGAACCTGAAATAACAAACACAACCACTTACTATTGGCTGGGTGCGTTCTATGTTCTCTGCATGTTTTCATTTACACATTTAATCCTCCAAAATACCCTGTGAGATAGGGACTGTTGTTATACCCCCGTTTTACAAATGAGGGACCTGAGGCACAGAAAGGCTGAGTAACTTGCCCAAAGCCACACAGGTATTAAGCAGAACGGTGGAGATTCAAAACCAGACAGTCTGGCTCCTTATCCTAATGTTCCAGCGTCCTTCAGATGATGCTTCTTTAGCACTTACCCTCTGCCAGGTTCCCTTCCAAGTATTTTGCATAGGTTAACACATTCAAGGTTGAAAGTGCAGATAGGGATAGAGGAAAATAAAACTTACTTAGGGCTTCCTCTCTTTTGGGGTAAATTTCTTAAAAAGAAAATAGTTACAATTCATTAATCTCCACTACTGCAGCATGCATTCTGATAAGGAAACTAGTATAAAGAAAACCATGGCTACAATGAAGACCCTGATTTTTAAAATCATAGGATTCTAATGAGAACAATAAGTGGACTTGCATCATTAAGTCACAGAAAATTATGGGACAATGAAAGTGAAGTAGAAAGAAAGAGTGTTAAACATACCAACCTGGGGCATATATGCCCCCAAATTAAAATGTTGAGTGGAAAATATCAAGTTGCAGACTAATTCATGAAATGTGATATCATTTATATAAGGTTTTCTAACAGCTTTATTGAGTTAAAACTTAATGTATACATTTTAATAAGTTAGGACATATGCCTACACCTATGAAACTATCGCCCCAATCCAAAGTTTTCTGGTGTCTCCTTCCCTTCCCTCTCCTCCTCTCCCTTTCCCTTCCCTCCCCTCCCCTTCCCTTCCTTTCCCTCCCTTTCCCTTCCCTTGCCTTTCCTTTGTCTCTTTCTTTTCCTATTTTCTTTCTTTCTTCCTTCCTTCTTTCCTTTATTCTTTTTTCTTTCTTTCTTCTTCCTTCCTTCTTTCCTTTCTTCTTTCTTTCCTTTTTCTTTCTTTCTTTCTTTCTTTCTTTCTTTCTTTCTTTCTTTCCTTCTTTCTTTCTTTCTTTCTTTCTAAGACCACAACATGATATTTACCCTCTTAACAAATGTTTGGTTACACAAAACATTATTGTTACCTATAGGCTCTATGTTATACATCAGATCTCTAGAATGTATGCATCTTGTATAACTGAATTATACTAACTGAACAACATCAATTCTATATATTGTTTGGGTGGGTAAAGATAAATATTAACAATCAAAGAAATGAATGAGAATATTCACCAGATTCCAGAGGCTGGCTACCTCTGCAGAGGAGGAAAAGAATGTGAATAGGGAGAACATCTAAGGACTTTGATTCATTTTTCATAATGTTTTATATATTAAGCTGTATTTTAGCTATATAACTCTTCTTTCTATAGAAACCCTCTTATATATGTCCGAAATATTTTCCAAAATGAATAAATCATTAAATGACTTCGGAATAAATGGCGATACTGTGTAGAGAGAGACTTCCATTTAAATAAATATACAATGTATATTTATGTCTTTTAGAAATCTTTTCTTTCAATGGAGTTAAAGAAAAATCTCTTGAAAAGAAAGCTGTAGTTGTATATAATGCATCTTCCACTCTACTTGCCAAACTTCTGCACTCTGCTCTCTATCTTGGAAGTCTGACTTATCATCTGCATCAACAGGATTTCCACACCCTCTGGGTTCTGGCTGGGTTCAGCCAATGATGAGCCCTTAGGAAATCAGACAGAGAGGGGAAACCAAAGTCAAAGTGAGTATTCCTTTGTCTTCTTCGAGATCGCCTTGAATTGGCCTGCCTTTCCACCAAAGTTCATTGCTCTGCTCTATACAACTCAAGGTAATCCTCTCTCCCTCGTGGTTCTTTGTAGTTCTTTCTACTGCTCTCTGCTTCATCCCTTTGTACCAATGAGTGATAAAAATTGAGCTATGAACCCTTGGTTCCGACACTGTTCCTACTTCATAGTTCATTATTTAAATAAACTGTACTTGAGTTGTCCCTTATATATGTAAATAGTTTTATTCTTTTACCTTTAAGATAAAGTCTTTCTCTCAAGAAAAAGAATTAATAGGGGCGCCTGAGTGGCTCAGTCGGTTAAGTGGCCGACTTCGCTCAGGTCATGATCTCGCGGTCCGTGAGTTCAAGCCCCACATGGGGCTCTGTGCTGACAGCTCAGAGCCTGGAGCCTGTTTCAGATTCTGTGTCTCCCTCTCTCTGACCCTCCCCTGTTCATGCTGTGTCTATCTGTCTCAAAAATAAATAAACGTTTAAAAAAAAAAGAAAGAAAAAGAATTAATAATTCTTATTCTCTCGATAAGAATTAAATGTATCTTTATATATCCGTGTGTTCATTTATATAACAAATATTTACAATATGCTAACCAGGTGCCTAATGGTAAATAAATGATAGGGGAAAAAATTGTTATGGTTATCATTAGGCCACAGGCTATTTTCAAAGATGTCACAATCAAGAAGGAAGACAGAATCCCAATCAATTAAATCTTATTTATGTTATCATATATAATTTATAATATATTCTTTATAATTATAATATGTATAATATAATATAAATATTTGTATTTATATTTATAATTCTTATTTATAATATTCTATGCTATATTATTCTTAAATTCTATATCATGGTATATGTAAAATGATATGAAATTTTTTTTAAAAAGCACTAAATTTAAACTTGCTATTAAAGTCTTCCAAAGCAGTGTTCTTTAAAATAAGTCAATATAAAAAAAAATAAAAATAAAAATAAATAAAATAAAATAAGTCAATATACTGCTTCCTTCATCAGGAAAATCTTGTTACCAAAAAATAGCTATAAAACTGATGAACTAAGTCTGTGTGCTTAATGATGTAGTTGATTCACATTCTGACATTCGTAACACTTTTTAGACCAGGAATGAACCACTTATTTCATAAAACACAATACAAATGAAAAGTGTGAGACAAATGTCTGTCTTAGAGGTTTAACAATAATTTCCTATGTACACAATCGTTTTACACAACAATATTGACGAGCTCCTGTAATAAGACAGGCGGCCACAAAAGGTAGCAATTAGTATTGCTCTCGGTGGTCTTTCCCCCACCCCTCAACTTTATTGCCCTCCAGATAAGGAGAAAAAGACGTCCATATGTGTGCAGTATCAAAGATTTTACTGGGGCACCTGAGTGGGTCAGTCAGTTGGGCGTCTGAATCTTGATTTCGGCTCAGGTCATGATCTCACAGTTCCTGGCACCAAGCCCCTCATCGATCTGACAGCACGGAGCCTGCTTGAGATTCTGTCTCCTCTCTCTGCCCCTTGAGTTCACTCTCTCTCTTTCTCACACATAAACATTAAAAAATATATATTTTAGGGGTGCCTGGGTGGCTCAGTGGGTTGAGTGTCCGACTTCACCCCAAGTCATGATCTCACGGCTTGTGAGTTCGAGCCCCGCGTCGGGCTATGTGCTGACGGCTCAGAGCCTGGAGCCTCTTCAGATTCTGTCTTTCTCTGTCTCTGTCCCTCCCCCTCTCACACTCTGTCTCTCAAAAATAAATAAACATTAAAAATTTTTTTAACTAAAAAAATAAAAATAAAAAATATATATTTACCAGTTGCTGGAGGTTCAATCCAAGAACATGCTGACAGGAGTGGAGCACGGGCAACCATACAGAGCACAAGAAGACTGATTCTTTTCACTTTGGTTTCACAGTCACTTGCTTTGGCTTGTCAAGTTATACCATAAATATCTCCATTGGCATAGAAATGTGACACCACCTTGTTTGGGTACCACTGTCTTAAAGATAATAAGCTCTCGTTTATGGACAAGGGAAAAACTTCCATGAACTATATCAGTCAGTATGCAGCCAGGATAGCAGAAACCAGTCTGGTCATCTCAAACAGCGACAATTTAACACCGGAAACTGGTTACAAAGATACTGGAAGAGCTACATGAGCCAGAAAAGAGAAGTTCACCCAAAGAGCAGTAACTGCAGAGAATCACTATTATGCTGAGGAGACAAGAAGTGAAGGGGGAAATGGTGTGACCCAGAACCCACAGTGTGAGCCTCTGAGGCTGCTGAGAGCTCCCTACTGCCAATGCGGCTATCGCGGCCTGTGGTGCCAGTGCCTGCTCAAACACTCCCCACCACTGCCAGTGGACACACTGAATGAGAACCCAGAGCTCACACTGGCCAGTGGCCTCCACTACCGGAAGCTCCTGCCAGAAGCCAAGGGGAAAAAAAACGTTTCTTCCCTCTTCCCAGTTCCCAATTACCTGCCAATGTCTCCCGCTGGTAGAACCTAACAGGGAGGCAACTGGTGATGGAATCCCAGGAAAATAGCTTGCAGGCTTTCAGCCCCAAATGTGGAGAGGAATATAGAGAAGGAGAGGGGGTAGAACGGAGAGATCAGATGCTCTCAGCAATTCACTAAAGTCTATTTTATACTTTTGTCCATTCACCTTCTCAGAAACAAAGAAAAAGAAAAATTACTTCAAAACTCTAGTCAATTTTGGGGGCACCTGGGCGGCTCAGTCTGTTAAGCGTCCAGCTTCGGCTCAGGTCATGATCCACAGTTCGTGGGTTCGAGCCCTGTGTCAGGCTCTGTGCTGACAGCTCAGAACCTGGAGCCTGCTTCAGATTCTGTGTCTCCCTCTCTGCCCCTCCCCAGCTCACAGTCTGTCTCTTTCTCTCTCTCAAAAATAAATAAACATGAAAAAAAAATTTTTTTAACTCTAGTCAATTTTTTAGGCCGTTTCTCATGGAAATACATATATAGATTTCCAACTTTATGAGATATAATTGGTGCATCACATTGTATACATTTAGGGCATACAAAGTATTGATTTGATACATTTATAAACCGTACAATGATTAGCAGCTTAGTATTAGCTAACACTTCCGTCACATCACACAGTTAGTTACCATTTACTTTCTGTGGTAAGAACATTTAAGCATATACTATTATTGGCTACAATCAACATTCAAGCATATGATACAGTGTTATTAGCCATGATCACCATGCTGCACATTAGATCCCCAAACTGGTTAATCATATAGCTGGAAGTTTGTACCCTTTGACCATATCTCCCTATTTCTTCCACCCCCAACCCCTAGTAATTATCACTCTTCTGTTTCTGAGTTTGCTTTTTTTTCTTAGATTCTACGTAGAAGTGATTTCATATGATATTTGTCTTTCTCTGATTTATCTCACTTAGCATAATGGCCACAAGTTCCATCCATGTTGTTGCAAATGGCAAGATTTCCTTATTTTCATGGCTGAATAATATTCCATTGCCTATACATACGATATCTTCTTTATCCATTCATCTGCTGATGAACACTTAGACTGTTTCTATATCTTGGCTATTTGTGAGAAATGCTGCAAGGAACGTGGGAGTGCAGATATCGCTATGACTTCCTGGTCTCAGTTGCTTTAGATATATACCCAGAAGTGGGACAGCAGTTCTATTTTTAATTTTTTGAGGAACCTCCATACTGTTTTCCATAGTGGCTGCACCAATTTACATTCCCACCAACAATGCACAAATCCTTTTATCCACATCCTCACCAATACATGTTACCACTTTTGTCTTTTTGATGATAGCTATTCTAACTGGTGTGAAGTTATATATCTCATTATTTTGATTTGCATTTCCCTGATGATGTGTGATGTAATGTGTAATTTTAACTACTAGTTAACATATCATTTTGTTGATAACTATATTTTATACTTTCCTCTACCTTCCACCTAATAATGGAAATAAAAAATATCAATATATGTTATATTAATCCTTTATCTGTTCAAATTAAATCAGAGTCAGAAGTACTGTAATTTATTTTCCTACTTATTACCTTGAAACCTGAGGGCCAGGCCAAAAAGTTGATGTATAAGTGTCAAAAATTTTAGTCTTACAAATAAATATTGCTTAAGCAATTACGTGACTAATAAAGTATAAATATTTAAGAATGTCATAAAAAGTTTCCTCCAGTTAAATAAATGTTGAAGTAATATATTTCCAAATTTTAAAATCCTTAGCTTGACTAGAGACTCTTCAAACTTTTAGCATTATTATTAAATGGTAGAACATTTTCAAGAATTCTTCCTGACACTTTCATCTTTTATTCAAGGGCTTTTTGTCAGGTCTGAACTGATGTATTACATACCATTTCTTTTCCTCAATAATTTTGGAAATGACACATTTTCTTTTCTCTCTTCTGCTTTTATTTAAAAGCCTAAAATACACATAATGGGAGGCAATTTAGGTGTGGCTCTTCAAAGCCTGTAGTCCCTTGCATTGGCTGCAGGAGGCATGAGGTTGAAAAAAAATAAATAAATAAGAATGAGGGCTGGGAATTGTTAGAAATGGAGACAAAAAGGTCATTGGTGACCTTCCCAGTTTGGGCGGAGCAGCGGCTGGCAGGAAGAATGCAGGTTCTGAGGTCAGGCCACCAGGATTTGAAGCCTAACTCTACCACTTACAATATCTTTGACACGGTGCAAGTTATTTATTCCTCTAGGTCTCATTTTCCTTAAGTGTACAAAAGAGATAATTCTACCTGCCTCATATGGCAGAGTAAATGCAGTGATGTTCTTTAAAGCTCTTAGAACAATATATGGCAAATAGTAAGCAATCATTAAATGTTTATTGTCATTCAGTATTAATACAATGGGTTAAAAAATAATCATATCCTACATTGGGAAGTCCAAAAATGGTAGCGATCAATGGAGCTCACTTTGGCATTCACTTTTTAACTCAGTAATCCTGTATTTGGGCATTTGTTCCACAGAGAAACCTATTCATACACAACACAACATGGCATGCACAATATTGATAATGGCAGGGTGGTTTGAAAATATGAGTAGAAACAACACAGGAGACCAATTTTATACACTAGTCTATGTCACCAAAGGAACACTGTGCCACTTATATGAAAAGGACTTCAGTGTTCTGACATAGAAGACCTCCAAGATATATCATGATGTATAACAAGCAAGAGGAAGATAACTGTATATTATGTTGCTAAAGTTTTGTTTAATGGAAGAGAGAGGAAATTTTTAAATGGTTTCTCAAATGGTTTGTTACCCCATCATGCATATCATTCAATGATAAAATAAATTCTACACACCAGTATAGCTTTGGAATAACCAGTTAGTTATTCCCACCAGGGAGACAGCTTTCTTCTATCGATCTCCTTTTATTCCATCAATCTGACTCCCTTGGTGGTCTCCCTTCCTCTTTCCATCCTCCTCTTTTCTGCTCTATTCTCTCATCCTTTTCTCATTCTCTTGCTTTTTCTTTTGTCCCCATTTGTCCCTGGTACCCATAGGCATTCCGAAGCCACACAGGGGCCACTGAGGACTAGATTCCTGTACTAGAGCATATCATCCTGTAAATATCACAACAACAAAGCCCTGGCTTTAACTTTCTACTTTACTACTTTCACATTATTCTTGAAACAACTATTCAGCCATGAAACATTTTTATCTTAAAAGCCAAAGCCTAGAGGATGTGTTGGCCAACAGCAACACTACCTAGTTCACCATGTGAAGTCCAATAACTGTGTCCTTATTCCAGCTCCATTATTTATCACTTCTCATTAGCTGAAAACTTACTCCTAAGACAAGGGCCACAGAAAAGATCTTATTTTCATGTTATGCTTATTTCTGTGCTGAACAGTATTTTCTTTCTCAAGAGCTAGTTTGAAAGAACAAGTTTTTCAGATGAAATGAACCAAAGACTAAAAGAAAAGCATATCAGCCCCATATTTGCTAAAACCTATTAATACACCCACAGAATAATATGAAGCACAGAAAATAACAATACTCAACAAGATTTTTCTTGGCCCAGCAGACAGTTACTAAAAGAAGCATTTGCTCATCTTTATCTTATTCAATACAATTTTTCATACTCTCATTCTAGAGGATTATAAAAAGAATTCTATTCAAATTAGTAGGAAGACAGTCAAATGTATTAGCTGATAATACAGATTTTAGAATCAAACTTGGTCACTGCAAGATTGCACAGAAACTACTTAACTTCCTTGAGAGTAAGTTCATCTCAAAATGGTGAGGAAATGATTTTTGTCTCTACAGTGTTGTGAAGATTATATGAAGAGTAGGTCAAGGACTTGGCATAGAACCTAGCATATAATAGACAAAATTGGCTGGAATATTATCACTACATTTATAGTCCAAATTGATGATTATGTCCTTACTACTGGTGATCTGCAAAACCTAAAATACATGGTCCCACACAACTCATCTCTAGGGTAGCACTGTATGCCCCTGGCCACTTGTAATTACCCATTTCACCAAGGCTTCCTTCAAGCCTGGTATCTTATTGTGTGTGCTCATTAATGGCTTTCTACCACTAAAGCCATGCAGGAAACAGAGCAGCCCCCTTCTCAAAGAAGTTTTTAAAAAAAATCAAATTTGAAATATACGATTCATTAAAAAAAAAAATGATCACCTCTGATGTCATCATTAAATCTTGTTCTCTACTGTCCAGAGGCTCAGACTAGTTCTTCTGTAAATGTTCAAATGGTAAAGTTGTAACAATCAAAAAAAAAAGGAAAGCGTACAAAACAAAGTTGTAGGAGAAAGGAAAACAATGCCAGGGAAGAGTAAAAGCAGGAGAATGAGAGCAAGAGAGTAATCAATGCAGAATGTCAAAACCGGAAAATAAGAGGAAAAGCAGTTCTGCTGAATATAATCCAGACCTATATGTGTGTTATAGGAAAGAGGAAAAGATAAACCCCTCAATCAAGCTCAAATCGTGCTCTAGCCCTGGCCGGATCCTCTGGTCGGCTGATGTGTTTATAAGAAATGTACAAGTCTGCGTTAGTTCCTAATTAGGTTAGGATGACTGCCAAAGAAAGTAGTAGTATTTTTAAATGAAAGGTTATGGTTACAAATGGATATCAAAAGCCTTGACACTTAAGTGGCCATGACAATAGCTGCTAACCGAAGCTGCATAATTGGTCCCCCAAGGTTGAACCAGCAACTCATGTTTCATTCTCATGAGGGCTGTCCCTGAAAGAATCTAGGAAATGGTACAATGTCGACTCATTAAATTCATTGACACTATTCATTTGGGTTGGGATGAGGGCAAAAAGAAATTGTTTTTAAATAATTGTGGATTTTTATCAGGCTGTTTTCCTCTAGCACTCACCTGGTAAGATGGTCCTTGGATAGTGGTTTCTTTACAAATCCCTGAAGTATATTCAGGAAGAATAAAATTAACTGCCTCAAACAAAATGTGGACCACTCTGTTCCACACAAGCCATTCCAAGAAATAGAATAATTGACTGAAGCCTCCAAATCAAATTGTCCTTTCAGTTGAATTTGCTATTATTAAGCAGGTAAATAAATAAGCAGAATAGACCATTTGGAATCATCATCAGTGGCACTGTCTCCGGTGAATCGTGCAGATGGAATTCTTGCAGATCACAAATCTCAACGCAATATGTCTTATATTCCAACAAGATGTCATCAAGAGGCTCTAAGAATCTATTTCAATTTTTACACCGCACTGCCAAGGAAAAAAAATGGGCAAAGTTCAAAGTGTCTGGAGAGCGGAGAAGTCCTTTTGAACCACTCTTGCCAATTAGCACATTTATTTTACATGAATAACATTTTTATGCCATTTATTTTCCCTAGTTCAATGTTTTGTCTTTAATGAGCCCTAAGAATATTTATTGAAAATGGCATTTATTGTTAATGAAAATTCCTTCTTTCCTCCTTCAGAATTGAGTGCTGGATCAAAAGTAGCAAGTGAAATAACATGCAAACACAATGCACAATTGTTCTCCACTCCAGAATTATACAAGAGAACCCACTGGAGTGTTGCATGTATCCCAGATGGGTATACTTCAGCAATAAGAAAGCATTCATCTCATTTCCAAAGACCACACCTACTTAAATGTTATAGGGATCCAGTCCATCAAAGCCAAGGGGGTCCTTTTAAACTCAATTTTATAGCTCTCAGTTAAAGATAAGGGGAACTGTGTGACCCTAGGGCTGAAGAAAGTGACTTACAATTATGCTTTGCCTGCTAGGGGTTATTGTTCCTCAGGGGACATTTGGCAATGTCTGAGAACATTGGCTTTGATTGTTAACAACTGGGGGGAGAAGGGGTACAACTGGCATATAGTGGGTTGAGACCAGGAATGCTACTAATCATTCTACCATGCACAACACAATACCACCACTCACCAAAGGGAAAAAACAAAGCAAAACAAAAATTATTTGTTGCAAATAATATATTGATATATTGATATATTTATCAATAGTTCAGAGAACAATGTCCTTGAGACACTGTTAGAAATATTCTAGAGCTATTGTATTGCAATTGTGGGAATCCACTGCTGTCACTTCTATTTTTGTCAGCTCCATTATCCATATCCTCAAAGCATTATCAACATCAACAAAATTACTCACATTTATTGAGCAGTTTCCCTCTACAGTCTGCTATCCTAAGCATTTTCATATGCTGTTTAATCCTCCTAGCAGCCCAGTGAGGAATAAACTGTTGTCACCATTCTATAGTAAAGAAAATTGAGGCATAAGGAGTTGTGACCCATCCAGGTCACAAAGCTACAGAGAAATGGGGTACAAACCCAGGTTGTTTCTGACTCCAGAAGCAAATCCCCAGTGTTCTCCGCAATAGCAAGAAAATAGAAACGAGAGGAGAAAACTTAAAGGCAATTCCCCAAAAAAAGAAAGATTAAGATTTAATAAGTTACTGTATGAGACCCAATTGTACTTAATCAGCTCTTACCCTCCCCGCCCCCCAGCACCAATGCTCAATCCTGAGGGGCCCAGTCTCTTTTTTTAACACATGAGAATGACTAAAAATGGTACAAGTTGCACATACTGAATTAGCCCAATTTTAATCTAGTGGGTCTCCAAATTTCTCTAGCCTAATTTTATGATGAAAAAAAAGAAAAATATGCTTCTAAACTAATTCAGAACTGATTTGTATATATAAAAATAACTAATATTTTCCATGGGAACTTGAAGCCAAATTCTTAGCCTAAATGATGTTAAGTGGGTGAAGAACAACAGGCTGACTGTTCCTCCAACTACTTTGCCTTGTGCGGGAGAGCTGATGAGAACTCCTCTGAACTAGTTTTGGCATTGCACCAAACTTAGGCTGAACGAGACTGTAAGGTGGGACCTTACAGCCACTTGCATTTAAAGAATACACACACACACACACACACACACACACACACACACACACACACACACACTGTAATTCGAAATGGAAACAGAGCTAATTGTTGCCATCTGTGACTAAGTGAAGTCTCCTTAGTCACGGGTATAGGGCAGAATTGGGGAAGTGGGGGGAGCATAGGTAAGTTACATAAAAGGCAAAGGATAAAAACCATTCTTTACAGGAGGGCAATAAGTAGTTGTTCGCATCTAGCTGGTAAGAGTATCCAGAGAAGATAAAGAATACAGTTGACAGTACCATACCATAGTTGGGCCTTCAACTTAATGTTTAACAAAAACACAGTTGTGGTAGTTTTTGTTTGTTTGTTTTTAGTATAGTTGACACACGTGTTACTTTAGTTTCAGGTGTACCACACAGTGATTCAACAACTCTATAGGTTATGCTATGATCATCACAAATGTAGCTACCATCTGTCACCTCACAATGCTGTTATAATACCATTGACTATTTTCTCTATGCCATACCTTTTATTCCCATGACTTATTCATTCCATAACTGGAAGCCTGTATCTCCCAACTCCCTTCACGCATTTTGCCCTACATCGCCTCCCCTCTGGCAACCATCCTTGGTTTGGTCTCTGTATTTATAAGTCTGATTTTGCTTTTTGTTGTTTGTTTATTCATTTGTTTTGCTTTTTAGATTCCACATGTAAGTGAAATCACATGGTATTTGTCTTTCTCTGTATGACTTACTTTATTTAGCATAATACCCTCTAGGCCCATCCATGTTGTTGCAAATGGCAAGATATCATCCATTTTTATGACTACATAATATCCCATTGTCTATATATACCATACCTTCTTTATCCATTCATCTATTTATGGACACCTGGGTTGCTTCCATATCTTGGCTATTATAAATAATTCTGCAATAAACATGGAAGTGCATATATCTTTTCAAGTTAGTGTTTTTGTTTTCTTTGGGTAAATACTCAGTAGTGGAACCTACTGAAGAAAAGAGGATACTTGCAAATGATATATTCAATAAAAGGTTAATATTTAAAATATATAAAGAGCTTCTACAACTCAAAACAAATCCAAATAATCCAAATTTGAAAAGGCCAGAGGACCTAAATAGACATTTTTCCAAAGAAGGCATACAAGTGGCCAACAGACATTTGAAAAATGCTCCATGTCATTCAAAGAAATGCAAATAAAAACCATAATGAGATATCACCTGATCACCTGTCAAAATGGCCAGAATCAAAAAGACAATAAATAACGAGTGTTGGCAAGGATGTGGAGGAAAAGGAACTCTCAAGCACAATTGGTGAGAATGCAAATCAGTGCAGTCGCTATGGAAGACAGTATGGAGGTTCCTCAAAAAGTTAAAAGTAGGGCTTCCATATGACCCAATAATTCCACTACTGGGTATTTACCCAAAGAAAAAGTGGTGGTAATTTTTAAAGTGTTTCATAAGAGTGATAGAAAGAGTTTGTATGATTGGAACTACATGAGATAAGTGTTTCTAAATTATGGTCTACTCGATCCAAATGGATTTTCATCATTCTATGCTTATTCTACCAAAGTCCTGATTTTACCATTATCCCTTATGTACCCCTCTGGTACATCTCTCATCACACAGTATTGCATTTGTCCACTAATTTGTTACTCTTCTTCATTAGATTGTAAATCTCTTGAGGGCAGGGTCTAGGCCATATTCATATATTTATCCCCAGGATATAACATGGCATTTGGCAAATAATAGGTATCTAAGAGAATATTGACAAATGAAATCATGTCATCTTGAAGGGAGATCCCGGAAAAATACAACAAGCCTATTACTGTTAAATGCTTTTTATTAGTGACTTAGACGAAGGTATAGAAGGCTTGGTAATATTTTAAATGGCACAAGGATGGAAGCTAAATATATTGAGTGATAGAAATAGAATTTTTAAATATCTCCACAGGCATGACAATCAGGCCAAAACTAACAAGATGCAATTTAACAGAAATAGATGCAAAAACCCGTTCAAACACTCAGTTGCACAAATACAAACCAAATTTGTCTTAGTTTAGTTGTGTTTTATATGACAAAGAACTTCAGGGATTTCACTGACAGAAGTTTTAATATGAGCCAAGCGCGTGATTTGGCTGCTAGAAAAGCTAATGTGATCTTAGGCCACCTCAGCAGAAGTGAGTTATTCACAATGTACATACAGCCCACTTAATTAAAAAATAGTTTGGTGTGGCCATTAGTGGCGATATAGTACATAGAACAAGAGAGATGAAGGACCTGTGGCACTCAGTACGGTCATGCCACATCGGGACCATATATATTCAGCTCTGAGTACCACATTTTAAGAGAGATATTGACAAACCAAGTGCCTGAAGATGACTGCCAATTGGAAAATGGTCCAGAAACCAGATCATATGCTCCTATGATGGATAGCGGGGGGAAAAAACTCAAAAATTTTTAAGCTGGAGAAGGAAAGGTTTTCCTTGAATATTTTGATGACTGGATGGGAAAAATGTGCTCTGATCCCTGCCTTGCAATCTCCATGGCTAGGGCCACCTGGCCACCATTTTTATTCACTCAATAAATGTCTCTAATGTGCAATAGGTGGAAATACGAATCTCATGCCAACTAAGGGAAACTTAAAGAAACCTGATTTAGTAACTGTGTTGTCTCAATGTCAAGTGAAATTGTTGGTGACTCTACAATAACTTTATGGACTTCTATCCCCATGACCAAACTATAACTCCATTCCCCATTTCAGCATGTGAATCTTTGTTTGTTCTTCATGCTCTGATCATCTTCCTGATGATGTCATCATCTGTCTGCCTCCCTCCTTAGGATTTCTGTGCTTGATCCATTCACAGTCTCCCTGTCACTCAACTGGGACAGTCATCACCTTGAGGACCTTAGGTAACTGTCGACCCTGAAAACTGTTCTACCTGCCAGGTACATAAACATATCTGCAGTCCAATCATCCCAAAATGGCTTTCCCATTGCCTCCCTATAATGATAATCTGTGTGATTTAGAAGCCTGAATAGGTGAAATGGAGATAAAATAAGGTAGAGAAGGTTTTTTTCATTCAATTACAAGGAAAAATTTTTCTAAAAATCCAAGTTTTTTGGAGGCACACCATCACTGGGAACTCTCCAGAAGCCTGGGAGTAATTGGAGCAGTGCCATGAAAGGATTTCCTCATTGTTAGTGAACTGGGCTGGGTTATTCTAAGGTAGTCTCCCAAGCTTTGTTGCATCAAAAATCAGTCAGGAAGCATGTTTTAAAAATGTAAAATTCCCAGAATCCAGTAGGTCCAGGCTGGAGTCCAAGAATCAGCATTTCTGACAAATACACCTCTCATAACAGGTGATTCCAGTACATGTGCATGTGAGTCACACTTTTTAAAAAAGTCTTTGAAGGAAAATAACCCATATTTACTGAAAACCCACCCTGCGTTAAGGGCTTTATATGTTTTTTTCTTAATTAAACCTCAACATAGTCTGTAGATGCTGTGACATAATCTTTAAGAACTTGGACTCAAAAACCAGGCTCTAAATTTCAAATCCTGGCTTCTCCACTTCCTAGACTTTTCCATGTCTCAATTTCCTTTCCAAAAAAATGGAGCTCATATTAGCAACAACCTCACAGGGTTGTTATGAGGATTAAATTTTCAGTTCAACCAAAGTGCTGAGAACAGTGCCTGGCACACAATAAGGACTCAAGATTAGGATTACTATGAAGTTGTACTATCATTTCTCCACTTACACATCCAGAAATTGAAACTTAAACAAAAAAAGTCAGTTTGCCTCAGATCCTTCAATGTGTAATGATTTCAGTCTATCTGCCTTCAGAAATTATACATTGTACTGCTCACCCCAACTCTGAGATTCTATGATCCTACCAGCCAAATAGATTACTATTAATAGCATTGAATGGAAACTAATTCCAAAGATGGCCATACGCACATGTGGAACACACAGACATACCTCAAATTCCACCACGAATAATTTTATTAATGAAGAAACTAAGAGAAGAAGTGATACTGACAAAAGCTCACATCAAGAGAAAAGTATAAATTTGAATGCGTGTTCCTTCTGTCACCTACCCTGTGGCTCTGACCTAGAATGAGTCATGACAGCCTGGAAAATTCTTCTCATTCAAGTCAACACAAATGTTTCAAAAACAAAGGTAGGAAACAAAAGTGGAATTCAGGGTGAATTCTGCCCCCTACAGGGTGACACTGTCACCAAAAACATGAAAACAGCATATTTACTGAAAAATATTTGTTTTCCATCACATAGCCACAGCCTAAAAGACTTAGATAACTATTGACATCTCAAGAGTAACCAAAAGATAACGTCGTATGGAGAGAATTTGAGTCTTGAAAACAAAGCAAGTTCAGTAAATTGTCATTAAAAGGGTTAGCTTTGGAAACAGGCAAACTTATGTTTGAAGCCTTGCCTCAACCACTTACTAGCAGTTTACTTGACATTTCTGAAATTCTGTTTTCTCATTTACAAAAATGAGGATGAACCTGGGTGGCTCAGTCGGTTAAGCGTCCAATTTTGGCTCAGGTCATGATCTCACACCCCATGCGTTCAATCAAGCCCCTTGTTGGGCTCTGTGCTGACAGCTCAGAGCCTGGAGCCTGCTTTGATTTTTGTGTCTCCATCTCTCTCTACCCCTCCTTTCCTTGCTCGTTCTCTCTCGCTCTATCTCTCTCTATCTCTCTTTCTTCCCTCTCTCCCTTCCAAAAGTAAATAAACATTAACAATTTTTTTAAAAAAACAAAAATGAGGATGATCACGTTTACCTTGCAGAGTGTGAGGTTTCAGTGACGTTATTTCAAGTCAAGCTCCTCACACAGCACCTGTCAGATAGAAAATATTCGGTAATAGTGACTGCTAATCTGGACATCTAAAACTGTCCTGATAGGGAAGCACAGTGCTCATCTCCAGAGAGCAAGGAATTCATGTAACCCTGTGGGCAGGGAAAAGGAAGTTCAGGATGCTGATGTAGAAGATACTAAGAAAAGCTCAGAATCTGCATGTATTGCACCACATTTTGGGATTGAGCTCTTCTTAGGAAAGAATTTGGAAGACCTAAAATTACTATGGTTCTCTGCCCAATAAGACATTCATTTGTAGAAATTTGGACAACTGTCTTATTGACATGCAATCATTTCATATAATCGCTAGGACAAAGAACTTGTCCCACACTTCTCTCTATTTCTAAGGCTGGTTCAGTGTCAATATTCAAAAAAAGCTTTTATTGAGTGAAAGAATAAAAGGATGAATGAATGAATTACTTAATGTCATACAGCTTACCACAAAAGAAACATTACATAAAAACTCCTCACGGCAAATACCTTCAGGGATTTTTTAATCCAAAAGTCAGCAAACTTATTCTGTAAAGCGCCATACAGTAAATACTTTAAACTTTGGGGGACACATAGTGTCTGTGATCATGCTCAACTTTGCCATTGCACGTAGCAAGAACATAGCCATAGACAATGCAAAAATGAAGGGATGTTTGTGTGATTTATGGACATTTAAATCTGAAATTCTTATCATTTTCATGTGCCATAAAATATTGTGGTTTTTTTCAACCATTTAAAAATGCAAAGATCGCTCTTAACTCATGGGCCATAGAAAAACAAGCAAGACTCTAGTCCATGCAACAAGTATCAATGAATGTTTCCATGCAAAGCTGTTTCCAATTATTTCCAGTAGGAATGAATCTAAAGTGATTTCTTCAAAGCTCCTAAGTATTTTTTTTAACATGGGACCAAACTCAAAATACATACAAATGGTAAGTTTATTCTAGTTTTCAACCTTCAGTGGTTGACCTGATATACTTACATCATGGGATAGACACGAGAGCCTTTACTGTGAACATAAGTCGAAAAATATATTATGTTAAGAGATATATTCCCTCGATATACAATTTTCTTCTTCTTAATGATCACTTATTAGGAAAATCAATGGTTATTCCAGAAATATAAGAGTAATCAGGTACCCCTCAGGGTCTTCCTGAGGGAGCCTAACTTTCATGATGTACGTTTTGTGTGTGCATTTTAAACTTATGTACAGAATCTAAATGAATTAACTATGTATGTTTACAGAGTTTAGATAAGCATCCACATTATTATTTATATTGCATTTCTGTTATCTCTGGGTCTGTCTCCTGTAAAATGTCAATGCAGGAAAAAACAGGAACAGGATATCTGTTGAGATTTAAATCTCTGCTAATCTAGTCAGTTTATACATTGGCTGTAGAAAGCAAACTGAAAACCAAAACTATGAATAATGAGACAATCTTTAGGTATTTAAAAAAAATCAAACAAGTACAGTCTTATCACATGTGTTCATTTTTATTTTAAACAGCATTATTTATGGTTGGCTGGGGGGGGAAAGGCATTATCTTATAAGGGTCAATCTTAGTACCTAAAATTTAGAAGACAGAGGAGGAGGATTCGATTTAAAATGATTGTCCAGGGCACATCTCAACCTCACCACTGACTCACCTCAACTTTGGCAAGTTGGAACCTTCTGGGTCACAAATTTCCTCATTGTTAATTTCTTGTAATAATTATTTTGGTCAAGTTCTGGGGATTCAGAGAATACTTTAATCCCACATCTGTATACAGACAGCAAAGCTGGATGAGAACCAAAAGAACAGTCAGGACTGATAATTCCAGATCCCTACCATTAGATACATCTCAAAAAGTCTGTCTTCAAGGTACTTGTTTGCCTGTTGCTCGCTTGTTTTTTTTTTTTATATTAATTCAAGTTGGCCATGAATATATAGATGTAAGATGTAATAACTAACATCTGGTAGCATTAGTTATCTAGTGTTGTAATAATTGTATTGCTATGGTTTACAGGAACTCCAAAAATTCATAGGATTTTTATTATCTCTCTTCCTTCCCTTGGTTCCCTTGGTTTAGTATACGTGTTTGGTTTATGGTATTTATTCTTTTTTTTTTAATTTTTAATGTTTATTTTTGAGAGAGAAACAGACGGACAGAGTGTGAGCAGGGGAGAGGTAGAGAGAAGGGAGACACAGAATCCGAAGCAGGCTCCAGGCTCTGAGCTGTCAGCACAGAGCCCGATGTGGGGCTGGAACCCACGAACCACGAGATCATGACCCGAGCCGAAGTTGGACGCTTAAGCAACTGAGCCACCCAGGCACCCCTATAGCATTTATTCTTTTACATAGAACTCCTAATTTTCTTAGAGGTTTAATATCTTAAAATGCTTTACATGATCTATGGATAAACATCTATTTTGTTTTTTACTATCATAATTGTTTGAAGTAGTATATGCTTATTGTAAAAATTAAACAGTAAGTAGAAAAATAAAAGTTAATAATCTCCTCTAACCCCCAACCAATCTTATCTCAAGAAATTGCCAGTGAGGGGCCCCTGGATGGTTCAGTTGGTTAAGTGTCTGACTTCGGCTCAGGTCATGATCTTGCAGTTTGTGAGTTCAAGCCCCGTGTCAGGCTCTGTGCTGACAGCTCAGAGCCTGGAGCCTGCTTTGGATTCTGTCTCCCTCTCTCTCTCTACCCCGCCCCTGCTCGCACTCTGTCTCTCTCTGTCTCTCAAAAAATGAGTAAAATGTTAAAAAAAAAAAAAAAGAAAAAAAAGAAATTGCCAGTGTAACCTGTGTGGTATTTAATCTCCCACACCTATTTCTATAATCATCAAGGCATATACCAACATGCATATCCATATATTGATTTTTGCTTACTCCATTTTTTTAAAAATTCAGATTATTCATTAGATATTACTCACAACTTGTTTATTTCACTTAAAAAATGTATCTTGGAAATGCTGAATATATATATATATTTTAAATATTTCTCTAAACTGGTGGGCATTCAGATTTTTCTTCCAGATGTTTTCCCTACAAACATCTGTAGACATATTTTCTTACGCACTTGTGCAAGTATTCTTCTAAGACCTAGTTCCAAAAGAGATACTTGCTGCCAATAACTTTCCTGAAGAGTTAAATGAGCTCATTCCAGGTATATGTGAGTGTTGATGTTATGAAACTTTTCAATGTTTTCCAAAATGGTGGGTGAAAAATTATGTTTCATTATTGCTTTATTACATATTTTCTTGAGTACTAGTGAAGTTGATCATATTTTCAAATATTCATTGGACATTTAAATTTATTATTCTTTTTCTAATAGGTTTTGTCTTTTTGTTAATCAATATTTAACAATACTTTATTTTTTTCTATGTTTAATGATTTCTTTTTGAAAGAGAGAGAGGGAGAGAGAGTCCCAAACAGGCTTCATGCTGTCAGTGCAGAGCTCAACACGGGGCTTTTTTTTTTCATTTTTATTTATTTATTTTTTTTTTTACATTTTTAATTACAGCTTTATTAAGATATAACTCACATATCATGTACTTGATCTATTTAAAGTATACAACTCAATGGCTTTTAGTATATTCACAGACGTGTGTGTTCATCACGAGAATCAATTTTAGGACATTTTCATATCCCAAAAAGAATCTCTTTCCCTTTGGCACTTACTCCTCATTTCCTCCTAACTTCCCTCTTACCAGTTAAAGCAACTTTCTGTCTGTAGATCTAGTTTGAACATTTCTAATGTGCATTTTTATTTTTTTTTCAATATATGAAATTTATTGTAAATTGGTTTCCATACAACACCCAGTGCTCATCCCAAAAGGTGCCCTCCTCAATACCCATCACCCACCCTGCCCTCCCTCCCACCCCCCATCAACCCTCAGTTTGTTCTCAGTTTTTAAGTGTCTCTTATGCTTTGGCTCTCTCCCACTCTAACCTCTTTTTTTTTTTTTCCTTCCCCTCCCCCATGGGTTTCTGTTAAGTTTCTCAGGATCCACATAAGAGTGAAAACATATGGTATTTGTCTTTCTCTGTATGGCTTATTTCACTTAGCATAACACTTTCCAGTTCCATCCACATTGCTACAAAAGGCCATATTTCATTCTTTCTCATTGCCACATAGTACTCCATTGTGTATGCAAACCACAATTTCTTTATCCATTCATCAGTTGATGGACATTTAGGCTCTTTCCATAATTTGGCTATTGTTGAGAGTGCTGCTATAAACATTGGGGTGCAAGTGCCCCTATGCATCAGTACTCCTGTATCCCTTGGGTAAATTCCTAGCAGTGCTATTGCTGGGTCATAGGGTAGGTCTATTTTTAATTTTTTGAGGAACCTCCACACTGTTTTCCAGAGTGGCTGCACCAATTTGCATTCCCAGCAACAGTGCAAGAGGGTTCCCATTTCTCCACATCCTCGCCAGCATCTATAGTCTCCTGATTTGTTCATTTTGGCCACTCTGACTGGCATCAACACGGGGCTTTAACTCATGAACCATGAGATCATGACCTGAGCCGAAATCAAGAATTTGATGCTTAACCCGCTGAGCTACACAGGTGCCCCAATGTCTAGCAATACTTTAAATGTTTGTAATAATAACCTTTTGTCATTAGTATTGAAAATATTGGGGCGCCTGGGTGGCTCAGTTGGTTGAGCTGCCGACTTTGGCTCAGGCCATGATCTTACGGTCAGTGAGTTCGAGCCCCGCGTTGGGCTCTGTGCTGACCGCCCGGAGCCTGGAGTCTTTTTCAGATTCTGTGTCTCCCTCTCTCTCTGACCCTCCCCCGTTCATGCTCTGTCTCTGTCTCAAAAATAAATAAACGTTAAAAAAAAATTTTTTTTTTTAAAAAAGAAAATATTTTCAAGGCTCCTGACAGTGTGGAGCCTGCTTGGGATTCTCTCTATCCCTCTCTCTTTGCCCTTTCCCCCTCCTCTGTCTCTGTCTCTCAAAATAAATAAACATTTTTTTTTAAAGGAAATATTTTATCTGAATTTGTCATTTGACCTTTTTTGCGATGTAGTTCAACATATAGATAAATTTAATTGTTTTCTGTAGTCCTCCATATATTTATTTCATGAAGGTCTCTGGTGTTCCTTCTTAATTTTCTTTTTTCCTTTTTTTTCACTTATTTATAGCTTAAACCTTTAAGATATCTAAAATTTGTTTGTATATGACACCACAGAAGAATCTAGCTTTCTGTTTCTCAACAAAATTGTCAATTCTGCCAGTAGCACGTATTAAATATACCATGTTTTGCCACCTCATTGAAATGCCATCTTCATGATATATTAGGCTCTACTATATACAGGGGCTCTCTTTCTGGTTCTCTTCTACTCATCTATCTTTGGGCCAAACAGTACAAGTTAGATTATAGTAACTTTATGGTAAGTTTTGATATCCAGTAATGCAAGGATCCCATCATTAACATTGTTCCTAGAATTATTGGTAATTCTGCAACACACATGCTTCCAGATAAACTTTAAAATTGTGTTGTCTAATCTTAAAAAACACATGTGGAAATTCTGATTGAACAAATATAAATTGATTTCACATATTCATTTTTGAAAGACTAATATTTTCATAATACTCTTTCAGTTCAGGAACAGAGCATGTCCCTTCATTTATTTGGAATCTTCAATAACATTATGTCCACACATAATCTGAAACTTTCTTTTAAATGCATTCCCCCTACTCTGATTACTAAAGAAGAGCAACTGATCTGTTTTCATGCTAATCTTATATCCAGCTACTGTATATAATTCTAACACCTTTAGTAGAGTCATTTGGATTACATGCAAATAAAGATATTTGTCTTTTTTTTATATTTATGCTATTTATTTTGTTTTCTTGTCTCATGGCTTTATCTAGAAAATTCAAAATAGCATTTAATAATGAGAAAAAACTGTGATTATCCTAGTGTTAGTCTTACTTTTAATGAGAATAACTCTAATATTTTACTAAGAGGCACGCTACTGAACTTTTAGATAAATTGTCTTTATAATGTTGTGATAGTTTTCTCTGTCACTATTTTTCTTAGCATTTTTATTAGGAACACAGTTAACTTTAAATTTTATTTAATTTTCTTTTTTTAGGCTGTATTGACAGAATGGCAATGCTTTTTTCTTCTTTCATTTGATAATGAAATGAATTATGTTGCTGGCCTTTTTTAGGTGAACTATCCTGGCATTCCTGGAACAAAACTTACTTCATATATTATTCTTTGAATACACTGATAAATTTGATTTGCCTATATATGTCTAGGTCTACAATTTTTATACTTTCAGTATTGAGTTTGAAATTAATGTTATGCTAGCTTTGCAAATGGTGTGTGTACTTTCTCCATAATCTTGAATAATTGCATTATGTGTGAATTACCTCTTTTTGAATGTTACCCAGAACACAAGTGTAAAACCATCTGGATCTCATGTATTTAAAAATACTGAGTGTTCTGTAACAACTTTTTATAACATTTGTAATTTCTTCTAGAACAATTGGTCTATTTAGATTTTCTATCTTTTCTGGGGCAAAGTCTGGCATTTATATTTTGCTTGATAAATTATCTAACAAATTATATAATAAAATTTCTAATTTAAGCATAGCATAATGTATAGTGTCGTTGAATCATTAAGCTGTATACTTGAAACTAATGTAATGTTGTGCATCAACTACACTCAGATTTTTAAAAAATTTTCTAATTTATAACCAGACAGTTGTACATAACATTTTAAAACCTTTATTAAATTCAATACCATCTATAATTATATTTATCATACCTGATATTATATAATTTTTCCTTTTGTTCTTAAATCAGACCACTCTATTTAACCTCTATTATATTTTTAATAAATATATAGCAAATAATAATTGAGGGAATAAATAATAAATCACCTGATAAGGACTCCATCCATAGCTAGCCAATTTGATATAGTCACCAAAAATATTTGTTTCCTCACTCCCGTAGTAACAAATAAGCCCAGACAAGAAGGGCACGATAAACCAATTTAATTCCTTAACTCAATACAATAGCCCTGGATTTTATTTACGTGTGTGTGTGTGTGTGTGTGTGTGTGTGTGTGTGTTTGTTTATGTCACCTGGGATTCTACACTATTGTTTCTACTTCCTGTTATACCTGGATTAATGCTACGGATGAGATGGAACAATCTATATGTAAGCTAAAAGAAAAGGTACATCCTGATTCTCTTAATTAGACACAGGAAATTAGTTTTCCTGACCAGCCCTGAGAAATCTATGTCATGGTTCCAAAATGTTATCTAGGCCCTTTTTATAACACTTCTGGTTACACTCATTTGTGTCACAGTTATTCAATATTTGTTGTCCATTTTCTTGAATGATTCTGCATAGCCACTATCCAAACAGATGATTTAACAAATGATTCAGAAATGAAAACAGGATGAAAACGTGCTGATCAAATGAAATCTCATCTTCATGAGAATAAACAACAGTAGTGAATATTTTGGCAATCTTCCTGCAGCTTTATCTGGATAAGGACCAAAATGTGGGAGTGTGCATAAAAATGTTCACACAATCTTAGGGAAAAGAATGATTGTTCCTTAGCCATAGTAGCAAGTAACCATCAGGATCATTTTTAAATCTATTCGATTGATCACTGACACTCTGCCTAATTAACATGCTTTTTTTACAAGCTAACCAGTCAATAACAGTCCCTCACTTCTGAAAGTCAGCCAGTGAGAAACAGATTTGTTTCAAGAAACATGCCTCTGAATGCCAACCAATCAACAACCATCTCACCTGAGTAATCACGCTGAAATGGATAAAGTCAACCCACTTATGCCTCTCAAAGTATGCCAATCCCTGAACCTCATGGTGTTCAAGAACCCTGCATAAGATCAGAAGTCTACTCTTTTCAGAGACACTGTGTGTGATTGGCATAGTCTTCCCTCATTATAAGAAATAAATTCAGCATTGTGTTTTTATATCAGATATTAAGTACTGATCTCAACACCCTTTGCCATTCACTAAAGATTTATTTAATGCTAACTATTGGGATTTTTAAAAAATAGGTAAGGCAAGTTCGCTGCTCATTTGTGAATTCACAGAGTAAAATGCACGCTATTTTCAAGTATGTTTAATGTCCCCAAATATCCTGAAGAAGAGTAGTGCAGTATGGCCTAAGAAAAATCTCTGACTTGATGCATAACCCAATAAATAATTCTAATTTACCATCTGTACCAATTACTTATTCTTCATGCTACCTGTGATTCTAAAAAAGTTTTTAGTACACTTCTAAATCTGTTTGGTATCTGTCTTTCTCTGTATGGCTTATTTCACTTAGCATAACACTCTCCAGGAGGGCACCTGTTGGGATGAGCACTGGGTGTTGTATGGAAACCAATTTGACAGTAAATTTCATATATTTTTTAAAAAATCTGTTTTGGGAGTAGACAGATGAGGGAAAAAAGGAAAGGAGAAAAAGGATCTGAAAGGAAAAAAATCAGTAAAGGAGGAAGAATAAAAGGAAGAGAAAGTAAGTTCTGGCAAATTATTTATGGGAAAGACAAAGCCTCAATGCATCTATAAACTGAACAAAGTTTTTTGTGTGCTCTCTTTTCATTTTCCTTTCCCTCACTCCGGGCCTCTGAAGTACTCTCCATTTGCTCTCCTTGTCTTAACTGAGGACCTAATTTAACCTCACTTGGCTGTGAACTAATCCCCATAAGAATGTAATAAAGCTTCCATTTAAAAACATCTATTGGACACTCAGTATGTGTCATACTGGGTGTTATCACTCCCAGAGAGATTCTCAATGACCCAAAGACATCTTAAAACCCAAAGTAATAAGTCCATTGTGAATTTTTAAGCACTCAAATATCTGGTAGGGCATGTATTTGGGGCAGGGAACCACACAAATAGTCACAATAGTATTTTGAACTTTGGAAAATCCCATAAGCCTTATTAAATTTCAACTTCCTTCTACTTTCTTCCAGAACAAGTTTTCAGGAGAAGGTAAAGTATCCCTTTTACACTTATCTATAACTGTATATGGAGGAGGGGTTAAGGAAGTGGTAGGGAGTGGGAGCTTTCATTTAAAAGCTTACCATAGCCATTACATAAAACGATGGATTTTGTCACTTTCAGAAATAGAAACATACGCTGAATGAATCTCTGTGGTCTCATACTATTTTGTGTTTTATGACTGTCATTATTCTCTGTGTATAAGAAGAGTTATAACAGTTACATTATATCCCTTTTGGCTGCAACTTTCTTTGACTAAGATTAAAAACTTCTGAGGTGCCTGAGCAGCTAACTCTTGATTTCATCTCAGATCATGATCTCACAGTTCATGAGATCGAGCCCCGAGTTGGGCTCTGCGCTGACAATGTGGAGCCTGATTGGGATTCTCTCTCTCTTTCTTTCTGCTCCTCCCCCACGTGCATGGGCGTGTTCTCTCTCTGAAAATAAACATTTAATAAATAGATAAATACCAAATAAATAAATAAATAAATAAATAAATAAATAAATGTTTTGTGATTATGTTAATAAACATGGTTTTCTAATTTTGTTTGTTAAGCTATTGCTGAATTTAATACCCATTTGATAGTGAAGCTTTCTTCGCCATGAAAATGTCAGTTGCCATTATATTTAGTACTACACCAGCCCTAAAGTTTGCTCATATTTTAAACTGGAAAGGGAAGTAATTCAAAATTGTAGGGGCTAGAATTAAATTGGTTTTAATGTATTTTATGTCTCCTGCGTGTTAAAATTGATCTCCTTATTAAAAACATTTGCTTTCTTAAAGTCTATTTATTAAGTAAATGAATTCTTAAGGTTCCCTCCCGAATTTTTCAACAAAACAGAATGTGCAAATTAAAATTAAGTCAATATTTGAATCCTAAACCTTCCAGCAGTTCTGACCCTACTTCTGAGGTTATCACAAGCCAGAAGGTTACGTCCAAAAAGAATCTCAGGCATTGCCTGGCATCCTTTTCTCCTTCAACTTTCATTCTTCCTTCATTCTGAAGCATTGGCAAAACTGGTCTAATTCAAAATTGAATCACAGACAATACTGTGTGTGTGTGTGTCTGTGTGTGTCTGTGTGTGTTGTGGTGGTGGTGGTGGTTTGTCTACATATTTTTATTACTTTTCTTAATGGAGATATTTCCATTCTCATGTTACTCTAAACTAGAAACTGTCATCCCACCAAGTGAATAAGTTGTTTACATAATAATTAGGTTGTTTCAGGAGGAACCAAATCAGTGTATTTTTTGACAATCCATTGTTCTCTGCTCTCACTGGCTATCTAGCTCTAGGCAGTCACTGAAGTTTCACTATCTTAGTTTCTCCAGCTGCAAAAAGTATAATTCCTCCATACAAAGTGTAATTGTTAGGACTAAATGGGGTCAAACAATAATTTATACAAAAGCACTTTCTTGGGGTGCCTGGGTGGCTCAGTCTGTTAAGCGTCCGACTTCGGCTCAGGTCATGATCTCACAGTCCATGAGTTCAAGCCCCGCGTCGGGCTCTGTGCTGACAGCTCAGAGCCTGGAGCCTGCTTCGGATTCTGTGTCTCCCTCTCTCTCTGACCCTCCCCCGTTCATGCTCTGTCTCTCTGTCTCAAAAATAAATAAACATTAAAAAAACTCAAAAGCACTTTGTAAATTTAAAGAAAGGATTTTTTTTTAACACAAATACTTTTCTCCAGCATATCTATGGCAAACTTTGGCACAGGGAGTGTAGAAAAGAGGAATTAAAATTTAAATTTAAATTTAAGTAAGACTAATTAAATGCACAATAGCTTTATTCCTAGGCAGCCTAGGAAATTAGCTATACAGCTATTATTTTGTTAACACTATTAGTAAGGAAGAATTCAGTCAGGGGGTCCAATTCAAAGACAGTCATTTCAGGAAATATCCTTGAGTTTCTGATTAAGAGACATTTCAATTCACTTTATACATTCTTCCCACCAATAGTATCGGTATTTCTTATTTTTACTACTTCTTATTACTGCTTTAAACTTATTATTATGCCAAATACACCTTTATCAAATTTGTCCTACAAAAATTCTATGATATATATTTCAGCTTCCACTGCATGTTTTTATAGTTAAATCTGTTTCTACGTCAGCACTTCTATTATACATTTGTTTTTTAGGAGTTTGAAACTCATCCATAAAAATTAACTAAGGCTGAAACTTGGCAGACTGCAAAGAAGCACATTTTGTTTTTACCAACCTTCAAGAAAATCCATATGGCTGTTTCTAAATTCCTGTATATCAGGCTTAAATAAAATAAATCCTGGCCAACATGAGACACTTATTTAGGCTAATTCACTTCAAAAACAGAGGTTTTTTTTTAATGCAATTATTCCATGACTGGATCCCATGTCTCCTCCAAGTGGCTCAGCCCTCCCTCCCCCGCCCCAGGTGGATGCCTGGTCACCCTGGTAGCTGGCCTGGCTGCCACCTGCAGCCCAACACTTCTGACCCTGAGATGCGTAGCTAATGTTTCATGTTGTCATAGGACTGCGAAGGTTTCTAGGAGCTGCCAACTGAATTGTCACATCAGAGATTTCCTTGGCTTAGCCTTGTTCCTCCTCTATCCCACCCAAAGACATGCCCTTTTCAGTATTGTGGTCACATCCATAAGCCCCAGAAGGCAGCATGTGAAAAAAATTACTTCTCACTCCTGTAGGCAGAGCTGTCTCTAATCTGACAAATCAAGCCATTGCTTTGAACTGATGGAACAGAATTTTCCACGGGTCTCTCCTGTTTCTGCATGTCTTGCAAATGAGGCACTGACTGCTCTTTGTTTCAGACCACCTTCTCGAGGATGTTTGTATAATGAAGAGTCTTGAGAGCCAGAGGTAAGGTCTCTCTCTGGAGGAAAGGGCAGGTATGTTTACTATCCAGCATAAAAATGATAATATCTCTCTCCAAAACAAAGGGCAGTCCAGCTTGCTGCTCGTTATTATGGATTCAGTCTCCTAAACTAAACAGGAGCATTCCTCTCCTGCATAGGCAGGTATCATCTGACTCTCTTCACATTCCCGCTGTGGGAATGGGGGCTTGGAGAACTTGCACATAAATGCTGGCTCTCTGGCAACTACTATGACTGTTGTTACTATGAGTAATAAACTGTCTTTCATCTCAGATCCAGGCATCTCATCGCTTCTAACAGCATTCACTAAAAGGTGGCCTGTAGGGTGAAACTCAGAACACACGGGCTGTCTCTTCCACCAGCATGTAAGCTCCTCGCAAGTTGACACCATATCCGCATTGTTTATCACTGTATCTCCAACACTTAGACCATTGCTGGTAAATAGATGGTGTTCAGTAAATATTTTTTTTCGTAAGTGTGAAGTAGAGATCTAAATTCAAAAAAAGGAGGCGTGGCAATTCCTGGGGGCTCCCTGATGACAAAAGTTTCAAGGAAAGAAGTGAGATTTCAGGTCAACTCTGACTGCTCCCCTGCATCCAGTCTCCCCTCTACTCTGCTATGAGAATTTGAAAATATCACTCAGAGACCAAGCCTCTCCAAAAGCCCTTTAATTTTTTAGATTTCTAGTAGAAACACACCTTATATCTTCACTTCTTTGCTTCCAGTAGATCACAGAATATAACCTCAGAGATTCTGTATCCTTTAAGATACAGTGTGTGGGGGTTTTTTCCTCTTCGATCTTGGCTTCTTAAATATTTCCACTCTCCTTTTCAAAAGACAGAATTGGAGCCGTACAGTGAATGACAGGTCTTTTACGCCTCACCTTAAAAACCTGTCTGTCAAGGAACAATCAGGTTGTATTACTTTTAAATGCTGAAATTAATTTTTTTTCAAAATGTAAAAAGGTTTCCTCATCAATGGTTCCTTGGTCTGACTTCATGACCACTTCATGATGCACAGCATACTACACTATTCTCAGAAAAAGATTTTAAATTCCTCTAAAGCATTTGGAGGTTTGAGGCTAATTTGAAGATCCTTTTAAAACTAAAAGAGCCCGAGAGCAGTAGCCACGGTGGGCAGAGGCAAGAGGAAGAGGATGGTGTGGCTGACGGTGGCCACAAAAGGACAGAAAGTGAGGACCATTTTGGACTTAAGAGGGGCTCTGACATGGAGCAACAGAAAAGCCCATTTGGGAACTTTCTACTCGAATCTAAAACGTTGCTAGATTCATACTGTTATTGGATCCAGAAGTTCCTTAAGATTCATGGTGCAAAAAGGGCAGAATTTGTCACTATCTCTCCATCCTATTGAACTAATAACCCTTTTTTCCCTTAAAGCTATTTCAAAAGACTTGTACTTTTCCTAATATTTTTAAAGTCTCAGATGGAAAACCTTAAACACCCACATCTTACTTCCAGTCCACACACACACACACACACACAAATTACAGTAACACACTAGGGAGTCCATGAATACCCTGGTGAGATGAAGATATAATGTTTTCAAAAATAAAACCCCGGGACACCTGGGTGGCTCAGTCAGTTGAGCGTCCAACTCTTGATCTTGGTTCAGGTCATGATCTCACATTTTGTGGGATTGAGCCCCTCATGAGGTTCTACACTGACAGCATGGAGCCTGCTTGGGATTCTCTCTCTCTCTCTCTCTCTCTCTCTCTCTCTCTCTCCCTCTCTGCTCCTCCCCTGCTCTCTCTCTTTCTCTCTGAATAAATAAGTAAACTTAAAAAAAAAAAGAATCCCATCCCAGTCAATAGTTTTACCAGTCAGTTCTTACCAATCAGCCTCATGTTTTAAACTTTTACCAATTCCAACTTAAGAAGAGCAAATGCCTAATGAATTAGTTTTAAGATAAAACAGAAGTTTGACATGGATGTAGTGTTCACGACAGAGAAGGATTAATAGAGTTTGGCCTGAAGAAAACTCAAGCCCAGGCAGGTGGCGGGCAGAATTCCACTCAGAAGAGCCAGCACACCTCACTGGACCATGTTTACCCAATCCTTGGCCCCTTCTTCAACAGACACTGCCAGTTGGAGCAAACTGAGCCAAATGGTGTGGTGGTTTTCTAATGAGGCTGAGCAGAGAGAGAATGAACCAAGGAAATGTTTTCTTGTGGCCAAAGCAAGGCTAAGTTATGGACTCAGACCTGCAGAAGTGAGAGGTTTATGTACTCACCAGCTGCTGTTCCTCTGCCCTTTGCACGAAGCCTAGTGGTATGGCCAGGCACAAAGTGCTCTTAAAAGTGATGCCAGGAGTTCCCTTGAAAATGGCTTTTCATTCTGGGCAGTGAAGCAATCTCTGGGTGTGAAGTCACGTCTGAGGTTTACAAGTTATTGCTGACATCAATAAAATGCAGCATTTGTTATTCTCCCCTCAGTGTCCTGTAGGCATTCTGGCATTCACTAAATGCTTCCTAAAAATATCATTTGGCAAACATTTGTATTTTATTCATAAAGGCTTATGTACATCATGGAGAGGGTCATTTTAGAAGGCTGTCATAAAAATGTAACACATGCATTCACTGAATCAAATTGTTCCTTCCCTGTGCCTCTAGGTGACTCCAGATCTCTCTCTAACTGACGCAGGTTGAAGGTCTATGTGTCAAGTTTCCTCAGGTAATGTTTGAAACATAAAAAGCAGGCCACTTAAGAATTCTTCAGCCGGATGCTTCATCAATTAGTTTGTCAGTAGATGTGCCTGTCTACATTCCCATCTGGTTGTCATGAGACATTAAAGCTATCTTCTCCAGGTATAAGTAGAGAATGAGAATTGACTAGGCCTGTCATTTGAACCAAGATAAAAGGTAACCTAATGACCACCTCATTTAACTGACACTAAAAGTATGCTAAAGAATATTGGTCATTACAACCCTGGGATCCACAAGAGAAGACAACAGTGGAGTGGAAAAAATTGTTGAGCTCTGCCAGCCCTCTCCCAATCTAGGCAGCAGATAAACAGAAAGCAGAAGTAAGAATAAACAGTGAGAGTAAGAAGAAAGAAGGAGAGAAAACAGGGCGATTGGCTGAAGATCTGTTGACTGAATACCTGCATTGGCTGACATTCCCCCTCCTTCATATGCAGCAGGGTCATATGCACCCAAGTGAAAGCAGAAAATGATGCTGCGAATAAAATGAGCTATCTGCATTGAAGGAATTAAGGCTTCCAAGTAAGGGACTGGAGCCATATAGTAGGGCCCTCATTGTTTTGGCAAGTCTTGTGCGAGGTTGGAGGAGGAAAAATTCTGCCTTCCTGTCCCAAGCCTGTATAACCTAGAGTGAGATCTAGCAGCCAATAAGTTGTCCACATTACACATAACACAGCCAACTGTCATTCAGGACACAGCCTGGTTGTCAGGTGAATAAGAAAGCATGTACCTATATGAATCAACCTCATTCTTCATGCACAAATATGTATAGTAAACCAAGATATCAGACATTTGAGGAAGACCAGTAACACCAAAGAGGAGGATCAAGCTGAACAAACAGAACTGACCCCAGAGGAAACAAAAATAATTCAGATCCAATCAAGAGAAATTTTAACTAATGCCATCAAAGATATTAAGGAAATGTTAGTAATAAATAAAGAAAATATTAAAAAGGAATGATGAGAAAGAAAGCGTTCTTGGAAAATAACAGTCTAAAAGCCAAAATAAATTTTCAATAGAAAGTTGGTGGAAAAAGTTAACATCACATACAAGTAAAGGAAAAAGATATAATTTTTAAAATATGAGAGAATAATGACAAAAGATACAGAATCAGACAATTTTCTTTTAAAAGTTCCAGAAACAGAGGAAAAGTAAAATTGAGAGAAGGGAAATAATAATGAATTTTTAAAAATAATATTTATCATAACTGAAAACAGAAGTCTTCAAATTAAAACATCAAAGCAGGATAAATGAAATCTCTCTCTCTCTCTCTCTCTCTCTCTCTCTCACACACACACACACACACACACACACACACACATACACACATACACACACACACCTGAGTATATACTCACAAAACGTCAGAACGGGAGATAAGGAAAATGACCAGAAAGTATCCACAGAAACAAAAAAGCTATGCACAGATAAGAAAAATGAGATTAGTATCACATTTCTCATCAGGGACACTGAATGCTGGAAACTAATGAAAACAATGCCTTCGCACATAACACAAGAAATTATTTCAACTCAGAATTCTGTACCTAGGCAAATTTGTAATCAAAACATGAAGACTTTATAAGACATCTTTGTGCATACAGGTAATCAGTGTGTTTATCTTCCTTTCTGTAAATGAAAAGAATTACTTGAAGATGCACTACAGTTAAATTAAAAAGGAAACAACAAAAAGAAGGACATAAGATCCAAGAGAACCCAGAATTATGCTTCTTCAGCAGGCCTAGGACACATACTGGTGCATCTGACAAGTAGTATAACTAAGAAACTGAAGTATTTAGGGACACAAGTTTTGTTGTTGTTTTTTAAGGCACACAAGTTCTTTCTGGGAAATAAAAACCACAAGAGGTAATTAGAAACTTTAAGAAGAATAAAAAAAACTAGAGGAAATATATGGTCCAAATAAGAAGCACATTGAAATGTCATTGTTTTGGGCAATAGGCATCTGAGAAAAGAACTTATTTGACTTTTACGCTGGAACATCTTCTCCTAAACATTACAAATTCAGAGATGCAAGATTCTATTTATTTTTCTATGGATTTTTACACATAGAAATATTTATACAATCATGACATTTATTTTCCACTTTAAATCCAATTTACATCCATGGAAAACCTTAATTTACAGTATGGAAGCCCTATTTATGGCAATGGCAAAGAATTCAAATGCTGCAAAAGTTAACTATATAAAATGCTGGTAGAGTTGGCAGGTTTTGAAAGGAGAAGGGGAAAAAGAGAGATGGGGGTGAGGGACACAGAAACACACCAAAGGGCTCATTCGTGTAGCTGGGAGGAAAGAGAAGTGTCCAACATGTATTAGGAGACAGTTTAAGGAGTAGGGAGTGATTAGATAGAAATTCAAGCAGAAAGTAAGCAAGGGACATAAGCATAATATTTAACATAATGGTTGTAATAATCAGAAGAGACAAACCCAGAAATGGTTCAAAATTATTTTGTCTGAGGCAGCAATGCTCCAAGTATGTCCCAGGACCCATGTGAGTCCACAAACACTTTTAGGGAATCCACAGGGTCAAAACTATTTTCAAAACCGTACCAAAATGTTATTGGCCCTTATCAGTCTCACTTTGCCATCACTGCACTGTGAAGTTTCCTAGAGGGCTACATGATGTTTAATATTGCAACAGATTGCACACAGAATCAGAGATGAGAATCTTCTTGTCTTGTGTTAATCCAGACATTTAAAGAGATTTACAAAAAAAACAAACTACAAAAAACCACAGAACCATGCCGCTCTTCTCACTACATAGAAAATTTCTTTCAACACTTTTTTCATTAAATGGAATATTTACATGTTTATTTTTAATATTTTAGATAGTTATTCATTGGTTTAATTCCACTCGGATAAGAGTAGTGGAATAGTAGTGTCAGTTTTGTCCGTTAGCCTATCTCCAGAGTTTAGCACCATGCCTTGTGTATGAAGCACATGGTGAGATTTGTGGAATGAAAGAATATTAGCTTTTCACAATTAGCATTCCCATTTTTTGTTTGAAGGCTGCCATTGGCTTAACTGGGTGCGAGTTAACATGAGAGTCTGGATAGAGGCCAGAAGAGTTATAGCTACGCGTTGAAGGAAAAAATCAAGATGTGAGAAAATATATTCCGGCCTGTCAGTCATTTGAAATATGTCAGTCATATTTCAAATGTCAGTCATATGTCTGTCAAATGTCTGCCAGGAAGATCTGGCAGATCTGTGTTTGACGATCTTTTTAGGCTTTGGAAAAAAAGCTTTTTTCGGTCATACATTTATTGTCAAGAATTAGTGAATAATTACTCTTCTGCTCACACAATAGTAGGCTCTGTGGACACATCTGTTGGTAAATGGCATTTTTAAATGTGAACATGTGATGGTTTTATTATCGGTTTTTAAATGAATCGACAAGTGGAAGTTTTAAAAGTTTCTTGGTTTAAGTTTCTAATATGATAAAAATTGACAGATTAGCAAATACTCTTGGGGCTCTTCAAAAAGTTCTAGGAGTCTGAAAGAATCCTAAAACCAAAAAGTTTTCTCTGAGAGGTAAGATGACAAGGAAACACCTCCCTTTCCCCTGGGTGCATCTCTATGCTGTTTTAAATATTCACATGCACATACATTATTTTTTATTGAGATATAATTGGCGTGTTATATTTGTTTGGGGTACAACATAATGATTCAGTATTTGCATATATTGTGAAATGATCACCACAATAAGTCTAGTAACTTTTTGATAGCAGTTGTTAAATGCATACACAAATAAGACAGTGGTGTTCAGACAAGAGAGGTACAAAAATAGCAGCTACATACCAACAATGACTAAAAGGGAGCTAGATTTTCAGGAAATGGAAGCAAATTTCCCAGCAAACACTATTGCATGTTGAAATCAACCAATGGGTTTTACCTATGGAAAGCCTTTAAATGAACCCAAATAAGTAATCCCCTCATAGACCTCAGGTATACTTCTGGGCAGAGGAGAGGACTTGGCTAGACAACCCTGTGGATTCCTTAGAAACTGCAGGAGGCTGTGTGTTCAGCGTGATACCCCTCATGGTCAAAACATCTATTTAATATCGCTTTCTAATTTTTTTACAGTATATTGATGGATGCCACGTAAACACATATGCAGATAATAACACTGTGCTTGTAATGCCAGTTTTCTTTCATGAAGCTTAAATTGCCTCACAAACATCACCTCAATCCAAATTCTTATCCAAAAATTATACTCGTCCTAAGCCAAAGTATATACTTCTCTCATCATTCCCTCCCTGCCTGTCTGTCTGTCTCTCTCTCCCCCTCTTGCCCCTTCCTGGGTTTAAATTTGGTCGTTAAGAGACTGCTAAAACACAAATCATGATTCTTTCGAAAATGTCAAAATTACCTAAGTAAAATCTATTATATTATTTACTGCCAAAATCAGGGAAGCCAATTAAACTGTGATTTTACTTTTGGCTTTAAGATGCCAGAAACTGTAGCCAAGATTATATCTCAGCGATCTAAATTAATTTAGCTTTAAATGCTTGTTCAAAATGAAAATGAAGAGGACAGTATTGGTGACTTTAGTGTGTTATCTTTATAATCCACATCGGGTTACAATTGTTTTGTTTTCATATCATTAGCGAGCATTATTTGTGCCACGATTAATGTTTATACTTAATTGTCTTGTTTTTCAAAAGACTGAAAACAAAAGGCAAGAGTGACAATAGGCATATTGAGGAATTATATAGTCAAAGACTTTGTGTCACAAGACGTGTCTAATCTGCTTCCAAAGACATAAAGGAGTTATACGAAAAGCTTGCTCTCCAGTTAATATTTAATATGAAGATATCTTAGGACTGGACATAACTACTTAAAGGCTTAGAACAATAATAAATAGCTTTTATTTAAAACCTACTCTGTGCGAGTCACTCTGTTAAACACTTTACATTCATATTTCATCAATCTTAATAATCACTCTACATTAAAGAAAGAATATTATGCCCAATAAGTTGAGGATTAGATAAGGTTAGTAACTTGTCTAACGCTTCATAACTAGTACACAGCAAAGCCAGAACTCAAGCCTGTATCTGCTAAATTCCATAGCCTATATCTTAACCATTTTGCTAAATGTGAAGAGCTTATAAATGGCATCCTACAAACACGAGAACAGTGAATCTTCCATTGTTTATCATCCATACTAAGAATGGGCACTTTACTCTAAACCTAAGACATACAATGCATATCGTTTAAGAAATATTTATTGAATGCTTCCAATGTTAAGACACTACACTAGAAGATGCTAAGGGGGGCTATAAAGAGGGACAAGTAAGGCAGCTGGTATCAATGGGTTTATGGTCTAAAGAGAGAGAAAGAATGAAATAAATATGAAATGAAATAAAATGGAGAAAGAGGCATAGGCTCTCAAAGAGCAGAGAGAGGCTTCATAGTAAATGTTTAAGTGGGGTCTCAAAGAGTGAATGGGATTTCTTCATGTGAAGAATCAAGGAGGGGTGCCTGGATAGTTCAATCAGTTAAGCATCTGACTACAGCTCAGGTCATAATCTCACAGCTTGTGGGTTTGAACCCCACATCAAGCTCTGTGCTGATAGCTCAGAGCCTGGAGCCTGCTTCAGATTCTCTGTCTTTCCCTTTCTTTCTACCCCTCCCCTACTTGTTCATTCTCTCTCTCTCTCTCTCTCTCTCTTTCAAAAATAAACATTAAAAAAAAAAAAAGAATCAAGGAAAGGCACATAGACTGAGAGCAGGGCACGATTAAATACACAGAGGAAATAGGCACGGGGAGTGTCCAAGGGACACAAGCCATCTGATGGGACTGGTGTAGAGGCAAATGAGGCTAGAAGGATATTTGGGGGCCATGTTTGGGGAATGTTTCTATGCTTGTATAAAGAAATCAGACCTTACTTCTGGGATAATAAAGGGGAAGTTTTACAGAAAAAGGAAAGGACTCAATGGCATCAGAGACATGAGGAGAGAAGCCATGCTATTTACTGTGATAGCCAATGTGTGAAATGATGAACCGCTGAAAGAAAGGTAGGAGGAGAGTAACAAGAAGACAGCGAGATGTGGGATAAGAAGACAGCTCCTTAGAGGACTAGAAAGTAAAAGGAGAAGATCAAGAGAAAAAAAACAATACAACAGATTTGGTTTGAGATATACTAATTTTGAGATGCCTGAAGGAAAATCCACACAAAGATATCTCATGACTCTTGGAAACTTGGGCCTGGGAATTGAAAGAAAGGTCAATGTTGTCATTATTATGTTCAGGAATAATCAGCAGCGTCCTGAGTAGCCTCAAGCAGATGTTGAATGAGAACAGGGAAAAAGGTAGAATTCTAGTGAGCATCAATTTTTACAGGAAAAACAGAGGAGGAGGAGCTAGTTTAAAAAAGAGGTCAGTTAACAAACAACAGGAAACTTCAGTATTTTAATAGAAGTCAAGAGGGGGAGGAGTATTTTCAAGAAGTAATGAGCAATCAGTGCCGTAAGCTCTCAGGAGGTTACCTCAAATGAGACTGAGAAATAGGGCGCTTGGGTGGCTCAGTGGGTTGGGCGTCCTGATTCTTGATAGCCACTCAGGTTGTGATCTCACAGTCACGAGACTGAGCCCTGCATGGGGCTCTGCATTGATTGTGGAGCCGGCTTGGGATTCTCTCTCTCCCCCTCTCTCTCTCTGTACCTCCCCCACACAAATAAATAAGCTTTTTTTTAAAAAATGAGACTGAGGAGAGACTTAGAGCAAAGATGTCCCCATAATCTTTGTGCAGTTTCTCAGGCTCATTTCCACGTGCTGACGCCACCTGCTTCTTCCTTGTTGCCTGTAAGTATCCTCTGAAAAGAGGTACAGTTTCACTGTTCAATAAACACGTGTTCATGTGGCGATGATGACAACGTTGACTGCCTGCCTAGGAAGCATCAGGTCCAGGGTATGCTTCTGATTTAGATTTTAGAGTTTCGGGAAGCAATTCATTTTTCTCCCCCGTTGGCCCTTTGTTCCAATAACAACTTACCACCGGATGTCTATTATAAGGGACTTGCATTTCTCACCTGGTCTTAGCATATGTTAAAGCCAGAAATAGATTTTTTGTGCTTCTAACTTGAAAAATAAATATCTCCTTCTTCCAGTAAAGGAGCTATATAACATTTCTGGCCTTACTGTAAATTCAATCATTCATTCACCAACAAGCATTTATCAAACAGCTGATGTGTATAAGGCTGGGTGTGCTGCAGGAAGCCGGACAAAGCCCCAACCCACATGGAACTCACATTCTAGTGACAGAGATAAATAATGAATGAATTGATTAATACAGATGTAACAACCTCAGGCTTTAGTCTCTAAAGTCTCTAGTGCTCTAGTGACAACAGCAAAAGCAGACAGTGTGACCTATTAGGCCAGGCCTCTCTGAGAAAGACATTTGAGCTGAGACCAGAATGAAGAGAGTGACTGACCCAGTCTGGGACTTGGGGAAGGAGCATTCCTGGCAGAAAGAACAGCAAATGCAAAGTCCCGGAAGCTTAGCACAGGATCTTGGCACGTTCAAAGAACAGCAAGTTCATTTCCTTTGGATATATACCCAGAAATGGAATCGCTGGAACATAGGGTACTTCTATTTTTAATATTTTGAGGAACCACCATACTGTTTTCCACAATGGCTGCACCAACAGTGCACAAGTGTTCCCTCTTCTCCACATCCTTGTCACCACTTGCTATTTCTTCTCTTTTTTATAATAGCCATCCTAACAGGTGTGAGGTGATATCTCATTGTGGCTTTGATTTGCATTTCCCTGATGATTAGTGATGCTGAGCACCTTTTAATGTATCCGTTGGCCATTTGTATGTCTTCTTTGGAAAAATATCTGTTCATGTTGACTATTTTTTAATTGGGTTATTTAGAGGTTTTGCAGTTTGCTGCTATAGAGTTGTATGAGTTCCTTATATATTGTTGGCATTAACCCCTTGTCAGATATATGTTTTGCAAATATTCTCTCTCATTCCATAAGTGTCTAGAGTTAATAATACCATCCAATATACTTGAAATTTGCTAAAAGAGTAGATCTTAAGTATTCTTGCCACACATATGTACAAAAAAAAAAAGAAAAGAATGAAAAGGTAGTTATGTGAGGTAATGGATGTATTAACTTGATTGTGGCAACCATTTCACAATGGACACAGATGAAATCATTACATTGTACACCTTCTAAAAACTCATATTGTACAACCTAAATACATACAGTTTTTATTTGTCAATCATATTCCAATAAAGTTGGGGGAGGTAGGGTTTGAAGAACAGCAAATTCTTCCAAAGCCTCAACGGGGAGCTGAGAAGACATGAAGGATTGAGGACATACTCGCTCACAAAGCACACTATCTCTACCACTTTCTACAGCTTTGCTTCCATGTACTTTGCTAACTTGCCTTTCACAAACATCAAATTCCTCACATTTTCTTCCCAATAGATATTATGAACAACTGGAATTCTTATAGGACTCTCATGTCTAATTCATTTATCTGAATAAAATAAGGGGGAAAGATTCAGAATACTCTTTTTGGGCTATACAAATAAAAGATGGTAATTGCCTTAGTATTAAAGTCTGTAACCCTAACCTTAATGCTAACCTTTCCTTTGAAATGGTATGCTTGAAAAAACAAAATGACTTTGGAAGGACAGGCAATATTTACTTATTGCCTTTTTAGACCCCAGCCTACTTTTGCACAGCCCTGACACCTAATTTCTTCTGGCACTATGCACTTGGTCATGAGTACTTAGGTCCACACACTATATTCACGACTGTCCAGAAAAGAGCTAACCATTGACCACATCAGTGTTCCTCCATGGATCCATTTGCAAAACTGCTGACAGGTGGGAATGAACAATTTAGCACATATGGTTAAGGCGCAATTTGCTATAGAGAGAAAGACCCAGAAGATGTTCTAATTTCAGAATAAAGATAATGTGTGATTTACATTTCTTAGGATGTATATGCTTTGCTGTATATTGCTTAGGATGGTAGGGAAAAACCATCAACCATTAAAAAAAAAAAGCCCTATAAGTGAAATCTTGAAGATGGTCCTTAGGGATTAAAATTCACATTCCCTGGCTTTCCCATTACTATTCAAAGAGAAAAATATAAATTCAATCTTTAAAAGTCAAAAACAAATAGCATTTCTTGTGCTGATATCAGGTATGGATCTTGGACAGACAGCTGAATTATTTAAATTAGGAAAGACAGTATGCAATACTGCTAAGAGTTAGTATCCAGCTTTACTCCCTCATAGAAGATTATCTATCTGTCTCTCTATATATATCTATATCTATACCTATATCTATATCTATATCTATATTTCATACTCAAGGAATAGCTCTATAGCCAAAACTACAAATATAAATTAATGGCATGAAAAGCTATTTGTGATATAATTAAAATATGTCTTTTCCCATTGGAAAAATATATAAATGTAATATGAATATTAAAAATGCTAAATATGCTAAATACTAAAATATTAAAATATTTAAGTATAATCTAATAATATTTAAATAACACTAAAATGCTAAAAATATAATTAAATATTCATAGATAGATCGATTCTACAAAGGACCTACTAAAGAAATGGTAATAGTCTGGGGCATCTGGGTGGCTCAGTTAAGCATCTGATGTCAGCTCAGGTGAAGATTTCACAGTTCATGAGCTAGAGTCCTGCATCAGGCTCTGCGCTGACAGCTCAGAACCTGGAGCCTGCTTCAGATTCTGTGTCTTCCTCTCTCCCTGCCTCTTCCCTGTTTGCGCTCTGTCTCTCACACTCTCTCTCAAAAAGAAATAAACATTAAAAAAAATAAATGGTAATAGTTCTTCCCTGAAGCAGAATTACACCTGATACTAGACATGACATGCAGTTCAACTTTTGGCCCTTTTTTATTTTTTAATTTTATTTATTTATTTTGCTTTTATTTTCATTTTATTTTTTATTTTTTCAAATTTACATCCAAATTAGTTAGCATATGGTGCAACAATGATTTCAAAAGTAGATTCCTTAGTGCCCCTTACCCATTTAGCCCATCCCCCCTGCCACACTCCCTCCAGTAACTCTGTTTGTTTTCCATATTTATGAGTCTCTTCTGTTTTGTCCCCCTCCCTGTTTATATATTATTTTTGTTTCCCTTCCCTTATGTTCATCTGTTTTGTCTCTTAAAGTCCTCATATGAGTGAAGTCATATGATTTTTGTCTTTCTCTGACTGACTAATTTCACTTAGCATAATACCCTCCACTTCCATCCACGTAGTTGAGAATGGCAAGATTTCATTCTTTTTGATTGCCGAGTAATACTCCATTGTGTATATATTCCACATCTTCTTTATCCATTCAGCCATCGATGGACATTTGGGCTCTTTCCATACATTAGCTATTGTTGATAGTGCTGCTATAAACATGGGGGTGCATATGTCCTTTCAAAACAGCACACCTGTATCCTGTGGATAAATGCCTAGTAGTGCAATTGTTGGGTCATAGGGTAGTTCTATATTTAGTTTTTTGAGGAACCTCCATAATGTTTTCCAGAGTGGCTGCCCCAGCTTGCATTGCCACCAACAATGCAAAAGAGAACCTCTTTCTCTGCATCCTCGCCAACATCTATTGTTGCCTGAGTTGTTCATGTTAGCCATTCTGACTGGTGTAAGGTGATATCTCATTGTGGCTTTGATTTGTATTTCCCTGATGATGAGTGAAGTTGAGCATTTTTGCCTATGTCAGTTGGCCATCTGGATGTCTTTTTTGGAGAAGTGTCTATTCACGTCTTTGGCCCATTTCTTCACTGGATTCTTTGTTTTTTGGGTGTTGAGTTTGATAAGTTCTTTATAGATTTTGGATACTAACCCTTTATCTGATATGTCGTTGGCAAATATCTTCTCCCATTCTGTGGCTTTTAGTTTTGCTGATTTTTTCCTTCGCTGTGCAGAAGCTTTCTATTTTGATGAGGTCCCAGTAGTTCATTTTTGTTTTTGTTTCCCTTGCCTCCAGAGATGTGTTGAGTAAGAAGTTGCTGCGGCCAAGATCAAAGAGGTTTTTTCCTGCTTTCTCCTCGAGGATTTTGATGGCTTCCTGTCTTACATTGAGGTCTTTCATCCATTTTGAGTTTATCTTTGTGTATGGTGTAAGAAAGTGGTCCAGGTTCATTCTTCTGCGGGTTGCTGTCCAGTTTTCCCAGCACCACTTGCTGAAGAGACTGTCTTTATTCCACTGGATATTCTTTCCTGCTTTGTCAAAGATTAGTTGGCCATATGTTTGTGGGTCCATTTCTGGGTTCTCTATTCTGTTCCATTGATCTGAGTGTCTGTTCTTGTGCCAGTACCATACTGTCTTGATGATTACAGCTTTGTAGTATAGCTTGAAGTCCAGGATTGTGATGCCTCCTGATTTGGTTTTCTTTTTCAAGATTGCTTTGGCTATTCAGGGTCTTTTCTGGTACCATACAAATTTTAGGATTACTTGTTCTAGCTCTCTGAAGAATGCTGATGTTACTTTGATAGGTATTGCATTGAATATGTAGATTGCTTTGGGGAGTATTGACATTTTAACAATATTTGTTCTTCCTATCCAGGAGCATGGAATCTTTTTCCATTTTTTTTTTTTTTGTGTGTGTCTTCTTCAATTTCTTTCATAAGCTTTCTATAGTTTTCAGTGTATAGATTTTTCACCTCTTTGGTTAGATTTATTCCTAGGTATTTTATGGTTTTTGGTGCAACTGTAAATGGGATCGATTCCTTGATTTCTCTTTCTGTTGCTTCATTGTTGGTGTATAGGTATGCAACTGATTTCTGTGCATTGATTTTATATCCTGCAACTTTGCTGAATTCATGGATCACTTCTAGCAGTTTTTTGGTGGAATCTTTTGGGTTTTCCATATAGAGTATCATGTCATCTGCAAAGAGTGAAAGTTTGACCTCCTCCTGGCTGATTTGGATGCCTTTTATTTCTTTGTGTCGTCTGATTGCAGAGGCTAAGACTTCCAATACTATTTGGAATAACAGTGGTGAAAGTGGACATCCCTGTCTTGTTCCTGACCATAGGGGGAAAGCTCTCAGTTTTTCCCCATTGTGGATGACATTAGCTTTGGGTCGTTCATATATGCTTTTATGATCTTGAGGTATGGTCCTTCTATCCCTACTTTCTTAAGGGTTTTTATCAAGAAAGGATGCTGTATTTTGTCAAATGCTTTCTCTGCATCTGTTGAGAGGATCATATGGTTCTTGTCCTTTCTTTTATTGATGTGATGAATCACGTTAATTGTTTTGTGGATATTAAACCAGCCCTGCATCCCAGGTATAAATCCCACGTGGAAGTGGTGAATAATTTTTTTTAATGTATTGTTGGATCCAGTTGGCTAATATCTTGTTGAGGATTTTTGCATCCATGTTCATCAGAGAAATTGGTCTGTAGTTCTCCTTTTTAGTGGGGTCTCTGTCTGGTTTTGGAATCAAAATAATGCTGGCTTCATAGAAAGAGTTTGGAAGTTTTCCTCCCATTTCTATTTTTTGGAACAGCTTCAAGAGAATAGGTGTTAACTCTTCCTTAAATGTTTGGTAGAATTCCCTAGAGAACCATCTGGCCCTGGACTCTCATTTTTTGGAAGATTTTGTATTATTAACTTGATTTCCTTACTGGTTATGGGTCTGTTCAAATTTTCTATTTCTTCCTGTTTCAGTTTTGGTAGTGTATATGTTTCTAGAAGTTTGTCCATTTCTTCCAGATTGGCCATTTTGTTGGCATATAATTGCTCATAATATTCTCTTACTATTGTTTTTATATCTGCTGTTTCGGTTGTGATGTCTCCTCTTTCATTCTTGATTTTATTTATTTGGTGGCCCTTTTTATATAAGGGCCTTTTTTTTATATTCACTGTTAAAGAATGAAGAGGAATAGAAGACCACAGACAGCAACTGAGGCCCTGATGATATGCAATATGGTAAGACAGTCCATGAACTACACCAAGAAAGGAAAAATAGGTACAACAAATTCCATCACTTAATATGGCCACCTATTGGCATCTCCTGCCATGTAATATTAGAATATCCATTTCCAAAAGTTCCCAGGCAATGGAATGAAATAGACCTTCTATTCCCTCTCACTTCCTTCAAAAATGAAGCGGGCATTCAACACATTTGTCATTCTACATTCTATCAGCAAGAGTGAACAGACCAGGTAGGTGTGTCTACAGTGCAACTATTAGCTACCACCAGAGAGAATTATGTGCTTTTGTAATCTTGTTCAATATTATGACCCACTTTACTCCTCTAGGATAAAATTGATTCTTTGCAACTCTGAAAGAAAGCCCTTCTTACTGAAGTTTATGGAAGGAGAGTCTTTTTCCAAGATTTTTCCTCCAAGCTCAAATTCTCCAGAAATTTAGTAGGTATTCTTTATCCTGTATGCTATGCCTCACTAGTACAAATCTTAAAATACCTAATATTTGGGATAATTCAAGCTCTTTGGAGCTTTGGGTTACATTTCATGAGAAAGAGTGAAGTCATCCTATAAGAGAAAGCCAACACACATCAGACCTGTTTTACAAACCAGAGCTCTGGGAAAATAAAAAGGAGTAAGGATTGTTGACATTTTTCAGATATGTAAAATTTAACTGTCTGATTTTTAGCAAAACCAAAGATGGGGAACTTTGTAATTACTCTGCTCAAATTCACAGAGAAACAGAAATGTGTTTAATGACCTCCAAAAGTAAATATCTCAGCATAAAAAATAACCAATTGGAAAATAAACCATTAAAAAATATTTCTTAATGAAGTTCTTGGCCTGTAATTTCTTCTTATTAAAATAAAACTAAGAAAGAATATAGGAAAGTTACAACAAATTCTATATTTTGAGCATAATAAAATCTATCTAAATACATAAATAACTAAATTGTATTATGTCAAAGTCAGACCATCCAGTGATCTCTTTGTTAAAGTGATCAGTAATTAAGTAAGCAATATTTCAAAGAATGAGTTCAATGCTAATTCAATTCCTAAAAAACCGAAGACCAGTCAGGGATATATATTTCATAATTAATATTGTGCTGTTGGCTTAGGTATTTTTCAGATAATGTTTAATGTATACATTATTAATGCATGGGGATGACTAACTGTTCCAGTTTGCAGAGAGCTGTGCTGTGTCCCAGGCAACCCCTCAGTCCTGGGCAAACAGAGATGGTTGTTTTACCTACAGCTAAAATCCATATCATAGAATCTCAGTATGATTTCAACAACTTTTATAAGACTCCAACAGAAAACTAGGTTAACCAAATATTTAGAGCTTACATCTCCCTCATGGTAAATATAGAGACTATATCTGTGATTGGCTAACAGAACTAATTTGGGTTGACAGAAGTTTAAGGTAAACTTGAAGAGTAAGAAGATAGATAATGCAGACTAAGGGAAACAAACATATTTCCACAGCAACATTCTTTCCATCAGTATTCATAAACTATACTTTAAACTGAGAAAATGTTAGTCTCAGATTCTTTAGCATAGGAATCACTAGACTTAATAATAAGGGAGAAAAAGCAATGAAAGCATGGAAATTTCCATAGGAATATCAAATTTTCTTCAATCATATTGATTTATTGAAATGCTTCACAATGGACTTCTAAAATATATTCTTACCACAGGCGATTCCCTATAGGGAATTACTTAGAGATCAAGGTTATCCATTTTAAGTGAATTTGACAATAATAAACTGTTTAGTAGTTTTATGGTTAACATAGACAATAATTTCCAGAGAATTTTTGGACCCCCAGCTAACAAGCATAGCCAATTTTTTGAGAAGTCTAAATAATGTGCAATTCCTTCAGTACCTGATGCCAGTGAATCTATTATTTCTCAGTTTAAAGCCTTTGTTGTATCTGCTTTTCATTTAAGCTCAGGAGAAAACATTTTGTTTCTGGAATTGTTTCTTGGAAAAGGGAATAAGTCATTCAGTACATTACCAAAACCTAAGGGCTTTATTTCCTTCCCTTGCCGCGGCACCGTATATCTCTGCCTGAAAATATTCCACACATGTGGCCCTGTCATTTGGCAATAAAAACATCTGATCCAACAGTGACGAAAGATCAATGTTTGAAAGAAAGCAATCTAAGATAATTTCACTGCTAACACTTAAAGAGGGTCCAAATAAACTCGACAACACATCCAATATACGAAGCACATTAACAGGGAGAATACTCAGTACCACAGGACACATTTCATCCAAGTACTTTTCAAAATGAGAAGCTTATGCCAGTGAAAGTAATGAACCCTTTCTTATATAGAAGCAAAGGGAAGTCAGGGGTTGATGTGAAGGACACTTGTTCAAACACTAACCTGGTTTTGATTATTAATGTGTTGCTCATTCTAAGACAAACAGACATGGCAAAATTCAAAGGAAGAAAAAAGATTTCCAAACTTCAATTATTTTTCCTAGATAAATTATCTAAGAGATTATCCATTATGCGGTTTTTAACTAACTTTTTAACTGGTTCTTCTGGAGTTCTTTATATCCTTCTTTCAAATCCTTGCTGAATGCATTTCCATGTGACTGTCTGGTGTACCCAAAAAACAGAATGGCTCTAGTTGGCTGAGCAAGGATGAGCACATAAGATTTACTGTTTCAACTTTCCTCATGTTCCATGAGGAAGACATATGATTCTGTTTTATCATCTATATGTAATATAAAGTCTGTGCCAAGGCCTAATAATTGTGGGAAAATATGTTTTAAATAAAGTCTACCACACACTAAGGATTTAATTCTAATAGTAGTACTAATACGTTACATTACAGTTCTACCAAGTGCTCATACTTAACATTATTTCATTTGATCATTACAGAATGCTTTTAACTAAATGGAGTAATATCATTATCCTTAGTTTATAAATGAGGAAATTGAGGCTCACAGATCCCATACTAAGGACACTTTTCAAAACCCAATTCAACATTCATTCCACTCCACCAAACTACCCTTTTAACTGCATTAGCCTCTATTTTCTGAGTGCCTACCGCACACAGGGCACTGGGCCTAGTGAATACCGTGGTGCACGAGGAAACCTCAGACCCTACCCTATCCTCAAAACAATTTTAGTAAAAATTATCATTTAAAAACATATAAAATAAGCTGTATGGTAAGTAAGTCCCTTGGATGGATACAAAAATTACTGACTAGACTGGAAAATAGAACACCAGAAAATCTTGAAAAGTAGTTTCTTTGTAAGAAAAATTTGAAATGTATTTACCAGCCTCCAGTAAGAATACGGCCCTATGCAAGGTAACACATGCTTTTACAGAGACATGATTCAATGTTAAGAGAAGTCTGTCAGACAGTCACTGTCAGCATCATAGAGAGCTATCAAAACTGCATATGACACTTTTTAGAGACTCACAAGGCATACCGGCATGGCTCCAAGAAGTCTTCTATCACAAAACTTACTCAACTAAGTGTTTCCCAAACTTCACCATGGAAACCTTTATTCAATATAATACTAGTTAACTTTAAGAATTGCTAGGTAAGGTGCCTGGGTGGCTCAGTTAGTTAAGCGGCCGACTCCTGACTTCAGCTCAGGTCATGATCTCACAGTTCGTGACTTCGAGCCCCACATCTGGCTCTGCACTGTCAGTGCAGAGGCTGCTTGGCATTCTCTCGCGCGTGCTCTCTCTACCCCTCTCCTTCTCATGCTCACTCTCTCTCTCAACAAATAAATTTCAAAAAAATCTACTAGTTAAGAAGACATGAATTAGAATTGGAATTAGAATGACAAGGTTTGAATCCCAGCTCTACTGATGCATTAGTTAAGATAACACAATCTATGTGCAACATAGCAATCCCAAGATGTCAGTGGCTTAACACAATAAAAAATTATCTCTCACTCATGAAAAGTCACTCAGCAGACTAGAGAAAGTGGGGAAGGGAAGGCAGTTCTTCTCCACATAGTCATTCATGACTCAAATTGGTAGAAGTTCAACTATCTTCAACAGCTGGCTCCCAGGGCTGTTTTGGAGATGGATATCCATCCAGCTAGCCAACTGGGAAAGGAAAAAGTGGAGAAAAACAAGTGGTTTTTATGGTTCCAGTGATCCATCTATATCCCATTGTCCAGAACTGTATCTTATGCCAAACTTAACTGCAAGGGAGGTTGGAAAATGTAGACCAACTGTGTACAGGATGAAAGAGAAACTGATTCTCTCAATAATTAACCATCACATGTCATTAACAACTCCCAGTTGGGTAACCCAGAAGAAATTATTTAACATCCACAGTTGCCTCTATAAACCAGAGATACTGTATTTCATTGCATCCAAAACACCCTCATTTTTTAAAGTTATGCTATTATTTTATGTGCCAGTAAGAAAAGAAATAATACCACCAGTTAAACTAGATACACACATACCATCAATTGTAAGAGACATTCTGACTTAGCAATGTTAAAATATAAGAAGGAGGGGGCCAGAATGTGTGATTCCAAATTTCATAACATAGAGTAATAATACTTGCCTCCTTGGATCATTGGAAAATTAAATAAAACAAAGCCCTAAATAATAGGTCATGTTGCAGGGTCACCACAGGATTCTAAGTTATCAGTCAACCAAAAAACAAAAAAAGTCACATATCACCAAAGTCATGCAAAAGATACACAAAAACAAACTTTGGTTTCGAAATCTGGAGCAGGTACTGAAACATTCTTGCAACTGAATCAGGAAAGGTCAAACCCTGAGTACCACCCACCCCCTTTCCAATCTTTCCTATACCCATCACGCCCCTTTGAACAACCAATGTTCAGGGAGAGGAAAGGAAACTAGCAAACTGAAGCAGACAGCAGTTTCCCTTCTTGTAATGGTTGCTGCAGGAATGTTCTCTGACATCGATATGGATCTTTCAAAGTCCGAATTAGAATGGTGATGAACACCTTTGCTTGATTATGCAGTGAGATAGCCTTTCCACTTATAATGTATACTGTAATTGCTGGGAAAGGCTGTTTCTCAAATCAAAATACCCAGATTTGAATCGATGATCCTTCACATTACCTAACTTCCCTAAGCCTCTGCTGTCCTCGGGCATGGAACGGGGATGGTGATGTTCAATGAGATAATCTGTGCGAAGTCCTTGGCACTTACAAGTCCATGGTTTATATAGTAAATATCTAATAAGCCCAGCAGTGATCAGGACCTATGCTTCCTGACCTACCCTCCTGTGCCTTCAGTCTTGTCAGTTGTGAGTCATTACCCATCAGGCATCACACAGGCCTGCAAGGAGCCATAGAAAAACTAAACCCTCGGGGCGCCTGGGTGGCTCAGTCGGTTGAGCGTCTGACTTCGGCTCAGGTCACGATCTCGCCGTTCGTGAGTTCAAGCCCCGCATCAGGCTCTGGGCTGATGGCTCAGAGCCTGGAGCCTGCTTCCGATTCTGTGTCTCCCTCTCTCTTTGCCCCTCCCCCGTTCATGCTCTGTCTCTCTCTGTCCCAAAAATAAATAAACGTTAAAAAAAATTTTAAAAAAAGAAAAACTAAACCCTCACCATATTCTTCTCCACACCTTCTCCCTGAATCTAGCAACTAGAGCAACAGTATTGCTTTCTCTGTAGTACTGAGTCCACCACTACCTTACCCCATAGCCTTTTCCTAGAACTGCTGGGAAAGAGATCTTAGGTTCCTGTATTTGGTCTCATAAGCACCCTAAAAATCATGACAATATTGTCTCATTACTTAGACAAAAGTAAAGTCCTTGAAAATAACCATCAAGTAAAAAAACCACCACCAACAACAACAAAAAACAACAACCCAGAAATTACTGGACAATCGCTAGAATTTTGGGATTTGGTTTGCTTTCCATTTTAAAACCATTACTGACACCATTTATGAACCAAGAAGATAGATTTAGATATAGATGCTATAGATATAGACATAAACATATAGATAGAATGTCACGTAAGGTCACCACAAGATTTTAAGTAGTCATTCAACCTAAAAAGATAAAGTCATAAGACGCTCTTAAATGTAGAGAACAAACTGAGGGCTGCTGGAGGGGAGATGGGAGGGGGGATGGGTTAAATGGGTGATGGGCATTAAGGAGGGCACTTGGGATGAGTACTGGGGGTCATATGTAAAAGATGAGTCACTGGGTCCTACTCCTGCAGCCAAGAGTACACTGTGTGCTAACTAACTTGGATATAAATAAATAAATAAATAAATAAATAAATAAATAAATAAAAAGTCATCCACCAACTAAAACCATGCATATAATCACTTCTCGGGCTTTTAGTGAAGACCCAGTGTAAAACCATGCATATACACGTACATGCTATATGTAGAGGGTAATAATACATAATCGCGTGATCACTAGATGGAGCGTAGAAGAAACACTTGGGAATGTGGTTCTGCCGACCAGAATCATTTAGGTTGGTCAACAGGCACATAATTTCACAGAATAGAGTTTAGCAAGATTAGGGCAGGGCTTCCAGGGCAAATAAATTACATCCCATAATTGCTGATGACATGAATTATAAGTGGAGTTTACTGGTGTTTTCATTAGTAACAACCTCACAATGAATTAGTCCACCTCCTAATCCATCAAAGATGTGAATTCTGCTTCAGGTTCAGGGAAATACCGCCTGAAAGGCAGGTGATCATCGCTAATTCATATTCATTTTGGTGGATTAGTGTTTGCTCTTATCTGGCACAACCAACACAATGCTCCAAATAAGCAGTCATATCCCCTCATGAACTATCTGGATATTTTTTCTCCATTGGGCAAATTCACAAAATAGCTGCTGCCAATACTTCATTACTAGTGAACCTACCACAGAAGAAGGATTTCTTCAAAACACAGTACTGTTCTATTACAAACATTCTATCTCAATTTTTCTGATGATTAAAGGGGATTTTAATTATACAATCAATGAGAAAATAGATAGAAACCATCTGGACATTCCTGTGTTTTCTGCCAAAGAATTTTCTTTTGTTTTACATGTCAATGACTTAAGCTAACAAAGGAATTTCAGTGCCAGTCATTTGTCCTTGGCAAGGCTGGATCTTTTTTATGTTATGAAAGATCTTTTAAATTTACTGATTGAGAGTCAAATTATCCCACATGGTCAGCGAATTAACCTCAACATTTTCCTACACATAAAACTAAGAACAAAGGGTATTTTTTTAATTACTTAATCTTTAAGGCATACAACTTTAAATCATTTTGTGCTTCAACGTTTTTACTAATCAGGGTGGTCGAAACTCAAAAACACTCTTTTTTTTTGAGGTACTGATGGAAAATGCTTAACCAGTAAGGTGCTGAAAAACTAGTATTGGCTTTAAGTTAAATAAAAGAATGGAAAGTAGATGGCATTAAAGAAACAAAGAAAGTCTTGCAGAAGTTATATTGCTATGATGCTGGGGGGCCAGTCTGTGTAAAGTAAACCTTTAGGGAACTCTAGCAGAGAAGAATCTTTGGAACAGACTGACCTGAGACTAGTTCCCAGCGTGAGGAACAAAAGTGAACTACCTGAGAAAGAAAATCACATATTGGGTCAGAAACCAATCTTCACTTCTGCCAGTGTCCTAGAAGTTAGGAAAAGTGGCATATTGGCTGTGGACTTTGCTTAAATATTTTGTCACATTTCTCTGTTGAGCAGGACTTTGACTTTGAAAAGGTAGCCTTTCTTTCTTAAATCCACTCTTTGTAAGGAAATGCACAAAACAATAGCTCCTTCCATAAAGGCAAAGAAGCAATATGACTTTTTCAAATTCTATGGAGGCATCTCTGTAATAAGCAGGATTTGTTGATTTAATACATGGGTGTAGAAAACCAGTAGCTTCTGGAACTTGGAAATTTAGTGGTCAAAAAATACTAAAGAATTATATTACCTTTTATGGTAGGGGGGAAAAAGCTGCTGATATGAAAATTGGATTCATAGCAATATATTTTGAGATAATTTATAGGCTAACATACAAGAGCTTTTCAAAGATACCTTAAATATTTCAGTGGAAGTAAGGAAAGAACCAGAAATTGGTTTAAAATTCATTGAAACGTCAACAGTTCTGAAGGGAAAAAGTTTGACCCAGGAACATTTTCCCCTTTTGGTACTTCTTTTTAAAAGGAAAAAAGAAACCAACTATGATCTGTTTGGGGTTAGGAACTACTGTGAAAATTCACAGAGAAAAATTATCAACAAGAGAAAATTACCTTTTATCTGTTACTAAGTTGACATCACTTTACTATCTTCATTTAAAAAAATAATAAACTTTAAAAAGTAAAAAATTAAAAAATATAATAAACTTCCCGATTGACTATAGTCAGATGAACTTCTTTGGTTACATTACTGTTCTCAAGAAGTGCTTTTCCAAGTCCTTGCTGAAAGTGAAGGAGGACAGAACTTTGTGACTCATGTTGAGTCTAAGAAACTAATTCCAATCTAAAGATATATTCTTATCACGTAGTAGGGATTTTTGATGAAGAGATTCAAAATTAAATTAATGAGCTCCTGAGGAATATAATGAAATTATCTTCACCTTGATATTTATAGATCCTTGATGATTACCAGCTTTTATTTTTTTTAATGTTTATCCATTTATTTTGAGACAGAGAGATAGAGATGGAAAGAGTGAGTGAGGGAGGGCGGAGAGAGGAAGAGAGAGAATCCCAAGCAAGTTCCGTGCAGTCAGTGCACAAAGCGCGACATGGGACTCAAATTCATGAAACCATGAGATCACGACCTGAGCGGAAATTAAGAGTCGGATGGTTATCCAACTGAGTCACCCAGGTGCCTCTCCAACTTTAAAACTGTAAATTAAATATAGTTTAAATTAAATTAAATTAAATACAAATTAAATACAGTGTATTAAAAAGGATGATGAAGGTATTTTTAAATAAAACAAATGCATTTCCAAAAAGCTATGTGGGAAGGCCTATTTTCAAGATATCTGCTGAAGAAATACTAGAAGTAGTAACATTGGAAACCCTAAGTGAAGTGGAGGGGATAGGGCAAGGAAGAATGTAGCAAAGTTACAGGAGGAGCATGCTTTGGCCATAAACTGCTTTGCATTGGAAACCTAGTCCTGGCTCTGGCCAACTTGGCCAAGTTACTCTATAAACCTTAGTTTCCTCCTCCTTCTTAGAACTGTGTTGAGGGCTAAATAGGATGATATATGTGACATACCTACCACGGTGCTAGGCACACAGAAGATACTAAGGAACTGTGAGTGCTCTATCCCCTACACTGAAGGACTGAGGTAGCAAAAGGAAGCAATGAAGGACAGGGATGGTTAAGGCTGCAAGTGGATGATTAGCTAATCCTGGGACAGTAAACACATGATGGATTCGGTGCTGAGCTGCCGGAGCCCCACTTCCATAGATGCCAAGGATGTTGCCAGTTGACAGCTCACAGCTGAGTCCCTTTAAGAGCATAGCTCCTGGCTAAAGAGAGGCGTCTCTCCCAAAGTCATTCCCTGTCCCTGGAGGCAGTTGCACTCAATGACTGAAGGACAAGGGTGCAAAGGTTCAATTCAGGGCACTTCTGAAGTGTCATCTCAACTTTTGAGTGAGGAGAGGGATCAGTTGAGACACACTGCAAATATATCACAGATCAATCTGGCTTTCCTCTTTACAGGTGATATTCCTGAGGTCACTTCCAAATTAATCTCCCACATGCAAATTTCTATTTCAGAGTCTATTTCCCCAGGACAAAAGATAATTCAGAGATGGGGAGGGATTAGTTTAACTGTGAAGAAGCAGGGGTTTTTAGAGATCACAAATGATTAGTGTTATAATTATACTACGTTGTTTGCAGTTTTTCTTTTCAGTTACATGTGAGATCATCCCATTCGACAGATTAAGAGAGGTTAAGTGACTTGCCTAATGTCACAGAGCCAGCAACTGTAAAGCTGAGATTCAGCCCAAGTTTATCCAGCACTGAAGTCTGGGCTTTTTCCACATCATGTTGTCTCCCAACCACATCACTGTAAGTGAGAGGTGTGTCAGATGCAGTAGGAAGAAGGGTGAAAAGCACAGTGGCTCTGGCTGACTTCCCAATCACAAATCCCAATTTTGGTTAATATGGCTCAGTCACCTGCTTTCAGTTTCTTGTGCCCTGAGCATCAGGATTTTTCCTTGAAGCTCTTCTCAATCCCATAATCCCAGGTGTTTAGCCTATGAATTTTCTCTCTGCGTGTTTGCTTCCTTTTGTCTGCACATCCTATTTTAAAGGTAGACAGTGTTTTATAATTAAAAAACAAAATACAAGTACATGAAATGCACAATCTGAGGACTAAATTTTAATACCAGTCCTGCCATTTACTTGCTATGAGGTCTCAAGGGAACTACTTAACCCCTCATGGCTTCTATTTAATCATCTGTGAACTGGAGGAATAATAGCCACGTGGTGTGGCTGTTGTCAAGCTCACTGAGAAAGCCTCCGTAAAGCACACAGCATAGCGGGCCTGCCAGATACCCTCAACCATCCATCTCATTCTTTTCTACAGAGCTTCCTGGTGGTGCCACTCACCCAACCACTCCATTATCATCCAATCAAATTATAGTAAGTGAATAGTCTGCCTTCCCAGACTGCGTCATATCCCCTTTACAGAATACCATTCTGATTCACAATATACGCTCATTACAATAGCCATCCCTAGCCTTTCTGGGTCTTTATCATGTCTGTTACCTGGGCCCTAGACATAGTGTAAAAACTGTCCGTGAATGGCTAGACCCTCTAAAACACTATCTCCTTTCCTGAGAAGACAAGGCCTCTCTGTTTCCTCTCTGCTCAGCCCTGACAAGACAAAACATATCTGACCACACCCAGAGGATCTGGGACTTCAAGAAAACAGGAATTATTCCTGTTTAGAAAAATAGGCTGGATTCCCCTGAATTAAACATTTAGAATCCCAGATTGAGATTTAAATCCACAAATTCTGGGGCGCCTGGGTGGCTCAGTCGGTTAAGCGGCCGACTTCAGCTCAGGTCATGATCTCACGGTCCGTGAGTTCAAGCCCCGCGTCGGGCTCTGTGCTGACAGCTCAGAGCCTGGAGCCTGTTTCAGATTCTGTGTCTCCCTCTCTCTGACCCTCCCCCATTCATGCTCTGTCTCTCTCTGTCTCAAAAATAAATGAACGTTAAAAAAAATAAATTAATTAAAAAAAAAAATAAATCCACAAATTCTGATTTCTGGCAAAGGGCACATGCCCTCAATTCACAGTCACTGCTTGGGGTATGGAAATGTTTGCCATGCTTTATTTTGGACTTTGAATAATAATGATTAATATTTATTTAACACTTACTATATGCTAGATACTGTGGTAAGTGTTTTACATGCACTGTGTTATTAATCCTCATGAGAAACTTAGGTGTTACAATAACTCAGACTTTAGGAAAGAAAGAAAACAGCATCAGAGAAAATGTCCTTCCCCTGATCCCAGGAGGGATGGAAAGTTGGGACAACAACAGCTGTCACCCAACTGTATTGGACAGAGAATTGAAGGATATAATTAGAAAAAAACCACCAATGAGAAGCTTATAAGCTTATGAGAAGAAGAGGGGGGGGAAACCCTTTTTGTATTTATATATATCAGCCTATATTTGCACTTCTCAACTATCTATTAATTTTTCCATTAAGTTACCATTTTACTATAAAGATTTACTATAAAGAAAATAAAGATTTTCTTCTAGGAAAAAAAGTTGAGTTTCCTAAAATCACAGTTCCTTTTTTAAGTAGAAGAAGAAAATGAAGAGAGCTATGGATCTAGTCAATTGGGATGTTTGTCTATGTTAAAAAAAAAAAAAAAAAAAAAAAAAAACTCTCAAGACAAAGCAAAGGCAGGAAGCTAACAGTGTAACAGCAATGAACTCATGATGCCCAGATTGAAGGCCAAAGTCCTGAAACCAGATAGTTTGCCTAATTCACTAAGCTTCATCATTTTAAGTAAATTTACTCCGTTAGAATGTTATTTTATTTCTCTCTCTCTAGACCTTTTACTGAGATTTGACTTGATTTTTCCTGGATCAAGTGAAGTCATTTGCTTGAATTGATCACCCTATTTACTGAAAACCGGACAATTTCTATGTTTCAACAAGGTTGATATCATAAATCAAATTATGAACAAGTAAAGCCAATTTAATTTTTAAAAATGAGACCTTGTATTCTGTGATGATTCAATGAAATTAAGAGTTGTTCATTTTCTCACTTTCTCTCCCAACCCAAAGCATTGCAATGAAGCCATTTATCCAAGCCACATGAAAATAAAATGTTAGACCTTTTTCATATACAGTAAGCTTGATCTCTACCTATGACATAAGGAGAACAGGAATATATTTAGCCCCAATTTCCCAGAGCAGGGAGAACCTCAGTAGGCTTCCACCGATGCTCACTCATGGCAACATGGAAGGAGTGATGGATTCACCATCACATGTTTCCATCACAGTTTTCCTCCCTGGAAACTCCCCTACTTCATAGCCCAAAGTTAGAAGGAGTCTTCTCCATGTGATTCAAAGTTACAAGGGCAATCCTGGAGATACTAAAATAAGCAGTTTAATGACACAGAGATGACCCTATACCCCGTCCCCTAATTTTGTCTGACAAGATGAGACTTCAGTTTTCTCAACTAAAACATCTTCCAAGTGGATACTTATTTGGCTGTGACATCAGTCACTCCCACTTAGCAGAAAGACCAGAGGTGCTGCCACTTTGATTGTAGTCTCTTTCCTATCTGCCATCACTCTTCCTCAACACTTCTTTCTGAATTTAACCCACAAAGACACTATGAGTCCAGCATCAAAAAGGGATACGTTTTAAGTTATTTGTTCCACCATGTGAAAAAAAAAAGCTGCATTGATTAAATCACAGGCTTGCAACCTGTCATCCTTCTAACCAACACCATGAATTTGCAACATAGGCTACTGGCATTCATATTCAAGTCTGTTCACATACTAGACTGTAATAACTAGAGAGAAGATAATCTCTCATGTCAGGATCAAGTACATGGTCTTGGGTTTGTTAACATGGTGTTGTAGCCACTTGAGCTACCCAACAAAAGATATTTTCTATCCAATTAAAAGACTTTTCAGTATCTACTGTATCTATGGTATTGGTATTTTTGTGTCTTTACTTTCTCTATCCTAGATTTACTACTTCAGAAAGAACCTAGACCAGGGTGAAAAATCTTTTTCTGGAAAGGGTCAGGAAGTATTTTGGGCAAAAGCCATACAGTCTGTCACCACTGCTCACTCTATCATTGTAACTGTGAAAGCCCTAATCAATACACAAACAAATGAGCATGGCTGTCTCCCAATAAAACTTTATTTACAAAACAGGTGACAGGCCAGATTTAGCCATTAATTTGATGATCCTTATCTAAACCAAAAGGTTGATGAAGCCAAGAAACTCTCTTCGTAGCACCTAACACACACTGGGTATTCAAGTCTGCTAACTAAATGAAAAGAATAAATGTCAAAGGACCAAGAAACTATTCTGGAACAGTCATAATAGCAAATATATAGTGTTTCACACCTATTGGTGTGATGCAAAGTAACTTGCCAATAGAGAAGCATTTACTGACTAACTGAAACTCAACTTTACTTCATACTCAGCATCAATCTCTATCTTTTATTTTGGACTTACCCACTGGATTACCTTTTGAGAATTTATTCTTGGTTCAAAACATCATTAAAAGAAGCATTAAAACTAGGCTATGTCTCAGTATATATTTGTTCCTTTAAAAAGTGCTCCAAGTAGAGGGGTGCCTAGGTGGCTCAGTCAGCTGAGCATCTGACTTTGGCTCAGGTCATGATCTCACGGTTCGTGAGTTTGAGACCCGCATAGGGCTCTGGGCTAATAGCTCGGAGCCTGGAGCCTGCTTCAGATTCTGTGTCTCCCTCTCTCTCTGCCCCTCCCCTGCTCATGCTCTGTCTCTGTCTCTGTCTCTCTCTTTCTCTCTCTCTCTCTCTCTCTTAAAAATAAATAAACATTAAAAATAATTTTAAGTGCTCCAAGTAGAAACAGGCATATTGAAGAACTGTCACTTTTTTGTATACTTTTACTCACATGTAGTTTTAATATTTCAGCTTTATCAGGACAGGTAGGCTGCCATCTGGTTGATTCTTGGCAGTTACCAGTGGTTTTAGCTAAAATTTTGGCAGTTGATTTTTTTCTAATGAAGGCAGCCAATGTTTTCACAAAATTCAACCCATCATCCCTAGAGAAATTAGTGAGTTTTTAGAACTTGTTTTCAGACCAACTTTTCCCAGAAAGGATTCCTATCTTCCTCTCTTTTTCAGGAATTCTCCCTTTTTGCAGTCAACTGTCACAGCTAATAGCTTACTGGCTATAAAGGGAGCTTTTAACTTTCAGTACAAAATAAGCAACATGGCATTGCAAATAAGCCTTATGAAATGATAAGCATAATGTTTTTTAAACGCAGTTGCACAATATCCCCTATCATAAGATGCCCAGATGGCAAAATAAAGGAAGTAAGAATTATAATCATAAAATAAATGATTTTTTCCTCTGGTTAAGTAGACAAACTCAATTTTAAAGGTTTATGACAAAATGTGTCATAAGTAGAGACCTACGTAATTTCTTTTTTTTTTAGCTTTGTTTTTTAAAATGTTTTTTCCACACTTACTGAGGTATGATTGACATGCAAAAATTGTATATATTTCAGGTATACAACACGATAATTTCATATACATATACACTGTCAATTAATTAACATATCCTTCACAAGCAGGGGCCTATATAATTTCTTAACCACCCCCCCCCCCAAAAAAAGTCAATATCCTACCCTCAAGCCCAAATATGCCTGGCTATTGAAATCACCTGGTCAGCTTTTAGAGCATGCAGATGACTGGGCCACACTACAGGGTCAAGCTGAGGAATCTGTTGGTTTTATTGAGCTCTCCAGGGGGTCCTAATGGCATTTCAAATTTGGGAGCCCCTGCTTTAGAAGAGTCTTTCCCAGTAAGGCTGCTGCATCTGGTCAACATTTTAATGATGATTCAAAAGGCCCCAGATTCCTTTTCTCAGCAGCAAGTAGATTTTCTTTTCATCCTTTTGATCTTCACCAAAAATCAGGTGCCAGCCACAAAATCCTATTTACTTTTACTGTAAGCCCAGCATCTGTCTTAACAACCACAGACCCTCTTTTCATTTTGTAGTTGTTCCAGTCTTTGAAAACAGAGGCTGATGTTCACACACAGAAGTGTACTTTTCAAAAAGCCACAGAATAAAGTGACTGTTTCTCGTTCTGACTGAAGAAAAACCATGTGTCAGTTTAAATATCTCCTGCCTTGATTACACTCATTGGTATGTGAAAATATTTATGGAACCTAAGTATGGCATTCAATGCAACAATGTGAAATCCACCACCCTTGTGAAATTCAGACAGATAAGCACTAATCATTAAAATGAAGCAGAACAACAACAAATATTTGTTGGGTTTGTCTGTATATGCCAGGCAGTACAAAGACAAACAAAAACCTTTATTTAAAAAAATAAATAACATTTTAGTAATTTCAGTGCCATGATTAATGAATTTGTTCATTAAATTTCCCAGCAAGTATTTAAGTTCCCCCAAAGAAATAACAGTCCAGCAAAGCAAATTATTTATATATGGTTATGGTTGGTTTCTCTGCTGTATTGCTGGGATTTTAATTTTTTTTTTATTTTATTTCAGCAGATTCAGCAAAACTGTTGACCTGGATTCAATTTTGTATGTAGCTGATTTTGTGTACTTTTGAGAGTTCAGTTGGGTATCCAACAATGATAGAATACTCTATGGAAAGTTTAGCCTGCACCCTTGTTTTCCCAAGGCTCCTAAGCTTAGCTCAGGGGAGAGTTTATATACTGAGATCAGTTAGAAAGTTGATGCAACTTTTCTGAATCAAGAGACTAAGGCTAAAACTAAGCAGCAATGAAGAAGGGACAGGGAGGCAGTGGAGAAGCAGAAGTATTAAGTATGTCTCCAAGATTGTTTCTGGTTGGGAGAAACCTGAGAGAGTTCTGATACTATGTTTACCAAGATACGAAATACATAAGGAGCCACTCTGATGTAACAGAAAGGGGAGAAACTACGACTTCAATCATAAACATATTGCATGCATAATGCCAGTAGGACAGAGTGCCTTTGAGTGAGGTGTTGGAGTGGTAGGAGAAAATGATATCCCTGCCTGAAATCTCAAGAGTAAGGGCAAATGCAAGATATGTAAGAAAAGCTCTAGAGGATTATGTACCCGCTATCTCTTTGACACAATGATGCCACATAACAAACAACTACATCACTCAATGGATTTAAATGATAAGCAATTATTTAGTTCAAGATACTGCTGGTGATTGGGTGGTTCTTCCCGTGTCAGCTAGACTCATTCAAGTTTTTGTAGTCAGGTGCTGGCTATCTAGGCTGGATTTAAAGCTTTGGCTCTGATAACGGGGCTGACTCAAGCACAGCTCTACATGATCTCTCAGCCTTCAACAGGCTCATTCTCAAGGCAGTAGCAAGGTTTAATGAAGGAGAGTGAAAGCTCAGAAGGCCTCGTGAGGCCTAGCTCAGAACTATGTAGTTTCACTTCTGCAAATTCTACCAGCCAAAGCAAGTTATAAGGCCAACACTGGTTCTAAGAGTAGGGAAATAGACTCTACCCTTTGAAGAGAAGAAATTCAAAGTTGCATTGTAATGGGTATGGATACTAGAGAATTAGGAGCATTTCTGCAATCAATGTATCATGAATTATAATCTGTTTTCCTCTGATACTGTTTCTGTCTCCTCATCTTAGAAAAAGAGAATCAGAGATCCATAAAATTTTCGAACTGGAAGTGAATCGAGTGGCTATACTTTCAAATCCTTTCATTTACCAATATGGAACCTGAAACACAAGGGGGTTTGCAGACTCATAATCAAATAGCTCAACAGTTACAAAGCTAAGATAAAAAGATTTTCCAAGGCACCTAGGTGGCCTAGTTGGTTGAGTGTCCAACTTTGGCTCAGGTCATGATCTCACAGCTCTTGGGTTTGAGCCCTGCATCGGGTTCTATGCTAACAGCTCAGAGACTGGCGCCTGCTTCAGATTCTGTGTTTCTCTCTCTCTCTGCCTCTCCCCCCTACCAAAAAAAATAAATAAACATTTTTAAAAATTAAAAAAAAAAAAAAAAGATTTTCCAAGTTCTGGAACTGTGCCCTTCCAGCATACTATGCCACTGGCACCCCAGAATGTTCAGCCTCTTTAAATAATGTATAGTAAGAACTTTGCACTCAGGATGAATTGTTTTCAGAACAATATTTGGAAATGTGTAGTTTTTTAATCCAAATAATTAAATCTGAATTTGCAGGAAATACTGTGAACACAAAGCAATGTTTTACAAATAGCTCTTTCTATCCATCATTATACATCATTATTTAGTGAGCAATAAAAAGATAATAGTGACTAACTACAATGATATGCTTTTGAAAGAAAACTATATAAATGTTTGTTACTTTATTTTACTCAATGCCAATTCAATTAATAACTTCTTAAAAGAATAAAACATAAATGCTTCTAATCACTTATTTAAGAAGGTTTCTAGAAACACTTTCTGATGCATAAAAGGTGTTCTCGTGCTATTTGATTTTTCCTTATTTTGCTTTACTAGCAATTAAGGCACTTTTAATTACAAGTAAAATGTAAGTTATAAATGATGGTAAAAGTCAACCTGACTTTTCACGTGTAGAAAACTAACTTAAGAATAGTAATTTTAGGGGGTGCCTGGGTGGCTCAGTTGGTTAAGCATCCAGTTCTTGATTTCTACCCAGGTCATGATCCCAGGATGGAGCTTGCATAGGGCAAGATTCTGTCTCGCTCCCTCCCTCTGCCCCTCTCCCCCCTTGTGCTCATCCTCTCTCTCTCTCTCACTAAAAATAAAAAGCAAATTAAAAAAAAAAAAAAGAACATTTTCTACTCTAAGTGCATTTTACAAAATTTCATGATCAGATTTATAAACAAAGCCTGAGGAGAATGATATCTATTTAGAGTAGCTTTTTTCTAACTAAAAATGTGAAAAATAACTAACTAAACTGTAAATCTCAGGGTAATAGTTAAATAAACCCCGGATCTTCCAGGCAAAGGAATATCAAGTCAATGACAAGGAAATATGCTCTAAAAATAATGTTAAAATCAAAAAGAAAGAAAGAAGGACAGAAAAGAAGAGAATGTGTTTATATACAACACAATTATAATTTTTTAAATATATATAATTAACATACTAAAAGAATCCATAACAAAATGTGAACAGTGGTTTCTTTTGAAGGACTCTAGTGATTTATACTTTCTTCTTTATACTTTTACATATATTTAAATCAAATCAAAATAAGTAAAAAATTACATTATTTAAAAGGTAATTGAAAAACAAGACAGGAAAGTAACCCACAAGACTAATGTGATTGCAAATACTTAAAATACCAAAAATCTTTTTAAAATAGTATATTTGAGTAAAATAATTACCAAACAAAACATTTTAAATAAACATCATATTCTTTAATCATCCTGCATTCAAAAAGGGCCATTAAACCATGAAATTAGAATGGATTGTCCAATAATCCCATTTCACTGATAAAACAGTTTCATGCTAGAAAACTTAGATGACCAGTAATTTACCCAATAATATATAGTTAGTCCACTTTAAAATCAATACTCACCATCTAGCCATGCTCTATTTTATCATTCTGCCTCTCTAAAAATAATAAAAAGAAAATAAAGAACTGAGAGTTAACATACAGTGTAACACCAGGTTTTTCAAATATGTGATTGTCCTGCTCACCTTCTCTCACTTATGAGTCCATCTCTAGAAATGGTAGTAGCAGTTCTGTTTCAAAACATTATTTTTTCAGATTTGCATATGGGCAAGATTTTTATATATTTTAACTTTTTTATTATTTTATTATCCTGATCTCCTTTCAGACATTTTCCCTCTTGATAACAAATCAGAAATCGTCAGCAATCTTAGCTGAGGAAGAGAAAGTAACACATATGGCTGAAAATTGAAATACCTATTCCTCACTTAGTGGTAACACCCTGAGAGCAGAAGGTAAGTCTTATCACTACTGAATTTCTAGGCTGTTGAGATAAAAAGACACATTTGACATGGCACCTGTTTCAAAGAGTTTGTGGTAGAGACAGACATACAAGAAACTAAGAGTAATACAGCACTATAGTTACTATAGAAAATATCTTAATAATCTTAAAAGAGGGGCTAGTGGCTTCTGCCGTAGGGAATATAAAGTAAGTCTGTCAGGAAAATTTGTAAAGTCAAAACTTGAGCTGAAAATTCCTCAATAAAGATCGTTACTTAAAAAAAAAAAAATTAGCAATCAAATCAGATGATTTACCATCCAAACTACTGTTCTATGTTTTAAGAAGACAGCAAAAGATATTTCACAGAAGATAGTTTTAATCATCTTATCTGATATCCACAATTCTATAAACATGGATGCTTATGAATTGAAAAGAATATGTTCAGCCCTATATTAAGTATTATGGTAGGTACAAAAATTTATGGGACAAATTACCATCCTGTGTAGGATACGCAATATTATTATAGAGTCAGTATATGTACACATAGGAATAGGATGGTGAATTAGAGAAATACCAGCAGCTGTAACAAATACACCCCAAAATTCTAATAATCGAACACAATGAAAGTCTATTTCATGTTCAAGTAAATGTCCATTGTGTACATTCCTGGTGTAAAGGTGGCTTTCCTCCATTTGATGATCACTGAAAGTTTAGCTAAACTACTCTGTAACATAGCTGCCTCAGTCTCCATTTTGTGTGGCTAAGCAACCTCTCCCTCTAGCACATGCCCTAGACAACAGCCCACAGAGTTACAAGTAAATGTAACTTCCTGATGTGATTCCCCTGTCCACCTTAGGATAAGCACTCTCCCTGATTCTTTTCATTTGAAATGATCAATCTGGCCTCACCCTGGGAGTCCCAAAGCACTCCACCCTAAAAGACATGGGCCCCAAGTGCTGCTGCTCTGCCTGCCAGCACCCTGCCTTGACCTTCCCTCAAGGTCCTTGAAGCATTCTGTGTGCCTCCTCAGGACCTGTGAATAAAGACTTCTCCATTTCACTTCTTTTGTGGTCTTCTGGGCTCACTATTGAATACCCTAGCCTCTACTGAACAAATGTTAACTTAACAAAGGCTCTTTCCACCTTGTTTCTCTGTCACTTGCTGGAAGTCTTGTAGTCCTCTGAGGTCAGCTGGTGGATGGAGAAAGACAGAATAGAGAAGGCATACCACTCCTTAACCTCCTTAGTCCAGAGTAAAGTAATTCACGGCCTCTATTATCTGCTTGTGGGAATTAATGATGTAGCACCACCAACACCTGGAAGGGCTGTCTGCACAGTTAGCTCCTAGAAACAGCTCGACGCTATGGAGGGTGAGCAAAAATCTCTGATGGACAGCTGGCCATTCCTGCCTTAGATTCATGGGGTGGGGGTGGGGGGCAGCTTGGAGGGGAATTGGCTCTTTTTCTTATCACATTAAAAAAAAAAAAAAAAACCCTGATTGCAGACCTGATTGATTACTCTCTCTGAGTGCTAGAAAAACTTAATCTTCACTAATACTTCTCTTCAAATCTTAGATTTACTAAGCTATGTGTGCTCTCGAAACTAGAATCCCTCCTAGCCATTAATTCAAATAAATTATGTTTACATTTTGTTTCTCAGAACTACTTCATAATTGAAACCATCCTGTGTGAACCCATTTCGGCACACGAGTAAATTGGCATCCTTTGGGGGGACTCATTCATTCATTCAGCAAACATTCATGAGCATCTCCCACATTCCAGGACACATACAACTCAGGAAACAAAGAGAAGATCTCCTGGGTTGCTAGAAAGAAATGCTGAATTCTGTAATTAATCTAGAATCTCTAAACTGAGATTCTAGAGGTACCTAAAAGAACACATTAAAAGCAATCTTTTTGCAGAATTTTAGAGTTAGAGCCAAAACCATAAAAATGCCTACAGTATCCAACATAGCCAAACATAAGCTGTAGGGCAAAGAGTGGCAGAGGGTGAGGCTGGCCCTGGGAATGAAAGAGACTTCACAGTTTTTCCAGATGTAGATTTAATAAGCGTCTATGATCAAAACAGTGACTCACTATATCTAAGATGGAAAACTGGGTAAGTGAAGGTGCTCTTGGTGGAACAAGAGGAGGCCCACAACTGGGAGCTTTGAGAGAGAATGTTTCATTAATGTGCTGAGTTTGAGTTAACTATAGATATGTATAAGAAAATTCATCTAGATGTAAGGGAAACTACCTACCCACAAACAATCAAAGGCAGTCTAAATGCAAGTCTTACTCTACTTTTCAAGCTTGTTTTCTTAAATTAGTGTGCAGTGGGAAAAAAGGAAAGACCAAAAAGGAGAAAAGAAAAGACAAAGATACATCATATGATTGTGTCTCTATGACATTAGATTTGGCAAGATTTAGCGCTCTTTGTTTCAGACGTTCCTACCGCAAATAAGATATACAAATATACAAATCAAGCCCCACTTTTTAGAACAAAATCACTTGGGCTGGTCTTAGTTCGAATGTTGAAGTGTCATCAGACATTTTGAAACACTTAGCAAAGACCATACTGTCTTTTAGGGACCACCTACTCTTTAAAACAAAATCACACAAAGCAGGTGCTGGCATAAAGCAAACTTGGATTCATTTTAGGTTTGGTGTGAACACCATAAATATGGTGGTTCGGCTCTATTTTATCTCCTGGAATTTACACTCTGGTTTCAACTGTGCATTGTTTTCAGTTACTCACATCCACAAGCCAGGATCGAAATTTAAGGTGCAGAGGGAAACAACCTACATTAATAATATTTTTTAATGAGGCTAATTTACACTTTCTTAACTTAGGCAACCTAGTTGGTGTTATTTTTATTTTGTAATCATTAATAACAACAGTAAACACCTTACAGTGCTTAAAACATTTTAGGCTGTGCTCTAATGCTTCATACATATTAACCCAGGGAAACTTTCACAACAGTCCATGAGGTTAGGACTCTAATAATCATCATGTTGGAAAGATGAAGAAACTGAGGCACAGAAAGTTTAAGTAATGTGCAAAGGGTTCCAGATCTAGCAAGTGACAGAGGTGGAATTTAAAGCCAGGTGGCCTGGCTTGGAACCTGTTCCCACAACCCTTTTGCTATATTGCCTGTCTGCTTTACAAATAGTATTTCTCTTTTGCTGTCCTTTGTATTTGAAGAATTGCTCTGAGACCCCTACGGCATAACATACAAAACCCTTGATTCACAGGGTATGTTATTCCAAACTGCTCTTGCCAACTATCCCAGATGCCAGCCAGCAGTCACCATAATCCCCTTCCTTTTCCAATCATCTAATTAAAAAATAGTGACTGCTGAGCATTAATAGAAGCCATCTGCTGGAGAGGAAGTGGTAAAGATAATGGAGAGTAGGGAATACTCTACCTCACAGCTGTTTCCTTCCTTCTTTCCTATAGCGCTAAGGAGTTAATGACTGCCTGTCAGAGAAAGGTAAAGAGGACGAAGGATGGCCATGCAGTCACCATGCTGGTAGTTTCATTCTCAGAATATATAATTATCCCATTTCACAGAGAGAAATCTGGCTCAGAGAGGATAAATAACTTGCCCAAAATAATGGAGTCAGAATTTAAACCCAGCCTTCTTTAACTTCAAAGCCCAGGCATGCTCTTTCCACACGGCAGAACCCAGCTCAGAAGGGAGAGGGCACTTACCCTGATGCTATCTGTACATCTCATTAAGTCTTAACTTTTCCTCTGTAAAAATGACATAATGAGTAATTTTCAATATTGTTCCCTGGCTGGTGCTACTACTAAGTACTAACTGTGCAGTATTGCAATTCATAGCAGGCAATAGATGGAGATGAGGTCATCTCGAAGGAACAGAAACAAAACTTAGGTAGTGATACAGCAATAATAGCCATATATTTTATTGACTGCCTATATTCACCTGGAATTATTTTGGGTTTTTGTCTCTCAGTGTGAACATGTGTACTGAATTGGCAAATATTTTTATTTTATATAGCCACCGGAAATTTTAAATAGCTGTGCTTATTTTCTCCAAATTAATATATAGTGGGAAAGAGTTTGAAGCATTTCCTAGGAAAAAGCAGGCAAATAAAAGGCATCAATTTCTAAATTTAACAAAAGGTTTGCATAAGGTTGTTGTGAAAAGAAATGGGATAATATGTTTAAAGAATACTTAGCATGGGGGGGGTGGGGGGCGGGCCCCTGGTCGGTTAAGCATCCGACTTCGGCTCAGGTCACGATCTTCTGGTCCGTGAGTTTGAGCCCCGTGTCAGGCTCTGGGCTGACCACTCAGAGCCTGGAGCCTGCTTCAGATCCTTGTCTCCCTTTCTCTCTGTCTCTCGTGCTCTGTCTCTGTCTCTCAAAAATGAATAAACGTTAAGAAAAAAATTTTTTAAAGAATATTTAGCATAATGTCCAGCAGGTTATAAATGACTATTAAGTGGCAGAGATTTTTATTAGGAAAACACCATAAAATTCAAATATTAAAAAATTCAAGGCTCTACTGACCACCAACTTTATTGCTTCTTAAAATGTTGTCATACTATCTAAGCCAATTTAAGTTTTAAGTTTTAACTATTTCACGTAAATAGCAAACTAACAGTACTTTCCCATTTATTTTTATATGCAAATGAATTCTTTTTCAAATATTTTCATTGCCTCTATCTATAAAATAAGTGCTCTTATTTGTCATTGGTACATTGATTTACCCAGATTCCAAAAGTGGTATCAAATAACTCCAATGGGTCTTCTTAGAATAATATGATCTCACTTTCTGCATTAAAAAAAAAAAGTAGTTTGCAGAGATTCCAAAAATAAAAAAAATCTTTCTATTATTTTTTTTCCTGTTCTCCAAAGCTATGAATACTCAGAAAATGCTGGTATAAAAAGTAAAGTTCTGGACATATTTGTAAGCAAACTTGTTCTTGTAATGCAATCATTAAAATCGTAAGAATTACGGTGACCACACACATGCATCAAAACCATAGTGGTTTGTGGGCTGTCAAAAACACTCTTGGAGAGAAGAGGAGGGAGCAAGATTCTGTTGCATTTGTGACCTCTAGAGGCCAGCATGAATGTGATATATTTTATTCATTCAACAGCGCCTCCAAGTACAATCTTCAAGAGTTTAAGATTTATAGGCTTTAGAAAATAAAGCAAATTCAACAGAAGAGAGATTCCATTTTAGGTGGATATGTTGCCTTGAACTAACAACCACAAACCACAAACTGAAGTTTTAAATAATAATTTGAAAAAGCCTCAGACTCTTGGAGAGCTTCTATGGAAAATGAAAACCTTGCTGTTTCACAGTGGAGCTGTCCAGACTAATTACTTATTGTGAGTAATCATCATATTGAAGATGAACACAGTGAAATGCACCCTTTGGGACCCTGGAGTCAAAATTTGATTCTAATGTTTGCTAGTTACATGTCCTGGAAAAATCATTAACCTCTCTGAGCCTCAACATCCTCATTTGTAAGTTAAATAATCACAATAAATCCTACCTTACAGTGTTGTTTATAGAGTAAATGAGATCACATATAATCAAAATGTATCTTGAAAACTGTCAAGTTCTAAAACCAATAACAAATTTCATCATGATTATATCATGATTTGTTGAGACACTGCCTTTTATCTCTAAATGATATATTTTTTCACTGCAGTGATAAACTCAAGACCAAATATTGGTCTAATGAAGCCTTCCTTAAGTTAAGAAGCAGGGCTTGCTGCCCTCTTTCCCTGTGTTGTGCTATTGTACAAGGATGCTCATCACTCTGAGTAGAATCAGCAGGATCAGTAGAGCTTGGAGCAGTAGTGAATCAGCTGCCCAGTTAGACTGATTTCTCTTTGTCTTAAAGATGGTGGTTACAGGGGCACCTGGGTGGCTCAGTTGGTTAAGTGTCCAACTTCAGCTCAGGTCATGATCTCACAGGTCACGGGTTCCAGCCCCACATCAGGCTCTGTGCTGACAGCCCAGAGCCTAGAGACTGGAGCATGCTTCGGATTCTGTGTCTCCCTCTCTCTGCCCCTCCCCCCATTCACGCCCTGTCTCTCTCTGTCTCTCAAAAATGAATGTTAAAAAAAAATTTTTTTAATGGTGATTACAGGGGGTGCCTGGGTGGCTCAGCTGGTTAAGCATCTGACTTGGGCTCAGGTCATGATCTCACTGCTCGTGGGTTCAAGCCCCGTGTCAGGCTCTGCGCTGACAGCTCAGAGCCTGGAGCCTGCTTCAGATTCTGTGTCTCCCTCTCTCTCTGCCCCTCCCCAACTCGCGCTCTGTCTCTGTCTCTCAAAAATAAACATTAAAGATGGTGATTACAGGTCGGAGTGGCTAAAATTAACAACTCAGGAAACAACAGACGCTGGTGAGGATGTGGAGAAAGGGACGCCCTCTTGCACTGTTGGTGGGAATGCAAACTGGTGCAGCCGCTCTGGGAAACAGTGTGGAAGTTCCTCAAAAAATTAAAAATAGACCTACCTTATGACCCAGCAATCACACTACTGCTGATTCATAGGGGTGAATGTACTCCAATGTTTATAGTAGCACTATCAACAATAGCCAAATTATAGAAAGAGCCTAAATGTCCATCAACTGATGAATGGATAAAGAAGATGTGGTTTATATATACAATGGAATACTACTTGGCAATGAGAAAGAATGAAATCCTGTCAGTTGCAGCAATGTGGATGGAGCTGGAGGGTATTATGCTAAGTGAAATAAGTCAGTCAGAGAAGGACAGATATCATATGTTTTCACTCATATGTGGAACTTGAGAACTTAACAGAAGACCATGGGGGAAGAGGAGGGGGAAAAATAGTTACAAACAGAGAGGGAGGACGGCAAACCATAAAAGACTCTTAAATACAGAGAACAAACTGAAGGTTGATGGTGGGGGAGGGGAAAATGGGTGATGGGCATTGAGGAGGGTGCTTGTTGGGATGAGCACTGGGTGTTGTATGTAAGTGATGAACCACGGGAATCTACACCCAAAACAAAGAGCACCCTGTACACACTGTGTGTTAGCCAATTTGACAATAAATTGTAGTTTAATAAATAAATAAATAAAATGAATCCTGTCAAAAAAAAAAAAAGAAGAAGATCGTGGTTACAGTAGGACCCATGAAATATTAAGGTATTTCTTCACTTCACATGGTCAGAAATGGCATCCACTCACCTCCCCACATACTGTACCCCTGTATTCAGGAGCTTTCCCCAAGGGCCGAGCTTTCCAAACTGGCTCCTTTTACAGTTGGAGTGAAGTCTGTATTGTTCATTTTGGCACGTTTGTGCAGTCCATCTACTATGTGGGAAGTGTCGAATAGAAGCTGTTCTGCAAAGCCCCCTGTCCCTTCTTTACTTCCAAAAAGCAAAAGTCTAATCATGGATGCCTCTATTATAAACCTTCTCCCATCCCACTGACCATGACAAGAGGAATTCACTTGAGTCTTATAATGATGTAGTCTCTAACCTCAATGTCACCCCTAAACCCTCACTTGTCAGCTTTCTCATGCCTTGCTAACTTCTTGTTAAATCTTCAACATCCAACTCAAACCTGCTCTACAAATCTCTTTTGGTATTCTCAACAAACTAAGTCTACTTTCATTTTACAGAGAAAACCAATGCCTTAAGACACCATCTCTCTAAACTTCCCACCATCTACTTACCAGTGCATCTATATCCATAACCATTATACCATCCTCCCCTCCTGCCCCAATGAATTAGGTTACCTTCTGCCTGAACAGAGCCTAATCTACTGCATCCTAGGTCTATCTATGTTCAGTCACAATTAAGTTCAGCAGAAAGTGAAGAACACAAAACAATAGTGGCCTAAGCAAAACCAAGATTTATTTCTCTTTTACAAAAATTAAGACCCTACATAAGCAAATCAGGGCTATTATAATACTTCCACAAACATCAGAGATATGGCTCCTTTTTTGACACGTGTCTTCATTATTCTCAACATACGGCTTCCACCTCATGGTTCAAGATAATGACCGAAGCTCCAGCCAATGTGTACACATTCCAGTCAATACATACACAAGACACCAACTTTCCTCCCACTGACCAGAATCTAACTTACAAGGCCCACCCAGCTGCAAAGGAAGTTAGAAAATATATTCTTCATATGGACAATTATGAACCCAGCTAAAATTTAAGGAAGAATGGCTATCGAGGGAGAAGTAACAGTCTCTACCACGATCGTCTCCTGCCTTCTCATCCTCATAATGTTCACATTTTCTCTCCCCTATATCTTTTAGTTTCCCCTCTCTAGTGAATTTTTCCCTTGGCCATTTGAACATCTTCCTAAACCTCATGTCTTTAACTACTGCTCTACTTCTCTCCTTCTCTTCACCACCAAGACTTTTGAAGATCTTACTCACTGTCTTTACTTCCTTGCAGTATTCACTTCTCAACACATGGCAGTCTGACTTCTGCTCCTGTTGTTGGTTGAATTGTGCCCCCTAAACATGCTGAAATCCTAACCCCAGTACCTCATTTCCCAATAAGGTCTTTAAGGATGAAATTGAGTTAACATAAGGTCATACTGGATACAAGGTCATCCCTAAATCCAATAACTGGTGATCTTATGAGAAGGCCATGTAAAGACACAATGACACTGGGACACACCTAAGGAACACCACCTTGTGAGGAGGGAAGCAAGGACTGGAGTCATGCAACAGCAAACCAAGGAACACCAAGGATTGTCGGCAGGCCCCAAAAGCTAGAAAGAGACAAGGCAGGACCCTCCCCTAGAGTCTGCAGGGCCCTGTCGACACCTTGATTTCAGACTTCTAGCCTCTAGACTTTTTCTTTTCTGTTTTTTTTTAGATTTGTATTTTTTTTAATGTTTATTTTGAGAGAGAGCGAGAAAGGGAGTTAGAGAGAGAGGGAGAGAGAGGGAGGGCACGAGAGCTGGGGAGGGGCAGAAAGAAAGGAGAAACAGAATCCTAGCAGGTTCCATGCTGTCAGCACAGAGTCCGTCATGGGGCTCAAACTCACATCTCAACAGAAACCAAGAGTTGGAGGCTTAACTGACTGAGCCACCCAGGCACCCTTAACCTCTAGACTTCTAATTTATTCTTTCCACTGAGAGGATAAATTTCTATCATTTTAAGCCACCAAGTTTGTGGTTCTTTGTTACAGCAACCCTCACAGACTAATACAGCCCCCAACCACTCCACCGAAACAGCCCTTGTCAATGTCATAAAGGTTTCTGTTGTTAAACCCAGAAGACAATTTTCAAATCTTGTTTATATGATGTCTCTCTGTTGCACTTGATGAGATTGTTTCCTCCCTGTCCTTGAAATCCTTCTGCCTTTGACTTTTGGGTACTGGTCTCTACTGGTTTCCTCACATCTTTCAGTCTACTCCATCTCAACCTTCCTTTCTAAATCTGTGTCTCGGACCCTTTATATTCTTGTTACCTACTTCCAATTTAATATGCTAACTGAGCCAAAATGCACCTAATTCTCCCATCCTGTTCCCAAATTCCCAGTGAAATAAGCAGAATAATATAGCATTTTAATATCTAATTTATTTGGGGCACTTGGGTGGCTCAGTGGGGTAAGTGACCTACTTCAGCTCAGGTCATGATCTTTTAGCCCATGAGTTCAAGCCCCGTGTCGGGCCCTGTGCTGACAGTTCAGAGCCTGGCATCTGCTTTGGATTCTGTGTCTCCCTCTCTCTCTGCCCCTCCCCCACTTACACTCTTTCTCTCAAAAATAAATAAACATTTAAAAAAATATATCTAATTTATTTATGTATTAAGCAACCATTATGTGTCAATTACATTCCAAACAGGGTACCAGTTTCCTGGAGACACAGAGACGAGCAAGGCAGACTAAGTACCTGACCTCATGGAGCTTTCGTCTTTGAAGGGATACAACAAATAACCAAAGAAATACATAAAACAATGATACATGGCATAAAGGAAACAAATAGGATGATGAGATAGAACAGGGGTCAGCAAATTTTTTCTCTGAAGGGCCATATTAGTAAATGGTTTCACAGGCCATATGGCCTCTGTTAGAACTCCTCCTCCACTCTGATACTACTGCACAAAAACAAATATAGACAATACATAAGTGAGTGGGTGTGGCTGTGTTTCAGTAAAATTTCATTTATGAAAGTAGGCAGCGGGCCAGAGTTAGCCTGTGGGCCATAGTTCTGTTGCCAACCTTTGAAAGAGGGAAAGCTGGGTAGGTCACTTTAGATTTAAGGGTCAACCCAGAGAAGCATTTCTGAGACAGCACATGCACCTGAAAGACAGAAGGAGCCACACCTACTTTCCTCAGCCCATGACAACAAACAAATGTTTCATTCTTACGTGTTAGGATCTGAAAGCTTTGAATTACAATCTATAGAATCTACGAAATGTGTAATTCCAAATGCTGGGGAAGCATCAACTCATGTATCCCCAGTGTAGGAATTTGCAGAAAGAGAAAGATTATTTCTATTACTACTACATTATTTAGTAGTTTTAAAGAGATCCAGGGATCTGAAACACTAGATAAAAATTTCCCTTTAAACAGACTTACTGAAAGAAATGGGAGGAAAACATTAACAACATCTTTTATCTGTATCCTAAGCAAGAATTGAAAATATACTATACCTATGAAAGAAATCTAAAGGGTGCAAATATTGATTTATTCAAAATTATTATTATCATAAAGGCACGACATTTTATAAGAGATTACTAGAAAAAGTTGAATCAGTGAATTTGTTTAAAAAATGTAAAAACCAAGAGATATGGAGAACAAATCCAAGAGATATAATTTACTTACAATAGAGACTGTATATAAATAGAACATATAAAGGTAAACAAAAATCACTAAGAATTGTAGAATAAGTTTTCCTTTAGCTGAGAAGGCTTGTTTCTTTAGCCCCAATGGATTAATGAGCACCAGCTCAAATTTATGTGGGAAGAAACAAACCTGGATGTTCACTGATGAAATTCCTGAATTTGAAGGCTTTAGGAAAGGAAAACTACATATATCCAAACCAGAAGAGGAGATGGAAGGTGGGAAACTAGAGAAAATGCAAAAAGACAAAAGCATTTAGAAACAGACATCTGTACAACACTAAATGCTCCAAATGCTTTAAAGACAAAGATTGTGATCCAGGGTTTCTGTATGCATTCAAACTATCATTCACCTCTAAGGGCGAAAAGATCTGATACAGATTCAGGAAGTACATCATTCCTGTGAAATAATTACTTTAAGAAGTGCTCTAGCCAACTGAGACCTGAATAAAAGCATTTTTTAATGGAAAAGCCATGATAAAAAAAAAAAAAAATGAATGAGCAACCATGACAGGTTTTCAGATATGCAACATTATCTCCCTTCTCCCAAACTCTTCAGTAATGTGGACATGATGCTTTGCAATGAAGAAGTTGAATCAATTTCTCCACCCTCTTCCATCTGGGTTAGACCTGTGACTGCTTCAACCGGTAGAATATTGCAAACACAACACTCTGCTAATTAGGACATAGCTCTTATCTGACCCTGGGGCTTCTGCACCCTTCCTGTCCCAGCTCTGAGCTGCAGGGTGGAAAGACCAGCGGTTCTGCTGGAGAGAAGCCAAGGGCAGGAGCCTGAAGCACCTCAGGCATCTTGGTAGTTCTACAGATTACCTAACTTTTTAATTGTTGCCATTCTCATGTGTAAAGTTTCAATTTTCAATTATACAAGTTGAGCTCTTTTCAAGTGCTTTTTAGTTATTGTAGTTAACCCCTTCTGTGAATTGTCTCTGTATATATATAGTTTTTGCTCTTTCTTCTACTGGATTATCTGGCTTTTTATTAATGGTTCATAGGATTTTCTTACAGTTTGATTCTTTGTTGGTTGTTCAAATCCCAAATATTTTCTCCCATTCTATTTTATACTACACAAAGCAGAAATCTTTTATTTTGATGTCATAATTACAGCAATTTTTTTTTCTTTATGGTCTGTGCTTTTTTCACCTAATTTAAGAAATACTTTCCCATTCTATTGTTACAATGATATTCTCCAACATTCTTAATAATAGTCATTTTTATATTTTACAGATTTGTCTTTTTACTTCTAGATCTCTATTTCAATGGGAGATTATTTTTGTATTATTTTGTGGTGTAAGCTTTGGGCCTGTTTTTCTCCAAATATTTTGCCAATTTTCACAATACTGTTTACTGAATAATTTACCATTTCCTCAAATATCTACCAGCAATTCACCAAATCCCCCTATACACATATATTTAGACTCTATTATATTCTATATATACTTGGAATCTTTAGTATCAATATCATATTACTATAGCTTGCTAACATATCTTAGTATTTGGTAAGATATTTCCCCATATCTCTTTTGAAGAACTGTTTTAGCTATGTATGGATTTATAAATGCTGGTTTCACTTCTGTTGTATTCTTTATTTTAGCTTCATTAAGTTTATGTTTTAATTGGAGAAGAATTTACATCTTTACAATATTAAATCTTCTCTCCACAAGTATTGTATTTCTTTCTCCAAGTTAGGTCTACTTTTATGTCCTTTTACAATGTTTCAAAATGTTCTCCATAATAAATTTTGCATCCTAGATACTTACAGATTTCCTTCTGGCTATCATAAATATCATATTGTGGTCTATTCCATTTTCTAATGTGTATTGGTGTAAAAGAATTCTGTTGATTGTTACTTATTGACTTGTGCTCAAGCAACCACACTGAACTTTTTTTTTAAGCCTTAAAAGCCTGTCTGTTGATTCTCTTAGTTTTGTATGTGTGTGAATAATTAAATCATCTACACATACTGACAGTTTTGTCTCTTCCCTTATGGTCTTATCCCTTATTTCTTTTATTTCTCATATTTCATTGGCCAGGACATCCAGTTCTTTGTTGAACAGAAAGGGTCATAGCATACATCCCTGTTTGTTACTGACCTTAAAGGGGAGGCTTCTAGGGTTTCTCCATTAAGTATGATGTTTGAACATTTTTTACCATATCTGACACTTAGGCAATACAATGTCTAATAGTGTGTTTATTAATAAAGAAATTGAAAACCCCATTTTGAGAGACAGAATTGCTTGCCAGTATAACACTGAGCTCCAAACTAAACTCAATGTTTGAACACATTACCCCAACTTAACATGGTTTTAATTGTGCTTTTACCTCCCAGGTTTTCTCATTTCCCTTGGCCGAATTTTGACCAGGGTTATAGAGTGTAAGTATTAGTTAGCCATCTGAAAAAGGACTAAAATAATTTATAATTATAATATTATAATATGGATATACAAGTTATGTACTACTGTATATGAAGTGTGTAATCAATGGAACTGGTTCTTACTATTATATATTAAGGTTTTGCTTTTATATTTTTAATGAAGATCAGTGTTTGAATCCTATCTCTACCCAGGAACTAACTAGCTATGTGATTTTAGACAAATTACCTAATCTCTGAACTCACTTTCTCCTTCTGTAAAATGTGGATTATAAACATATTGGCTTATAGGGTTGTTCTTTTTTTTTTTTTTTTTAATTTTTTTTTTTAACGTTTATTTATTTTTGAGACAGAGAGAGACAGAGCATGAATGGGGGAGGGTCAGAGAGAGGGAGACACAGAATCTGAAACAGGCTCCGGGCTCTGAGCTGTCAGCACAGAGCCCAACACGGGGCTCGAACTCACGGACTGCGAGATCGTGACCTGAGCCGAAGTCGGCGCTCAACCGACTGAGCCACCCAGGCGCCCCTACGGTTGTTCTAATGGGAATAATCGTGCTTACTTACCTCATAAGATTCTTGTGAGAACTCTATGCTCTAGTGATTGCAGCTCTTTCAATGATGCTTGACAGAAAACTATTGTTACTATTTTACAAATATTTTATTTGAATCTCGCAAAAACTCTATGAGGCAGGCAAAGCTTCTATGAGTATATTCATTTTTTTACTTATTTTACAAATGAGGAAAGTAAAATTAAATTTATAGACAGAGCTAATATTCAGCGAACACACAATGGTATGTTCCTGTCAGGAGTTAAAATATTGAAATACTTCCACAAATTCACTGGTAACCACCCTCCTCCCCTATTCTCCAGCTATTCTCCCCTACTCTCCACCATAGTTTCAATGCATAAGCTTCTTATAAGTACAAAATGTAAGAGAATCCTGAAAAATAAAAGGATGTCGGTATTGCCTTCCTATTGACAGAATTAAATCACCAAATAATGTTTTAAAGTATAAATATAGCAAAGGCTTCACATTAATAGAAATACATATATGCCATATTTATAATATTGTTTATGTTTTTAACAGAATTAAATGCTTTACAAACAAAATATGAAGCTATTATTACTTTTTTAGTTGCTGTTACATCAAAGCCTTGGCAACATCCTACAAAAGGAGTCAGGATCATGGTGCCAGTTTAGTTGTACATCTTAATTTTAAAAAGTGCTGTATTTTCAGCACGGAATTTAAGAGAAATTCTGGAATAAAAAAAAATAGGGGCACCTGGATGGCTCAGTCAGGCAAGCATCCGACTTCAGCTCAGGTCATGATCTTGTGGTTCATGGGTTTGAGCCCCACGACGGGCTCTGTGCTGACAGTCAGAGCCTGGAGCCTGCTTCAGATTGTCTCCCTCTCTCTCTGCCCCTCCCCTGCTTGCACTCTGTCTCTCTCTGTCTCTCAAAAATGAATAAACATTAAACAATTTTTTTAATAAAAGGAAAAGAAAAAACAACATATTGCTATGTTTAAAATTTCCAATATTAAAAAGTTTTGGGGGGGCACCTGGGTGACTCAGTCGGTTGAGCATCCTACTCTTGATTTCAGTTTAGTTTATGATCCCAGGGGGGTGGGATGGAGCCCCGGGTCCCGGGACCCCATGCTGAGCATGGAGCCTACTTAAGACTTTCTCTCCCTCTGCCCCTCTCCCCCTCTCTCCATTTCGTGATCTGTCTTTCTAAATTTTTTTAAAGTTTTAAAATATAAATTACCTGTAAGAGAGAGTAGGCAGAGCTAATTCAGAGACCCTCAGTTATTACAAGACAATAAGCAGCATAGGACAACCTCTTGTGAATGTCATGCCAATTTCAATGGGCACTCTAGCCTTTTTATTGTGGAAGTGAAATTTAAAACTAAGTTGTCTCATTAAAGAGAAATTCTTATTACATCATTTTAAAGAGTTTATAACAGGCAAATAAACAAAGGTAAATAACAAGTAAATAAACAAAGGTAAATAAATAAATAAATATGCACAGATGTCCCTGAGCTTACCACAGTTTTAGGTTCCAAAATTCCATGAGCTTATAAACTTGGAACTCAGAATATCTTTTCCCACTGTAATAATTTTCTACTTTATCTTCTAATCCCTTGCATATATATCATCTCCCACTTGAAACTGTAAATCCTTTGAAATCAAGGTCCACATCATATTTCTCATATTTTTTTACAAGACCTATCACAACTTATAATAAATGGCAGGTATTAACTATAAAACAAATTAATAGATGCACTGATAAACAAACTAGCAAAAGAAACTGATTAATGATGTGATTTCTACGCCAGCCCAACTTCATTTCCCAGTTAAATTAAAAAAATATTTATTGATCATGTACTCTGAGTCACACACTTTGTTATAAAAGTACAAGAACTATAATACCAAATATATTACCAATGTAGTATCAGATCATCTAATCGGCATTCACTATGAGTTGGTATTTTTAAAATGCATTTTGAGTTCCCACATCTTTGAAGTGGAAAAACATAGCTTTGTTAGTTCCTTATTTGATATTCAATATTTCCATAGGAGAAAGCAACTTTCCACATTTCCAGAGCTACTCTTCAGAAAACACACATACGTATACCACACACACACACACACACACACACACACACACACACTGAAAACTAAGGGAAAAAGGTACAAAACAAAAAGGCACCTATTGGTTAAGCATACCTAAATTTGATGCTGATTAGTTTACTGCTCAGATCTTTGTAAGTTTGGCCATACTTCAATAAATAAATATAAATTATCCTCAATAAATAAAAGATAGCTTCCAATCATGTTTAAAAACAGAAGGGAAAGCTCTTTCAGAGACTTTAATGTCCTCTTTCACCTACCTCCAAAACCAGCTTAAAATAGCAAGCATTTGCCAACCCACCCAAGTAAGAACTGTAAGTGGGACCACAACAGCATGTGATCAGCCATCCAAAATGCAGCTAACAAATCTTCCATTAACACAGGTTACATTGCCATCATTAACAAGTCATCAGTCAATCTGCTGAGAGTAATTTTCCATATAATTTCCTCTCTGAAGACATGAGAGTCACACAGCACCATTATATTACACAGCGCTGAGAAATCTGAAAAATGTTCAAGATGGAGACTGTGACACGGTGTATAATTTTCCACTTGCAGTTTCATACTATCAGACTAGCCCACATGGTGTTCTCATCATCAGCATCACAAGTTCAATGAACATTATCATAAATAATATAAGGGTCTAAGGTTGCAATATGCTTACAGTCACAACAAAAAGAATTTCATGGTAGCTGCCTAGTTCCAAGAGTTACTAATTCTCATTAGAAAACCAAAGTCAAAAAAAAAAAAAAAGAAAAAGAAAACCAAAGTCAGCAATGATATAAGCAGTTGACAATCACTGCTTGGAAGAAACTGAATAACTGGGATATCAGTTGACTGACTGTTAGTGGATAGCCGGGTGGAAATTAGCCTACACCTGGCTGATCCAAGTGCCTCTTTTGAGTCTATTCCAGCTAAAGCCCAATTTCTAGGATGATATTTAAAGAGAAACTCCCCACTCTCTCTAAAAGTTGGAATTCATGTAGAATTACAAAGCTTTTTAACAACCTCTATTTGATGTTGCATGGGTTTGAGATATATTTCTTGTTCTCTATTTCTATAATCTATTTCCTGTGAAGTTTACCAAGGCCAATTTTCTTACGAGAGTTTCAGGGACCAACAAAGCCCAAGTATCAAATTGAAGTCCAAAGTAAGCAGTCATCATAAAAGAATATCAATTAATTGATCGTTAGTCATTTCAAAATTACTAGTGATACAATTTTTTGTCCACTTTTGTAATGGTTCATTACTTGTATTTCTGGAAAATATTACTAACGCAGTTGTTCATATGCTTTTTAAGGACCACAAAAGTGATTTTTATGTTAAAAATTTAACATTGTCATCATGCCACATCGAACTTTGAGATGGCTTTCAGGGTAGCAATGCTACTGGTTTTCCTCTTCTCAGATTGCTCCTATTCAGTCTCCTTTGTTGGTTCCTCCTCAACTTCCTGATCTTTTAACACTTAATTGGAGTATTGCAGCACTCCATCCTCAGACTTCTCTATATATTGATCACTCCAACTTTCAGGGCTTTAAAGACTACCAAAATGCTGAGGATGCCCAAATTTATGTCACTAGTTCCAAACTTCAAATTCACATAAAAAATTGCCTACTTGGTACCTCCACTTGGACATCTAGTATATATCTCAAGATTTACGTATCCAAAATTGAGTGCCTGATATTTTATCCTCCCTACCTCACAACCTATTCCCCCCAAAGCCTCCCCCACCTCCATTAATAGCAACATCTAGTACTTCAGGCCACAAACCTTGGGGTAACCTTTGATTCTCCTCTATTCCTCACATCCCACATCCAGCTCATCAGAAAATGTTAGCTCCACAAACTGACCGGCCTGATCTACAGTGATAAAGATCAGATAGTCATTACTTCTGGGAAGTTGCTGAGGGTATTGACTGAAAAGTCACCAAAAAAAATGTTAGGAGAATTGAAATGTTCTATAGTTTGATCTGGGTGGTGGTTACAAGGATGTGTAAACATGTTAAAATCCATGTAACTGTTTACTTGAAATTTATGAATTTTACTGTAAACAGATAATACCTCAAATAAATATTCATATATGTATAATATATATTGTTAGTGCTTTGGAAGGGTCCAAAAGACTGGAGTATTCGATCACAAACAGAACTCTTTGAAAAGATTAAGCATGTGATTCATAGATTCCCCCTGAGCCACTTCAAAAGAAGCTAAACATTGGGATGGGATTACCTAGGAAAGACCTATGGAAGAGCCTCTTGCCTAATGGAATAAATCCCAAGACATACACAAGGGACGCATAAGACTCAAAAATTTTATAAAAGCAGAACCAGTTTGGACTGGAAAAGACAGAGAACAAATAAAAAAGGCTGTCAGACTCCCAAAATTCTATAAGCAGAAAACAGACTGATAAAAATACTCAGCTGCAAGCCCATACTACTTACTCTTCATGAAAAAGTAAGGATGGCTTCCATAAACCCAAAGATCTTGAAACATAGTGCTGTTTGCCCACCTAAATTCAAAATCGTTTGGGACTGGTGACTCCTTTTTCCTTCCATTTTTTCTCTTTTTGAAAAGGAATGTCTGTAACTATTATCCTATACCCCTCTCACCACTGTGTTTTTAGAGCAGCTAACTTGTTTCTGGAACTTCATAGGTTCACAGATGGAGAGGAATTGTGCCTTAGGATAGATTATACCCAGAGCCTATACTATATCTGGTTAGATTATGAGATCTTGGACTTTTCAGTTAGTGAGATTTAGATGAGGTTGTCTGGACTTTGAGAGTCGCTGCTGTGATGAGTTGAGATGTTGGGGGATGTGGGGATTGGAAGAATACATTTTGTATGTAAGACAGAGGCCAGAGGATGGACTGTGGTAGGCAAAATAATGGCTCTCCCAAAACGTCCATGTCGTAATACCCCAAATCTGTGAATATGTTACATTACATGGCAAAAGGGACATTGTAGGTGTGATTAAGTTAAGGATCTTCAGATAGAAAGATTATCTTGGCTTATCCATGTGGGCCCAATGTAACTATGAGGGTCCTTATAAGTGGAAGAAGGAGATAAGAGAGAGTGAGAAAGAGAAGGATTTGAAGATAGAGAAAAGAACCAAGCAATAAAGTGGCCTCTGTAAGCTGGAAAAAATAAGGAAATAGATTAGCCCCTTGGAGCCTCCAAAAGGAATGCAATCTCACTGACCCCTTGATTGTAGCCCAGTAGAACTTCTGACCTATAGAGCCATAAGATAATAAATTTGTATTGGTTTAAACTAGTAAATTTGTAGAAATTCATTATAGCACAAATAGGAAACTAATATACCCACCTACAGTCTGACAGAGTAATCCTATTAAAACATAAGTCAGATCACTTCTCTATTTAAACCTTCCAGTCCAGTAGCTGCCTTTCTTCTGACACAGAGGAAAGACCCTAGATCCATCTTCAAGACTATTCAATCTACTCCTCACCCTACCTGCCATACCCTCCTGATTTCTCATCTCCTATGCTCCACTTTCTCCCTTCTCACTGCCCCCCATCATGTCCTATATGCTCCTTTTCACTTCTAGGCCCGTCAGAGCCCATGTGTTTAAAATACTTTCCCCCCAGGTATTACCATGGCTCTCTTTCTCAACGTCTTCAGGTCTTTGCTCAAATGTCACCTCTAAGTAGGCTTTTCCTTGCCATCTTATCTAGAAATGGACATTCCCTACCCCCGAACTCCTAACACTATCTACTCTCCTTTTCAGCTTTACTTTACTTCTTTTTTTTTTTTTATAGTACTAATCACCCACTCCCACCTGCATACTATAGTTTACTTATTTTGTTCTCTTCTCCCACAGGAATTAAAGCTTCCTCAGAACCAAACACCACCTTGCACCTAGCAAGCTCTCAATAAATGATTGTGACCTAAAAGAAGTCAATATATTATCTTCAGCAACTATGACAGAACTTCCGCAGGAACTTTCTAAGCTCTTTGTGAGCAAAAGCCAGGTCTTATATTGCTTATGGAAATGTCTCTTCTCCAAGCTCAGGACTAAACATGGAGCAGACATAAAATACATACTTATAGTATTTATTATTTTTTGTGATAAAATACACATAACATAACATTTACCACCTTAACTATTTTTAAGTGCATAGTTCTATGGAATTAGTACATTCACATTATTGTACAACTATCACCACTATCCATATCCAGAAATTTCTCATCTTCCCAAACTGAAACTATATACCCATTAAACAATAACTCCTAATCCCCTCTTCCCCCAGCCTCTGGTGGCAGTCATTTTATTTTCTGTCACTCTGAATTTGACTGTTCTAGGTACCTCATATAAGTGGAATCATATAACGTGTGTCCTCTGTGACTGGCTTATTTCACTTAGCATAATGTTCTCAAGGTTCATCCATGTTGTAGCATGTGTGAGAATTTCCTTCCTTTTTTGAAAAAAATATTTTTATGTTTTTATTTTAGAGAGAGAGAGAGTGCACACGAGCAGGGGAAAGGGGCAGAGGGAGAGAAAGAGTGAGAGAGAGAGAGAATCTTAAGCAGGCTCCATACTCAGTGCAGAGCCTGACATGGGGCTCGATCCCACAAATCTGGGATCATGACCTAAGCCAAAATCGAGTTGGATGCTCAACCGACTGAGCCACCTAGATGCCCCAAGAATTTCCTTCCTTTTTAAGCCTGAATAATATTCCATCGTATGTATACACCATATTTTGTTTCTTCACTCATCCATTGACGAACGCTTGGTTTTCTCCTACCTTTTGGCTATTAGGAATAACGTTACTACTAACATGGGTGTACAAATATCTAGACCAGTCCCTGCTTCCATTTATTTTGCATATATACACAGAAGTGGAATTGCTGGATCACATGATAATTCTATATTCAATTATTTGAGGAAGTACCATACTGTTTTCTACAGTGACTGTACCATTTTTCACTCCTACCTACAATGCACAAGGGTTCCAATATCTCTGCACCTTTGTCAACACTTACTATTTCTGTTTCTCTGGATTTTTTAATAGTGGCCAACTTAATGTGTGTGAAGGTCTATCTCATTGTGGTTTTAATTTGCATTTCCCTAATGATTAGTGATGATGAACATCTTTTCCATGTACTTACTGGTTATTTATATACTTATTTTTAGAGAAATGTCTACCCAAGTCCTTGGACCACTTTTTAATTAGATTGCTTTCTTGTTGAGTTGTAGGAGTTCTTCACATATTCTGGATACTAATCTCTTGTCAGATATATGGTTTACAAAAATTACCTCCCATTCCATGGATTGCCTTTTCATTCTGTTGATAGTATCCTTTGATGTGCAAAAGTTTTTAATTTTGATGAAATTTGACTTATTTTGTGTGTATGTCTCCTGTGGCTTTGGTGTCATATTAAAGAAATCTCTGCCAAATCCAATGTCATGAAAACTTGTTCCTATGTTTTCTTCCAAGAGTTTTATAGTTTCAGCTCTCATGTTTGGTCTTTGATCCATTTCAAATTAATTTTAATATATGGTGTAAGGTAAAGGTCCAAACTTCATTATTTTGCATGTGGATATCCAGTTTTCCCAGCACCATTTGTTGAATATACTGCTCTTTACCTATTGAATGGTCTTGGCACTCTGCTTAGGGCATTTTTGTTAAGTCACTTTATAATTAATTCTGCTATAAGCATTATCTAGAGAAATTACAGTTTATTACATAAATAATAAATTCATTTCTTCTTTTGAATGAATATAAGCAGTACACCTCTGTGAAGAAAGCAGAAAATCACTACACTTGCTGCTTCATACACCTACTTCTAAAATAATTTCACTCTGAAAGGTGTAGTACATTTCATTATATTTTACCTGTACCCAATAGATATAGAAAACCTTTGAAGAATATAATAAAGTCGAATACAGAAGAAATAAAATCTACCTAAAATGGAGAGAATGAATAGTATTAAGTCAGTGGTTCTGAATTCCTAGATTAATTATACTCTTAGTTCTTCAAGGTCAAGGCAAGAGTTATATTGATTTTGTGTTTTCCTTCTTAAATTTCCTATGCTCCACCATTCACCCCCGTACTTTCCTCTTATTATCCCCAGAGATATCATTAACCTTATCAATTATAGCTCAATACATTTTAGTCACTAGGTTATCTAAAAGGAAGTAAAGGGTCATATAAAGCTCATAAAAATAAAACTATGGTAATGAAAGTAGATATGTATTATTCATAATTTTTAGTTTCTACTCAACATTTATATGCCATTAACCAAAATTACAGACAAAAGTAATCATCGTGATAGAAATAGTGGAAGCAGAGGAAGCTAACATTCATTGAATACCTATAATGTGCTAAGGACTTAATATTAAATTTCATATAATCCTCAAAATAACCATATGAGATAGGTACTGTTATTATCACATTTTACAGTTGAAGAGACTGAAGCTTAGAAAGGATTTTATACTCACCCAAGTCATGGACTAACTGGAAGAGACAGTCTTGATGTCCAAAGCCTGTGCCCTTACCAATACCTCACACGCTTTAATCAGTCAAGTACTATATTCACTTGTTTGAAATATTTGTATACAAAATGTATTTCTGTAATTATTTACTTATATTTTTCTTTAAAATCAACTTCTTTTTTAAAAAGCATCTTTTTAAAGACACAAAAAAATAAGAAAGAAAAACTCTAATTACACATAAATACCTACCAAGACTCTGAGTATGAATCCTGCTCCTCTTCTTCAAAATGAAAGGTGCATTTTTGTTTTTGTTTCCCTTGCCTCTGGAAACACGTCTACTAAGAAGTTTTTGTGGCCGAGATCAATCAAAGAGGCTGCTGCTTGTTTTCTCCTCTAGGATTTTGATGGTTTCCTTTCTTACATTTAGGACTTTCATCCATTTTGAATTTATTTTTGTGTATGGTGTAAGAAAGTGGCCCAGGTTCATTCTTCTACATGTCGCTGTCCAGTTTTCCCAACACCACTTTTTGAAGAGACTGTCTTTTTTCCATTGGATATTCTTTCCTGCTTTGTCGAAGATTAGCTGGCCATATATTGTGGGTCCATATCCGGGTTCTCTATTCTGTGAATTATTGGGACCTCATCAAGATAAAAAGCTTCTGCACATCAAAGGAAACAATCAACAAAACTAAAAGGCAACCAACGGAAATGGAGAAGATATTTGCAAATGATATATCAAATAAAGGGTTAGTATCCAAAATCTATAAAGAACTTACCAAATTCAACACCCAAAAACCAAATAATTCAGTGAAGAAATGGGCAAAGGACATGAATAGACACTTTTCCAAAGAAGACATCCAGATGATTAACAGACACATTAAAAAATACTCAACATCACTCATCACTCAACATCAGGAAATACAAATCAAAACCATGAGATAGCACCTCACACCTGTCAGAATGGCCAAATTAACAACTCAGGCAACAACAGATGTTGGCAAGGATACAGAGCAATGGGAATCCTTTTGCACTGCTGGTGGGAATGCAAGCTGGTGCAGCCACTCTGGAGAACAGTATGGAGGTTCCTCAACAAATTAAAAATAGAACTACCCTAGGACCCATCAACCGCACTACTAGGTATTTATCCAAAGGATAAATGCTGATTCAAAGGGGCACATATACCACAATGTTTATAGCAGCACTATCAACATTAGCCAAATTATAGAAAAAGCCCAAATATTCATCAACTGATGAATAAATAAAGAAGATGTGGTGTGTGTGTGTATATATATATATATATATACACACACATATATATGTGTATATATATATATATATATATATATACACACATATGTAAATGTATATTACTCAGCCATCAAAATGAATGAAATCTTGCCATTTGCAACAACGTGGATGGAACTAGAGTGTATTATGCTAAGCAAAATAAGTCAGAGAAAGACAAATATCATATTATTTCATTCACATATGGAATTTAAGAAACAAACAGATGATCATAGAGGAAAGGAAGAAAAAATAAAATAAGATAAAAACAGAGAGGGAGGGAAACCATAAGAGGCTCTTAAATGTAGAGAACAAACTGAGAGTTGCTGAAGGGGAGATAGGTGGGGAGATGGGATAAATGGGTGATGGGCATTAAGGAGGGCACTTATTGGGATGAGCACTGGATGATATATGTAAGTGATGAATCACTAAATTCTACTTCCTAAAACCAATACTACAGTATGTGTTAACTAACTTGAATTAAAATAAAAATAAATAACAAAAGTGTTTTCCCCAAAATAAAATAAAATAAAAGATTCAAAGTGTTCGAAAGATATCATAAATGTACACAAAACTATCTTTTAAAGTAATTAGAAGAATTGAAAGAAAATTCAAGAACAATGATTTACCCACTATCTAATTGAATGCACTTTAAAGCCTATGATCATGTTAAACAGACTGAGGAATCATTTACTATTCCTTCATGGTAACTGCCCCTCACCTTGGGGAAATAATACATTACTCTTTATTGTGCCTGGCTGTGTTATTTACACCAATAACAAGTCAACTCTCCTACCAAACATTTACATAAGTGAGGTTTCTGAGGTCCTCTTGTCTACTATAAACAACAACAGTTGAGGGAAGAGTCTGGTGGAGGGAAGAGACAAGTCAATTTGCAAAGTCACTGATAAGAGGTGGTAAAGAGGTGTAATAGAAGGTTCAGGCCTCTTTAAAAACAAATGGAATTATGAATTAAGGAATAGTAATGTCCTATTTAAGACCTAAATTTAAGAAGAAAAATATGTAACATATGTTGTAATAAGATTTCATAAATAATAAATAATTTTTAAATCTATACTTTTATCTTCACAAAGTATCCCTGTTTTATTAATTTCTTAGACATCATATTTTCAATCTAAATATAAAACTATGGTAAAAAATTAACAAAAGAAAGGTAATTTAAGAACTTAGATTAGTATTGACATAAATACCTGTGAATTTCCGTCTTCAAGGCTGACCCAGGTGCCAGGCTGAGAAATGCAACATTGCTCTGCGCTCTGCCTTCAAGGCACCTCACATCTCCACCCACTGAAGTAAGCCCACCAGAAAGTCTATTGTCACTCTGCCTTTCTCTACCCTATGAATATGGCAAGTGTATTTGTGAACCTATAACTGGAATTAAGTCTGTTATTCCCCCCAAATTTTGTATTTCTTGTTTATAACCTGTCTTGTTGAATTTCAGTTATGAAGATAATCAGCTTCACCGTTAAAAGGCATTTTAAGGGGTGCCTGGGTGGCTCAGTCGGTTAAGCGTCCGACTTCGGCTCAGGTCATGATCTTACAGTCCGTGAGTTCAAGCCCCGTGTCGGGCTCTGTGCTGACAGCTCAGAGCCTGGAGCCTGCTTCGGATTCTGTGTCTCCCTCTCTCTCTGACCCTCCCCCATTCATGCTCTGTCTCTCTCTGTCTCAAAAATAAAAGGTTAAAAAAAAAGGGCATTTTAAGCACTTTCATGTGTTGGAGACTGTAAAAAAAAAAAAATACAGAAAAAAAACACAAAAAACAAACACTAACCAGTCCTAAAATTGTTTTCAATAGTTAAATGATTATGATTACTCAAGAGCAGGATTTGAGGAATGAATGCGAATAATTTAACTATCTAAACAAAGGCAGTTATCTGACACTAATGGGCCAGTGGAGAGTTGGGGTGCATTTAGCCTAAAGAGAGTATACTCCTTGGGGCATTACCCACAGGACAGGTATCTTGGGTGAAAGACGGAAGGCCCTAAAGGGCTGAGGAAGCCCATACTGAGTTTTGGAAGACAACTCCAACATGGGAGGCACCCTAAGACAAAGGTAGAACCCCAACATGGTCAATAGGAGTCTGTGATGTAACAGAGTTTTAGCAATAGCCAGACAAGCCCTCTTTTCTGAGGCCATAAAAAGGTACTGCCCGAAGACTTAAGCCTAGAGAAAGCTGTAGCTGTGCCCTGAGAATGCAGCCTGCAAAGTGTCCTCTAGTGTCCAAAAGCTTTCATTGCATGTCAAGAATCAAAACCTTTCTCAGTTCTAAGATCAAGGGTCAGCTCTCTCTTACCATAGCCTAATACTTGGTAATCATCTGGTGATTTTTCAGGTTTCCACTTGATCTTTTTTTTTAAGTTTCTTTATTATTTATTTGAGAGAGAGAGAGAGAGAGAGGTTGGGGAGGGATCAGGGGCTGAGAGAGAGGGAAAGAAAGAATCCCAAGCAGGCCAAGTATACTCCATGCTGCCAGTGCAGAGCCCTGCACAGGGCTCAAACCCACTAATAATGAGATCCTGACCTGAGCCAAAACCAAGAATCGGACGCTTAACCAACTGAGCCACCCAGGCACCCCTTCCACTTAGTCCTGTTATCAGTAGACAAAGCAAACAATGTAATCGGAAGCATACTGATTTAGCAGCCAAAAGGAGGCAATAGATAAATGATTCTAATGTAAGTCCAAGCCTCTGAGCCATCCAATAGAGTGACATGAGTGTCCCACTGTCATTTAAGGTTAAATTAAGGTCTGTGGGCATCATACCACAATCCAATTCAACCATCACTAGCATATCTTCAGATGGGAATATCCTTACAGGTGCACAGAAAACAACTCATATTCCACACTGCCAGTCTCCATAATGTAGAATCTCCCACTTCTATCTCCTTCCAGGAGTCATTGCTTCAATAGAATTCAATAGAATTTCCTGGCTGTGGGGCGCCTGGGTGGCGCAGTCGGTTGAGCGTCCGACTTCAGCCAGGTCACGATCTCGCGGTCCGTGAGTTCGAGCCCCGCGTCAGGCTCTGGACTGATGGCTCGGAGCCTGGAGCCTGTTTCCGATTCTGTGTCTCCCTCTCTCTCTGCCCCTCCCCCGTTCATGCTCTGTCTCTCTCTGTCCCAAAAAAAAAAAAAAAAAAAAAAAAAAAAAACGTTGAAAAGAATTTCCTGGCTGCAAGCACATCCAACGCAAGATAATCAAATAATCAGTTTAGTATAAAACACATGAAATGAGAATTTTTTGAAAACAGTCTAGAGTCATGAAAAATGTGCAATGGATCCTCACCTCTCCTTTTTTGGAATTGTTTATTTAAACCTATTATTGGGATATAGAAACGGTAACTGACAATTGCTAAGCTGTTACTTGTGCCTGATACTTTACATAAACTCCTTCATTTGATTTAATTCCTACGATGACAACAACAATCTGGGAAGATTGGTATTATCGCTGACATTTTGGAACTGGGAAGGTGAGCTTAGGGATATCAAGAGTCATGCCCTCCAAACCTCCATATCCCCCAGTGTTCCCTATCCCAGTGAATGTCGCCACCACCCTTCCAGTTACCCAAAGAAAGAACCTATGTATCATCCTTGAAGTTTATGCATGTTTTCATGTCCACTGCTCCCACCAGTCAACATAACCATCATGACTTGAACTACAGCAAGAGCCTCCTAACTCATGTCCCTATTTCCACACTTGTCCACTCCATACTCTAACCCACCAGCCAGAGTGATATTTGTAAAACATAACCCATAAAACAAACTGGCTTAGACACTTGAGTAATTCCCCACCATACTTAAAATAGGGGCCAAGTTATTTTATCCTGTACACAAAACCCTGGAGAATCTGCCAAGAACTTTAACTTCATGGCTTCTCTCCCCTCTCTCCAGCCAGTAGACCCATTTCTATTCCTACAACACTCAAGCGTGTTCCTACTTTATAGATCCTACTCTGTAATGATCTTACACAAGGCTTCATGTGAAAAGTTCATTGTCATTCAGACTGCAGCTAGAATATCACCTCTTCAGATAGGTCTTTTCTCATGACAACCTAAAGCAGCCCATTCTCATCTTCTTATCACACTACCTGCTTTATTTTATCACAGTACTAATTATTCCTTGCTTTTTTCTTTTTTTATTAATTTTTGCATTTATTTCTTCCCATCTCCTCCCACTAAAATGCACGCTATTAGATACCCTACCTGTCACATTTACCATTGTAACTCCAACACCTAAAACAGTGCCCAAGATATCATAAGGACTCAATAAGTGTTAGCTGAGCATTGCCTAAGCTTACACTGTTAGTCCCAGAGCCAAGATTAAAATTGAGGTGTCCATCTATAAATTCTTTTTACTACATTCTGACTTCTACATAAGTTTACCTTGGAATATAATATATTGTAAATTTTACTACTTATTTTACATATACAACCTTTATCACCTCCTTTAAATTAAAATTATGCTTATTCTTCAAGGCCTGTTTTATTTTCACTCTGATGCCTTTTTTCATCCCCCAATCAAATTTCATTGCTCCTTTCTCAGTGTCAGTAAAACATCTTTATTATACTTCATTTTTGAAATAGCTTACTTTGTTTTTTTATCTGTCTCTCCACCTAACTATAAGTTGTTTGAAATAGGAATCATGTCTGATTGTTTTTCATTTCTCTCAATGCCTATAAGACTGCCTCGAACACAGAAATTATTCAATAAATCCTTGCTGAATTATTTTCTCTTCATACAAAAGTTTTGTTGATTTCCAGAAATATAGGGGATCATACTACAATAAAAATCACTCAAGGAGGCAGAACAACCTGTTTATTGACAATAATGATACTTCCAGGGAATTGGTTGGAATGACTAAGGTTCAAGGCAATATTCCACACATTCTCGAATGAATTCCATGGAGGAATAAATTGCATCTCACTGACTCAGAACCTATAAATATTTTTCAAGTAATATCTACACAGAATGTTGAATTCCAAACAACTTTTGAAAACCACTAATCATTTACATTCTTCCCCAAATGTCACACAGTGTAAAACTGATGGATATTTTGTGACCTGATGACATTTGTCTCCATTCCTGAAGGCATCATAATGGAAATGTGGTCTTCTATCATCCTGCTACAGTTGGTAAAAATCCACTAGATACTTTTTAAAAATATTTTCGGAACACACAGTCATGCAAACCAATGTCTGCCTGTCCCAGCAGGGGATAGTAAAAGACTTTACAAACACCAGATGGGATTTAACAACGTTAGTAAAACATAAAATGCTCCAAGAGTGCTAAGTCACTTCACGAACAACTCAAAGCAAATATATTTGATTTCCATTATACATATTTTTCTTTCTTAAGAAATTCTAAAATTTTCCAATAAATGTTTTATCACAGTCCTCTAACATTTAATTTCTCTTGAAATTAAATTATAACTATTTACCTTTAGGTACTATGCATAGATTGTTATTTGTGGATATATTAAAACTTTCTAATTTTACCACAAGTCTAGAACATATGGAGTTCTAAATAAGCATTCACTTGATTTCAATGTGTTAAGTGCTTGCTTCCACAGAAATCCAAACAATCCAATGTGACTTCGTATTTTTGTCCTATCTAAGTTCAACCTTTAACTATGCAGGTATTGGTATTTTAATAAATATTTTATAGAATAGTAATTGCTAATCATTTAATAAGATATGCCCTAGAAAGCCACTGTTATCTAATTTTATTTTAAAGATGATTTTCTCAGACTTTTCGGGGAATGTAAGATTGTGATAATAAAATGGAATCAATTTTCTATTCAGAGTGAGCAGAAGCACAGATAGGCCTCCCATCCCCCCAAAAGAATCCCTTATGTAATTGGATTTCATTGTGTGTTTCATTCAAATAACAAGCAGCCGGGTTGGAGGTAAGAAGAGACAGAGTGTCTACTTACTATTGTTTTACTTAGATTAACGTTAGACAATGGTTTGCTTTGCCTAACCATCTCTCGGTAAATGGTTGCAATTGAGAAGAAAGCAGTTAAGAGTCAACCTGAATACTAAATCTTAGCTGCATTTAATATATTAAGTATAGGCAATACGGCAACTCAAGAAAAAAATGTATTCACGTGGCCGACACAGTGGCTCGGTCCGTTGAGCATCCTACTTCAGCTTAGGTCATGATCTCGTGAGTTCGAGCCCCACGTAAGGCTCTGTGCTGACAGCTCGGAGCCTGGAGCCTGCTTCGGATTCTGTGTCTTCCTCTCTCTCTCTGCCCACCCCCCCCCCCGCTCCCCCCCCCACCCCCCGCACTCTGTTTCTCTCTCTCTCTCAAAAGTAAATAAACGTTAAAAAAAAAAAAAGAAGAACCACCCCACTTAGATAAGGAAATAATTCAGGCCCATAAGAGGTTATAACAGAAATCACAGCAGTGAGAGTCAAATACCTGTTTGATGATACTTGATGTCACTTGCTGACAGTCCTAAAACCAAAGAGGTCAAGGTCATAGATTTGCTCTAATGTGGGGTCAGGAAAGGGTCTCTGTTCACACAGTAGCTTTAATCTCAAAGAGAGTGAAAGCAAATCTAATTATGTGACTCTCCCACTTCAAACTCTTCACTGGCTCCCCGCCTCTGACCTCAGGAGAAAGTTCAAGCTCCCTAGAATGCCTCCAAACTCCTTTAGGAACAGGGCTTGCTTACTTTTCCTGCTTGTTTTTTTCTCCACCTCCCGGCTTCCTGACCTTGCAGCTGCGCAGCAACAGGCAATTCCCCAAGAACACACTAACCCTACAACCAGCACACCCTTCCCTTATTTTCTCCTGAATTGCTCCCATCCATAACCCAAGCCTCCACTTAGAGGGCCGCTCCTTGAGGAAGTCCGGCATCCCCAAAGACCTAGGAGATCAGGAAATCCTCCTGCAAAATCTTCCCACTGTTCCACACCTATATCCCACGGATCTCACTGCATTCAAACTGCAGCGTGGTTGGTTGTCTGTCTCTGCTACCGGCAGAGGATTATTTAATCCTCACAAAAATCAATGAGGTAAGCCTTCCTGTGCTATTTTACAGATTAAGTAACTAAGACTCAGTAAATTACTTTAGGTCACTAAATTTCTGGTGGAGGAGGAACAAAATCCTATACCTTCCCTTAATCATCATACTATGCAGCCATTCAGGGTTGAGGTATTAATCCAAGCATTATGAACTGTTATATTAAATAAGATCATATATATATTTATATGTGTGTGTGTGTATATAATGCTTAGCATGGGACTTGTGACACATACTATGTGCTTAACATTGGCCATCATCATCATCATCATTATTATCAGCTTTAGTATTATTGCTATTCGGTCAGAGTTAATCTCTGTCAAGGCAAAATTCCAAGACTCCTACCAAACCCAGGATCCTTCCAAACAGTGAGAACAATCATAGGTGATGATTTTCTCCAACTATTTCCCCTCCTTTCTCTCCTCAGAAATCTTTAAGACTGACCTGTGTTATGCTTCTAAAACAGACAAAAAGGGATTGCTTTCAAATGAAAATCCTTTTCACTTCCACTGACCGGCAATCGCTCCTGGGCTATTGAGGGCTACATTAAAAAGTCTAAAAAAGTATGTGTTTCACATCTTTAGTGTTGTTATTCTATCACTGTTTTAGCATGATATCCATCTTGATCCGTCTGGCTTGACTTAGGCTCATTATATGTGAGGCCAAGGTAGAGTGGATTTTTACAAAACTCTTTATTTCTTTAGGGATGTGAAACTGAACCTTGTCCCAATGGCAGCAGCATCTATTTAAAGACAATCTGATTTTGTAGGAACTTAGATGGAAAACAATGAAAACAGGAACTGTCTGCTATTAAATATGTTTCCTGTAACCCAAGCTTAGTAAATTGAGTCTCTTGGTTTTGCTGTTGTTCCACCTCTGGGAGTCTTGTTTAAATCAACAGGGTTTTGTGAGTACAGATCAATGGCAGGAGTTTTGGTTTCACAGAGAAACAAAGCTTTCCCGGAGAAAGAATCAGCCAGTGCACAGCAAGTACAGTGTCTTAATTGCAAATATACTTAGAGCTCTGAAGAATTTTGTTAATTCATTGAACCTGGGATTCGTTCCTCCACATTAAAAACTAAGTGCACAATTTAACATACTTGGCATTTTCTTTTAAAGGGCAATCCAAAATTTGAAATGCCTCTTGCATTACAGGTCCAAAGAGCCCTCATGAAAAATTACAATAAAATCTTTGATTATCATCTTATTCACAGTAGCAGATTGGAGTTGCAGTTTATTACTTGAAGGTTTCTAAGAGTAAATTTAACATGTTTAGCATTTCAAAAAGTCCAATTTATAAATGACCATACAGTTTTTTCAGTCAGCTTCCATACTGAAGCTTCAGCTTCTTGATTTAGAAATAAGCTTCTTTTTTTTATGTTTATTTATTTCTGAGAGAGAGACAGAGCGTAAGCCAGGGAGGGGCAGAGGGAGAGGGAGACACAGAATCCAAACAAGGCTCCAGGCTCTGAGCTGTCAGCACAGAGCTCAATGCAGGGATCAAACCCATGAACCGTGAGATCATGACCTGAGCCGAAGTCAGATGCTTAACCGAATGAGTCACCCAGGCGCCCCTAGAGTTTCTTTTTAAATTTATGGGTAAGAGTGAAGAGCTAAAATTTGACCACATCTCTGTAGTACAACACCAGATAATGAATCCAACTAGAGCTCATAAGTGTAGGAAGAGTATATCTCACATCATACACACAGGGCTAGGTATTTGGAGAGGTGGGAAGCAAGCAGAGAGGAACTGAACAGGTAATAAAATGTAGCCCATGAAGAAGGCAGAACAGAGGGGAAATCTTGAGGCATGATCCTCATTTAAGAGCATCTACCTATAGATGAAAAAAAGTGCCTTCATTTCACATCTGATCTCACATCTATTGCAAGCTCTGGAGATCAAGCGGGAACTCCTCCACCAATAGGGAATGAACTGCAAAGCACAGGCCATCTTCCACCTCTCTGTCTTCACAGTCTCAGAGAACCTGACAGAGCTGCAAGACCTAGGAGATTTGGACGATTCACAGATCTTAAGGCTCCTGGAAACATCAGAAGGGGCCACAGTCCTCCCTCAGTGCCACCTCCCCGGTCCAGTCCAGCGTGAAGAAAAGGCCATCCCATTCTTCATTTTACTCTCCTACCTTTGTGTACAAAACATTCAAGGTTCTCATAAACACAGGTCTTGTCTCTTCACAGTTGAGCTCAAGAATCTTTACATACTTGGGAGCCATGACATTGTTCTCTGAGTATCTTTTTTTTTTGTCTCTGTTGTGCTAAGAGCTTAAGTTCATACTATCTTTCCCTAAATTCCATAAATATAAACTTTTTTTAAACTGTAAGGGAAAAAATGGACATTTCAAAGGTTCAAGTACAATGATTTTACATGTTTTTTCCAAGTTTTCTGAGGAAAATGAAAGTAGAATTTTTTTAAGGTAAAAACAAATAATTTCATAATGCCTAAAGGGGAGCTACATAAATAATCTTTCACATTTAATGCAGCACTTATTAGCATGGACTTCTGTGGTCTTCGGTGCCTCAGTACATGACTACCCTGAAAGTTTATGAAAATTTTGGGTACATACACATATGAACATTTTTTATAGACAGGGCTCACTGCTTTTATAAGATTTTAAATAGGGTAAATGGCCCCAAAAATGTTTTAGAGAAGCTAAGTTAATAAGAAGTTCAAAATCTCGATCTCATCCAATCTTTCAGCCCTTTAATGCCACAGAATTTTTGCCAACGTTGAGTATTTTGCTTCTGAAGATGCAGATACAGATTGAAGATTCCACATATGTACATGTTCATACAACAGCATCCATCCTGATTGTTTATTCTTTTCTTCTCCCTGCTTTCTAAAGGAGCCCTTATTGGGGCACCTGGGGGGCTCAGTTGGTTACACATCTGACTTCAGCTCAGGTGGTGATTTCACAGTTCGTGGATTGGAGCCCCACATCAGGCTTTGTGCTGATAGTTCAGAGGCTGCAGCCTGCTTTGGATTCTGTGTCTCCCTCTCTCTCTCTGCTCCTTCCCCACTCACACTCTGTCTCTCTCTCTCTGCTCTCTCTGCTCCTTCTCTCTCTCTCTCTCTCTCTCTCTCAAAAATAAATAAACATTAAAAAAAGGAGCCCCTGTTTAACGTAGTAGCCATCATTTTCCAGGAGCAATCTCTACATCTACCTACCTACTTACAGTTCCAAATTCAGGTCCAAAGAGCTCAGAGGGAATAACATAGACTCATAATAATAGCCAGTATTATTGAGAGCTCCCTGCATTTGAACCTGGCACTGTGTGAAGCACTTTGTCTCATTTCTCATGTCTGCATAACAATCCCGTTCGATTATGACTATCGTTATTCTCATTTTATACATAAGACAGGAAATTAAGTCTTTGTCCAAGGTCATACAATAAGAAAGTGGTGAACCAAGGATCTAAACTCAGGTAATCTGACTCTAGAGTCAACACTCTAAGCCACTTACTCACCCAGAAGGATATTACAGCAGTGTCATTGAGGAAGCTAGTGATCAAGACAATATTTGGGTTTTTCATTCTCACCTAATATATTTGAGTTGAGTGGAAACTTAGATATCATTTCTTCACCCAAATTTACAGGACAGAAAACTAAAGAGATTATACAGTAGTAACGGAGAAAAGGAGAATGGGCCACAATAAAAAAGCAAATGAAGACAATAAATATAAAAGTACTTAAGTAAAATAGAAGAATAAGTGATAAGTAATATTTATTAAATTTAAGTTCTCTTTCTCTTAAATACTACCTTTTAAATTGTTTTTTTAACTTTATTTATTTATTTTTAGAGAGAGAGAGTATGCACACATGCAAGCAGGGGAGGGCCAAGGAAAAGAGAGAGAATCTCAAGCAGGCTCCATGCTGTCAGCCCAGAGCCTGGTGCAGGGCTCCAACTCAGAAACCGTGAGATCATGACCTGAGCTGAAATCACGAGTTGGATGCTTAACCAACTGAGCCACCCAGGTGCCCCTTAAGTACTATTTTGTAAATCTATTGAAAAGAGAACGTGTGTGAGAATGTAAAATGGTGCACCCACTTTGGAAAGTAATCCGGCAGTTCCTCAAATGTTAAATATAGATATGACCCTGCCAATTCTACTCTGAAGTATACACACAATAGAAGTGAAAACATGCCCACATAAAAACTTAGACACTAATGTTCATAGTAGCATCACATATAACAACAAAAAAAAGTGGAGATAACAACCCAACTGTCCATCAATTGAAGAAAAGATCAATGAAATGTGGTATGTCTATGACATGGAATATTGTTTATCGATAAAAATCCATGAAGTATTGGTACATGCTGTAATATGGGTTAGCCTCAAAGACAGTATGCTAAATGAAATAAGGGAGTCAAAGAAGACCTCATAATAATATGACCCTATCTATACAAAATGTACAAAATAGGGAAATTTAAAGAGACAGAAAGGTTCGTGTTTGCCAGGATGCTAGGGGCAAGAGGGAGTGGAGGGAGAAATGAGGAGTGATGGATAAACGGAGCGAAGGTTTATTTTAGGGGGTGGTGAGAATGTGCTAAAATTAGATTATAATGATAGCTAGGCAACTCTACAAACATGCTTAAAAAACTCTTGAATTACACACTTCAACCGGGTGAACTTTGTGGCATGTAAACTATATCTCAACATGGCTGTTAAAAATTGTTTCAGACAGAGCACGTGTGCTTCCTCCCTTTCCCAGAGGGAGTGCAGCCGCAATGGTAAAGTTCCATCCCGGTCTCCTTAGCAATATTTGCAAGGTCAACTCGCCTCCTGCTAAAAGCATCACTCACCGCCAGCAGAGGGAGCTAAAACAATAGCTTTATCCAGTTTCTGCTCCCAATCTTGTTTCCTGGGAGGACAGAAAAAGTATTTCCAAATTTGGAGAAAATAAAGGGTAGCTGAGTTTTATCTTTACTTACCCCCAACAAAATGACACAAAAGTTGATATGAATATTCATTTCTTTAAAAGAAACCCACGCTGATACACTTAACATATCCCAGATTCTCAATTGTATGTTCTCTATAACATAAGGGTATGTAGATACAACAGAATAGAATATGATGCTTGACCCAATCCTTCTGTGCTCTTTCCCTATCATTTGCTTGTAAGGCAGTCAATGAAATCCAGTAGAAAAATCAAGTTAGCATAACTACCCATAAAATGCCTTTATCGTTACCAGCTACTTACATGCACCTTCTATCTTTGCTCGAGGTGTAATATCATAATGCTTACGATATTGGTGCAAAATTATCCTTTTTGCTGCATTCCAGGCTGAGAAAACAGTTTGTGAAAGGGCATTCATTTGTTCAAGACACTCTATTGAATATCTACTATAAGCCAGGCAATAGTGAAAAAAAAAGCAGGTATAGAAACTGTCCTCATGTGGCTTATGTGCATGTGGGGGGAAAGTGATATTAAACAAACATGCAAATAAAATGTAGTCCTAAATTGTTTTAAGTACTTCAAAGGAAAAGCACAAGGTAGTTAGAGAAATGATAACAGGGGGTCTAATTTAGATTGGGTGGTCAAGGAGGATCTCTAAGAAGGTAGCACCTACACGGACAATAAAGGAGAGAATACTCTGGGCAGATGAAATAGTATTATGTGAGTCCTGAGCCTAGAAAAAACTTGAAGGAGTCCATTGGGCTGGAACACAATGGGCTGAGGGGAAATTGTGCTGTCTGAGGCTGGAGAATAGGACAAGGGCCAGGTCATGTAAGGCCCTGTAGGCTGCAGTAAGGGGTTTGTATTTTATCTTGAATATAATGGGGAGCCATTGAAGAATTATACGCACATAAGTGGTTTATCAGAGTTGCCTTTTGTAATGTTTATTTATTTTTGAGAGAGAGAGAGCATGTGCACATGCATGTGCCCAAGTGGGGGAGGGGCAGGGAGAGAGGGAGAGAGAATCTCAAGCAGGCTGTCAGCACAGAGCCCAACACAGGACTCGATCTAACGAACCCTGAGATCATGACCTGAGCCACAATGAAGAGCTGGACATTTAACTGGCTGAGGCACCCAGGCACCTCAGAGTTGCATTTTTAATAGACCATTCTGGCCATAAAGTGGAAGCCTGATTAAAGAGGCTCAAAAGTAGAAGTGGGAAGAGCATGCTCATTTAAAGAGACCAATGATTTTGTTGTGAATGGAATGTGAGGTGGGGGTAGGGGTCAATGGGAAGTTGTAGGAGTCGTTCTAGAAAAACAATACATAATCTCTGGCCCATTTCATGGAAGTCTCCAGAAGCCACGGCACAATTCTGTGTTCACTCCAGTTCTCTACCACCACCAATCCCAGCTACATTGAGGACAGTTTTGTCCTCAATAGGGTTAGGTAGAACCAATCCTAATAGAGAAAAGAAGAAAAAAAGTCAACCCACTGACATATTTCCCAGAGAAAACTTGTCTAATTAAAAAATGTATACGTGCTTCCTAAAATTTCAGGCCCCTGTTGCACCAGCTGTTAGAGTTCCAATGGTGCATCAAATGAGGGTAATCAATTTTACACAGATAAGGAAAGATAATATTTCAAGCCGTTCTTTGGAATTAACTAAATTTGTATGCATGTTGTAGTGGAAAGAGCATGGAATGTAATTTCAGAGGACGTGGGGTCAGGCCTTATTCTACCACTTACAAGCTCTGTGACTGAGTAATTTACTCAGCTTCTCCAAATCTCTGGTTCCCCATCTGTAAAATGTAGATGATAACAATAGCCACCTCACAGAGTGGTTGTAAACAGGAAATGAGCATGTTAAATCCTCAATGGCTTTCCATACCATTGTCTTAAGTATGTACTTCCAAAAATGTAATCAAGTTCCTCAAAATAAACTTCTATATAAAAAAATAGAACTCATTCTAGAACACTGCTTTCTCTTTAATATTTTAACATGAATGACCTTGTAAATGTAATTCAATACATTGAAACATTTTGGGTCATTTTCTGCATCAAAAAAAAAAAAGCAGACAACAAAACAACTTGCTATAAATTTTCAATATTGTAGAAGTGCTACATATTTGAAAAATAATGACATGAAATAAACGCAATGAATGAAATGAAGGAATGATACTTAGTGTCTAAAGAATGAGACTATTAGTTTCTAAAAACAATAATTATATCTTGGAAACAAATACTTGTGTACCTTAACAGAAATATGAAAATACTTCAACACCCCAGCTCTATCACTTACTCATTACATGACTTGAGAAACACATAACCCTTTACCTTCGCAAACTTCAATTTCCTCATGTCAAATGGAGAAATGGGACCTCATTCATAGATCTATTGTGAAAGTCTGATAAAATCAGGCCTCTAAAGCACTTCTGTACAATGCCTGGCACAAGTAGGTACTAAGTAAATGTCAGTTGTTGTTTTTTGTCTCCGTATCTAAAAGTATGTTTTTGGTCTTTTGCAAAGAGAATACTTTTGAGTGCTTCTATTTATCTCAGATATTTTCACATAGATTAAATTACTTCTATTTCAAAAAGGTTAGATGAATTTACTCCAAGTAGATTCTGTTCCCATCACTCCATCAAAATTGCTCTTGTGAAAATTATGAATGACCTTCACCGTGCTAAACCCAACAGACGATTCTCCCTCTTCTTAAATCTATTAGAAGCATATTTTACTGTTACTCACTCACTCCCATCTGAAATGTTTTCTTCCCTTGGCTCCCAGCACGCATCATTCTACTGATTTCCTTCTTCCCTCACGGGACTGATAATGCTTTCGTGCCCCAACCTCCCTAGTTGAACTTTATAGAGTAGACTCCAGAGTATCTGAGGCTCAGGCCTTGGATCTCTTCTCTTTTCTCTCTACACTCATTTCATTAATGATCTCAAAAAGTCTTGTGGCTGTTAATTCCTCCTATATTCTGACTATTATCAATTTTAGGTTTCCAGCCTAGAGTCTCTGAATGCCAGACATATATGTTCAACTACATAGTCAGTGTTTCCATTTAGACATATAATATGCTCTCAAAATTAACATGCTCAATTCCAACCTTCTCCATCCCCCCAAACCTTTTCTTCCCACAGCCTCCCCATCTCAATCAATGGCAACTTCAATCCGTCCAGTTGCTCAGGTCAAAAACCTTAAATTCTTCCTTGATTTTTCCCTCCTTCTCACAAACCCCACATCCAATCCATCAGGAAATTGTGTCAGCCCTATTCTCAGAACATATCCAGAATCCAACCCCTAATCCAGCCACTTGTCATCACCTCCCTGCTACCACCCTGGCCCAAGCCATCACCTGGATTACAACAGCCTTGCCTTTTCACTTAGCCCTCTTCATAAATCATCTATTCCTCACCTAGCACACAGAATCGTTCTTTCAAATGTAAATTATGCCAAATTGCTTCTCTGCTCAAACCCTCCAGTTGCTCCCACTTCACTGAGCAAAAGCCAGAGTCCTTGCAATGACCCTTCCCTCCCCAGTGCGGCCCGGGCCTCCTTGCTGCCCCTCAAACATGGCAGGCCTGCTCCTGCCAACCCAGGGGCCTTGCCTTTGCCTTCACTATTTCTTTAGCCTGAAGAGGCCCTCTGTGCAGATGTCTGCAAGGCTACTCTTCTACTTTCTTCAGGTCTTTGCTCAGGTGTCACCTCTCCATGGGCCTTGCCCTGGCCATTCTACTAAAAACTGCATTCACCCTCTTGGCTCACACACTTCCTGCCTCCCCATCCCTGCTTTATTTTAGCTGATTACCTCCTGCTATCCTATATATTTAGTTATCTATTCGTTAATTGTCTGTCTCTCTAGAATGTAAACTCTCTGGAATGTAAAGGGTAAGAATTGTCATCTCTTTTATTTGCTTGCTGTGTCTCCAGAACCGAGAACAATATCTTGCCTTAGCAGACACTCAATAACTGTTTGTTGAAAGGTGAAAATGATGAAGGAGTAGTTTTCCTATGCCAAAAAAAAAAAAAAAAGGATGTTAATTAACCATAAATATAATTAAAGCCTTAAGGCTTTTAGCACTTACATAGATCGATTTTAAATTTTGAAAACTTGCTTCTGAAACAAAATCTATGATAGCACACTTAACAGTTGGTCCCTTAGCATCCAATTGTCTATGTGTGTATACGTGTGTGTCTGTGTGTGTGTCTGTGTGTGTGTCTGTGTGTGTGTCTGTGTAAACATATACATACAAAATATATATAACCCACTAGGCAAACACATTCTTTTTATAGCACCTCGCTAAGTTTCGTTTATACATCAAAGTAGAATTTCAGCCTTAGCAATATGGCGCTGCTTTATTTCTTCCAAGGATTACCATTCTTGCTTCTCTTTGGGGGTAACAGTGATTCTTCACAAAGCAGCCCCTTTTGGGAATGATAATTAATAAAGATAAGAATTTAACTGGAAGTCAGGGAGCAGTTTCCCTCCTGTCGGCAGAGTTTTCAATGGAATGAAAGCCATCTATTTCTTCTTCCTAGAACCCAGAACTGAGGTGAAATAGACAGGAGGACAAGTCATAGGACATGGAACATTCCCTCACAAGTTTTTATTAACTACATTTTTTGGATTTTCATGTTTGCTTTTGGTTTTTACTATCCCCTAGTACTTCACAAAATTCAGACCCTTCCAAAAAGCCATCCAAGAGCTCTGGCCAGTACATTGGTCTAAGATCTTACGTTAGTCAGCGATATTAACTACATATTACTATTAGAATAAATGTTTTCCTTTACTATTCTAAAGTTACTATAAGGAAGTGCCCTTTTTAATACTTTTAAATGATTTCTACTGTCTTACCCACATTATGTAAAATAAACAAAAATTTTACATTGTAAATGGCTCTTAGTGAAAATTTGTGCCTATCTCGATGGTTTCTAAGGAATAACAAGTTAATTTTAGAAATCATATTATATAAATTTTCCATTTATACTTCATAATAAACTAAGTTGTTTATTTTTTTTCCTTTTCAAAGTGGTCTCTTCTTTTGGATTTGTCTCCATTTCAAGGTCTGTGATATTCACTTTTTTTCTTTATAACTAATATACCTATTCCTCTGAAATAAGACTTGCCAGATTTTTGCAACATGTTCTGTTTTGGGCTATGAGCACAGGCTCTCAGTGTGAAGGTTGGAAAGCATTTGGAAATGGAATAAAAACATGTTGTCAAATGTTTTGAATTTCATGGAAAAATACAACCTTTTCTGACATTTTATATATAGACAAATCCACAGTATAAAACAACATTAGACATCAACATTTGTGTCAATTAACAACTGATTGTCTGTGTGACTGGGCAGTAGAGTGGTCACTCGAGATTTTTTTGACAGTCTGTAGAAAACACTGATCTTGCCTTCAAAAGATTTAACTTAGTAAGTATCTAGGGGAGTTCAGCTACTTAATATAGTTACATATCTCCATGCTGAAGACAACACACACACACACACACACACACACACACACACACACACCTTTTACAACACTTAAAGCAGCCTTAAAATTGAGGTGTTAAAACCTCATTTATCAATATGATTCCTTGCTCCATTTTCTTTTTCTGCTTGCCACTAGAATGAACTTGCAATCAACAAGCCACCCCCCACAGTTATACAGCTTCAGAAGCCATGGAAAAATAAAAAGAAAGAGAAAAAATGCCTAAATAAAAAAGGCAGGTACAAAGTAAAACTGTACCCCCACTAACTGAGAAGAATAATAGTTTTATTAGTGTTTAGATTACTCTTCCCTTCTGTCTATGAGAAGATGGATTGCTAAACAAATTAATGGTATAAAAACCATTCTAAGAAATGTAGTTCATTTTTCCATGGGATTTTATTTTATTCTTTCACTGGCAAATCTTGTTTCCCAAAAAGATCATTCATGGCACTCGGGTCAGTTTGTTAACAAATATTTATTTGTGTGTATCTGTTTTTAATCATTGTCTGTCACTCCCACTAGACCACTAGCTTCAGGAGGCCACATTTCTGTTCTACTTCTCCATTGTATTTCTAGTGCCAAACACAGCGCCAAGCCCAGAGTAAGTTCTCAATAAATATTTATTCAACAAATAAATAATTGTCCCTTTTATAGCACTCTGTGCCTAGCACACTCGAGGCTGTAATAGTGGTTAATAAATTCTTACTGAATCGCATTAAGAGAGTAGTCTTGAGGGAGGTGGTTTTGGAATTACACATTTATTCATTAAAACACTGAAGTAATACTTGCGAGTCATTTGTAACTTTCCTTCAGGCATGTGCTTAATTTGCCATAATTTTGTTAAACCCAATTCCAGTTGTAGTTTTCTTTTCTGTTCAGGCCCTAAATTATTAAATGCATTTCTTTTCAGCCGAAAGCACAGGGGTCAGATTTTCCTCTCCCTCAAATAAATTATTCCTCCAGGTATTCAAATTTATTAGAGGGTGTGCTTATATCAAATTTCCATTGATCAGTAATTAGTCTTGGCATTGAAAAACTAAGAGTATTTAAATGTAAGTACAGACTATTATCAACCAACCAGGCACTAAATGCTTAATAACCACACTTCTCTGAATATTCTTCTTGGTTAAGTAACTGAACCAAACCTTGTTTCAAACCAGGTAGATTCAGCCTTAGTGTTCCATTGAGCCTGCTTCATACCGATAACAACGTACCTTTCAACAGACACAAAATGCCTGTAGTATCTGACGTTGTGCCTACCCATCATCCTGGCCACAGCCTCTCTGAACTTCTTTCCAATGCCTTCTTTTAACTGCTCCTTTTTGGTGTCTGCTCACTCCCCTTCCTGACATCTGCTCTAAGCGTTGACCATCCTCAGATGTGTTTTCTCTTTCAATTCAGTCTGGCCAGCAGCATAAAGTAGGACCTAACAACACAGGTATAGAGTCGGCCTGCTTGGCGTCACATCCCACATCTAACACTTTGTAGCTGTGTGATGTTGGGCTGCAGTTTCCTCGTCTATAAAATGGGCATTTCTATAAAGTGGAGAAAGTGCTCGCTTCAGCAGCACATATACTATAAAGTGGGGATGCTAATAGTACCTCTTTCATTGGGTTGTTGTAAGGATTCAGTGAGATAGTATCTATAAAATGCTTAGGACAGTTCCTGACGAGTAGTCAGTGCCGAACAAATGTTAAATATTTATCTATAATCTCTTCCTCCACAATTTCATCAGTCCCCACACTTATATCCATCATCTTTCAATATCAGAATCAACCATGACCACCTCATTAACAGAAGTCCCAAACGTAAGGACATCTATCCCTGCCCTCTCTCTGAGGCACCAGCCTAAATAGCCAAAGGGGTCTGAGGCCACTCAAACTCAAACTTGGACTCTTCTTCCCCAAATCTGCTCATTTTTAAAAAGCACCATCTTTCTCCCAAATAGTCCGCTTGGAAACTTCTCTATCTGTTGCATTCTAGCTGATATACTGGTACATAATAGTGCTCAGTGAGTTTACACTGAGTCAGTGGTCTTTCTGTCACCTTCCCCCTTCAATCAGGCCCTTACCTGGCTGCCCAAGTAAGCCTCCTAAGGAATAGTCCCTTCACTACACATCTGGTATTGCTCTTGTAACTGACTCATCAAACAAACATTTATAGAATGCCTTCAGAAACTGTATTACGGCCCAATGATATAAAAAAGAATTAAGAAAAAAAGACATTTTATAAGAAAAAAATGTTAAAATAAATTACTAGCATGATATATAAAGCTCAGTCCCATCCAAAAACGGGGGGTGGCATTTATACCTTCAACATGCATCAAATTTCAGTCACTATGTGATTGGAAAAGCTCAAATATGATAAAGAACTTCAGGAAAAAATTTTGCCAAAAATATTTGCCACCATCATTGGTTAGAACACTGACACGGTTCCTGTGTCTAAAAATCTTTTGGGTTTTGGGGCGCCTGGGTGGCTCAGTCGGTTGGGCGGCCGACTTCGGCTCAGGTCATGATCTCGCAGTCCGTGAGTTCGAGCCCCGCATCGGGCTCTGTGCTGACAGCTCAGAGCCTGGAGCCTGTTTCAGATTCTGTGTCTCCCTCTCTCTCTGACCCTCCCCCATTCATGCTCTGTCTCTCTCTGTCTCAAAAATAAATAATAAACGTAAAAAAAAAAAAATTTTTTAAAAATAAAAATTAAAAAAAAAAAAATCTTTTGGGTTTTTAGAGCCCTGCATCTACTCTACCATTGGGAGAAAGCAATGCAAACAGAGAGGCTGTTGCATCAGGCCCATAATCAAGAATTTATGTCTGGCTCAAATCAAAGAGTCCACATCAAGAAAGATTTGAAGCTGCAAAGGTGCATGCTATAGTCGGCACTTTTCATGATTTTAGAAATTTTCTCAACTGCAAACTCAACATATCCAAAGTTAAATTTATGATCTTCTTTTCAAAGCCTGCTCCTTTTCCAGGGCTTAAAAGCATGGCTTCAGAGTCCAGTAGACCACAGATTCAATGTCAACTCTGCCACTTATTGGCAGATGGACTTTGGAAAGTTATTTGGTTTCTCTGAGCCTCATTTTCCTTATTTGTTTAAGAGGGTAATTATATTTACCCTACAGGTTGAGAGGTATAAATGAGAAAAAGAATGTGTTTAAGTCACTTAGCACAGCACCTGGCACAAATAAGGACTCAAGAATGGTAACAATATTTTGCAGTGAATAATCACCGTCTACCCAATCTCCCAGGCTAGTGACAAAAGAGATGTTACAGCTGTTCTGTTCCTTGGAGTCACCACAGTCACCAAGTTCTGCCAATTTTGCCCCAGAAATAGCCCAGAAATCTAACACCTGTCTCCTCCCCATGTCTACTCCTATATGCTGACGGCTGCTTCCTGCTCAACTCTGCATACTCAAATCAGCAACAAGTCCTGAGTCCTGCCCCTGCCTACAACTCATCTCTGACCTCTCCAACAGTTCCCTGTGCAGACCCTGATGTTCTCTTCCCAAAGATGAAACATGACGTTGTCATTTCCCTGCAATAAGATGCCTGGGCCCTTAGTTGTACCAGGATCAAGCCCAAGCTTACTAAAACGGCACTTAGCACCCCCTCTCATAATCACCCTCCCTGGTGTATCTCTCGAGATTTACCTTATGCTTGTCTCCCAAGCCTCCCACAAGTTCACCCTAAGCTAGCATCACCCTACTCATCATCTAAAGATTACATTTTGTCACCATTGAACTCCCAACGATATCCTTCCAAGCCCCTTCATTTAATGAATTCCCGGTGCCCTTTTCCATGAAGACCTTCTCTAAGGTAGATTACGCGAAGAGCATTTTTTTCATCCTTGTATTCTACATACTGCATCTTAACAATCTGTTTTCCACATCTGTCTTCTCAACCTAATGATAAATTACTTGAAGGCAGGCACCATATGTATTTATTCCCCATTCCCAGTGCCGGGCATCTATCCCATATGCAAGAGTTACCTTTGATTAACTACACTCCAATTAAAACTAGGAACTGAGGCTTTACCAAAACTGAAAACTGAGGCATGCTAAATGTAACTCAGACTCTTTCACTAGCAAATGTTGCCAATCAAGGTGAACTCAAAATTTCATGATATATTCTACTCTGATGAGAATCCACAGTAAATGTTCCAAGTACCCATGTCATTAGCAAAAGAAAAATAAAAGTGAAAGTTCTACTTGCCAGTTTTGATCCTACACTGTCTACAAAGTTGAACAGCCTTTCTTAAGGAAAAAGCTCTTAAGACTTTAGAAACTCTTACTTTCCAATCATGGAAAGGCCCTTATTGTTACCATATATTAAGTGCTTACTGCATGCAAAACCCTGTAATGCATTAGCCCCTGTTCTGCTAACAGTCCTACAAACTTGGTAGATCCTATTTATTTGTCCTCATCTTGCAGATGAAGAAACTGGGCCTCAGGGATAAAGTTGGTCCAAGCTCCACAGCTTGGAGATGACAGAGCAGAGATTTGAATCCTGGTCTGTGACAACCCAAACCCCGGAAGGTGCTGCGCTGCCCTTCCCCTAGGTGACCCAGCCAATGACCCTCTTGCTCTTCTGTCCATTCCCAGCAATCCTGATGGGAAGTTAGGTAGAAAACGGGAATGGGAAAAACAGAGAGAATGTACACAAAGGACAGTGAAGGTTGATAAGGAAAGAAAGGGATAGTCTCTTAGAAAATATGTATCTCTTGAAACTGCAATGAGATTTCCTTCTGCCAAGGACCAATCTAAAATCTCTGCAAAAGAAGAAAAATCTATGAAACTTAAAATCAAAATGTTAGTCGTAGTGAAAGAAAAATTAAACCAAACAGGCTCATTTTATTAATCCACAAACCTAACAACATTCAACAAAAGGTTTCTGTAAATCTTAATTGCAGCAATCTGGACAATGTTTTATTATGACTCATTTACTTGAACCACAATGTTTGTGCAATATATTTTGCCCTGCTTTATGAGATTGTAATTGCAGTGAAATGCTACTATGCATACTCAATTAAAACACACCAGACTTATCAAAATAAAGCGTTTTGGGAAACAGCGTGCTCTGTATTTGTTTATTTTACTTTACAAATCCTGAAAATCCAGAAATTTGTTCTTCCAGGTATGCTCTACAATTTCTTCTCCTTTTACTCTAACATCTTGCTTTTCTTTTCTCAAATATGCGTACCAATCATTATTTATTCTCTAGTCTTTGAGAGAGCTAACTTCTGACATCTAAAATGTTTTCTACTAGCCGTTTCACAAATATGTGTCCAGAGCAAGAGACAGAAAGTTTCTGCCCTGTACTTTGCAAAGGGCACCATGTTCAGTGATGGCCACTCTCTCACCTGAGATGACTACTTCCTTTCTCCTCTGAGTCTTGCTCTTAAAGGTACGAGCTCTAATCCTCCTTTTTTGTCTTTCTTTTTCCTCTGAAAATTGTTTATGAAATAAATATTCCAAATATAACTATCTATAGGTCCATAATCCCTTTACCAAAAACATCAGGGTCACAGATGTTGCCACACGCAGAATTTTAGAAGATTTAAAAAATGAACTACATTGAGAATGATATCCCATATATTATATGGAACCCAGGGTAGCACCCTGCAATTAAGCACATCGATATTTCTGCAGCAACCTGGGGGAATATTCACATGAAATGTAAGAAAGACAGACTCATATCCGTTCAGTTCAGATTGTGCCACCAAATTTGTTTCAGAAAATCTTTCTCTTTTCAGAGCTCTTAGGATTTCAGAACTGCAGAGGAGGGGTTGTGGATTTGAATATACTGTAGCAACAGGCCATGGGGGAAGCAGTTCTGTGAATAGGAGCCTGTTAGCACCTCATCATTTTGGAGTAAGACCTATGCTCTGTCTGAGCTCTGCCATTTAAATATGAGCATGTGGACATGGCAGATGGTTAAAAATCCAAAAAGTGTACCTCTAAAAAGACCAGGAAAAGATCCATCATATTGGGCATATGGAAGAGTTTGTCTGGACACTCAGGCAGTATATAGCAGAATTTAATAAAGTGCGTGAATAAGCAGTAAGGTCATTTAATTTTGAAGTATTTTATTATCTCTTTCTCGTTTCTTTAATTCTTAGTTTGAAAAGAAAATCCACCCCTGGTTTACATGTGAGTTTGATTGGACATATGTTCTCAGGAAGCGGGCCGCATACCAGAAGAACCGTGTTCATTATCATACATGAACTAAGACAAGGAGATCAAAATGAGCTAAAGAATTGATAATATCATATACCACTGTCCTTTCTTTTAGCATGTTGTGAACATGTGGATATATTTAAAGGTTTCCTCTACGTTGGATAAAATCAAAGACAGATCCAATTGATTTTATATAATAGGCTATTTCAAAGTAATGAACTAGCTGAACTAATGCTTTCTTGCAAAATAAATAATTCAGAAAGAAAATAGATGTTTATTCTTAAGTCCTCCTCCCTTCTCAATTAATTAGACTGTGTTGGTGAAAGGAAGTTAAGAAATTCAGCATAAGCCTGATTATATCATGAATGTAAAATGAGCAGGGCAAATAATGGGCTCTACACTCTTTCAAACAAGTTAAATAAGTCCATAATAGCCCACCAGTTGTGTAAACACTATTTCACTATACTTGTAAAAGAAATATTGACTTACCTGTTAACTAAAATTATCCTGGCATGCTTCAACTAAGCTTATTAGTAATTCTTGTGGTGCACATGAATGTTTTTAGTTGTGGACTTTTATCAAAGATTAAAGAATTAGGAAATCATCCATTTAGCAAGCCCAGAAAGTAGACACGTACCAGATTGCACTTTACCAGAATTGATTTTAGGAACTTGCAATCAAAGAGTCTGAGAAGTAATAAGTGATTTGAATTCTGGCGTGAGCTATTCTATTACATACCAACTCATTAACACTGAGATACTTTCCAAAATCATAAATAAGGACGATTTCACCCAGACAAAATGCTAAATGAGTCTACCTTAGCCTACTAATTCTACTATCACAAGTAAGGGTATTGTTGCTTTGCTCTGCCATCTCACCAGCATGTATTCCTGAATTGTCAAGAGAAAATAGAAATGCAGATATTTAAGAGGAAAAAGCCTGAATATATACTTGCCCCTACTCTTCACATAAAAAGCCACTAATCCCTACTCCAATTTGCTCCATTGCAGTACTAAAGATTATACTTTTCTTTAAAAAAAAAAAAAAAAAAAAAAAAAAAAAAATATATATATATATATATATATATATATATATATATATATATGTGATGGGGTGCCTGACTGGTTCAGTTGGTACAGCATGCAACTCTTGGTCTCAGAATTGTAAGTTCGAGCCCCACATTGACTAGAGATTGATTAAAAATAAAATCTTTAAAAAACAAAAATTAAAAAGTACATAAATTTCTTTCTCAGTGAAATGACAGTAAACCCAAGATCTTATCCAGTTTAAGTCTTGCTCTCTACATAGGTGGCGGGAGTGGGGAGGGGGTGGTGGTTAGAATTCCCAAGGGATTTGGGAAACAACTTAAAGTCATAAGACTTGGGTTAGAATTTTAGTTCTATCACTGACTTACTGGTCACCATTAGGAAAACCACTTGCACTGCCTTTCCTTAAACTTGGAGTAAGAACAATATCTTTTTAATAAGGTTTTATGAGGACCCAGTGAAACCATATGAATGTGTAAAGGGCTGAATCAATGCTGATGGTCATTAGAATGCAATTTGAGAACCTGATCTTACAAATTAAATGGTATTTGCCACAAAATAGGGAAACTACTGCTCAGTGTCCTTGCTAGAACTTTTTCCCCCCAGTGTTCAAGGAATCTGATTTGCTGTATTTTCATCTTTAATAGTTAAGATAAAGTGACTAACATACATGCATTCGGGCAATAAAATTACTATTAGCCATATCATTCTTATTTTCAATCTATGTGATTTTCTATCTCTTAAGCTTTATAAGGCCTTGGGACTTCATCAGGTCACTCTTCAATGTTCACACTTCCTGTGCTTCCAGGTTTTTACTGAGCATTCTTGCTCGCAAGTGATTACAACTAAATCCTCATTCACTGTCTCAAGCAAAACAAAACAAAATTGATTGATTCACCAATTTGGAGATGATGGGTAGAAACAGCCTTAGATTCAGGTGTTTAAAAGATGACCCTAGGATTTCGCTTCTCTCTTTGCTAATGTTGATAATATCCAGTGAGTTTTCTCTATAGCAGAATGGCAACCCCCCTGACTCCAAATTTCCTTGTCTTTCCAGCTCAAGAAGCCAGAGAAGATCTTCTCACCCCAGGGTCTATAACAATCCCCCAGACAGATTCAGATTGCTTTGCTTGGGTTGTATACTTGCCCGGGAGGGGGGGAGGTGGGGGGAGGCAGAACCACATAATAGAGAGTTCAAGATACTTCAGATACTACCAGAACTACTTCAGGTTTGGGAGGTAGTTTTCCAAGGAGAAGCGTGGAGTGTTCCTACCAAAAGGAGAGAGAAGAAATATTGGGCAAGTACATAGATGATAGATAGATAGATAGATAGATAGATAGATAGACAGACACATACATACATACATACATACTCATTATCCCTGGCATTCAGCACAGTTGTCTGCCCCCACGTAATTGAATCAGAAATTCTGCTCTACATGAATTTATTAACGAGGTTCAATTCCTGAAAGAAGAGGAAAGGCACTAACACAGATTGAACGTCTACTCTGCTCTAGACCAAGTTCCAGACATTTTCACCTTTAGAACAACACTGGTGAATAATTATCCCCCTTTTACAGAGAAAGTAACCGACTCAGGTGGGCTCTTTCTGTGCCTCTGATCAAATAGCCTGAAACTGGCATAACTTACATTCAGGTCGGTTCTGCCTGATTCATTCTACAACTAAAGTGCTGTGCCCTTTTCAGCAACCCTGAAGTCAAGAAGGTATTGCCAAAAGTTTTTAGGCAGACGGTGGACACAACCATATTTGGATGCTTGTGTTGATAAATCGATCAGCCAGTAAATATTTGTGAGGTTTGCGGTCACTACTGTGAGCTTCAGTCTTACAGATAAAGATAAGACAAATGGCCCAGTCCCTGCCTCCAAAGTTGTTACAATAAAGTTGGCAAAACAAAACAAATATGCTTTCAAGAAAACTTCAGAACTAAGTTTTATGGTATTTATAACATACTGTTCAGTGAGATTCATCTTCCGCAGGATTCGTGCTCAGAGTCTGTGGTCCCCTTCAGACTGCAAGCTCCATGACGTTGCCACTTCATCGTGATCATAGTCATTCGACAAATACTGATTGCTTGATGATTAATGCAGACTAAGGTCATACATGGGAGGGTCCACAGAAAGAATATGTCTTGAGTTGTGCTTACAAAATAGGTAAGCTGGGGAAAGAAAAAAAAGGGAAGGAAAATAGGTAATTAGTAGGCATTCTATGCACATGGAAGGAATGGCTGGAGAAACAAAAATAATGTGAGAATAAGCAAAGTGATGGTAGGGGATGTGGTGTGAACAGGGACAAGTGAAGAAACAGTCCAGGACTGATAGCCCAAAACCAGGGTTAACTCACAGTTTTCAGCAGCCACTGTCAAACTTTCCCAAATCTCAGGGGGCTGCAGTTTCTTTATTTGCAAAATGAGGAGGATGGAGTTTATAATTCTTAGCCTCTCTGTCCCTCCATCTAATCCAGAGAATTACAAACTTGCTAATGATGGGATTCACCCAAGAAAAGGACATGTTCAGAATACTGAATGTAGGTCTAGGTACCTATATTATCATAAAAGTTCCACAGGTGATCAGCCCGTTTTGAGGGTCGTTCCTTCAGTGAAAGAGGGTGGATATACCTAACAAAAAGGAAAAATAGCTTCCCAATTGGAAAATTCAGAAGTTTCTATGAGAAATTTGGTGGGAAAGGCTAAGTAGAAGAATATTGAGAGGGCTTGAGAGCCAAAAGGGTTTTCCACCTTCCTGAAGCAAGGAGGCATTGTGCCCCAGAGTGAAAATTGTGCAATTTTGTGAGTTGATGTGACAGGCTTGGGCTGTCACCTCTTTGAGCCACTCTCTCAGGTCTGGAGACGGTTGACTGGTTCCTACTGAGGCCCTGTCTTCAAGAAAGCCCTAAGTCCTTTTTCTTTCTTCTGCAGGTTCACTGTAGGACACGTGCTGAAGTGTGTGAGAACACGCATTTTGCACTGGGTACTGGGCAGGGGTTCTCGGAGCCCAGTCAGTGCCTCTCACCTGCGGGGCCTGCATTTTGAGAACCCTGGGGCACTTGGGAAGAAAGGCCCCCTGAGCAAAAGCAAACAGCCATCTGTGTGTCTGGTCGAGGCATTGCCTTACCAAAGGTGACTTCCGGGGGATCTTAAGTCAGTTTGAAAAAATAGCCACTTCGACTTCTCGCCCCAAGAGTTAGGAAGGCAGCATTGCAGCACTTGTTCATAAGCCGTATTTATTTAGCCATTAACCTGGCACTTTGATTTTAGGGCAAAAGCGAGCTACACTGTGTGCCCTGAGGTAAAGATCAAAAAGGCCACCCATCGTTCGCCAGGGGAATGCCTGCCTCCTTACCCTGATAACTTTAACTATTTTTCTGGATTGAATTTTAGTCTTTTTTTGTTGTTGTTGTTTTTTTAATCACTCCATATATTCCATCCATTATTAGAAGTGGTCTTTGAGAAAGTGTGCAGCATCCTTCGGTCCCTGAGCATCTGTGTCCCTCAGGCAGGTCCCTTTCTGTTCTGGGATCCGGGTCACCGAGACGCATAAGGGAATGAAGGTGGGGGTCCCCTGGCCCTCACACGGTGCAGAGAGCCAGAATGCGCCCCGCGGCGGCCAAGCCCCAGCGCCGAGAACTCGCCTGCACCTCGCGCCGCCAGCCGCCTCCCGGCCCGGGATCGGGAAAGGAGGGAGGGGGCCGGAGGAGGGAAAGGGAGGCCGGGCGGGGGGTGCCTGGGAAGCCGGGCTGCGCTGACGTCACTGGGCGCGCAATTCGGCCCGGAGCGCTTTAAAAAACAAGCGTGCGAGCGGAGATGCTGCTCCACACAGAGCAGGCCGCCTGCAGCAGCAACGCTCTCTGCCCCTGCAGCGGCTGCAGCCAGGGCCGCTCCGGAGGCCCGCGTGGCGGCAGCGGGCACGGCCCGGCCCCGCCGCGCTTCTCCTCGGCGCCCCCGCCGTGGGGCAGGAGCGCGGCGCCCCGCGCTGCGGGCGCCCTCCGAGCCGCAGAGGCCGGCGGCAACCCGGACGCTGTCCTCCCCCCGCGCCCCGCTCGCGGCCCCCCGCCCGGGCACCATGGACATCTCCCGGGTCGGCGTGCTCCTGTCCTTGCCGGTCCTGCTGCAGCTGGCGGCCGGGGGCGGCTCGCCGAGGCCGGGCGCGCTGCTGCGGGGGTGCCCCGCGCACTGTCAGTGCGAGCCCGACGGCAGGATGCTGCTCAGGGTGGACTGCTCCGACCTGGGGCTCTCGGAGCTGCCTTCCAACCTCAGCGTCTTCACCTCCTACCTGTAAGTGCGCCCCCCTCGGCTCCGGGAAGGGGGCAATTAGGGGAAGGGAAGCTAGCCCCAGACCGGCCCGGGGGTCTGGAGGGGGTGGACTGGTTTGCAGAGGGCATCTTGGACAGACGTGTTTGGGCCCCTGGGAAATGCACGTGTCTCGGGGGAGCACGCGCGCACTTTCTAAGGGCCCGCGGAGAAACTGCTTCGGGTGCAAGCCCCGAAAAGCGCCAGTGCTCGCAGCTTCCCGGTCCAGCTCCAGGCAGGTCGCAGGTCGAAGTCTTCCCGGTGCAGGCATTTGCCTGCTCCGTGGGCATTTGCGCCCCTGAGCCTGGAACCTAAGGACGGGCTGCCCAGTTGATCGCTGCCCCAACCTCCCCTCCGCGCCCAGCCGCGTTCCACCAAGACCTGTAAAAAGTTTCCCCAAAGGAGAACTCCAGCTTGCCCACCCCCAAAAGAACTTGCTGTGCATCCCTTGCATGGGCGTGTGATGGAAACTTTTTTTCTTCCTTTCTTCTTCCTTTCTTTCTCTTTTTTCTTTCTCTCTTTCTCTCTCTCTCTTTTTTTTTTTTTTTTTTTAATGAAGTGATTAAAATGTGGCAACCACAAACCCTGATTAGAGCTGCCAGAACGTTATCTTCACCTTTGGCTGCCCGAGCCGCCCTTTGAAGTGCCCGCGGCCACGGTGTAATCTTTAACCATCTCCTCCTCCCCGGGAGGAAAAGGGAAGTGGGCTGAAGGCGGCGGGGAGGGTAAACAGCGACGCCGACACCCCGGAGGAGACCCGAAGCTCTCGGTCATCCTTCGGGGCTCCTCCCACCCCTCCGCCCCCCACCACAGCCTCCGAAGCCCCAACCGCGAAGACCAGGCAGAGGCTCAGTCCGTAACTTTGTCTCTGGAAAACCTAGGCCCGAAGGGTAACAGGTGATTGGGTTAGATGAAGTGACCCAGGAGGAACCCGATTCTCGGAAACCAAGGCGACAACTCCCCTCAAATCCGTGGAGCATATGAGGCTCTTCCTTCGGGCAGAGAGACTAGGGTCGGGGCCACCCTGGAAAAAAGGGTACTCGTGGTCTCAAGGTGACACGTTTAGGTTTTAATTCGAATCACTGCGGTGAGCCCACCCCAAGCCCACGCAATCCTGGTTTCGGCTTCTCTGATGTACCTTGGCAGGGGCGAGTTGGGATGTTTGTGAACTCGTTCTTTCCTGTGTTTAGTTGTTTTCTGGAGAAAAGAAACATGAAGAGGCTTGCACAACGCCATCCACTAGATAGTGATTCTTTTTCTAGAGACAGAATGAGAAAGAAAGAAAAAAAATTTTTTTGGTTTGCTTTAATATTTCATGGAAAAGAAATACTGGATTTTAGTATTAGCAAATGGCAGTCTTCTTCTTATCTGACCATGAAACTATTTGGGGTGCTTTTCTTTACTTCAGAGGATTATAAAATTATTTGTTCTGACCATTCTCTAAGAATTCACATTTACAACTGCCTGTACTACAAAGTGAAATGCTCATCCCCAGTCTCTGGTGTAAATGCTAAACTCATTGTTTCAAGAATCCCGTGGTCTTCTGTATAGTGAATTTTTGAGAGCAGTTTGGCAACTACCGTTAAGAGCCTGGAACTCTTCTTCCCCATCACCCTGAGGAAATTGATTATATGCAAGAGAGGTGTGCAATCCCCCCACCCCCCAAACACTTAACTATTTAAATCATGCACTTGTTATAAAGCATGTTTGAGAATACAGAAAATAAATTTGTGAGTAGCGTCAGGATGCTTTTTTCTCCCACTTGAAAGAATGAACATTTGTTCTGTTACTAAAAGTTGGTACCAAATGCTGTTTCAAATTATTTCCCACATACCTCAAATGCATTTAACTGTGTCCTCCATGTGTCAGATCGTCCCGCCACTGTTCCTTATCTATCTATCATTATAGATAGCCCCTTGGAGTTAAGATACCATTAGGAAGTTAATTGTCATCTTTTTGTCCTGCCGTTTGATGATAGCCTGCACTCTGGCCTAAGGGGAAATTTTCTCAGTGCCCTATGAAATATTCATCTCAAAGTGTCTGAAAAGTGTCACAGAGAATGTTAAATACTTGCTTCTCGTGGCTAACATCTCAGGCAAAAGGAGTGCTAAATGTAGAAATAAGTCCTGACATGAGTATCCAAAGTGATGTTCTTCATAACGTGTGATTTCAGAATTTGGTCTCCTTTAGCGGACAAAATGTCAGGAGCCACGGGATGCCTTTTCTTTGTGAGTTCAGGGGTTTAGGGGTTTTTGGGGTTTTGTTTTTACAACTACAGGAACTCTGTGCAGACTTTAAGGGCAGATGGTGCCCTCTTTTGGTTACACCTAGAATTATCTGACCCATTTCTGCCTTCACTTACACACTCATAGCCTAAAAGAAAAATTTCTATTTACTCATATTCAAATAAATAAGCGTGTATTGTAGTGGTTTGCTTATTTTAAGAAATAATTTTCCTCTGCTCTTGAAAGGGACCACTGAGTTATAGTCCCTTAACCACTGGGGACCTGTGGTAATTAAGCTTTGGGGAGAACATGGAAGTATGCCAGGACTGATGTGGGTAAAAAGCCAGACTACTGTCTTCTGTTGTTTGTAGCAGGTTATCACCATTTATTTGAGTCGAAATATTATCTCTTAATCTTCCTCCCCTCCCCACAAAAGAACAAGCATTTAATTTTCTTCAAACAGATTGATGATGGCAAGTTGCAGCTGTAAACATTTGGCAAATGGACTTGCCATAATCTGATAACCGGCCAGTTAGACTCATAGGTAAAGAGAGTTTCCTAAATCTCTTCACATAAGGCAAGAGCTATTTATGTCCAGTTTTATAATCTTTTTCCCCCAGAAAATCTCAGTCTTAAGCCACTCTAAACATTAATATTAATTCTATTTTCTTACTGCACTGAATTCCCCAGTAGATCTTTAATTGGACCACCGAACATGGTGGAAACACTGGAAAATCTCAATCTTAATCTCTCTCTCTCTCTCTTTCCTTGTCTCTCTCTCTCTCTCTCACTCTCTCATTATCTCTTTCTCTCTCTCTCTTCCAATTGTGTTGGGCTCTGATGACACAAAATAATAAATAGGCTAATAAAGCTCACTCTAAATAAAATAAGGAAAACACTAGGGTTGAGACATAAAAGCAGGCAATAATTGTTTACAATGTTTAATACAACTCAATCTACCAGTAGTGATCTGTCAGAAATAAAGTAGCTCTAGCATATAATCTTATTATAGGGCAACTATTTTAATGCGTGAAATGTGGACATTTTTTGCTAATTGGGTCTTAAAAGCAAGTTCGCCTATGCTACTTAGATGTGTCTTTCATCCAGTTAGTGTGGCATCCAGATAGATAACTAAATTCGTATGAACATCCTAATATAGTTTAGTATAGAAAATATACTTTTCTTTATTGATCTAGAACAGCCATTTTATTTTTAAATGAAAACTGAGTTTTTCCCTGCTGTTGCTTAAAGACATGAACATTTCATCCACAAGCAAATTCATGTCACATGAACTAAAGGAACGGGGAGAATGAATTGTGTTGTTTTTTTTTTAATTTTCGTACAGTTTGCTTACTTTTCCATATGTAACTTTATAACAAAATTTAATTTTACACATAGTTAGCAAAACTGGAATTAATAAAAGCTGATCAAAAACCTCAATTATAACTAATTAAGTATGGCCCTGGTGTCATACATATGTTTTAAGCATTTAAGATGCAGTTTCAAAATTGAAGAATATTTTTAGAATCTTCTTTGAAATGGCTTAATATATTTCTGCTTCTCTTCAAGCAAAGAAAAGTATTTTAAATCAAGGAAAATGTTTGTAGTTTAGAAATGGTTACAAAAGTCTTTAACTCTTTTAACAGTCTTAATATTTAGATCGATTGCAAAATTTATACAGTTTGCTTTACAGACTGCTTTCAGAATTCGTTGAAAATGTAATGATGTCAATAACTTTTTTCATTTTAGAGAAATTCTTTATTTTTCCCCAGGATTCCTAGCATTGTTTTAGTAGTGTTTTTGTTACGGGGGCAATTACTGAAGCTAATTGACTAAATTATTCTGAGTGATTTTTTTAAAATACTGGTTCTGATTCAAACAATTTTGTGGTGTAGACTTAAAATAAATATTTTATTGAATATGATCTACATGTGCATGGCAGAGTTTGTGTGACAAAAATGAATTTTTACATATAAGAAATACGATCTTCAATCAGATCCTTAATCTTTTTTCTCTTTATGCGTTTTCTTCAAAGTAAAGGAGTTCTGATAGCAATCACAAACGAATTAGAAGATGGAATTAAAAAGGAAAACCTTTGTGGTTCAATAAAATTGTGTTTTGATAATGGAACCATTCCCACTTGGATGTGTTTAAAGAAGTTAAGAAAGTCTAAGCTGGTCTATGGTTTCTCATAGTTAACTTCTTATCTGAACTATCTGATTTTTTTTTCATTTTCAAGACATGTAAGTGTCAAAGGCATAGAAATAGTATCCATGTAAGCAATTAACCCAATAAAGCTGTCACATAATTAAAGACATTGCAGTATATTTGTAATTCTATAACTGATACCTCATATCTACCTACCTTAGTAAAGCATTTTTTATATTTTTTCTATTAAACTCATAGATTTAAGTCATTTTAGCTATAAATTGAAGTATGTTTCTAATTAACCCAAATCATATGCCATAAGATAGAAATGAAAAACAGTAGTGAACTCTGCGTTGAGCAATGTTGTGAAGTCATTTTTTGTTTTTGTTCAGTTATTTGTATAAATTCAGAATACTGTCAAATGGCACATTTCCTTGTAAACACCCCATAAGCGGACATTTCTGGTAAATTGAATTCTTCATGAGGAGGCAAATTCCTTCCTTTGAGATTCAGCGTCTTCACTCCTGTTGCAATGTTTTCCTTTAGAGAATCTCATTTTATAGTAGAAAGATGAATCAGACTGGCATCAGAGGCACAACTGACACACCACGTACCAAAGAAAACAAGCTGATTATCTAGTCCTGTTGCTCTTTTCGATGCATCTTAGCAGAATTTCAGTTGTTAACTGTACCCGTGAGTTCTAACCTACTGCAACTCTTTTATTCCCATTATCTGTCAGCTTCAACCCACATTTTTATTCCCTCGTTACATATAAGACACCAACTACACTCTCGGTTTCACCCAAGGAACTCATTTTCTATGGGAAAGGGAGAGATTTCATAGGCTACAGGCAGAATTTTTCGTAATTCAAAATTAATTTTGTTCTCCAGGGACAGGAAGCAAGGCCCATTCTTGAAATCCCTGGCATTTTCCCCTACCTTCCCCAGGTAATTTTTTTGTATTACCTTGAGGCCAATGGAAATGCCTTATTTGAAACTGGTAGGTAGAAGAACAGTAGTCATTTGATAGTATTATAGTATCTAGTGGCAATGCTAAAAGACTGTTAACAGGGTATTGGCATTGGTAGGAGAGCTGTATAAAAGATGCTTCATAAGCTGGACTCCTTCCTCATACCTTCCTATCGTTAGTACCTCCGTTCTTAATGTTGAAGTCTGGGATTGGAGAAGCAGAAGTTTACTGTGAAAGGATGCAGAGGAACCAGCCATGTCCTTGAAACCATCTTCCTTATGGTCAGGTGGAAGAACACTCTAGGATGTGATGATGAGTTCTATTTCCTTCAGGATTTACTGTCCTCACTAGACTGTGAGCCCCTACAGGGTAGGAAAGTTCCCGCCTTATAACCCGAGTGCTCACACCAGTGCCTGACATTTAAGGGATGTTCTGGAAATATTTACAGTGGTGAACTGAACAGAATTGGCTGAACCAGCTGCTGAAATCCCAGCGGCTAAAATCAGTCAGAGAACAACTACTTGTCTGCAAGTAACACTACAGAAGGCTCTCCACGATTATGGCCCGGCCCCACTTGAAAGACAAATTGTATTCAGCTTCAATGATGCAATGAGCTGTTTAACAAACACACCATAATTTACATATCAAAATTACTTTATTATAATAACAGCTGACATTTCTATTGTGCCTCCTGAGTACTAGGCATTATGCTAAGTACTTCACTCATTCAAATGCCCCACAAACACACGGTGACGCTGGTACTCTCATCATCCCTAACTTGTGGGCCTATCTGCTTATTGCAAAAATGTTTACATGGTTCAACATGTTTTGGGCCCTCTCTAAACTTATCTTCAGGACCAGTTTTGCCAGAAACACAAGAAAACCAGCCTTCTAATTTATAGTTATGCCTCACAGTAATTGTAATTGGTGCTGAAATATTTCAGCATGTTTTTTTTTTTTTTTCAGGAACACAATTTATGAAGCTCTAATAACAGAAACATTCCTTCAAGGAATGGGGCTATGCAGCTTTTAATTTTCAATAAAATGAGAATAACATTATATAGCTTAGGGCCAATATTTTAAGTTTAGTAGGTATCTTTTCATATGTCCATTTTATTACTACCACGGAAACCATTTTTCTTATCTCCAAGTCAAAGATAAATTGTGGTAGCTGCCCAAGTATCATAAAGAGTGATCCATTGACTAATAAACTTCCAAGTCAAAAATAAAACTTCTTTTTTTTTTTCTATGACCAGATCTACGTGTCAAATAAAATAGCTGAATTCTTTGGAACTATTTCTCAATTCTGAGAGACATGAACTTTCTTAATAGGCAAATTTTATGTGAGTTCATTTTCACCTTTAAAACTGATGAGATGAATTGCTATCATAAAAGGTTTCCATACATCATTTGATTCAGAATGGAAATTATGTCAAAGTTTTACCTACTTCATCTACTATCTGTCAACTATGCATGGCTTAACAGTTTGGCCAGTGATACAGAAGTCTTTCTGTGTAAATTAGAAATCTGGGTAAATCAGAGAAAACTTCCCTCCTTCCAACAAAGAGAAACTCTTCCTAAACTATCCATTCTGTTTCTTCAGTCTTCCATTTCATTTGCTGCTGTAAACCTGATGTGTGTTAATCATTTATTGTATTACAAAGTCAACATGAAAAACCAATAGTTGGCCAATTAAATGAATTACAGATTATATTCAGTATAGAGAGAACCTCATCAAGTAAGAATTGATGTTTAGAAAGTGTACGATACATTGGGGTATAATCTCTAAAATCTCCTAAAATGCCCCCTCAACTCTAGTTTCCTGTTAACATTAATAATTGAAAATTATGCAGCAGTAATTTTCAAGTATCTCATTTTTAATGTATACACATTTTTTTTTCTGTGTTCATTTTACCCTCCTTGCCTTCAGAAGGAGTTTGGTTTCATCTTCTGAAGAGGACTGTGGTTGTCAAGGGGGAAGAAAGCAATCTCTGTCACACACACACACACACACACACACACAACACCAACATGCCAATAAGAAGCGGTTCCCTTTGTGCCACTTGCCGGGTGGAAGGGATACGTAACCTGGACATGGCATGACAGTGGAGAGCCGACTCGTTCAAGGGGAGAGATGAGGAGCTGGCTGTGTGGAGGCACCTTCAGTTTAGTTCAGAAGCTGAAATGCAGAAGACAATGGTCCTGGCAAAGGGAGCCCAACTCCAGCTGAGAACGCGTGCACTGAGCTGACCTTCCTCGTCAGCCTGCCAGCTGAGATTAAGCTTTCCTCAAGTGGTCCCTTGTTAGCCCAGCCTTTTCCCCAGCGTTGCTCATCTTTCACAACTGGAAGCCAAGTGTTTCAAACTGTTACTCAATTTTGCAGCCAAATTCCTTTATTTCCTCCTTCCTCCTCCTCTTCTCCCTCACACACTCACACACACACACACACACACACACGCACACACACACACACACTGTGATGGCTAACCTTACGTTCGTGACTTCCTTTCCAAAGTCTACACTCAGAAAAGAACATAAGAATTTTTATGTTTCACTAAAAAACTGGTAAATATTTTTGTGCTTCTTTTTTTCTTGAAACCTTGATTAAGTAGAACAGGGACCTCTACAAAAGATGTCTATTTGCAAAAATAACCTGACTTTGATCAAAAAACCCGCAAAAGTGTACTTCTCAGGAAAGTAGAAAACCACACATGATCTCAAGTGGAAAAAATATAAAGAATTTGCTGAATTTTTAACCTTAGTACATAACAAAGATATTATTTTAAAGTTGGTTGGTTAATGTGGGCTGTGTTAGAAATTTCATTGTGTTGTGTTTGGGTTTACCCAATGTTATTTTAATGAGTTTATTGGTTCAACACACAAAACACCACATGGAGCTTGAAGTTTTCAGGTTATAAATTTTCTTGTGAGGCACTTACTTGAAGGAACTCTGTTACATAATCAATTGGTCTTTAAATCTATCAGCACAAAATAACCTCTCACTTTTTGTATACATATACAGTGAAGATGATTTGGTTATAAAAAACAAATAAAAATTTCCATGGAAGGAGTTACATTCCTTGGTCATCTATTTTGTATATATATATATATTGAGACTTCTGTAATAAACATTTATTTCACAATGTTTGATGAATGAATCTACAGAATGAGTTTGGAGTCTTCTAATTAAGACTGAAATTAGAAATCTTCTTCCTTATTTCCTCTTCAAATTTCCTGTCCCGAAGGGCCCCTTAGCAGACATGTCTGCATTTGGCCATAGACCTACCCTATAATTGTTACAGTGTCAACTGCCCAACAGAGTAAAGCCTAGGGAAAAATGCCAAGAGAGGTGGAAAGACTACATGAGGAAACCTGCTACCCAAGAAACAGTGCAGGCAGAAAGGAGAGACTGTGAGGCCACCAGGAGGCACAGGACACAGGTGGTCCACTTCTCCTGTGTCTCTCTTTATCCTTCTCCATCCCCTGCTTGCAGATAGTATCAGAGGACTGGAAGCCTGCATTTTCCTTATCTCAAACCCTCCCCCCACCCTCACCACTTCCCCCACCCAGGGCTCCAAACAACAAGATGAAGGGAAGTTTAGAAAGAAGAGTCTTCGGGATTAAAGTATCAACTCTAAGTGCACCGAAATTGGGGTGTTTGATTTTAACTTGGGGGAAGCGGCATCACCATCCCCGGGTGGGAGGCCTTCACTCACAGCAGCCCCCTCTCCTCGGCAGCTGTTGTTCTCGGGGGCTCAGTGCAACGGAGGAAGTTCAAGATCTTTTTTCATTAAGTCTTCAAGCTCGGGTAGCAAAAGGAAATCCTAGTTAAACCAGATTCTCCCAGGGTGTAAGTATATCTCATTTGAAGATCTCAAAAGTTTTAGCAACATGATTAACCAACAGCAAGTTTCCACCTTCCACCTTACAGCTGCTGGCCATCCAGTGTAAAGTCCACTTCCCCAGGGTCTTATAATTGTGAGAAGTGTTAGGTGGATATGGACTGGTTCCGAATGACTATTAGATAGTAATTTGAAGCCCTCTTTGCCTTAGCCATAGAAACTCATCAGAACATAGTTGATTGTATATTGGGAAAGAAAGGCTAATTTTGATAGATTTATGTTAATTATAATAAAACCAATTCAGAGCTTGAGCTAATAGCCAACTACATGTAGAGTAAGTTCTACTATAAAGAACTAAGGATAATCTTTTATGCACAAATTACCAGAAGGACTAAGCTGTATACCTAAGTTCACATTACACAGTACAAAACTGAAATTTAATCATGACTGCTAGAGCATTACCCTAATTGCCCAAATAAACAGAATTAAAATCGGTGTCAGAGGTTTCTGATGAGGCAAAAACTGTGTCTCTACTCATGGGATTTAGGATGTAAAGGACCTTGGAGGTCACCTAACCCAACACCTTCATTTCACAGATGATGAAATTCATGCTCATAAGAAGTAAATGACATTCCCAAAAGCCACGTGGCTGGCAAACATGGAATTGGAACCCAGGGCTCCTGAAAACCCCAGTTGAGTGTTCCTTCTCGTCACTTTTTTGTTCCAACGCCAGATACTCAAGTGAATTCTAAAATTCCCGGTTACTTTTCTAGATGTGGCCACATACCCCGTTGCTTATGTATGCTGTATACATACATTTTTCTGTCTGAATTTTAACCTTTTCATCTTTTGGGGGCCCATTGCAGATACAGATTAAGTGTTTACCAGCTAAAAATCTGCAAAACCGAAGGAAATAATCAGATTTAGTTTGAGAAATAAATAATTTCCCACATTTCTGATCATAGTAGTTAAACATGTGTTTATTATCATTTGAATTTCATCTGTGACTTTAATTTGACCAAGTGTAGGTTGTCTTCATGTCTCTTGTATGCGCTCCCTTTCTCGTCTAGCACTGAAATTGCTTTAGTTCAAGCTCTTCTCGCTGTTTGCCTGGATCACTGCAGCAGTCTCCCGCCTTGGTTTACATAGACCCTCAAGACACACACATTCTCTACCACCACACTAGTTTGTCCAAGATGCAATTCTGGTCGTGTCTCTCTTGTATTCAGTCTTTCAGTGGTTCCCATGATTTCATGAGGAAGTTTAAATATCTCCGTTAACCCACAGAGTAAGCTTCTCTTGTCTCATTCCTCACCCACAAACCCTGCTGCCAGTTCCACTCCCTAGCCCCTTCTGTTCTCTTCTCTCCAGCCACATCAAGCTACACCTACAACTTCCATGTTTCATTCTTCTAGGGGACCAGTCACGTGTGTGGGCATCTGTTTGGAATGCTTTTCTTTTTTTTCATTTTGCTGACTTCTATGAATCTTTTCACACTCAGTTCAACCATCAGCTCCTCTGGAAAGCCTCCAGTGATCCACCACTCCAGAAACCTATACCTCATGCTTCCACATTTTGATGAGCTCACCTCAGTCATAGAACTCACCACACTTGATTACCATACTTGATCTGCTTGTCTGTTTTTGTTACTGGACTATGTATATCCCTTGAATTGTAGATTTTCTTGGACCAAAGAAGAAAGAGTCTTCCTGGGACTTAGATCAGAACACAGAATCCCTGTGTATTCATTGTGTTTTTCAATTTCTGCATTTTGTGATGCTTTGCTCTCTTGGGGACTTGCTGACCCAGGAGATACTGCCTCTCTCAGGGCTATCTAAATTCCCAGAGAGATCCATGACTCCCATGCAAGTGTGCCTTTCACATGCAAGCCAACCAATCCAAAGCCACACCCCCACACCTTCATTATTGGGCTCCTACAGGGCTCTTCCACTCTAGGTCAATATTGCCAATCCTAATCACACAGGGCCAGGTACCAGACAGCTGCGGATGGCCCCAGCACTCCAGAACCTGCTGAAATTATTTAAACTAGTCAATTCCTAGCCCGCTTACACCATCCATTCCTTCACATGGAAACCACAATAAAAGTTCTTGCCCGTGCTTTCTTCCTTCTTCTTCCTCCTAAATGACCCTGGTGCTCACCCATGTGGTCCTGCATGGCCGGATGTGGCCCTATTCTTGGGGACTGTGAGTAACAAACTATCTTTTCACTAACAATGGTCTCCTAATCTATTGGCCATACCATACCTAAATAACATTAAAACCTATATTTTATTTTTTTAAGTTTTTTATTATTTAGTTATTTATTTATTTAGTTATTTATTTTTTATTTATTTTGAGGGAAAAATAGAGAGCAAGCAGGGGAGGAGCAGAGAGAGAGGGAGAGACAGAATCCCAAGCAGGCTGGGCATGATCAGCGCAGGGCCCAGTGCAGGGCTCAAAACTCAGGAACTGTGAGATCATGACCTGAGCAGAAGTCAAGAGTCAGACACTTAACCGATCAAGCCACCCAGGTGCCCCTAAAACCTAGATTTTAAAACACCTTCTCTCCATGCACGCCTGTGCCAGGGTTCACTCAAGGGAGAGTCAGTACCATTTCCTCTCTCTGGGGGCACTGTCCCTCCTGTTCCCCTAAACTCTACAGAAAACCTGCACTTTTCCACATCTAAGATGTAGGGCACCATTTTTCTGTCCATCAAATGTGTAACAGAAACTGAAACAAACTTCTATAATCTCTGGTATAATCTTGTAACGTGACAGTGGAGAGGTCCTTCCCTCTAAACTTGGCAGACTGCATATTTGTAAATTCCCAAGAAAGAGAGAGAGAGAGAGAAAAAAAAAAAAAAAACATTCAGAGAGTGCTCATAACACTTTTACCCCCAATTTCTCATTTGAATCTCATAACAGTAACAGTAAGAGTAAAATATTTCTAAAGTAGGGAAAATAGTAACTGAGAACAGCTTTGACAAAGATCACAGACCTATCTTAAGTAACCTTGGCAGGCTACTCTGTCTCTGTTTTCTCATCTGTAAAATGGCAGTAATTAATGATATCCACCTCACTGGATTGTTGTGGAGATTGCTAAGATAATTCATGTAAAGTGCTGTGCACAGTATCTCCTGTGTGGAGCATGCATTAAGTGTTAAATGCTATTGTCTTTGTTGGTGATGAAATTATAGTTGTTAAAACACTACACCCATGCTTTTCAAATACAGTATTGACTCTTATTGTTATTCCCCAAAATAGCTAAGTTCATTGCCCTAAAACTTTGTAATTTTCATTAAACAAGAATTTTCAGTGCTAAAAACAAGGGGAGAATAGCAGAGAGGTACCTACTGGGCAGAAAAACAGGAGAAGCAAAAGAGGCAGCTTCAAATGAGTAGTGTATCACCCAGTAATGTTAAGTAAAAAGATTCTTTCATCTCTGATCCTTGGTATCAAATAGATAGAAGATTCTGTGTGTTGATTGAAGTTTCATATTTTCACATGGGTGCATACAGCATTTCGTAGACACTGCATAGAGCTCCGCGAGGGCTGATGACTAAGTAAGTACTTTGTTACAGATTGAAGTCCACTCTTCAGACACGATTCGATGAATGGCCCGCAGTTTGTGGTCCTGGGCTTAAATTGTTTTCCTGCTATCATTTTCATCTCACCCATTCCCATGATTTTTCTTGAGAATGTAGGAAAAATTCAGTTTGGTAACTCCCTGGGCTATCAGTCCCAGCAGTTGACCTGCTGTTAGCAGCAGGCAAGAGATAACGGATTCAGGAGGACAGAAAGGACATAGGGAACCCACCCTTTCTCAGAACCAGAGATGCACCCAGGAACACTAAAAATGTGTTTGATTTTTGAAATATATTAAACAGCTGAAAAAATAATTCTACTCTAAGGGGGGAAAACGTATATAAGGAATAGGTTTATGTCCATCTGAAAGTACCTTCCAAGGAGTTGAATTTTCATGAGGGATTTGGGTAGCTGTCTTTGATAAAGGAGCAGTTAGTTCAATGCAATTGCAGGAAGGGTCTTTGCAGGCAGTGATGACATGAGGCTACAATAATTTCCTGGAGGATAATAGATGCTGACGACTTGAATCTGTGAGGAGGAGGGGATTCAAAGTTACATAGAGGGTCAAAGTACCACTCGGGCTTGTCTTTGAGCAGGGGGCCTTGGAATTAGGCCCAGTGATCCCCAGCAGAGAGGAGAGATGGGTGGCCGGTTATTGGACCAGACAGCCTTTTAATTCTGCTGGATGAGCCCTGTGTCCCATCTCTTCAGATTCTCTACACTCCCCCTACAGAAGAGGCAAGCTGCTTCACCCATGACCAATGAAATCAAGAGAGCAGGTCTGAAAAGAACAGGGAAAATCTCCCCTGTAGGAACACTTTTATATCTTACTACATGTGAAAAGATGATTCTGGAATTCTCAAGTGCCTACTGAATTACTTAAGTAGGAAGCTGATTTCTTTTACAGCTCCAAAGCCAAAACCGAAGGAACGTTCAGGCAGACACCTATTACATGTTACCCAGCAGCACAGATTGGACAAGTGGGATCTCTCAGCCGAGCTTTATTAAGCAGTTTAAACAATCACCAAAGAAGGCTGAATCAGAAGGCAGCAAAAGTCAAGCAGCTTCCAATGAAGAGTCAGAAAAGTATCTGCCTCAGGCAAAGCAAAATTCCCCAGGTGGAGAGGGGATAAGAGAAAAGTGACAACCCAGAAGAGACTGTGGCATATAGGAAAAAGGATTTTAAAAAGCGCTAAGAAAGACTCAAAGGTGAGGTGGACTGCAGGACAGAGAGGAGAGTGAGGCATGAGGACAGCCTGCCAACGTGGCATAGACCCTGGCTTCTGTCTCTGGGGTAGGGTTGGCTCACCCAACCGGTAGACATCAGTCTTTCAAGGGATCTACAGGCACATTCACACATCCTGCGCCTGCGTGCACATGATGGAGGCCCACCTCTGCATTTACATGTGGAAGAAACGGAAGCTCATTTTGGAAACAACCTCAAAATCTCTAAACACCTATCTACTCTATCCACAGGATGATAAAGCAACTGGCATACTCCTAAGAGATGAGAAATAATTAACACCATAGTGCGGCAAAACAAAACAAAGCAGACGTGCAGAGGAGCAGTGTGCTAGATAAGCATCTAGTCCATGGTTCTCAGGTTGTCTGCACATTAGCTCCATCTGGATTATTAACCACCTTGAGGCCTAAATCCCACACCATACCAACTCAACCAAAATCTCTGGGGGAAGAAGCTAGGCATCAGAATGATTTTTTACTCCCCAAGGCAAATGCAATATGCCGTCAAGTTTTGAGAACCACTGAACTAGATCTAGCTACCCCACTTATCAGCAATAGAACCTCTGGCAAGATGCATAAACTCCTTGCCTCGGTTTTCACATCTATAAAATAAGAGAGGCAGGCATATGCTCTGAGGTCTCTCCAATTCTCTATGAATCTATCAGCTTGACATTTGCGGGTGTTGTGCTGGGACAGGTGTAGCAAGATCGCAGAAAATGGAAGGTTTCTACACATCCACACCCACACCCGTTTTGTGCAGCAAATCTGGGAGCATTGTTTACTCTCCTGCAGTGAGCATTACTTAAAATGACTTTATTTGTTTTGCAGTTTAGAGGGCCTCTGTAGGTAGCCTCAGGAGCCCATTCATTTCATTAACATTAAATCAACAAGCAGACCTTCTTTCTGCCTCTCTCAAGCAGGATTAATGGATTTTGGCATGATTTGTGCATCTAGCAGCAAAACCTCTTGCTGAGAAAGCTGGCAGGCTTGACTAATTCCCAGCAGTGCTAACTTCATAAACTTACTATAAGCTTTTAACTTTGACTGAAGATTAAAGTAATGACTTCACACTGTTACATTTGAATGCATGACACTCGAGATGTATAAAAACTATACAAAAATGACAAACTATTTGATAAATTAACATTATATATATGTTTGCATGTGTGTGTGTGTATATAGATACGGTTTTTATGCTTATGAAAATACTCAATTCTGTGTATGTTAAAAAGGATTCTCTTAAACACCAAAAAAGATTTATGCAATAAGTAATCTACGCTAAATAGAGCACTGACAGTTGCATATGTAAAGTGGAAGCATAAAAACCTATGGTTAGGATACGGTAAATATGCTAAGAGAAGACCCAGTTTTGCGTGAAGCTGTAACACGATGGACTGTTGAATATGAACAATTTTCTAAGAAACAAAATGGTTCGGCTCTATGAGACCAGTGTTCACCTATAAATAATCCCACATATGACTATGCTTATATATTTTTTTCTTCCAGGCAGTCTTTAAATTCAAAATTCAAAGAAGTCTGCATGAAGAAGGGAGAGAAAAGAGGGAAAATACAATATTTCCAGCCCATCTGACAAGACTACATAAAAAGCTTTTGATCAAAGGGTCTTAAGTACACTTTACTGGTGTGACAAACAACATTTTTATCCCTTTATTAGATTTATTTTCTTCTGAAAACTGCAGTGACCAGGGTATGGTTTGTGAAAGAAAGCTGGCAGGGTTGTGTTCTTTGATTCCTAATTAACACCTTCGGTCTCAAAAGAGAACCAACAGAAATACCATAAAATGTTGCAGCTGCATTGTGATTCCGCTTGGTTGGTTTGTTAAAAGTCGGCTGGGCATTGGCGGCTGCAATAAAGGGAAAGCTCAATGGATGTTTTGTATTGTGCCCACTGAAGTGAAAGAAGGCAACCATTTTATTTTTCAAATGGGCAGCTGCAGAGGGAGGTTTAAATGGAGCTAAATGCAAGATTTACTGTTAATTTATAGTAAATAAATAAGGAGAAGAAAGCCTAATGTTCCAGTTTTTACAGTCACATAGAAATTTTAGCAAGAAATTATTAAGGACAACAATTTTGGCGCTTTTTAGCAACCGATTTGGGGAATTTGGCGGCAAGGAAGAGCATTCATTATTAAAAATCAAAATAGCCTTTTTGAAAGAGCTGAGTAAGCCAAATCTTTGGAAATTGTCACTTCCTCTTTGAAAGGTAAAGGTATATCTTCCCTGTCTTTGGTAATGTAACTCCCTCAACCCACTTTATTGAAACCCTAAAATTTATTCAGATCGGAATTAAGTAAGATTCCCTACACCCCCCCCCCCCCAACCTCACTTTTTTTTAAAGAGCATGGAGTTGAATTTTGCCTTGGGTAGGGGAATAAAGGAGGCATTTAACTCTGGTCAGATAAATCTCACTCACATTCAAAAATGCAATTAAGGAAATATGTAAATCTAGATGTTTCATCAAATGCTAGCTAAGGGGTTACTAGTTCTTTTCGAACACAATGACTGAACTAAAGAACTTTAGTGTCTGTGTAAGAACCATTGTCCAAGCTGCAGTCCCTGTTGGAAACAGAGTCCGGCCCGGCCGTGGGAAATACCTACATATTTGACACAGGCCCTATTTCTGAGAGAAAGGGGATGGAAAGGAAAGTATGGCGATTTTACTGTTGCATTCTAATCAGCCATGATCTGCCTAATTTGCTTTGATCAGGAAGATAAACTAATTTTTCTATGGGCTGGATAAAAGTAATTAGCAAGCCAAAGCTTTCATGTTATTTCAAAAGAGCTAAAGTAAAGAGGATCAGAAATTGTAATGGTGGGAGCTAAATACATCTTTTCGGCTCATCTGAGAGCATTGTTAGTTCAAAATAGGATACGGACACAGAAGAGGAACTCTGGCTAAAGATAGTTTCATGGGCTGCACGACTATTGTAAATCCTGGGATCTACAATGCTATGTAACTAAACAGAATTGCCAAGGGGTGATTTATATTTGGTGTCTGTGTCATGTGGCCCCGTTCTTTTGGGGGGACACCTTTACCTTTACTACCTAGTCCTAAAACATTGTTGGTTTTTCCAGCATCTCTGCATTTGAGTTGTTGTATTTCAGTTGGGGGTAGTTGGATGTGTTTATTTGAGCCCTAAGCCACTGCTCCTCTAAAGCACAGAGACACGGCCAGCTTGGGAGTCTATGATCCTGGATACACTAGAGTGGGGATCTGAGATCAAACTGAAAAAGCTAATCAGGAACCTGACTCTCCAGATGCTTAAATTTCACAGCCTGGTTCACCGGCTTTTGTGCCAGTCACCAGCTTCAGTAATGCCGCGTCCTCTCCTCTTGCTTTTTCTAAACACCCAAACACATGTAGTTATTAGATGAGAAGGAAAGATTCTGGAATATGGGATTTTGTTTCTTAAAAAAAAAAAAAATCTACTATTTAATGTTACTTTTTTTTGTTGTTGATATGACCTTTGCTTTACTTCCTTTTCCAGGCTCTTGTACTAGATATGGTATCTGTAACCCTACTGTAAACTTAATTGCTTTTTTGGCTACTAATCTCCTTTGCTAGGGTTCTTAGATACCAAAGTGTACATTTCGTGTCAGACTCGATGTGTCTTATAAAATAAGTGGATCTTTTAAAAGAATCTCTCTGTGAGGTTGAAGCTCACCAAGCATCAAGTTTATATACAAACTGTTGTTACAGAATGATTCCAAAGAAAACAAGGCGATAAAACCACCATTCTACCCTGTTTTTAAAATTATTCAAAATTATTTGACTTACTTTTTCTCATGTTTTTCTCCTCTTTTTGGAAAGCTGCAGTCAACAAACATATTTTTAAGCTTATTTGTTTATTTTGAGAGAGAAAGAGAGAGCACAGGTGAAGGGAGGAGCAAAGAGAGAGAGGGAGAGAGAGAATCCCAAGCAGGCTCTGTGTTGTCAGCACAGAGCCCCACGCAGGGCTCATAGTGGGGCTTGAACTCACGACCATGAGGTCATGACCTGAGCCGGAATCCAGAGTTGGACACTCAACCAACTGAGCCACCCAGGTGCCCCCAAACATTTTAACCTTAACAAATAAAATAAGTTGGGGCACCTGGGTGTCTCATTCTGTTAAGCATCTGACTTTGGCTCAAGTCATGATCTCACAGGTCGTGGGTTCAAGCCCCGCATCGGGGTCTGACAGCTCAGAGCCTGGAACCTGCTTCAGATCTGTGTCTCCCTCTGTTTCTGCCCTTCCCTTGCTCGTAGTCTGTCTCTCTCTCAAAAATAAATAAACATTAAAAAATTTTTTAATTAAAAAATACAAGTAAGTCTTTTCATTTTGTTGCTGACTGTCATAGGTCTAGAAAAGATGGCAACTATTAGGAATAAATTCAATTTATGGCTGTGGAGGAAATCCTTAGTTGTGTTAACGTCATGTTCCTGCATATTCATTAATTCATTCACAAAATTAATGTCTATCTATTGCCAACTCTGTTCTAGATCCTGAGAGCGTAGCAGTATATAGCCTTTGCAGGGGAGACAGACATGAAGTAAATGCTTATTTAAATTTATGTTACTAAGATTATGAAAAGACTCTGGTGGAGAACGAAAGTGCCCTACAAGAGAACCTGCCTGGTCTTGGTGGTCAGGGAACACTTCCATTAGGAAGTGACATTTAATCTGAATCTTAGAGGACCAGTTGGCATTGGCCAAAAGGAAAGGGAAAGTCCATTCTAGACCCACTTTCCCATTTCAGTCTAAGCAATGGCTGGATTGTCTCCTATGCGTTCTGCTCCTGTAATATACAACATGATGCCAAGGACCTGTAAATACCTCCTGTTGTAGGAGGTATTAACATGGTTACCCCTAGGGGGCAGGATCCTCCTCTGAGATTTGACCTATCATTGCTTGGAAGCCTCATAGGAATATACTAAAAAGATCTGTGTGGCAAGGGGCTCTGCAGCTGTGTTCTGGTGTCCCAAGTGTACCTTCTGCTTTAGTAGCTTATAGTGTTACTGGGCATACTGAATTTGTTTTCAGGTCTCTGAAACATAATTATGATCTTATTTATTTGCACCCCTAATAATCAGCTGAAAAGAAGAAGCGGTAATTGTGCTGTGTAGACCTGTATGTTTCTCCTGCATTAGATGGGGAGCCCAGAAGCAGAAGCAAGATCTTCCCTCTGCCCTTCTCTCATTCACAGTAAACTCTTCCAAATTCTGTTCACAAGGGGGAGCTGATCAGACCTAAGTGTGCACATTTATTAATTTTTTTCATTATTCACCTACCTTTGGCTTGGCACTTGCTATTAGGCAGGTTCTAGACTAAGCCCAAGAAATAAAGATGAATCAATTAACAGCCTCTGCTTTCTGGAGTTCACAGTTTAGTGGAGGAAGGCAGACAAGTAAACCAAAGCAGTATGGTGGTTAAGAGCCCCATTCTGGCTCTTTGTTGGAATCCTGGCAATGCACTTATTACCTTGGGCAGATTAAACTCCTCTGTGGCTCCAGTTTCCCCATCTGTAAAACAGAACATTTCTCATAGGGTTGTTCATGAGTGTTATTCTTGGCAGAGCACTTATAACAGTGCCTGACAGGGAGCAAATACAAGGCAGGGTTAGGTCTGATTATTACTAGAGGTCAGTATGAAGTCCTGTGGAGACATAGAGAAGGAAACCATTCATTCTACCTGGAGTTGAAAATACTTCCCAGAGAGGGTTGTGTTTACCCTTCTTTTAAAGGATGGGGAGGATTTCACCACGTGGGTGGGGAGTGTCCTTCAGAAGCACATCAACAGAGGCACCAGAGTAGGAAAGCACATGGAAATGTTCAGATTTGCTAAACACGAGGCCACAGTGACTGGAAATGAGAGAGCTTTGAGGAAAGATAACACAGAAAACATCTGAATGACTGCAAGACCTCCTGAGAAGAGATGGAGTGTTCAGTATGGAGAAACTTGCTAAAGCACAGGTCAGGTATGACTGACACCTGCCAAATGAAGTCATAGGTCTTTATTCAGGTTTTCCTTCAAATGATTGAGCCCCCCATGACAGACCAAACCTCTGAGGGCCAGGGTTTTAATCTTGCCCTGCCGTTGAGTAATTTATGACCGAAGGATACCATTTACCCTTTCTCATCTGTTTTGGCCTCTGCTAAATAAGAGAAGTCATCCAGGGTCCATTTTTAGTGCAAAGGTCACCCTCAATTTTCTTTACATATGGCAAGGAATGCTTGACTTGCAAATGAATGTCCCAGCCATGTTTAATGCACAGGCATTGCATGTGGAAAAAGTGGATATGGAAGCAGACTCGGGGCTTCCTCCACAAGCAGCTTCTGCTCTCAGGAGTCCTCCAGCTCTGGCTCTTCCTCCTCCTTTACCATAGTGGCTTCCATTCCAACCTGCCTTAGACCCCACATCTGTTTCCAACTCTAAGACGGGGTTAGGTTTCTTCCTTCTCCATGTCCTTTTCCAAAACCCCAAAACAAAAATACATGAATGAACGGTTTCTGAATGACACTCTCAACTCTACTGTATCTTGAGAGTCAATCCTACTCACTTCTGAGGGCCCTTGGTCATCACAGCCTTTGCTGAAAACAAAATTATAACAGATCTTCCCCCAGAAATTGCCCCCTATCCATTCTCAGTGCCAGAGTATCTCTCATCTGAGGGTCAGTAATCTCAACTCTTGCAACTTTTCTGGTCATAAGCATTGCATCTGGAATTGCAGGCTTCTGATGACCTATGAGTCCTCCCTACCCCACCTCTCCATCCCTTATGTCTCAAAAGGCACATGTCCCACCTCTTTGCCAAAGCCACCCCCCAACCATCTTGGATTTCCCCTTCATCTCCGGACCCATGGTTTACTCCTTCAGCAAACTTTTATTCAGAGTGTGCTATGCAAGGTGCTATGGGAGGACACAAGATGAAGACAATATCCATTCATTGTCTTCTAGAAGTTTGAAGTCTAAAAGGTTCATATCACTTTATATATTAAAGTTGGTAACCTGGCATGTTATCTGATAAAAGGATTTCCATTTAAAGATAGTTATTACCAGGGCCTTCTCTATTTCTCCCTCCTTAACTGATTTATCATGGTGTTCCCCACTACCTAGCATAGTATCAGACACATATGCATGTTCTAGAAATGTTTCCTGTGGGTGGAATGAGGCATTCTTCCCTCTGTTCTGCTATTTCTCCAAACTGTTGTCCCTCTTTCTCCTTCCTCTCATTGCCAAAATTCTTCAAAGAAGAGGCTATAGTCACTGCTGCCATTTCATTACTATCCACTCATTCTTTCATTCCTTTTGAAATCAGCCTGCCACTCCCATCATTCCATTGAAATCACTTTTTTTTTTAATTTCTCTAAGTTTATTTATTTTGAGAGAGAGTGAGAGAGAGCAAGTGTGCAAGCAGCAGAGGGGCAGAGAGAGAGCGAGATGGAGAGAGAATCCCAAGCAGGCTCCATGCTGTCAGCACTGAGCCAGATGCGGGGCTCAAACCCACTGACCGAACGGTGAGATCATGACTTGAGCTGAAATCAGGAGTTGGACGCTTAACCGACTGAGCCATGCAGGTGCCTCGAAATCACTCTCAAACACACCACCACTGACCTCCTACTGCAGCCTCAGAATGCACACATTCTGGAATCTGCCAGGCCTGGGTTTGGCCACAGTCCAACGATCAGTTTCCTTATCTGTGAAATGGGGCTAATAAAGCCCATTATCTATGTCTGGCACACACACCCTCAGCCTCCTAATTGCTCTCCTTACCTCACTCTCATCTCACACGTGCAGAGCTGCCAAATTGACCTTCCTAAACTTCATAATGATCATGTCACTTCCCTGTTCAGAAAGCTTCAGCAACACTGGAAAGCTCCACATCACACACAAGGTCCCCACAGTCCCTCAAATCGTGCCCAGCTGTGCTCCAACAGCAGGAATCCTGGAGACTGTTCCACCTGGTCTCTACTTGCCATTTAATATCTCGTTATCTCTAGTGTCTCCATTAGCAAATTGAAATACTAGATTCATTTAGAGCTAAAGCTCCACTCGGCTGTAAAATTCTGTGATTCTACATTGTGGCCTTATTTTTCCATACTGTCCCTTCAAATTTCTATTCTTCAGGCAAATTGGATGCCTGAACACACCTTCCTTAACACACCCCTTGCTTTCCTACCTCTGGACTTCCGCTCTTAGCAGTCTTTCTGGCTGGACTGGTTGCTTTCCCATCTCCATGTGTAAAAATTCTTACTTCAGGCTCTTCTCAAGTGTCATTTCCTCTTCTGTCCCCAGGAGTAATTGTCCCACCTGATGGATGTCAATAATCCTCTTCTGTGATGGATTCACACTGGAGAAGTCTCATCTAGACCACTGCAATCTTCTCCTTACTTTCCCCCCACCCCTGCCCCACTGGCTTACCTTTGTGCTTTGGTCAATTCTGTCTTCTTCTTGCTGGCTTTGATTGTGCCACCCCTTACTTAAAGATCCACCATGCTTAACATCACCCAGTGCCTCAAATCCAACGCCTTTGCCCAAGGTTTCAGAAAACATGACTGAAATGTCCCGAATAACCTTTGTTTCTCATCTGTCAACCACTCTTCAGAGCAAACTTAAGCCAATGTAGCTGAAGTCATACAAGGAGACCAATGGGCTGTAAGGAGTCAGAATTTTTAATATTTAATTGTGTCATGACTAGTGTAATGCATTTACAAGTTAGTATAAAATCAACAAAGAAGAAAAATGTGCTTAAAAAAACTTCAACTGTGATTATATTTTATTAAAAATCTGGTTGCAGTATTATGGTTATAGCACATTTAGCCACTTAACAATAGATTTTAGGTAAAATTCCATAAATATTTGAATGTGTTTATACTCTAGTTCAAGAGTTCATAACTGGGGCAAAAGTCAGAATCACTTATGGAGATTTTTTTAAAGTTCACATTCCTAATTCTGATTCGGTAAATCTGGAAATGAACCTGGGCATCTGTGTTTGAACAGTGCCAAGGTGATCAAGCTCACTGGACCACACAACTCTAGGAATTGTTCAGTGCACAGTTCTGTACGGCAGCTCGGTATAGAGTCGGACTGCACAGTCTCTTAGCCTCAGTTAAGAACTTTCCCCAGACTTTAGCACCAGAAACATTTGGGTTAGAATCTTAGCTCCGTGACTTATTCATTATGTGACTTTGAGGAAATGACTTTATATCTCTAAACCTCGGTTTCCCCACCTATAAAATGGGGCAATGATAGTACTTACTGTACAGAAAGATAAAGGTAATCGAATCTGCACACTACTCAATCAAGACAGCACCTAACATGTAGCAAGTAATTGATAAATGTCAACTATGATGATGACAGTTATGATTATTGAAGTCCCTCTCTTCAAGTGTCTAATTGGCCAGGTAGCTTCAAGACCAATTTATAGAGTACTGAAGGAAATATTAACACAAGTTAATTGATCGCTCTACTTGTGAAGATTATATCTCTCTTACACTTCTTATTTATTTTTCTGAAGGTTATTAAAGTAAGTGCTAGTATATATGAATTGTATTTTCTGTATGTAATATATATCCATGTGTGTGTGTGTGTGTGTATTTGTCTGTGAATGTGTATGAAATCTCTAAAATTTCAAGTAGCCATATAAAAGTCCTTGACCTTATCTGGCTTTTAAGCCAAAAGTGTTTGGAGGCCTTTTTTGGCATAGGTAAAAACAAAGCATTGTCTCAGAAGTTACTTGATAGCTTTTTCATGCATTCATCTTTGGTCAAAGTGATATAGCCTCTGCCAGAATATATTATGATATAGGAGACTTACATGTTAGTTTAATAAAGATTATTTAAGTCATTTTTGTATCAAAATATGTTATATTTCTTCATAACACTTAAAATCATAATTAAATAATCATTTGCCTTACAATTAGTTTAATGTCTGTTTCCATTACAAGTATCTCAATGTCAGACTCTAGAAAGACAGGCACTATGTCTATGTTGTTTACTGTAGAACCCCCTGAACCTAGCACAGTGCCGGCCACATAGTAAGTACCAAGAAAATACTTGTTGAGTGAGAAGAAAAAAAGAGATGAGAGATAGGGGTTGCGGGGGTGGGAGGGGCAGACATATGTACTCCCACGTATTTTCCCCAGAACCAGGAACAGTGTAAAGAATAAACTATATGGAACTACATGTGAAATACAAAGAAGACTATGACAACCTCAACTCACCAAAATTTCCAATCTAGCTAGTACTAACTGACATATTCAGAAATCTAAACCATCCAGTACACTTACTAAATGTTTTTAGGAAGATGATGATGGCCCAGAGGAGTTAACATAAATAGAGGAGAGGTAAGGCTCCAGACGGATCTTGAAGATGGGGTGAAAGAGACAGAAACAAGAACAACCAAGTTAAGAAAAATCATAATTATATCATGGAAGCTACAATGATAGCCCTTAAGTAGATACGAGGGAAATAGTGCTAACTCCATACTAAAGTGAGTTCCAACAAGCTAGACTCTATGAGGATATGTATGTTGTTTGAATAAGGTACATTCAATATCATCATTGCTTTGATTTATTGTGGTAGTGATATTTAATTTGAAATTCTTTGAACATTAAAAATTGGCATGCGATTTCTATGTTCAGAAGACGGGATTGGAGGTTAGAAAAGAAAAGTTTTCCTGGAAAGCAGGCTCACAGTTGGAGATTTGAGTTCAGAAAGTTTCCTGGGGCATGCCCTCAAGACCTGTAGCCAGGGAGGGGAGTGAAGGAGGCAGGATTGCCCAGCAGAAGTGGAACCTAGATGAGGCTGCAACAAAGCCCTCAGCCAATCCTATGGGAGCTTTAACATTGGCGTGGTTCTCCAGAAGCATCCCTTCAGACCTCAAACTGACCAGTTGCTGGAGGTAAGTCTTCCCCTCCCAACCCCCTTCCAGAGTGTGACCTTGAGCAAGGAGGCTCCCTTTAATTGCTCAGCAGGGTGACTCCGCTGGAGCTCTAGCTGCGGAGATGAGTGATTCAGTCCTGAAGGGGGGTCACTGGATCAGCATACCATAGCATTCCCTACAACTGGTTAAGAAAGATTTAGTCTAGAAGAGGGAGGGAATAGACAAGGCAGTATACCATGTTTCTTGGGAGAGTAATCGGACTTACCACATTGAGGCCGTGCTGCTCTCTGAGAATGGCCAGCCCTCTGTGGGATCCTGAAAATTATTTCAGACTTTAATTCTCCTCCTCCATTTTCTTTCTCTTTCTGTTCCATAGGCTCCTTTAACATTGTAGCCAGTTTCTGTCCCATCTTAATCATATGTATATATGTTTGGTATTTCTACTGTCCCAAAGAATGTTTATGCCCTTTGGCTTTCCTCCACCTGTCTTTTAAACAAAACTCTGTCTCCCAGGATTCCTCAGGGAGTTATAGAAGACCCTCAAAATACTACCATACTAGCGCAACTCCATCTCCCAAACAGCTGCGTAAACTTCCTCCCTTCCTATATTTATATTCTCCTGGCCCATCGGGTAAGCCTCCTGCCTTTTAACACCTGGCAAAAGTAGGTTTCTCAATTCCTCCAGTAGAAACTTACCTCAAAACTCCCTTTTTAGGTAACATAAAGTGATTAACTGGAAATTAGAAAACAAGCAGTCCCTGGTAATTCACACAGCAGAGAGGTTATCAAATGCCACTTCCTAACCACCCAGAAAAATCTAAGTAAAAATAATTTAGTGAAACAGCAGCAGCAAAGATGTTTTGTGGTCTTCAACCATGAACTCCTGAAAGGCAGTAATTGTTGCACCTGTTCTGTGCTTCTTTCCATTGCACAATGTCTAGCACACTGTTAGAACTCAATAGAATGAGATAATTTTTTATCCAACACTGCACCTGGGAAGACTGGCAGGCTGCCACCAACTAGATGGCTGGTGTACTTGAGTGATTCCTGGGCCTTTATGTAGAAGTAGAAAGTCATGAATTAAAGACAGACTGCTATGAGGATTATCTATTGAATAGAACAGTTTTCTGTTTGTATTTTTTAATGAGGACAAAATATACTGGTATAATCTTTCTATATGAATGAAGAAGAGAATTAAAGGAGCAAGGAAGATTATGAAATTATGTTACTTCTGTAATATCAATCCTGAAAGGGCTTAACATTCCTTCATTTCATTTTAGCAAGGATTTCCTTTCATTAGAGTTCAAAAAATTTGAGGTGTTCTTACTAAGCTTGCAGTACTCAGGACTTCTTGCTTGGTAAAATATTAGGTAATGTGGAATTGAGAGTATCATACAGAGAAAAATCATTTGCATCAATACCTTTAAACTGGGAAGATGATGAAGAAATGGAAAGTAAAGGTAGCTGATTAAATAAAAATCATCCATTTGTTTGGGAGATAAAAAGAAAGTAATACAAAAAGATGTGTTACAGCTACAGTTCTTAATGATGACACTATTTTGCTTTTGGCTACCTGACCAAAGAACCAAAACAGAATCTACATGTGATTAATGACTTCCTCTAGCTGCCATGGTCTTTTATGAGTAGTAGCTAAGGAAATCTGGCAAATTATAAGGAATTAAAAGGGTTTTTTGGGTATCTAAGAGCTGGATGTCATTTTCAGATTTTCCAAATTTAAGGAAACTGAGGAGAAAGAACATATTATGGTTCTTTCGGGAGCTATTCCTAAGTGAAATTGGCAAAATGTCCTCATTGGAAATGAGGAGAATGCCACTGATTTTAACATTGCAGTGAATCTTGAGTGATAATGAGAGTTACCAAAATAGTTATGTGAGGCAGGGTCTGAATACTTGGAGAATGAGGAAGGCAATAAAGAAAATAATGTAGACCAGATTTTTTTTTTTTTTTTGGCAAAAATAGCCACCGTTTACGATGTGCCAGACTTTCCATATGTTATCTTATTTACTGCTGATACCAAACCAGTGAGATTTGTTATTTCTGTTCTATAAATAAAGAAATCAGAGTAGTTAAAGAATTTTCCAAGGTCACAAACCTAATAAATAATGGAGAGAGGGGATTTGAAAAGAGGTCTGTCTGATTCCTATGCTTCCCCAGGACTACACAAAGAATTTCCAAATATGACCTTTGCCTTAACATTAACTGTGATGACTATTTTTACTTGCTTTTGGAATGTTGATAAGTTTTCATTAATAAAAAGTTATTTTAAAAGGTGATAAAGATAATCGTACAGTTGTAAGAGAATTGTTCAACATTTCACTGGTGTGGAAGTACCTTTGGAGTGAATTTGGCCTTGAAGAAATAGGAACACAATAAATGCCAGGGGTCTTAGTACTAAAGATACTATAGATTCTCCATTGTCGTTTTTAACATCTGCATGAGGGATGGCTGGCTGTCATTCCAAGGGAGTCTCTAATTATCTTGATCTTTCTTGGGGTAATCAAAGTGGTTTTGTTTGTTTGTTTGCTAGTTTTTAGTGTTTTTCCCAAGGATGGTGTTATCTGCATGTAACTTCAGTGATAATTAGTACCCTCAAAAAACATCTTGGAATGATGGTAGAGATCAAAGTTGATATTTTCCATTGGACATGCAAGACTAGAATAATTGAGGCCAATTGGCAGATTGCATGAAAATGACATGGACAGTAATTTTAGTTGCCATAATTCTGAATACCATGCCTAGAAACTACTTGTTCTGTTCATGTCATTTCCATGAAAATGCTGTAAGTTCTGGAGATAAACCTCAGGTGAAGTCCCTACATAGGTGTGCTTTAACGTCATGGAAATTCTGAGAACTATTGTATTGTTTAAACTTGTATAGCAACACTACATCCAAAAATGTCCCAGAGTCTTATGTGAATTCTCATTAATTCTCACAATATTTCTATAAAGTTGACATAAAGGCTTTTTAAAATATTATAGAGAGCAAGGAACATTATATAATATTAATGTGTGATGAGCAGATTAATTTTCACTAGGCATTGTGGAGCTTAAAGGTTATAATTGAATATTGTTCATGTTTTAGACTTCATCTATTTTGTTTCTCTGTTTGATCACCAGAAACTATGCTATAAATAATGAACTGGTAAGCAAGACAGCTCCCAAGACAAGTATATGTAGTTTGAGCAGGACTACTGGTACCCTTGGAGAAATAAAATAAAGTGTTGTCTCTTTTAGATAATAACAATTGTAAAGTTGTCAAACCAAGGCATTTATTTGAACTGATTACACTTGATAAAAAAATAACAAGCTGTGACAAATAGAAAGGGCAAGATTTCAGTAATTCACTGAAGAATGTCTCTACTCAAAGCTTTGCAGAAAAAAATGTCTTGTTTGGGGCACAATTGCAGAGTTGAAATAACAGCCCATGAATACCCTAGAGAAATGACAATGTACCCAAGGTGAATGCTAAAGCCTTCCCTCTTGAATGAGCCTTTTAATCAAGGCATTCTGGAGGCTCTGAAAAAGTCTTCAGTGGTCCTACCTAAAGATTAATGGGAAAAGCCGAAACCGAGTTAGCCTATTTGCAGAAACAATTTTAAAGATTTACTGATGGTTGACAAATGCCATTTAAGCTTTCAAAGCCAGCCATATGCTTTTGAAAAGGATTTAAAGGAAATCCTCCCACTATAGAAGACGACTTTGAAGAATCTCTGTGGTAGCCTCTGGTTCTTAGGTGTGTAGATATGTGGTTGAGTTTTCTCTTTCCTGCCGTTTTTCCCCCGCACATCTCTGCTGAATTCCTAAAATATGTGGCTCAGAAAAAGAAGATGGTGAGCTTTCCTGTAATATCTTTCCATGTTCAAAAGGGACCCATATGCTTTTGTCAGGGAGAATTAGATAAACTCTTACCAGACAATTGTGCATACAGAGTGTCTTTCTCAATTACCTTTCTACTAATATAGGTGCTGTACATAGCTCCCCAATTTTGAAAGTGTAGAACACATTGTTCAAGATATTCAATCAAAGCTTTTTAATGGTGAATTTTTTTTAGTTTTTATTTTGTCAATATGTATATTACTTTAGATTTCCAGAATGTCACAGTCACACATACATTATAAATCAGATTTTAATGACTATTGGCATTGTCTTCTTTGCCAGTCAGTCTTTTGTGCATTTTGCCATTGGTTTTTGGCACAGGGAAAACTTATTCCGCTTGAAGAGTAATACATTTCCAGAGAGATCATATTTAAAATGTTTCTTCATAAGATAAAAGTCTGAATGCGATTTTTGAATATCTTGCAATCATAAAATACCCAGTCACAGTGTGGGCTAGAATTGGCCCCATTTTATACTTTGTCATCACCTTCTTCTACTCACTACAATGAAAACGCAAAGAGATTTCGTAAACAGGATGACACCGCCTATCTTCTTGACTGATCCCCAGAAAGTTGGATGAATCACTTTGTGCTGCGTGCGGCCTGTTAGACTCTAGCCACCCTGTGGCTGCCCTGGCGATCCTGCGGGTTCAGGAGCAGCATGCCCTGGCCTTGTTTGCCCATTTCCCTGGGTCGCTGACAGTGATCTGACAGAAAGCGACACTGACACAAAGAAGCTGATGAGGGCAGGAGATGAGGGTGAGGTCAAAGCAGAGAAACTGAGAAAATCCAGTGAAGCAGAAGGGATAAGCACATGAAGGCTTAGAGCCAGTTTCTGGGCTCACTTCAGTTGGCCACACCCACCCCCAAATCAAGGAAGAAATACTACCACTTAACTGCCTTGGTAACAATTAAAGGCCTAGTCCAATGAAGGAAGGATTTGTATACACGAGCCTCGAACCCCTCCCCACAACAGCTAGAAAGCCTAGTGGTCAGTTTCCTGCTCTTTTAATTTTTTTTTCTTGAATGTTTATTTTTGAGAGAGAGAGAGAAAGAGAGAGACCATGAGGGGCAGAGAGAGAGGGAGACACAGAATCTGAAGCAGGCTCCAGGCTCCGAGCTGTCAGCACAGAGCCCGATGTGGGGCTTGAACTCACGAGCCGTGAGATCATGACCCGAGCCAAAGTCGGACGCTCAAGCAACTGAGCCACCCAAGCTCCTGCTCTTTTAAAAGCTAGCACCCAGTAAAGGCTGACCCATTACCAGAGTAGTATCACATACACACGTACAGTAAAGATAACCCACTTCTTTCTGTTCCTCTTTTCTCACCTGGATTATTGGAATGACCCCCTCTGGGCTGATTGGCCTCCAGCTCATTCTCCAGGCCAGCCCAGGATGATCTTTCTAGGAGTGCCATCCTGATATCATACGTGTTTCTGCAAAAAATCCTTTAGTGACTCCTTGGGTACTCATACCCATCAGTATCTGAGTATCGGTACTTGGTCGCAGAATCTAAAACAGTGCATCACATAGTGGGAAAGTTACTCCCTTCCTTTTTTTTTTTTTTAATTTTATTATTTTTTTAAAATTTACATCCAAATTAGTTAGCATATAGTGCAACAATGATTTCAGGAGTAGATTCCTTAGTGCCCCTTACCCATTTAGCCCATGCCCCCTTTCCACACCCCCTCCAGAAACCCTCTGTTTGTTCTCCATATTTATGAGTCTCTTCTGTTTTGTCCCCCTCCCTGTTTTTATATTATTTTGTTTCCCTTCCCTTATGTTCATCTGCTTTGTCTCTTAAAGTCCTCATGTGAGCAAAGTCATATGATTTTTGTCTTGCTCTAATTTCACTAAGCATAATACCCTCCAGTTCCATCCACGTAGTTGAGAATGGCAAGATTTCATTCTTTTTGATTGCCAAGTAATACTCCATTGTGTGTGTGTGTGTGTGTGTGTGTGTGTGTGTGTGTGTGTGTGTGTATACCACATCTTCTTTATCCATTCATCCATCAATGCACATTTGGGCTCTTTCCATACATTGGCTATTGTTGATAGTGCTGCTATAAACATTGGAGTGCATGTGTCCCTTCGAAAAAGCACAACTATATCCCTTGGATAAATACCTAGTAGTGCAATTGCTGGGTCATAGGGTAGTTCTATTTTTAGGAGCCTCCATACTGTTTTCCAGAGTGGCTGCACCAGCTTGCATTCCCACCAACAATGCAAAAGATATCCTCTTTCTCTACATCCTCACCAACATCTGTTGTTGCCACTCCCTTCCTTTTTGAATCTCTTTCAACCTTCTGGCTTTATCAATGAGAAAGTCTTATCAAGGGCTAATTTGTCTTCAACATCTCCCTTAAACCCACTGCACTCACTCTATTCTTATCAAAGGGAAGACAGGTTTCAGGCTGAGTTTGACTTGCAAATACAACTAGGAATTCAACTAGAATTTAATAATATCATTTGGTTCTCACTGTATATACTGTAACAGTTTCCTTCTATTTATGACAGGTGATACTGGTTTTCTGCTTATAGGTGGTAATAGAAATTTTCCATTTTTATTAAACTTAGGCAATTTGAGTCAATATATCTATATATCCATAGGTACATCTACATCTGTGTATATATATACATGTACATACACATATGTTTATGTAGATATACAAAACAATATAGAAATAGTAGCTCAGGGGCACCTGGGTGGCTCAGTCAGTTATGCAACTTCAGCTCAAGTCATGATCTCATGGTTCATGGGTTCGAGCCCTGCATTGGGCTCTCTGCTGACAGTGCAGAGTCTGCTTGGGATTCTCTCTGTCTTCCTCTCTGCCCCTCCCCTGCTCACACATGTGGTTTCTCTCTCTCAAAATAAATAAATAAACTTAAAAAAAGACAGTTCAGCCACTCTCTTTATATGGCAAAATAATGACTGAGTAGTTTGGGAAACACAGAGCTATGAAATAAAGTCCAAACTCCTTACATGGCCTAGAAATCCCACTACAGTCTTTCGCTCGCTCCTATCTCCAGGCAGGCTAACCTGCCTCCACTACCTCACATCCATCATAACACATCACGCATGATGGAACTAGGCATGAGCCATGCATAGTCTGTGCTGGGCTCCCTTGTGGTGCATGCGCTGTCCCTGTGCCCAGATTGTCTTCCTCATTCTTCACTTAGATAATCTCTGCTCATCCTTCCAGTTCTGGCACTAAGGCACCCCTCAGGAAAGCCTTTCTGCCCTTTTATGTACCCTTTCCATGCCCCCCTTGGCTAAATTAGGGTGCTCCTCCATTGAGGTCCCACATCTTGGTTCCATTTATATTTACATTTACGTTTACATCTTGGTTAGAGCATTTATCACTTTTGTAACTCTTACATTGTTTATCTCTCCTCTTCAATAAACCCCATGAGGACAGGAGTTTTCTTTAAGTCTCTGACATAACTGTCTGGAATATAGTATCTATTCAATAAATATTTGCACTTTAAATGGGTGAGTTATATGGTGTGTGAGTTATAGCTCAATAAAGCTGTTTTTTAAAAACAGAGTCAGGTTGTCAGATCCCCCACAATTTACTAGGTAGTGATCACAGGTAAGGTACTTGGCTTTTCTGTGACTCAGTTTCTCTTCCATAAAACAGAATAACAGTACCCATCACAACGGATCATTATGAACACTGAATATGCTTAGCACAGTGCCTGTGAAATAACAGCACTCAAGAAATATTAGCTATCATTATTGCCAAAAGATTATATAGTGTATTCTGAATCATGAGGGGAAATATGACATATTTTTTAACATACTTGTAATATGGACTTTTGTTCTTTCAGAAATGGGATATGCCCATAGCACATATAATATTCGTGGTTAATAAGCCATCCTGTATATACCATGGACAACTCATAATAAAATTCATACATATACACACATAATCTGCGATACCTATGAGATAACTATTACTATCCCCAATTTATATACAAGTGAATGAGTACACAGGGTAACTTCCTCAACTTCCTGTGCCTTGTAAGTGGAGAATGGAGGGCATTTGACCCCTCAGGTCACTGACCTTTTCTGGTGCACAGGGCCTCCCACGTGCAAGTGTACCCACATACACATACCCGGCAAATAAGGCAATTGCCCATCGAAAGAACTGTCTCAAAGGATGTGATGGGCTCCGCAATGCTTTCCTCATTTATTTTTTTTTTATTTTTTTATTTTAATGCTTTCCTCATTTAAACACATCTCCCAAGTTAAACTGCCACAACAGCCCCTCCTGTCTTGTCTGAGATTTTACAATAAGAAATATTCTTTTGAAATGGAAAATAGGCAGAGGCTTTGTCTCGAGAATGCTGTTAAACAAATATAACCTCAGAAAGGATGGGCCTGGGGGGTCTATACCAGAAGAGTATGAGTGAGCCTTTTCTCTCAACACCAGCATTATGACACTATTAGGAATAGTGCTTATAACATCTGACTTCAATCATTGTAGTCAGTAGCAAAAAATGTGTTACACATGGCATATGCATACCGCAGCACAAGCTGATTGCATGAAGCACATCCTATGATCAAAAAGGACAATGCAAAACTAATCCTAAGTGGATAGCAGAATTCACTTGGAACATCTGGGAACAAAATTTGTGGGGCTTCAGATTAAATTCTCTCTCCTTCCATGAGTATTCAATGAATCCATAGGTCAAAGCTTTAGCCAACGTACACGAAGTTATAAACAATTCATTTATGAGCATAACCATATTTTAGTATTTAATTCTCACTAAATCTCTGCTGTCAAAGAGATTGCAGTCTAGTCTGAAAGATTCTAACAGTGTCCATGTCTTACTGGTTTTTGCATTCCCAGCACTTTCCAAGGGTCTGACACATAGAAACTTCTCAAGAAATATTGGTTGGGTCAATAAATGAGTGAATGAGTGAGTGAATTATAACTTGTGGGAAAACTGCATAGCGTATTCATAAACTAACACCTACTAGGCACTTTTTTAAATGTTCATTATTAATGTGTTGAATGATGAGTGAATGGACTTTAAATGCATTTTGTAATGTATATAAATGTTGACTTACTATGTTCTACACCTGAAACTAATATAAATTGTATGTAACTATACTTCAGTTTTTAAATTTTTTTAATTTTTTTAATGTTTATACTTCAGTATTTAAAAATTAAGTAACTAATTTGTTGAATAATGAATGAATGGATTTTAAATTAATTAATATGAAAAGCTGAGTTTTTGGAAAGAGAGACTGAAAGGTGAATAAGGTTTTCATTAATTTCCACTGTCCTGTCTGTTCAATTCATTTAAAAATGTTTTTTTAAGATTGGATTTAAAAAAGAAGGGTAAATTTGGGGTGTTAACCTAAGTCATCCTTAATTTTCAGAATATTATTATTCAGTGAAATTGAAATACGGTTTCAGAGTATGACATTCAGTGAAATTAGGAAACAATTACATATATCTTCAGACCCCAAAGTGATACACTTTGTGTTTGTCAGCAACCATTAAATAGTTGGCATGGGGGCACCTGGGTGGCTCAGTCGGTTGAGTGTCCGACCTCAGCTCTGGTCATGATCTTGCCATCCGTGAGTTCGAGCCCCATGTCAGGCTCTGTGCTGACAGCTCAGAGCCTGGAGCCTCTTTGGATTCTGTTTCTTTCTTCTCTGCCCCTCCTCTGCTCGCACTCTTTCTCTATCTCAAAAATAAATAAACATTAAAAAAAAAAAAAGAGTTGGCGTCCTACAGAGCAGATGAGTAACACCTTATTTTCCCAGAGGTCAGTCTTGTAGCAAATTTCATCTCTAAAAACAGCCAGGAAATGTAATAGGACTCCGAGCATCGAATATTACTGTACAAATCCCATACACTTAAGCCTGTTTGAAAAGGAGGCTTTGACTCTGTTTCACATTCTATTTGGGTTTTTTTTTTTTTTTTTTTTTATGTATAAGCTTGATAAGGCTGATTATTTAGCTTTTGAGTGCATGTTGAGTATAAATAGCAGTTACATAAAAGCTGAACACTAAGAAGTCTTTCACTTTTCATTGATGACTGCAGGATTTATCGACTGATAATCCAATCAATAGCAAAGGAGAAGGAATTCTTGAATTAGATACCCAAAGTAAAACAATACCTGCCATCATTTCATGCAGACAAGATCCTATGGCCCTCATTCGATAGTTTCAAAAGATGTTTCAGCCTAGGTACTGGTGCTTTTATAATGGCAACCATGAATAATCACGAAAAATTTTAATTTGTTTAATATGGCATTAAAATATAGAATCAAAATTTTTAAAGTTCTCTATATGTAAGTTTAACACTGGAATAAAATTAGACACTTTAATGTATAAGGTTCAATTTAAGTGGGAAACCCACATGTATGGAATATCTACTCAAAGATAGATAGATACAGTAAACATTTAAGTCCTCTTAAACATTTAAGGTTTATAAATGAGTGTTCTTTACTTCCAAAATCTTTGAAAATACTGAATTAGTAAAAATATTGCAAAGCGACATGTGTTAATAAATTCTAGACCACGTCCTTGCCTATGTTCAGTTTCACATGACAATATGTAGAAAATTCGATTTGCTTAGCTTTAAGCTTGCAAGGTTTCTTTTAGGTGATGTTAAAAACTATAAACAATGTGGCAACTGACCATCTACAAGAATGAGGGTGATAAAAAGGGAATTATATAATGCTTAAACTTGGGAAAGGAGGAAAAATACATCATAGCATAGAGTTACTTTAAAGCTCTAATGTTGGCCAAGGGAGATTAAATTGCCTTTGGGGTGTACAGATGCAGAAGAATCCATTGGTGTGCTTTTCAAAGCAAAGACAGATGATATTAGGAAATAAAGCATGAGGACTTCTGATTTAATCTGTCCACATTAATGTTTTGATCTATGACTAATTGGAATTGCAAGTGGGGTTTGGAATATTCTTACAGCCAGTCTGAGGCTAGCAGACATGTAAAGTCTCCTAAAAATGCATTGAGAAAAGATTGCTCGACCACAAAAGAAAGAACATGTGAAGAGCTATTCTAATTTAAACCTCTTAGTGTGTCTAATTTAAAATTAATATGTAATAAGCACAAAAGTGAGAAAAAATTCAATGCTTGTTCTCAAGAGAGAGCATAAAATAAAATATACTCCAAAAACAAAACATCACTCCCTTTTTAAGTCTTTAAATAAAAGGAAAAAAGCTACCACCCAACAGATTCACTAAATCCAAAGATGATTTCTCTGCCTAAACTCCTGCTGTGATTCTCAGAGCCCCCAGGATGGTCTGAGCTCCTGTGCAAGGCATATGAGGCCAGCTGGGTTTGGTTCTTGCCTTAATGCTCCTCACTCTTCGAGCCTTGTGTTCAGTCGTATTACAACATAAGCACTTCCATTCAACGGTGCCGACCCATTTGTAGCTTCTGGAGAACAGCCTACTCTCTTATGCCCTGATGCTTCTACACATGCCCTTCTCCTCCAGAAATGCTTTTCCCCCTTTTACCACTCCCTCTATCTTAGCCAGGACGTCTCTCAAAGCCTTAGTTTACATGTTGATGTCAAGAACTGTGACATTAGAAACACTGTGATTCACTGTTTGACATGAGTAAAAAGAAAGTTCTTTGAGAGTTTGGTGGCAGAAGAGATTAATTCCTAACCAGCTAAGATCTGGGAGAGATTCTATGGGGAGATTGGTCTTATATTAGATCGCATAAGACTGAGAAACTTTTACCATTTTTAATCTTACTTAGAAAAAGAAGATGTTTATTCTGTCCATTTCATTTCCTCTTTGGTCATTTTACTCCCACCTTGGGACCTTGAGACTTAGCTTGGAGATACTAATAGGATAGAAAAATCACCAATATGTCAATGATTGAAACACAGGTTTCCTCTGTTTAAAGAGGTTGTTCTCTTTGAGCAGGTCAGATAGGACTCACATATTAATGAGGGAAGAATAGGATACTGTCCACCAGTCAGATCAGTAGGTAGACAGCAGTTACCCAAACCCACCAGTTGGAACTCCAACCACTCCCTTTGAACACCCACTTTACTTTACTCTTCTTCTTTTGACACTAAGAACACTGCTGAAATCTCAAGCCCTCCCTAACTAATGAAAAATGTACTGACAGCTTTCTGGACCTGTAGTAATTAAAGTCATGTTCTTGGAGGCCTATAGACTTTGGGTAAATTACTTAACTTGCACCCGAGCTATCTCTACTTTGGGATTCAAGGTTACTTACATAGGGGAACCTTCTAGGAAGTATGTAAAAGACATTGTGCCGAGGGGCCCCTGAGCAGCTCGCTTGGTTAAGCATCCAACTCTCGATTTCAGCTCAGGTCATGATCTCACAGTCGTGAGTCTGAGCCTCTTGTTGGGTTCCTTGCTGACAGCATGGAGCCTACTTGGGATTCTCTCTCTCTCTCTTTCTCTCTCTGCCTTTCTCTCTGAAAATAAATAAATAAACTTAAAAAAAAAAAGAAAGAAAGAAAAGAAATTGTGCTTAACCGGAGAAGTTTGGGTCAAGAGCAGGACATTGACTGTGGTGGTGGCACTGGTGATGGTGGTACCAATAGGGCTGGATATTTTTCAGTCTCAGGTAAAAAATGCCTGGGATTAGTGTCTAGGGCACAACTGACTGATCATTGTCATTGGAGCATCTTGACACACCACTGTGGCAACTCAGGGCAGAAGAAGGGGTAAACAGCAGATACCATATTGTGGTCAAAAACACTAGTTCTTACAATGGAGATGAGTCATCCCAGGACTCATCCCATGGAACTGGATGAGTTCCATCCCAGGCTGGAACTTCCAGAATGATTTGGGGAGGAAATCTGTTGGAGATTAAAGTTCCTAAGTGTGACTGGGAGCAACACCCTGTAAATGATATATTGTGGCTATTTTTAATCAGGCTGGCATACAGTGGAAAAATGAAATATTGTACCCAAAACAGGTAGATACTTGAATAATTGTCATGAATAATTGAAATAATTGAATAATTGAGGAAAAAAATCAGAAACACATACTAGATTAAACATATGTTTATCTCAAGTGGCAGAAAAGTAATTTAAAAAGCATAAACCTACAATTAGACAAAGAGAACTGAAGAGAAAATGGTAATAGATGGGATGCGTTAACAAATTCATGACATGACTTAGCAGAGAAATGGCATAGGGTTAGTCAAGAAGCAACTCAGTTCCTACATAAAGCCCTCAAAAAGAGCACTTTTGAAGGTCCAACTATTGTTAAAAATAGGGAGATTCACTGAAAGTCTTAATAAGCTAAACATGTCCCTTAGCTCACAAAGTCAGACAACTGTTTCCTTACCACCCAAACTTCCAGTACAAACAATGACTCTGGTGGAAGACTGGAAAGTTACAGTCTGAAGAGAGTGAGCACTGAGAGACTCTGGACTAAGAGGTACAAATGGTTGCCTCTAGAAAGTGGGAATCAGGGATGGAAGGGGCCTGGAGACTTTGGGGTTTTTTTGTATTTTTTTTATTATAAGGCTTGTAGTTGCTTAAATTATATATATATATATATATATATATATATATATATATATCATAGATAATATAATATATTATAATGCATATGTATATAGTGCAAATATACTATCACTTTGACCTAATATGAAACTTACATTTAATTTTAAATTTTTTTATTTTTTTTGAATTATAAATTACAACAAATTTAATTTTAATTCAACGTAAAATAAGAAAATTAGAAGTTTCATAGTCGTAAAACACAATTAAAACCACACAGTATTGTATCAATGAATTAAATTGTTATCTTGTCACCAATACATTATTCCACTGGCTGCCCTGGGAATTTTTCTCTTTAATGATGACCCCTCCTTGACACTGAACTACCAGGGTCATAGTATGTAAGACCATCGTGTAAAGCCACACAGCTTGTGCACGCCCCAACTCCAAGACAGCTGGAATTGACAATGTGACAACTAATGGTAAGTCTCCATGATAGAGCTCTCTTTCTTACTGTTGAATTTGTGGGAAGATTTGTAAACTCCCTCCCATATAGTTGGTACATCTCCCTTGTCTTTGTTGCTTGTTTAGCTTAGTCATCAATTGCACTTGTTGAATTCCCACATGTGGCTCAGTTCCTTTAACAAGATTTATTGTAAAAATACAACCATGGCTTTTCCCTTTTGAGGTTTCCCCATTTTCTTCTCTTCTTTCTTCTCTCAGTTAATAATTATATCTTTGAGGTAGCTTATACAGACATTTTGAATCTCTAATTATATATGTAGTCATACTTGGTCTAAAAGACTGCAAATGTTATACTTACCTTTACATTTTCTTAAGCTTTGTAACTCATTCACCAATAACAACAAATGGTTATGCCTTTGGTTGTTTTTAAAAGTTCATTGGTGACTTACTGGCTCTTGAGGCACTGGAAGCATATAAATGAATGTTCCGTAGCAAATGTTTAGGGAAAGTAGGCAATTGACTTTATGACAGATAAACCATGTTATTGGTAGCAAAAATGAAGTCTTCCCTACTTCTCAAGTTGATTTAGCATTTGATCATTGCACTGTTGAGTGTCTGAGTTTTTAAAATCTCTCTCTTCTAACCATTGACACTGCATCCAGTCCGGGATCTCGGTTAAACTGAGTGGGAAAACAGTTTATCTGAAATGGAATAGTGTCTCTGTAGAGTTGGTCTCTCAGTCCCAGAGAGAAATGAAGACAAACATGAAGCTAGAAATTTATCGCCAGTGCATAATTGGAAAGTGCCACTTTGACATGAAGACAATTTTTGTCTTTCATCTCTCTCATGCAAGCAGTAGTCTAATGCAGTGTCTGTAGAGTTGTTTTAGTTTAAAGAAAAGGAATGCTTAAATCAAACTCTTGGGTAGTTGGATTCAATTCAGAGTCTATCGTAGCATTTGTTCTTTTGGAGAATTGTATTTCTGTTTTTACTACTCTGTTTTGAGTTTAAAATGCTTAAAAGCATTGCAAAAATAACAAGAGCTCATCAAGTATTTCGTAGGCACTTCAAAGAATCTCAGAATATGCTTTATAAATATTTCATTCACATTCCCCATATCACTGTGGTAAGAATAGTAAACATTCTTCCATTTAGTGGGAGAAAAAAATTCAATTTAGGGACAAATTTTTCTATGCAGGTTCAGAAATTATTCAATAGCAAAATGAAAATACAATCTATGTATTTGTTTAAACTGCATTCGTGTTTCTATATTGTCCATACTTGGCTAGGAACTGATTCAAAAATTAGTGAGATTTATTGAGTTCTTTTTTATTGTTTCCTATCCATTGTTCATTAATATCTTTTTGATAAATAGATTAGCATTTATAGTACTGTTATTTTTAAAAGTTATTTTTAAAACATTGTGCCAACTGTTTAAAGGAAACACAAAGTAGACACAGTATTCTTTAATCTGCTTGCTGTACTCTCCTCGGAGACCCACAAAACATACTTAGTAAAAATAATCCTCCCAGAAATAAGAAAGGAAGGGACTAATGCCAGAGAATGCAGCATTCATTCAGCTGGTCAGTCACTCAACAAGAGTATTTATTGATTGTCAAGCATGTGCCAGACGCTGTGCTAAAAGCTGGTGATTTAACACACCCTGCCTTCATGGCATTCAAGAAAGGAAGACAGGAAAGTAAATAAAGATGTGACCACAAACTCTTCTCAATGAAAAGAATAGTGGTGGGAGGTAGGGACAGGGGGAGGAGGGCAGGGGTAAGCAGGAAGAAGAGCAGGGAAAGGTGGAAAAAGACCTATTCCGGATTGAGAGACCAAGAGGAACATCTGAAAAAGTGATAGTGATAGGGTGAGGCGTAGATGAGCATTGTGGGTGCAGGTGAATGGACAGGACAGGCCTGAGGGAGAAAGCTCTTGGGAGGTAGAGGGAACTGCACAGTGGCAGCTGTGCCCTAAGTGCAGTGAGCAAGGGGACAGTGAGGCAGGATGAGCATGGAAGGGTAGGCGTTCAGGGCCTGTTGGCCATGCTGAGGCATTTGGGTTTAATCTAAGAGCAAACAGGAGTCCACTGGAGGATTTCAGGCAGTGCCAGGGAATTATCTAGTTCTGTTTGGAAAAGCTAAGTTTGGCCTCCATGTGGAGCATCTGTGGAGGGTGCCAGGAGTCGAAGCAGAGCACTTAGGAATGAGGACTGAGGGGCGCCTGGCTGGCTCAGTCGTTGAGCGTCCGACTCTTGGTTTTGGCTTAGGTCGTGATCTCACAGTTTGTGGGTTCAAACCCCACATCGGGCTCAGCGCTGTTGGTGAGGAATCGGCTTGGGATTCTCTCTCTGCCCCTCCCCCAATCATGTGCTCTCTTGCTCGCTCTCTCTCTCAAAATAAATAAATAAACTTAAAGGAAAAAAAAGGTAATGAAGACTTAGTGGGACCTAGGCACTAGGTGACTAGGAGTTAATGGCTGCTTGCCCTGGACCAACTTTGTGCCAGGCCCTTGACATGCACACTCTCTAGTCTGTACGACTCCAGCAAAGCCTGGGTACAGGAAACCATGGGATGAGATTCCTCCAGATCCTGTACCTTGAATAGTTTTCTGGAAATAGACTGTTTGTTGGGGCGCCTGGGTGGCTCAGTCGGTTAAGCATCTGACTTTGGCTCGGGTCATGATCTCACGGCTTGTGAGTTCAAGCCCAGCGTTGGGCACTGTGCTGACAGCTCAGAGCCTGGAGCCTCTTCAGATTCTGTGGCTTTCTCTCTCTCTCTGCCCCTCCCTGCTCACACTCTGTCTCTCAAAAATAAATAAACATTAAAAAAAATTAAAAAAAAAAAAAAGAAATAGACTGTGTCAATCTAAAAAGCAAAACCTCAGGACACAATGGGAGAATGAGAAGCAGTCTGGTGTGATGGGAATAGAGTTGACAGATGGCCCCCAATTTACGATGATTGGACTTAGCGATTTTTCAACTTTACTACGGTGGGAAAGCAATACACATTTGGTAGAAACCACACTTGGAATGTTAAATCGTGCTCCTTTCTGTGCTGGCAATATGCGCTATGATCCTCCTTTGTGATGCTGGGCGGTGGTGGCAACCCAGTCCGCCCCATGATCACAAGGGTCAACAACCCCATACTCTTACAGCCATTCTTTTTCTCATTTTCAGTACAGTATTCAGTAACTTACCTGAGACAGTCAACATTTTGTTATAAAACAAGGTTTGTGTGAGATGATTTCACTCAACCATAGGCTGATGGAAGTGTCCTGGCGCATTTAAGTCAGGCTAGGCTAAGCGATAACGTTCGGTAGGTTAGAGGTATTAAATGCATTTTGACTTATAGTATTTTCAACTTATGATGAGTTTATCAGGATGTAACTCTATCATAGCTCAAGAAAGGTCTGTATTTGGAAAGGTTTAGAGAGGTGGAGACTTCAACCCACAACCGGTAAAGCCCTTTCAGCACCAGACACCGAGCCAAGGGCTCACACCTACATTGTCTCATTTAACCCTCACCATGGCAGCACGACCGAGGTGTTACAATACAACATTAAGAAGTTAAGGCCACAAAAGCAAAAAAAAAAAAAAAAAAAAAAAAGGGACGGGGTCTAACAGCAAGGTGGTGGCCAAACCATCATTTCAGACCCTGGCCCATTTTCCTTTCCACATACCACAGGCAGATAACAGCACTTAGGCTCCATTTTGCAGATGATGGACAATCTACAAAGGCTTTTTGAACCCGTATGATAGGGGAGGATGATGGATCAGATGCACCTTTTGAAATAATGAGCCAGATTCTTTGCGTGTGCCCCAGGATATCAGACAGAATGTGGGTAGGAGAGAAAGATTTCATCCTGTTGGCATGGAAGGATCCCATAGCCATGCCATGCTGACTGCAAGATATTTCAGCATCTTACTCCACAGGGCAGGAAAAACGATGTGACTTTCTGCTTGGGTGAAATAAAATAGATCTAGTGCTTTTAATGAAAGCTTTTGAAAGATTGTCTTTGAAACATTGCCTTGGAACTATCTATCTATCTATCTATTATAGCCTTTTACTCTACTTTTTCTTGTATATTTTTGTTGTCCAATAATTAAGTAATGAAATTATCTGCTAAAAGGGATTTATGGTGTGAAAGAGGTGTAGGGTGGGAAGGTTTTTCTAAATTTCCTCTTTTGAAGAAAAAAGTCATTAGAAACTTACTTTTTCTGTCATCGCAAAAGGTAAATATAATAGTTTCCTATGTGTAATTCATGTGTGCTAGTTCAATGATTCTCAACCATGGGCGATTTGACCCTAGGAAACATTTATCTGGCTATGTCTGCTGTACATTAGTTTTTTAGGTCTGCCATAACAAAGTACCACTGACTGGGTGGCTTAAACAACAGAAATGCATTTTTCTCACAGTTCTGGAGGCTGGGAAATCCAAGATCAGGGTGTTGGAAGCGTTGTTTTCTTCTAAGGCCTCTCTCCTGGGCTCGTAGTTGGCTGTCTTCTCCCTCTGTCTTCACATGGTCTTCTTCCCTCTGTCCCTATGTCCAAATTTCCTCTTCTCATAAGGACACTAGTCATATCAGAATAAGATCCACCCTAATGACCTCATTTTAATGCTTCTGTAAAGACTGTATCTTTGGGGCACCTGGGTGGCTCAGTTGGTTAAGCCTCTGACTTCAGCTCAGGTCATGATCTCATGGTTTGTGGGTTCAAGTCCCACATCAGGTTCTATGCTGACAGCTCAGAGTCTGAGCCTGCTTCAGATTCTGTGTCTCCCTCTCTCTCTTCTCCTCCCCTGCTTGAGCTCTCTCTGTCTCTCAAAAATTCATAAATATTTAAAAAAAAATTTTTAACTGTATCTTCAAGTCAATCACATTCTGAGTTACCTAACATTAGAGCAGTATACAAATGGAGATGTGGAAGGGCAGAGTATAATCAAGTCATAACAGTCTATACAAGTTCTTGGTTGTTACAACTCGGGTTTGATGGGAGTGGAGGTGTTCCTGGCATCTCGGGGGTACGGCAGAGATGCTGCTCAACACCTTACAATGCATGGGAAAGCCCCCCCACAGCAAAAAGAATCATCAAGCCCCAAATGTCAATAGTGTCAAGATAGAGACACCCTGTTCTAGTTCCAAAGTCAGTTGTTTGATTTTTTTCTAAGTGTAAAGAAAAATAGAATATATTACTCATGTGAACATGACTATTGTGAATTACAGCACAATCTTAACTAGGATTTATCCATGTTCAAATATCTTACACAGAAACCAATTTGTGGCATGAATAAGCTTTGTAAACTGTTTAGACAAATAAATGGAGTCATCGTTAAAAGAAAAAAAAAGGAAGCACAGGGGCACCTGGGTGGCCCAGTTGGTTAGACATCCGACTTCGGCTCAGGTCATGGTCTCATGGCTTGTGAGTTCCAACCCCACATCGGGCTCTGTGCTGACAGAATCTGCATGGATTCTGTGTCTCCCTTTCTCTCTGCTCCTGCCCCGCTCAACTCTCTCTCTTTCTCTCTCTCAAAAATAAATAAACATTTTAAAAATACATTTAAATAAGAAAAAAGGAAGCACAATATAAAATATTAGCTCCTTTATCCTTCAGGGGAAAAAAAAATTAAGATAACTCCTGATGGACTGGGAAGGGAGAAAGAATGAAGGCAGAGAGGACCATTAATACCCCATTGCAATTGCTTGACCTCTCTTCCCAGATAAGTGAAAGGCCTGGGGTTTTGACTGGTATTCGGAAATCTGGGGCTGGGAGAGAAATGGACCAGGGGTTGCATACCATGGAGCCAAGAAGGACCTGAAAGATGATATCCAAAGGCTAAGTTGAAGCAGAGTCGATGGTCCAGAGAGGTGTTCTGAATAGTCACTCCAAGGAGCTGGCCAAGAGGTAAAAGCAACCAGAGATGCCACATAAAGGTGTGAACAGTGGAGAGGAAACTTTCCCTGAGGCACTTTCTTACATATGCGGTACTTCTGAAGAGTCAAAAAGGTCAAGCAAGTATTAGGACCTGAACCTAAGCTATGGCAGGAATTAGATCACAGATTCCAGTATACAGTGTAGCAGCAAAAGGCTGATCCCACAAGCTTTAGAGTCACATGGGCCAGGTTCAGACCCTGGCTCTGCCACTTACAAGCTATTCTGTGTGACTGTTTCTTCATATATAAAATGAGTTGTTATCTGAAGATTCACTAAAGTGTGTGTGTGTGTGTGTGTGTGTGTGTGTGTGTATGTGTGAGAGAGAGAGACAGAGACAGAGAGAGAGAGACAGAGAGAGAGAGACAGAGAGAGAGAGATGTTACTTATCACTTTTTGGCACAGATAAGTTTTATAACAAATAGGGCTAATGACCATTTAGAAAGTGGGGGATGAATGATAGATAGGGTGATGTAAAATCAATCAATCAATAAACAAACAAACCTGAGGTTTCTAGAATGGTTGCTTGAAAGAACCACGATGCACTATTCAATATGAGGAAACCCAAAAGGGAAAGCTGGTTTGGGGAAAAGAGAAAACTATGAATTCAGTTTGAAATGTGTTGCGTTTTAGGTGACTGGTTGATTAACCACATGGAGAAGTTCAGAAATAAAGCTTTTAGAAACAAAGATCTGTAATACAGCTGCAAGCTCAAGGCTAGAAATTGTTCCCAGAGAATAGAAAAAAGCAGAAGAGATAGAATCTTAGGGTATTCCTAGATGTGAAAGTAACTTTTCTGGTGATTTTTGGTGATTGTACAGTCCTTTAGAATATATGAGACGCTACACTATTTTGGAGGGAAAAAAAATTGGTTCCAAGTTGGTTGAAAGCTTTTGAAATGCTGTATCTAGAGCTACTGCATTCAATGATCAAAGACCTGTGTGATAACAATGATGATGATGATGACGACGACATTTGACTTCTTAAAACTGGTTTCCCACATCATTGCCCACCTCGTTGCATTTGCTTCCCACTGGTAATTTGCTGCAGTAGATTTCAAAACAAAACAAAACCCACCAAGCGTGCCCAAATAAGGAACACTTCCCTTCTGACTGAGACCTTTGCCTCTGAGACAGGTACATAAACATTCATGACTGATGTTGTGGGCTTCTAATTCTGACAGTTGTAAAAGGGTTTTTGGCTTGCTGTCATAATTTTTTTTTCTTCGTCTATTTGTTTTGGTTTTGTTTTGTTGTCTGCGTGCTTATTTCTCTGTTTGGTGTGTGTTCAGAGTACATGTGGTTTTTAGATAAGTGACCCGCCCACAGATAACTACATCGATCTCTTCTCTTGTTATGCACATAATATAAATAATGTGCTTGACTACCCAGTCACATTAGCTATTTCTATTAGATTAGGACGACAATGTAAAATTTTTCAAATGAGCTTTATTTTGAGCCTCTGTCTTTTCAAAGCATCCGGTAAAAAATTAATAAAGCAAAAGGACTCATCGTACATAAACCAGGTATCTCTAAACATTTTTAAAATTATACTGTGATTTTTAAAAGATTTTTCACGGTAACCAAATATCATCAAGCTAACATTTCTCTACTCCTGATACATCTGTACAGGTAAGAGTTTTAATTTGTAAATACACTAAGAGATTCTATGTTGTAATAATGATAGCAAACTCTGCAGGGCAAGTTGTACTTGCCAGGTACTACTTAAGTACTTTATTTTTTTTTTTATTTTTTTTATTTTATTTTTTTTAACATTTATTTATTTTTGAGACAGAGAGAGAGCATGAACAGGGGAGGGTCAGAGAAATAGGGAGATACAGAATCTGAAACAGGCTCCAGGCTCTGAGCTGTCAGCACAGAGCCCGACGCGGGGCTCGAACCCACGGACCGCGAGATCATGACCTGAGCCGAAGTCGGCCGCTTAACCGACTGAGCCACCCAGGCGCCCCACTACTTAAGTACTTTATATATATTAGTTCAATTATTTCTCACAACAATTCTATAAAGCAGATACTACTATTATCTCCATTTCACAGATTAGGTAACTGACACACAGAGATGTTAAATAACTTGTTCAAGGTTATTGAGCTTAGAAATAACAAAGCCAGGATTTGAACTAAGGCACGATAGCTCCAGAATACAGGCTCCTCATTATTACATTACCAACTATTTCAAAGAATATCTCTGAAACCTCAGGAAAAATAATAATATTAGAAGAGAAATGAAGAGATTATTAGCTCTTTCTTTACATATAAATGAATTGCTTCACTTACAACCTGTAAGCTTTACTTTTAACTCAAAGGTCATCAAGTAAAATAAAATATTTTTCCAGCACGTTGCAAAACAGTGTATCCTGATGGCAAAAATTCCATGAAAAGATATTCAGTTCTTCTAGACTTGAGGGAAATGCAAATTAAGGCCACAATGAAATACCATTGTACATTTAGTGGAACTAAAATTTAATAGAGAAATAATACCAGTTTTGGTGAAGACAAACAGAGGAAAAACAGGTGTGAAACAATTAGAATTCTCACACCTTGCTGGTGGAAGTGTGACTCAACATAATCGCTTTTGAAAACTGCTTGGCAGGATCTGTTAAAGCTGAACGAATATATGCATACACCAAGACCCGGCAATTCCACTCCTAGACATATACTCGGCAGAAATGCCCACATATATATGCTCAACAAAAGACATATTTAAGAATGTTTATAGCAACGTTACTTATCATAGACACAAACTGACCCAAATGTCCATCAGCAGGTCACTGGATAAATACATTGTGGTGTAATAATAAAACGAGATACTATATTGGATTGAGGGGAATAAACTATTGCTACATGCAACACATGAATAAATCTCATAAACATAACGAGTGAAAGAAGCTAGAAAAACACACACACACAAAACTCTGCTCTGTATTACTAAGTGAAAGAAGCCAGTCTGAAAAGGTTACATACTGTATGGTTTCAACTGCATAACATTCTGGAAGATGCAAAATACTCTGGATGATGCTACAACTAACAGTGGACGCGTGTCATTATACATTAGTCCAAACTCATGGAATGAACAACACCAAGAGTAAACTCTAATGTAAACTGCGGGGTTTGGGTGATCATGAAGCATCAGTAGGTTCATCAGTTGTACCAAACCGTACCACTCTGGTGGAGGACGTTGATAATGGGAGAGAACATGCATGTGTGGGGGCAAGAGGTGTATGGGAAATCTCTACGGCTTCCTTTTACTTGTGCTGTGAACCTAAAATTGCTCTAAAAAAAAAAAAAGAAACTATGCACTCTAGGATTCCATTTATAGAAAGATCAAAACCGAGCAAAACTAATATAAAGTGTTGGAAATCAGCAGACTGGTTCCCTTTGTGGAGAAGTGGGGGGAAGGGAACATGAGGGAGCTTCTGAGGCAATGGCAGCATTCTATTTTGGGACTAGTGCTGATTTGTGAAGGTATGTTCACACCGGAAATTCACTGGGCTGGACAGTTAAGATTTGTTCATTCTCCCATATATGTTACACTTCAATCAAAAATGTTTTTCAAAGATACGTTGTTTTGGAGTTAATAACATGAGAAAGTACCTGGAAATAACATTATTCATACTATCATAAAATGCTACTCAAGCCTGCACCTTTCCTTTTGAAGTTCACAGGAGGTCTTATCTCTAGAAGCATATTTGAAAAGTGATCAATTAAAAAGTGCTGGAATGGCTCCAGCCTGGATCCATTGTTAACAAAGGTATCTGGCAGAGGGCTAAATGCTACTGGATCTCCCAAGACAAATTGAAAATGCTTGTACTTAGAAGAAATAGGAATTGCACTGTGCTGCTAAAGAAGAAAATATTTGTCTTCAACAGCGGCAGAGATTAAAGAACCATTCTGGGGAGTTGTTTTCTTAATTTGTTTAATAGTCACACTATAAGGAATGGCCTCTTTGTTCACCGATTCATGTACCAAGGCTCAAATACAAACAGCATAGCTGGATTTTGAGATGGCGGACTAAGTACCCAATGTAACCATTCCTCCCATAACAAAGCCATGGAAATGACAGGAAAGATATTTTAGCAGGAGAAAGAGAAGGAAAGGAAAAGTAGAAAGGAGAGGAGGAAGAAAAAGGAGTAGGAGGGGAAGGGGAGGCAACAGCAGCAGTGGAAAGGTACTTGAGTGCGGTGGTAGAAAGGGAACTTTCAATGGACGAGAGTTTTTGAAGAATCTCTAGGACAGAAGGCAAGTAAGGCTGACTGAAGAGAGAAAACCTAACACTAGTTCTGAGCAAAACTTATTGTGGAAGGTTCTGAGCAAAACTTATTGTGGAAGGTGGGCACACACAAAGTGGGTTTTGTTCCCGAAAGGGTTTCAAACTGTTGTGCACCTCACACTTAAAAGCAACGTAGCCATTTGATGAGAAACACGATTTAAAAAAAAAACAAAACGGATCGGGTAAGATCATCTGCTCACTTACAGGAAGGCTGCAGTAGAAGAGATTTCAATTCAGCATTCACTGTGTATCTTCTATATGGCAAGGCTCTGCTAGACGCTGGAAGTACCATAATGAAAAGAAGAAAAAAAAAAGAAAACAGCTACTGACCATGAAAAGTCACAGCCTCCTGTGGGAAATAGACATGTAAACATATAAAACATGTGAACATATCACTTCAATACAATGCAATACAATATGCCAGAGTGGTAAAGAGTTGGTGTGCTGCCCAACGGAGCTTGTATGCAATGCTAACACATGTGGTTTTCATTTGGAAAATGATAGTAATTGAAAGGTTTTAGGTAGGGTGGTGATTTGGCCAGTTCTGCATTTTTGGATGGATCTCTCTAACCATGAGAGGGTGGGCCTGAAGGGATAAGACTGAGAGCAGGCAGCCACGGAGTTCGGAGGTGATTTCAGATGACTGGGCCAGAGATGGTGAGCACCTACAGCAGGAAAGAGTAAAGACCGAGGAGAAGAGATAGGTAGAAAAGATGATAAAACAGAAGAAGGCTTGAATAGTATCTAAGAGTTGGGCTCTTTTGACAGGAAGATGGTGATGACACTAGCTAGAAACCGGCACTACAGAAAAAGAAACGAGTTTGGAGTAAAAATAATTATTTCTATTGGGGACATGATGCATTCCTGCAAGATGGCTAAATGGACATATGCAGAAGGAAATTAGATAGACGATTCGGAAATCTAGGAGACAGAGATTAAGACTAGGAATATGTATGTGGGGAGTTATGGGCATCTAAGAGATACTTAAATCCATGAAAGTAACAGTCTCCAAGAAGAAAGGGCAGAGACTGAAGAGCACTAGGCCAGGGAAGAACTCCAGAGAACACTGACATTTAAGGGATAAATAGAATAAAATCCCACAAAGGAGCTTATAAAGTAGAAAGTATGGAAAGAATCCTGAGAGAATGATGGCTTGGAAACCAATGGAGTATAGAGTTTCCAGAAAGAGCAAATCTAATGCAGGAGAGAGACCCAGTAAGTCCTGTGTTCATTAAAGTTGACAATATGGAGGTCACTATTTCTTTGGCAAGAGCAATTTCATCAGAGTGTAGGGATGGAAGTCTCTGTGTTGTGGGTTGGAAAGGGAATGGGAAGTGGAGACTGTAATTCTAGGCTGTAAACAACCCTAAAGGGAATGAGAAAGATTGGGCAGCAGGTAAAGGAAGACATGATATTGAAAGACCCTGTTTCCCATCTGCTTTCGTAGTGGAAACGACTTGACTATGTTTATATATTGAAAGTAAGAGGAATCAGTGAAAAATAAAGGAAGAAGAAGGAATTATTCATGGAGTAAAGTGCTATAGCATCCTAGAGGGGATGAGACCCATAAGCAAGGCGAAACGAGGAGAAAAGTATGGGCATAGTAAGCAGGGGACAAAAAAGAACAAGAATTTGGTTCATTTCATGTTTGGTGGTCTAAAGAATCGCAGTTGTTTCCATGAAGTAAGAGGAAAGGTGTCCCATGATAGGAGTCACTGTTGATGAAGAGGTTTGAGGCAAGTGGTAAGGATTGGCCACAGTCCCCGTGGGAGTAAATTGAGCAATCACAAATAACAGGATTGTGCAGCAGTGTTGAGAACCCACAAAGACCATGAATTTATAGTCACTAATCTGCACATTTGTGAGTTACTCTTTTCTAGTAGCACTCAGTACCCTGAGATAGTAACAGAAAAAAATGAATTGTGGTGTTTTCCCTGAGCTGGGATTTTTCCAGGAGAAAGAAACAAAAGACAACCGACCAGGGAGTTGAGGGTGTTGGTGAGGTGGTGATCCAATGTGTGACCAATGTGTGATCTAAGCTGGAAAGATAAAACACTGTGTCAGAAACACAAGGGTATGTTAAGCTAGATCTTAAATGGGGGCAAGGGGGGTGGGGAAGCACAGGAGCAGGAATTTGGAAATCGAGAGGCTAATGTGTTCTAGGGAAAGAGAATCACATGTGTAAAGACAGATGCAAAGGGGAACAGCAAGACTTTCAGTGTAGGTGGGCCACACATGCATAGAGGAAAGTGACATAGAATCAAGATGGAAACATACATTAAGCCAGATTGTGAAGAGCCAAAATAGTTTAGGCATTCATTCCTTTAAGAAACCTGGAGCCAGCAGAAGTTCTCAGATTGAAGAGCCCCCGATGACCACAGCTATGCAGGTTGTGCCCCGCACAGGGACTCCTCCCGTGGGGCTGAACTTAAGGCCAAGCTCTGCTTGCAAGCCATTCACCTTGTTCTGTTGCTTCAGTGCCAAGAAGAGGCTCTTTCCTGTAACCCTGCTCTAGATTTCCAGACACGGGCATTAACACAGCATTGACAAGAGCAGGGTCAGAGACAGGGCAAAATGGTTGAACATATTTGACCATCTTGTCACAATGACTCCTCCACGTCTTATGAAATCTTTGTCCATAGTGACCACTTTTTCAAAATTAATTCCAACATCTTGGCAAAAGATGAAAAAATTAAAGAAATCCATTACATTGTTTCACAAATGTTAGGAAACTGAATCATAGACAAAACGTGGTGCAAAATGCAGCCTCTTTTTAAAATAATCGTTTAAAAAGTAAATAACATACAGGTTTAGAAATTGTTTTAAGACCTCCTCATTTGCTGCTAATGTTATATGTGTTCCAGGTGTCAGAAAGACCAAATACGAAAAAAAAAAAAGTTTAGAAATAATTTAAGTAAGAAAGGGAGTATTTTTGTACAGAGGTTTAATGTTGTTCTCATTCTGTCATTTTTAACTAAAAATTGACATGAAGGCAAGAAGGGCATTGTTGATTAAAGAGTGGTCCTAACCTTCCCAGGACATGACTGTCTTTTTAGTGATCCACAGCAGATAAGAATTTGAGAGTAAAGGTTTACAAACTTTTATAGTAATTGAATAATCTATGTTGAATCCCATAACAAAATATTGACGCTCCTATTTTGTGCATTTTAGGGTTTTTTTGTTTCCCCTTTCTAGTAATTAATTTTATTATGTCTTTTTAAAAATTATAGACCCACAGCAAATTCAAAATTTTCTAGATGGGTGATGGGTATTAAAGAGGGCACTTGTGATGAGCACTGGGGTATTCTATGTACATGATGAATCACTGAATTCTACTCCAGAAACCAATATTGCACTGTATGTTAACTAAAATTTAAATCTAAAAAAAAAAATTGGTCTTTCACCATGGATAGTTTGGGAAGCACTGAGCTAGAGGACCACTATTCCATTTGACCATCACTGCAAAGATGATTACAGAATGAAAAAAGTAAATGCAGACAAGTTCCTTTTTACCTTACCCACTTTGAATTTATATTTTAAAGGCCTATTTGATTTTACCTTAGACTGTTGATATTAAAGGCTGTTTTCTGCTATAGGCTTATATGCATTGCTTAGAAACTCTTTAAAAGAAAATAACCTTATTAGAAAACAGGTGGTAAAGGACTGGTTTAGCAGTATTTGCTCATTTTCTAAGTGGAACTCCCACACTGGGTAACACCAAGAAGTTATTCTTCATTCCTTTTGGGAAAAGGAGATACTCTTCTTTTTAAGAAGTAAATTAAGTCACCCTCTTTTGATTGGAAGCAGCTAGCATAGGGCCTCACACTATTAATGTAGTTTAGTTTCCTAGTTTAAATACAAGGAAGTCTGCCACAGGGAGATCAGTTCTCCCAAGATCATGCAGCTAGTGAATGGGGAGGTCCAGATTCAAACCCAAGACCCTATACCCTGACAGTGCTTGCACTCTTTCTGCTGTTCTGCCATAAAAAGAGTTCTGGTGGGGGACCCTGAGAGTGAAAGCTTATACAAGCTTCACTTCCAGGAGCCTGAAATTGGATAATAAATATTAAAATAATGTGGAGTGTTTTTGAATCTCCTAAATATGTAAATTTCCTTGTTCTATTTAGAGCTTTCTGCATATGGTAAGATAGATGTTTATCCCAAACTGATTTGCACATCACACAGAAAAACATAAGCGCAGAGGGAATTTACCCATACCAGTTGTCTTGATGTTGAAACTGGTTTAATCCGGGCTGCTAATAAACATGCTCCTAAAACAAACCACCTTGATTCTTTTAGGAAATAAGTGAGATATCAATTAGAAATGAGTGAATACCTGAGAAATATCAAGTCATCGCAGAAATTATATGGTCCCTGTGAGGAATTCAGAAACCTCATTGATTAGTTTAACACATGTCTGTTCAGTGAACTAAACAACTTTGCTGCTTCAGAGAAGTATCTGCACCACAAATTTAAACTGCTAATCAATCATTTGGCACTATTATCTAGATGATGCCAGAAAAAAATCCAGATGCTTAATATATGGAAATACAAATTTTTTAGTGAATATTTTTGGCATTGTTTAGGTTTTTTAAATTTTTTTAAACAACTTTTTTTTTTAATGTTTATTTATTTTTGAGAGAGAGACAGACAGAGCACGAGCAGGGGAGGAGCAGAGAGGGAGACACAGAATCCGAAATAGTCTCCAGGCTCTGAGCTGTCAGCACAGAACCCACAGCAGAGCTCGAACTCACAAACCGTGAGACCGTGACCTGTGCCAAAGCCAGACGCTCAACAGACTGAGCCACCCTGCCACCCCTTACATTTTTTTTAATGTTTATTTATTTTTGAGACAGAGCATGAGTGGGGGAGGAGCAGAGAGAGGGAAGCACAGAATCCAAAGCAGGCTCCAGGCTCTGAGCTGTCAGCACAGAGCCCAACAGGGGGCTCCAACTCAGGAACCGTGAGATAATGACCTGAGCCAAAGTTGGACACTTAACCAATTGAGCCATTCAGGCGCCCCGGAATTGTTTACTTTTAGCTCGAGAAAATAGCATTTTACTCAGCTATATAATTGTTCAGTATCAGACACTAAAAGTTATCATTGTTTTTTGCCATACTCTAAAACATGTAACTGAATATTTTATCTACCTGTACATACTAGTGACTTTGTAAAGAGTAAATGATCAGTCCCTCAATTCTTACCATCAATGATTAAAAGTTAATATTTGATAAAGGAACCAAGCAATCCATACTGACATCAACTGGTTAGGCGCTATGGGTGTGGCCACTTAAATAAGAAGGATATTTTTAAAAGCTCATGGGTGAAATGGGTAAAGGTGGTCAGAAGATACAAATTCCAGGGGTGCCTGGGTGGCTCAGTCGGTTAAGCGCCCGACTTCGGCTCAGGTCAGGATCTCACGGTCAGTGAGTTCGAGCCCCGCGTGGGGCTCTGTGCTGACAGCTCAGAGCGTAGAGCCTGTTTTCTATTCTATGTGTGTGTGTCTCTCTCTGCCCCTGCCTTGCTCACGCTCTGTCTCTCTCCCAAAAATAAATAAACGTAAAAAAAAGAAAAGATACAAACTCCCAATTCTAAAATAAGTAAGTGCTGGGGATGTAATAATGTACAGCAGGGCAAATATAGTTAACAACACCATATTTTTTATTTGAAAGTTGCTAAGAGAGTAAATCTTACAAGTTCTCATCATAAGAAAAAAAATGTTCTCGCTATGTGCGGTGATGGATGTTAACTAAATTTATTGTGGTTCTCATTTTGCAACATATACGTATATCAAATCGTTATGTTGCACACCTAAAATTAATACAATGTCATATGCCAATTAAATCAATTTTTAAAATAACAAATAAAAAGAAGCTCATTGTCTCATCTAGAGGTAAATTTTAAGTACATACACCTGATCTGAGATTATGATGAATTCTGAATATAATCTGAATCTTCAGGTTTGACCAATGGGTCATTTTTAAAGTCAACCTGTAGCTGACTGGTATATAAAGTCTTAGTTGGTCTCGATGACAATCTGTCCAGCACTCGGTCTTTTGTCCTCTCAGATACAGACGGTGTATATCAGTGGTGCTGTAGGGTTATGTGGGAGACAGTAAAGAAATAGAAACGTAAAAACAGAATGAAATCTAATTACACGGAGTTTCCCTTAAAACAAAAATCGATTGAGTTCTGCCCAAAGTGGCTTGTTGTTTCCTGTGCCAGGAACTACCGTGCAAGCCCAGCAGGAAGTGTGCTCCAGAGAAGGATCACATTACACCCTTGTTTTATGGTTCATTTCACTTATTTAATGCAATCCGAGAACCTGCAAAGGGAACATGTTAGAAGGAGGGAATAGGCTTTTTGTCTTGTTTTGTTTTTTTAAGTTTCTTTGAATCAAAACATTTGTTTTTACAAGGTGCTTATAGCCCCACAGAAGCAGGACTTCCAGAGTTGCATGGTGAAGACATTTCTCTTTGTCACCAAATTCAAAGCAAGTCATGAGGTTGGGTTATGTCTAGGGTTGAGTTATGTCTGTTTCCTTTGCTGTCCTACTCACATAATTTTAAACATGAAGTTTTACAACCAGGCCCACAAATGGGTTTTGAATTCACATAAGCTCTTCCTAGGATCTCTAATTTGATAGAGAGACCAAGGTGGTCTGGGGCGGGGGCGGTGGTGGGGCAGGAATATATTTCAGATGCAAAATAGCGATTTCTTGTTGATCAAAAGAATGAGTTTGGCCATATTGCTTGAAAACGTATGAACTGAGCAGCCGGATTTGCTTGTAGTGGCATTCCTTGTGTGGACACCGCTCCTCACATGCTGTCTGTTTTCCTCTCCAGAGACCTCAGTATGAACAACATCAGTCAACTGCCCCCGAGTCCCCTGCACAGTCTCCGCTTCCTAGAGGAGTTGTAAGTATTGCCGTAGTAGTGATGCGTCCAGTCAACACTGCGCACATTCTTGTGTTTGCCTCTCATACTTACTGTGGGAACCAGATAAAACAAGGCAAAAAAGCTGTCAGCACCAACAATTTTGGCACATGAGGAAACACTTACTTGGGAGGGGAGAAAAAAAAATTGCCTGCGATTCTGGAAATCAACTTATAAAAGAGTTTACCATGACGCTACAACTTTCTAAGGTGAGACTGAGCCAAACAAATTAAAATTTTAAAACAAAGGCTGTTTAAAAGAGCTGGATGTCTCTTTGGAAATAGTTAAGCAGCAGGATATTAAAAGTTTGAATACTCGTTCATGTTTATTAAAATAGCAAGTAAAGCTATAATCAAAACCAAAAACTGCCGCTTGGTTTGGGTTGTGACCGGGAGAATTGGGTCCACATTCCATAGCACCAAAACTTCTTGTCCTAATCACTTTTAATTACTATTTTCCTACTTCTTCATTTAGCTTCCCTCAAGGCTTGAACAGAAAAACATGAAATCCACAGAGGACGTCAAACTGGGCTCTCCGAAAGTCACTGTAAAAAAAATAAAAAATAAAAAAGGAGGAAGCTAAAATTAGCTAATGATACACAGAGGAATCTTGATTAGGTCTAGTAATCATTTTCCAGAAGACGAAAAAGAACCGTATAATCCAAAAATCTGCATTTAAAAATTCATTTGGTCTTCTTACCCTATTGAGTGATGGAGACTGAGGGAGTGAGGTGCCATCTCAGTCTTCATGAAGAAAGTTTGGCACCATCATTAGAGTAAGTCCTCTGACTGTTGATTAAAGGAATTGTTTAGGCAATGACCTCTTTTGAAAAACTTCCTTTATAAATCCTAAAGTCAGGGTCCAATCTGGAGAGTAATTTAAATGGTTGATGCACTGCATGATCCGCCGCAGGAAGTGGAAAGAATATTCCATCGTAACCAAATTACACTATGTCGATTTTTTCCTTTTTCAGGAGGATAATATTCTCACACTTCCCTAAGGCTTTTCTCTTTATTTTTGATGGCCTTATATTTTTGCAAATGCTATTGTTTTACTACCAAAAGTTGAATATATGTCCAGATTGTTTTCCAGAGTTACAGTGGGGAAGCTCAGAAGATGGGATTGTACAGCAAGTTTTTATCATTCAAAGAATGGGTTTTCAATCGGGGTTTTCCAGCTCCTCTTTTCCCGTCTTCTTTTTTCTCTCTGACCATTTCCATTGCTAAAAATTAACCTTGATCAGGGCTGAGACCTTGTCTAGCTTAGTCATGGCTTGTATGTAATAAATAATCAACACATTTTTGGGGTGTTCAGTTGGTTGAGCGTCCGACTCTTGATTTGGGCTCAGCTTATGATCTCACAGTGGGATTGAGCCCCGAGTTGGGCTTTGTGCTGAGCTCAGACCCTGCTTGAGATTCTCTCTCCCTTGCTCTCTGCCCCTCCCCCACTCATGTTCACACACACTCTCTCTCTCTCAAAATAAATATTTAAAAAAATAATCAATACATTTTTGATGGATGAGTAAATGAATTAATGAACAATGAGAAAGCAAAACATGTAAAAGGAGCTTCTCATACAAGTTAGCTGCCTTAGGAAAAAGATAACAGATGTGGTAGACATTAGCTAATATTTCTAAAGATAACCTTTAGCAAATTTTGATTAGTGTTTTTTCCTCATTTCCATCCTTCTCATCTTCCCTTTCTCACCATAATTAACATACGATGCTTAGTCCTATTTTCCCCTGTATTTCGAAGGTGTGTATTTCCTATGCTTTTCTCTTTAATTTCCTTACACTATGAGATGGCACAAGTCTTCCATTCTGTGTCAACATGCACCTCAACTTTAGACCACAAACTGAATCAATAAATAATTCACTTCCCTAAGGACTTTGTTCAGTAGAATTCCTCCCTCAGTGACCAACTCATTCAAAATAACTCCTCATTCTTCATGAGGTGAATGTTAATTCTGTTCCAAGGCCGGTTTCTCAAAAGGTAATTGAGGAAAGTCAGGGGGAAAAAAATAGGGAAGGAACTACCATTTGAAAAAGATATTTTTCTATATTGTCTTATTTTGATTTCTGGAAACTCCATTAAGGGTCTTGACTGTGGAATCATGGGATTTCAGAAATAGAGGGACCCTTAAAGGACTATTCATTCTAGTTTTTCATTCTGTCCTGGAATGCCCTCTGTTGAGTTGGCCAACTTGCAGAATGTAAAAGCTAGACCACTTTCTCATATATAATTCTATGTTGTATCTGACTGATGTTTTGAAGACATCATTATTCATTTCGTGGCAAAAGGGGATAGTATTTATAGAACCTGGAGAAATGATCAGCTCTGTTTGGTTTATTCTTTTGTTCCCAAGGCTTATTTTAGGGTGTTGTGTTTAAAACAAAACAAAACATAGCAAAAAAACAAACAAACAAAAAAAAAGCACCCGTTTTGCAGAGTATTGTGATTATGCCTCTGGTATGTTGCTCATAATTTCATTAGATTTAGCTATGTTTAAGTCTGTATTCTCTTCTAGAGTAGAATATCTTCAGAATAATAATGTAATTATAATGACAACAATAGTAGCTTACTCTGTTCAAAATTTTTCCACTGAATCCTCCTAACAACCCCATAAAAGCAGATATTATTGTTATCCCCACTTCGTAGATTAAAAAAAAAAAGAAAGAAAAAATGAGGTGCAGAGAAAATAAGAAACTTGTCCAAGATCATGAAGTGGTGTCAGGGCTAAAATTCAAACCCACCTTTAAAGCCACACTCAGAAGGTAGAGGAAGCGGTAAGAATTGTACGTGATTTGTGCATTTCTTTTCCCCAGTAGTACCTAGCACAGTGGTTTGCACAAAACTGTTATTTAAATTGAGTTTTGTAATCATAGGTCTGTCATATGGCTGTGTCTGTCTGTGTATATGTGGAGGAATGAAATAGAGAGAGTAGGAGAGAGATCTGCCTGCCCAGCTGGGAGAGATTGGATATTCAGGTTATCAATTCACTACCATCACCGATTATTGGCTATGGAGAAATGTCATCAGAATTTTCAGATGTAGAATTGTCAGAGTATCACCAATTTAGCACTGCTTCATAGGTACAAAACCTTAGTGACTATTTTTATATGTGCCTGCATATGCTTAAACAGCATGTTTATATGGTATTCTACCTGAATCAACAAATGACAACCATGCAGCTGGATACAGACATTTAGATATCTGGGGTGTGTGTGTGTGTGTGTGTGTGTGTATCTTTTGTTATGACAGTATAGCACTGTTCTAAAAGTATTCCTTCATTCAGTTTATTCAGCTTATCTCTGGCTTTTTCTCTTTATCTATTAAATAAGAAGGTGTTACAGATACTATTAATGATTTTAATAAAACTCTCACCACAAAACTCAATTTTTAAAAATCACTATTGATAAAGGCAAGTAACCACTCTTCCTGTTCACTAATTACCCAACTTATCATTTCCCTAGTTTAATTCATTTAATTATGTTGTGAACTATGTAGACAGCCATGATTCATTCCTCATCTGGAGCTTAGCAAAGGTGTCGCAGTTTAAAACCCTCTAAGAATCAATAAAGCCTTAACGGTACTCCCTGACTCACTGTTTAGAAATATATGTATATTATAACCCCAGAAAAAGTGACTACCTGAGACAATGATTTAAGAAGAATAAAGGTCCTCACCATTGATGAATTCCTCTCCCTCCTGATGTTCTAGAATGTTTGCTACTTGTGCCACATATTCAAGTCTTATTTATGAATGTTATTTATTTTTTTAACTCTACGCAGTGACTGGACATGCAGAGGCCAAACGTCCTATTGTTACAAAGAGAAGGAGAGCCTTCTTCTTTTGGAAAAAAACAAAAACATGGTATCTGAGTGTGGCAAGGCTGTGCTAGGGAGAAAAGGGCAGGATTTAGAGGCAAAACCCAGGTCTTGTCTCTGCACTACCTGATAATCCACTTGATTTCACTGGGTCTCCGGGGATAATGGCAAGAGCTGCCCCGCCTGTGCTTTGAGATGTTTCTGAGAATTGAATGAAATGATAATGAGAGAACTTTGGTAAGCTCTCATTCACCTGCTGAGCTGTGTTAGTAAAATGAAAACACCTTCAAGAAGAGTCCAACCTCTTTCTTTCCTCTTTCAAAAGCCTGACTTTGCAGTAACCCAGGGATCCAGGACTTGGGAAGGAAAAGCTCTTTCAGGGGCGCTTGAGTGGCTCTGTCGGTTAAGCCTCCAACTTCAGCCCAGGTCATGATCTCACAGTTCGTGGGTTTGAGCCCCACGTCAGGCCCTGTACCGACAGCTCAGAGCCTGAAGCCTGCTTCGGATTCCGTGTCTCCCTCTCTCTCTGCCCCTCCCCTGCTCACGCTCTATCTCTGTCTCTCTCTCTCTCTCTCTCTCTCTCTCTCTGTCTCAGAAATGAATAAACATCAAAAAAAAAAAATTAAAAAAAAGAAAACTTTCAAACTCTCAAACACGATCAGTGCAGAATAGTTCTTTCCCAAATTTGAACATCCTGAAAGCTAATTGCACTTCTCTCCAACAGTGTCTCTCTCAGTTCTGTTAATTCAGTTCTATTAGGGACTTATGTTAACGTTTGCTATTTGGACAAATTAAAGATTTGGTACCCAGAGTGTGGTTCAGATGTTAGGAGCTAATGGCAGAGCGTTCCTAATGCTGACATCCACAAGTCCCATTAAACTTAGATTAGTAGTTTGATGAAACCAGAGGGGAAAATGAACTGTTACCATTTTAAACAGTGTGAGCTGAACGCCTTTGTTTCCGAGTAGTATTTTAAAATCTTTCCAGATTCTAATGCTATTGGAATCAAATACTCGATTTAGCCGTCAAGGAAACATGAGAAGCTCTAGGGAGGTCTGTTTTCAAGTTACTATTGTTCCCTGGAACTGCTTGCTCATATTATGGTTGGCCTTGAAGAATCTCTATATAAATAGTAGATACCGATTATTGTAGATGAAATTTGTAATGAGAAATACCACCAGACTTCCTGAAAGCACAATCTACGCTTGATACTTCTACTTCCTCATCATGGGGCTGAAAATAGTGAGAGCTGTTCTGCCTGTCTTTTGAGATTTTTTTCCTGAAGATCAAATGAAATAATGATGAGAGAACTTTGGTAAACTCCAATTCACATATTAGATGTGTTAGTAAAATGAAAACACCTTCATGCCCATGAATAATCTTCGTGCCCCTTGGCTTTGTCACAGTGTTCCGTCTCTTCATGGATCTGGCAAATGATTAAAAATGCTGCCTCTTTGAAACTCGCTTTCTCTAATGTTACTTCATGGCAATTATTTTGGTTCTGTTCCAAACGTCTGTGCATATAGCTAGAGGTTGTGTAGCTATATATGTCTATATATATATGTATATATGTATATGTACGTATATATACGTCTATATATATATTCTTATATATGTCTATATATGTCTTATATATGTCTATATAAGCTAGACATTTAGATATCTGTCCAGAGTTTATAATTCCACACTCTTTTCCCATTTGTTTACTCTATTTCATCACCACATAGTTCAGGTTCTTATTGTCTCTTCTGGATAATTATTAAAACCCATTAACTAACCTCTCCTAATTCTCCCAACAAGTAATGGATGAATCATCATCTCTGGGGACGGAGATATAAAGGCCTCTAGTTGATCTTATCAATATTAAACTGAGAATTATTTCAGACTTTTCCGCCTTTGCATATGCATTAGAATCACCAGAAGCATTTTGAAAGTTTTTTAAGTTTATTTATTTATTTTGAGAGAGAGTGTGCAAGGAAGGGGCAGGGAGAGAGGGAGAGAGAAAGAATCCCAAGCAGGCTCCATGCTCATCGAGGAGGAGCCCGACATAAGACTCCATCTCACAACAGTGAGATTGGACCTGAGCCAAAATCAAGAGTCAGATGCTTAACCAACTGAGCCCCCCAAATGTCCCTCACCTGGAATGTTTTTAAAACTATTAATTACTGGGGCTTATTGCCAGAGATTCTGACTTAATGGGATTCAGGGGGGACTCAGGCATTATTTTTTTTTTAATTTTTTTTTAATGTTTATTTATTTTTGAGACAGAGAGAGACAGAGCATGAACGGGGGAGGATCAGAGAGAGGGAGACACAGAATCTGAAATAGGCTCCAGGCTCTGAGCTGTCAGCACAGAGCCCGACGTGGGGCTTGAACTCACGGACCACGAGATCATGACCTGAGCCGAAGTCAGCCACTCAACCGACTGAGCCACCCAGGTGCCCCCTCAGGCATTATTTTTTAAAGCTCTAGAGGTGAGCTGAGACCCACTGGGATATATGAAGCATCACAGTGCAGGAAGATAGTCAGGGACTCATCAGTTGATTGTGGGGACCTAAAGCAATGTCCAAAGGTGAGAGATGACTCTGAGTAAGGCTATGAGATTAGGTGCCAGAAGACGGGGGAGACACAGTCAGTGAAACGGGAAATTCAAGGGGAACCACTGATATTTTGGAGGCAGGGGATGCCTAGTTCTGGAGAAACAAGGTGTTAGGTGCCAGTGGGACATCCAAATGTCATTAACACAGTTGGAATATGAGTCTGGAGCATGATGAGTCTGCTCTAGAAAGAATGACTAAAGAGTTGTTTACAAAAAGGTGATTTTTGAAGCAGACGAGGATCTTGAGAGAATGTGTAGGCTCTGTGTTTCCCGGTGTGGCTCTCTACCCATATTAAAATCATCTGGGCTGCCTCTTTTAAAATGCAGTTTCTTGAATCCTTCCCCTTAGAAATTCTAATTCACTAAATCTGAGTGGGAGCCAGGGGATCTGAATTTTTTGTAGCTTCTCTGGAGATGGCAATGTATACCAAAGTTTGAGCACCACCAGATAGAGAAAAAAGAAAATGTGTGAGGACAGAAACTTGATGAGAATTAAACGAGGGGCTAACAATAAGAAAGTGAGACCACTAGTCATAGTGGTGAGGAACGATAAGGTTGCACAGGATCTGGAGGGCAATGGAGGAATCTGAATAAGAAGCAGTGAGCACAGTTTCCTTATGGCCTTAACCCCAGTGATGCAGCCATTTGTGTCCTTGTGTTTTTCCTGTTTTAGATTGATTTTTCCTGGCCACCCTAAGCTCCAGATCAAGTAATGGTTAAAAACCAAGTAATGGTTAAAATCTCAAATTTTTAAGCCAAAATGCTATGTTGAACCAAATTCTCTTTTGTAAACTTTTCTATATAAGCATGAGCAAATAACCTGTCTGTGACTCATTTTCCCCTCTGTAAAAGGTGACTAATCATGTTGTTTAATATGGTTTTTATAATAATGAAATAGCACAATGTATATAAAGTACTTCAACACTGCGCCTGGAACTTGCAAATTGTTTAGTAAGAGGTAGGTACTGCTAGCATGCCCCAAAGCACTATACATGGCATATTGAAAGTACTCAAAGAAATGGCTGAATTTAAATGTGATGTGTAATGAAGAAGGCATATTCCTCAGCTATTTCCGATCTGGCTGTGTGACTGGCCAGCCATCTTGGAATAATTATGCCAGACCTAAAGCCACTGTAGCACAATGGCCAACTGTCTTTAGAGATCAGATCAAATGATCAATCAATAAATATTGATTCAGCATCCCGCTGTGTGCAGGCAATGAGATTATTGGTCTTAGGAATCTATAATCAAATCAGGTAGACTACAAAATAAAAGGTAGAAAATGAACCTTACAGATAGCCTTGTATAGAATATGTCCTATAGGAAAGATGACTGTAGACTGAGGGAATTAAGGGAGGTTTCACAAAGGAGTTAGTATTGTACTCCACTAGTCTGTGGTTAAAGAAACCATAGGGCTTTATGCCCACTGAAGTATTCTCTGTTGCCCTGAAGAGTTCATTTATTCATTCCAGTGGTCTTAGCCTTTGAACCTTGAAATCTGAATATTTTTACCCTATCTAATAATGAAAGCAAAATGGACAGCTCAAAAACACATAGTTTAAAAAAGGAAAGTTTTTTTACTGGATTTGACCAATTGGATATGCTTAATTTACTGGGGGGTGGGAAGGAGACCACATTTTTTTGAAAATCACAACTTCTTGAGGCATATTAGGGAAGACACTTATTTCCTCCAATGGGAAGAAAAACAGTCGATGGAATTTCATACTCCTTACATCCAAGCCTGCCAAATGGGCTTCAGCAAACCTTACCAAAGATGAATGCCAGAGGGTTAAACTCTAAGCATCTGGGCCTTTTCACTGGCGTGGGCATCTCATAAAAGAAAACCCACCATGGTGAGCTTGGTCAATTACAATGATGATGCATTACTGCCAGCAGAGAGAAGATCAGTAGATTACATCTGACTATGAGTTTCATCCTATTTTTGTCAAACTCTTCATATCACCGAGACACTTGGCTCCTTTAAGAATAACCCAAAGCGACACTTATCAATGGAGTGGCTCCCAAAACAGCAAGAGCACTTACTCACTACAGTTGAATCATGAATAACCAATCTGAATTGAATATAATGTTTGTATTCATCACTTTATCTTTTAAAAGTCATTGATTACAATATTATTATGATTCTTCCTAACTTTATTTTAGAAGAATTTCTTCATATGAGAATATTTTGATACATCGTACAGGAATAAGAGACTTCAGAGATTTTATGTTTAAGTGATAGTGTAACTACAATTATTCAGGTGAATCACAACTCAGAAGAGTGAAAAGAAATCCAGAAATAGTAACAGAGTCCCTGGAAATTAATATCATAAAATCACAGAGAAAGAAAATAGTACCAGAAAACTGGAAATCAGCAAGTGTCATCCAGATCTTCAGCATGGGAAGAAGGGGAAACTACTACCATTAAGCCTGATGTTAGCCCTCACCAATTTTCTAGAACAAATTAATTTTGCAAGTAGAGAATGTGTACCATCCAGGTCTCATGTACTTTGTAAAAAAGTTGAAAAATAAAGCAGTAATTTCTCAGAGCCAGTACGAATTTGCTAAGTAGTCAGAAAAATCTTCTTTTAAATCATAAGGGTTATCATATTTAAGTTCATCCTGCCCTGATTGTTTAAGTAGCCCTGCTGTTACAGAGCTTCCATGCACCCTCAGAAAAGACTGGATCACATTTAAATGATATGGGGAAAAGGATGTTTTTCATTTTACGTGAAACCTATCTGAGCTTTGGTACTTTTACCTACAAAAATGTGGACAATAATAATCTCTGATCTACCTCCTGATATAAAATATGGAAAAGTGCTTCTAAAATGTTAGTGACATAAAAATAAAATAAATTGTTAGTGACATGTCATAAAGGAAGCTTACAATAAACAAGAAGAAAACAGCAAGGTAGAGAGAGGATGAGGGGGAAAGACTGAGGGTAAGCAGGAAACGCACGTGTGTCAGAAAAACAATTTGAGGGCAGATAAAAACCATTGTGAAAAAACTTTATCATTTTAAAACAACAAGTGAAATGAGGCCTAGGAAGGTTAAGAGGCTTTTTTTAAACCTCACAGCACACTAATGGTGAGATGGAAGAAAACTGAAAAGGGAAAGAAAAAAAAAAAACACAAGAATTACAAGGCAAAATATTCTCACAAGAACTGACCCAGGAGGCCTGGTAGAACTTGCCAGGTCCTCTCACTAGCTCTGGAAATGCTCCTCTGCCTTTGGAACTCAGCCCGGGAAGCCCATATTAGACCATGGTTCCTCGCTCGGTAATTTCCCTGAGGCTGTCAATCAGATAGCAAGGTTAAGCCCTCCCACTCCCCATGCACACCCCATTCTATCCACATGCCTGTCCCTCTCCAGGCCAACATCCAGAGATGAGAAATCAGGAGAAGGACCAGATGTGACCTCTGATTGCTTTGCTTTCGTCCTTCTGTTTTTCACAAAATGAAGCTACCCAAAACAACAACAAAAATCCTTTAGATTTCTTAACTTAGGGATTCAAATTACTATAGAGATTAAAAGAAACATACACTCTCAAAGATTTTTTTTAAGTTTTTTTTTTTTTTTATTTACTTTGAGAGAGAGAGAGGGAGCACAAGCGGAAGAACAGAGAGAGAGGAAGAGAGAGAATTCCAAGCAGGCTCTGCACTTGTCAGTACAGAGCTCTACGCAGAGCTCAAACTCACCAAACACTAGATCATGACCTGAGCCGAAATCAAGAGTTGACCACTTAACTGACTGAGCCACCCAGGTGCCCCTCAGAGATATTTTAATTGGTGCTTGAACATCAAAACATCTACTTATTTGACTTACGTGAAGAGGAATGCGTCTATTATTAAAAAACTTGATTTTTTTTCTTTTTATGGCAACTGAGTCAGTGAAACTAACGATAATGGGACAATATGAGTCTTATATATGGAGCAGTATCTTTAGGAATAAACATGTTCTCTATATCATATAAAAAGATATAGAAGTTTTCCTTATTAAGCTGTATCTTATTATAGAAATGAAGATGATGGGAGAGATATTCCCATGAAATAATTTTAGAAACAAGAAAAAAGAATCCAACTCTCAGACAAACGGTATGTGGGTCTCTGGGGTTGGAACATAGTTGCCAGAGATTTGTTAGTTCAAATAGTCACAAGAAAGATTTGTGTGCAGTTCTCGTTATTCAAGTATTCATTGGAAAGCCTTTTTTCCCCTATAGTTAATATTTATTTAATTTTAGAATTACTAAAAACAACCCACATAGTAAAGAAATAAGAGATGGATCCAATGATTTCCTTAAACTGTTGTTTTTGTCAATGAGATAGATCTTCCAGCAGCCCAGCAAATAGTTGATGGCGCATCATAAATTCCTTTGCTTTGGGGCGCCTGCGTGGCTCAGTCAGTTGGGTGTCTGGCTTCAGTTCAGGTCATGATCCCACAGTTCGTGGGTTCAAGCCCTGCGTCAGGCTCTGTGCTGACAGCTCAGAGCCTGGAGCCTGCTTCGGATTCTGTCTCCCTCCCTCTCTCTCTGCCCCTCCCCTGCTCACATTCTGTCTCTCTGTCTCTCAAAGATAAATAAACATTAGAAAGATTTCTTAATAAATAAAATAAATTCCTTTGCTTTAACACAACTCCCCTAATAACACAGGTTCGTGGTTCCATGGGTTAGTTCTGAAAGTCCTTGCCCAGAAAAGAAAAACAGTCATGAGAAGTAAGCTAAACTTCAGGAAACATAACACAAAGTTATTTACCCTAATAATAATTTAAACTAGTAAGATAAATGAATAAAAAGTTTTTACTTTCTCCTTTTCATGTCCAAAGTCAAGGTGTCAGGAACCATCAAAGCTACTCGATGACACTGGACACATTAGCAGCAGTAAGAGTTAAGCATTCATTTGAAAGCTCTGCTCTAGAACTCAGAAACGTACTGTTGACATTATGACTGTAAGCAGGGATAGTTAGGGACTTTTGGGCTGAAATAACCGGTATTAGTCAGCTCAGTGTGATTAGCTAAGTCAAATGTGATCATCAACCGAGCTGAGTCTGTCTTAATTCAACAAGCAACTCTTAGTCGTACACAATTCATTTACTTCAGTATTACATGTAGGACTTTGGATAACTAATCAAATGCACATGAGTTAGATGTAAAATATAACCATAAATATAAAATGTTGCTCCTTTTCGCTGCCTACATTTAGTCCTGACCCTACTAGTTACCAGGTTGGCACCAAATCCCACCACGTCCGGCCACCTCTGCCCCTGGAGCACTGCACCAGCACCTCCCACCTGACCTGCTCCAGTGGCCTCCTGCGCTTCTACTCCATTCTCCCCTTTAATAACTCCCACCGGAAGGACCATTTTAAAACATAGATCTAATCATATCCCCTCTCCTGGTCAGTCCTTACCTCACCTCCATAGGCCTGTGTGAAGTGGCCCGAGACACCTCTCCAACCTCATCCCTGCCATTCTCTCCCTCTCTCATTCCTCTCCAGCCATGCTGGCCTCCTTGCAGTTTCTGGACCACACCAGGCCCACTCCCCCCTCAGGGCTTTTGCACTACTGCTCCCTTCACAGAGATACCTACAGGTCTCAGACCTCTGCTGAAATGCCCTCTCAGCAGAGAGGTTTCCTTGACCATCTTATCTGAGATAATAGCCCTTCACCCTCCACATTGCTCTCTATCCTGTTGACCTTGATTTTCTTCTCAGGGTATGTTTTGTGTGGTAGTATTCCTTTTTCTTTTTGTTAATAATGGCTCTCTCCAGGGCGCCTGGGTGGCTCAGTCGGTTGAGCGCCGACTTCGGCTCAGGTCATGATCTCACAGTCCGTGAGGTCAAGCCCCACGTCGGGCTCTGTGCTGACAGCTCAGAGCCTGGAGCCTGTTTCGGATTCTGTGTCTCCCTCTCTCTGACCCTCCCCCGTTCATGCTCTGTCTCTCTCTGTCTCAAAAATAAATAAATGTTAAAAAAAAATAATAATAATGGCTCTCTCCACATTAGAAAGTAAGCTGCATATATAAAAGCAGAGAGGGAGGCAAACCATACAAGACTCTTTTTTTTCTTTTAATTTTTTTAATCTTTATTTTTGAGAGAGAGAGAGAGAGAGAGAGAGACAGAGTGCTAGTGGGGGAGGGGCAGAGACAGAGGGAGACACGGAATCCAAAACAGGCTCCAGGCTCTGAACTGTCAGTACAGAGCCTGATCTGGGGCTCAAACCCATGGACTGTGAGATCATGATCTGAGCCAAAGTCGGATGCTTAACCAACTGAGCCACCCAGGTGCCCCATAAGAGACTCTTAAATACAGAGAACAAACGGAGCATTGCTGGCGGGGTCTTGGGTGGGGCAATGGGCTAAAGGGGTGAGAGTTATTAAGGAGGGCACTTGTTGGGATGAGCCCTGGGTGTTATATGTAAGTGATGAATCACTAAATTTATTCATGAAATTATTATTACACTTTATGTTAACTAACTTGGATTTAAATTTAAAAAAAGAAGAAGAAGAAGAAGAAGAAGAAGAAGAAGAAGAAGAAGAAGAAAGCAAGTTGCATGAGGTGAGGGGCTTTCCCCATCTAGTGGTCAGTGCTGCATCTCTGTGCCTACAGCAGCGCCAACACAGAGCAGGCCCTCTCTACTTACTGGATCTGAAAAGATTGCTTGAAGGAATGATAAAGTAAATGCCTTCCCACTTTAGCGCGACTGTTAGAAGCACTGCAACACACAGTGGCTGTGATAGTTCAGGTGTGCCAGCTGCAAGCTAATGATACAAGGACAAAAGGGAAATGAAGCAAGAAGAGTGAATGCTAAAGTTTGGAGCAGCTTTGCAAATGTGGTTCCTCAAGACCAGCATCTAGACGAGGTCTCTAGACAGCAGAGGTTTACAAGCCTTGCCAGCTAAATGATCCTTCAGTCATGGACTTGTTTGCAGAGGACAACAAGGGACCATACCAATTCCATTAATCATCCAAAGTAGACTTCAGGGCTAGGGGACGGCTCCACTCCGTAAAGTCATCCAGGGGCTCAGATTCCTTCTGTCTCTTTTGCTGTTCTTGTTTTGCCTTCTTTGGAGTGCTTTCCACACCAGAATCATTAATGCTGTCTCGCCAGTACCACTTCTGCAGGAATATCCTGTAATCAACAAAATTGGGGACAAGCAAACTCCTTTCAAGGAGGTGACACAGTAGTTTTCACACAACACTTTTGATCATAGCCAAACTTGGTTGCATTAATTACCATGTTTAGATGCAAGGAAGGTTGGGAAGTGTAGTCTCTCGCTGAGTGACCATACACTCTGCTAAAACTCTGGGTAGAGGGAATCATTCTAGATGGAGGGAACAATGGATACTGGAGACAGTTAATAGTCTCTACTTGAATGGTTAGTTGGACACTACTGGGACATCCTATTCTGTTTCAGACACTATGCAAGGCACTACAGTGGATACAGAGAGAATTCCTACTTTCAGGGGGTTCCCAGTATTATGTGTGTGACAAGACAGGTGCACACTGTAACACAAGAGAACCAGCAAACCCATAAGAGAGGCACAAAGTGCTACCAAAGTGGTTCAAAATAGAGAGATTTCCCATCAATTTGGAAAGCTCAGAAATAAAATTACTTTGAGAGACAGGAAGGGAGAATAGGGAGGACATTTTAGATAGGGCAAAGGGCCAGGAGGGAGACAGTGGAGGGCATGTCTAAGAAAAGCAAGCCTGATAGTTTGGTTTAGCTACAGCGTAGAGCACAGATCAAGGAAGTATGGAGAGGAAGCTGGGGACTTTGCATTTCTTTTCATTTGGCACAGGAACTGGTGAAGGGTTTTGAATAGGGCAGGGATATAATCAGAGCTGGCTTTCCAAAGACCATCAGTGGATACAGAATGAGTGAGAGTAGGGAGGGATTCAATGTGGGAGACTAGACGGAAGGCCAGTGTGAAAGTCTGAAGAGGGTTTTGTAGTAAGACAACTTCATAGGAAATAAACAAAACACCTCTGAAACCACCCTGGTTAAATATTAGCTGAATTACATGTTATTGACATACATTTATTGAATGCCTTACTATGCTCTAGGCTAGTGGCCTTCAAACTTTTCTGACCATATACAGGAAGCAATCAATTTCTTCCCCCTCAATCCAGTTTCACAAACATATTTCGAAACAAAGGTTTCATAAAATGATACTTTTTACTAGAGTGGAAAATGCAGTCTGTTGTTTTTCTCTTCTTTTTTCTTACTTCTATTCCGAACCAGTAATTTTATTTACAGTTTGAGAAAGTTTCTTTAGGCACCATGAGGAAGACAGGAGGAGCTATCTGAATCTTAACAAAGTTATATTTAAGGAAGGAAAATAGGCACACACATACAAATAAACACAAAACGAGACAGAGAAACCGTAGAGTGTGGGAGCTAGACGGGACCTGAGTAGCTACCTTATCTTAATATTTCATGTAATTAGTGAGAAAATGAAACTAAAAACCTTCTTTAACAGCTCACGGCAAGTTAGTGCTGCAGACCCAAAACAGGCAGAGCTTCTTGGAAGGTCCAAGTCTCTCTTATGTATTTAATTTTTTTTAATGTTTTTATTTATTTTTGAGACAGAGAGAGACAGAGCATGAGCAAGGGAGGGACAGAGAGAGAGAGAGAGACACAGAATCCAAGGCAGGCTCCAGGCTCTGAGCTGTCAGCACAGCTGACAGCGGGACTTGAACTCACGGACCGTGAGATCATGACCTGAGCTGAAGCCAGACACTTAACCAACTGAGCCACCCAGGCGCCCCTAATTTTTTTTTTAATAAATAAAAGTAAGATTATAAGAAGTGTGATATATTTTCATTTTAAGCCAATTCAATTTGAATTGCACAAATGATGCTGTTTAATAAACATACCAAAAATGCCATTCAGAGGTTCTGTTTATGAGCTAATATTTATTTCAATACTCACAGTTTATTCTCGATGATATGGACCAGCAATGGGACACTGATGTGAAGTTGCGTGCTGGCTTATTTCAGTCTGGTCAGTGGAACTCAGTGGAAATGAATCCTCTCTCATGTGGAGATAATACCAAAATATAAATTTGAAGCTGTTAAGCCCTTCAGGAATAAGCACTAATCAAATGGGTCGCTCTACCCTTATCCCCCAACTTCCATCTCCATCGAGAAAACATGGGGGTGTCGTGATTCCCAATTTTACCCACCATTCAACAATGTGATCAGCTCCTTAAAAGGTTCTGTGCTCTTCTGAGTCACTGTGTTCTTCTTGGATTTTCCATTTTCTGGAACCATCTAACTCCTGAGGCTATGGCTTTGATGTGACTGCCAAAAAAGTACTAACCAAATGCTTTCGGTACCATACCTTGTTGATCTTTTTACATATGCTCTCACCTTGACTGTTTCCCACTTAGAAAAATATTATAAACTAAACTTTTTAAATTTTACCAGTTAATGATGTCAAAACTTTCCATTAAATAAACCATATTCATGTCTTTCATACTAAACACTCTTTATTGTTTTTAATTTTTAAGGTATTGCTCAATTAAATCATTAATTAAGCTACTCTACCCTTTTCTTTTTTTTTTAAGTTTTTATTTACTTATTTTGAGAGAGAGAGTGTGGGGGGGTGGGTGCACTGCTAGTGGGGGAGGGGCAGAGAGTGAGGAGGAGAGACAAAGAATCCCAAGCAAGCTGTATACTGCCAGCACAGAGCCCGATGTGGGGCTTGCACTCACAAACCAAACCATGAGATCATGACCTGAGCTGAAGTCAAGAGTCGGATGCTTAACCAACAGAGCCACCCAAGTGCCCCTACTCTACCCTTTTTAGAGAGTTTGGAAAAAACTGATCGTGATAGTCTGCATTCTTATTTGCCAAATGTAGTAAGAAAATTGGGTATTTTGTGGGATAATTGCAACAGAAATACTGTTATGTTATATTATCTAATTTACTTAGGCTTATAAAGAATTACAAAAAGCATGGGACAATCACATTTTGATAGTACAATTTTTGAAGATTACCATATGGTGCTAGTTTTTGTGTAAAAATTTTTAAAGGGGAGAGTTACATATATAGTCCAAGCTGTTAAATGATTTATTGTAAAATAGGTAATTTATCATATTTCTTCATAGACACTTCTTTTGTCAGCTTTTTTGATTAGAAATTTACAGAAACTTTTCGCAAAATATAACAAGCCAAGGTTCTTTACAGTTGTTTTTCGATACTTGTGGTTTGAACAAAATTCTATTGCATTTCTTAACAACTAAATGAATTCATGAAGAGCACTATGCTTACTGTCTCTCTTCTCCCTTGAAACCCACAGACGTCTTTCTGGAAACGCTTTGACGCACATTCCCAAGGGAGCATTCGCTGGCCTTTATAGTCTTAAAGTTCTGTAAGTAAACAGGCTGTTATTTGCTATATTTCTGATTTTAGTGTCAAGTGGATGCTAATTAACTTGTAAAGACTGAATCCCTCTAACAAGCTGTTTAGAACCACAGGATAATTCAATTAAAGTCTACCTTCGTTGGTACCATAGGACAGTATGATACCAGGCTGGATTTGTGTGTGAAAAAAAAGTTCATCTCTCCTGTTCTACTTTAAACTCTAAAATTGCCTCTAAGGAAGCAACTTATCAACTCAAACTTTTAAAAGAGTATTTCCCTTTCCTTTTGTGTAATGAAGTTGGGGACAGTCTCTTGAATCGTCTTGATCACCAGGTGAATAAACCCTTACGATGCTTACATAATGAGATCACAGCCTCAAACCATTTGTGAAGCTTGTCTCCTTACAATGCACCGAATAAGGATCAGCTAAAAAACTACCAAGTTTATGTTCCACTTGTGAATAGACGTGGAAAAGCCTAGTGCCTAATAGATATACTGAGTAGTTATTTAATTGAGAAATGCTAATTCACTAAGACTTGTAAAAGTGGTTTTCTTAGTATGTAATGTGCAATTTCCCAGTTTGTTCATCAGAAAACTCATTATTATTGAGTGCCTCCTTCTTCTAGTACCCATTGCTTAATTTTCTTTCATTTCTTCTGTGTAGGAAAAAAAAAGTCACCTAGGTAGAGAAAATAGGTAATGTAAGTTGAAAGTCATACCAGGAAAATTTTATCTCAGAGACTATCCTGATTTTATTTCCTTTCTTTGAGATGAAAGTTTTAAACTCGAAGAAGGCATTTGATACATTTCTCCTTAATGGAAATTGCATTTCATTGACCTGAGGGATCCATAGGCTTTTAGAAAATCAGCTTTATTTAAATTTACTATTTTGTTAAAAATTAAATGTAACAGCAGAACCATCGTTTGGTCTGCTTAGGTGGTTGAGTTCAGTCCCCCTACGCTTAACTTGTTTTTGCTGTTAGGTAGAAATTTTTTTAATGTTTATTTATTTTTTTGAAAGAGAAAGACAGAGCTTGAGTGGGGGAGGGGCAGAGAGACAGAGGGAGACAGAATCTGAAGCAGGCTCCAGGCTCCGAGCTGTCAGAACAGAGCCTGACACGGGGCTCAACCCACGAACCATGAGAACCTGACCTGACCCAAAGTCGGACGCTTAACCGACTGAGCCACCCAAGTGCCCCTAGGCAGAAATATTTTTAAGTTGCCATACCGCCAAACCCTAATGTGTTCATTCATTGTGTGTGCTAAAATTCTGAGCTGTAGTACCAACTCTTTAATGTACCTATGTCTCTATGAACTCATCAGAATATTTGGAACCATTCAAAATGCATCATAAATAAATCAAGTTTAGATAAGACAACTTAGATGATGTGTTTTCGATGTTTTGAGTTATGTACCACAAAGTATTTTGGATACATGTTAAATAAATTATACTAGAATCCATTATTTTAACTCACTTAACAAAATGTATTTTGGAAGTACTGAGCAAGAGAGAGAGAGCATGTGTATGCATGTGTATGTGTGTGTGTGTCATTGAACAAATTATTGCTAAAAATACAAAGATCAATAAGTATGGCCCTTGCCTTTGAAGAGTTTATAATGTAGTGACAGGTTGTGGGATCAAGATAGTGGGACAAAGCCAAACAAACAGGTCTCCTCTGATTCATCTGAAAAATATGTCTAGCGACCTGTGCAGGACACTGCATCCAGAAATTGGAAAGCATTTAGTCCAGTCTGATGGTTCAGATTTGGCTTCCTGCAAGAAATGTTTTTCCAAACAGATGATCCAGGAGCTGAATCTTAGCACACCTGCGAAACAACCATAACGTGATCAACTGAGGGGATAAATGCAGACACTGAGGCAGGAAGTACCTGGGATGAACAGGCGTCTCTAAGAAGATTGGTACTCAGGCATTTGGGGAAAGATGAAAAGTATCTGCAGAAGAGTGTGGAGAGATAGAAAGGGTCCCGGTCCCAGGGATCCTGTATGTCATGTCAAAAATGCATGAGCATTGTTATGATCTAGGCATGATGAGAAGCCAAGGAAAAGTTATAAGCATGGGAATGGCATTTTCAGACTTGGCAGTGTAGCTAGATCACTGCCCCCGTGAAGAGAAATTTAGAGGAGCAAGACTTCTGCCCAGAATTATATATGCTCTTCCTTTTGCTTTGCTGACTTAAAGACTAATATTCAATGAGCAAATTCAATCATCAAATGTTTTGAAAGTATTTCATTCAGTAGTAGAACAATGGTTCTCAACTGTGGCCACTCTGCTTGCCCCAGAGTGTTGGAAAACCAACATCTTTGGTTTTCTGAATGATTGGCATGTAGCAAACTGTCCTGTGATGTGCTACTCAGCCCAGTGCATATTGACCAAATTTGAGTCAATATATTCATGCATAATAACACTAAAAGGTTTTATAAGAAGTTCTGCATAGACCTAATAATTTGTACAGGAAAAATTAAATGGAATAAATGTATTCTCGTAAAATCACTGAATAATTCAGTGTATGCATCCTGTCTATTCCAGGTATTGTATGATTTAGTTGAAAACAGTATTAGTGCAGCAGAAGAATCACCTCAACAGCCACAAAATAAATTAAAAATATATAACCGTGGAGGTATAAAACTTCTTCTTAAAAATAATTGCCATTTGAGGCGCCTGGGTGGCTCAGTCGGTTAAGTGTCCGACTTCAGCTCAGATCATGATCTCACAGTCCATGGGTTTGGGCCCCACGTCAGGCTCTGTGCCGACAGCTCAGAGCTTGGAGCCTGCTTTGGATTCTGTGTCTCCCTCTCTCTCTGCCCCTCCCCTGCTTGCTCTCTCTCTCTCTCTCTCTCTCTCCCTCTGTCTCTCTCTCTCAAAAATAGAATAAAAAACATAAAAAAATTTTTTTAATAATAATTGCCATTAAATTAGCAGAGAAATATGAAACATAAGGTTCTGTTGAATTTCATTAACAAAGTTTGCTTTGTAAAGATTTTGTATTATAGCCTTAAAATTTTTTGGAGAACAGTCATAAAAATCTGTTATGACAATTGTGTAATATATATATTTATTTGGGTGGCCTGTTGCTTTTCTAATCTTGCTCTTCCATTATCCAGCAGGGTCTGCTACCCGACTTCTATGAAGGCAATACTGTGATTTTTTTTTTTTTTTTTTCCAATTTGGCCTCAATTCTCTGTTGCCATTAGGCTCTCCAGTACTGGAGAATGAAGGCTTGCCTCAGCATGTGATGGAGCTTTGAGATAGGATAAATGTGCTTTGTGATATTTCAACCTTATCTTGTCCTAAAAGAGAATTATTTTTACACTATTCTCCTCTACCAGGAACAGGCATTTCTGAAAATGTCATGCTCATTTGTGAGAGTGTAACACTTCCTAATTTTCTCCCCTACAACATCTATCATTTATCTTAGCATGTTATCCTTATTTTAATAAAGGTTCTTTCTTTCCCGTATAAGCATAGTCTGTTATGTATCTTAAAAATTCTAGTTCTTATTCTAGTATCCATGTAGAACTCTAATCTCACTTCATGGTTCTTGTACAAAACAGCTTCTGGTCATGTTGTTTCTCTCACACCCAACCTTATTCATTAAAAGTAGAGCAAACATGAAGGAAAAAATCAGTAAAACTAAAAGGCAACCAACAGAATGGGAGAAGATATTTGCAACTGACATAGCAGATAAAGGGTTAGTATCCAAAATCTATAAAGAACTTACCAAACTCAATACCCAAAATAATAATAATAATAATCCAGTGAAGAAATGGGCAAAAGACATGAATAGACACGTCTCCAAAGAAGACATCCAGATGGCCAACTGACACATGAAAAAATGCTCAACATCAGTCATCATCAGGGAAATACAAATCAAAACCACAATGAGATACCACCTCATACTAGTCAGAATGGCTAAAATTAACAACTGAGGCAACAACAGATGTTGGCAAGAATGCGGAGAAAGAGGAACCCTCTTGCACTGCTGGTGGGAATGCAAACTGGTGCAGCCACTCTGGAAAACAGTATGGAGACTCCTCAAAAAATTAAAAATAGAACTAGCCTACGACCCAGCGATTGCACTACTAGATATTTATCCACAGGATACAGGTGTGCTGTTTCGAAGGGGCACATACACCCCAATGTTTATAGCAGCGCTATCGACAATAGCCAAAGTATGGAAAGAGCCCAAATGTCCATTGATGGATGAATGGATAAAAAAAAATGTGGTATGTATATACAATGGAGTATTACTCGACAATCAAAAAGAATGAAATCTTGCCATTTGCAACAACATGGATAGAACTGGAGAGTATTGTGCTAAGCGAAATTAGTCAGAGAAAGACAAATATCATATGGCTTCACTCATATGTGGAATTTAAGATACAAAACAGATGAACATAAGGGAAGGGAAGCAAAAATAATATAAAAACAGGGAGGGGGACAAAACATAAGAGACTCTTAGATATAGAGAACAAACTGAAGGTTACTGGAGGGGTTGTAGGTGGCAGGGGGATGGGCTAAATGGGCAAGGGACACTAAGAAAGACACTTGAGATGAGCACTGGGTGTTATATGTAGGGCGTGAACCACCGGATTCTACTGAAATCATTATTGCACTATATGCTAACTAACTTGGATGTAAGTTTTAAAAAAAATTTTTTTAAGTTTGTATTTTAAAAAAAAGAGCCTAACATCTGACTCGTTCATAAAGATGTCTCCTATCTGAGTATCATTTATATAATGATACATGTATCACTTTATTATAAATTTTTTTTATTTCTCCTTTATAATAGAGTTAGGGCAGTACATTCTATTGGTTTTTTTCTTTGAAGTGATGTGTGTAAATAGGCTATATTTTTATGAATTTTATCTAAATATAATAGATGGGGCATTATAAATATTTAGTATTAAAGGGAGAATTGAGTCTGGTCGTGTTGAGACCACAGTGCTAGGGGTAAAATGCTGAATAAGCCTGCTTCTTTCTTCATGGCAACTCTTCCAAATGTTTTATAAAACCCAAAAGTCACTGAAAGAAAGAGATAACTGATTATTGTATAGCATGGTAAGAAAGGTAGTGTAAAAGTTATGTTCATCTGGGTCCCTGATCAGCATAGAGAGGGTAAGGAGGGCATTTGATTAAAAAAAGAGAAAGATACTAGTAAGCCAATCCATTAAGAAAATGAAGATAGTGGTGCGCCTGGGTGGCTCAGTTGGTAAAGCCTCCGACTTGGGCTCAGGTCATGATCTCACAGTTTATGAGTTCGAGCCCCACATTGGGCTCTGTGCTGACAGCTCAGAGCCTGGATCCTGCTTCGGATTCTGTGTCTCCCTCTCTCTCTGCTCTTCCCCCACTTATGCTCTGTCTCTATCTCCTTCAAAAATAAATAAACATTAAAAATTTAAAAAAAAAGAAAGAAAGAAAATGAAGATAGCAACAGCCCTCCTTAGCTAGGACTCTTTTATATTTGAAATCTTACTACCGTTAACTCTGGAAGATCACTAGTATTTAAGATTATCTCTATAAATACTGGCTTCATAGAAAAATAAGTTATTGGTTCTATATTGTAAAACACCCAGTCCAGTGGAATTCTGAACCAGGCTTTCTTCAGCAAAGGTTCATTTTCTCCTGTCAACCGTTCAGTCAAGGAACAGCTCATCTTTCCGCCACCCAGTAGCAGAACCAAAGCCATGGAGGTGATGGGTAAAACTAACCATGGAAAAGTCACGATTAGCCAAAATTCTCTGCTTCCCACATAGGCTTACAACAGAGTCTCGACAGTTACTTTATACCTACCTAAACACAGGACAATTAGGCAGAAGGAATACCTAAGGATCAAGCCATCGACTGTGATGAAGTTCCCCTGTAACATATGATTTCATCTCCCTCTGCTTCGCTGTACCTGTTCTCACGTAGCCCTGTTGGCAGAAAAGAAAACCAAATAAAGTACTGTTAAGAAGCGTGGGATGCTGTATGAAATATTTTAAATTTTAAAACTTCAATATTTTAAGACTTCAATAATTTCAACATATTTAAATTTTTAATAAATTTTTAAAATAAAAGCATTTTCAAACTTGTAATATTTTATTTTATTTTTTTTTGTTAAAATTTTTTTAACATTTATTTACTTTTGAGACAGAGAGAGACAGAGCATGAACAGGGGAGGGGCAGAGAGAGAGGGAGACACAGAATCTGAAGCAGGCTCCAGGCTCTGAGCTGTCAGCACAGAGCCTGATGCGGGGCTCAAACTCACGGACCGTGAGATCATGACCTGAGCCGAAGTCGGACGCTTAACCGACCGAGCCACCCAGGCGCACCACTATCTTCATTTTCTTAATGGATTGTAATATTTTAAAATCAGGGAAAGAAATTAAGAAAATACTGGGGCACCTGGGTGGCTCAGTCAATTAAGCATCAGACTTCAGCTCAGGTCTTTATCCCGTGGCTGGTGAGTTCAAGCCCTGCCTAGGGTTCTGTCCCGACAGCTCAGAGCCTGGAGCCTGATTCTGCATCTCCTTCTCTTTGCCCCTCCCTCACTTGTGCTCGCGCGTGCTCTCTCTCTCTCTCTTGATCTCTCTCAAAAATAAATAAACATTAAAAGAATTAATTAAAAGAAATATGCAGCCATTCTTTGTCTCTAGAGAAGGTGGAAAATTTTCTTTTCTCACCCATATGTGAATGATAAAAACGAAGCCAAAAGTGCCTAAACCCATATTCAGTTCATGGTGCTTTCTGCTTCTATTGGATGCACAGAATAAAGGAGTATTTGCAAAAGAAATCAGCAGCTATGTTGTGAATGCTTTCTGTTTTAATTGCACTCCAAAGTGCTGTAAACCCTTTCATTGTTTTGTCTCCCACTAGGATATCTTAAACAAAAACAGAATTTTCTAATTAACTTACTGGAGACTTGTGGAGATAACTTGTGCTTGTTTTGTCATTTAAAAGTAATTAAACAGGGGCGCCTGGGTGGCTCAGTCGGTTGAGCGTCCGACTTCGCTCGGGTCACGATCTCACGGTCCAGTGAGTTCGAGCCCCGCATCAGGCCCTGTGCTGACAGCTCAGAGCCTGGAGCCTGCTTCCGATTCTGTGTCTCCCTCTCTCTTCGGCCCTCCTCCCGTTCATGCTCTGTCTCTCTCTGTCTCAAAAATAAATAAAAATGTTAAAAAAAAAAAAAAAAGTAATTAAACAGAAGTTCTTTAGTTTAGGGAGAGATCAGGACTTAAGTGATTTCTAAATTATATTTTTGGTATTTTACTTGTAGAAGTAGTTCAAAAATTAAATTGCTGGGAGGTAGTTCAGGAGTAGCTTTAAAAATTATCATTAGCAAAGTTCATATAAGTACTGTTTTCTGAAACCAGATATATAAAACTTTGGAGAAACTTTGCCACTGTTTAATGGAGGAAAACCATCTGAGTATCTCTTATCCTCTACTCCAATTTTCCAGTTGTTTTAGGAAGACCACATTTTAATAGTTTCACTCTTTGGTTAGAAAGCGTAGAAGGACTATTCAATACTTTATAGAGTAATATATCACCTACAAAGTTTAGACATCAATGAAGTCTATTATCTGAATCTTACCAACATTCACATTTATCACTCAATTAGTGAGTGACTTAGAAAACATTTCTGTGAAGGTAAAATTCTATAATATATTAAAACTACTTGGAAAAGTATAAAATAATATAGAAATGTAAAATTTTAATACTCAAGTAAATTATGTAAAATATGGAATTGAAGCTATAATTTTACCAATTCCTTAACAGATAAGTGAAATGTGAGATCTTCCTAAAACTTGACTTTTCTCATAAGGAACAATGGGGCACCTGGGTGGCTCAGTTCGTTGAGTGTCTGACTCTTGATTTCCGCTCCGGTCATGATCTGATGAACCATGAGATCAAGCACCACTTTGGGCTCTGCACTGTCAGCCTGCTTGGAATTAATTCTCTCCTTCTCTCTCTCTCTGCCCCTTCCCTGGTTGAGCCCTCTCTCTCACTCTCTCTCTCTCTCTCTCTCTCAAAATAAATAAATAAACTTAAAAAAAAAGGAACCAATACATTTGACACTCTTGATTTATGAAATGTTAGTTGAGTTCAAGTTTAATAATGAAATTACTTCAGTAAAACTATTAGGATACAAGTGACATAATTATATTCCTTAGTAAACAGAATCTCAGCCATGATAAGAAAAGTGTAAGTTTTATGACCTCTAAAGTATTTTCGTGTCTTATTTGTATACACACTCATATTTGTATATATGAAAGTATTACAAATACTTTCATATTTTTAATCCTCAAACACCTTATCTACCAGATGATATTATTCTATTCTCATTATACATGTAAATGACAAATGGTCAGGGAGAGTAAATGGTTTGCTCTCAGAGACTTAAAACATAGGCCTTATCAAGGGTGCCTGGGTGGCTCAATCAGTGGGTGTCTGACTTCAGCTCAGGTCATGATCTCACAGCTGGTGGGTTAGAGCCTCGTGTCGGGCTCTGTGCTGACAGCTCAGAGCCTGGAGCCTGCTTCAGATTCTGTGTCTCCGTCTCTCTCTGCCCCTTTCCTGCTAGCACTCTGTCTGTGTCTCTCTTTCAGAAATAAGTAAACATTAAAAAAAATTTTTTTTAACTTAAGACTTCTCTCCAAGCTCATTGCAGCCTCAAGTTGTGAAAATACTCCAGTGGAAGCAATTTAAGATAGCACAGGCGTGTGCGTGAGTGTGTGCTGCCTTACTGTGCAGCACCAGTATCACCTGGAAGTTTGCTAGAAACACAGGTTCTCTGGCTCCTACCCAGACCTACGGAACCAGAAACTTTGAGGGTGGGGCCCAGCAGGCTGTGCTTTAACAAGCCTTCCAATGGATACTGATGAACACAGAAGTCTGAGAACCACTGGCACGGATTTTTTTTCCCCATTTTACTTTCTGGTTAATTAAAATGTCACATCCAGTACAATCCCATTATATTGTTAGTTTTGAGAAGGGAGTCTATCAATTCATACAAAAAGGGTCAGCCTTCATTGAATGCTTACCACACAGCAGGTATTGTTCTGTGTACCTTCACCCATCGGATCATAACAGTAAGCCCTGGGGGTGGGCATTATCACTGGTCACCGAGAAGTTGAGAACTTGGACGATTTCCCTGAGGCCACACTGCTAGGGGCAGGGACGGGGTAGACAGATTGGAGAACCCATACTCTTACCCATACCTTAATCATGCCATATACCGTACAACCTGAGAATTTGCACATTCACCAAATACGTCTCAAGGTAATGCTGCAAGGTGTCGTAGAAAGTGCATCAAGTCTGGAGTTAGACACACCTGGGGTTGGGTCCCCAGCCAGTCATCTAATGGAAAGAAACTTCCATTGCAGAGGTGAAGGAACCAGACAAACTGTTTCAGAGATCCAGATATAGGTTTGTGACCTAATAAGTAGAGGCTTTTCTGTAAAATGGCTGCTTTCTTAAAATGGTCTTCTGCCTTTGGCTTACGTAGACCACGAAATACTGGGAGAACGGATGCAAAATTATTGCCTTATAAATATTTTTTTTTTTTTAATTTTTTTTTAACGTTTATTTATTTTTGAGACAGAGAGAGACAGAGCACAAACAGGGGAGGGGCAGAGAGAGAGGGAGACACAGAATCTGAAACAGGCTCCAGGCTCTGAGCTGTCAGCACAGAGCCCGACGCGGGGCTCGAACTCACGGACTGCGAGATCGTGACCTGAGCCGAAGTCGGCCGCTTAACCAACTGAGCCACCCAGGTGCCCCTAAATATTTATGAATAAAATAGCAAAATATGAGGAATCTAATGGGAATTTTTTTCCATGCTATTTCCCTACTAACAATGATAGATATTTATTTCTTTGTTGCCAGCTGCTTCTGTTCTGTAGTCATGCTCTGAAAAGAACAGTTGAACCCAGGCAAGCAAAAGCTCAATACTTCACAAAAAGAATTTAATTTACATTAAAATATGGCTACACAAGAAAGAAGATCTTGAATAGCTTCCTGCTGTATCCATATTTCCATTTTGTCTAATTTATACAGTCCTCAGAGTGGTCCTTTAAAAACATAAATAAAACAAGTGTTGGTGAGGATATGGAGAAAAAGGAACCCTCTTGCACTGTTGGTGGGAATGTCAACAGTATAGCCACCGTGGAAAACAGTATGGAGGTTCCTCAGAAAATTAAAAATAGAACTACCATGTGATCCAATAATTTCATTACGGGTATTTACCCAAAGATAACAAAAACACTAATTCAAAAAGATACACGCACCCCTGTGTTTATTGCAGCATTAGATACAATAGCCAAATTATGGGAGCAACCTAAGTATTCATCAATAGAGAAGTGGATAAAGGGTGCGTGTGTGTGTGTGTGTGTGTGTGTGTGTGTGTGTGAATATTATGCAGCCATGAAAAGGATGAGATCTGCCATTTGAGACCATATGGATAGACTGAGAGAGTATTATCTAAGTGAAATAAATAAGACTCGGAAAGACAAATACCATGATTCTACTCATAAGTGGAATCTCAAAAAAGTGAATAAACAACAAAAAAACAAAAAAAAAATACAGATTCAGACCTATAAATACAGAAGACAAACTGATGGTTGCCAGAGGGGAGAAGGATGGGGGTGTGAGCCAAATCAATGAAGGGAAGTGGGAGATAAGGTCTTCCAGTTATGGGATGAATAAGTCACAGGAATATAAGGCACAATACATTCAGTGATCTTGTGATAGCAATGTATGGGGATAGACGGTTGCTACACTTGTGGCAAACATAGCATAATGTATAAACCTGTCAAATCTGTAAGTTGTACAGTTGAAACTAATGTTACATTGGACATCAACTGTACTCAAATTTTTAAAAAAAGAAAAACATAAATAAGATCATGTCATTTCCCTATAAACCGTTCAACAAGAGTTTCTTGTCACACTTAAAATAAAGCCTCATTGTGGCCTGCAAGTCCTCCATGAGACAGCTTCAGTCTCTCCCAACCTCTTGCTCTCACTCGCTCCTCCTCACAAGTGATCCTTTGCTGCTCCTTGAACAAATCAAGCGAGCTCTGGCCTCGGGGCCTTTGCACTTACTCCTCCCTCTTCTCAGAAACTCTTCCCAGATGTTCACAGGATTTGCTCCATGACTCCATTCTGGTCTCCGCTCAAGTATCAACTCCTAAGAAAGATCTTCCCTGACCACCTTTAAAATAAAAATCTCAACCCTTGTATCTATCTATCCCAAATCCATATTTTGTTTTTTATTCATAGTACCTACCATTTGCCTGATGGCATATACTCACCCATTAATTTTTAATTATCTTTCATTCCACATAGGAATTCAAGCTCCCCAAAGGCCAAGGCTTTGTCTGATGCTCTGCTGTTTCCCTGACACTTACAACAGAGCCTGGAAGTGCTGTGGCCAGTTATTATTGATTACTGTTAACTTTCTTTAACATTTTTCTTCATTTGTTTTCACGTGCAGTATGCTGCAGAATAATCACCTAAGACAGGTACCGGCGGGAGCACTGCAGAATTTGCGAAGCCTTCAGTCCCTGTAAGTACAGTTTAAATTGCAAAATGTTCTCAGGACCAATATGGGAAGGAGCAATGAAATGTCCAAATGACCATTTTCATCAACTCCTTGGTTGGGGACCCTAGCTAAATAAGTTGTGAGTGAATGAGACTTTTCATTATGGCAACAACCCTTTGAATCTTCATTAAACAATACGGGGTGGGGGGGACCAGTGTTGGAGTTCGGATTTTCAGATCAGACACTCAATCATAGCACCTGCAGTGAAAAGCCTCTTATATATGCTGGTATCACAGGACAGAATCTTGCAGATCCAAGATCTTGTCCTGCATTCTCCTGTAGTATTTTGTTCCTGAGTTCAAATCAGAAATAATGCTTTCTCCTCTTGTCTAGAAAAATCTAGATAAGATTGGAATCTTCAATTTATTCCATTTCTAGATGATCTGAGCTGACTTGTAATGAAACTTTTGCTGAGTCAAGGGAAGGAAAAATAAGATGAAAACAGAGAGAAGCAAGCCATACGAGACTCTTAAATACAGAAAACAAACTGAGGGTTGCTGGAAGGGAGGAGGGGCTAAATGGGTGATGAGCATTAAGGAAGGCAGTTGTTAGGATGAGCACTGGGTGTTATATGTAAGCAATGAATCACTGGGTTCTACTCCTGAAACCAAGACTACACCGTATGTTAACTAACTTGAATTTAAATGAATTTTTAAAATGACTTAATCTTTAAGGTTCTGTATATACATCAGGGGTCCTCAAATCAGTGAGCTAAGATCTAATGGTATATCTTAAAGTCTCACTGCACAGCTTCCCCATCACCACACCCAAACATACAAACATACTCACAAACAATCCCACTGACACACAGACACATACAGACACATGAACATACACAGCACTGGGGTTATTTTTCCTTATTCTGAGTATACAAGTTTTCTATCAGGAGTTTCCACTCTTCATTGACTTAGAATCTCTGAATAAGTAAAAATTAGTTATTTCCCACAAAAAGAACTTTCATACCACCTGGACATTTTAGAGCTTGGGTTGTAAGCAAGTGTTTACAGTGACTGTTTGGCAAGACTGTGCCGTGAGTAGGTGGTCAGTAAATCTTCATCTCCTGAGAATGTGTAAGTGCTCGCAATATATCGCATGATTTCCAATATATGCATGTGTAATATGTGCTTTTATCTTACTTACACTGAAAGTCCTCATCTGTCAAACAAAATACTGGTTTCTGGTCTGGAATGATGAGGGAGATGCATTTAAAAAGCACGTAAATATTGCAGACTCTAGTTGAAAAGTATCTTAAAGAAGCCATCGGTTAATAGTTACATAGCATTTGTTTAATGCCTTTTACTGAGGTGATACAAGAGGAGGAGAAACATGAGATTGAAGATGATACTTTCCTCCTTTGATCTTTTTTTGTTGTGGTTGTTCTTTTAATGAAAGCAAATCTGTGCTTGAGACCATTTTAAGCTTTGTAGTCCAGTCAAACAAAGTGACTTCCTAGGTTTTCACGAGCCTATAGATAAACAAGCCCACAAGGGCCCCTTTGTGGCATGGCGATAGGTCTGTTGCATTTTCAGGGGCTCCTTAATGACATCACAGTATCACTCCTCCTTTGTTACACAAGCATTTTCCTGAAGGAAAGAAGCAGTCAGAAGGCAAAACACTCTCAAGTTGGGTTGTCTGCATCAGGGCACGGGGTCTAGTGGCCGCATTGAAAAACGAGATAATAGCAGTAGCCAATAGGAACTTTAAACAGCTGTGAGGCAGGCAGAAGATAGAAGGATAAGAGTTGGTAACCAAAAGCCCCTATCAGCTGAAAGAAGATCACAAACAGAACACCCAGCAAAGTGAACTCTTTGAGAAAGAGAAAACCATGAATCTTTTGTTCACTTGAACTGGGCGGTGCCTCCCTGATAAAGGTGTTCAGATTTGGTTTCTTACCGTCTGGAGATTCACTGTTCACCAGGTGTCTCTTGCCTTATGGTTTCTGATTCACAAACACAATTGTGTTTGAAACCTTATAAGTATGTGTTCCCTGTGAAAAAGCCAAGGGTTAACTTTCTAGTATGATGTTTATCGCATCCAGATAGATACTCGGCCCCCGGTGCATGCTGAATTTTATCGGCTGACTGTGTAATGTTTGTCCAGCGGTCCCTTTGCCCGGAGCGCAGACAAGCCCATGTGAGGCGCTGAATGTTGGCACTGTGTGCTACCGCGCCACATTTTCTCATGGTTTTTTGTGCTGCTTTGATACAAGAGTTAAGATTGGACAAAAAGTGTTATAAACATAGACTCTAACCACCAACCGCACAGACACTGTATTGTACCAGCTGAAAGAGCCCCTATGGGGTGTGTGGGTTTGGGCCACAGTGAACCCTTGTAAAGTTTTGCCGTCGTCCCAGACTGGAGATGTTTAATGGTACTTCTCCCGCTTCCTTCACGCGGTTCCAAAAATGAAACCGTCAGGTTTTGTTTTGTTTTTTAAATGTTTATTCATTTTTGAGAGAGTGCGTGCACGCAAGTGGGGGAGGGGCAGAAAGAAAGGGGGACAGAGGATCCGAAGCAGGCTCTGTGCTCGCAGCAGAAAGCCTGACACGGGGCTCAAACCCACAAACTCTGAGATCACGACCTGAGCCAAAGTCAGAAGTTTAACTGAGCCACCCAGGCGCCCCGAAAGCATCAGTTTTGAGACTAGTGATCATTACATGATTGCATTACATGAATGCATTACATGAATGCAAACATGCATTCCTCTTCCGGTCTCCATTCATTGTGCATGCTTTCAGGCCACTTCTGTATCAGTACAAGTAACAAAGAGGATGAGACCTGCCTCATCGTCCATGCTGCCCACACCTGGGAGGCCTCCACTCTGTCACTCGGCTTTTCTTGAACTATAGTCAACTTTTAGACTATCACTCGGCCCTTTTTCTAATGTTTCCTCTTTTTTTCTGTCCCTGGAATTCACTGTTTCTCTTCACTTTGTTATTTTCCTTGTCTTACACATTCGCTCTTTAAGCTGCACTCCAACCTCCACAGGAGCTGTGAGTGCATCACCCCCCTACATGCCTGGCCTTGTAATCTCCAAAGGGGATTTCTCAACCCTGGCTGCAAAGAAGAGTCATCTGGACAGGCCCAAAGCCCAAGGCTGCACTCTCTGAGTGTTTTCTAACTGGTTCCATTATACCGTTAAGTGCTTCTTAACTGAACGTTGGGAAAACTCGTGTCAGGCAGCACTTCTTCAGATGTTCTGCAAATATTCCCCTGAGCTATTTTCAAACCTGAAATAATCACATAATCCATACTTTGCATTCCAGTGTGAACTGAAAAGGTACTCGGAATATGAAATAAAAGTCTGGGATTGCATTGTTTGTGTTTAATTGAAACAGCTCATACATACCTGCCTATTAAGTCTACTGACGATCTGGGGCAGATAAAGACAGGAGGCCACATGCTGTGTGGATAGCACACCCTACTATCCGAATGTGTTTGTCACGGCACCAACACCTCCCAGATATAGAGGACAGAATGCTGGGCCTCATCTCTGACTTACTTAATCAAAAACTTCATTTCAACAAAATCCTCCGGGGATTTGTATGGCCAACACATTTGAGAAATTAAGTGTTTTATTGTGCTATGACACAGACAAGTGGTCTACCAACCAAGTGGCTGATAAGTACCGAAATAGATCCAGTATACTTTGCCCCACCATATAGACTTGGCTTCATTGAATATAGTTTGAGAAACTTGATACATTAAAATTGGTCACATTGCTGTGAGGAAGCAACAAATTGTACTCACGTTTCAAGAGATGTAATTTTCATTTATTTTACATAAACAAAAGATATTTGGCCTTGTTCATAATGAAAACACATAGGTACGTTTGTGTTCTTTTAACTCTCTCCTGATGTTTACAAATTGCTTGTCTAAAGAATAAGAGGTCAAGCCCATGTGCCAGAGCCCAATAGCCCAGAGCCTGCCCCTGTACAATATGTATGTTTGCTTCTGACATGGTAATGACTGCCCAGACACCAGTTGGATTTTTTGTAATGTAATCAAATATAACTTAATTTCCTTTCTGTTTTTTTGGAAGGGAATAGGAAATGTAATCAGAACTCACAATGAGTTGTATTTCACCAAGAAACTTTTGGCATTATAGACATTTGAGGACTAGGTTCAGATTACAACGATTTGATGGAAACTCAAAACTTAACCCTCCCCTGACCTCATACCTTTGTATCTGTAGCTAAAAAATCGATCTATGGGGAAAAAAATCGTTACTTCATTTGTTGATAGTCATCAATGACGTTCAGTCATCTCACTGTCATTAGTGAAGTTCAAGGTGATCAAAGAGAATGACATATTCATCTTTGCCCAGTTAACCAGAGTATTATTTCATACATGTTGGTTTTCATTTCAAGTTCCCACTAGAGAAACAAATTGGGTTGGTACATAGAAAATAAAAGAATCAGACATATCTTTGGTATTGTCTCTAGTCTCCAATTAGAACACCAATTGGTGTTCATCTTCAGGGTGTAAGACATTGTTTTAAAACCTAAAAAGAAAGAAAAAAAAATAAATAAATAAAAAAAAAAAAAATAAAACCTAAAAAGAACATGTAATTCTTGCCTGGAACGTGATCAGCCTGTGCATCTTGTGATAGCAGCTTCAGGGCTACCGACTCCTCTGCCCCTGAGCCCTGTGAAATGTTAATAATGTCACCCAGACTCTTCGTGGTAAGGTTTTGCTGATAATAGTCCTCAAAGAGAGTAAGAGAAAGAGATGAGGAGAGGCAGGGTTCATAGTGCTGGGCAGAAAATAAGGCAAGCCTAGAACCAGCCCCAGTTTTCTCCCATGAACATCCAGGAGCCTATTCAGTTTCAGACCTTGGATAAAGAATGGGAAGGAAGTAACAAAAGACAAGGAGGTGTAAGCAGACAAAAAAAAGTAGAGTGAGCTAACCAAGAGAATAAGATTAAAAGATCAAAGAGGTTAAACACACACACACACACACACACACACACACACACACACACACAATGGTTTTAGTATTAGTGACATTATTCTTCCCACTAAAATAGTCTCCACAAAGAGAAATTACAAGCTTACACGATAAAAATGCATGTTCAATAAATAAAATTTTGGTTTAGTTTGGTTTTTTTCACCAAAGTGCCAGCATAGCAAGTACGTCTTGGGATGGAGGTGGACTTTGGTGTTCCAGAGGCCAAGGGTTTTGTCTAGTGCACCATTAGGAGGTCATTTCATAGAACCACGTGCAAACCAGCACCCAATGCATTGTTATGAGAAGTTTTCCTTGTCTCCCTCCCCGATTAAACAGCAGGAGAAAACTATTTTCAAGGTAAAGCCCTTTCTACACAGTGTCTATAGCAAGAGAGAACTCAAATTGGAGCGCAGTCCTCAGAATCATGTATGGGAAAAAAATGGGAATACGTAATGCAAGACCCCATGTACAAACCATTCATACATCAGTCTATCTGCCAGTGCTCTGATTAAAATCGTACATGTGACAGTCACATCAGATAGGTAAATAACTAAAAGAGAACATAGATGTTATAAATGAGAAGTAGAATACCACTTTTCTCAGTCTTGTGATGTGAAATGAAGGTTACCTTTGGAAGTGGGTTAAACTCTTCGGAGAAGCTAAAGGGATGGCACCAATGGAAGGTATACTGTTTGTAAAAAGGCACATAAAGAGGGGTGCCTGGGTGGCTCAGTCGGTTAAGCATCTGACTCTTAATTTCGGCTCAGGTCATAATCTCACGGTTCGTGAGTTCGAGGCCTGAGTCAGACTCTGTGCTGACAGTGTGGAGCCTGCTTGGGATTCTCTCTCTCATCCTCTCTCTTTGCCCTTCTCCCTCTCAAAATAAATAAATAAACTTTAAAAAAAAAAAAAAAAGAAGCAATAAAGCATGGGAACACTGCCAGGACAAAATCAGAAACACCCAGGGTGTTTAAACCCACATGGTTATCAAAGCAGCAGCAGCTGTTTATGAAGCACCTTCTTCATTCCACTCATCCTCAGACAAGGAGGAGTCACATGAGGTAGGAGCTGAGATTACCCCTTCCTTAGTGATGATGAAGCAGAAAGCTCAAAGATGTTAAATGACCTTCTCAAAGTCATATGGCTTGAAATGGAGTCAGTCTAGAAGTGAGTCTGGGATACGAACTCTGGTCTTCCTAGCACCAAAATCTGCCCATTTTACCACCATGCTCTCTCCCCTCCCTCCAAAATCTACTTCAGAGAATGGGCACACAGCAGGATGCACTAATGTGAGGGAAAGGAGCTTGACAGAATCACATCTTACTTCTAGACCTATGTTGTGAAGGTTTACAAAAAGAAAGAAATTTACAAAAAGAAGAAATTTCTGCAGGACAGAAATAAATAAGTTGAAGAAGAGAAGAGAACAATATTATTAATGTGTGGGCCAGTCTGCTTTTTTTAGTGTTTCCCTATGCTTTTGGTTGTCTGTTCCCTCATTACCTGTGAGGTAGAATTTGCCTCCACTTTCCTGATAAGGAAACTATAGGTGAGAAAAGAGTATCTTGTCCCTATTGCAAAGGTGAAAGTTGATCAGACAATGACAGGAGGGAAGAACATTCCAGACAGAGGGAACTACTTGTGCACTGCCTTGTAGTGGAGGTGGCTGGAGGCGAAGCTAGTACATGAAGAAGCAGAAACAAGCTCCTCGTGGCTGAAGCAGGAAGAGTCCTGTGTCACTAAGCTCTTCTTGTGCAAGAAGAGCTTAGTGAGACAGGTGGGGTCAGACACCTTGAAAGCCATTTGGGACATGCCAAGGATTTTAGCCTTTATTGTGAAGTCAATGGGAATCCACTGGAGGATAAAAGGCAGGGAAGGGCATGATTTGATCTGTGTTACTGAAATAGTCTAGGAGAGAAAGGAGAACTTTGTCAGGATGGGGGCAGTGGAGATGGTGAAGGGGAAATTGATTTGAGAACTATTTAGATGAAATTACCGGTGTTTGGTAAGGAACCGGCGATGAAGAACGATGGAGTAAGAGATGTCAGGATGATTCCTAAATTTCTGGTTTATAACCATGTGCTTAAGGAAGCCCATCACTGAGAACAGGAAACACCGGCAAAAAGCTATGTTTGGGGACAATGGAGGCGAACGATAATGAGTTTGGTCTTGAACGTGTGTGTTTGTGGAGGAACAACTGAGTAGAAATGTCACAAAGACAGCCTGAAATCCAGATCTGGATCTCAAAAAAGAGTGAAATTTAGGTTAGACCCTCCTACCATGTATTTGCCTTCACCTAACACCTCCTTGTAACGATTTGGTTGTCTGACTACACTTTAGGAAACATGCTGCATAAAGGTTGGATCAACACGCTTAGAAAACAGGCTCATGTCTGCCTGGTTTACTTACTGTTAGATCTCAAGCACCAGGAACAGTACCTGCAAAAACGCACACTCCAGAAACATTTATTGAACTGAACTAAAGCCTCAAACCCTAAGTGATGTCCTAAACATCTGCTTGGGATCAGCTCATCTCTCCCAGTTTGACTGTAGCCCACATTCCCTGATATCTCTGACTCCAAACTCTTATCTCTGTGCCTGGCTTTTTCTATCTGCCCTTCCTAAACTGAGAGTTGGACCCCAGTGGTTCCTTCAGGGATTTTGGAGTTGATCTGTCTACAAGATTTAGCTTTCTATTGTCTTAGCTGAGGACTCTCCACTTAAAGAATTCCAGGCCTTAAGGCAAACCAGTGGTTGCCAGAGGGCAGGTGGGAGTGGGGTGGGAGGGGATAAGCAAAGTAGGTGAAGGAGATGAAGAGGGGCAAACTTGCAGTTATAAAATAAATAAGTCACAGAGATGAAAAGTACAGTATAAGGAATGCAATCAGTAATGTCATAATGACAGTAGTATGGTGACAGTTGGTGACTACCCTTACCGTGGTGAGCACTGAGCGACACCTAATAACACTGTCTGTCAACTATACTTTAATAATGTTTTTTTTAAGGGCCCCTGGGTGGCTCAGTTGGTTAAGCAGCCAACTTCCTCAGGTCATGATCTCACAGTCTGGGAGTTTGAGCCCCGCATCGGGCTCTGTGCTGACAGCTCAGAGCCCGGAGCCTATTTCAGATTCTGTGTCTCCCTCTCTCTGACTCTCTCCTGTTCATGCTCTGTCTCTCTCTGTCTCAAAAATTAACGTTACAAAATTTTTTTTAATAATTTTTTTAAAGTGTAGGGTTTGGGGAAGAACCATAATGCTAAGTCTTGGAGGGTTGATGAGGTTCGAATAGGCAGGAAGTAGGGGATGCTTATGAATACAAGGCTCAGAAGTACTGTGGGAGGGAGCTAAATAGGGACAAGTTGACTAGGACAGAGAAATAGGAGAATAGCGTGGCCAGTGAAGGCGGATGGTGAACTTTGAATATCAGATGGGAAGTTTGGGTTTGAAGGGACGGTAATGTGGCAGAACCATGGATTCCTAACAGGGGAATGACATAGAGCATGGTTTGAGGGAGATTAATCTGGCAGCAGCCTACAGGATTAATTGAAGAGATAAGAGATCAAAGGCAAAAGGCCCAGCTCAGAGACTGTTGCAGTAATGCAGGTGTTAAGAGATAAGAGACTTAACTAGACAGTGGAAGTGGAGAGTTTTGGAGATAAAGATAAATGGAGAGGACTTGGTGAATGATTGGCTGGAAGGCAATGGAAGATTCAAAAAGGACCCCCAGATTTCAAACCCTGATGGTACCCGAGAGACTAATGGGGCCCTTGACCCCCCCACCCCAAAAAAAGTCTTTGTTTTCTATGGAGAAAAATGAAACTGGAGAAGTTAATGCTTGTGTTACTCGTCTCCTCGTTACAAAATTCACAGCAGCAATGACCTCTGAGAAAGGGAGCAACATACTGTAAATTGACTCTAAGATATTTCTCACTGGAGTCATGCACTCTCCAATGATGCCAGAAAGACAGGTTTGGTTCTGTTAGGCACTTCATCTAGCTGTTAGTCAAGCCAACCGACTAGTCTCTAAATTATTGCTCTTCAGTGAGCCTGTCGGTTTTATCTCTCCCCAAGCTGCAGAGATGAAAAAACTTTTTTACCTTTTCAGAAGTAAGTTTAAAGAGATCATTTTTCTTCCTGGTTTGCATTAAGTTTACCAATGAATAAGATGGAGAACAGAAAGGTAGAAGCAGAAATTCCCATTATATAAATTCATACGCTTAATGTCTTCCTAGGATATAAATGGGAAATTTCATTAAAAGGTAGAATCCCACATTGTGGTTACTCCATCAATATTAAATAACAATAAATAACAATAAAAATGACTCATTATTATGAAGAATTCATATAAATCAGCATTACTTCAGTCCATAAGAGTTCATATAGATAAAATTGTATCCCAATAGTATTATTATAATGATCTGACAAATTCAATTCCAGTGATCCACTGGTTTTGGTGCAATAAAATTTCCAGGCAGTAAATTTCACTGTAATAAATATTTTAGAGACCTTGTCAAATTGTATTCTATATAAGCTTGGAAATCCATAACTCTCATTTCATAGCAAAGTAAGATAATAATGGGAAATGCTTTCATTTCTTAAAATGTTATAAATGAACTAAATGATTGTGCTCTTTTGACTATTCATGAATTATTCAAAATGGCCTCACAAAATGTACAAATGTATGTACAAGTGAGTTTGTCATTTTTTTTAACTTACAAAGAAAAAAATGCTCATCCAAATATAAAATAGAAATGTCAGTGATGAAAATGCTATGCTTCGGCTTCTTTTTAATATATTTTTTAAATTTTTTATTTATTTTTATATTTTTCAATTTTTATTTAATCTATTTTTTTTAATTTACACCCAAGTTAGCATATAGTGCAGCAATGATTTCAGGAGTAGATTCCTTAATGCCCTTTACCCATTTAGCCCATCCCCCCTCCCACACCTCCTCCAGTAACCCTGTTTGTTCTCCATATTTAAGAGTCTCTTAAGTTGTCCCCCTCCTTAAGTTGTCCCCTCCCTGTTTTTATATTATTTTTGCTTCCCTTCCTTTATGTTCATCTGTTTTGTCTCTTAAAGTCCTCATATGAGTGAAGTCATATATTTGTCTTTCTCTGACTGACTAATTTCACTTAGCATAATACCCTCTAGTTCCATCCATGTTGTTGCAAATGGCAAGATTTCATTCTTTTTGATCGCCGAGTAATACTCCATTATATATATATACCACATCTTCTTTATCCATTCATCTGTCAGTGGACATTTGGGCTCTTTCCATACTTTGGCTATTGTTGATAGTGCTGCTATAAATATTGGGGTGCATGTGCCCGTTCGAAACAGCACACCTGTATCCTGTAGATAAATACCTAGTAGTGCAATTGCTGGGTCATAGGGTAGTTCTATTTTTAGTTTCTTGAGGAACCTCCATACTGTTTTCCAGAGTGGCTGCACCAGTTTGCATTCCCACCAGCAGTGCCAAAGAGATCCTCTTTCTCCATATCCTCGTCAACATCTGTTGTTGCCTGAGTTGTTAATGTTAGCCATTCTGACTGGTGAGGTGGTATCTCATTGGGGCTTTGATTTGTATTTCCCTGATGATGAGTGATGTTGCGCATTTTTTCATGTGTCGGTTGGCCATCTGGATGTCTTCTTTGGAGATGTGTCTATTCATGTCTTTTGCCCATTTCTTCACTGGATTATTGGTTTTTTGGGTGTTGAGTTTGATAAGTTCTTTATAGATTTTGGATACTAACTAACCCTTTATCTCATACGTCATTTGCAAATATCTTCTCCCATTCCGTCGGTTGCCTTTTAGTTTTGCTGATTGTTTCCTTCACTGTGCAGAAGCTTTTTATTTTGATGAGGTCCCAATAGTTCATTTTTGCTTTTGTTTTCCTTGCCTCCGGAGATGTGTTGAGTAGGAAGTTGCTGTGGCCAAGGTCAAAGAGGGTTTTCCCTGCCTTCTCTTCGAGGATTTTGATGGCTTCCTGTCTTACATTTAGGTCTTTCATCTGTTTTGAGTTTATTTTTGCATACGGTGTCAGAATGTGGTCCAGGTTCATTTTTCTGCATGTCGCTGCCCAGTTTTCCCAGCACCGCTTGCTGAAGAGACGGTTTTCATTCCATTGAATATTCTTTCCTGCTTTGTCAAAGATTAGTTGGCCATACTTTTGTGGGTCCATTTTTGGGTTCTCTATTCTGTTCCATTGATCTGAGTGTCTGTTCTTGTGCCAGAAAATGCTATGCTTCGTAATTCTGTTCACTGGAAGAATCCCCAGGAACTATACTCTACCTGCAGCTGCAATATTCTTCACACCTTTGACTTCTTTTTTCTCAAGTCATCTATGTTAATAATTGACATCATTACAGTCATGTCAGATATGGAATTAGCCAAGATCTATGGCTTATCTTTTGACTAACGCTTTCTTCCTTGTAGTTAATGTCTTATCAAAGACATTCTCAAACAGAGATATAAGCCTGTGTGATACACTGGCAAGGTACCATATTTGAGATCTATGTAAAGGTTCTTTTTCTGGAAAAACAATAGCAAGAATGATCTCATAGCTTCTATAATCCGTACAATAATGCCATTTATAAATCAAAAATTCCTTCCAGGAGTATGGAACAGATTGGCCAAATGTTTCTTTTGAAAGAGAAAACTTATAAAACTAAGGTTTTATACATGAAAATATTATGGAAAAAAACTTTAGACAGAAGACAATAAAGTGAGTTGGGGGTTTTTTGGCCAGTGCCTGACATAAGTGATTTTTTTGCTTGTTACCTTCTAAGTCTTCATCACATAGGATACACTGATATTATAGAACTGCATTCACAGGTAACATGCAGTTTTGTTTTATTTTTAGTTTACATAATACTGGATGACATTCATCCCCGCTCTTGCATGGTCTCCATCCGCTCAGTTGCCCAGAATGGAACATGGAGTCACAGTAGCTTTCTTGCCTCCCCCTGTGGCCACAGCTGACAAGTCACCACATTCTGTTGAGCCCACTTATTTAGCAATCCTCCCACCGGGCCTTCCTGTCCATCTCCATACTTCTTTCAGGCCCTCGTCTTTTCTCACCCTCATGACTACAACTGCCTTGGTCACTTACTTTCCCACCAGTCCATCTGCACAGTGCTATCAGAGCGATCTTTCCACAGCACATGAGGTAGCCAGTCGGGAGACAGTATAGCTGCCCACCCCAGAGAAACATTTTGATGTAGATTCTGCAGATTATTTGGAAGACAATGGGACATTGCTCATAGGTAGATAACCCAGAAATCTTCTGAAAGTAGTTATCCAGATTCTAAGTGCTTACCTTGGACACTCAAGAGTATTGAAGCCGGTCAGGATCTGGATGATCCTGACAAGGTCCCAGTGGTGAGGAGAGACAAATCCAGATCCACGAGGGACAGTCCCCTTGGCCAAGCAGTTTGCACAGCAGAATCCATTTGGTAGTTATGGAGTCCTCCAACCTCAAGCCCTCCCTCCAGAGAGGGAGTTATTGCAACATGTGCCCCAAAGTCATGACAGAACCATTTCTCATCGGTTGTAGTTCTCTAAGTAACACTGCCAAGACTCATACTTGATGAAAATTATGTTCATGCACCAGATGATGTCCTCGTTTTCCTCAGCCATGTTAGCCTTGTGAGCCTTTTTGGACGTTTGCTGGCCTAACACAGAAGATGCGTGCATCTTCTTTTCTCTGTGTTGGGAGGCTACCTACAACTTTAATCCAAACATGCAGTGTAGCTACTGAATTTACATGTGAAGGATTATGGTGAGTGGAAAATCAGCAGTCCCGCCAGCCCATATGACCCCCCAAAATGTCAGTCTCCTTTAGAGAGATTTGAAATTACAAAGGATAAGTTAAAGAAACTTTTAGAGGAAGGGGAAGCACTTCCTAAATGTGAAGATTTTTCTCAAATAATAACACCTAACATTTGTAGAGTGCTTCACTGTTTACAAAACACTTCCACATATGTTTTCTCTAATTTCCATGGCAATTCTGTGACCTGTTATGATTCTGCTTTACAGATATGAAAGTTGACCCTCAGAGAAATTAATCAGTGTGCCCCCAAATATCAAAATTAATAACTGACAGAGTCTTGACTCAATTTGTCTTAATTTTTCTAATTCAGTGCCCTTTCCAGTTTACCATATGTCTATTAAGTAACTAGTTGTTTGACATAAAAAGTAGCGTAGGGGCACCTGGATGGCTCAGTTGGTTAAGCTTCAGACTGTTGATGTTGGCTCAGGTCATGATCTTGCAGTTTGTGAGTTCAAGCTCCACATCGGGCTCTGCGCTGACAGTGGAGAGCCTGCTTGGTATTCTCTCTCCCCCTCTCTCTCTGCCCCTCCCCTGCTCATGCTATCTCTCAAAAATAAATAAATAAAACTTTAAAAAAAAAAAAGAAAGTAGTGTAAAATTTTATCTATCAGATTGCTGTAAGTTATACGTAACATAAGGAGCATAAAATGGGTGCCGTTTCCCTTATAGTGATTACTTTTCTGAATGCATTTCAAGATCATAATTAAGAAGTTTTATTTGTCTGAAAGATAGTCAGGCCATTCCCATTGTTAAAGTGTTTATTTGGCTACAGCTGTCTGCATCCAGGTTCTGTGCTACCTGTGTCACATTGCTGATAGATACTTAAGTGTCAAGATCATTGCTAAGAATTGTCTCTGAGAATGTGCTATCACATGTCACCACTTCTCCTTTGCCTTTGGAGTGAAGATGTTCTAGTCAGTAATGTATCAGGAACAAAACGATTGGCCCTTTGTGATTACACGTGCGCACATACACATGTGCATGCACACGCATGTAATTGTAATACTGAAGACCAAAAAAATGAGGATAACTTCTATTAAGTCTAATTGCAGATACCTCTTAATTATTTGTTATGGAAGATAAAAAAAGTAGCATTTTTCAGGGTCAAAATTCACTGACAATGCAGTACTCTTTTTAACCAACTTTTGACTAAGGCAAAATTTGAGTTCACCTCTTTTACTCTGAATGGTTTCCATGGTCATAAAACAAAAACACAAACTGTTAACCAGGCTCAAGTAATAATAATTTAAAATCCTTAAGGAGAATTACAATTTACAAAGCTGTGTCATACCCCTTCCTTCATCATAAAGCAATCTTATAAAATAGAGGGGTGTTACCCCCATTTTACGGGTGTGAAGGCTGAGATCTGTTGACTTGGCCATGATCACACAGCTACTATGTATATACTGGCTTAGATCTAAGATTTCTCATCCCAAATTCAGATTCTAAGCTGCCTACATGCGCGCACACACACACACACCCTTTATGATTTGCATGAAATGGAAATGATAATAAAGAAACACTTAAGGGGTAGGGCCCCTGGGTGGCTCAGGTGGTTGAGCATCCGACTTCAGCTCATGTCATGATCTGATGGTTTGTGAGTTCGAGCCCCACATTGTGCTCTCTGCTCTCAGCACAGAGCCCACTTCAGACTCTCTCTCTCTCTCTGCCCTTCCCCCCTTCTCAAAAATAAATAAACATTAAAAAAAAAAAAAGAAACATTTAAAGGGTGCCTGGGTGGCTCAGTCAGTTGAATGCCCGACTTCAGCTCAGGTCAGGCGATGATCTCACAGTTCTTGAGTTTGAGCCCGACATCGGGCTCGCTGCTGTCTGGGCAGAGCCCACTTCCGATCCTCTGACCCCCCGTCTCTCTCTGCCCCTCCCCCACTCACATTCTCTCTCTCTCTCTCTCTCTCTCTCTGTCTCTCAAATACACATTCAAAAAGAGAAACACTTAAAAAGTGGAGCTATATAATGCAGTTGTTTTTGTTGCACCTGACAATATCATAAAACCACATTTTTATGTGTGTTTTTGTGTTCTCTGTAGTGATGTTTTTCTTATACAGCACTACTTAAATATGACATTTTCCAAGCCTATGCATAGACCATGCCAGCTGCCCCAAAAGACCAGACTGACATAATATGAGCTCTTTGTTTACTCAGTGAATAGGCACAACTTGTGCCCTGCCAGCTGCTTGGCCCACAGTCTTAACCTTGTTCTGTGAGAAACACCTGTATGAGTGGCTGGATAATTAATTCCATACTCCAGCCTTAGGACCTTCTGTTAAGATTAAATCAGATAAGGCCTCTGACTGTGAACAATATACCACTCTCTGGATTAGGTTTGGACCACTGAGGCCAGGTGGACATGGACTTCAAAACACTGCGTTCAGAGGGAGTGTGGTTTATTGGGAGCTTCTTACATGAAGAGACTATTGAGGCAGAGAAACGTTTTAGTGCTACGCTCAGGATACCCGAGTGTGGGGTCTGGGAGTATTAGTATGTGAAGTGTTAGGACTGGGCAGAATTGCCCCTGCCTTACTCAGTTCATTACGGATAGTAAATTGCTCTAAGATTACAGCATGGAGGCAGATTACATTCCTTTTTCGGGGCGGGGTGGGGGGTGATTCATTAAAGGCATTTATCCAGAGAAATGGGCTTATTGACATTGAAAACTGAGACCAAGGTCACTTCAAGTTCTAGCAGGAGCATTAACAGTAATTTAAATATCGAAGACAAGCCTGTGACTCAATGCTGAGAGAGCCTTTTCTGTAAAGGTATGTGGACGTTTGCACTGAACCTTAAGATGACTCATCTTCAAGACTCTTGGAAGCCACTTGTTGATATCTAATGCATAAGCCACTGGCAATTATCAGACAATATGTTACCTGAAACGCGGAAGCTCATGTTATTTCAATAAAGTCTTCTTTCTTTAATCGTTACAAAGAGTTTACATATGTGCTTTGCTTCTGGTTAAATAAAAACAATCACTTCCTTACCCCTGACGAAAAGTATACCTTATTTGAACCTGGGCCAGACATGTCATCACCGGAGAAAGGGGGAAGAGGCAGTGTTGAGTTTTCCTAAACATTTCTGGTTCCCCATTGATAGAACCTGGAGATATTTATTTGGAACCTGTGTTTCTGCTGCCTGCAGTAATTGTTGCCCTCCTGGAAATGTAATTATGAGTGGGCCGTGACACCGAACTCTTCAAATTCATTCCATGTGACCTGATCTCAGTTATTCTGAAAACTTGGTCCAGGGCCTTCTTGGTCCATCACTTGTTCCCATTCGGTCAGTAGAGGTAGGAGCTAGAGGACAAGTGAAGTGACTTATGTGACCAAAAGTGAGGAAGCCGCTTTCCAAAGAGATTAGCTCCCTACCACAGAGAATTCTGTTTCTAAATTGTTTAAATTTGGTTTGCAAGGGATTATTTCATGATCCTGGTGCGCTTCCTGCATCTGTTTAGTCTTAAATGCTTCCTAAAACATTTTTCAAAATCCATGTGTGATTTTCTAATCCTCCCTAATACATGGACTACTTAAAATGCAACTCCTCTTATTCTTTTTTTTAATCCTAGCTTTGGAAACAAATGTGTGAGCCTTAAGAACGGATGAGAAAAATGAGAGAGAGCCATCGGAAGCATTGCTGGGTGATGGTGGTTCTCTTGTTCGTGCACCTTACAGGAAATTTCAATTTCCAATAAGAAAAGCTCAGGCATTGTCATCACGGCCTCTGTTTCTGTTGGGCAGGGGCGAAACAAATGCATTGCACTCCCTCTGCTGGCTCAGAAGCTGCAATAGCTCATTAACCAGATCTATATTTAGATGTAGTTCCCCATTAAAAAAAAAAAAAAAATGCTGTGTAGAAGAAAGAAGCAAAACCTGGGACAGCTGCTAATTTTACTATTCATTTAAAATGTCAGGAAAAACAAATATCTGCCCAATGCAAATGGTTAAATGAGCAAGAAAGCCAGCAGTTTTTAGGCTTTTCGGCATTGTACTAGGAAAAAAATAAAGGCTGCCTCTTCCCTCCCCAAGGCGTATCTCCAACAGCCATTAAAAATTACTCCGTTCTTTTCCAATACTGAAATGATCTTTTCCCAGAGCTCAATGAGCAAATTAATAGAATAGTATGTTTCATATGTTTGAAACACTCCAGAGAAAGCAAAGGCACGGATTTGGCTCCGGGTGAGGGGGAAGAGAAAGGGTGTCTTTCTCCTGGTGTCAGAAAGGAAAACTAAAAGATCATCACACTGAAAGTCTATACCTCAGGGGAGGCCACTTTCGTGCCTGAAGGCATGTTACCCACAAGCCTGGAACGGAATCATAGCTCCGTGGAATTTTATGGCCCAGCAGACCTAAGAAGGCATGGTTGTACTCATGAGTGAGGACAGCCTACCAGGAGAGCAAGACGTTCCAGATGTCAGGGCATCCTGGGGGCCCGAGCCCTTCTTCACTCAGGTTCAACAGCATATTGAGAGTTTTCCTGCAAGGCAGATCTTCTGGCCCGGTTTTGCCCTCTTTACCTTCTTGCTTGCTTTCTTCCCCAGGCGTCTGGATGCTAACCACATCAGCTACGTCCCCCCGAGCTGTTTCAGTGGCCTGCATTCCTTGAGGCACTTGTGGCTGGATGACAACGCCCTGACAGAAATCCCTGTCCAGGCTTTCAGAAGTTTATCAGCACTGCAGGCCATGACTTTGGCCCTGAACAAAATACACCACATACCAGACTATGCCTTTGGAAACCTCTCCAGCTTGGTAGTTCTGTAAGTTTATTGATTCCCCGCCCCCCTTTTATACTTTTTAACTTTGGTCTTCAAGTGCCAGTCTTTCAAACCTTGAATAGGGACATTTTCAGGGAGGAAAACCCCCTGAACCCCTCCCCAAAATGACTCACAAATGTTCTAATTGTATAAAAGAATTCAACAGCTTTTAGCAAGCGCCTGCTAAGTGCCAAGCACTGCAAGGCAAAGGTAAACTATGACCTGTGTCTTCGGGAAGCCGATGAATATTGTTCAGGCAATCCTCACGCTGTACAGTTAGTCCAGTGACTGAAGTTAATAAAAACTCCTTATTTCTGGCAATAGTTTATTATTCAGGTCAAACTGAAATATGCCTTTATTAGTTAATATTTTTTGAACCCCTACCAGGGGGGAGAGAAGTAACAACAAACCATTGACAGAGAGCTGTGCGTTTGTGGGGCTTTCTTCCTGATGAGTCTAGATTTCCCTAAGTAAACCAAAATGATTCTCGAGTACGTTTGAAAAATAATCAGTCTTCTTTAAGAGTGTAGTGATATATAAAATCATTAAAAAAAATTTTTTTTTAAAAAACCAACTTCAGCTCAGGGCATGATCTCACAGTCTGTGAGTTCGGTGTCTGTGCTGACACCTCAGAGCCTGGAGCCTGGTTCAGATTTTGTGTCTCCCTCTCTCTCTGCCCCTCCCCTGCTCATGCTCTGTCTCTCTCTGTCTCAAAAATAAATAAAACCATTAAAAAAAAATTTTTTTTAAGAGTGTAGCGATATGTCCCCGGTAATATAATGGTCCCTCAAGGCTGATAGAGGAAGACAGCAGCTGCTCAAAAGGCTGTAAGATCAGTGTGCGTAGGAACTGAAGAGGGCTTCTTCTGCCCTGTTTCTTCCCTTTGCTCCACACCCGCCCCCGGCCTGCCACTGCCTTCCATTATTCCAGTTTTCTTGATTACCCGTCTCCCTTGTATTGTAGTACATCTTCCTTTGAGGGCTGGCCAGCTTCTTACTCCTTTCCGCATGTGTTGTATGTGGAAGATTGTCAGTAAATGTCACATGAAACCAACATGTACTTATTAGAATAAAAATCTTAGTCTAAGAGGATAACAAGTTTGGGGTGATATTCACAAATTTCTATACGGACTCTCACATATACCACCAGAGGCTGGGTATGTGCTTTAATTTTTTCCTCCCCCTGAGGGAATGGGTTTACAAGAGATCCACCCATTCTTTTTCACCCCGTTCTCCTTAAGCCCATTTTCCAAAAATCCCTTTGGGACTTGGTCCAGTTTTCAGTTATGTACACAGCTGCTCTCACTGGCCCTGACTTAACTGACTTACCATTGAGCCAAAGATGATAATTGTACACACTAATACTGCGTCGAGATAACTAATCTCCCTGGGCAGCCAAAAAAAATCTGATCGCCATTCTCTTTGGCTAAAATTGTTGTTGCCTGTTAACCTGTGGCCCCACCCTGGGAATGTAGACATTATAAGCCAGGAGCTTTGCTAGAAAATATGCTTCAAACGCTTCCTTCCATCCTTCATTTGCCAAAGATGGTCAGAATCTCTGCTTAACATCCTACATCCCAAAGCCGTGTTAACAACCTGAACTTCCTTTTATCAGCATGTTGCCCATAGTATTATACACTCCCTGATATCTCAAACCCAAAAGATAAAACTGTCATTGCCTATTAAATTCTCGGGTATATAATCATCTATGGTAAGAGCGGATGGGTCATATAGACCTTTTAAAAAAAACAACAAAGTTAAACAAAGCATTTCTTATATATAATTAGTGCGTTCTTTACTCTAAGTTTCTTTGGATTTAATCAATCTGAATGCTGTGCCTAAGTTTCCCTGTGCAGCATGCCTTCCTGACTGTGTCTGTAATGTTCTTCTGCAGGCATCTCCATAATAATAGAATTCACTCCCTGGGAAAGAAATGCTTTGATGGGCTCCACAGCCTAGAGACTTTGTGAGTTGACCTTTTATTTGTTTCCCTTTTTTCAGTGTTTTCATGAGTATTCTGAAGGAATCAAAATAGCCTTAAAGTCAAACTTGCTGTTTGGTTTGGTTAATTGCCTGAGCTTTAAACAGATATTTACGGCAGCTTTATCTTACACACACACACACACACACACACTCACACACACACACACACACACACACACACACACACAGAGCTAAGCAATAAAACTGATATTTTATTTTAATCTAACAAGAGTGGTAAATGAGTTAGAATCATTATAAACTAAATGAGATGTTCTCTACTGAGCAGTGACTGTTTGCTTAGGAATGTGTACTCTGTGTCAAGGATCAATTCTATACTGTCACTCAGGCTCACTATTCATGAGTCTAGCCTGCACTCCCTGCTCCGCGCCCCCGCCACCACTGCCCCCAATGAGAGGACACCGACCAGGCAAATGCCAGGACTCTCTAATCTGAGATGAACAGGTGTCTCATTAACAAACCACAAAGGTTCACACTAAAGCAATTCAAAAAACTAAAAAATAATAACAGCTACCATTTCTTGGGCATATCTATAACCAAATATTGCACTGCGTGTTGGCACACATTGTTTCATTTAACAGCCATCTGAGGAGAGCAGCCATCACTGTCCCACTTTCTGCTCTAGTCAGGTTAAGTTATTTTACGAACATGACATATCTAGTCAGTAGCATAGCTGGGATTTGCTTCTTCCCTAGTTTGAGTCTGAAGTCCATGCTTACCAGTATACACTGCTTCCAAAGAATAGGTCAAAAGTTCAGTTCTGAATTGGTACCTATAATAAAAATAGAGTCCAGCCAGCTGACCGCCAAGAGCCTTTCCCAGAGGCACGGTGAGAAGAATTCTCATTGACCTCACCAGGCTCCAGCCATTTCCCAGGGGAAGAGCTGCTACTCATTGCCCTAGCTGAGTGAGAGAGGTATAATGAGGGTAAGGTGACAGGCAGTGAGGGTCCTGAGTGTTCTGGAAGAAAGGGCATGCTTCCATTTGTGCCCCCTCTCACTCCCATATTTTTAATATTCAAATACAGTAAGTCACACAGGGCCTGAATCTACAATGTTGGCTCTGACCCAAGAGATACCAAAGACCATCTCTTCTGTGGCCTTGGAGCCCATTATTTATTTGAATACAGAGCTTAGCATTCGTACATGGTCGGTTTAGCTTCGAACCAGGTCTGGGTCTGGTGATTTCCTGAGGGACCATCTGTTGTTAGTGGTCTTCTCCAGGTCAATGAGTGCTCACGCTCTCTTTCCAGGGTTACTTAAATCACCCTGTGCCTCCTCTTAGAAGAGAGGAACCATCCTCATAAGGAGATGCCAAAGATGAACTTATCCAGGACTTTGAAGTCAATTTCATGGCATAAGCAAGCCATTCCCATGAGCTGCTTGGTAAAATTAGAACTTCTCCCTTATCCACACAGGGCTGGGCATGATATCTTAGCAATGCAAAGCACCTTCCAGTCCTTTCCAACAGAGGAGGAACAAAAAACAGTATTGGCTTTGAAGGGTGTTTCCATAAATAGTGTCTCCTTCCCCCCCCCCCCCCCACGTTTGAGATGAAGACCTTGGATTTCATGTAAAAAGTAAAGCATTTCTGGGCAAATTCATATGAGTCTCATTCTCATTCTCCCCCTCCCCTCCCCTCCCCTCCCCTCCCCTTGCCCAGGGCTACAGAGGATCAGTAAATTGGTTACTCCCAACCTCTTCCTTTCCCTCACTAGAAACCCAAGTAATTTATAAGGACCCAGTCCTCGTTTAATCAAAACAGAGCATCTGGAGAGATTTACAAACAGGAAGAAAATTTATGTCCACAAAAGACACGAGTTTCCTGCCTGCAGTATAGCTTAAGGATGGTTTGTGCCAGACAAGTAGGAATCCTGATTCATGTTTAACTCGGTCAAATTATCTCTCTTAAAATTAAAAAGCAATTCTTCTCCATAGAGGAAGATCTAACCACATCTGATTGCCTGACCAAAAGGTTTTTCTGCGTCATCTGGGAAATCTGACATTCCCAGAGACTAGGAGGCAATTACTTTTTCATACGAAGTTGTAGGCATAAGGTGGAGTAAGTCTATAAAGCGCTTGTGAGTAATGGAATTGAAAAGCCATTTGTGTCATAACAGATCGAGAAATTAATGTTTCAAAATTGTTTGGCCATTCCATCTCTGTGCCTGAAGGATAACATAGAGCTCTGCCTCACAGACCAAGGAAAACATACTTCTGATCTGAATCATTATTTGTGACCCTGAAGAAACTCTAGACCCGATGCCCTTCCTGAGAGTACCCAGTACCACATAAACCTCTCCAGAAGCAGGCTATCATCCTGGACCTCAGCCTGGGAGAGACACATGGACTCATCAGGAGTCAGGGACAAAGCAGCTCTCCAAGATGCCCTCTCAGGCGAGACTCTGAAACGCAGGGGGTAGGTCAGAGGGTGTAGGTGGGAACAAGAAAGGAGATGTGATTCAGGAGCCAGGACGAGAGCACACACAAGCGGGCAGCTTGGTGAGCCGGGTTCAGGTGAACGGCTACATCAGCAAGCAGCCAACACCTGGCCAAACGTCCCTTTTACTTGAACGTTAACACTGTCATCTGTCCCTCCCTTTTTTTAAATGCCTCTGTGCCACTGAGACTTGACTCTGAAATGTCTCATGATCAGTGTGATGACCAATTTTAATGCACATACTGGTCAGCAAGCCAAGAAAATCTCTTTCCATAAAGAGAAGGAATGAGAACTTTTATCAGTGATCCTGCCCCATTGGACGGCATGTTAACTTTCTCTGTATAAGTAGTATATTCGAATTTTTAAATGAGAAACTGAAAATACTATTTACTTACTTTCAGAGATTTAAATTATAATAATCTTGATGAATTTCCCACTGCCATCAGGACACTCTCCAACCTTAAAGAACTGTAAGTATTTAGGACAGATTTAATGGGAGAATTCTATTCTTTGTGAATTCACTTTAAAATATGTTTGATTATTGTACATAGTGTGACTGACTAGAAGATTTTTAAAAGCTTGTATAGGGGCACTTAGGTGGCTCAGTCGGTTAAGCATCTGACTCTTGATATCAGCTCAGGTAGTGATCTTGCAGTCTTGAGATCAAGCCCCAAGTTGGGCTCCATGCTGAGTGTGGAGCCTGCTTGGGATTTTCTCTCTCCCACTCTCTTTCTGCCCCTCCCCCACTCTCTCTCTCTCTCTCTCTCTCTCTCTCAAAATAAATAAATAAACATTTAAACAAATAAATAAGTTTGTATAAATAATGGTTAAGTAAACCTGTAATATATTTTAATTTACTCTACCATCAGATAGTCTTTTTTAAATTTATAATGGATTTCTCTAATATGTGTATATTTAAAAAAATATACATAGTTCTCTAAATCATACTCTTTTCCTAAGCTATATTTCCCCAACATTTATATACTTCATAGATTTATAGAAAATTGCTATGGAATTCAGTTATTTGCCAAGCATTTTGAAAAACAAACTTCTCTAGGCTGCATAAGTCTAGGACTAGAGAAATCAAATGCATGTGCCTAGTACTATGCTAGATGCTTTCACATACATTATTTCATATTCTTTAAATACTCTGTGAGTCATATTTAATTTTTAAAAACTTACAATTTTACTAAGGTAAAGCTAACTTTCAGCTCCTAGGTTGCATATATTGTCTTTTATATACTAAAATTTAATTGCCTTTTCTTTGTACCTAAAAATATGAATAATGTATGAAAGGAATGTTCCAATATTTGGAAAGAAAAATAAACATAGAGCCTATCCTCTTGGCTGAGAGAAATAAGACACACAGCTAAAGGAGGCAGACAACAGGGCTTGTTTGTAAGAAAAAGCCTTTAGGAGGGGGTTCTCCCTCAGGAACCCCACGTGTGGCTGAACCGGGAAGTCATCGTGGTCTCTGCTTAGGCAACCCAAAGACTGTCACTCACCTTATCCAGCCACCGGCCCACATGGGACCCAGAGATCATTGACTCTGCCCCTCTGCCATTCAGACAACATTAGCACCGACACAGGAGAGTCAATTTGTTATTACACACTCACTGAGCACCTTCCCTCAGCTCAGGAAATTTTGCCCTCATAAGGAGATTACTTAAATCTCTGCTTCACAGCAGCTTAAGTCAATTTTCTCTTCTCCTAGCTTCAAATGGGGTCAGAAGGAGTGATCATAATCCCCTCTCCAAAGATGGTTCCCTCTCTCTCAAGTTGTTATACAATGGTGCTCTATTGGATATTAACAGATGGAATTTCTTTTTATAACATTAGATTGTAAGTTTCCATAAAGCACAACTATTATTTTCAGATTCTTTCTTCCTCTTTCAAGATAAGAGCTCGTGATTTCTTTTTCTCCTAGTGAGCACATAAGCTTCAAAATGCATAGAGGAATTTAACTGTATCCTCTAGTTACCAAAGATGTTGATTATTGCCACAGGAAGGGGGGGGGGGAGGTACCATTACATAATTTTACCCTACACGTTATTTTCTAAAAAAAAATTTTCCCTCTCTTTCTAGAGGATTTCACAGCAACAATATCAAGTCAATACCTGAGAAAGCATTTGTAGGCAATCCTTCTCTTATTACAATGTAAGTGGCCATAGTTCTTTTTGATTTTTCCATCCTGAAATATAATACATAATGCACTTTTAAATATAATACAATGAGTGTCCTATATTTTCCCAAGTTTGGTCTTTGTCAGTGTAAGAATCTATACAGAGAAGTGTATGGAGAGATGTTTTGTCAGGTTTTAGCTGAATGCTAAAATAACATCAAAGATTCTTTTTTTTTATACCCTACAAGTGTGCATTGCATTATGCTTCGTATCTTCAGATGCCTTGTCTCACTTCACAAAAATCTTGTGAAATAGTTTTGCTTATCTCTATTTTCTAAGGAATAAAACTCATTTTCAGAGTATCAATGTCAAGGTCACCTAATCATTCAGAACTTAAATCCAAGTATACTCGAAATATAAATTATTACGTACAAATGGGAGTCCTTTACAGCAATAGACTCCATTGATGGTGGGGGTTTGGGGCATACTGGCTTATGCTAGGTTTCTATATCGATTTGTTACCAAGCCCAAGCATTGAGTCACATTTATAGAATTACAAGCTAGGTTGTAATCCTAGAAAGATGTGTATATTCTTAAAAGGTGTATTGGGGATTTATATGCCATCAAAGCATAAAATAGAGTTACAACTACAACGTATAATTAATTGGTTGTATGTTCACATTTTAGCAGAGACAGAAGACTGATCATCTGTAGACATACAGGAAGATGAAAATAGGCATTAGGATTGTTCTTTGTTAAAGACCCCTGGCAGATTTGGGGCGTAGTACTGGCCTGAGGTCTGCAGGAGGGGTCTTGGATATGCAGGAGGAGAGTAAGGACAACTGTTGAACCTGACTCTAGGGGCATTTCTTGGTAGATATTCATCCTGTGCCAACTTAAGAGGCTTTTTGGAACCGGGTAGCATCTGTCACCAATGAGCTGGAATCCCAATTAGCCCTGACAACTGAAAAAAAAAAAAAAAAAATACCATTCATCGTTTCTGAAATATGTTGACAGTATGTTGGCAAACTAAGGGTTTTAAAGTCTATTGCCAATAAACATTAGGCCTCATTAGAGAGTATTTACATATTAAGAGTTGGCAAATTGCATTGCCTTTGCTTCTTTTTCCTTGCAGCCACAAGCCTGGGTTTGTTTTTTTAATCGCTCTTTTGATATGCTAATACCACTTGAGAAAGGACTTGAAGCCCCCAAAATTTATTAGTGCTTCTATCCAGTATTTTATGGTATTCACTGTTTTCTCCCTGAAACTCTCCTCTCCTTGCTTCTGCCTCTATCTCTTGCCACTGCCACCCCATCAAGGATCCCCAGCTCCCACTCTGTGTGAACGCTTCCCTTGTCCCATTGGCTACCCAGTCCCCATGTCTACCTCTATGGTCCCCGTCCTCCGTGTGACTTCTTTTCATGCCCACTGCCCCCAGCCTCTGCCAGCCACCACCTCGACATTTTTGCCACCCTCCCTGCCTCTACCGCTAACAGACCTGTCACCCTGAAGCACAGCATCCGTCACTCTCTTGCTGTGAAACATACAGAGATTCAGGATTGTCTATAGTGAGTCTCCTGACCAGCTCCCCAAAGCTCTCCTCAATTACCATATGCCATAACCCAGATGGACTAAGCTATCCTCATAGAACAAAACTCTTTTATTTCCTTTGCTCCTATGATTCCATCCCCTCACAATGCTTATTGAAATTCTGTCTTCCTGGGCCCATTTCCAATGATATTCCATTAAGGTTTTCCTGATCTCACAAGAAAACTCCCTCCTAAGAACCCTTTAACTCCTTATTTGTATTTGTGATACTTAGGTACACAAGCATGTGTATTCATATCTACCCAGGATACATACATACACACGTATGAACACAATTATATACATACAAGCATATTGTCTAGATAAGGGACAGTGTCATATTATGATGAAAACTCCATTTTTAATCATAAGACCTTCTAGCTCTAGCTCTTTCTCTTACCAATTGTCTAACCCAAGAGAAGAGGTTGGAGGGTAAGAGGACAGAAGGGGACTTAGGTTGGTTGGGTGACAATTCTATCCCAGGTACTATACCAGATGTCACACAAGCATTAGCTCTTTCAATTTTTACACAAACCCTACAACTAAGATTTATTATTCCAGCTTAACAAATTAGGAAAGTAAAGCTCTGGGAAGTAATGTACTTGCCAAAGTATCTGAGCTTTAGTTTCCTCCTCCAAAAATTAGATAAATAATATCTAAGTATCTGTGCTATGGATCTCATAAAGCTGTTGAGTAGACCAACTGAGCTATACATGTGAAAGTACTTTATCAACCAGGACGTGGGGTGCTGCTATTTATTTGTTCTGTCCCAACTGATTCCAAGCTTCTTTAGGGCAGGGACATTTTACCCATCTGCAAACTCCCAGAATCTAGCGTAATGTCAAGCACATAGTAGATACTTAATTACGGCTTCCCTAGTGAATCAGTCTCTAAATTCCTACAGTACCGACCCTCATACTTTGAGCACAGTAGACACCAATAAATATTAGTTGAATTTCATTGAACTAAGATGTGTCAACTGAGAACTTTTTGTAGGGCTCCATTGACCAGACAATTCAAATACCATTACATTGAAAACATCTGTAGGACAGCCTGGGTGGCTCGGTTGGTTCAGTGTCTGACTCTTGATTTTGGCTCAGGTCATGATCTCACAGTTCATGGGATCAAGCCCCACGTCAGGCTCTGTGCTGACAGCGCGGAGCTTGCTTGGGGTTTTCTCTCTCCCTCTCTCTCTGCCCCTTCCCCACTCATGCTCTTTTCTCTCTCCCAGAATAAATAAGTAAACATTTTTTTTAAATCTGTAAAACAAAATATCATTTAAGTTCTAATAATGTCTTACCTTTAAAAGCAGTCATGAATTTTTTTAAAAAACTAAATGTCACCAAAAAAAAGCAGAGTAGCAAATTTTCTCTCAAATAATTTGAGGAGTCCTTCTTGTATGTTGTAAGACTTGACTAACTTTCATATAAATATATGTACTCATCTTTGTTTATTTAATGATATGACTGGCAACCCCTTGAATTACCTTCTTGCCACTTGATGAATGGTCCACGGATGTTGGAGGAAGAGGAAGATTTTTAAGTATACCTATAGTCTGCTCACTTGCTTTTCTCCTTAGTAACTATCACTCATGCCTACCTTGTTATCAGAAATTTTCATTTTTATATAGTATGGATTTCTTACCCAAAGCCTCCTCATGTGAGTTAAAACATTTTTGAGGTTTGCCTGATACCAAGTAATTGGGATGTTATACAATATAGTATAATCACGGTTACACACACTTAATATAGTCCCTGAAATTCTGAACAGGTATTCATTTGTCATTCAACTTTTATACTAAGACATTGGTGTTTGGATTTTTTTCAGACATTTCTATGACAACCCCATTCAGCTTGTTGGAAGATCCGCTTTTCAACATTTACCTGAACTAAGAACACTGTAAGTTTTTCTCTTGCAGATCGCTTTCCCTTGTAGGGTTGTTGTAAAAACCACATGCATATTTTCAGTTAAAGTGCTTTGAAAATGGCACTAAAATTACCCCTTTCTGGAAACTTCTTTTGATAGTACTCATGTACCCCTCCTTCTAGGACTTTGAATGGTGCCTCACAAATAACTGAATTTCCTGATTTAACTGGAACTGCGAGCCTGGAGAGTTTGTAAGTACTCGAATACGCTCTTGACTTGGCCCAGCACACACACTGCCCTTGAAGCCTGACCAGTCTTAAAGTCAGTGAATAAAAATATGTCACTGTGCAATGCCTGAATAAAAGAATTATGTCTGGTTTGTGTTTCAACAGGACTTTAACTGGAGCACAGATCTCATCTCTTCCTCAAACCGCCTGCGATCAGTTACCTAATCTGCAAGTGCTGTGCGTATCAGGAAGGCAGTAACATTGTGTAAACAGGCAACTTCCATCTAGGAGCAAAATGGCAGGCGTTATTTCAATAATGCTTTAAAAGGGGAGAAAGTTCTTTCCTTGCAGGGCTCCAGCAGGTCGGTCCTCCCTCACCCCCGTGGGGGGTTAGGGAATTGACTCTCTCATGTGACCCCGGTAATGGTGGCGGCACACCCTTTGTTCCCAAGTTCCATCCAGTCTCCCATTAGAGTTTCAACTGGCACACGTTTCCTGTCAGAAAATGGATATGAACAAGCCTAGATAACTTAATTTCCCCTTCTTTGCAGAGCAGAAAAAAATTACCTAATGGATTAAAAACCCAATATGGATGCCAAAATAAAAAATTAAGTTATCAGACCCATACAAACCTTGATAAAGGTGACCAAACATTCTTCCGGTATAGTTGTGGGTGCCATGTTCTAGTGTTTCCACTAATGGTTAAACAGCTTGCATTTATTATTTCTGTTGACTTGGGTTGTTGGTTTTTTTTCCTCTGCCTTTCCCTTTCTGAAAAGTAGTTTATAGGAATTTGAAGAGCTTTGTTTTGACCTTCCATTTTCAGCCCTTCCCCTCAACTCCCAACCCTATTACCATCCTCTCATGCATTGTGGGAACTTAATGAATGGACCCTTAGTCTCCAGTCATGGCTGTGTTCTCACAGAGGAGACATCTGTGTCAGTTGAATGCCTCTAATTCCACCACAGGCTTCACCCAGTAGCAGAGGTACAAGCAGCACTACAAGTGTAAGGGGAAGAATGGGAATGTCTGCCATAATGATTCTGCCTTCCCCTCTCCCCAGCCCCCTAGCCACTTCAGACTTCAGTTGTTCAGTGATAGGAGATTGTAATAACACCACGTGACAGCCTTGGAGTCAGTCATTTGTGTGTAAAGGGAGGGAACATAGAGTAAGTCTCCTCCTCTTCTCCCACATCGCCCTCTGAGGTGTAGATACAGATGAGGAAGCTGAGAATTAGGACAGTTAAGCACATTTGTCAAAGTCACACAGCAAGAAAGTAGCAGAGTCCAAATTCAAATACAGGCAGTTTGATTGAATACCAGGAGAGAGTGCATGAACACCAGGTAGTGGAAATCTTAGGGGCCATTTTAGAATTCTGCCTACCCACCCAAAATGGCATAATTACCCTCATTTCTCAAGGAAACTGGCTTAATAACATGACTAAGATTTCACAGGCTATAGCTAATACTTAAGGAGCCAGCATTTAAACTGCATCTGTCTCCACTATGTCACATAGCAAATGGTAAACCACCCAGGTCTAGAATTGCATAAATTGGCTAAGAGCAAAGTCCCTGGTCTGTTTTTCTGGTTCAAATCCCGTCTCTCTATACACCAGCAAGAGATCTTGAGCAAGTTATTTATCCCTTCTGGGGTTCCATTTCCCAGTCTATAAAATAGAGACATAGCCATTTCCTTCAGAGGATCATCATGAGGATTAAATGAATTACTACATGTCAGACACTTATACCAGCACTGGAACATCGTAAACTCTCAGGCAGTGTTAGCTCTTACCAACTTCTTTCTCATTTCCCTTAAACCATTATTCTTTCTTCAAGCTATTCTTTCCTCAAGCTGAAACTTGAGAGGTCTGAAAGAATACAAATCCATTAACCACAGAAGCTTGTCATTTTCAAAGCACTTCAACCTATAATTTTGATTTGTTCTTCACAACACTGCAAGATCAGCAGGTATCTTCTCATTTAAGGAGAGAACTAAAAAAGGTATAATGCTTTGACCAACATATTGACGAAGTTGAAGAATCCAAGTTGAGGCTGAGAATAGGACTCAGGGTCCCTACCTCTACTACAGTCTACTTTATGTTCTGGAAACATAGGTCTGCGAGCTTCCACCCTTTGGCTGAATCATCCACTGAGTACCTGTACATGAAGAAACTGCCCCCAAGTTGCCTCACCTCCATGGGAATTCCCTGGCTGTGTGTGGCTTTCCCCACTAAGTAGCTGGTGATCTTAGGCAAATTATTTCACATTGTATGGTGATAATCAGTGTCTCCCTCATAAGGTGACCACAGGTCAAATGAAATAATTTAGGTAAAGCTGTAAACATGGTGTCTATATTTAAGAAGTGCTTCATCAATGTTAGCCATGAAAATCATTAGGTAGAAGGTAGGTAGAAGGTGACACTGGGTCTTTACATGGAAGAAGGTTTTATGTATCCTCTACTAAGGAGGTGCACAGGAAGGATTTGTCTCCTTGCAGTGTGTGGAGATGAGCGAACCAAATTATTATCAGCTTTGATGAAATGTATGTCCATTTTATCACATTTACTACTTTTTAAAAATATACACAGAATTTTTAACCAGGTGTATTTGTGCGTAGGTGTGGGGTATGGTTTTGGGTTTTTTCATATTTTGTTTGGTTTAGTTTGGTCTTTCAAGCCTCTAGTATAAACTACAAACTTGTGTTTGCAAACAGCTTCATTTGCATTATTTGTGTGTGGTAACTGAACTGTATTTCTATATGAATTCCATTTATTCACTAAATGTAGAAAAAAGTGATCAATTACAAGAACAAGATAATTTAAAAGCCTCTTAGAAAACAGTATGGATTTTTCAGTTCCATGGTGGCGATCTGGTTTTAAGAATTAGAATCAGGCATGAAAGTGTGTTAGTTGATTAGCCGATAACTTTTAAAACATGAGACAAGATTTTTTTTAAATATCTATGTTACTTTATCTACCAGCTTTCTTTTTTTAAGCTTTCTGCAAATTACCATGGCTTGTTTTAGATTAGTTATATTATACTATAAATATGTCCAGATGTTTTTGTTATTCTGTAATTTGTTGAGTTTTGGCTGAAGACTTTCTTAGATTTTTTTCCCCCTTGTAGTGATTGATTTCAAAGTTAGTGCTATGTTTTGACTTGTTGTTGGATTTTTTTTTAGCTGATTAGAAAAGAACCAACAATGATTCTCTTAGCTGTAGAGATATAGCAGCTCCTAGAAAGAGAGACACAATTATTTAATTTAATTTGGACTCATTTCAGCAAGATAATAGCTAGAACATTGTAGATCATCACTAACAAAATATAAATAAATTTGTTAAGTAAATTATTTAAATCAATTAAAGAAGTACAACAGCCACATTTCAGTAAACGTTTGGATCTATGCTTAATCCAATAATGCCTCTGACTACCTGCTCCATGTCAGGGCTGGGGAAACGTTCAGAGTCTGCCTTTGGGAGATATATCATCTTGGAGAGGAAAGGAGAGCAAAGCATGTTTCCTTAAGATTAATATATAACAGATTTTCCCTTTTGTACCTTCTGTTTTTCAGAGATCTATCTTACAACCTGCTGGAAGATTTACCCAGTTTTTCAGTCTGCCAAAAGCTTCAGAAAATGTACGTCTATAATAGTTTCTAAGCCACTTAGCAAAGAACAAGAGCCAAAACTCACTTTTCCAGGGGTCATTGGTTTGCTTGCCCTGCAGGTCGCTGGGGAGGCATTTGGTGCTTTTCCCTTCTTATACACACAAGGAGTGACTGTGTAGGATGCCTATTAAGTTGGGAAACACAGATAATATTATTTTTCTATGCATTGTACTGTAAGTAAAGCATTTATTATGCTTTTTTTCTTTCTTCCCCCAAACTTGGTGATATAAGAACTGAGTTTATTTGAGCTTTGGAATTTTTCTAAACTTATATATCCAGTGAGTGACGTTACTTTTAAATACAGGAAGGACTTGGGTTTGTTGGGGTGTTGGTTCCACATAGTCATCCTTAGAGGAGGTGCCCTATTTGTCTGTCATATTTGAGGTGCCATGGATGCTACTTACACATGAAACATGCTAACCTTCTTGCCTCCTCTACAAAGGATCAGCCTTATTGCTTTTTTTCATGTTTATTTATTTATTTTTTCGAGAGAGGGAGAAAGTGCACGCAGAGTCAGAGAGGGGCAGAGAGAGGGAGAGAGAAAATCTCGAGCAGGCTCTGCGCTGTCAGCCAGAGCCCGATGAGGAGCTTGTTCTCAGGACCGGGAGATCATGACCTGAGTCCAAACCAAGAGTTGGATGCTTAACCAACTGAGCCACCCGGGCGCCCCAGCATTATTGCTTTATAGACATACTTCGGTTTTGATCAAAACAATATTAACCATCTGGGGTGCCTGGGTGCTCATGGTTTCCACTCAGGTCATGATCTCATGGTTTTTGCGTGACGGAGCCCCCATCGGGCTCTGTGCTGACAGTGACAGCCCTGCTTGGGATTCTCTCTCTCTTCTTTCTTTCCCTCTCTCTCTGCCCCTCCCCCACCCTCTCAGTCTTTCTCAAAATAAGTAAATAAACTTAAAAAAAAACAAAAAACAATATTAACCATCGGTCTTTTCCCACTTAATTTTTCCCTGAATGCCTTTGGGTGATTAAGAGAGAAAAAGAAAGACAAATCCGTCTTTAAAAGGTAAGGATTTGACTCTCTTGAAGACCCCCAAAGAATACTAGAATGACTCACAAGGCAGAGCCAGCAGGCGCCAAGTGATTGAATGATGATGGCATTTGGAATATAGTTTTACATCCACCCGAAAGAACTCGTTGCTCTGAAAGAGCGGCAACGCTTAAGTGTATAAATTGGAATGTTCTTCTTTAAACAAAACAAAAAATTTTTAATCAGTCACTTGACACTCATATTTCATGTGTTCCTTTGATTGAGGGCAGGTAATCTTTCTATAGAAGTACTCCGAAAACTAATCTTTGAAACCAGTGACTTTGAAATCAATCTTTGGAACTCTGTCGTTTCAGAGACCTGCGACATAATGAAATCTTTGAAATTAAAGTTGACACTTTCCAGCAGTTGCTCAGCCTCCGAGCTCTGTGAGTACTGCCTGCCAGCGCCTTTCCCAACACAGAGCGCTTTCTTTCTCTTTCGGGTCTTCCCCAATGTTTTCTTTCCACTGGACACTGGAATTGTTGGGCTTTCGTGCCTGTATTTGCCATCAAAGGGCAAGTATCCTGCTCGTGATAATTTCCAGGAGTATATTCAAAAGTAGTAAATTTGCAGTCTGCTCTCTGATATGAAACTTGAATGAAGAGGAAGGAGGCCAAGCTGTTGAATCACCTACGAAATGCGTTTCTGTCAGCAGCCTGGAATTGGTAGGGATTTCCACACGGAAATGGGATGACCACACAATACTTCCTGCCCATTCGTTTTTCCTGGGGAAACAGTTTTCAAGATGTGTCTCAAAGTGCTTAAGAGCCGTCATGGGGCCACCGTCAAGAATGCAGGTTCCAGGTCCTTACCTGCCTCATGAGTTAGAATCTCTGAGGTGGTTCAGGTGGGTCCCGACGATCTGCTTTTTAACAAGTACCCTAAGGTTTGAGCACAACTGCCCTGGAAAGGCTTCTGTTGATCAGATGAGTAAGAATTGTAAATACAGTATCTAATTCCATTTTATGAATGAAAACACCATGTATTAACCATAAACTTAAAAAAGAAAACCTTGGTAACAGATTGTTTTCTGTGTCAGTTAAGTCTTTTTCACCTCCAAACTGAGTTTCAATGTAGTTTTGATGAATAATGACAATATAGAATGTTTAAACTCGGTATATTTTGATAAAACCCCCTTTTTCCCTAAGGTTTTTCTTTCTTCTTTTTTTTTTAATGTTTATTTTTGAGAGAGAGAGAGAGAGAGAGAGAGAGAGAGAGAGAGTCAGAGCATGAGTGGGGGAGGGGCAGAAAGATTGGGAGACAGAATCTAAAGCAGGCTCCAGTCTCCGAGCTGTCAGCACAGACGTGGGGCTCGAACTCAGGAGCCATGAGATCATGACCTGAGCCAAAGTCGGAGGCTTAACCGACTGAGCCACCCAGGCGCCCCCTAAAGTTTTTCTGAATACTTAAGAGACTATATCCTTGTAAAATAATACTATTCCTCAAAACATTTTAAATTTACCTTTAAGAATCATCTTCTAAAAATTTACCTTGAAAACTATCTCGTTCTGAATTTAAGTATGTTGCCCTTCCCATTTGTTTTATATCAGCTTGTGAAGTTCTTCTACTTTTTTTTAAATAAATGTAAAACAAAAAATACATTACCTCCTTTCATTACCTGCCTTTTTCATCCAGTTGGAGTTCTGGCTGTTTCCAAAGGTCAGTTCCATTTTAAAAGGCTGAAACAGTTGATAACACTCTATTATGTCATTGAATTTGCTAATAGAGTAGAACTTAAATGTTCTCATCAAAAAAAAAAATTTTTTTTCATATGCACATGAAATAGAAGACTGATCTCTAACGATAGCAAAAGAATGGGATCCTGAAGGCTACATGTATGAGTGTCGCTGAATTCTTCCAGCCCCTTAGACCTCACATCCATCACTCACCCAACTCTGCCAACTCCAGTTCAGCTGCTCTTCTGCCACTGGCCCATCATTGGTCTCCACTCATCCATCCCATTCTCTAAAGAGAATCTTTCTCAAACAGAAGTCTAATCATGGTACTTTCCCTGCTTCAAGAATCTTTTTAGTCCCCTATTGTCTTCAAATCCACACCAGACTTCCCAGCACCACCTTCAAAATCTGACTCCAACCTCCTGACTCTTACCCAGGCATTCCAGTCCCCTGACACATGGTGGCCGTTTCCCCTATTCCTGTTGCCCATCGGATTCCTCTCCACCCTTGACTCGTCCCCTGCCCATGCCACAAGAACAAGATCTGCGAGCCCACTCCACTCTGATGCACTTTGCACGTTCTCTGCTACGGGACTCAACACTCAGCTCTGCCACGGGTAGACTATGCCCTGGCCCCCAAATGACAAGAACTCTTTTATCTTCTTATCCCCAGGGTGAGGTGCAGTGGCTCTCATTATTTACTTAAGAATTCCAAACATATTCCAAGCGAAACATCATCAGGTTCTCTGATGTCAGTTAGCTTGAGTTTGAATCCCAGCTCCTGAGATTATTCTGTGACTTTGAGCAAGTCACTTAATACTCTGTGCCTCTCTTCACACCAGTAAAATGGGGCTAATGACAATACCTACCTCTTAGAGTTGTGTTAAGGGTTATGAGACAATACGTGTGAAAAAACAACTCATAACCCAACCTGGCACATGGTAAATATGCAATAGTATCATGATGGTGTTTGTTGTTATCATTATTACAACAAGTATATATCCTCTTAAGATGTATCAGTAAGGGTCTTGGCAGGAAATGGTGCAAATGAAGAGACATTTGCATAGGTGGTGGTGGGGAGTAAGCAAGGGATGGGCTCTCGGGAACCAACAACATGGCCAAGACTGAGGCTAACGGAACACAGGCACAGAGAAGGGATGCTGTGGTTGAGAAACATGCAGCTGCCACCAGACAAGATTCCAAAACAGAGAAGGAGCACAGGTGCCCAAGTTGTCTCTCCTGGGCTTCTGACTGCAGACAGTAGGGAGCCCCTGGGCACGTGGCCTGCAGGGTCAGCCCCAGGCACAGAACAGGGTAGGAGAGTGGAAGTGGCTCCTCCCGGGGCTGCTGCGAACATTCCAGCACACAGACATACCAACACAAGTGGAATTACAGTCCTTTGAACATACAAATTCTCCCATATTTGTTTTAAATCCAGTCAAATTGCTATAAAGCCCCATGGCAGGACTTGGCCTATACTCCTGATAATTCCTCTCTGTGAAGCTCCCTGGGCACCCATGTTCTACTCACAGCCACCAGAGACTTTGACAGATGGCATGACTTGCTTCCTTCACTGGACATAAGTTTTATGAGCAGCTCAGGAGAAGACTGTGTCCTCACTCAATTACCCAACCCCCAAATGTGGCTCCCCCACTGCTTCCCTACCATATCCTCCCCTTGTTAGCCAAAATTTTTTTCTGTTCTGGCAGCAGGAATGGATCAAAATAAAAAGCCTTCCAGTTTCACCCAGTTTAGGGAGACTTTCAAAGGAATATAAATGTTCTTCGAATACCATTTATCCAAGATAATTCAAGAGGCTCAGTACCATAAATAAATCACTCATTTGTGCTAGAGAAGTTGACAGTGATCACTTTCAGTTTCCTCAAATGTCTATACCTTAGTTATACTTATTAGTTAGGCATTTTAAAAATACAAGTTTTAAGTTCATTGTTTCTTTTTTGAAATGTGGAAGTTCTTATTCCTGCTGAATCACCTACATTTCAGTGTGTATGCGTGTGCATGTGTGTATCTGTTTAGTGAATTTTATTTCTCCATAAATTGTAGGTTTTCTTTTATCAAAGGATTTTATTTCCAACATATTAGCACCCTTTTATATTTATTTTGCAGCTAAGAATTTAAATGTACATCTCCTTTACTGGGAATTTATTTATTTTTTAATGTTTATTTATTTTTGAGAAAGAGAGAGAGAGAGAGACAGAGCGTGAAAAGGGGAGGGGCATAGAGAGAGGGACACACCGAATCCAAAGCAAGCTCCAGGCTCTGAGCTGTCAGCCTGGAGCCCAACACAGGGCTCAAACTCATGAACCAAGAGATCGTGACCTGAGCCAAAGTCGGATGCTTAACAAACTGAGCCACCCAGGTGCCCCTTATAAAAAAAAAAAAAAAAAAAAAAAAACCTTCTCTGTGTGGGGCCTGTGTGGCTCAGTTGGGTAAGCATCTTACTACAGCTCAGGTCATGACCTATGGCTCAAGTCATGATCTCATGGTTCTTGAGTTCAAGCCCCATGTTGGGCTCTGCACTAACAGCACAGAGCCTGCTTGGGATTCTCTCTCTCCCTCTCTCTCTGCCCCTCCCCTGCTCGCTCTCTCTCTGTTTCTCAGAATAAATAAACATTAAAAAAAAAAAAAACTTCTGTGTTTCTCTTAAAGCCTGACATATCTGACAATGTACACAAAGTGTTGCTGCATTTCATTACATTTCCAGGGACATTTTATCTACTTCACATTTACTTGCTTGTCAGTGGAAGAGCCTCAGAAGTTCCTGTCTTACTGCTCCTCTATCCCTACTCACCTCAGAGACACCCTAATAAAATTTTACAAGCATGTTCAAGTCACCTTTTTCACAGAGAATAAAATCTAAAATATCCACCTGAATGATTTCTCCTTGATTGATTTAAAACAAGATTGATTTCAAGTCCGTTCTTTAGTCATTTTTACTACTGATATCTTTATCTGATGTGATCAACTAATTGTTTTGCCCTGAATGGAAGCTAAATTTTGGTAAGAGAATGAATATATATGGTAAAACTTCACACCATCTTTTTAAAATATCATCCTCTCATTTGCCTTGTATATGTATTCTTTTTTTAAATAGGAATTTGGCTTGGAACAAAATTGCCGTTATTCATCCCAATGCCTTTTCCACTTTGCCATCTCTGAGAAAGCTGTGAGTATCTCATGACTTGTTTATGGCATATTTTAAGAAATTGGGGGCCACTTAACTTCCTCACAAATGTCGGTGTTGCTGAAGAAACCGCCACACACAGATTGCCCAGCCCTCAGTTCTCTCCACACTCGAGTGAAGTCAGACCAGGGAGGAACCCTGCCCCTCCAAGGCCATGTGGGCCCTGACTGCGTATTTGAAGAGCTGGGTGACAGCTGTTCTGCTTATTGAAGTGAAATTTTCCACTTTCGCCGAGCAGTCAGGTGGGGTGGAATAAGATGTCATTTCAGTCCCAAAGGGCTTTCATTTTATATTTGCCATCCTAAGAGAAAACTTTCCTGTCCCGCGTTTCCTCCCCTCTGGGCCTCTGAACCCTTTCCTCACCCCTCTCCAGTGGCTAGCAGAGAAAGAAGGAGCTAGTCAGACAGAAGTTAAGGGGAGGATAGGGAATAAACCTGACAGCATCTTCCCCCTCATCCCTAACTTATTCCAGTCAACATCTCTTTTCAAATTAAGTGTAGCGCCTTCTATGGATTTTTGATGTCCCCACCTGGTAAAATACAGCTTATTATAGAAATTACAATTTGGATGCAATTAGGACATTTTCCCCCTGCAATTCTGATTGTAAATAGACATGTTATCAGTAGCTAAACCCACAATGGTTATTTTTACCATGGAGGGTACAGACCCTGCTAAGAAGTTTTTATGGAGGAGTTTAATAATCTTTAAGTTGCTTTTTTTCAACATGGACGCTTTCTGCTAACACAGACTAAAAGCCAATTGTTGTTTGATGTTTTGCAGGGACCTATCGTCCAACCTCCTGTCGTCTTTTCCTGTAACTGGGTTACATGGTTTAACTCACTTAAAATTAACAGGAAATCATGCCTTACAGAGCTTGATATCATCTGAAAACTTTCCAGAACTCAAGTGAGTTTGTCATTAAAACTAATAAGATACATTTGTGGCCATGCGAAATAATAGACGTGTTATAGTAGTTTTCGAAATTTATGAGGTCAAGGGACTCTTTTGAATTGCATTTCATGCCCTCAAGTCCCCCACCCCTGGGGCATTGTTAGGATAAGCCCTGAGGGGAAGAACGTCTTCCTGACCACATTTCCTTTCTTTCTCAAAGATGCCTCCCAGAATCTTAGCGTTCATGGAAAGAGTTTGAAAACCATTGATCCATGGGATATAAACTAGGACACATAATTAAATAACATTATAATATTATTGTCGTACTGCTTACATTTCTAAATTTATCTAGCTTGTTATATGTTCTAATAAAATGTACTAAATTTATATTTCTTTGAAGAAGTAATGCTCTTTAAAACTTGCTATGCTTATTATTGTTAAAAAAAATCCCTTGAAAGACTATATATGTATATACACATATATATTATATGTGTGTGTGTGTGTGTGTGTGTGTGTGTGTGTGTGTGTGTGTGTGTTTGTGTTTATAGATATATTTTTAAACCACGGTACATTTTACATACTTTTAAAACTATAACCCCAAAAGAGAGTTTGTAAAGTAGAAGAGAGTAAAAATCTAAAAATATCCCCTAAACAACTTTTTTTTATTTCCTTCCAGACTTTGTTTCCAATGTATTTTTAATTGTTAGAATCACAGTACATATACCGCTTACATCATGTTTTCCTTACTTTCCATTATGTCATACTATAAGCACTTTTTAATGGTGCTACAATTTTCCTAGCCGTCGTTTTTTTAACCTTTTTATTATGGAAATTTTCAAGCACCAAAGTAGAGAAAATAATATAATATATGCATCACTCAACCTTAGCAATTGTCAACATTTCATGGCAATAATTTTTAACAACTCCGTTGTTATTATAAATAGTTCTGTAATGAACATCTTTATACACATAATTAATATTTTAGATTATTAATTAAGGCTAAAATCCAAAGACAGAATTATTGAGTGAAAGAAGATGAACGCTATATTTAATAATCCATTTCTTTAAGTGTGTGTTTTTTGTTTGGTTTTGTTCATTTAAAGGGTTATAGAAATGCCTTATGCTTACCAGTGTTGTGCATTTGGAGCATGTGAGAATGTCTATAAAATTTCTAATCAATGGAATAAAGATGACAACAGCAGTACAGATGACCTTCATAAGAAAGATGCTGGAATGTTTCAAATTCAAGGTAAGTCCTATTATGTCACAGTGATGAAATTTTATCTACAATGGTCTTGAAAAGTCATCAAACAGGTCATCTGAACTCCAGACAAGTCCTTATGTAACCAGCCCAGCAAGTTGGAAATCAATCCTACTATTTTTTTTTTTTAAGTTTATTTATTTATTTTGAGAGAGAGAAGGAGCAGAGCTGGACACGGGGCAAACTCATGAACTGTGAGATCATGACCTGAGCCAAAACCAAGAGTCAGACGCTTAACTGACTGAGCCACCCAGGTGCCCCTCAATCCCACTACTTAAAGACTCCCAGAGTAAGAGAAATATCCCTTAGGATCATTCTAAAGGTTCATTTTTTTCTGGAAGTGATTTCTTAATACAGTACTTGTATTTATAATTAGATCTCCCTTGGCATATACTGTCCTCAGGGGTAATTCTTAATATTGATGTCAGTATTTCCGTAAGATATTAAAAGGGCCTCATCCTTATGGATATATTTTTTGTACATGTTTCTGAGTACTTTTCTCCAGAAGATAAAAATCCATTTTTATTCTTATGGCCTGGGAGGAATGGACAACATAAGCATTTAGATGCCTCCATATGTCAGTAGAAAGGCCTAAGAATCCAACTTATTATCCAACTAATTCTAAAACCTTCTCCCCTCCCACCCCCCATAGGGGTATCTGTCAGGGAGGTGAAATGAGATAATGTCTGTAAAGCGCTTGGCTTTCCTTGAAGTAAGACCTTACTTAAACAGACAGCAATGCACCTCAAACCACACCTGTGATAATGAGGAGGCACCATGGCAGCCCCCACTTTCCTTTGCCTGCCAACCCTGCAAGTTTGCACACAGTCCAAACAGACTGGCTTTTCTTCCTTTGGACCCTAATGATTTGTTGATTCCCAAGCAAGTGTGTCTGTCTGATTCTGTCTGTCTGCACGTTACCTTAACGTTTCTTCCTGTAAACATACCAGTTTAAGGAGCAGATATTTTGGCCCTTGGCTTTTTTGTTTTAGGCCACAGCATGTGTCTTTTGCTCTTGTTTTTTCCTTAGTTTTTGCTCTCCCTGCTTCATCCATGCTAATTTCTACTATATTTATTAACTCTACTATATTTATTAACTTAATTAAAAAAAATTAAGAGTGCCTATTATGTGCCAGAAGGTACACAATGAACAAGAAAAACAAAGTACTTCAAAGGAGTTTATTTTCAAGGGCAGCAATTCTGTATGTTAGATCACAAAACTCCTATTTTATGAGTAGCTAAACTAAGCACCACGCAGTAACTTGATTTGCCCTTTGTTAAGCAGAATTCCCCAGGAAAGATTGAAACTTACTATACCTGATTCTCCCTCTTGTGCTCAGAGAACACAGCCCAGGACATTTGCACTATAGCTATCTAACTGTTTGGTAATTGGATAAAGAGAGGCCCACAGCCTCTCTCTAATTTAAGTCAGTGCAATTTTGTGCTGTCATGAGCTAAGAACAGAATGGTAGAACTAAAATGTTATCACCGGGAGCCTGGGGTTACCCTTCCTTACCCTCAGTTCGTCTGGAATACTATGTCATAGAGTAGCTTGATTAGAACTTTATAATAGACTTGCAACTTTATAATAGACTTGCAAGAAAGCCAGAGCCCAGGGAAAAGTGGGATGTCTGGCCTTCAGTTCCCTTCAGTCCCTCAAGGACAATCCAAGACTTTCTTCCCTGGGAGGTAGACCCCAAAACAAGAGCCAGAACTCACCATTCCAGGGCTTCTCATTCCTGCAGATGAGCGTGATCTTGAAGATTTCCTGCTGGACTTTGAGGAAGACCTGAAAGCCCTTCATTCGGCGCAGTGCTCGCCTTCCCCAGGTGAGAAGGGAATCCAATTTGACAACAAATTTCATATTAAAAAAAAAAAAAGAAGAAGAAGAAGGGCATCGGCACTGCCTCAGCGCAGTACCCACCACTGACTCCGAGGCCATCAATGACATACAGGCTACACTTCCAAGCAAAATCTGTGCCACCTTTGTGGCTCTTAAATATCCCTCCCCATGGGGACCTTTAAAATAAAAATGTTCATTCCCTGGAGTTGGTCTCCATTCATAAAGAGGGTTTTTGTGAAAGACTTTTGATTCAGATTAATGAAAACTAAAGAATCAATCATATAGTTAGAAGTGTATGCAATTTTTTAAGAGATACTGGCAATTTAGCCTGAACTAGTATGCAGGAATCTTGCTTCATGTAATCATTTTTGAAAGCGATTTCTTTTGTCTTCCCTAAATAGCTATTTGATTAAAGCAAATAATAGATAAGTACAGATAAGTAAAAAAAAAAAAAAAAAAAAAAAAAAAAAAGAGCTCTGTAAATATTGACTTCACATAACTGTTTGTCCCATTCCCAGGAACAGAATGGACCAGTTGAAAAAAAAAAAAAAAAAAAAGACAGCTGGGAAGGGTTGATATTTTATTTTCAACAACTAGATTGTCTCTGGCTCTCAAACATCAAATGTCATCAAACATCAAGCCAAACCTAAGATGAAATGTTCATGAAATGCATTTTCATACTATCATTGCTTCCTGTTCTAATATTATAGAGTATTTCCCTGGGATCCTCTTTCTCTACTTCCAGAACCTTTTTGAAGCATTCTGAGAAAAATATAATGAAAAGCCCAGGAGATCTGGCTTTTTACCTGGCCCCAACTCTGCATTCTTTGAGGGATCTTAATCAAGTGATTTAAATTCCCCATCTCCATTTCTCTGTGTCAAGCTTGAAAATATGAGCACCTGGTGTTCATGTTTTCACGGGAGTTAAAGAAAGTAGAGCATGCCACAAGGGAACTGTGTGTTACCTCTAGCTGTTACTGGCCTCTCTCTTGGTGTCCTAATAAGAGAAACAAAAAGGTAAATTGGCAGAAGTTGTAAACCCTAGTTTGATACCCAGTCTTTTTCTTCCTTGGATTCTAGGCCCCTTCAAACTCTGCGAATACCTGTTTGGCAGCTGGCTAATCAGAATTGGAGTATGGACCATAGCAGTTTTGGCGCTTACTTGCAATGCCTTGGTGACTTCCACAGTGTTCAGAGCCTCTCTGTACATTTCCTCCATAAAACTGTTAATTGGGTTAATAGCAGCAGTGAACATGCTCATGGGGGTCTCCAGTGCTGTGCTGGCTGGCGTGGACGCGTTCACTTTTGGCAGCTTTGCACAGCATGGTGCGTGGTGGGAGCAGGGGGTCGGTTGTCAGGTCGTCGGCTTTTTGTCCATTTTTGCTTCGGAATCATCTGTTTTCCTGCTTACTCTGGCAGCCCTGGAGCGCGGGTTCTCTGTGAAATGCTCTGCAAAATTTGAAAGGAAAACCCCCTTCTCCAGTCTGAAAGTGATCATTCTGCTCTGTGCGGTGCTGGCCCTGACCATCGCCACGGTTCCACTGCTGGGTGGCAGTGAGTTCAGTGCCTCCCCACTCTGCCTACCCCTGCCCTTTGGCGAGCCCAGCACCACAGGCTACATGGTCGCTCTCGTCTTGCTCAACTCCCTCTGCTTCCTGGTGATGACCATTGCCTACACCAAGCTCTACTGCAATTTGGAAAAGGGAGACCTGGAAAATATTTGGGACTGTTCTATGGTGAAACACATCGCTCTATTGCTCTTCACCAACTGTATCCTTTACTGCCCTGTGGCTTTCTTGTCCTTCTCCTCTTTGCTAAACCTCACATTTATCAGTCCTGAAGTCATTAAGTTTATCCTTCTGGTGATTGTCCCGCTTCCTGCATGTCTCAATCCCCTTCTCTACATCCTCTTCAATCCCCATTTTAAGGAAGATCTGGGGAGCCTGGGAAAGCAAACCCACTTCTGGACAAGATCGAGAAACCCAAGCCTGATGTCTATTAACTCTGACGATGTCGAGAAGCAGTCCTGTGACTCAACCCAAGCCTTGGTAACCTTCACCAGTGCCAGCATAGCCTACGACCTACCTTCCAATTCTGTGTCACCGCCAGCTTACCCAGTGACCGAAAGCTGTCATCTTTCATCGGTGGCATTTGTTCCATGTGTCTAATTAACATGTGAGAGGAAAAGTTTTCAAACACTGAAAACCAAAAAATATGAGATTGAGTACATCAGAGCAGTAACTAAAAAATAGCTGAGTGGAAACTTGTTTGTTTTTAATATCTCTCAGTGTGGAAAAAGCTGAAGACCTTGTTGATACTGGAGAGTGAAAAACAAGTCTAAATGCTGCTTGTATAATTCCTTCAGATATAAGAGATACATCAATCACATTATTTAGGTAAGCCCAGATTTTAAAAAGCAGACTGAAATGTTCAAAAAAGATTCTCCATGATTTCCACCGATTCCTTTTTAAACTCACCAATCTAATTATTTGGGGCGAGGGGCAGAACCACTTGCTTACAAAGGTTAGTTTCAGGTTTTCAAACCTGAAAACTCCTTAAAAGATGGTTAGAGGAGTTCAGAAAATAGGGTTTTAAATGGCCTACATTACTAAGTAAAAGTTGTGACCAGTACAATTTCATTTTAATGACCATGTGGATGTGTTAATCCTCCTTTCCCTTTCCTCAGAAAGGATCCTTCCACAGCACCAATCCCCCATGAATGGATAATGTAGGACATTGTTAGTTTACTCATATTCACATCGTTTTTAGAGATGCCAAATTGTATGTATCGGCACTAGATGGTTCCACCTCAGTGAAGTAAAACTGCCTACAAATATTTTGAAAGGAAAATAAATTCTTAAATTGCCATGAAGGCAATCATGTAGAAGTGAGGTTTGCCGTGTCTAATTAATTTTTAACTCTCTGCTGTCCAGAACTCCAAATAAAAGTCCATTGCTGGCAATGGATACACCTAGAAAAGATGGTGTGCAACTCGGGGAGGTTGGGGATTGTTTTTTCTTCAGGTGCACACTTTTTGCAGGGGGCTTTGTGAGTTGATTCAGACTGAGGTGCATCTTAACATAATGATCAAATGCAGACCAACATGAATGAAATCCACCAACATAACTTCTCACACGTGTATCTCTAGTAGCCCTAGCAATGATGTCTGAAACCACTTTGGACTTAACAGGGACTTGGTAACATATCCTCTTTCTTTAACTTGGTTTTAGCTGTGTTGTCTTTGGACCAACCCACTTGATGTCAGGAACATGACTTCTCTGCTTATTCCATATGTAATACAATACGATGTGTTAAGTATTTTAAGAAGCAAAATTATTAAATACTAAAGGTCAAAGGACTAATTTGTAACTTCCATTATACTACATTAGCTTCAATACATCCAAACCAAAAGACTGTTAGGTAGATTTATTTTTATATAAGCATGTTTATTTTGATCAGATGTTTTAACTTGGAATTGAAAAAAAATACATTTATGAGATGTTTTATAAGATGTGTAAATATAGCACTGTATTTATTACTACAATAAAGATTCGGTAACTCTAAGGACCATGATAAGAAACCATGTACAGTGGCATATTATTCATATATATTGTGTTTCTCTGCCCATTTTCTTTAAATTCATTAACTGTATATAATATGTGTAAATGTATAGTACTTGTAAATAGAGTCCAAACCTGCTTTTCTGTTGGGTACAAAATAAAAGAAATTTGTAATAAAATGTGTGACTATAAAACAAAATATCTTCAGGCCTTTTACTGAGCCCACAGGCAAATATATGTTCTCCTAAATGTTTTTTTTATTTTTGATGTATAAATACATTTGCTATCTAAGTATTTGCACCTTAATATTTTACATATTTTGGACTTATCTCAAGAAGTAAATTCTTCGCGAGCACAAATCAAAATATCTTTACCAGCTCCTGGATTGTGTTAAGTAGGACTAATAAGCCATCTTGTCATGGTAAATGACTTGGTAAAGTTTATTGTCTCTAATGAGAGTTTGGATTTCATAGCCAAATCCACAACTAGAGAGAAATATATAAGTAACAAATCGATCTTACAATTACTCAACACGAACATGAATTTTCTATGAATTCTTCCTTTAAAAAAAAAACATATTTCAAAACCATATCAAGGCCAAAACGTTTTCTAAGAACACGTCTTTCTCAAGGCACAAAGAAATGCACTGTTCTCCTTCAGTTCCCATCCCTCAAAACATAAGAAATGAAAATGATTTTCTAACCTCTTGTGCCAGACCCTCCCAGCTCCCTCAGCAATTCCTGGTGTCCCCATACAGGTTGCAAGACAAAACTGTCAGGCCTGGGTGGAGGTCCAGCATTATTGCTAAAATGAACCCACATTTACTGAGTGCCCTCAGGGTACCTGGCACCGAGTTTGCTACCTACCCATCAGATATAACCATATGCTTCAACCTAATTTAGTTAACAGGCATCCCATGGCACCAACTGTGCAGCCCACACTTGAGTTGTCTTCAGCTGAAACAAGGGCTCTAACACGATTTCACTCCTCTGAGCCTTGATGGCGGATACAAAAGTTGCTTCTAAAGCAATGGATCTCAGTCCTTCTTAACATACTTGCTTTGGGCACCTAAAGTTAAGAACAAGTCCTTGGCAGCCCACCTCTTTCTGTCCCACTCAAGAAAACGCAAGTCAGTGATGTAATTTTTTTTAAGGGAAAAAAAAAAATCCACTCTAACGTATTTCTTTAAAAATCCACAAATTCTGTGGGGCGCCTGGGTGGCTCAGTCAGTTGAATGTCTGTCTTTAGCTCAGGTCATGATCCCAAGGTTCATGAGATCAGCCCCCCGTGGAGCTCTGTGCTGACAGCTCAGAGCCTGGAGCCTGCTTCAGATTCTGTCTCTCCCTCTCTCTTTGCCCCTCCCCTACTCGCACATTGTCTCTGTCTCTGTCTCTGTCTCTCAAAAATAAACATTAAAAAAATTTTTTTTAATCCACAAATTTTATTATTTATTAGCAAAACCTAGTTCTAATGCACTTCACACCAAACACTGCTTTCCACTATAATACAGTAAATCAGAATGGCTGGAATGATATCCACAAGTAAATAAACCTACAGTGAGGAGGGGAAAAGATACAATAAACTGTTGACAGATGGAACAACAACAAAAACAAAAGCCAAAAGAACATAAAGTGGTAGGTGAGCCTAGAGTAAAACTTTATGTTTTCAAAATGGATTCATTCATTCAACAAATACTGTGTGCCTACTACACGCAGTGTTCTATACATGAGGATTTCTATGCAAAACAAGGTCTAGAATTTGTACTCCGGTAGAGGGGAGATAGACAATAAGCAAATATAAACAAGGAAATATGTGATAGAAACATGAATGAAGGAAATTAAGCTGAATAGCATGGCAGGAGTGAATGGCATGTTACTTTAGATGCAGAGCTTAAGAAAGGGCTCTCTGGAAAGGCACCTTTTAAACTAAGATATTATTCAAAAAGGAGCTACCTTTTTCTTTAGCATTCAACCACTTACATCAGTAAAACTCATCATTTTTAGTCTCTCTATTCATATGTCACCCACAACAAATCATTTTAAATGCCATTTTAATATAAATATATATCAGATAGCTGATATTGCACATAATTTTTTCTCACAACTGTTAGTAGGCAAAATCATTCTTGTACAAAATAGAAAACACCTTTTCATTTCTTTGTGGCCAAAAGTGGAAAAACAAGGTAGTAAAAAGTAATAAAATTAGATGGGGTGCCTGGGTGGCTCAGTCGGCTGAGTGTCCGACTTCAGCTCAGATCATGATTTCACAGCTCGTGAGTTCAAGCCCCGCTTCCCGCCTGGAGCCTGCTTCAGATTCTCTGTCTCCCTCTCTCTCTGCCCCTCCCCCACTCGTGCCATGTCTGTCTTTCAAAAATAAATAAACATTAAAAAATTTTTTAATTAAAAAAAAGTAATAAAATTAGCAACATCATGTTCCTTTAGAACCAGAAAAGCTTCAACATCTGAAAAGATAACAATGTTTTGCTTTTTTTCTTAATCTTATCACTACCTTTAGCTCAGGAGCCCATTAGCCAACACTAGAATAAGTTTTAGATAAATAGACGGGCTCACTGTGATCACACTAGCTCCATTCATGCTCTTCAGCATTTGGAAATTTCATTTTACAGTTCAACTATGTAGATAAAAGAGACAATCCCCCTCCAAGCCACTAAACACTGACAATCTTCTTTGTTAGGCCACAGAGGCCCTAAAATACAGTTAGGGTATGGTGGCTTTTCCTTGCAAATGAAGTGGTCACGGAGTCAGTAATCATTTCAATGACCTCCTTATAAACATTTCTAAAGATGCTGGACTCAGATTCTACTCATTCATCTCAAACCCAAATTCCAGCATGTCTGACCCTTGAAGCCTATTGGATAGGATGATAACAAAGCTTTAGTTTGTCTGGATGAAGAAACTAGAAGAAAATGAATGATAGGCTGGAGAAGCATTGTGCAACATGGGTTTTCCAACTCTAGCCACATTAAGACGTGACTTCCCATTCTGATTACTACATTTTTAAATGGAATGTTTAAAACATGCTAGTCCATAAGGACAGTGAATTTAATGATATGAGATAGGGAAATGATAGCTCATCAAAGAAGAAACTGAGGGACACCTGGCTGGCTCAGTCGGTAGAGCATGCAACTCTTGATCTCAGGGCTGTGAGTTCAAGCCCCACATTGTGTGTAGCAATTACTTAAAAATAAAATCTTTAAAAAGAAAAAAAAAGAGAGAGAGAGAGAAAATTGAGAATATTGCCCCTGGAGAAAAGAAAGTTAAAAAAAGACACTTGAAATATTTGAATAATTGAAATTCACTAAGTGCTTTCTTAAGTACCCGCTCATAGCAGGCAAAATAATAAAATGGTTAAGCCCAGGGATTTGCCATCAGACAAACCTCCATTCAAATCCTAGTTCTATTACTACCTGTGTAGTAGTAGGGCAAAATATTTAATTTTTCTTAGCCTCAACTTTGTCCTCACTCAAATGGGCAAATAACAACAGCCTCATAGGCCTGGGAGTATTAATAGTTCAGTGTGCATAAAGTTCTTATCAAAGCACCTGGAACAGAGTAGATGTTTAATAAGTGATTGCTGTCTTTTTCTCCTTTCCCAAAAGTCCTATGACATAAGCAAAGCAGGACTTGCCATTTTGCAAATAAAGAAACTGAGAGTCAGAATGAGAAGTGACTCTCTAAGGTCAAAAGTGAGGAGTCATGAATAAAAGTTGGATTTTATTTAATAGCACTTAAAAGGCAGTCACAGAATGAGCCAAATTACTTTTTCAGAGAACAAAAACCAATCGGTGGATAATTCAGGGAGACAGAGCTGGGCTTAATCAATCTAAGCAAGACTCACTTCATCAGATGTCTTGGATACCAAAGAAAGTCTATTATATTGAGTGAAAAGCTAGATCAAATAATGGTTAACTTCCCAATTCTCAATGTTTTAGATGAATTCTTGTGTTAGTCTTCTTGGAAAGTGTAGTATTGTGATTTATAATAAGAAATACGAATTTGGTCTTATTCCCCATTCCTGGCCAGAGCTCCTAAAACCCTTGGAATTTCTTAAATTATGAGAACCAGGAAGGTGTGTTTTGTTATGTTAATGAGGGGCTTTGGGAGATCCCTAAATCACCTAAGGATGGAGACTGGTTGTGAGGGGAGCCAACCCTGTGATTGGAGGGTTGGAACTTTCTGTCCCCACCCCCACCAGTCCCCACCCTGCCCTTGACCTCTTGGGAGTGGAAGGGACTAGAGATTAAGTTGAATCACCAACGGCCAATGATTTAATCAATCATGCTTCTGTAATGAAGCCTCCATGAAAATCTGAAAGGATGGGGTTCAGAGAGTTTCTGGGTTGGTGAACACACACAGATTTGGAGATAGTGGCTCCTGTGTAGAAGGCATGGAAGAAGCACCTTTCCCCATCCTTTGCTGCATGCATCTCTTCCACCTGGCTGTTTCTGAGGTATATCCTTCCATCATAAACTGGTAATCTGGTAGGTAAAATGTTGCTCTATATTGTGTGAGCCCCTCTAGCAAATTGATTGAATTCAAGGATGACTTTGGAACATCCCATCTCTAGCTGGTTTGTCAGAAGCACGGGTAATAATCTAGGACTTGCAACTGGCATCTGAACTAAGAGGGTAGTGGGGCAGGGAGGGTTCAATTGTGGTTGCAGGAAGGAAACCCACACATGGGACTTGATGTCAGAATTGTAGAGGAAATTTTAGAGATTTAGGAATTTGCTGGTGAAGGCAGTGAGACCTTAAATCAACATCCTGAAAGCTAGAGCACATAGTTGTGTGTAATGAGTGATGGACATTCAGTCTGTTCATTTAGTGATGATGAAGAATAAAGACTTGGGACTTAAACCCCCTTCTTAGAGACCTGCTGTGGAATCCTGAGCAAGTCTCTTAACTTCTCCAGCTCTTCACTGTCTCTCATTCTTCCTCAAACTACTGATGAACTAATATCAATTATATCAATTGATATATCAATATCAATCTCTAAGATTACAGTAAGTTTGAAGGCTGTTCTTTCTGCTTCTGTCTCTCCCCAGGAAGTGAGAGAAGCAGGTAAAGGCCAAGTAAGTTAGAGAATCACAGCACAAAGTCACAGAACATACCAGTCCCAAAAGCATGGGTAGTCAAGTTGATACATCACATATCAAATCTCTCTTTAGCTGTTTCAAATCCTTATACTCCCCTTTTTACCTTTTTTCTTCCTTCCCTTTATTTTCCACCCTAGGCTATCCATATCAAAATACTGAAGTGAGGTAATCAGTAATGGCGGTTAATTAGGCTCTTTGGATTATAAGTAATGAGGGAGAGTAGAGACTGGTTGGGAGGACACCTGTGGCAATAAGAAAAGAAGGAATCTCATGGGAACACAGGTCCTCAGAACTTTAGCATGGTGTTGGAGAACCAGAAGCCTTCACCTCAGGTCTAGGAATGGAATATTCTTGTTACTCCTTAAATGTATGGATCTCTCACTGTTAAAGTGACCCAGTCTTTGTGCTTCAACTACTACTGTTGCCACCCATTGATCATCTCTATTCTGTAACTTCTCTTTAATTCATGGTTTTGTTTATTTATAACTTGGGATTATTCATGACTTCAGCCTAGTGCTTCCCAAGGGGACCCCACCACCCCCCAGGTTTCACTTTAGGACTCTCACTTGCTATCACTGACTTGGCTCGTTCTGTATCTTCCACTCCTACTCTAGAAGGGAAAGAAGTTGATTGATCACTGTTGTCCCTATGGAACAGAGCTTTGGGGGCTAAGCAATCAGAGAGGTCAATGTCCAGATGATGGATAGGTTGCCCTTTCTGATCCAATTAATCATTTGGTAGTGATAAGGAGAAGTCAGGGTCACATGGTCAAAACCTTTAAGTGTTGACCATCAGTGCTTAAGGAACCAGCCAGAGTTCCCTCCCTCTGGGCAAGGATCTTTTAGAAGAGTTTGGGGCTCTTGATCGGCCTGTTCTGCAGATGTGACTAATTTTGATTTTCCTCACTAGGGGAGACAGATTGGAGGTACTTGTCCAGCCCACGCATGCACAATGTTTGCAATTGCTTCCCAGCCACAACCCCTATCAAATTCTCCTTGACTCAAGCCAGATCAATCAGATACTCTTTCCAAAGAATTTGGAATTAGGACATTAAGACAATCTAACTAAGTCAGATGATGATGGGATGGGTGCTTGAACAGAAAGATCAAATGAAATTTTGGCTAGCATTGACACCCTGAGAAGCCAAAACTATGTGTAAATTTAAGTTTTGGAAAGCAGAAAAAGGCACTCTGAAGAGAAAAACAAAGGACTGGTGTAGCAAGCAGAAAGGAATAGAAGTGGCCAGTAGCCCCATGAAAGACTGAGTTTCTAGAAAGTTCCATTCCCTGGGTGGCCTGGTCATGCTTTCTGTCCTATTCTTAGATGTCTATGAAGTTGTTGTATCCTCTCAATTAACCTTCTTTTTTACTTGAGTTACTCTGAAGGGCTTTTTATTGATACTGACCTTCACAATCCCTCCTCAACTAACATGCCTAGCTTCACTGTCCAAAGTTTTTAAATCTTTTTTAATAAGTTGTATTATCTTTCCTAAGTTCCTAGGTAAGATCTTCCCCCTGCTCCATCTCCCAAGTTCCGCTGGCATAGGAAATATAGCAATGAACCACCAACCCTTCTACAGATCATTATTTTCTCTCCCATTTGGTTACTTACTGGTTTATTGGTTATGTTTATTACAATTTCCAAAATGAAATCTGCATCATCATAAAATACATACAATACATAGAGTTTGGGTTTTTTTTGTTTTGTTTTGTTTTGTTTTTACCTAAAACTCTAAACTATATATTTTAAACTGCCTTTCTGTTCTCAAATAGGAAATCTGGACAAAGGGAATAGCAGGGCCCTGGGTCAGACAGTCATACATATGAGTGTCAGAACAGCCATTTTACCAGCCGAGTTGGCATATTACTTAATTCTGGGTGGGCATATTCTTTAATTAATCATGAGCATATTAATTAATTCCTCTTAACAGCCATTTCTTCATCTATAAAATGGGGATAATAATGGCATCTACCTCATAGCTGACCTCGAGGGATTGTTATTATGCAAAGTACTTCATAAGTGCTTAATAAATCCTTAACTACTGGTGTTTGGGAAGTTTCAATAAATACAAATCTCTTTTCCTGCCTTTGTTTGGAACCTGTTGAAAACTGGGACAAGGAGTAAGGCAGCAAAGGTTAAACATCACCTTTATTGCTGATAAAGCTGATGAAAGACAGCAGGGCTTTCATCCACAGACAAGCAGCTTTCTAATACGTAACTGAGAACTAGACAGACTTGTCCACTGAGTCACAGAGAACACTGGTCCAACACAGATCTCCCCATGTGAGGGTGAGTTTCTGTGAAATAACAACACAAAAGAACAGAACCTTCTAATGTAATCTTCAGGAGGGCACTAGCAAAGGGAAGAAAAGACTGAGTACTTCTACATGCTAATCAGATATGTCACTTATCCCTTCTACAGGACAAGTCAGCAAGAGGACAGACTGCTACCAGGAGTATCCTCCACATGGAAGGAAACAGGCAGCAGCAGGGAATATGAACCCCACCCTTCGACCCCAGCCTTCACCGTTTCTCTTTTTTTAACTCAATCCTTTCGATGTAACCAGTAGGGCTGTGATCAACCCTGCATGTGGCTGTCTTGTGAGGACAAGATACCAGCTGCATATCTGGGCAGTTTTATTCCACCTTTGTAAAGCTGCTCCCCTACGGCAAGCACAGCTTCTGGAAATATTCCTGAGACCACCAGGACCAGGAGATTTGATCTCCAGAAGGCTCTGTGATGCCATGTTCTCAAAAAACACCAGTCTTTTCTCATCCTTCAAATGCCCCAGACTTCCTTAACACCAGTGCAGCCTGTATAAACACATATACTCACCTGTGGATGCAGCCTCTATAAACTTCAGTAATCTGCCAAGGTCAAAACACTACATAGCTAAAGGCTCAGACCTTGAACTGGATTTGAAGAGTTCCCACAAGTAGCATCCTTTCTCTCCGCCTGAGTTCCAAGGAAATGAGAAATAAGAAAACATAAAGCAGATATGGATCAATGTGTCACATTTTCTAATGAAAAACTTAATATTACAGAACGTGTCCTAAAAAATCTCAACAAGTGATGGGGCAGCTGTGCGGTTCAGTCGGTTAACATCCGGCTTTTGATTTCAGCCCAGGTCACCATCTCACTGTTCGTGGGTTCGAGTCCTGTGTCAGGCTTCATGCTGACAGTGTGGAGCCTGCTTGGGATTCTCTCTCTCCCTCCCTCCTTGCCTCTCTCTCACTCACACTAAATAAATTTAAAAAAAAAAAAAAAAAACTTAAAAAAAAAATCTTGCAAGTGAGCTTTCCAGAATTAGCCATATTCTTTTCCCAGATACAGGCAGCACTGGATGACCATGGCCTCCCCACATGGAGGTTGGGTTTTCTATAGTTACCTCTTGGAACAGCAGAACTGATGGTTCCTATGGACAGAGTAGTTCCAAAAAAAATTTTTTAAGGTTTATTTATTTATTTTGAGAGGAAGAGAGAGAGGAGGAGGGGAAGAGAGAGAGGGAGAGAGAGAATCCCCAAACATGCTCCGTGCTGTCAGCACACAGCCTAATGCTGGGCCTGATCCCATGAACTGTGAGAGCATGACCTGAGCCGAAATCAAGAGTTGGACACTTAACTAACTGAGCCATGCAGGCTCCCCAGTTTCAAATTTTAAAAAAGAGAGGAGGGGGATAACACAGGCAGGCCAGAAGCCTCTCCCAAATGTTCCATTATGACCTAGCTCGCCTACTCCCCTGGAAGAAGTCAGTGAGTAGGCTGAGAGGCCAAGATAATGACAGAAGAAAAAAAACTCTGACAAGTAATTATCAAGAATGAGAAACACCTTTTTTTTTATTGCTAATAGCTATTATTTTAGTTGTAAATGAATTCTAAGTGTATGCATGTCTACAAAAGCCAGCTTGTAATAGCTGTTACTGGAGACTTGAATATGACAGGCAGTGTTAAGTGCTTTTATGTACAATACTTCATTAGGAGACAAACCCATGAAATGGGTCCTGTTGTCATTCCCATTTTATAGATGAGGAAGCTGTGGTACAAAGTTTTTTGGTTTTGTTTTTTTTAAGATTTTATTTTTTAAGTAACCTCTACACTCAACGTGGGACTTGAACCTACCACCCTGAGATCAAGAGTCACATGCTTCCAGCAATGGAGCCAGCCAAGTGTCCCACAAAGTTTTGATCAAACAAAGGTTTGATCACCTGCCTAATAAATAGTGAAGGTGGGTCTCAGAGGCATTTCTTTGAACAGCTGCACTAGTGAGTTTCAAAGTGTGGTCCCTAGGAACTTAGAAAACCATATTCTTGGGCCTCACTCCCGACCTAGTGAATGAGAAACTCTGTGCTGGCACCCAACAATGTGTGTGTTGTTGTTTTTTTTTTATTTTTTTTTTAACGTTTATTTATTTTTGAGACAGAGAGACAGAGCATGAAGGGGGGAGGGTCAGAGAGAGAGGGAGACACAGAAACTGAAATAGGCTCCAGGCTCTGAGCGGTCAGCACAGAGCCCAATGCGGGGCTCGAACTCATGGACCGCGAGACCATGACCTGAGCCGAAGTCGGATGCTTAACCGACTGAGCCACCCAGGCGCCCCTCAACAATGTGTGTTTTAACTGGTCATCCAGGTGATTCTGATGCAGGCTCATGTCTGAGAACCACTACACTCTCCTGCCCAAGGGAGCTAAGTCTTTAGGGGGATTGAAGTATCACTCCTTGGGCAAGGGAGAACAGGAAACAAAAGGAAAAGAAAACTAGCTATCCTGAGTGTAAGGAAAAGGGGAGTAGTAGAGACAGGAGAAAATTTATTTCAAATTAAAGAAAAATGAGTGAAAATGTTGGCTAAAGCATTGACTAAGAAAAATATTTATAAAACTCTATAAACATCTTCATTCTTTGTTTAACATTTGTCTACAAAGAATTTGTGTAGCACAGATTAAAATTAAACCAATTATTTAGTAAACATGCACTGAGTGGTTACTCTGGGGAGGAATATAACATAGTGACTGAGCATTCAGATTCTGAAGCCAGGTGGCCTGTGTTCAAATCCCAGGTCTAACGCTTAATAGTGGGCAAGTTTCTTCACTTCCCTTTTCAGAGCGCTTACTATAAAATGGGGTTAATAAAACATGCAGAGTATACTGCATCTGTCAGCAAAGTTCATTTTCCAATTAACTGCAAAAGTCAAGAGTAAAATGGGGCACAAAGCTATATCAATTATTGGAAAAGTTTTGTTTTCATTGAAAGGATTTGCAGTTTGTTGTACATCTGATACCTATCTGATTAAGTTCTCAAATTTTAAATCTCCATTCCACAGTAGAAAAAGATCTTGCTTGACATTCTGGTCAAAACTTGCTAACCACTGAGAGGTTTATTGAAAGCCACAATAAGGAAATGGTCCACAAAAAAGAAGAAGAAGAAAAAAAACTCATATTTTTTACCCAAGGCTTTTGTCTTAACAAGAGCAGAATTGGCCCTCTGGGGTATGGAGGGGCCTTTGATCTAAAGTAGACCAAATGTCATTGTTTCTGATTAACATAACTTTATTTTCCAATGGAAAAATGAGAATTCTTGATGTGGTGCTTTGTTATAATAATTAGAAAAAGATTGTGTAGCTGATTTTGCCTGCTACAATCTCTGGAATATTTCACTTTTCCTCTGAATACCTTTGTAATGAGTAAGAAAGTTTAAATACTTGTCATGTATGACTGGAGGCATGTGTCTTAGCCAAAATCTAGTGGAGATAGACAATAGCTCCTCTACAAATTTTTTTTTTCAATTTTAATAGTGTGTGGATGATGGGACGTAAAGTGATCATATGCTTGGCTCAGTGTGGGAGACTGCAGAAGGGTTCACAGAGCTGATTAAGAAGCAGGTGGCACCACCTACAAGCAAAAGGATGCATTTCATTTCAAAAGGAAATGATACCAAAGTGATAGAAGTTGTTTCTTTGTTTGTTTGTTTGTTTGTTTGTTTCCTATCTGCTGGCCTGGGGATAAGAGGAGTTGCAGAAGTTTCTCCAAAATTTGGTTATACTCATCATTCACTGCTTCTTTGGCTCTAGACCAAAAAAGCCAATGTTTGATGTGAGAAGGTCATTATTCATGACAAGTATGGCCTGTTTAGAGGAATCAGTTTGGCTATTTTCAGGTAAAACATCCCTCCCCACTTTTTGATACAATTATGAATTAAACAGCTGCTGGGACCACTTCTGCATCCAGATTTTTTGGAATATAAAGGCTGTCTTGACCGAATAGGTATTCTTTGCTACCATATTCTCTTTTCCCCATCGAATTAGTACTAAAATCCATTTGTGCTTGGATCGGCAGCTCTTGAAGCAGTTCAAAGATGGGTGTGAGATCTGTAAGTCATATTGGTTGGGCTCCTTCCTTTCCATGGAGACTGAAGAGGTTCCTAGCTACAAGCTCCACCTGTTACTGGAGCTTGGGTGACTTTCACTGCTCATAGGGAAGAACTTCCTCTACCGTTGTAGTAGCCAGACTCCAAGATGGCCCCTCAGTGATCTCCACCTGCTGATATTCACACCCTTGGGTAATGCCCTCCCATATTGTACCAAGGTTGGGTCTGTGTGACCAGTAGCATATGGCAGAAGTGATGGTTTGTCATCTTCAATGTCAGGTTTTAAAAGACAGCAACTCCCATTTTTTGATGCCCTCTGTCTCTTTTTGTCTCTTTCTCTGTGTGTCTCTCTTTCCCCTGGCTTACTCACTCGGGGGAGCCAGCTACCATGCCATGAAGCCACTCAGGCAGTCTACAGAGACATACATATGGGAAAAAACCTAGGCCTACAAACAACTATAAGAGCAAGTTTGGAAGTAGACCCTTCAGCTCTTTTTAGGCCTCAGATAACTGACTGCGGCCCAGGCAACAGTTGGATTCAACTCCTTACAAGACCCTGAGTCAAACCACCTAACCACCTAGCTAAGCCCTGCTGGATTCCTGACCCACAGAGACTATGATACAATAGTTTGTTGCTTTAAGTTGTTTGGCTTGAGGGTAATTTGTTACACAGCAATACATAACTAATACAACCCTCTTGTGAATAAACAAGGAGTTACCATTCACTTAAATTTCAGGAGCACTTAAAGATATAAAACTTGTGGAGCCAGAATTATTCCTTAGCATCAGTTTTAGAATGAAGAGCATTGATGACAATGTAGATCCATGGTGATTACTGCGTTACTGAAACCTGGTAGGCACATACCTCGTAGTGAGATGGAGCCTGAAGAAAACGAAGCACCTGGTAGTCACTATATTCCAAATATTTACGTAGATACTCCAATGATTTGTGACATTTCTTCTTCTTTTGTATTAAAAAAAAATTTAAATCCATTAATTCCTCTCTACCCTAGAGCAGTGATTCTCAAATTTTAATGTACATAAAATCGCCCAGGAATCTTATTAAATACAGATTCTAGTTCAGTAGGTCTGGGGTAGGGCCTGAGATTCTGCATTTCTAACAAGCTCCCAGATGTTCCTGATGCTGTAGATCTAGAACCACCAATGATCTAGAATCATTGTAATCTCTTTAAACACTCCCCACACTAGCGAACCTCCAACAGAAAAAAGCCGTACCTTATTTCCATCTCTTTGCAAGTGCTAGTCCCATCCATCAGCACCATTTTGTTTCCAAGCCTTCATTACAACTTTATTTTGCTAAATAAATATAGGTCCAAGCTAACTTGACAATAATATATATAACAGCTAAGTTCCTTGATCATTCCACTTTCTTTGTCTCAATATTTTCTTCAGGTCTTCCTTACTCTCGGGAAGTTTATGAAGTAATTAGACACCCCCACCACAAGCCTTCTCGTTACACTGAATTGCTGCCCTAACGTACATTGCTGAGGCTTCTTCCTCAAACTGTCTCTGTAATCTCACATATGCTATGGATAGCTAATGTTATGGAGTATTTTGTGTCCCAGTCACTGTTCTAAGCTCTTAACCTGTATGAACTTATTATCCTCACAATCTCAAGTGAGATAAATACTAATATTAACCTCATCTCACTAATGAACAAATGTTGGCTTAGGAGTTAAGTGAAATTTCCCGAGGTCATACAGGCAGGTGTTGAATCCAAAGTACAGAGATCTTAAGCACTAAGCTATACTTTTCTCTCTGAAGAGTGTCTTCTCAGCCCCACTTCCTGCGTTTTCTAAATACGCAACTCTCTGGCTGGTCTTCTTACAGACCCCTCAACTTCAACATAAAGTTATTACTTAAGTTTCTTTACTCATGTGGCTATAAGAACTTACTCCATTCTCTGTCCTCAGGATCTTAAACCGTGATGCTACTTATGTTCTTCAGGCATAGGTTCACAAGAGCTTAGCTGAATTCAGTTAACCTATTATGTTGTCAGAGGACAAGAACCTCTGCTGAATCTCAGCAGCTCATTTTAAAAAGGTAGGGGGAGGGGCGCTTGGGTGGCTCAGCTGGTTAAGCTTCAGACTCTTGGTTTTGGCTCAGGTCTTGACCTCACGATTCGTGAGATGGAGCCCCAAATCAGGCTCTGTGCTGACAGAGTCAAGTCTGCTTGGGATTTCCTCTCACTCCCTCTCTCCCTCTGTCCCTCCCTGGCTCTGCTTGGGATTCTCTCTCTCCCTCTCCCTCTGCCCGTCCCTAGCTCACACGTCCCTAGCTCTCACTCAAAAATAAACAGACATTTAAAAAAAAAATGGTATGGGGTAAAAGGGAGGGAAGGGAGGTGGTTGATGAGAATGAAAATTTTTAAATGCCTGGAAAATCAAGGGGTATGTGGTTTCGACCACAGTGAATCCTGCTGCCACCATGAATAGGTCTCTTTCCACCCTCAGCTGGGCTTCCCTCTTGGGCCTGACTCCCAGCATTCACAGAGCTGTGGTGAGGCAGCTATCACAGCTCCAGGCTTACATTCTACTAGCTTAGAAAAAAGAAAGATCGTTTCTCAATAATTCCCTCAAAGACCCCAAGATTGCTTCTCAGTGGACCAACTCAACTCACTTTACACTTTAAGTTGCCAGTTAAGGGCATGCACTCAGCAGTTAACTTCCTGGGTTGGTCATTTACTATGTTGGTGACTTAGTTAACTTCTCTGGACTCTATTTGCCACCTGTAAAATGGGGATTATAACAATATTTCATAGGGTTGTTGTGAGAATTTAATTAAGTTAATAAACCTCAAGCACTTGGCAGTAAGGCCTCAATTGTTAGCTCTTATTAAATGCCCACCCCTGAACCTACATTAACCCACTAAGTCTGGGAAATGCACTTTCTGCTTTTCTATACCAAACTAAAGATTTATAGAGTAGGACTATAGAACTGGAAGGGATTTTAGTGGTTTGCCATTAGAAAGTTGTTTAGAGATTAGAACAAGCTAGGTTCAAGTCACTAACCTCATCCTATAGTCTGTTTACTCTTTGATGGTGGTGTGGCAGAGATGCTTAGCTGTCCCCAAATTATGCATTCTGTTCTTCATCCTTGAATATCCCAGCCTCCCTTGAAGTGGCCAAGTGTCTATGTTCTAAACAATGAGACAAAGCAGATGTGGTTATGTTCAGCTTCTGGGAAGTACTCTTAAGAGAGGAAGTTTGTTCCCCTTGTTCTTCTTTCCTGCTAAACAGAATGTGAACAAAAGGGCTGGGGCTGGAAAAGCTGTCTTGAATCATCAGGACCACCAACCAGAGGGCTGTTGTGCAATTTAGAGAAAGGCCCACCTCCCCATAAAACTTGGGGTCCAGGTGATCCCTCTGTGTGAATTAAAAAAAGGCCCTCCTTCCCCCAGGCCAACTCTGCCAGTGGCCTAGGATGCTTGTGATTGTGGACTTATTTCAACCCCTGTTATTTCAGGCTTTTGGCCATGTGCAGGAAATGACCAGCAGAACCACATGTGGCAGTCCTCTTGAGAACGGAGGTCACGCAGGACAGAGCAACAAGGCAGAAGGTGCCTAGGACTCTATCACCATGGAGTGCCACGCCACTCAGCCCATCTCCATACTTGGATTTTTACCTCAGAGAGAAACTTCCACCTCGTTTAAGCCACTGCTTCGTTTTTCTCAGTCCTACCATAGAAGGCTCATTTGCAACATAATGGAAGCCCTGGATTTTACTCTTGGCTATTTTGACTCATCCTTTTTATTCTCCCCAGTAGATCACATTGCTTTTATTTAGTGCCACATTAACCAATAACCAAAAGTGAATGCTACCAATTATGCTCTGTTCATTCTGTGATTTTTTTTCCTCTTTCCACCAATGGAAGCAGAGCTTCCACCAGGATTGGTCTCATTACAGTAAAAAGTAAAATTATGGTTAAAAAGGAAAAAAAGACAATTCCCTTCTCTTTAAAGAATGTCCTGGAAGGATGGTTTTCCAGCTTGGGGATCATGCAAACTCTTGCCTGATTAAATCATTTGTTACTTCTGGCCTGCAAGAATAAGTTTAAATTGGCCAATGGTGCCATGCCCTTCATAGGCAACTCCAATAAAAAGGGTGGAAAGTGACTAGGATTATTGGCTACTCTCTACACTTATTGGCCATTAATTCTTTCTAGACCCATCAAGAAGTGAAAACTGGGTCCTGAATTAAGTAGTTTTTATCCTCCTTACACCACACACAAAAAAGCCCAGCTAGCATGCTGAGAAACCTCGGAATTGATAACAGAGGATCTTCATATTGATCCCGTTTTATTTAACCTGACGTTAAGACCATCTGCTAGTGGATAGTTTTACCTGTTATTTTGGGCAGTACCACCACTGAATTTAGATGGTAGTGCTTTCTGTTGTGTCTCTTACCGAGAGAGAGCAACTAACTCATGCTTGAGTATTGGGGACGGACATATGCTCCAACTGACAGTAACGAAAGTACATCCAAAACAAAACAATGACTTATTTTGTAGCATCTCTTTGCCCTCAAGTTTTGGAAAATGATCCCCAACTCAAAATACTACCCTTAGTCTTAAAAGATAATTTCTACTATACTATCTCTCAACACCACTGAGGTAAATGCATATATTTCCATATTTTATATATGTGGAAACAGACAAGAAGCGATGAAATGACCTGTCACGATTACACAGCTAGTGGTGGAACGAAATCTAACATCCAGATCTTTTAGATATGTGCTTTTCTCATTACTCACGTTGGTCCATACTCCTCTATTTCCTGAAATGATTTCTTTGTAGCTCCATTTCAACCAGCATGAAATGCCAAATCTATCCACAGGCAGTTTCATAATTTTGACTGTATGATGTGCTAAGTTGAGTGTTTGTTTTGGCCTTGGCAGCAGATATCCCGATTATCTCCATTAATGCAAACAGCTCATCAGTCCTCTATCTTCCTAATTGGTTCAGCTCCCTTAGGCTGTTGGCTATCCTTCTTTCACAATGTTTACATCACTAGGTAAGAACATTTGCAAGATTTAATTTGCTTGATTGACCAAACAATATTGTAAATCTACCTTTGATTTTGGCTGAAGTTGATCAAATCTTGAAGCTTTTAAATGACCAATTTAAGGGTAAGTGCCGTATTCTCTTCTAGGACAGCTGTGCAAATAGTTTTTTTCTTGTTTGGATTAGGCTTTTAGTTCATAGAAGATAGCCCTTTGAAGAGTCACATTCATTTATATTTTGGGTGGCCCCCAAATTGATTAACCTCTTCCACAAAGGGAAAATATTCGTTATTCCATAGCGTTTGTGATACAATGGACTCAAGACACTCTTGATATTCTATTCGTGGTCTTCTATGCAATAGTTGTACCTTACTAGAGGAAAAAAGTCAGGCCCACCAGCACTCACAGCAAAGTCACATCATGTAAGACCAATCAAATTGGCCTGTGTGGATCTTCTGCTTTATTGATGAAAGCAGGAAGCACATGTTCCTTCTAAATTCATGTAAATTTTTTTGCTTCCCAACTGAAATATTTCAAATTCCCAGCATTACTGAATTCTACATTAAAACATTTGTGTTGGGCTGAAATGTGTCGTTTGGAAAAACCAGTTTAAAGCATTGAACACTGGGCTCTCTCCAGGTAGTTCTTCTATATAGATAAAAAATTAACTGAGTCTTATGAGTCATGGAACAGAACTTTGTAGCCTTGACTGGGATTAAAACAGGGCTCCATAGCATTTGCAGATGCTAGTAAATGTTGAGAGCAGCCTTTCATTCATGGATTATCCAAGGAGTTAGGGGAAAAAAAAGAAAACTAGTTGCAGCAGTTAGAATTTCAATGACTCTCCACATCAAGGCTGTTTAAATTGGGCCTGATAAAACTGACTTCTATTCAGCATGTTCATGTGGATTTTGAAGTACAATGTGCCCTAAGAGTTCTTTCTTCTGGACGGATGTGGCTGCTATGGAGTTTTACATGCCATACCTGTCATCATGTTTAATAAAGTCAGTTGTGAATGAATTAGTACAAAGTCAAAGCAGCTTTTTAGGAAGTTTTAAGAAATGCATAGGTTTCTAAACGTGTAAACCTTTCCATAATACTCAGGTGCAAGTAGCACGTAATTTTTGGAAATATTACGGGCCTTAATTTTTCCTATTTTATGACTTAGCCAATAATTCACTTAGCCAGGAAGACTTTCCCAACCTTTCTCAGCCCAAACTTGGAGCTCCTTTGAAAATGCTTCCTTGGCATACACTCTTCTGTTCTGTTAGACTCAAGAGCCTTTTTCATCTTTGTATCTGCAATGTCTAGCACAAAGTTCAAATTGATTCTGAAACCAAAAAAAAAAAAAAAAATGTGATTCTGCACTGTGGAGTCTCTGAAAACTTGTTGTGGGGTCTCTCTTGTGAAGATCAATGAAATGAAAAGCGGAGAAAATTCTACATCCATTTTACTACAAAAGACACAGCTATTATCTACCTCAAAGATGTCAGAAAAAAAAAAACAAACAAACTCTTCACATTTATTGCAGATACCTCAACCAAGTAGTACTGACAAAATACAGCATAGCCATTACTGAGGAGGCCATGTGAGTGGCCGTGGGCCATGGTAACAACAGCAGGGTGGGGCAGCATTTCCTTAGGCAGCTGTCCACTGGCCCCCAAAATAAGAAACGCACAACTGAAGAACACCTGCAGAAAGGGAGGGGACTTTCTGGAAGTAAATGAAAACAGCCCTAAAAAAATAAAAGAAACAGCTTGGAAAGATAGACTGAACTGTGAAATTTGAGGTTGGACAAAAAAGCAACAATTTCAAAAATGTTCTTGAGAAGTCTGCCTTCTCTTGATCAGTTCTTATTCCAAAATGTTCTGTATAATTACTATTATTTCTCATGGAGGGGCAATGATACATTTTCAGACATAATATCCAAATCTAAAAGGTTACTAAAATTTTATTTCCCCATTCTTCAGTCGAACTAATGTTAACATGCAGATATGAAAGCAGACTAAGGAAATTATGACTTATCTGTGAACACATGACAGCTTTAAGCAAGAATATTGGCCCTGTTTTGTGTTACAGCCATATGTTCCTACTTTTTCAACCACCTTGAAAAATAAATATTTGAACTACAATCTTCAATAAAGTCTCTCTACATTTGTTGTCAGTCTTAATCACCTTCTGCTTGTCTGCTTAGTGCCTTTAGCTCTTAGATGTTGCACCTGGAGATTCTTGCTTGCTTTATGATGTAGGTTTATATGCCCTTTAATTGAAAGCAAACCGCCTTAGATAATCCAGTGACAACAATGTTACAAGGTCCACTTTCCGTTAAAAGGCAAATAGAAATATTAGGCTGTTCTCTAAAATGAAGAAAAACACATAAAAATACACCGCAATCTGCCACACCACTTCCTTTATCAGAGATAAAGCCCCAAAGCCTAAAATGCCTCTTTTGTGTTTCCCCCCACCGGTAGGACTAAGGGAGTGCAAAGAACTGCAGTTCTCAATGACTAACCTTTCCTGACGGTAGGCCATTTCTCTGCCCAAAGACTTTGTCATACGGTATGTTAAGTAGTATATTCATGCTACCACAGTAACTTTGTCAAGTTATTAATACCAGGTTATTAAAACCTTTATCAAGTTTATTGAGTTTTAATATTCAAATTATTATATGTTGAAAGTACTTAATTTTAAAACTGATAAAAACAAATACCGAAGGATGACCAAAACATATACCTCACTTGTAAGCAGTACTTGCTTTTGGGGGGAGGGGAGATTAAAGGGAGTTTGTAAAATGACAGGAAGAAAGGGTGACATAAGAGGTATCTTAAAAGCAATATAATTTTTATACAATAGCTTCTTGATTTTACTTTTTAAAAACATTTTTTTATTAAAATTTTTTTAAATGTTTATTTTTGAGAGAGAGAGAGAGAGAGAGAGAGAGAGCAAGAGCAGGGGAAGGGCAGAGAGAGAGGGAGACACAGAATCCAAAGCAAGCTCCAGGCTCTGAACTGTCAGCACAGAGCCCGAGGTGGGGCTCGAACCCACAAACTGCAAGATCATGATCTGAGCGGAAGTTGGACACTTAACCGACTGAGACACCAGGTGCCCATTTTTTATTTTTTTATTTTTTGAAGTAAACTCCACTCCCAACGTGGGGCTCGAATTCAGAACCCCAAGATCAAGAGTCGCATACTCTACTGACTGAGCCAGTCAGGTACCCCAAGCTTCTTGATTTTAAATAGCAGTATGACAACTGATCAAAAAGGAAACAGCTGCTTAACAAATGCTAGGTCTTCTGCATGACTATGCACAGTGTAACAGCGACTCCTGGAGTTGTCACTGCGGATAGCCTGCATGGCAGGACCATGGAGCTGATGCACCAATGCAAAGTATTCTTTTTTTAAAAAGAGATAAAAGTTACTGCTGATGAATTGTTAATGCAACAAATGGTAAGTTTAAGAATATACAAAAGTTCAAGACTTATCACTGTCTGCAAAAAACTGACATTTCAGTTAATTAACATCAAAACTGTTACACTACGAGGGGACAGACTGGAAATTTTTTTCTAAGCACCTAACAATGGTTTCCAAATAGAGCGGGAAAAGCTTTCAGGGTTAAACAGTTAAATGCATACAATGGAGGAACACACCCCTCTGTGATTACTGTCTTCCATCCAAATTTCTTTGGTTTTAGAGAAAAATCAATTAGCCTCTTTTGATTTAATGAAAGACACTAGATAAGTGGGTTTCATTCCTGACCTCACCCAAGAGCACTTACTACCAAATACGCACTGTCTGGTAGGCACACAGTTGGGCCTCAAAACATGATTTTATTTTGACTAAGCATTATACAAATACACATGTGTACAAATTTGCCTACTATTTCATGGGGCTGCTGCTCTGTCTCCAGTAATCAGATTGAATTGTAGCTATAAAACCAGATTTGTGAAAGTGTGTGTGTGTATCATTAACCAATTTTCTACCAGGTGCAAACAACCGACTATAGACTAGGAAAAAGACCTCCAAAGTCTCCTCTATATTTGGTCATAATGATATTCAACATAAGAGAGCATGTCACTAAGCAACTCATTCAAACTACAGTTGAGAGATACTTTCTAAACACTGGGTTCTGAGAACGAGGAATTTAAAGGTAATGCAAACCTGTTACTGTCCTCAAAACAGAACAGAACCTATCTTCTCATAAATCAAGAAGTCACTGGAATGTTTATGGGAAAGCAGGCTAGGATATAATTACAGTGAAAATCCGTATCTCATATTGGAACCCTTTCCCACCACGTGTGTGTGAAAAGTGAATAAAGACAGCAACGTTTTTTAAAAAGTTAACTTATATTAAAAAATATTTTGTTTATAAACAATTTTAATACTACAAAGTAGTATTTCAATACAAAGCAGTTCAAATATTAACTGTTCTTTAAACTGTTAAACTTTATTATAAATTAAAATTTCTTTACAAAAAAATTGCACATAATATTTGACCACTCTTAGGTTCTGATGCACTGGCATTTGCAATAGTTTCTTTAATCTTCAAGTTAAACAGTCTCGGCAAGGAGTCCAGAACGTAGAAAGGGCAATAAACAACCCTGTTAGAGCATTCAAGTGCAACTAGCAGACTTGTGGCCATGGCAGTTACACTTTCCTTAAGATGGACTGCTTAAGTTTTAAATCCTGAAATGAAGAATCTCAAAGGTTTAAAAGAAGAAGAACTAAAAGGGACTGCCTGGTTTTTACTGTAAACACAGCCCTGGAAATTAAATCCCAACAAGAATCTCTCAGGCATCAGAGTGTGTCAAGTGAATCAGGAATAGCACAACGTAAAGAAAAGGGGGAAAGTAAAAAATAAAAACAAAACAAAGCAAAATTAAAATAAATGTCAGTCACTTTGAGGAACTATACTTACGTACATGATGTTATGAGAATCTGGCAGGGCCTAGAAGTAGGCCAAACAGGAAGTTCATTTATCCAACCGAAGAGGGTCATGTTCATTGCTTCCGGTTTTGAGGATAGGATATTGTAGGGGACTTGATATGATCAGTAAAATGCTTGTCTGCCTTACGCAGACCTTAGCCAGGGATCAGCCTAATCTTGAAGGATCATTCAAATAATTTTGGCAATTATTATAAGGACTTAGAACTGACTGCACCCAGTGTTCAGTGATTCTTGCTTTCTGTTTTGTAACTGTTTAAATTTAAGAGCTCATTTAGGCTGACTCCAATCTCTTGGCACTTGGAAACTAGTTTTCTCAGGTTATCAGTTTTACCTCCTTCTGATGCTTCAAACAAGAGTTGCTGTAAAAGACAGGGAAGCACAGAAGTAAGACTTAGCTAGATTTTGAGCATCACCACATCAATGGATATGGCACATGCAGAAAATTTATAGGAAAACTTCAAGATGAAATAAAAGGTAAAAAGCATTACATCTTTCCACAGTGATGCACAAAGAGGTAACTTCTGTAAGGCTCTCTGATATAAACGGTGGACCTATAAGATAGATATACACACAATTCCATCAGGAAACATGATGAAAAACACCTTTATAACCCTAATTATTTGACTGGGACCTCACGAAATACAAAACGGTTACACTGGGTTTTCAAGTTTCCAAACATTTAGAGTTCTTAGGATGGTAACATCTATGCATTAATCCTTTTAAACTGAGAAGTCAACAAAAGGGGCAGAACAGCTTAAAAACAAAGTGACCCATCTGATAATCATAGCTTACCTCTCTTTGTCCCTTTAGAACAATCTCAGCAGCAATGGCTCTAAGAAAAAACAAAGGAATATAGAAAAGGGAAAAGAAAAATTTATATATCTTTGAACGAAATGAGATACTACCACTGGCAGAATACTGACTGTGGGAATCTGAGTACAAAACTTCCTGAAAGTAACAGGCTAAACTTCCAAGGAGGGTAACCTATAGTGAAAAGAAAAATTCAACAATTTTTATCAACTTTACAAGAATTAAGCAGACCAGTGTTTTGAACATAAATAACGTTCATGAAAAATACTCATAATTACTAGTAAAAACACCTGGCACTCTTAATAGCTTAAAAAAAAAAAGACATCAGACTATAAAAGGAGGGAGGGAAACCCACACATTTAAAAAAAGATGGTCTTAAAATGTGTATAACAGATTTGCTTGATAACACTACTGTTACCTAAATGTTCTGCCGCAAAAAAAAATTCAAATTCTACCCATTTTTGCTTTTAAAAGCAATTGTTAATGAGCACTCCCTTACTCTTGGTAGAAAACCTCAGCAAGTGACAAAAACAAATCTAAATTAGAGTAGAGATCTGTCCAGGAAAAAAAAACATAGATGTCATTTCAGATTTACCTGTCTGGAGCAAACCTTACAAATAAAAGCAATAGCTATAAAAACATGTACATGATTGCTGCATTACATTTTCCAGGTGGCCAGGCATGTTGGAATATTATATGTAAACATCTTGGCTTGAAGTTTCAGAATCTGAACATTGCTTTCTTCCCATTCATGTTGAAGTAGCCTGCAAAGTACATTCAGGAAAATGAACAAGGCACTGTAAGTGTAGAGAACCCCCAATGTGCTCTATGAGCAGAATGTTTGATGAGGTACAATTTTTGATCAGTTAAATTCCCTCAAGGCTATTCAGCACGTGATTCTAGAATACCTCTTACAAAAATCACCCCGGGACAGGAATAAGCAAGCTAGCAAGATACCCAGTCAAGACCCATGCCATGTTCAATAAAGTAGAATAAGGTCCATGTACTCCTACACTAAAGCACTCCCTCCAAGCACCCCCTCCCCCAAAATTTTTATAATAATGACTAGATATATTAATGCAATTTCCTTGTATTTTTCTTTCTTTATTAAACAGAGTAGACGTAAATATGAATGTTTCTTGGGCTAAAATGTAAGTACAGTGACTAATTATTAAGTTCTCTACTCTGAAAAAAAAAAAAAAAGACAAGAATGATCACAAGGAAGTAACTATCAAAATACAGAAGTGGAGCTTTACCAACAAAACCAACAATTAAACTACCTTTCCTATAATGCCTATAATTCTATCATAACAGAAACTAGTCAAAATACTACATTTTATATTTTTCAAATGTTTTACCAAAGGTGATGCCTTATAATAGAAATTTCTGTATTAGCTTCCAAAGACTAGAATGTTTACTAAGAATTTTTATTATGAAACACTACTTTTGTTGCACCCTCAGACCTTCAAATTTTTTTCAACCTCATACCATTTTCCCACACACGGGCTAAGTGGAATGTAAATATTTTAACACATGAGGAAATATTTGATAAATTTAGGTACCTTATGATCCACAAAACAAACTTAGAAACATAAGACACAATACAATGCAGTGGGAATGACTGCACAAGTACAAGCCAAGGCATTAGCACGTAGGGTACCATTTTGAATTAAAAAGCACAATTCTTGACAGTGAAAATAAGTTTACTCTGTTGGAATAGAGAAACTACAAAGAGATGCTCAGAAATCTCCAGTTCAATATATGAAATCCGTACATAAGTGTTTCTCAAATGTGATTTGAGGGCTCAAGCTCAGGAATCTGTATTTTTAAGAATGCTCCACACCCAATGTGGGGCTTGAGCTCATGACCCTGAGATCAAGAGTCACAGACTCTACCAACTGAGCCAGCCAGGCACCCCCAGGGATCTGTATTTTACACAAACATCCCAGGAGATTCTGATGCATGTTAATACTTCAGAGCAACTGACATATATGAAAACAAGTCATAATAACCAAAATATATACAGTTGGCTGCTATCTTTGTAATAACACTTTACAAACCTCTTAAGTAATATTTCTTTGCTATGTAAAACATGATTATTGCTTATTATGCACGTGCTAAGGACAGATGGTATGTGCTTAGGGACATAAATGAACTTTACTTGAATTATATGCCCCTTAAAACCTGCAGTTTTCTGAAGTTATCAGATTTTTATACTGACTTTTATATGAAGCTGTATATTGCTTAACTCTGAAATTAAAGTAGTATATATCAACGAGAAAATAGTAAAGGACAGACTACTTTTAGTCACGTTTTCAAGAATAATTTTATATGAAGAGCTATATAATATTGAGCTGAGATTGAAAAGAATTTTATTTTTTCTTACCTCAGTGCAAGTCCAGAATTAGTTGGCATAATTGAGCAAAACCGTTCCAAGGTTTTGGAATGCTGAGTCTTTGGAACACAGCTCAAATAAAAGAAAATAACCTGGAAAGGTTGACGGGGGGAAAATAAATGCAACAAAATGTGAAATCCAATTACTTAAATGTTTTAATGAGAAAACCAAAATGGTCTTTAAGACATGAATGTATAAATTATAATAATGTATGATGCTGTGAGTTACAGTTCCTACCATTAATTATATTAGTGACTTTCCAAATATGAATTAGGAAATATGATCTAGTGATGATAGCCATGGACTGAGAACACTGACAAGAAGCCAGGAGTCCGGGTTTTCATTCCTGAGTCTACCTTTACTTGCTGTATAGCTGGGCAAGTCATAGGACTAATAATACCTGCCACATCTTGCTCATGGAATGCCCGTGTGTAAATGACTTAATGTCCACAAAGTGGTTTGAGATCCTGGGATAAAGAATGGCATAGAAGTACAAAGCATAATAATTGGTTATCCCGATTAGCAACAAACCATCCCACCAAAAAATAGAATACATATTATGTTTTAGTCTACATGGAGCTTTAATAGGAAATTTTAGCCTACACTGTACTGAATAAAAGGGGTCTCTGAAAAGAAACTAAAACAAACCTTTGCTTCCTTTCTTATAAGGAAATAACCTTATAAATAGATCATTAGTTCTATTCTACTATTAAAATTCTAAACAACATCTAATTTCAGCTTTCTTATGCCCTATGTATAGCTATATTCACTTAACACAGTATTAACCAAAAAAAAGTAGCTCCACTGTACATTATGGAATTTTTCATTCAGTGAATTTCCAACTAATCAAGCAAAACATTAGATATTATTATAATTACATTTTTTGATCTTTCTTCTTTAATATGTATTAAACCTTAACATTTCTTCAATTTTGCTTCAATGTTAATTTTTCTTAAATATAAGAATCAAAATACACATTTATCTTAACTGAACCTTAAAGGGCTCTGTTCCTAGATTTAAGAGATAAGCAGGAAACACGGTCAAGAATAACATTAAATGCTAGGAAAGTGGTCCTACAAAGCTCTCTTGATAAAAAACAGGAGTTTTACTGTCATTTTTCCAAGTCCCCTTCTTTTGTACAAGTATCTAAAGATAAAAGTTTTAAGTTCTTACCCTATTATGAAATTCATAGTTGGACCAGTAATCAGCACTGCTAAAAGGAATGGGGTATCGGGCAGGGACTGTAACCAAACATCTATTCACTAAATCAGTAAAAAATTTGAATTCTTGGACTTTGTTTCTGGATCCAGCAGCTCTATTATTGGCAAAGACAAGATAACTGCCAAAAGAAAAATATTATAATTTAGAATAATTAAGGCAGCGAGTCTCTCACTCAGAAAACTGATCACCCCTTTCCCCCCACCATATCCCCTTATTCCAAATCCCATTCTTATTAAGAGGAACTAAACTTACTCCATCCAAATCTTCTGCACTATATCAGATCTCATGGCCACCCCTAATGCTGCCTCATATGCCTCCACTGTCTCTTTAATACTTGATTGAAGAGGATGACAAAGGCTGTTTTAAAAATGAAGGAAAACAATGTATGTCTACAGCTCACTTCGATTAGTAAAGGAATGACAATATATATTTAAGCATCACAGATATAGAATGGAATTCTTCTTTTGATGTTTCTTCTTTAATAATGTATAAACCTTTAATAATGTATAAAGTATGTCCCTTCAATTTTGCTTCAATGACTTTAGCATCAAGTTAACTTTAACACAAGGTAATTTGGTAATAAATAACAAATGCAAGCCTAATATGCAACATTTCTCTCCATGTTAGATAATGTCTCACCAGTAAATCAGCCACAAATAAGGAACCTGGTGGTTAAACAACTCATCATCAAAAGTCCCTTTACATAAACGGGCTGGAATGTCAAGTGGTCCTGGGATATTTAAAAGATACCTGGAAAAAAACAAACAAAAAAACACTGTTGGAAATTATGCCTATGCACACATGGATTACTAACACTTAAGAAAAACAGAAACAAAACAAAACAAAAAAGACCTCTGTTTCAACTTAAATGTCCTTGAAGTATACTTTATTTTCACATGTATACCATACTGCTTTGGTCCCATCTCTAGCATCACACAGTCTATTATTTTATACCTACACGAGTAACTCTTCAAAAATGAATTCATTCTATGCCCCAGCCCCAAATTAAATAAACCACCATAATCATCTAATCAAAAACAGAGAACAAATGAGATTACTATGTATCTAAAATTTCTCCACAAAATCTATACATTTTTAAAAAAAAAAAATTATTTAAGAGTTATAAAAGTTGATATCTGAAAATAATCTCTTCCTCACATATACACACATAGCCTTTTAGATATATCAAAGTGTATTCGGTAACATATCGGTCCATAAGGTACTTGTCAGAAGAGGTCCATAATCAAGTAAAACTGGGAAATACTGAAAATTATAGTACAGTCTTATAAAAAGCCACAATAGAGTGTTTAATAGCATATTAAAGATTCTATGAAGTCAATCAGTAAAGAAATCTATTTGACTCTCACTAATTTAGGTCTCTCCCCAATACATCTGAATTTTTGTGTACATTTACCAACATCTGTAGGGACAATGTTTTTAAAGGAAATACATTAATCTCAACAATGACAATCTAGTGTAACTAATCTTGGATTTAAAAAGTATTTCAAGAAAAAAAAATTATTGCAAGGAACTCAGTTTTAATGGATTAGAGAAACTGTATGGAGGCAGAGGGCAGGAGGAACCATAAGCAAGAGAAAAAAAACAGGACATTTAGGAGTCAGGTTATTATCCTGCTGATGACTTGGCCTTAACTAGCTGTATTACTGTCATTTAATCACTTGACTTCTAAGGATACTAGTTTTGTCAACTGAAAACTGAGGTAAGAGGAGATCTAATCTATTTAAGACTCCATCCCTAAGCTAACTTCAGTACACTGAATAAAATCCCCTGGTTAACTTCTGTGGCTATCTACTAATCTCCAAATTGATTTGAAACACATGAAAATTACCTTATCTAGTTCTTTTTATAGAAAGGGAAATGATAGAACCCAACTCCATGTAAATATTACAACACATACAAAATTCTTAGTATTCTGTTTCACAATTTCTACTCATGAAATAAAAAAAAAATATTTTGAACCTATTAAGAGCATCGACTTACCGTATTAAATAAATCTTGACTCTATTTATAAATTAAAAATTTTTTTTATCAACATCAATAAGAAGTATGACAATGCTAACAACTATCTCACCTACTGCCATTCTCCTAATAACTGACTCAAAAAAGATTTCCTAAATGAACAAAAAATGCACACTGTGTAAATAAGGTCTTCAGTATTGTCTAAACTAAGCACAAGATACCTTTTCCTTGTAACTCTTGGTGTATTATGAATTATGACTATTCCCATGAAACATTTCATAAGGCAAGGTGACTTAGTAAACAATAGAAGATTATTAGGAGGCAGCCCCTTTCCAAATTTTTATTGACAGTTATTCAGTCTCCTTCATTAAGCTGACATCAAGAAGATCTGAAGATCTTTGATTAGTTACCACAGCAGAAACTGGCAGCATCTTCTTTTAAGCTAAACCAATTACCTCCATGCCCAAGGGAAGATCAGAACGAGCAAGTCTGTAAAATGTTCAGCTTTAGATCTGTCCTGTGCCTAAGTTTGAGACATTAAAGCAATCTAACTTGACAGAGATGAAGTCAGCATGAGGAAGCTGAACAATCTCTAAGTTTCTTACAGATAGTTTACTTATTCTCCATTATTTTGTATTTTAAATTATTCTTTCGTAATTAACTGTAAGATATTAATCTAGATGTAATAGAGCAGAAAGAATTTCAGAAACAGTACTAAAGTCACTATGTCAATAAACTGGTTACCATAAGAGGACAGACATAAAGACTCAAGTCTAGGAAAAGAATAGTGGCCCCAACTTTTGCCAAATCTCAAGTAAAACTGATATTCTAAGGTAGATGGACCACTGAATTAACAAAATGTGGGTTACTTTTAGAAAATGTTTTCATATAACACTGCTACACTGTGGGATAAGCAGGGGAAGCACCTAAGAAAAGAAAAATATTTGCAAGCTTTTGACTTACATATTTAAAACCAAAACTTTATCTGCACTATTTTCTACAACAAAAATTTTTAGGAGATATTCAACTTAGGTCTTCCTTCTCTCAGTTCTTCCTAACATAAAATGATAGAGTATGTTATGATAAAATATTTTCTTTTTGATGCTGTTTGATTTGGGATCAGCAAACTTATTTTTGTAAATAAAGTTTTATTAGCATACAGCCATGCTCATTCATTTAGCTCATTCATTTATATATTGTCTATGGCTACTTTCTTCCTAAACAGCATAGGTAACAAGAAGTGATAGACCACACAGCTTGCAAGCCTATTTACTATCTAGCCCTTATGAAAAAAAGTTTGCGAGGCAGGTGGGTGGCTCAATCAGTTAAGCATCTGACTTTGGCTCAGGTCATGATCTTGTGGTTCATGAGTTCAAGCCCCGTATCAGGCTCTGTGCTGACAGCTCAGAGACTGGAGCCTGCTTCGGATTCTGTCTCCCTCTCTCTCTGCCCCTCCTCTGCTCAAGCTCTGTCTCTCTCTCTCTCTCCAAAATAAACATTTAAAAAAGAAGAAGAAGAAAGAAAGAAAAGAAAAGAAAAAAGTTTGGTGGAACACCTGAGCATACAACTCTTGGGTCAAAGGCTCAGGTCATGATCTCAAGGTTGTGGGTCAAGCCCTGTATTGGGCTCTACGCTGAGGGCTCCGAGCTGAGTGTGGAGCCTGCCTGGGATTCTCTCTCTCCATCTCTCTCTGCCCCTCCCCCATCTGTGCGTGCTCTCTCTCACTCCCTCTCTCTCAAAATAAATATTTATAAAAAAAACAACAACTTTGCTGACCCCTATAGGGATGGGGAGGAAGGGAAGAGAAGTCCACCCAGAAGTAATTCCTCAGGATTGGCTGTGGCCTCCTATTATTGTTAGAGTAAGAATTCACAACTAAGCAAGCAAAGGCAGTAAATATAGAGCTCTCTGGAAATTACTGAGAAAGTGGTTGAAAAAGATTGCCTGAAAGCTTCCCACTCAATATTTCAGAGGCTAGAGCAATTCTCTTTAGATTTTAAGAAAAAGTAAAAGGCATATTATTTACATCTACTTGAGCTCACCAAATAAATTAAAATTCATTTTTTCAGAAATCACTGAGATTGTCTCCGATAATTCACTGCTATAGTATTAAGTACTAAAATGAACAATAATAAATTAAAAGCAGGATGAGTCACCATGATGTTAATATAAGCCTTCCTTTGTTAGTGTCTCTACTCCAAGGAATGCGTATTACCTCTTTTCTCCATTTTTATTAAGTTCTACTGCCCTCATAATAGTTCAATAAGAATGTTCAAGTATTTTTTTACATCAGTCTAAAATATAATCAACCCACACAAAAAAATGTAGTTTTTCCACTAAACTATACTCTCTTTCTTCTATAAGTCAAGAGTTCTACAAACTTACCGAAACAGATCCAAGTTACTATATTTCTCAAACCCAGGTTTAAAGAAGGATGCAATAAATTTCCGCAAAGATGGAAGAAGATTATCTCCTTGATTCTATTTTTTAAAAAGAGAGGAAGGATATACATTAGACTTACAGTGTTTAATTATATCATTCAAAGGAGGAGGGCACCGGGGTGGCTCAGTTGGTCACGCGTCTGACTCCTGATTTAGGCTCAGGTCATGATCTCATGATTTTTGAGTTCGAGCCCCAAGTCGGCATGGAGCCTGCTTGGGATTCTCTGTCTCCTTTTCTCTCTGCACAGCCCACCCCCCACCCTGCCTTTGCCTCTCAAAAATAAACATATAAACATTTAAAAAATTCTTTTTTCAAGGGAGGAAAAAGCCCTTAAAAAAAAAAAACACTGATCAGATTAAGTTTCTTGAATAGGTGGAGGTAGAGAGAACTTCTACATTTTGATCTCCAATTAAAGTCAACTAACCATTAAACAGCTTAACACCCGATATACCATATCCACCAATTGTCTAATAAGCTTCTATTACATGTTTAGCCCTGTGTGAGGTGTGTTGGAAGCTCTAAATCTGGTTAAGACATGATTCTTGCCCTCAAAGAGTAGAGTATATAAAGCAGCTATCAACAAAATTACAAAGCACTATAATAAGGGCAATGGCAGAACTATCCACAGAATATTTATAGCAAAGACAGAAGGAACATATAACACAGTCTGCAAAGGGAAAAAGGACCAGGAAAAGCTCCTTGGAGAGGCTGATGCCTGAAACATATTAAAGGATGAATAAGAAAATGTGAAACACAAAAACATATTTAAGAATTTTGAGGCTTTTTTTTTTTACCTGTAGGATGAAGAATTTGCACATATGATAAAAAATCTCTGCATTCTGAGGATTTTTTTCAAATGCAGTAAGCCACACTGCTCTGGCTTTGTCGTGCTGATTTGTTTGCAAATATAAAGCAACAAGGGCTTCCAACAATTGGCAGTTCATGGGACACGTTTCCAATAAACATTTACAAAGCTCCACTGCAGCCTCATACCTTTAATAACAAAAAAACATGTCTAAACACATGAGAAAAAAAATCAACTTTTAACGCACAGTTAACTGCTTGTCGATTAAGTTTTACCTCTCTAGAAGCTGGTGCAGAGCAATCATGTTTGTGTAAAGTGGAACACAGACTTCTACTCTTTCCTCAACAGTATGGCTCTCATCTGTGCAAGCTTTCACAGCATCTATCCAAAAACATCACAATAACAGAAATCAAACATAAAATGAATTATCTGACTATGTTATTTAAATTCTGGGAGATTAATACAACATGGTGGCCTACCCTTTTGCTTGCCCATAATCTTATTCATCTTTACTCCAGAGGTATTTTTAGGTATCTCCAAACTCCCTAAAACTCAACCTCTTACCCTCACATTCTTGGTAAGAATAAAACCATTCAATATGAGCTCTCACACGTATCAAAGGTTTCACTTAAGTGTCTCTGCATTTACCTAAATTTCTTAAAACTGGTCTCAAAAAAAAAAATCATAGAATGAATTATCTTTTGGTTTTTCTTTGACCCAATTCAAGAGGCCTTGCTCTCTGTTATACAGCCATTTAATTGTCTTCCCCTAAACTAGATCCTTTCCTTATTCCTTCAAAACACGTTTCCCTTGTAAAGAGTCCTTTACTTGATCCTGCTGGGTCTTAGAGAATGGTTCACTGTTTTACTTTGCACAGCTGTTACCATTTCCTCCTTTGCTCAGTGGTAGTATGATTTCCAGATAGAGTGTCATTCTGAAACTGCACTTCTGACGTTCACTTACAAAAATCATCTAAACAAACCTAAAGGCCAATACTACACTTGCTTCATTCTCAATTGATAATGTTCTTCCTCTTCTTCTCAATTTTTTTCTTCCCTATGCTATCAAGAGTTTATTTACATGTCCTCTTGGTCTCATTCATTGACTCTTCTCCTTCACCCCTGTTGCTATAGTCTTAAGTTTCCATTTTCTCAGAGAAAATATTTCATAGCTTCAACTACTAAAAAATTTACCGCAAGAGCACATTAAAAACTGTGAAGCACTTTATAATATAGTAGCTCCTACATTAATAACTTTCAAATCATTTTTCTATCCATAATCATCCACTTAAGGTCCACTTCCTTATTTCCTTCTGCCAGTAAGTATTTCCACTTGAATGGCCAATTACCATTCACAAATACTACTCCTACTACCAAAATCAGTCTTCCCAAATTTACTTGTTTTCTATTAATACACTTTTTCCCCCAGCCTCAAAACCCTGAAATCATCTTTGACTATTTCTTCTCTATTTCCCTCACATCTGCATGTGAGAACTTCAAATGTCTCCAATAAACATTCCCTCTTTCCCAGGTTCTGTTTTTTGTGCTTCACTTATGGCCATCAACTTCTGGTTTTCCTACCTTTCAAATCATTCCTCTTCAGCACATTCTTCCTTTCTTCAAGAACCTTGACTGTCATCAAGTCTACCACTTACAAAGTTCATGAAAATCTGATATCATTCCACTTACCGAACTTAATTTCTACTGTTCTCTAGCATAAAACTCTTGCTTTGATAAGAACTCTCCCTTCTTCTAATCTCCCTTCAAATCCACTGCACCAATTTCTATCTACTTGTTGCTTTTTATTAACTTAGCTCCCTTAACAGGAATGTCCTGCTTTTCCTTCCTTTTCTTTGGTTTATTCACTAAATATTTACTAAGCACTTAGTATGCTGCAGACATTATAGGTCCTTGGGAAATACAGAACAAATAAGACCAGGGTCCCATCTTTGAGGAAGCCAACTATGTCACAACAGAATCAGCTTCACAGTCCAGTTCCAAGTCTTAATTCTTCTGCAAAGACTTCTTTCATCATGCCAACCTACAATAAGCTCTCTCCTTTGGGGTTATGACCTGCACAATATAATTCTATACATCACAAATCTCTGTCTCTTCTGAAGCACAGAATTTAGACTATATACCAATACAGTTACATGGTCTCATACATTTAATAACTGTATCAAATGGATAAATTTTATCTTGTGACTAGGCTACATACTTCCTATTAGAAGGGAATAAGCTTTGTCCTTAACTGTTGTCCATAGCTGATATACCATTTAGCATATGGTAGTACTCAAACTCATTGACTAATGAAGAAAACATTAGTTACTTGAAAAGAGATGATATAACCTTTTAACTATCACCTTGATGGATTGTTTTAAAAAAATTACCTGGTTCTCTTATTCAATCAACTCATTAAATCTACATAATATGTTTTATCTACATATTTAGCCACAATCAAAAAAAATATTTAAGGTAATATAGTTCCTGGCTTTCATAGATGCCAAATGTCCATCTTATGTGACTCAACCCTTAATCTTTTAAGCATTGATATACTACTAAAGTGTTAAACTACAGCTTGAAATATGTAGATACAAATTTGTTCCAATTAATTATGAAGAATCATAATAAGGGGTAAGTTGATGTTCTAAATAACTTATAAACATTTGCACTTACCTTCGAAAACTGCTAGCAACATGTCAGGATTAGTCTTTACATCTTGAACTGTTTGCCATGGCATTACAAATGATTCTGTGTTAACAATTCTTGAAGGATTGGCATTAGATGGATCATAAAATTTTGAAGGGAGAACGTTGAATTCAATAAGATGTATGTAGGCCAGCCATGCCAAGCATCGATCACTTGTTTTAAGGTATTCAGCTACTATTCCACCATTAGCTGATTTCAGTGCATTCTAGGTAAAATGAAAAAACAGCCTGTGTTTTTAGAAATAATGACTCCTATTCTTAGTAAGATTCAAATGTAAGGGCAAAGAAGAATACAAGGGTCGTATTTCTTTGGAGTGGTTCTTAAATATCTAAGTCAAAATTTGACAGCTGCCAATTTTTTTTTAATGAAAAAACTCTTTAGAAATGTCAATACAGATTAATATAATTTTTCCTCTGCTAAGATTTATAAGCTAATTACTGAAAAAAATTCAATTTATCTGTACATTTTTAGTGTCTCGACATTCAAAATCTAGTAAGACAAAAACAGTAAAACAACAAACAAAAAGACCCACCATACCCATACAGGAGATTTTCACTATGGACTAATTTTTTTTCCTTATTGTCTGAATACTGAAGTTTATTCTGGTGGGTACTTAACATACGTCTTCATTTAAACCTCATAAATAATCTTAAAAAGGCATTATCCCCACTAAGCAAATGAGGAAACAGTCATAAACTGACCCAACTCTACACAACTTACTGATAATAAGTGGCAAAACAAGGATTCAAATCTAAAGCCTGTGTGCTTATTAAACAGCTAATCTGTAATGTTTCAGACCTTTAAAAAATTCTCTATAAAATGTAATTAAATGCTATGATAAATGTTTACCTGTAAAACTGCAAGTGCACTCTGGCACCTTCCAGTAAATATGTGCAGCTGAACTCTAAACAAGAGAGCCTCTAAGAGCTGAAAGGACAGAATATCTGATGCTTCCCGCTTGGCTGCTCCCATCAGAAACTCCACCATTCTTTCACATACATAATCCTTTTCTTCAAAGGTGCTTTCTAGGTGCAGAAACTGCCCAAAGGGGTTTCATATAATTAATCCTGCTTCATAAAAATAAACTGTAAAGCTACAGATTTTCCACAGTTCATTAAATGTCATATTAAATCTTCAATTTCTGCAAAAAGGATCATTATAAATACGTGTAAACCCATCTTCCTGGGGCACCTGTCTGGCTCAGTCAGTACAGCAGGCAACGGGTGATCTCGGGGTTTTGAGTTCAAGCCCCATGTTAGGCAAAGAGCTTACTTAAAAAAAACAAAAACAAAAACAAAACCATCTTCCAGTACCATATCCTAGATTTCCCATTCTACAAGTTAGAAAGTAGAACCAAATGAAAACTAAAATCATACAGATGTACTCTTAGAATTACCACTGAAGAAAATTCATCTTTCCCTTCCTTGAATCAACAAAGTAATGGCAGCAAGACCATGACAAATTTACGAAATTTCAGGTTGCTGGTCAAGTACTATTTACATTGCTCAGGTTTGAGCACAAATTTTGTACATAAATATTGTACACAAATTCTGAGAACAGCATTCATATTAGATATATGTAGCAAAATAATTAAAAAGCCCTAAGAAATTAAAAGACCCCTTAAAGACCAAACAACTTTAAGGAAAAACTTCACACCCTATAAAATCTTATGGCAATCAATAGCATTAACTTTGGCACAAGGCTCCAGGTCAAAAATCAAGCATCTTTCACTGTCCAAACCTATTTGGTACCTGAGTTAGGAGAGAGAATGGCAAGTTCATTCATTAAGGGATAGCATGTTATCCAAATCTCTCTGTTCTGAATTTCAGTTAGCAAATAAATGACAGATCTGACAGTTAATACATTTATCTAAAAGTTTAGCTAAAACTTATGGTTGCTGAGTTCAGCTGATAAAAGTTCAGATATTAATAAATATGCATTCTACAAGTGGATTAATTATAATTTTAAGTTTAAGCATGGGTAGGAAACATCCCATTGTCTCAGAGAATAAAGGACTCATTTTTTCACCAAATCTCTGTATCATGGTAAAGTTCAGTATTAGTATGAATTTACAGATTAAGATTATTTCCTTAAGTAATGAGGATAGATAATAAAAAGACCAAAATGTTTTCTGACATTCATAAAAATGTTACATGAACACAGTAAATTAAAAAAATATTTTTTCAGGTGCTTTACAAAAAAATTCACGTTGCCCAAACCAAAACTGCCAATGAATAGGTAAGTGTAAAATGTTTTAAACCGTTTATGTTTTTTCCTTACCAATAAGGTTAACAAGAAAATTTACCCCTTCACTACATATTTTCTTCTTATTTTAAATTTAGTCCTGACCCATGAGTGGTTTTGAAGTTACAGGACACTGAAAAGTCATTATATCTACCTGCAGATAAAGCATATGACTTTATTAAGCTATGCATCAATATTTAAGATGATCCAAAGAATTATAATAACACATACACATACACTATGCTATCTATTCTACTCACAGTCCAAAAACTTTGATAGTCAGGAGCATATTCAACAGCTGTTTCACACATTTCCTGCACTTCTTCCTTGGTTCCTCTTTTTGAGAACAATCTGAGGTAATGGCACCAAATTTCTGGATTGTCTTTGTTGTTTTCCAAAGCTCGAGCCAGAACATTTAAAGCAGAATCCAAGGACTCTGAACATAGCCTACATAAAAGAAAAAAACCAGGAACATCTTTTTTAAAAAATACTTCAAGATACTCTTAAATCAGGCTGATCTAATGAGTCAACTTTAAAGTTTCATTTAAAAAAAAATTTTTTTTTAATGTCTATTTATTTTTGAGAGAGAGTGAGACAGCACGAGCAGGGGAGGGGCAGAGAGAAAGAAAGACACAGAATCCGAAGCAGGCTCCAAACTCCACACTGTCAGCACAGAGCCCAATACGGGGCTCAAACCCACAAACTATGAGATCATGACTTGACCTGAAGTCGGATGCTTAACCAACGGAGCCACCCAGGTGCCCCTAAAGTTCCATTTTCTATTGGAACCTACCAAGAAGCTAGAAAGACCTATGACAAAGGGAGGTAGATTAGGATTTTAAATCACATCAGTCAAAAAAAAAAGGTCCTGATTTCCCACAGACCTAACAATTCCTTTTTAAGTGGATGTTCAATGAGCATTTACCAAAAAAAAAACCAAAAACCAAACAAACAAACAAAAAACCCACTGTTATAAAACCCTTAGATTATCAACTTCAAATGTACTTTATGTCTATATTTAGCAATACCTTTTATGAGTTACTCTGGTCTGGGAATGGGAAAAGTTAAACAATTCCCCCTCAAGGCCAACTACTGCCAACACAAAATATCAAAGCTTTCAATGTAACAGTTCTTTTCAACGGTCAAGGGCTTGCTATCTCTTCAAGAAGATAACTGTCTCATGATCCTATTCATAAAATAATGTACAGTTCTTTTGGCCTTCACTCAGTAAATGAGTCAGAAAAGAAAACACTGTAACTTACCCCAGTAACATGGAAATGACACACAAGGTAAGTTAAACAAGCACCATATTCAGGTATGTGTGATACATTAGCATCCTGCAGTGCTGCCTTACTAACAAAGCTTTTATACCAAGTTTTCTGACATTCAAAATAGCTTTCAAAAACTGAATTATAAATTTTCAAGTATAGTAATAAAAGACTATTCCTGATAATAAAAGAATACTCCTGTTAATAGTATCAAAAAGTTGGGAGTTAGAAAATGCAGGTTTATGAGAAAAATTACTATTTACCTTATTTGAATACATGTAACACCACCCACAGAAAAAAAGCCAATTCATCAGTATTTAGATGTTCCTAGACAAGCTTTAAACCCCTAAATTAAAAACTAACATAAAACTTAATTTGTTCCATTGTGATTTTACCATAATTTTAAGAGACTATCACTACGTGCCTAACTTTAAAAAAAAAAAAAAAAACCAAAACAATAATCCTTGCACCACTCAGAATATACTGTTTTAACTAATCCTGCTTTGAAATAAGAGCCTACTGGAGTTAAAAACTGTGGCTAATTTATTACCCACACACTGAGCCACACACACAACTCAAGATCTAACCTTAAACTTTTTCTAACGGCTTTTAAACAATACAGTGCTTCTGGTTTTGTCAAAAAACAAAGACCTCATTGATTCCATGATGTAAACGTGATTACCACAGATAAAATACACTTCAAACATAAAAATATAAATGTGCAACAGTTGACACAAAGATCAGAAGTGGACCTACCCCTCATTCTGATTCAAATACTTGTATGCAAGCTTGAGCCAAAGCTGTACATGAGATGGATTTTCAAGCACACTTGCTTCTAAATTAGCAATGTCATCAGTCTCATTTGTAAAGTATCTGACATCATCTGGAGTGACAACTGTATCCAAAGCTGGAACATTTATTCGGTTCTCTGGCTGGAAGGCTGGAAAGAAAAGTATCATTAGCTTCACACTTTCTTTTATCCACAGACGAAGAGAAAACAATTGGCCTCAACTTTAAAATAATCTAAAAATCTAAATATTCGAAATATATGCAGTAGCTCATAGCTTTAAGATAGAATGGTCATATACTAGGACCCTTCTAAAAGTGAAAGGGATGTTATTAAAAACTATATCAGAGTAACAGGTATAAACTAGGATTCTGCTGGACAAACCAGAAGTATGGTCTCCCTACTTGAAGGGTAAGTGGCATCACCTGATAATTCACATTTACTAAATTAGAAAAGAAAAAAAAAAAGTTATAATTTATGAAGATAAAATTATCCCACTACATTTAGAAAAAAGTATTAACATAAATAAGCACATGAAAGCATATATCCATTAGATATCTGCTAATCCACATATAGTAAACAAATTATGCAAACTTTATTTTTATTTATTTTTTTGACTTTTATTTATTTTTGAGAGAAAGAGAGAGACAGAACATGAACATAGGAGGGGCAGAGAGAGGAGAAGGAGACACAGAATCTGAAGCAGGCTGCAGGCTCTGAGCAAGCTGTCAGCACAGAGCCTGATGCGGGGCTCGAACCCACAAACTGTGAGATCATGACCTGAGCTGAGGTCAGATGCTCAACTGACTGAGCCACCCAGGCGCCCCAAATTACAAACTTTAAAAAAATTAGTAAATAAAGCAGAGTTAAGATAACATAAGATATACTTGACAATACACTACTCATTTATATTTACCTTGTTTGTTCGTTTATTCGTTCTGGAAGCCTACTGCATGTCAACAAGCAGACTCAAACACAAAAAAAATACTACCCTTACCCTCAAGGACACCCAGGCAGTAGTTCTCAAGTGGGAGCAGCACTGCTCGCCTCTCCCTTGCTCAAGTATGTTGAAACCATCACATTTACTAAAGAGTGATCCCTGTATTTACTGGGCAGGGGTCATGAATACAAGGGGCAATCCTACACAATGAAGAACTACATGCATTAAAGGCCAAATGGTATCACTGTTTTAAAAAAATAGAAAAAAACAAAAAACAAAAAACTAATAAGCTTGTAGCTACACCAAAAAATTAGTAAAGCGTTAGACAAAGATGAACACCACAATTTAATGATTCAGGATCTTAAATTACTTCTTACCATACTTAATTGGTCCTGTAGACTGTTCCTCATCACTACTGAAGCTATTCTCTGAAATAGGTTTTCTCCAAAATTTTGGCTTCCATTTTCTTTTATCTTTGTAGGTTGTAAATGGAGGTGCTAAAGTAGACAGATTTCTTACAGTTTTTAAGGCTATCCACACAATACTCAAAAAAAGCTAAATTTATTCTGTTAGTCAGAAATGACACACACATATATATATTTTCTGCCCTATAGGAAGAAACATTTATTCTACTCTATAAGCATGTTTTATATATATATATAAATATATGTGTATTTTTTTAGAACATAATGCCAAAAAATTTGCTATCATACAGAAACTCTAAGGTCCTTTTGTGGGTATGTGTGTGTGAGACAGAGAGAGAGATACTCACTATGGCCTTTACTTTCATTGATATTGCTAACAAGGAGCACAGCCATCTGGTCCATGGACATTCGATCTTTATTTACTCCAAAAAGTTTTTCAACGTATTTTTCTGAAATTAGAAGAATGCTGTCTTCATAAAAAGCATAAAACCATGGATTACAGAGACAAGGCTAATTAAAGAGTATAAAGTGAAGAGTAATTTAAAAATTAAAAGAAAGTATACGTTATTAGTCAAAAACATATATGCCTCCCAGAGGGCAAGGACTCCACTACCTTAATTACTATGGCAAATCCTACCACATCATGCACCCAATTTGGACTTAAAAAGAAAAAAAAGTATTTCCTGAAACAAACTAAACAAGTAAGTAAAAATTAAAGTGCCAAATTGAGAATGATCACACAGATTCAGTGACTTTACAATCACTCTGGGTTGTGATTAATACTAAATTTAATAAACACCAATTCCTTTATTTCCAGAAAACTTGTACTTTAAGGTTTAAAATTTGGCAATAAATCTAGAGAAAATCTTAACAGTATTTACTCACAATGTGTGACAGTAATCTACACTTTCTATAGTATCAGAGTGTATAAAGTCCTTTTTATTTCTTTGTAAAATATGAAACCACATTCATCTTAATTTCCATCCCTTCTCTATTTTTTAGAATAATAAAAATAGGAGTCTTTTAAAATCATTAATAAAACTGCTAAACGAGTATGTTAATATATTCTTCTAAATAAACTGAACTATTTATTTAGATGAGTTCTTCCCAAAGAACTTTCCACAACAATGGAAATGTCTTGTATCTACACTATCCTATTGGTAAGCACTTACGGCTGAGATCAAAAGCAACTATGAAGCACTTGAAATGTGGCTAGTGCAACTAAGGAAGAAATTTTAATTAACTTATATTTGAATAGCAACATGTGGCTAGTGACTACTATATAAAAGCAAATCTGGATAAAATGCCACAGATGAATGTACTGAATTATTACAACTACTTAAAGATGCCAATAAGTAAACATACAATTTTTAATTGCCTAAATTCAAGTTTTCACAACAAGAGGTCTTTAAGTACCTGCTGCAGCAGCAATTTCTTCATCAGTGCTTGTCTCTGAACAACCAATCAAAGACAGATTATATGACAGAATGTCCTGGAATAGCTGTTTTCGGCTAAGCGTATAGTCTTGTGTATGCTGCCTAAAATAAAATAACAACACAGAAAAGAGAATTATGTACATATCAAAACTAAATAACCAAGACCCTTTTAAATTATAAAATATTCACAAATAAAAACTACTCACCACTGACAATCATCATCATTACATGTTCCTGTTAAATCAAAACGGCAAAAACACTGATCGGGTTCAATCATATTACTGTATGATACTGAGCTCAAGGGAAGTTTTTCCTTGGTTCGATAGTATGGACTAAATCTAAGGAGGAGAAAGATAGACAGGCACATTATACTCCACAAACAATCCCTATAAAATTAAGAAATTTTTATTTTTCTCCATTAAAATTTCTATGCTTTGAGCTTATTATTTATCTAGTAACTTAATACCAAAATGAACTCGAAAAAACCAGAGTATCAACTGACAGAGACAACTACTTTTATACCTAAAACACAAAAGATCTGAAATAGAAAACAACAACAAAAATCCTTGTATTTAAACCTAGTGTCTTATCATATAATAAAACAGTATATAATATGGGCATTTCTTGTACAATTGGCATTTCTTGTGCAGCCAACAAAATAACCAGGGTTATAACTAGTGTCTGTACTACCCAATAGGTGCTTTACGATTTTATAATTAAATCCTACCCATTTAGTCTCACAAAGTCCAGAAGGCTTTAAAAAAGACATCCACAAAGCTAATCACCTAAGAATGTCTAAATCAATTTTATAAACACTAGCCAATGCATTCCTTAGAGTAATGATAAAATTCTTTTTAAAATTAAAAAATTCTTGTGGCGCCTGGGAGACTTAGTTAAGCGTCAGGTTCTTGATTTCAGCTCAGGTCATGATCTCATAGTTCATGAGATCGAGCCTTGCGTTGGGCTGTGTGCTGACACAGGTAACCTGCTTGGGATTCTCTTCTCCCGCTCTGCCCCTCTCCTGCTCGCTCATTCATGCTCTCTCTCCCAAAATAAACATTAAAACATTTTTTTTAATTCTCATTCGATTCCAGTTATTTTTCCTAAAATCCCTAATAGACAGTAATCCAGAATTCTCCACAATTCCCCAATAGCCAGAAATAAGGATTTGGTAAGAATAAACCCACTATGAGCTAAACTTTACTTCCTAATATGGTTCACATCTGACAACAAGACAATTTTATTTTCCCTAAAAGGACAAGTTCATTTTTCAGTCACCAAAACGCAATTATTTTTTCATTATTGTTAAACATCCAAGGTTATACTATCATTAAGATCAAGGAACAGTCCTGAAATTCAAGTTTACTGAATCTTTCTTTTATACCTGTACGACTTAAAAACTAGAAGAGGACTATGATAGGGTCTAAAAGGACATGGCTTCACTTCTGTTGTTTTACTCTGTGCTGTCACAAAATCCACATCCACAGAAATCTCCTACAAAAGAAAACAATAATTACATAAAGTAAATAAGCCTAGGGTGAATCCCAGATTTTATACGGAATATGAAATGTTCAGTTACCTGACCATGCAAGGCCTTTTCTGCAATGCCTGTGGTGGTTTTTAAAATCAGTTGTTTTAAGCTGTCAGCTTTTGAATATAATTTTTGCAATTCACCAATTTTTAACCCTAGAAAAAGTTCTGGTTTTTCTACCGTATTCTTAGCAGGTTTGTTTATGCATTCTTTGTTAGGTGTATCAGTGTGCTTAAGGTTAGGTTTAGTAAAAGAATTAGACTCTAAGAACGATCTTCTTCGTTCTCTGTTTGAACCAGACAAAATCTCATCATCAACATCATTTTCCTCAGTGTCCAGACTTAATTTATCTTGAGTCAGATCATGAAGTGATGGTTGGGGTAAAGAAAATTCAGGTTCCTCCTCCACAACTGGAGCAATATTTTGTTGTTCCTTTGCTTTAAGGGCCCGGGCTTCTTTTAGTTTCTGAATTTTCAGGGCATACTCATATTCTAGTTTTTGTAATCGTCTTTTTTCCATAGCAATTAGTTCTGCTGAATGCTTTCTTGGACTTGATATTGGAGAATTGTCCAGTCTCATCATTTTGTTTGGCTGGGGGGAAACATAGTATACATATTTTACATCACTATGATTTCATAAACAATTTTTGGTTGGTGTTATCCCTACAATACAATGCCAACAATATAAAACTAAATCACTGATGAGAATAAAACAGTTTTATAGAAGTCCCCAACAGTTATGCCAGTTAATCAATAATCTATGAAAAATAAAACAAAAAGATGAAATAAAACAACTAAAAAATTAAGTTTCCAAAAATATGGATGTCATTTAAAAACAAAGCTTTAATCTTTCAGAATATGCAGGAAAAAACGTGTTATTTTATATATCTCTTACCCTTAAAAGTATCATAAAACTTTCTCCTTTCCAAAAATAAAATATTCCTACAAACTTACTCCAAGGCGATCTTGTTCCAGTTTACGTTTTCCTATTTCTTTACTAGCCACTGCCTTTGCCCGAGCAAGCTCCTCTCCGTACTTTAGAGTCAAAGCTTTCTTAATTGTAACACGTTGTTGAACTTTGTGAATCTGAAAATATAGGATAATTCTGAAAATGTAAATGTAAATCTTAAGAGAGGACATACCTTCTCCTTAAATACAGCAGTTTTAGAATATTCAACTGAAAATAAAAATATTCCAAAATTATGTCTCAATGGAAGATAATATATCGGTTACACATTTTGATGGCTTTGGTTTATGGTTTTGTTTTATAAAAAAACTTAGCCCATAAAAATGAGTAGGAATGTGAGACTACAATATCTTCATTTAAAAAAAGAACATTACTTGTTCCTGAAGCTTCTTCAAAAACATTCTGTTGACACTGAGAATTTTCTCTGTTGCCTGAAGCTGTTCTGTAAGTTTTGTAATCTTTGTTTCAGCATTTCGAACAGATTCTTTCTTCTTGGCTTCTTGTTGTACTAGATTCTTTAAAACAGACTCATCTTTCATCAAGAGAATCCTAATTGGAAAATAAAATTTTTTTCTCAACTAGTGGATGAATACCATCAGAATAAAAAATTTCCAAAGCAGTAGCTCATTTTAAAAAATATATCAATACAGATGAAAATTTAAAAGGATTAATGTTTTCATATTCACACACATATTCAAATAAACACGATTACATTTAATGAAAGCAACTACAGGTCAATATCACTAAGTTTGACTAAGGTGAATTACAGCTGAAAAACTATTACTAGTAGATGTGACTGAATCTGACCCTATAGGATTCCTGAAAAATGAGAACTTAAGACAGAAAATTGCTATGTTTGCCTTCATTTATAATGCTCTTAATAGATACACAAATAAACATCTAATAAATATAATCAAGCACACTTACAAATCTCTTATCTATTTTATTTAAAGCTAGGCAAGCAAGGGGACAGGAAGTCTAAATTTTTAAACAATATACAGATATAAAGATTGGAACTGTGAATAAAAACAAAACAAATAAATTAATAAACAAACAAATAAATACAGATTTTAATTTTCTCAACTACTGAATATTATGGTAGACCATAAAATTAAAAAAATGAAAGACCTTGCCCAGGAGATATATTTCAACAGTCACAATTATCATCTAAAATGAATCACAGAGTCAGAGACTATGTGATAGAATGGGGAGTAGAAATAAAAGAATTTTTTAAAACCTTTTCACTTTCTGGGGCACCTAGGTAGCTCAGTTGGCTAAGCATCCAACTCTTGATTTCAGCTCGGTGATGATCTCATGGTTCATGGGATCAAGCCCCACATCGGACTCCATGCTGACAGTGTGAAGCCTACTAGAGATTCTCTCTCCCTCTCTGTCCCTCCCCTGCTCTCTCTCTAATAAACTTTAAATAAATAAATATTAAAACCTTTTCACTTTTTATCGAAGTTAACAAATAGAATCTAAATGAAATTTATTTTAATCTTTTTTAAAACATACACAATACCATTTCTCATTGATAATTTTGGAGATTTACAGTCACCGCAGCATTTCATTTATGAAGAATACTTTTCATATCTCTAATATCAGGGTGTGTATTAACATTATTATATATCATAGTTTGGCTAGCAGCAGGTTTTCTTTCTTAGTGAACAAAATAATGGCATATTTTAATTGTAATTAAAATATGGTAGTTAGCACAAAGACAAATATTCAAAATACTTAATCTCCAATGTCTTATTCAAAAATAAAGAACAGGGGCAGCTGGGTGGCTCAGTCAGTTAAGCGTCAACTCTTGGTTTCAGCTTAGGTGGTGAGCTCATGGTCCTGACATTGAGCCCCGCATCTGGTTCTGCGCTGACAGCCTGACAGCATGGAGCCTGCTTGGGATTCTCTCTCCCTGCCCCTTCCCCATGTGTGCTCTCATGTATGCGCACACTCTCTCTCTCTCTCACGAAATAAACTTTAAAATAAATAATAAAAGAAATAAGGAACAGAACATACTTTTGTTTACTTATAAAAATTTACATAGTCCCTATCACCTTAATACCTCTCCTTGAGGGATTTGTGTGTGGTGCCTTGTCAAAACACTCCAAATTAAAAAAAAAAAAAAAAAACACTCCAAATTACATTCTTTTTTATGATTTAAAAAAATAAAGAGTACCAAGGTGGTTGTAAATTCTACCTTTTCCCCTTCACTAATTAACTATGAGTGGATTAACTTCTGAAGCTTGTTTCAAAAACCATTATTTATACACCGTTAATGATTTTTAACATTAAGAATTAATCCATCCCTGTAATCATTTTTTACTATTAATCTTTGAAGTTTAAGAATCAGTTAGTCAGTCAGTTATTAAAAACAGAATAGGGGAAGTCTAACCATCTTTGCACAGAACCTCCCCTGACATGTGTAAACCTACAGGAGGACTAGCAGAACAAAACTCACAAGTGTTGATGTTAACTAAAGCCATTTTGCTCTTCATCAACTAATGATTTCAAGGTATATGGAGCAAAAAAGATATATAGCCATAATACTTCTATCAAATACACGCTAATGGTCCTCATCAAAGACTATTACAAAAATCTGCAACTATATATGGGGACAGATGTTAACTTAATGTGGTGATCATTTCATGATATACACCTGAAACTAATATAATATTATATGTCAATTATACCTCAATAAAATAACTTCCCAAATATGCTAATGAATTAAAATGAATTCTATGACTCATGTCCATCTTATGAAGTTACACATTTTCAAAATTTTGCAACACTACTCGAACATAGTAATTTCACAAAACACGTAAGTTTAGGATTGTAACTTAATATTCACACACATTTATAGTAACACCATATTTGACTATGTGTCTTACTGAACAGACTTGGTAATGATTATTTCCAACTGAGCCCATCTTCAACAATATGGTTCTAATGAAGTTATTTCAAAAAGATGTCAAAGTTTTAAGGAAAATTCCAAAACAAGGAGTTTCACAAATGTTTTTAGCAATGAATAAGCCATGTATATATCTAACAGGAAAAAAATCTCCTCTGAAATCTTGATATTTTTATTTAAACATTAATACTATTACTTTATGTAAATGTATTATTCAACAAAATGATAGCTTTCTATGGTTTTGCCAAATATAAAAGAATCTGTAATTATACAATATAGTTATTATTAACATTAACTGTAAAAATATATCATTCAAATATAGGAACATTTAAATATATGCCAGTACTTAATCAGATAAAGAGGCTCACCTATGTTTTTTAAGTTTCGCTTCTGCATCCGTAACCTGCTTAGTAACCATTGCTATTCTGCCAATCCCATCAATTTCTACATCAGAGTTTGCTGGGGACGATGAACTTGTCTTCAGATGATCTGATTTAATTAAACGCTGCTTCTCTCGACTAAAATAATCAATAGAAGTAGACGAATTACACCAAAAAATAAACTAAAATTACTTATCTTTGATAAAGATGTGTTCTATTTCATAAAATAAAGTAAAAATATTAATCATATTGACTAATAATAACCAAGCTGGCATTCAAAGTTGACAATATACAATAGCCTAGGTAGAGAAATGTCAAATCACAATGTTATACACCTGAGACTAATGTAACATCCTCCCATCAATTACTAAAACTACAACAGGAATCTACTACTGATTCTATTTTTTCAACTTTACTAAGGTATAATTGACAAATAAAATTATATATTTAAAGTATAAAAAAGTGTAGTTCTCCTTTATAGCAGCTTTAATCCTTTTCTAAGCTGTTTTTATCTCAGTGCACCACTGTATTCAAGCCTATAAGTGATCGATCATCTGGCTCCCCCTCCTGTGAATTATAAAGATATTAACTCTGCAGCTTGGATACTCTGCAGCTTGGATAAAAATCAGCATCACTCATTGCCTAATACGAATACGGTATATAAAGACTAAGTTAAGTATTAAAAGAGCACGTATCTTTAAAGCTAATTACATAAAATGCTACTTACTTGGCAATCTCTTCCTTTAACAATCTATATTCAATCTTCTTTTCTTCAGGCAAAGCTTCAGGTGTTCTCAAGGGATCATTTTCTTTTTCAGATTTTGGAGGTACTTTCGGTTTTGAAGCTTGCTAGAAAACAGTTGAAGTCAACCAGATCAACAGCTTTTCAATAATCCCATGCTAAGCTTTAGCTAAGTTTTATATTTATATTGCAACCCAGTGCACATTTATTTAGCTATTTAGAAATAACAGAGTATCTTCATCATTACTTTATATTTCTTTTCTTAAAACAACACAGCCTGTTAACCACAACTTAACTGTACAATCCACTAAGACCTACAGTTTTAAAATAATTGAACTAAATCATATGTAACCAACATATGCACAGTAAGAATAGGGGTAAAAGTTGTACTGGGGCACCTGGGTGGCACAGTCAGTTAGTTAAGTGTCTGACTTCAGCTCAGGTCATGATCTCGTGGTTCGGAAGTTCAAGCCCCACATTGTGCTCTGGGCTGACAGCTCAGAGCCAGAAGCCGGCTTTGGATCCTATGTCTCCCTCTCTTTCTGCTCCTCCCCCACTCATGCTCTGTCTCTCTCTGTCTCTCTTTCAAATAAATAAACACTAAAAAAAAATTTTTTTTAAGTTGTACTGAGATCATAAAAACTATTTTCTGGTAATATGATACAATTCCAAAGCAATACATTTCCTTGGTACAGAGGACAATTATCTACTCAATTTAACTATTTTGAAAAAGGTACTAGCCAATTTGAATAAAAATAAAGTGGACTTTAATAGTTAAGTCTAATTAAATTTATACATGCTTCATTACATAAAGTCCTAAATAACACAGTACTTAAAATATCTCCACAATTCAATATATTAAAAACTTACACCTCTAAGGTCTAATTTTCAGGGAAAAAAACTTTAACAGTGATCAATAAATCATCTTTTCATCTTTCATTATTGCACTTACTTCAGCAGTTCGCCTTGCTTCCTTAATCATGGACTCCAATCCACCAAAAACACTATTTGTTGCCTTGGAAGCCTCTCCATCAGATTCACTGTCATCTGAATCATTCAGTGTTACAACCACTGATTTATGCTTTGGAAGCTGCAAAGACAATATATCTGTTACTCTTGATGACAGAAGTTATCTATTCTTTTCTGGGCCCTACCACAATTAGATAGGTAACCTTGGACAAGTCACTTCACCTCTTTTAATTTCAATTCCTAAAAATAATGAATCCAAGTAGATATAGTTTTTTATGTTTATGTTGCCTAACTTTGTTCCACTTCACCAATACTGGTTATTTGCCCACAAAATAAAATATTCTATATTGTCAGTCTTTCTAGACACTTACTGGGACCACCCTTCTCATTAAGTTTTATATTCTCCAACTTTCTATAAAGAACCATAATGCCACCTAAATTAATTCTTTTACAACCAAACAAAAAAATAATTAATGACAAATTATACAATTTACAAATTACACAATTAATGACAAACTTTTTTGACACATATAAATAAACTGGGAGGCAGGGAATAAGACAGTAAAATTTCATAAAAATTTCTCACAAGCTATGTAGCAGTAGGATTAAATATTCTGCTTGTTTTTACCGAAATCACAGTTCGTGGAAGACGAGGTCCTCTATGAAACTTTGGATTCTGAATCCTAGGCTGAGATACTGTATTAATACTGACTATTGATAGATTGCTTCTTGGCACAGGCTGTGAATTGTTCAGTACTGGAGGTGAAGGTGGGTCACTATTACTAGATGTTTCCTAAATAATGAAAAGAGAAATATGAAACATTTTTAAATAAAAAGACACTTCTGTCATTTTTTAGACTAGTGCTACTTTACTGAAAAGCCCAATGAATCCCAAACAGAAAAGCAGAACTACCTAAAACTAAGCTCAAGAGCACCACCTAGAGGTTCAGGCACCTAAATTACCTCTGGCTTAAAAGCTCTTTTATTTGCAAGAGATTTAAGTAGCTCTTCTCGAAGCAGCATTTCTTCCTCCTCTTCCTCATCTGCAAAAGGTGGTTTTGGAGGCTGTTCTGGATCTTCAGGTGGAAGAGGTGGTAAAGGTGGTAGAGGAGGTAGAGGTTCAAGAGAAACACATAAGCCTTCCACATAAGGCTGGCTCAAAGGTGGCATAGACTAGTTATTTTTAGAAGAGAAGAAATAATAATTACAATGCAAATACTACCAATTCAAAATGTTTATCTATGGAGCTACATTAAATTTAAAAAGGTAAACTTTAGATTATTACTTCAATTGTAAACAGAAGTGAACTAAGCATCCTGTAAATCTTAAAACTAACCCAAATTCAATATTCAACCATGAAAAAAGTATAATTTTTACAATAAAAAAATCAACGATATTTGAAACATTTAATTTATGAACTTCAGGGCAATTATACAAACTCTTCCATTATCTTTCTTATTTTCATTTAGCATTCTAAAAGACAGAAATCAAATTTTACAGGGTCTTTCCCTTTAGATGACTACCTGAAAACAAGTGGAATTACTGAAAACAAAGGTGATATTTAAGTAAAAAACAAAATTAGGCACCAAAGAGATTCTGAGAATAGTCCAGAGTATCTCAAGAACTGTCAAGAACAATCTCTTAATTCCTTGTGAAATGGCTTCTTAGAAATTATAAAGAAAACTAATTGTATACAAATCCTTGAGTTTGGAAAGTTTTGTTTCAAAGACCTTCTAGTATTTCCCTTGGCACTTAGCTCATCCATTCTCCATTTCCCAAAAGAAAACATTTCAAAGGGGAAAAAAAACCTTTTCCTTCACTCTGTGCTCTAATATTCCCCTCACCTTAAGCCAGGACACCAGATGTCCACCTAGCAACTGTGAAATGGTAATGTTCCCACTAACTCACTGAGAACTTCAGAACTTTTACTTAATGATTCCCTCACTTCCTTTTTTCCCTTTTTTTTATAATTGGGGGACTGGCAGTTCTTTTAAAAGGAAGATGGGGAAAAAGAAATTAACTTCTACATAAAATGATCTTTTTTTGCTGAAATTTCAAATAAAAAATAACCATAATTCACCAAAAGAAAAAGGAAAGAATTTATTTCTAGAAGTATCCTTCATGCATCTAAATCCCAACTGCCAAAAAAGATAATACAAAACAGGAGATAATCTCATTCTTCTTTGGAATAAAGTTTTGGAGTAGCTACTAGCTAAGAAGGAAAAAGGAAACATGGTAAGTACTGAACAAAAGTACACGAGATTAAAAAATAGCTATGAAAAAAAATCTACCTTCTGGACAACCCCGCCAATACATAAATAACTATTTATTCTATAGGTTTCATAGCTATTCATTTTGGTAAACAATTCTAATTGAAGCTCTCTTCAAACATTAACTGCTTTTAATTACCTGCCAGTTTTTCAGAACAAATTAGAAAAGACACAAAACAACAAAATAATTCTCTTAGAAATCACATCAGTTCTCACTTACAGAAACCTGAGGTGGTGGAGGCAAAGAAATAGATGGTGCTGGAGAAAAATACCCCAGTGAACATTCAGAGAAGAATGGTGGTTGCACCGGTGAAGGGGCTGTAAAAAATTTTTTCATTAAGAATTTACAGACAAATATTCTTCAACAGGAATAAATTAAGATTATGATATGTTTGAAGAAATAAAAATACATCAAAGTAGAGTGCAAATTAATCTCTAGCAAATTCTTTAACCTCCATGAATCCTTTCCACCTATTTAAAATTATCCTTTATCATAACATCAGCCTTCCAACTTAAGCTGACAATTAGTGCCTTAAAACTCTCTAGTTTGAAAAAAACAAAAAAATCCAAAAACCTCTCTAGTTTGTTCCACTTTTCACCTAATGATGGTAACAAGGAAGGAATAGAGCAGGAAAGGCTCTTTTTTTTTACATACTTTTTTTTTTACAAACATATTTTTTAAAGGAATAGTAAAACAAAAAATTCCCTTGAATCTGCTAAAGTGCCCTAACCAATAAAACAAAACAAAACCAGTGATGTAATTTCATTCTTCATGTGGAGCAAAGAAATGAACTATTAAGCTGTACAGAAAGCAAATAGCGGGGCGCCTGGGTGGCTCAGTCGGTTGAGCTTCCGACTTCAGCTCAGGTCATGATCTCACGGTCCGTGAGTTCGAGCCCCGCGTCCGGCTCTGTGCTGACAGCTCAGAGCCTCGAGCCTGTTTCAGATTCTGTGTCTCCCTCTCTCTCTGTCCCTCCCCCATTCATGCTCTCTCTCTGTCTCAAAAATAAATAAACATAAAAAAAAAAAAAAAGAAAGAAAGCAAATAGGACTAGAAATGAAAAGAACTACTTATATTTAATCAATTAAATGTACACTAAGTCACATTTTAATAATTCTGAAATAAAATCAATGCATCTCTTAAATTGTTAGCATTTTTTCTTCCATGGTAGCAGATAAAAATAATTATGCATTTCAACTTCAGTAGTTTCTTAAGACTAGGTGAAATATGGCAGATTCAAAGACGACTCTTGCTACCCAGTAACTATAGACAAACTTCAGGGAAAAACTAATGCTTCTTCTTATCCAGCTGTCTCACAAATCAATATGGCTATTACCCACATGATTTATATGGTTAACTTGTACCATATAATGATAGCATTTGAATATACATTGGCCTTTAGAACATTATACTTCTTAAATATCAGTACCTGTACTGAATATAGCAAAAGTTAAAATTTGATAAAGTTGAGTAAAGACTGCATTCTCTATTAATTTTTTAAAGTTTATCTATTTATTTAAAGTGGGCCCTACACCCAACACGAGGCTTGAACTCACAACCCCAATGACAAGAGTTGCATGCTCCACTGACTGAGCCAGCCAGGTGCCCCATTTTACAAAATTCTTTTGAAAGCATAGTTCATAAAGTTATTTTATAGAAATAGAAAGTATTAATAATATTATCAATATTGGGAATGCAATGAATTATCTCAAAGAATCTACGAATAAGAAAACTTAATACTGACCAAAGAGTTAAACGTTGAAATAAAAACAGGGGTGCGTGGGTGGCTCAATTAAGCTTCCAACTCTTGATTTTGGCTTAGGTCATGATCTCACAGTAGTGAGATCGAGCCCCGAGTTAGGCTCTGCTGCTTGGGATTCTCTCTCCCTCTCTCTCTCTCTCTGCCCCTCCCCTGCTTGCGCTTGGGCTCTCTCACTCTCAAAATAAATGTATGATGTGAAATTATCAAACATCAGCCTTAAAACAACCTAAAATGAGCACTTTGGGTAAACATTAGTCAATCATATGTTTTTCTTTGTCTCTGTCTAGACACACCCAGCATGATTCTAGTTTTGATTTGCTCTGACAACATGACCACAGGAAGAAATACATTGATCATACGATCGTTCAAGTAAGTATTCCAGCTCCTAGAATGCCAACTGCATTCAGTTATCTGCCTTAGTCTTACGTGTGGTTACTTTTTTTTAATGTTTATTTATTTTTGAGAGAGTCAGAGCACATAAGCACAAGCTGGGGAGGGGCAGAGAGAGAGTGTGAGAAAATCCCAGGGAGGCTCCATGCTGTCAACACAGAGCCCAATGAGGGGCTAGAATTCACGAACTGTGAAATCATGACCTGAGCAGTAATAAAGAGTCAGACACCTAACTGACACACAGGCACCCCAGTCTTATGTGTTTTAATTAGTAAGAAAATAGGCCTCTCACAAAATCACCCTTGACTATCACCTAAGCAAGTCTCTAGCTCTCAAGAATAGTCACATCCTAATGTATGCGATCAAACTGAGGTACTGCCCTCATCAGTTCTAAGCAGCCTCTCTTGAGATGCTACTAGTACTACTTTCCGTCTGCAAATTCCTTAGAAGTAACATCGCTGGAAAGAGAAAGGAAGCCTCAAAACAAGATTTTTTTTTTTTACTAAACTAGAAAGTATCTTTAACATAAAGGTAACTTTAGAGATCAAAAGTTTATTGTGTTTTATTTAAAAACAGTGTTCCCATCTTTCCAACTATCTTCACTTTTTAGATCCAACAGTTAATAGGAGTTTAAATACTGCCTTTTTATTTAAATCCTATCTAGAAACAAACACCTAGAAATAAAGGTTCATATTACATATTTGAGGACCATTAAATGTCTACAGTTACACAATTCACCAGCAAATGTCACTTTTCATGACACATTTCTTCCAAGGTTTGGGTAGCTTTATGATCATTTTCTATTTATGACAATTTGTGAATATGATAATGTTTTAAGTTTTGGTTCATACCTGGAGAATTGGTTTCACTATCTGTATCCATAGCAACTTCTTCATAGTTATCATATTGATAAATGCCTCCTCCACTATCAGTAGGTTGCTTATCTAAGGATCGTCTTAGGTCAGGATCTGAAGACTAATAACAAGATTTTTTTTAGTTTCAAAGCATTTTCTGTCTCAGTCTATTCTTACACTAGAAACTACGAAACAATTGACAGTTATTTCTAGGGAACACTATCAAAAATCATATTCATCTGTAAAATTAAGATGTTCGAGTTCTTGAATACTTATGGCCTCTCTAAGAAACCAGATGAATAAACTCAAGTTTTAGGTCATTGAGACTATATTTTGGAGTATTTCCAAAAAATCCAGTAACATCTTAGTTATGGATACATTAATGATAGCTGAAAACTAGAAATTCTTGGTTGACATGTTTATGTGTAGTTTTCTTTTTTTATTTCTTACACGTTTCAGAGACAGTTCTTAACAAACCAAAATCTAACAAAACCAATCCTGATGGATAAAAAGAGTCATGTAAAAGTGCAACACTTTTCTCTAAAAGAGATTCTATCAAAGTACTTTTTAGAAGTTCAAAGTATATTGATAAATTCCTTGCTTAAGCAAACCTAATTCCTGACTCCCTACAAAGTGCTTTTACTTTTTAACATCCCTCTCTTCAACAGTCCATTCACTAGTCTCAAATCTCAAAATTCTAATATGTCACTTATACCACTAGAGACTGATATTAAAACTCCAATTTACTGCCTAACACCATCCAGAAAAACCAATGACTTAATTATTAATGACTTTACATAATAAATTCTTAATGCTTAAACTAAATGCTTAATAACTAAAGTAGCCACAAGCAGTCAGACCAGGATGATTTAACTTTCTTTAAAACATTCCATACCAACTGGTCATGACACACTTCTAATTCTACAATACTAAACAAATGTTAAAAAACAAAAACCAAAAAAACAACTAATGAAATTCTGCCCTTATAACTTAAGGTATGGCCATTTTTTTTTTTTTTTTGGATAGGTCTATACTACAATTTAGTAATCTCACTTTCTTCTAAATAGAGAAGGATGAAAAAGCCAAAAGCAGACTTTGCTAACCATATTTCAGTCTTTCATTTCTTCTATTTCTATTATCTGTAACTATATAAGACTCATTCTCGATTATAACCAACCTTCTCATCTCCCCAAAAATGTTTTATCAAATTCTATCAAATACAAGAGATCTACACTTTTTCTTAATTGACTGACTTTATGATAAAAGACAACAAAGACACTTAGATTTGAATAACATTTTGATTTTATATTTTAGCACTCTTTACCTTACTTCTTGATCTCCTCTTTCCACCAACCAATTTCATGAATCGATTGTACTGCTCTTCCTGATTTGAGAGATCTCGAATTTTTCTGATTTCTTCTTCTCTTTTCCTTCTCTCTTCTTCTTCAGCTTGTTTCCGCTGATCCTCTTCTTTCTGTCTTTCCTGTTCTTTTTGTTGTTGTAGTTTCTTCCAAGCCTTTGTTTGCTGCTTCCTTAATGCCTGTTTAGCTTTAAATAGAAAATACAGAAACATCAGTACCTACTAGAGTTAGAATTTCCTACATAAAAGAAAACAAGAGCTTTATAATTTATTTTCATTATTGTTAAGTCAAATATACTAGCTGTTCCTCCAAGTTCTGTTTATACAGGATTGTCTCCCATTCAGGGCCCTGTAATTCTGCAAACTCAAAACTTTGAGTTAAAATCTTGAAATTAGGGGCACCTAGGTGGCTCAGTCGGTTGAGTGTCTGACTCTTGATTTCGGCTCAGGTCACAAACCCAGAGTCATAGGACTGAATCCCATATTAGGCTCTGTGCCAAGTGTGGAGCTTGCTTGAGACGGTCTCTCTCTCTCCCCACCGCTCCCCTCCCCCCCGCTTGCGTTTTTTCTCTAAAATTAAAAAAAAATTTTTTTTAATCTTGAAACTATACTGATATATGAAATCAATTAAAAGAATTTAACAGGGGCACCTGGGTGGCTAAGTCGGTTAAGCGTCCGACTTTGGCTCAGGTCATGATTTCGCGGTTTGTGAGTTCGAGTCCTGCGTCGGGCTCTGTGCTGACAGCTCGGAGCCTGGAGCCTGCTTCAGATTCTGTGCCTCCCTCTCTCTCTGCCCCTCCCCTCGCTCGCACTCTGTCTCCCTCTCCCTCTCTCAAAAATAAAAAAACATTAAAAAGAATTTTTTTAAAGAATTTAACAGAAATGATCAATCACCTGTAGTGCTAACTTTTTTGGCTGAATGTGTTTTTGTACTGGTTTTAACTTTTTGTTGTACAGTTTTCGTCTTAGTCAACTTTTCTTTGCTTTCTTTCATCACCTGCTGTTCTTTTTGTTGCCATTTTTTACTGGCTGACTGAAGAGCCAAAAGTCGAAGTTGTAGTTCAGACAGTTCCTCTTCATCTTCACCAAGTTTCTTTAAAAAAATAAACAGTTGCAATTTTTTAGTTCTATTATTTAACCTTAAACATTTTACCAAGTCAAATCTTTCCTAAGATCAGAATTTAAAGTTAGCTGTAAGGCAAATATTTAAATAGCAATGTAACTGAAATAAGGAAACTAAACTACTTTCCGCACAGCCCTACATCCTAATTCAGTCCCTATGATATAGAAGATCAATCTGTAGACTGTGTGTGTGTATATGTAAGTTGAAGGGTTAGAAGAGGTGGATATAACTGATGGAACAGGATGATGCAAAAAGAAAAAAAAAAAGGAAAGTTAAAGGTCAGAGATCAGCATTTAACTGAACTTCCCAAACAAGTAAAAATCTGATGACAACAAATGCAAGAAATCAACCCAGAGGTGACTTAACGAATGAAGAATGTCTCTGTTCCTCCCCCACTTACCCTCTGTCTCTCTCTCTCTCAAAAATAACTAAACATTTAAAAAAAAAATTTTTTTTGAAATGGGGTGCCTGGGTGGCTCCGTCGGTTAAGCATCTGACTCTCAAGCGTCTCAAGTGTCATGACTCTAAGCGTCATGATCTCACAGTTCGTGGTTCGAGCCCCCCCTCTGGCTCGGTGCTGACAGCTCATAGCCTGGAACCTGCTTCGGATTCTATGTCTCCACTCTTTCTGTTCCTTCCCCACTTGCCCTCTGTCTCTCTCTCTCTCTCAAAAATAAACATTAAAAAAAAATTTTTTTTAAAAGAATAAAGAATGAAGTGGTTCTGTAATCATGTGATTTACTAGTGTTACAAGGAATACAGAGAACAAGTACACTGAATGTCAAGGTTGAAATTTGCAAACTTTAAAAAAATACGTATTTTGGGGTGCGTGGGTGGCTCAGTCGGTTAAGTGTCCAACTCTTGGTTTCGGCTCTGGTCATGATCTCCCAGGTTTGTGAGTTCAAGTCCTATATTGGGCTCTGTGCTGACAGTGCAGAGCCTGCTTGGGATTCTGTCTCTCCCTCTATCGCTTCCCCTCCCCTGCTTGCTCTGTCTCTCTCTTAAAAATAAATAAACTTAAAAAATAAATAAATAAATAAATAAATAAATAAACTTAAAAAATATTTTTTTAAATACGTATTTTATTATTCTTTAAATGAGATTTACTTATATTTGAACATTACATGTTCTAAAACTACAGATATGTATCTGAACATTTAAAATATTTTGAACACCCAAGACTTTTCTTCAGGGAAGCTGAAATAGGAAAACAGGTTACAAGCAAATGTTTGAAATTTTTTTTCCAACTGAAATACCTTCTTAAATTTTTCACTCTACCTTTTTTGAGATAATTTAAAAAATCAATCTATTCTCCACATTTTAGCTAAAATGTAATGTCAGGCAAACAAAACGGAAGTTCTAAATGGAGTACGTGGATTTGGTGGGAAGAGAGATTTTGGGAGTCCTCTGTCCTCCCCACCCTTTGAGGTTAAATGCAAAACTGTTTTTCCTTTATGTGTATTTATTTATTTATTTTTTAATGTTTTATTTTATTTTTGACAGAGACAGAATGCGAGGGGGTTAGGGGCAGAGAGAGAGGGAGACACAGAAGCAGAAGCAGGCTTCAGGCTCTGAGCCGTCAGCACAGAGCCCAACGCGGGGCTCGAACTCACGAGCTGTGAGATCATGACCTGAGCCGAAGTCAGATGCTCAACCGACTGAGCCACCCAGGCACCCCCCTTTATGTGTATTTATAAAGCAGGGAATCAAAACAAACTACGACTCAAAACAACGGTTAAGGCCCACTTATCTAATGACTTTTACTTATAGGTGAATTGTAATCACTTTTTTCCTAATATCCAATTAAATTATTTAACACCTAAGAATAAAGAAACCTTTCTTTATGGATCCTTCTTACGGGCTTCAATTTACTATGCACTATTTTAAGTGCCTAACTGAATTACCATCACATATGTCAGTACTTCAGTTTATCCAAACCAGGATATAGTTACTCTTTCCATTGCTGGGAAATATATGTAACAAATGAACTGAAAAATTATCTTTTTGGGGAGACTGGGTGGCTCAGTCTGTTGAGCTTTGGACTTTGGCTCAGGTCAAAACCTCAGAGTTCATGAGTTTGAGCCCCGCGTCAGGCTCTGGGCTGACAGCTCAGAGCCTAGAGCCTGCTTCAGATTCTGTGTATCCCTCTCTCTCTGCCCCTCCCCTACTCATGCTCGCTCTCTCTCTCTCTCTCTCTCAAAAATGAGTAGGTGTTAAAAAAATAAATAAATAAAAATTTTTAAAAAACATACCAAATTCTACTGCTTTGTACGGACATTCTACAGCTGTGCTATCCAGTTTGGTGGCAATGAGCCCCCATGTGGCTATTTAAATTTAAATTAACTAAAATTGAGTAGGAAATTTAGTTCCTCTGCCATACTAATCACACTTCAAGTGCTTAAAAGCCACATGTGGTTAATAGCTACCATATTGGAGAGTGCAGATAAAGGACATTTCTATTACTGCAGAAAATTCCATTGGATACTGCTGATCTAGAGAATTTAAAATAAAGCTATCATCACCATTTCATTGAGACTTAAAAGTCTTTGATTACTTTTTATTCTTTAGGAATAAAATAAGTTACTGATTCTGTCACACAACTATATGCTACTTAAAGCAGCTACCTCATTAGCAAGAGCACTGAACCTCATTCAACTCCTTGCTCTGACACTTAAGTCCTACGTAACTTTAGGTAAGTCACTTAATCTACCCATATGAATCTTACCTCATCTGTAAACCGGAAAATGTCAACTTAATTTAGCAGGTTATTGTGAGAACATTCAAAACATATACAAGTGTATATGTGTGTGCATACATATATATATACATATATATATATATGTACCTGTTATATTATCAATCTTAAATTCAGGTCCACCTCTTTCCTAAAGCTCCTAGGCTCTCTGCATCATTTTGATTTACTCATAAAAACTAAGTGAAATAAGGGGTGCCTGGATGGCTCAGTCAGTTAAGCGTGTGACTTCGGCTAGGGTCATGATCTCACCGTTCGTGCATTCAAGCCCTGCACCGGGCTCTGTCCTGACAGCTCAGAGTCTGGAGCTTGCTTCAGATTCTGTGTCTCCCTCTCTCTCTGTGCCTCCCCTGTTAAACTCTGTCTCTCTCTCAAAAATAAACATTAAAAAAAAAAAAAGGAAGTGAAATCTTAAAAGAAGGAACTGAAGGTATTTCATATTTCTAATTAAATAAAGAAAAGGCTTGGGCTGGGGTGCCTGGGTGGCTCAGTCAGTTGAGTGGCTGACTTTGGCTCAGGTCATGATCTCCAGGTTCAAGAGTTTGAGCCCCACGTTGGGCTCTGTGCTGACAGCTCAGAGCCTGGAGCCTGCTTTGGAGTCTGTGTCTCCCTGTCTCTCTGTCCCTCCCTTGCTTGTGCTGTCTCTCTCACTCTTGAAAATAAAAAAAAAAAAATTAAAAAAACAAAAAGGCTTGGGCTATTGAAAGCTATTATGTATCAAACACAGTACTTGGTGCTTCTGTACTTTATCCTGCTGAACCTCACCACAATCCAGAAAACAGACGACATTAAATTCATTTTGTAGAAAAGAAAATAGAGGCAAGTAAAGGCTAAAGAGCTTATGCAAGATCACTCAGCTAGTAAGAGGAGGAGCTAGAACTGAAAAGCTGGTCAAAGTCTAACTCCAAAGATTTCCAATACAGGATAACCTCCCAAAAGTAGGAAAACACAATCTCTGGGTGAAAATTAAAAGTTTCAAAAAACTAACAAGCAAAAAGATCATCTATGAATATATATACGAAAATCGTCGGACTTTGGCTCAGGTCATGATCTCATGGCTCGGGAGTTCGAGCCTCACATCAGGTCCCATGCTAACGGCTCAGAGCCTGGAGCCTGTGCCAATTCTGTGTCTCCATTTCTGTCTGCCCCTCCCCAACTTATGCGCACACATGCTTTCTCTGTCAAAAATAAACATTAAAAAAAATTTCAATTCAATTGAACCCAGTGCAAAGACACTTCAGGACATCTCTCCAGATTTTCTTATATTTAAGGCTTATGTCCAAATGGAGGTAATGATGAAAAAATGATAAAGAAAATGAGCAAAAAGCAAGACAGAATCTTCTTTCACAAGAAGTGAGCAAAGTGAGCAAGAATCAGTTTTACAGAGACATCCAATTCCAAAAAGCAGCATCTTACCTTTTCAGATAAAATGTCAGAGGCACTAATTCTTCTTGTTAAATTTTGTTCTTTATCTTCTAATCCTTTAAAATAAAACAGCATACTCTGAATACTCAATAAATAGCTACAATCAATTTAAAATGAAATGCTGTATGATATTTAGTAGTTATTATTTTAAAAGGTCTCTCATTTCCACAATATTTGAACGAAAAGGAAAGGATGTTATTAGAATGAAAATCTGACCAAACTTCTCATATCAGCTTTATCTCTGAAAGTTATAAGACGAAATTATTAAAAATATCAAATAAGTTAAAACTGTACTTTGATAAAAAATGACTTCTGAAATAAAAGTAATTATTTGAATAACAGAATTTACATTAAGCTGGCAGGTACCTTATGAGCACAATGCTACCTTAAAAATAAGTACAAACCATAAATTTCAAACTATAAATATAACTTTACGCAAAGTTTATAAAAGCAAGTAATGGTTTAATTCACCAAACATGTACTTAGGCATTGTCCTACCATTGTTACAGGTCTCTAACAATACAATTATTTCAATTTTGCCTCAATACTTCCAAAATGAAAATTGGTCTTGTGCAGTCACGCAGTATTAGCTAGAATTCTAAACTGAGTTAAAGACAATCGTCAGGATATAGGTAGTAGTTAAAATCATAGTAATTAAGAACACTCCTGGAGAATGGAACACTGAGGAAGGACATCAACAGTAAGAAATTACAAATGAAAACTAATTATATTTTAATTAGTTTTAAAAAAGGAAAATCAGGTTATAAGAAATTCCAGATGTGTATGGTATTACAAAAATCCCAAATTTTCAAGATTATCAAGAAAAACAGGGGCGCCTGGGTGGCTCAGTCGGTTAAGCGTCTGACTTCGGCCCAGGTCATGATCTCGCGATTCATGAGTTCGAGCCCCGCATCAGGTTCTGTGCTGACAGCCTGGAGCCTGTTTCAGATTCTGTGTCTCCCTCTCTCTCTGTCCCTCCCCTGCTCATGCTCTGTCTCTCTCTGTCTCAAAAATAAATAAAAACATTTAAAAAAATTTAAAAAAAAAAAAAAGAAAAACATCACTGAATATAATAGATACATCTACTCCCTATAGAATATTCTCAACATTGTAACCTGAATGGTCCTTTGAGAATATACAACAAATTATGCCAGTCCTTTGCTCAAGACTCCACAGTAGCTCACATTTCACTCAGTATAAAACACAAAATTCTTATAAGGCTCTACATGATCTAACCCAACCCATCATCCCTGACCTCTTCTTTCCCACTATTCAGCACTCCCATGCTTTTTTTCTTTAGTGGCAGAGGCCTCCCTGTTATTCCCCAAATATGCCAATATCCTTCTCCCTTAACAGTAGTTATCCTGGTTCACAGATTCTCAAACTTTATTAACAGGTATTAGAATCAGCAAGAATGGGGGCGCCTGGGTGGCTCAGTCGGTTAAGTGTCCCACTTCAGCTCAGGTCATGATCTCATGGTTCATGGGTTTGAGCCCCATATCGAGCCCTGTGCTGACAGCTCAGAGCCTGGACCTTGCTTCGGATTCTGGGTCTCCCTCTCTCTGCCCTTCCCTGATCATGCTCTGTCTCTATCTCTCAAACATAAACATTAAAAAAAAAATTAAAAAAAAAAATCAACAAGAATGCTTGCCAAATATAGATTGTTAGTCCCCACTTCCAGAGTTTCCAATTCAGTAGATCTAAGATACGGCATGAGCATTTGCATTTCTATCAAGTGCCCAGGTAAGGCTGATCCAATGAACAAGGTTAGAAAACCACTGCTCTATTTATTCTTTGCCTAGAAAGCTCTTCCCCAGATACCCATTTGGCTATTCCCTCACTGTCTTCAAAGGCTTCATTTAAATCTTTGTCCAAATTCAGGCCTCTCCTGATCACTCATTAACACTGCAACCTATTCCTGCTACCGCCCTCCTACTTACCCTGCTATACTTTTTCCATAACTGTTATTTACTAATCATATTTACTTTCCCCTTTCTAAAATGGAGGCCAATGAAGGCATAAATGACTGGCTACTTTGTTCACGGATATATTTCAACAAGTCTGGAATTCAAGTGCTTAATTTTGAGTGAATGGAAGAATGAAATAAAAAAATGTAGGAAATGAAAAATTAATTTTGCAATGACATCAAGTAATCCAGCCCTGACTAGTTTCAGTATTCAGGTAAGGAGCAGAAAAAGCAGATTACATTGTATTAAGAGGGAATGAGAGGTATAGTGAAGAGAGTCAGCACAGGTTAGTGTTTCCAGAAGTCTGGCTGAAAAGACAGAAGTTATGGGAGAATACAGAGTGGGGAGAGAGTGATTAAATTTGGGAAGGAAAAACGCAAATGTTTATAATAACCCCTTAAGAGAATGTGGTTAAAGATGAATCAAAATAAACAACAGACGGAGCGCAAGGTCCAAAAGATGGTAGAAAGTAGAGCCAGGAGTACAGATTAAAACAAGTTACCATAAACAAAAAGAAAGTCTCCATTTCATCAGTGTGGAAACACTGAAGTGAAAATCAATATGGATATAAGTTTACAATCAGAAAGTGAAAAGTTGGAAGTTGAGTGAGAGAACCTGAAATAAGAGGCACACTCATAGACTGACAACAGGAATAAAGTTGAGTAAAAGGCCTGAAAAAAATGATAAAGGTTTAGAAGAGTTGTTGAGAGAAGTGGAAAAGAAGCTGATCACTAACAACTTAAAAGCTTGATGGCAGAGTCTTACTGAAGAGCTGGGAGGGCTGGATGGTGGCAGCTGCAAGATGCATATGAAGAAACACTAACCAAATAATTTATTGATTCATATAAATTTTAGCTCTTTTGGTTTTCCTCCAATCCCTCCCCTTCTACACTGCTATCAGTTACTTTTCTAAAAAGATACCTGATAATATCATTTTCCTGTTTAAAAATATTCAGTGGCATACATGATGTTTAAGAAAATCTAAATTCCTTAGCCAAGACATTCAAGGCCCTCTGCAATCTGATCTCAATCTACCCTTTTACCCCTCCCAGAAATATACCATATATTTCAAACTGTGCCTGTACTAGATCAATCTCAATTATCCTTTAAAAATTCTCTGTGCTTTATCTGCTTATTTGGTTCCTTCCAACTTCCCAAGTCAAAAAAACTCATTTTTTTGAGGCACATATCAAACATTTCCATCACTATGAAAATTTTCCAAGCCCAGGGGTGGACATATCTGATCCATCCCCTGTATTACTGCAGGCTTTCATACATAACTTTTATTATACTCTCATGTATACTTTTATACATAACTCATTATTTCATACATAACTCTTACTAATAGTTACTTGTGTCTTTTCTATCCCACTGAGTTACTCTTTTTGAAACTGACTGCCTGGAATCATGGTGCTAAACTGAAGAGGAAAAAACACATCCCTGAGTAAGTGTAACCAAAATCAGTCACCACTCAGGTTTATAACCCAATCTATACTACATGGGTGGCCTTGAAAACTTCGAATATAAAGTACTCCCAGAACAAAAGTCTACTCAGGTGCCTGACAGTGGCAAAAACAAGCTCTCCCTTAGAAATCCATCTTTGTCCCAGGTCTCAAAAAATTCCCACCGAAAAAACTGAAAGAAAAATGAACACCTGTTAAAAAAAAAAAAAAAAAAAAAAAAAAATAGGAGGAGCACCTGGGTGGCTTAGTCGGTTGGGTGTCTGACTTTGGCTCGGATCATGATCTCACGGTTTGTGAGTTCAGGCCCCACATCGGGCTCTGTGCTGATGGCTCGGAGCCTGGAGCTTGCTTCAGATTCTGTGTGTCTCTCTCTGCTCCTCCCCCACTTGCTCTCTCTCTCTCTCAAAAATAAATAAACATTAAAAAAAATTTTTTTTTAAAGGAAAAAAGAAAAAAGAAAGAAAAGAAAAAGAAACTAATCACTAAACATTCAAGAAAAGAAGGCACCAAAATATGGGAACCAGAAATGAAACCCATAAAAACTTTAGATACTGGAAATTAGCAAAGGAAAAAAAAAACAAAACATCATGGTTTGTGAGTTCAAGTCCCACATTGGGCTCTGTGCTGACAGCTCAGAGCCTGGAGCCTGCCCCACTACGTTCTTTCTTTGCCTCAAAAATAAATAAACTTTAAAAAAATTAAAAAAAAAAGAAAGATAAATTTGAAGATTCTCTTCGTCTCCCTCTGCTCCTCTATCCTATCTGCTCACTCTTTCTAATAAAATTAAAAAATAAATTTTTTCTTTAAATTTAAAAAGGGGTGCCTGGGTGGCTCAGTTGGTTGAGCATCTGACTCTCGATTTCACATCAGGTCATGATCACAGAGTCGTGGGATCGAGCCCTGTATCAGGCTCCTTGCTGAGCATGAAGCCTGCTTATGTTTCTCATCCTCTCTCTCTCTTTCTCAGTCTCTCAGGGCGCCTGCGTGGCTCAGTTGGTTAAGGTCTGACTCTTGATTTCAGCTCAGGTCATGATCTGTTTGGGAGTTTTAGCCCATCAGGCTCTGTGCTGTCAGCCCAGAATCTGCTTGGGATTCTGTCTCCCTCTCTCTCTGCCCCTCCCCCACTTGCTCTCTATGTCTCTCAAAATAAATAAATGTTTTTTTAAATATATTTTAAAAATCTCTCTCTCTTTCTCTCTCCCCCTCTCTCCAACTCGCTCTCTCTCTCTAAAATAAAATAAATAAAAAATTTTTAAAATACTATTTAGAAAAAAGAAATAAATTTGAAAAACTAAGCAGAAAAATCTAAAAAGAATGACCAAAGTAATTTGAAAAACAAAATAAAAATGAAATACTAAAATAAAAACTATAACTGAAATTTAAAATTCAATAGGTGAGCTTCAGGCAAATCAGGCACAGCTAAAGAGAGAATCCGTGAACTGAAAGATATATGAGAAGAAACTTCACAGAATGTAGCACAGATTTACAAAGAGATGAAAACTAGGAGTCAGTTGGGCATCCAACTCTTGGTTTCAGCTCAGGTCACAATCTCACAGTTCATGAAATTAAGCTCCATGTCAGAGCCTGCTTGGGATTCTCTTTCTGCCTCTCTGTCCATCCCCTGCTCATGCTCTCCCTCTCTCTCAAAGTAAAAAACCTTACAAACAAAACAAAACAAAAACCAAAGAGACAGAAACTTAAAGGAAATTAGGAGAAATGGAAGATAAAGTGAGATGATTTGATATAACATACAGATACACAGAATTCCACAAAAGACAGAGAATGGGAAAATATTTAAGCAATAATGACAATTTTTCAGAATCAATGAAAACAAAAAGCACAACAAATGCCAAGCTGGATAAATAAAAAGAAATCTGCAATCAACACATCACAGTTAAACTACAGAACATCAAAGACAAAAATCGGATTTTTAAAGCAAGCAGAGAAAGATAAACTACCTTCAAATTAGAAACTATTAAGACTGATAGTGAACTTTTCAATATCAATAGTGGAAGCCAGAAAATATCTTCAATATTTTGAGAATGTAACTAGCCAATATAGAATTTCAAACCTAGACAACTATCTTTAAAAAGGGGCAAACAAAGGGCGCCTGGGTGGCTTAGTTAAGTGTCTGACTTTTGATTTCGGCTCAGGTCATGATCTCATGGTTCATGAGTTTGAGCCTTGCATCAGGTCCTGCACTGACAGCATGGAGCTTGCTTGGGATTCTCTCTCTCCTTCTCTCTTCCCCTTCCTCTCTTGCTCTCTCTCAAAATAAATAAATAAACTTTTTAAAAGGGCAACCAGAAATAAGTTTTCCATCAAGCAGACACATTCTAAAGAAAATCCTAAAAAATTTATTTTAAGCATAAATGATTCTAGACATAGAAAAGTGAGCCAAGGGGCGCCTGGGTGGCGCAGTCGGTTAAGCGTCCGACTTCAGCCAGGTCACGATCTCGCGGTCCGTGAGTTCGAGCCCCGCGTCAGGCTCTGGGCTGATGGCTCGGAGCCTGGAGCCTGTTTCCGATTCTGTGTCTCCCTCTCTCTCTGCCCCTCCCCCATTCATGCTCTGTCTCTCTCTGTCCCAAAAATAAATAAAAAACGTTGAAAAAAAAAATTTAAAAAAAAATAAAAAAATAAAAATAAAAAAAATAAAATAAAAAAAGAAAAGTGAGCCAAGAAAACATTAACTATATGAGCAAAGCTAGGCATGTACTGGCCTTTGTATACCAGGACAGGATAAAGGTCTTGATTAATTTCAAACATTGATAAGAATTCATGTTACAATTCCTAAAGGAACTAATGAGACAAGAAACTTAATATCTACCTTCCAAACTAGTAAAAGAAAAAAAAATGTTTGAAAAAAAAGCCCAAAAAACAAAAGAGGCAAGAAAAAAAAAATCCAAATGTCAGTAATCATGAAAAATGTGAATGGAATATATATTCTAGTTAAAGAACAAAGATTGTCAGACTAAATTACAAATGAAATCCAGTTCTATACTATGTACAAGTGACATTTGAGACATGAGGATATGGAAAGACTGAAAGAATGGAAAATGATATACAAGGCATATATACTTACCAAAAGAAAGATGGTGTGGACTGTTACCATAAGTCTTTTAGGCAGAAACATTGCTAGAGATAAAGGCCACTACATAATAATGAGAATAATGAGTCAATTCCTTAGTCTCGGGGTAGTTAAAGCAAAAACTGAAAACCATAAATCCATCATCATAGTGGCTGACTTTAACCTCTCAGTAGTTAATCAAGCAGATCAAAAAATGAAGGAAGATGTGAACATAAAAAAACATATCTAACGATCCATTTATTCCTTTCAAACACACAGAAGAGTTATAAAAATCAATCACATACAATAAAGCAAATCTCTACAAATAAATGACAGTAAATTCTCATTCTATCTTTCTCTAATATCTCATTCTCTGACAATATGACTGACTTAGAAATCAATAACAAAAAATACAGCTAAAGAACCTCCATGCTTGGAAGTTAAGAAACATACTTCCAAATAGCCTACAGATCAAAGAAAAACAAAACTCGCAAATATTTAGAATAAATGGCAAAAAATTACACATCACAAACAGCTGAAGTAGAAATTTCATAACTCAAAATGATCTTAATAGAAGAGAGGCTGAAAACCCATAAGTTTAAAAAGCTATGGATTTCTTTCTAAGAAAATTTAAAAACAGGGGTGATACAACTTATAAAAGCTATAATAGAAAAATGAGATTCTTAATAATAATTTTTTATAGAGGCACCTGGGTGGCTCAGTCGGTTTAGCATCTGACTTTGGCTCAGGTCCTGATCTCACCATTTGTGAGTTCAAGCCCTGCGTCGTGGTCTGTGCTAACAGCTCAGAGCCTGGACCTGCTTCAGATTCTGTGTCTCCCTCTCTCTCTGCCCCTTCCTGGCTTATGCTCTTTCTCTCAAAAATAAACAAACATTAAAAAAAAAATTTTTTTAATATTAATAATTTTTTATAAATGTTACAACTTACAGGAAAAGGACACTTTACTAGAAAAGTATGTTTTACCTAAACTGCCTTAACCAGAAATAGAAAGGATGAACAGTCAATAGTTTAAAACCTTCCCAGAAAAAATTCTACCCAGGCCCAAACACTTCTACCAACAAAGCCTACCAAGTATCCCAGGAACAATTCTAATCTTAACTTATTCTTGAAAATAGAGGAAACCACTCCCCAGCTCATTTTGAGCATATCATAACCTTATACTAGAATTTGGCATGGGAAAAGAAGGGAAAAAATTAACCTATAAACCCAGATGAAAAATTCTAACCCAAATATCCCTCAAGTGGGAAATGGATAAACAAACTGTAGCACAGCCATACAAATGGCACATTTAGCAATAAGAATGCACTAGTGATACGTACAATAACAAGGATGAATCTGAAATACACTATTAAATGAAAGAATCCAGAATCAAAAGGCAATATATTGAACGATTCCATTTATATGACATTCTGGAAAAGGCAAAACTATAAGGACAGAAAACCCATCAGTAGTTACCTGGTAGGCTGGGGGAGGAAGGAATTGATTGCAAAGGGACATGGGGGAATCTGTGAGAGGTGACAAAACTGTTCTAGATCTTAATTGTGGTCGCTGGCAATGGTTAGCCAACTGCCTGTATTTCTCAAAACTTAAAGAACTATACACTAAAAAGGCTAAATTTTACTGCATATAATTTATACCTTCATAAAAAAGAGAAAAAGAAAAAATTAGCAAATCCAACCCAGAAATGATGTATCACGAACTGGAATTATCCCAAGAATACAAAGGTGGTTTAACAGTACAAAAATATAATCCATTACACTAATAAATTAAAGGAGAAAAATACATGTTCTTCTCAATAATGAAGAAAAAAGATACGATAAACTTCAACATCCATTCATGCTGAAAATGTCAAATAATAGGGGGAAAAAACTTTTTACTCAATAAGGATATCTCTAAAAAACCTAACATCATGTGAAAAGTAAATATCTAAAGCATTCCTTTAAGGTAGGGAACAAAGGTGTCCACATTATTGCTTATTTTAAAAAATATATTAGAAGTCTTGACCAGCATGTAAGGCCAAAAAAGAAAGATGAGAATGAATCTAAACCTATCATTATTGAATAATGACTGTCTATCTAGAAAGTGCAAGAAGAATTCACAGATGAGGTATCAAAACAATTTCAATGAAACACAGCATCAAAATGACTAGTTACCCCATAAAGAAAGAATCTTAGTACTAATTGAAATTTTTTATTCCATTACCTTGACTAGGTTCAGTAGTGTCAGATTTCAGGGAAAGCTGTTTTGTTCCATCTTTAACTTTTTTCAACCGGTTCTTATCCCCTGGTAAAGTCAATTTTTGCCTGAGTGGTTTTAATTCAAATGCCTGAAAAGTTTTGACCTGCGTTTTCTCCTCAGGAGCTACTTCTTTACTTGGGTCCTTTGTAATACTGACATTATCAGTGCTTGTTTGGTCCTCAAAGTTCAATGTTTTAGGATCTTCCTGCACATTCTCTTCTTTGCTACTCAAAGCTAGTTTTTCATCCTTATTGATGCACTCTAGTTCCAACTGTATTTGCTTATACTTCAAAAGTAAGTCTTCAAAAGTTTCTTCCCCACAGTTTTCACTTTTAGATGAATAATTTTGTTTTCTTGATGGAGATCTTCCAAAACTTTTGGCTGAACAGCATATTAAGGAAACCAGTTTCCAAAATTTTTCCAGTAAATTTAACAAAAACACATTAAGTTATAGATTAATTGCCTCCCTTTTATATCTGTTTTTCAAAAAAGATGAATTGGTAGTTTCAAATTACTAAAGTCCATTCAACATATGTGCTAATGCCCACTTTCATTATGCGCCCATATTTCAAATTGAATAAGTAACCACATAAAATAATCCACTTAGAAAATCACTAATGTCAGTTGTTACCCACAGTAACTACAGGTATTCCAACCACTTAGAGGTCTACAGCAGCCTTCCTTCTGAGGTTATCAGAAAAAGCCATAATATGCTGGATGTTAAAAATTCCTTTCTGAAAGAAGAGGAGAAACTGGTTTGTCACAGGTGTGGATAATTTACCCTTCAGATAATCAGAAGGAAACATTTCTTCTTTTAGTTTCTTCTCAAGTCTCAAATTTTTAAAAAAGAGATAAAAAATGAACATTGACAGCTAATAGCTAAAACTAGTTTATAAATAGCAAACATTTTCTTAAATACCTAGTACATAACAATCTTAGAGCTCCTCAAATATACTAATATCCAACATATGCACAACTAAGACAATGAAGGCAGTTATACTATAAAAAAAATAATAAAATCTTTCAATAGCATTCAAAATGTATTTTGTAAACTAATTTAATTTGTCCCTGAAGATAAGGACAACTACCAAATTTTTTCTTCTTCTCTAACAAGTGATACACAGAACATAACTTTTTCCTTGGAAATGGCTACAAAATTCCAATACTATTCTTATTCAAAATAATTAACATAGGTGAAAATTGCTATCCCTCACTTCTGCCTAGAAATTAACAAGATTTAAAGATAAGTACTTTATGTGATTTTAATACAATATGTCCTTTATAGATCATTTACAGTTCCCTAAAGATGGTTCCTCTGTTTAACAATTTACAGGACAATCAGCCTCCAGATATTGTTCAATTTCCCTAATAATTAATAGAAGAATGGGAATCACCACCAAATATTGTTTTTTCACCAATAATTTTAGAAACTAAACCAGCATTACCACTTACATCTCAACATCTTAACAGTTCTACAGCAAAACTGTTTTAGTAAATCTTTGGACCTCTGATCTAACCTCTGCAGAGCCAAGTTTCTTTAAAGAATACTAGTTTCTCATTATCCTACTCTTCAAACGAAATCTAGATTCTGCTGGCTGAGTTTGTTTATCCACCGTGTTTTCAAACTTTATTTCACCTGACCTCTCTGCAGCTTTGGACACTGCAAACCACTTCCCTTCCCTAACCCCACTTTCCTCCTGTTTCCCTACCTTCTTTTTTCCTTTAAGTCTTCATGACTCCTTTCTAACTCCGCAATAATGGTGCTCTTCAGTAAGCTCTATTTAACCCTCTTTCACTTTTCCTTTTGAGCGTTCTAATGCACCCCCATACATTTACACAATACAAGGAAGAAGTCTTGCCTCATGATAGATATTTGGGGTTTTATCTCCCACAAGCCACCTCCCACTCTGTTGCCACACTAATAATCTTTCTAGAACACAAATCTGATCAGATCTCTCCCCTTGTTTAAATCTCATTAAGAACAGAGTCCAAAATCCTTACAATGGCATATATAATGCCTCATGATTTGACCTGTACTTCCTTTCCAATCTTACCATTTCCCCGTTAATCACAATCATGCACAGCTTTGTATTTAGATTTTTTGGTTCTTCAAACTGACCCCAATTCAAAATTGAAATGTCACCTCCTATGTGAAGCTAGAGCATTATTTGCTCCCCTAACCCACATTACTCTTTGTACATGAATTCACTAATTAGCTGCATTACATCTCACTTTTCAGTAGAGCCATCTAAAGGCACAACCACAGTGATTAATAAAAATAAAACTGAAGACCTTGGAAAGATTTGTAGAGGAAAAAGATTCAATACACTGACAAAAAAATAAAAGAAAAATGAGGAAAAGTAATTCAGTTACAACTGTAACTAAGTAATCTCCATCAAGGCTAAATGAAATCTATTTCTAATACAGGACAACTAGGATGAAACCAACATTTAAAAGATTTAATTTTAAGCTAGTTAAAATGCAATTTCTACCTCAGATCTGGTTTAAAAAAAGAACTGCTATTCAACCTTTACAACTGCAGGTGAAAATGAAATGACTTTTACTGATGAGAGACACTGGCCTAATTATGTTAGCTCTCATCAGATTAGAAAGTGTAAAACAGTAGTCATCCAAAGGAAACATGCTAAGACTGAATGAGCATCTGTCTATCACTAAGAAAAATTTTAAATGAATGAGAATGAAAATAAGTGCCACAATAGAATCTGGTTCATTCTACCTTTTTAAAGCTGCAATCAGCATACCTTAATCATTACAGAAAAAGAGTTAAAAAACAAAACAAAACAAAAAACTTGTACTCATGTTACTTTACTTCCACATTAATTACAGAAATGAACCACAGTACAACCCTTCTTCTTCTTTTTTTTTTTGTAAATTCTACCCCCAACATGGGGCTCAAACCTATGACGCCAACATCAAGAGTCACATGCTCTAATGACTGAGCCAGCCAGGTTTCCCATAACCCTTATTCTTTCTTAATGTAATATCTGCAAAATTAAAATGTCATTATTATAATTGCACAGTGAAATATAGGAATAAACCTAAGTAAAATCTTGGTATTAAGAAATCTGAATTAATAAATATTTGTATGACAAATTTTGTTTGCTCACATCATATAAAAGTAGTTGGAAACTATGTTTTCCTTCACAAATTCTTACAAAGACTATCAACCCTAGGGTGGATTAATGATACTTCATGAGGAAAACAATGAGCAGAGGATCAAAGTAAGCATCCTTTTCTTAAGAGCAGCATCTGTGAAAAGAAAAACAGCAAGACAGCTCATTTCTGGTAAGTTACTACAGAAATCAGATTGGATATATTCTTGTGCTTTTTCACATCATATGCCTGTTTACTAATAAAAACATAAGCTTAGCAATGAATAAAGGTATATGTGACAGAGGCCAAATTGGTATTGAATGAATGGACAAAAAAAAAGCAAAGGCAGCAGCTGGGCAAACCCCCTTCCTCACCACCTTCTCTAATACAATTAGATGAAGAAAAAACTCTGCTCCCACAGTACTTTTTACACACCTCAATACGAACTGCTTTACATTAAACTATATTTACTCACGTTTGTCTCTCCAACACAAATTCCAAACTTCCTCTCTTGTATTCTTAAAAAATATACATATATGTACTTAAACATCCTGTTTTTTAGATTCAGAATCGACAATAAATCTTTCATTAAAAAAGTACCTTAGGCAGAGTTCTTTTCTTCTTTTTTTTTTGAAAGAACATCCTCTTTTTAAAAGTTAAATATCTACATGATTTTCTTTGAAATGAGCCTGGGATGCTCCTAACCCAACTTCTGGTGGCAAAATTAAGTTTTTTCTGGGCACTAGCATCAGAAGTTGCTACTTCTTACCTAAACTTACATTTCTTGTCCCCTTTATATCCTAAAATCTGGGGAAAACCATCTGGTCCTAAATATTCTATAAAAATAATGTTGCGTGTCTTCCAAACACATGTCATTGCACATAAGTTCCAAATATAATTAATGTTATAAAATCATTACACTATAGAAATTACAACCAGTAATAACTATACTTAGTAAACTATTTTAATGCCGTTATCATGAAATAAGACCTAGTTCTACAAACTCATAAACTAGCAAACCTTCAGATGACTAATTCCCCAGTATAAATCTTAAGGAAATTTAGGACTGTTAAAGATTATGGGCTTAGAGATGACAAAAACCAGGTATTTTGCTATTTCCCTTCTCAACCTCTCCATAATCTCCACCCTCCCATATACTCCATGGCTTCCAATATATTAAAATTAAAATGCTGTTTGTCTTCCTCTAACCTACATTTGTCAGCACTGAGTTACAAAATTTCCAAAAAGTGAACATAGAGAAGGCGGTAAAGTTTTACTAAAAGTTTATGAATTTGAAACCTCTGAATTAACAGACTTGGTAATTCTGGTAATTCTTGGTAACAGACTTGGTAAAGGCTACGGGCCTTTTCCCTGTCCCCCACTTTAAAAAGCAGCAATGTGTAAGAATCAATCAAGAATGGTAAAGCAGAATCACAAATAAAAACTGTAGAATTACGCAGAATGGAACTTTACAATTTTCAATGCCAAAGTTCAATATGGTATAAGCAACACTATTCCCCAAACTGACTCTTTTTTTTCCCCTCTAACAATCTAAATCAACCTCACATACAAACAAATGCTAATGAAACCTAGGCTTATGATGTACTATTACAAATGTGATTTTAGACTTTCTTGTATTTCACTAACTTGGTGCCAACCCATACACGTTTACATTAAAAAGCAATAATACACCCAGTAAACCAATCTTAAGAAACCAGACTCTATAGTGTGACACATGGGGATCACCAAAGAGCAACTTACTTTTAGTATATTGACACTGACAAATAAGCGGTTCTGATGGTTCAGAAAAGTTACGCATCTCATAGACCTAATAATGACGCTAAAGGGAACTTTGTTAAGTGACACACCCAGGGCGGACCGCCACGTTAAGGATACAACTCTTCCGAGGTGGAGAGGGCTCTCGCCAGCCCTGACTGCTGCTGAATCCGGATCCTGCTCCTCCTCCCAGAGGAGGTCTGCCCCCCGACTTGCCTCCTCGCTCACCCCCTCCTCGCCCCCGACTCCAGCGACTTCCACCCCGGTACGGCCTGCCTCGAAAGCGGAAACGGTCCAAGGCGATGTGGCTCCGTTCCCAAAAGGACGGTCGGGGGCTGCTTTCGGACAGCGAGCTCGAAGGCATCCGCACGGAGGGCGGGTGAGACCGGAACGGCTCTTTGGGTCGGTAGCTGCTGTGTCCCCTGAGGTGGCCCCGCTCCGACGCGTGCCGCGAGCGTGAGAAATTCCTCAACTGCTGCTGAGAAGAGGACGACGACGAGGAGGAGCCACCGCCTCCGCCAGATCCACCGCCCCGGGCCGGGTGAGGAGGCCTTCGCCGTGGATACGGTAACAGCCCGCCGCCACTGCTGCTGCTGCTGCTCCGGCTCCGTATCTGGCTGTTGTTATCGTCGTCGCTGATTTCCCCATCTTCTAGCTCCCCTTCTTCCTTGGGCGAGAGGCCACTGGAGGCCGGGGCCGGAATATCTGCGGTCGCCATCCCGGGAGCAGCGCCTTCCACACAACCTTAGCCCTCCGTCCGGGGATCCGCCCGACAATTGCCTTCCTCCTCGGTTCCCTTTTTTTCTAACGGACCCGGTCGGTGCGGCCTTACCCTACTCGGACACCTAGCGGGCTTTGCTCCCCAACTTCCCCGCACCCCAGCTCTTTCTCGCCGGACCGTCGCAATCCAGTTCCCTTCCCTAGCGCCCCCTTGCTCCTCCGCGCTCGGGGCTCTTCCGCCTCGCGAGAAAGGGGCTCTGGAAGTGGCTCGCCCGTGACGTCGCTTCCTGCGGCACGCAGGAAACAAGGCTTCCAGTTCACGCGATAATAATCCGGACAACGCGATTCTCAGTGGGACTTGTAGTCTTTCTTCTCTCTCTCTTCGGGTTTGTCCTTCCAACCCATAGCTCACACCCACCGCGGGCTCGGGATTGGGATATCTGGGTGCGTGGCGGGGTGGGCGGGCCCGTTCTTAGTCTTGGCCGCAAGAGTTTCATAGTGATGGGGGGAGGGCAAGAGACACCTTTCTAACTGCTCTGAGGTCGGCTGCCAAAGAGACGCAGTAGTCCCACTCCCTTTTGGGGGCCGGGAGGGGGTGGCTTTTGTCCGCCATGTTGGTGAAGGTAGACGAAGGAGATCGGAGGTCCAGGACTGTCTGCTCTGCTGGCTGAAGTCCGCCATATTAATAAAGAGACAGAAGGTTGACACCACCACCCCCCCAAATACACACAACCCGTCTTTCCCACCCCGTTCCCACGACTCCTGTCGGTGGGCCCTTCCCCTGCCTCGCTTGCCTAGCCTTTGCGCGAAGGAAGCGTAGCAGCCAGCGCCTCAGAACAGGCTTAAGACAGCGCCGAATGAGGGGGAAAGGGAAATGCCGACCAATTGCGCCGCGGCGGGCTGTGCCACTACCTACAACAAGCACATTAACATCAGCTTCCACAGGTAACCTGGGCAGGGAGTGGGGGTGCCGGAAACGGGAGCTCCTAGATTGGGTGTCGCTTGTGTGGAAGGAACAAGAGGATCCTACTAATTCTGAAGACTTCACTACCTAGCTGGTAGCAGGGGAGCATCATTTCTGTCCGCCCTTTGTGTGTGTTTCTCAAATACGCCCAATTTTTCTGTCACTTCAGGGAAGGTTTACTCACTTTGTACAAGAAATCCAAGTTCTGTGTGGTGGCTACCCCTTAGAGAAAAAGTGAGAGGAGAATATCTTAATTTTCTGTTCTTTCATGTATTAGACTGGGCCTTGACATGAATGATGCCTTAAAAGGAAGCGAAACCTTCCTGTTCAAGTCCGCAGTCACCTTAAAAGCCTGCTGTGTGCTTTCATCAAAGTTAGGAAATTGTCACGAGCTGAATTGGCATGGGAAGCATTTCGATTTCAGTCACAGAACAGTTAACTGCGGAGGAGTTGAGTCATCATTGATAGCTAAAGAATTAAGCGATGTTAATGAAAGTGCAAAAGATAAGCTTTCTAAACGGAACAGTAATAAAAAGAACTTACATTTTGCTTTTCCTCCGATTGCTGGAAGAGCGATCAAAATTTAGTTCTGTCACATCAGAACTCTTGAAAACATTTTGAACACTGCATGAGATATAATAGGTACTCTGTAAATGTTTACCTTTGTAATACCCAAGTGCCTGCCATGTGCCTGAAGAAGCATTGAAAGAAAGTTTAAGCGCAAATAGTTCTGATTTTATATATCTCACAACTTAACACGATCTTAGAATGTGGAAAACTATAACCTTGACGCTTTCCCTACCTAATTATGACTAAATGCCCCTCTTATTAAAAACTGCTGCTTTAAAAAAGTCCTTGTGATGTTTCTGATTTTCAGCTATTTGATGGAAACGTAGCACTTCATTCATTCATTCATTCATTCATCGAATGTGTACAGAGTTCTCATTTGCCTGACATAGTGCTAGGGATCTAGAAAATTCTTACACCTTGAGTTTAGCCTGTAGTGAGAAAGAAAGACATAATTATGGGTCAGTGCCACAGTAGAGATACTCGGGGATACCTAACTAAGCCTTAGTAAGTCAACACTTCTCAGAGGATGTGAAATTTCAGATAATACCAAAAGATGACAGAGATTTAGTCCTGTGTGCTACTTCACAGATTTCTCATTTACCCAGTAAGTGTTTGAGAAGACGTGAAAGTTTTTAAAAGAAAGACATGATTAGATTTGCATATTAAAAAGCCATCTGGCTGCAGTGTGGAGAATTATTTGACACTTAAAGTGCTGGTCAAGCATCATCAAGAGATGAATTTGATGACAAAGGAGCTTATTACACAATGTTAATTTACCTACTATTTCTTTCACAGAGAAATTCTGCTATAATGTCAACTGAGCTAAGCAATATACTTCATTGCTGGCACAACCAGCAGTAAATTAGACGAGGTGAGAGTTATAGAGAAAAAAACAGAAACTTGCAGTAAAACAAGAGAGAGTCCACCAGTAGCCTAGACTAGAGTGGTACTGACAGAGATGGAAAGAAGTGGACAGATTTAAGAAATATTCGAGTTAGGGGCGCCTGGGTGGCTCACTCGGTTAAGCGTCTGACTTCGACTCAGGTCATTATCTCACGGTTTGTGGGTTCGTGCCCTGTATCGGGCTCTGTGCTGACAGCTCAGAGCCTGGAGCCTACTTCAGATTCTGTGTCCCCCTCTCTCTGCCCCACCCCTGCTTATGCTCTGTCTCTCAAAAACGAATAAACATTAAAAAAATAACGTTAAAAAAATTTTTTTTAAGATTTTTGAGTAGAAACTACCGTGTTTGGTAATTTGATGTGGAAGATGAGGGAGAGAGGAGTCAAGCAAGGCACCAATAATATTGAATGTTTAAGAGATACACAGTGATACAGTAACATGCATACCTGACCATTTTTCTTCCTATGAAATTAGCATTTTCATGTGTAACCTCAGAAATTTAGATCTTAATATTATAATAAATTACATTCCTATTTCACAAATACAATGTCTGACTAACTTCTAGGATGTTGGTAGACGTCTTTATCCCCATGTACAACTTATGTTGCCTCAACTTACTGTCTCCATTTTTATCTCTTAGCCCACTGCAGTCTAAGTCTCCCCAATAATCTTCTGAACTTCTCTTGCTGAGTTGTCATTTTTGTGCTTCTTTTTTATGGCATGTGATCATTTCTTCCATGAAATACTCTCTACTTTTGAATTATTTGACACTACTTTTGTGATTTTTGTCTTTGATCTGTTTTCTCTGCCAGCCCCTTTCTCTGCACCCTGACCTAGGTCTTACCACTATTCTCAAAAAGATTTCAACTGTTCTGTGGTCTCAGCTAACACTTAATCCATGATGCCTCCCAACTCAATATCTCCAGTCCAATCTTTCTAATGAGTTCTAGACCCCGTAGGACAAGTGTCTCAGTATTTGCCTGTTCTTTCTTCAGTTCCTTGGGTTCAACATTTCGAAACTGTACTAATGAGCTTGCTCTTCCCCCAAACCTACACCACTTCCCTTAACCCCTTTCTCAGTAAATGAAAACACTATCCACCCAGAAGGTGGTAGGTCATCCTCCCTTGACTTCTCACCATTCCCTCTTGATTGGATTATTACAACAGCCTTTTAACTGGTTCACTGCTTCTATTCATACACTACTAACCTCTCTCTATAATTGTAGCTGTGTTGCTAAAGGTTTAACAACAGGATCTCCAGGGAAAGAGGATAGCCCTGATTGATAGTATTTGCCCAATTTCCATGATATAAATACTCCTACCATGACTAGTTTCAAGTTACCAATATGACATGACTGATCATAGAGTTGGGAATAAATGTGCAGTACCACACTGTTCTATAGCAATTATACCACACAGATATAACAGACATAAATAACTTCAAGAATATAGATACAGTAATTAAGAAATGATGGGTTTCAGTATTTATTACCTTTGTTCTTAATTGCAAATATACCTAATTTTTAATGACTGTGTTCAACAGCTAGTTAAGATATGTTAATAATCAGCTCTCTAAATTAGGCCTTTAAAAAATAAAAATAAAAAAATAATAAATTAGGCCTTTAAAAGGCTTACCAGTGCCATTTTGGATAGAGTTCAAAATCACTCTTTAACCCAGAAGGCCCTCCAACATCATTTCATGTCATAACACTCTTCACTGTCCCCAAGCTAAAACTCTTCACTATTCCCACCCTAAATTCCCTGGCTAATTCCTAACTCAAAGTGTCCTGACTAGATTAGCTCTTACCCTTTTATGACACTCATGACACCTGTAATTATTTTTGTATTCATAAATAGCCCCTATTTAGTATTTAATGTATACAATGCACTGGGCTAAGCATTTACTCATATTATCTAATTTATTCCCTAGAAATGTACTAAGTACCATTATTACTCCAATTATAGATGATAAAACTGAGACCTAAAAAGGTTAAATAACTTGCCTAAAGTCACCCAGCTATTACATTGAAAGCACCAGGATTGGCACCTTGATTTGACTCCAGAGACTATACTCTCAGCCACTCTTTTATTGCATCAAGTCATTTGATTATGTACCCTTCCCATTACTATATACACAAAAACTAACCCCATTAGTTTGCACATTCATTGATTCATTGAGAAAGTTCATTGAGTGCTTGCTTAACAGGATAAAGTAGTGAAAAACAGCTCCTAACCAGGAGAAACTTATGATCTAGGAGTGGAAATAGAAAAGTAAACAATTAGAATACAGTGATATTTTGTATGATACAGGAACACCTTATTCATTCCATGAACAATTTCCTTAGGAAGATGGGATTCCTAAATTGAATCTTAAGGAAGGAAAATTGACTCGTTAAGGTTCAATTATGCCTTGGTTTCATAATTAGGGAGTTAGTTTTAAAAAGAGCAAAGGGTATCTGGCTGGCTCAGTTGGTAGAGCATGCGACATTTGATCTCAGGGTCTTGAGTTCAAGCCCCACATTGAGTGTGGAGCCTATTTAAAAAAAAAAAAAAAAAAAAAAAAAAAAGCTTTCTACAAAGAGCTAAAGAAATTAAAAGGTTGAAAAATAATTTTGAAAGATAGCCTTCATATATCTGAAGAGTCTTAAAGCAATGATAATACAATGACAGTACTTAATTTGTTCTGTATCTTTATTGAGGCCCAAACAAGAAATGTGCTTGTAAACTAAAGCTTGACTTTTAGCTTAGGCCCCAGGAAACATTTCCAAACCACTAAATATTGGAACACAGTAGATAAATTCTCCATCAGAGGTTTCTAATGAAATAGAAAAAACTTACATACATGAAAGCGAACTGTAGAGTGACATACAAATGTTATCTTCAGATTAGGGTATTTTTGGGTGGGGGGATAGGAGATGGAAGGGTACTTACAGTAAATCGGGGTTTTCTTCTATGCCCCTTAGTGCTGGCAATTTGAGCAAACCTAAATATCTAATCTAGCTAAAGCTATTGTTACCTAATCAAGCTTCACTTGGGAGCTTCTAACGTGATTTTTTTTTTAAATGTTTTTATTTATTTTTGAGACAGAGAGAGACAGAGCATGAGCGGGGAAGGGGCAGAGAGAGAGGGAGACACAGAATCTGAAGCAGGCTCCAGGCTCTGAGCTGTCAGCACAGAGCCCGACGCGGGGCTTGAACTCACAGGCTGTGAAATCGTGACCTGAGCTGAAGTCGGACGCTTAACCGACTGAGCCACCCAGGCGCCCCTAACATGTGATCTTTTAACATGATTTTAATGGTTCTTTTTAAACACTAGTCAGTTCATTATTAATACTTAAAGGATTAATCAAACTAAAGAAGAGCTCAATTCAAACTTACGTGAACGTTGATTCTTATGTTTTCAAGTCAGTCAGTACAGTGGCCACTAGAATTTTGGGGCAGTCCCCTACAATTTTCTCTTCCTACCAGGTATACACTGGTACATATCAGTATATTTTATACTTAAAATAAATATGAAAGGGAAAACATTCCTGCTGGGCTTGACAGCAGCATTTTACTTTTTGGAATAATTATGCTTTCTACTACAGAGCTTAAGAGTTCTTTTTTTTTTTTTTTTTTTTAATATGTGTAGTTAGGGGCACCTGGGTAGCTTAGTCAGTTAAGCGTCCAACTCCTGATTTCAGCTCAGGTCACGATCTCACAGTTTTGTGAGTTTGAGCCCTGCGTAGGGCTCTGCACTGACAGCACAGAGCCTACTTGGGATTCTCTTTCTCCCTCTGCCCCTCCCCCCCAAAAAAATTAATAAATAAGCTTAAAAATATATGTATGTAGTTTAACTACATGGACGTAATATAGTAAATTTTAATTTATGTATTCTGTTTCATAGCAATTAAGCAAATATTTATTGGGCCCCTAGTGTTTGCAAGGCTCTGTGCTAAGTGTCAAAGATAAATAGATGATATAATGATCCCTGTCCTCAAGAAACTTATAACCTACTTTTATTTCACTGGAAATTTATTAAAATGGAAAAATTCCTAAACAATGTGTTAAGTGTCACAATGAACAAACACAGAGGAAGGAATACCAGAATCTGTCTAGGCTTTCCTTGATAAGATTTAATCTGCAGATATTTTGTCTTGACCGTGTGCATCAGCAGCACATCACAGCATTGTGAATTACTCCTGCTTAAAATGGTTCTATATAACCTCGATCTAAATCAATATAGTCTTGTATTTTTACTGCCCATGTTAAGGACTGTGGGGGGGGGGGGGGAGGAAGAAAGTTCTCTTAAAAATCCTGAAAAATCAAAATAAAACCACTCAAGTCAGTTTTTGAGTAATTTTTTTGCCAACTTATAAAAATTAGCATGAATTGGTTTCTGTTTCAGTGTCTGGATATTAAAATGTTTTATGTAAATGGAAGACACTTTAAATCAGCATCTTTTAAAATTTCTTTTAACCATTTAGGTGCAACCAGAAGTGTAATAGTTGGAATTTGAGTTGCCCTTTTTTTTTTTTTTTTTTAAAGGTTTCCTTTGGATCCTAAAAGAAGAAAAGAATGGGTTCGCCTACTTAGGCGCAAAAATTTTGTGCCAGGAAAACACACTTTTCTTTGCTCAAAGCACTTTGAAGCCTCCTGTTTTGACTTAACAGGACAAACTCGACGACTTAAAATGGATGCTGTTCCAACCATTTTTGATTTTTGTAACCATTTAAAGTCTATGGTAGGTAACATTACTTTTCTTTTACCCATTTTTACCATTTTTAGTACCCATTCTTTTTTGCTTGTAAAGTGGGACCATTCAGAATACATGGAAATTCATATATAATGATCTGCCTCAAGAAAGTTGCAAAACTTCCTCTTTTGCAGTAAAGGTGCAGGCTAGAGACCAGGTCTCCCTAACTCCAATATTTTTTCCCCATTCCAAACTGTTTTTACTATATTGGGATTTTACATTATTTCCAGTCATTATCAATAATTGAACCAATGATAAAACTGAGAAATCATGAGTAATGAAACCTCCAGCATCACTCTGCTCTGATTTTAAGGTAACATTTAAAATGTGTGCAAAGAACTTTAAGAATAACACACCCAAAGAATACAAGAGTTACACTAAAGAATATAAGTTCAGAGGAAAGCATAACAAAGATTCATAGAGCTCAGGCATTTAGGCTGGCTTGAGCTTGGAGTTTGGAACTTAAGAGAGGGTTCTTGACCTTGCACAGAACAATTACGATAACATGATGAGAACAAAAGCCAATGGGTTGAGGGGTAAGTAGAAAATAATCAAATGTTAGCAAGTGATATGTAAAAGGAAAGAGAATTAAGGCACATGATGAATGTATTAGAACAACGTTTTATATAGCTAGGCAAAATCTGATCAGAGAGGAAAATTTATTTGTCCACAAATGAATCCCTATATGTTTTAATGTTTGTTCAGTCAATAAAAAACACAAAGTTATGAGGTTATGACATACCCTCAGAACTGGAAGTGGTTTAGTATTGTGAGTATAAATCAAGATGGTGAATGGCAGGAGTGAGATCCTAAATAGTAAGTTTGCCATGTTTTTTCTTTATATAGTTAGGCAAAGAGGAATTTAGCCAGTTACAGAAACATCAAATCTGTTAGAAAAATTATTCTGGTGGCAGAATATGAATTAAGATCAGAATAAGGCAGGCATCAATAAAGAAGTTTCTAATATCCTCAAACCAGTTGTGATGTATGGGCCTGATGTGGACAGTAGCATTAAGAATGATGGAGAGGGAAAGATTCATGATAGAGATATTTAGGAGGTAGAAATAATGGGACTTGATGAACAATCAAATGAAAGACATAAAGGGAAAAAAGGTCCTCAGGGTCCTTGGGTTTGGGTAAAAAGTTCCTAGCCAGATTTTAAATCCTTGAATGGAAGATGTAACTGAACAATTAATAAGTAAATCTATTCAGGAGCTTGATACTTGGAAATAATTTAAAATATTACCAAATTGAAAGAATAGGATGTACCTAAAAAAGAGTTTAAATCACTATCACAGATAAAACAAATGTTTAAATACATTACATTGGCCTTAGTGAGAAAATTGCAAAAGGTTTTAGAGTTTCCATAGAATCATACTCAATCACTTGAAAGAGACCTTGGTAGTCCATTGTCTATTTTCTAATAATATTCACATCCGTCTGAAGAGAAAACACAAAAAGAAATAAGTAAATGGGGCTAATTCAACAAGTTGAGAAACTTGAATCCATGATTATACGAGATGGGCTGTTGATGTTGCCTATCAAACTTTTAAAATCAGTTTTTAAAAGAGAGGTTTAATTACGTGTATACAAAACAGGATAAAATTCCCTTATTTGTGATATTCCATCATTTATGTTCAACCCTTTGATTTTATTTGGCTTAGAAACTCAAGTCAAGGAATCTTTTGAAGAAAAACAACACTTGTACTCCGACAGGACCATCTAATTTAAAATCAAACATTAGTAGTCAGCAAGTACTGCTCGAACACAGTTATGCTTTTAGGAATCCTATGGAGGCCAAAAAGAGGATAATAAAACTGGAAAAAGAAATAGCAAGCTTAAGAAAGAAAATGAAAACTTGCTTACAAAAAGAACGCAGAGCAACACGGAGATGGATCAAAGCCACGTGCTTGGTGAAGAATCTGGAAGCAAATAACATATTACCTAAGGGTACATCAGAACACATTTTACCAACTGCCTTAAGCAGTCTTCCTTTGGAAGATTTCAAGATTCTTGAACAAGAGCAACAAGATAAAACATTATCAATTCTCTAAAACAGGCTAAGAATACCTTCATTTAAGATTAGCCTACATAAAACTTGATGCCCATCCTTCATTCTCTTCAAAGATAAAGATATTTAAGGAAATTATGCCAAAATTGGGTATTTAATAAAGTTTTACTTGAACTAACATTATTACTGTATAATTCCTGAAGATTTGATTACAAAAAAAATGGAAACTTTTTATGAAAATTTTATTTGAAAAAGAATGAAAGTGCCTTACATGAGAATTATGTACTTAAAAATTTTGCTAGGGAATTGTATGTTTGCAAGATGTTTTGTGTTTTTGTCTTTTAAGGCTACTTTTAAAGAACTATCTATGACAATGTGTTTAATTTATATTAGAAAAACAGGGTTTTTTTTCCTGTAACAATGTTAGGATATTACATTCTAAATAGGATGCTAAGTGGGAGTTAACCAACATTAAATATGACTTTAAAACTGCTGGGTTTTGTATTAATTATTATTGGCACTGTGATCTGGAAATTTTATAGGAAAAAAAGATATACAAGGCAAGTTCTTTTATTTAAATTTTCTGTATCTGCTTACCAATAAAAGTGTGCTAATCATGGCCTCCCTCATAAAAATATTAGCTTTTAAAATAGATTGTAAAATATTTCGAAAATAATATTTTCAATATGAAGTACTCTGGAGTCATCCAAGCAAGGTTAAGACCTCAAGTACCTCAGACTAGTAAAAACTGGTAGCTGATTATATGTTGTGAAATAATCCAGATGTTGTGATCTAGCTTTTACCTTAGTTAAACAAAAAGATAAATCTATACTATTTTTCTCATAATAAAAATATTACATTTTTTATTCCAAAATGTATGCATTAGACAACATGATACAAAGTTCCATATTAGGAATATGTTCTCTACCCCCATGTATGTTGGTACTGAAACTCTTAAGCTTTTTTTTCTCCATAACCCCACAATAGGATTTAATAACAGAAGTACTTACTATATACCTTCACAACTTATAACTTAAAATGGAATCAATTTATCGTATATATCAGCTTGCTTTTATCTTTTTTAGTGAGTCAAATAGAGCAACTGTACTGCATAAGGGAAGTGAAATGTATTTTCTGTAAAAATACTGTGTCCAGGGGCACCTAGGTGGCTCTGTGGGTTAAATGACCTACTCTTGATTTTGTCTCAGGTCATGGGCTCATGGTTCATGAGTCCAAGCCCCACATCGGAGCCTGCTTGGAATTCTGTCTGTCTCTTCCTCGTGTGCATGGTCTCTCTCTAAAATAAATAAACTTTTTAAAAAAATATATGTGTCTGATAAAGCTATGCAAATGCTATTTTACAAAACAATCTGAGAACTATTCTTATAGTTGCCTCTTGACTAATTAAAAGAGTTCACATTATTTCACCAGATAAATTGTAATTTTAATAAGAACGCTTTCCTTCAAACAGCTTTGGGCAAATCACATTAAGTTTATTAATGTGTAATCAAGTTATTAATCCTAGTTCAAGCTTCTGACACTACCATATGAAAGTAGCATATACCTAACCATAATTGCTATACCTTTTTCCTTTAAAGTAATGGCTATTTTGTAAAAAAAAAAAAAAAAAAAAAAATTGGGGAAAATTTTTTTGTTGTTTTTGTTGTGATGGTTTGTTTTTTTTTTTTTTTTTTTTTTTTTTTTTTTTTTGGTGACATTTGCTTGGATCCTAGCAATAGTCTTTTTTACAGTATTAGCAATCTGTCTTTTAATAGGGAATGCCTCCCAAGCAACTGGATTTCACAAAGGCAAAAGTAAGAAAAGGCTGTTTTAGTTATATCAGGCATTTAAATATTTATGAAAATCTTTTTGTGAATATTGGAAGCCTTGTTAGTCATTTTATCTTAAATATTGGATGTAGCTCCTTGGAATTGTCATTACATGTTTGTTTGTTTTTTTAATATGGTTCCAAATATCTCTTTGCTTACTGACCATAACCTTATGCCTCAAAATAAGTTGAGCAAATAATCATTTAAACATAACTGTGTTGGGGCGCCTGGGTGGCTCAGTCAGTTAAGTGTCCAACTTCGGCTTAGGTCATGATCTCACGGCTTATGGGTTTGAGCCCTGCGTCGGGCTCTGCACTGATAGCTCAAAGCGTGGAGCCTGCTTTGGATTCTGTGTGTCTCTCTCTCTCTGCCCCTCCCCGGCTCATGCTCTGTCTCTCTCTTAAAATAAATAAACATAATAAAAATAAAACTTTAAACATTAACTGTGTTTTCCAAGTATAAACTCTCATGTGGTTCAGCACCCTCCCCAATACAAAACAAAATACTAATTAATGCAGGCTAGTTCCCATCTACAAAAGTATCTTGATATCTTAATATATTAAAAATCACAAAATATTATAAAATACAAGCTTTTGGCAAAATTAACTAGTCTTTATTCATTATTATTTGAGACCACTGGATAAACTACCACTCAATAATTTTAAAGTAAATTTATTTTGGTGTTTTCTCCATGTCATTTTCATATTCCTGTCCTGATAAAATGCCCTAAACACTCCCTGCATCAAATCGTTTTCGTTAACATACATCTGTCTACCTTAAAACTAGTCTTACTCATAGAGAAAAACCTAAATCTTTTTAAATCCTGTTTTCAGATGTTGATAAACATCACTTTGACCATCTACAATAAAAATAATAAAAATCAGAATAGCTCTTTTTCTTCTGCTGGACCCAATATGTATCCTCTGTTCATTCGATGTCTGTTATTCATTCTAACCTGTTAGGCACTAACCTCTACAAAGAACGAGCCAAAGGCTAGTAACATGATGATATAAAAATGATACCATTATCTCCCCTTAAGTTCCTCAAAAGTCTCCTGCAAGGAAAAAAAAATATTTGTAACACAATAAATGCTATAAAAGAAGGATACATGAAGTGCTTTGGTAAATGCTGTTGACTTAGAATTTAATAAGCATATAAACTTTAGATCTTTTTCCAAAAAAAATTTTCCCTTGAAACACAACAGATTTCTTACGACTTATCAGAGGAGGTAGAAGGACATCAGTGCTGACCTGAAATGTACAGTGTTTTTTAATGAATTGTAAGACATTTTTCTCCTTGAAAATGAACACTGAACAAATTGGTTATTAATGATATCTTTGTCAACAGGAAAACATAACTAAAGAAAATACTGTACCAAAGCCAAGTCCTCAAGTTTATTTGACATTTGGTATTTTTACAAAATAACAAACCCTACCAACAAGATTTTTACAAATAATTTAGCTCAGAGTCTTAAGGTTAACAAAACACTATGGCATCCATTAGATCTCTTGTTCTTTACAAATATTCTTTGTGGTATGTGGTATTATCTCCAATTTACAGATGGAATCTTTGTTAATTTTATTTACTTATTTATTTATTTACTTACTTATTTTAGACGTTTAATATGTGCCACTAGCACAAGGGATAGAAATGCCAACAATCTAGGAAGTTCAATCCTAGGTTGAACAATGGTTGTCAGCCTTCAAATCCTGTGCTCTACCCTCCACATTATAACCCTCTGTCAAACATAATGAATCATGTTATTAAAATAGGACAAGTCATGTGTCTCAAAAAATAAATTACATATATGTATATAGTAAAGATGGTCTATGAAGTCATTGTTGATCTTTTCTAGGTAGACTTTCTAATGTTGGTATTTTATCTCATTTCTCAATGTTAGAACACGGGTAAATTTCAATTTTGGTATAATAAAGAAAATAGTTCATCTTAATGCCTGAACATGGGATTCTTTAGGTAGTTGGAAGTCTTCTAAAATTAATGATTTTATAATGTATATTAGACAATTGCATATTGTATTCTGAGTATATTAATATTAAAAACTTTTTTACAAGGAAATTACCATCATGCCTATTTTTTTAAATGTACATGAATATCTCTGTGGAAGTCTTTCCCCTAGATGGGCCCTAAAATACTTCTGTAGAAGTCCTTGCCCATAAATTGAAGCAAACTATAAACAAAATAAAGATATGTAAAGCATAGAAGAGGAATTATCCTTTTTATTTTTGTTGCTCAAATTCTATCTAACAATACATTATACTTTATTTGCACTGTTTTATACTGGTTATGCAATCTAAATCAGATACACAAAAGACTATAAAAATTATCTGTCTATCCTGACAATAGAGGATCACACAGAGGATATTTGTAGAAACAATTATCAAAGCATTATTTCAATAACAATAGCATTTGTTCAATAACAAAAAAGGAAATAAGATGTGATTTTTAATTCATTTTTTCATTTGATACTTTACTCCAAAAAAATACTATCTTAACATTCACTAAAAAACACTGAGCAAACCAGATAGACGAGGTCCCTATCCTCAAAGTTACTGAAAGTAAAGACTCCATTTGTTTATTTCTCCCCTCACTGCTCCCTAGTCTCTTTCTAATGTCCTTTAGAATGAGTTGAATCTAATACAAGAAATCAGTCTTCAGATTGCTACTTGGGCTTTTAAAATTTACACTCCAAAAGTTGAAAACATAAAACAGCCTTTGAGTTTAATATCAAGAAAGCAGATGTGTGCCTATCTCTCAGTAGAACAAAGCTTTTAGTTTGTTTAGATAATATTTCAAGGCTTATTTCTAACTCTTCTCCATTCTCCTGAACTTATTTTCATGCTCTCCCTAACCACCAAACCTTTACAAATTGCCCTTCCCTTAGCTTGGTCACTTAAACTTGTCATCTTTCACATCTTAGCTCTCACAATCCCTCTATGACACTTCCCTTAACATACTGAAGTGACAGTAAGTGCCCAGGCACCGACTCTCCACCACTTCCTGGCTTCGCCAGCTCGTAGGAGTTGCCCACCTCTCTGGGCCTCAGTTTCCTCATCTGTAGCACAGCAGAAAACAGCACAAATCCCCATCCTTGTGAGCTGGTGGGAGAGACCGGGAACAATCTAGAATGTTCAGTGGGGCGCCTGGATGGCTCAGTCAGTTGAGCATCCGACTCTTGGTTTTCGGCCCAGGTCCTGATCTTATGGTCATGGGATCGAGCCCTGCGTCAGCTGCTACACTCAGCGTGGAGCCTGCTTGGGATTCTCTCTCTTCCCTCTCTCTGCCCCTCCCCAGCTCGCTCACTCTCTCTCAAAACAAATAAACATTTCTAGAATGATCGATGGGATAAGTGCTGAGGAGAAAACAAGTTTCTAAAAAAAAAAAAAAGGTCCTTGAGTCCTGTTTTACACATAACTTGGGTGAAGTCATCATATTAATATAATTGTCTCCACATTGATTTTCATCTATGTTCCTTCAAGGCACATGTGTATGTATGTGTTTTTTTCTTTTTGGGCTTTCAGTCTGACATATATACATTAGGCAGTCAAATATTAACACATTTCAGAAAACCTAAACCACTCCTTTGGCTCAAATTCAAAAGGAATATACATAGAATTCTCTGATATTTCCCTAGCAATGATAAGTGCTTTTTGCCATTGGGATGACTTTTACAATGGTGTCAAGTACCAAATGTTTATCCCCCAAAATATCCAAATTTGTTTATATCAAAAAACAACTAAAGGGGCGCCTGGGTGGCTCAGTCGGTTAAGCGTCCGACTTCGCTCAGGTCACGATCTCGCGGTCCGCGAGTTCGAGCCCCGCGTCGGGCTCTGGGCTGATGGCTCAGAGCCTGGAGCCTGCTTCTGATTCTGTGTTCCCCTCTCTCTCTGCCCCTCCCCCGTTCATGCTGTGTCTCTCTCTGTCTCAAAAATAAATAAACGTTAAAAAACAACTAAAAATAGGTTTATATGGTTACATTTAAAGATTATTGGTGTAATAATGAATTTTCAGTCTGTTCTGATTATTATAGAAATTCTCAAACTGTTGAGTTTTCTGGGGGAAAAATCTGATAAAACAATTAACTGTTGGAAAGATTTAAACAAAGGTGTTCAAGTTTTCTAACTTCTCAGAGCCTTTAAAATAATGCGTTCTCAAAGTCCTCTGAGGACACAAAATTCTCAACCTTATTCGATCAAAGGTATCGTTTGGGGAAGGGGAGCAGAGCAGAGAGTAGCATACCTACTAATATCTTAAGGAATATAGTTTAGGAAATCTTGTCCAAAAATTCTGTGTTGCTAGAAAATTACTTTTATTTTTTTTTAATGTTTATTTATTTATTGACAGAGACAGTGAGGGAGAGCAGGGGAGAGGCAGAGAGAAAGGGAGAGACAGAGAACCCCAAGCAGGCAATGCGCTGACGCAGGGCTCAAACTTACAACCTGTGAGATCATGGACCTGAGCCGAAATCAAGAGTCAGATGCTGAATGGAATGGGCCATCCAGGCGCCCCGAAAATGACTTTTAATATGAATAGAAAAATACTGTGGGAATTTTGAAAATTATCAAACTGTATAAAAATTATCAGACTGTAAAATAATGGTATTTTTTCAAATAATTAGTGTATCTTCAGGCGCCTGGGTGGCTCAGTTAGTTAAGTACCCAACTTTGGCTCAGGTCATGCTCTCGCAGTTTGTAAGTTCAAGCCCTACAACGGGCTCTGTGCTGACAGCTAGGAGCCTGGAGCCTGCTTTGGATTTGGTGTCTCCCTCTCGCAGCCCCTCCCCCACTCACGCTCTCTCAAAAATAAATAAACATTAAAAAAAATTTTTTTAAAGAATTAGTGTATATTAACTACAGTAACTCCCCCAAATTGTTTCAACCTTAAGCTAAAATAACTTTAAATAAATAAATAAAATAACATGATGGAGAATGACAGCAGTAATTGGACACTGAGAAAAAATGAAAGAGAAATATTCATTTTTAGGCTCACTATTATTTATTATTTAATATTCAATTTTAGTCACAGTCACGAGAAAATCATCCCTGGCATCCGGGAACTAGCCTGACACATCTAGACTTCAGTGTTTTTAGGAGATGCCTGACACAGCTAGGCGTCATCGATGGTTTTCTAATTAACGTAAAAATCTCGTAAAACACCAACATCGGACAAGGTTACCCTTGTAACCTTGTGACTGATGAAAGGAGGGGGAAGGAAAAGCAAGATCAGTTCATAATCTTCTCTATGGGACAAAAGCAAGGTCACTATGCAAACCACAAAAATAATAGGTTTTACTGTTAATAACTGTATCCAGTTGTGTGGTGTGACTGATATTAGCTAGTCAGCTTGCTGAGGTAATCCAATTATTTACCTGTACCGAACAGTGTGAGACAAAAATAAAGTGGGCACATATTTTCTGCATGAAGACCATATATGCAAGGAGTCTAATAAGAAGGCCGCTACTATCTACTCTTACTTCACAGATTTGGTTCTTAGTTAATCAGTTAATTCGATGTCTTACCAAAGGAAAGGATGTTGTTTTGACATGTTATTTAAATTTAGACTTGTGTTTTTAAAAAGTACTCAGTAGTTAAAAAACTATTCAAAGAAAACGTTTTCTGGGTTAAAACACATCCGTGTATATATCTGAAACTCATTTACGTCCTCTTCTTACATTGTCAGCAATTAACTGAAAAAGTTCAAATATACTGTAATTATTAATTAGTTTTAACCAAGGCATACCAATGTTAATGTCAAATAAACCACGAAATAAGCCACAAGATTCAGACTTTTAATGTTAATAAGACGTTCTGCTTTCTAAGTTAAATGACTTAATGCACACACTTAAAGTGTGAGCGGTGTAGGAACAGATCTCAATGTAAATGCTGTCATTACAATAATTATTTGAGCTCAATAGCAGGTACTATGTGCAACTTTACATCTCTAGCAATTACAAGTGTTCACCACATACTAAATGCTGTCGTCTTAAATAATTTTCTCAGTCATAAAATTTTTACAACACAACATATGCCCCTTCCCCTAAAAATCCGTAATATTATGTGCCATAAACTCTTTATAGATGAAAATGTATTCGATTATGCTTGAAACGGACTTATGGGGTCTAAATTTATTTGCATTCACTACCCGGGTAGTGGTTTCAGCATTCGGTGTTTGCCTATGTTCTCAATCCTAAGTACCTAAGGTTCACAGACATCAGTATTCTGAGAAGCATTACAAACCCACCAGGCCCCGGTCGCAGGTGGCCTCTGAGTAGGTCCGCCCCGCTCGACCTCTGGGAGACGCCCTTAAACCGCTCACGTGGACTAAGCGACGTCTCGGGCGGCCGCAGCGCATGCGCGCAGGAAAGGGAGACGCGACTCGCCGCAGGGCTGAGGTCCGGGAACCTCGGCCCAGGCGGGCTGGACCAGGATTCTGAAGCGGCGCGCGCAGCGGTCGGGACGTGACCGCGCTCCATTGCGCTGGGCTCACCGCCTGGACCCACCTGGGCTCTGGCTGCGCACCTTGTCTTTTTGCGGCCCGCGTCGACACGCGGGCGGGAGGTGGAGGCGGAGCCCACGGTCCTAAGACCAGCGATTGGCTGATTCCGCTTTCCCGTCGCTTTCCACCCTGCTGAGTTGCGGTGTGAAGTGACCGCCGACTAGGAACCGGCACTCTGCGGGGGTGGGCTTTGCTTTTCCAGTGAAGTGTTAACCTCGCCCACGGGAGTTTCAGCTCTCCACCTGCCGAAGTTTCCGGAAATAGTTTCAGGTTTTTTGGGTTTTTTTTCGGTCGGTGGGAGACGTTCGCATTTACGTTTGCCTCTACATGAGTTTTTTGCTGGCAACTTAAATGACTGATTTTTTTTATTAGGAACACTGTATATTTTCTCCCTCGGGGGCTCGTTCATATCCTTGCTTTCCATGACAGATCTTAACGACAATATATGCAAAAAATATATAAAGATGATCACTAATATAGTTATATTGAGCCTGATCATTTGCATTTCTTTAGCTTTCTGGATTATGTCTATGACTGCAAGCACCTATTATGGTAAGTATGAATGTTCTAAGTTGTTTTTCTATAAGCTAATTGGTGGAATTGAAAATAGTCACATTAACGAAATCCAAAACTCCTGTCCTCTGAGTGGTTATGAACTGTTGTGTTTACTTAACTCCCATGGTCCGAATTTACAAACATTAAAATGTAATCACTGCCTTGAACATTTTAGAACCTTTAATAAACACAGCTTGTGGATAATACTAGTTAAACCTATTTCAAAATGTTTTTATGTTGTATGTAGTTATTACATCTATCTTGAGAAATAAGTGAAATGAAACATGGTTTTGTAAAACAACTGCAGTGATTTTTAAATAAGAATATTTGTAACTATCAGTTTCTCGTATCCTGTAAAAAATCACAGTAAAAATGAAAGGTGGTATAATGTTTACATTTGGAGAGTTGGAGGATTTGTCTGCTGTTTTAGTCACTTCAGAAGAACAGATTCCTTTTAAAGTCTGAAACCACATTGCGTACTCTGGACTCAAATCTTGATAGTTTTGACACCTCCTAAGAGCATACATATGCCTTTACACAAATTCCTTGGTACCCCTGTAAAAATGGAATACTGTTCAGCTGAAAGGAAAAGTGAAAAGTAGAGTGATAAAGCGATTGCCATCTCAGAACTTACCCTTCTGCAGACATGTGAATAATTGAATGGGTATTCTTCAGGGTTCAGAAGCTTTCAGAGTTGGTTCATAATGACTCACAGTAGGGGATGAGGGTTTAGGGAGGAGAGGTATGGGAGAAGATTCTGGTTTGCGCTAGTATTAACTATTGCTTGAACACAATGGAATAAACCAGGATCTGTAAACCCAAGTGTCCCTCTGGGGCCAGGAACATGATCATTGCATCTTAAACACATGGGAATAGTTTTCATTTTCAGAAATAGAATTTTTTGGTTGAACATTTGGCCCTCTTTGTCTTCCATTTTCCCATTTTTGATAGAAACATGGGCTCAGGCAATAGTTCACATTTTTCCTTACCGTAATCACTCAGTCTTGTGTGTACGAGTCTGTCAGGAATGGTGGGGACTTTAAAGGGGAAAACAATGGCCTGTATATGGGAGGAGGCCTCTCTCCACTACAGTCAATTCTGCCACGTGAGCCTGAACTTCCACATTTTAAAACATAAGCGAAGGTTCTGGATTTTTATACTGAAATATCCTAATCTTAAATATTAACTTCCAATTGTTTGAAAACATTATGTTAGCCAAACAAAATACCTGTGAGCTGGATGCAACCTTTGGAAAACTCAGTTGCTAATTGTTGAATTGAGGTGTATAGCTCGTGAGAATGTTACTTTAAAACACACACACACACACACACACACACACACACAAACAAAAAAAAAAAAAAAAACCTCTCTACAAGGCAGAAAGTGAAATAATTGGATCCTGTTAATAGTTTGCTTTATGCAGTTCTTGAGATTTAATACATGCCTCCTTTCCAAAACAATGGTGAACTATAGAGAATCATTTCAAATCTCCACATATGTATGAAATATCAAAACTTGGACAGGACTTATTTGGTCATTCCCCAGTAGGATTGTCTCTCTGGAAATAAAAAAGTCTCAACATATTTTACTTTGGTGACTTCATCTCTGTTTCCCTACTTATGCCAGTATTTTAATCCAGAATGCAGTTAATCAGAGTTTACAGCCAGGACTAACATGTGCAGGCTTCACACAATTTGTGCTCTATCTTTATAATTTTTAGGTAATTTACAGCCTATTTCTCCTTGGCGTTGGCTGTTTTCCGTTGTCGTTCCTGTTTTGATTGTCTCTAATGGCTTTAAGAAGAAAAGTCTAGACCACAGTGGGGCTGTAGGAGGTATGTTTTTCTTTTGAATGTTAACTATATAATAAGTGCTTGCTAATATAATTTAAAACCATGTTTTCTAAATTCCAGATATATGAGACGACAGTCACAATGTTATGTATTTTAGACAATGATAAAGTGATTTATTGCTCAGCATTCCTATTCTGTCAAAATTGCAGATACTAACATACTCAGTGTAATGTTCAAATTTATCTTTGTAATTGATGTCAAGTAGATTAATAGGATAGCTTTTTTTTTTCAGTTCCTTAATTATTCTGCTCCTTTAGTTGTATTAAATTATCTGCTGGCAGAAATGCTAGAGAACTCCTAGGTGTAAAGTAGAGGAACTGGTGGAAAGAATTGTTCTTGGAAATCGCTATTAGTAGCCTCAAGCAGAGCAGTACAAATTAAGTATCCTAGATATGTTTTTCAGAACTGAGTTAGGGATAGGCCATTTATCTGTTCTTTTAGCACATATTTATTGAGCACTTACTATATGCCACTCTTCTAGAAACTGAGGATGTGACTGTGAACAAGGACAAGGTTTCAAGTTCTTGTGGAACTTTTATTCTTTAGAAGAGATAACAAACAAAATACATTAAACTTTTTATATAATAAAGTTTGTGAGAAAAACTGAGATAATAAAGAGTGTATGTTGGGGGATGCAGGCATTCTTTTGTAGATAGGGTCAGGCATAACCCGTTTCTCTAAGGAGGTAGTTGTGAACCGAGACTTGAAGAAGCCAGCAATGAGAAAGTCTGAGAGAAGCAGGTTGCAGGCTGACAGAATCACATGGGAAAAGACCCCGATGTATACCCTGGCTTATTTGGTGTGAGCATAAAGTTCATTTGACTGGAAAATAGTGAAAAAAGGAAAATGGTGAGAGATAAAATTGAAGAAATAGGCAAGGGCCAGGTAATTAAGGGGGCTTGTGGGACACAGTAAAGATTTTATTTCAAACTAGGTGGAACCTCACCTGCCTCAGATCAGTGGGGTGACATGGTCTGATATGACATTGAGACTTTCATTCCTGGCAGTGTTTTAAATCCTAAGACATGAGAATCCCCCTCAATTACTACATGGATCACTAGATAAGATCACTATAGAATGACAATTATTCAGAACTGGCAGGTCTTGAAGCCACCTATCTAACCTGCAAAATATTGCTCATTAGCCTAACTTAGCACTGTAAACACACTCTGCTGCCACTGTATTCACATAGAGCAGATGTTTCTCAAAGTTTTATAAACTTGAGCAGGCCTTCATGGAAGCAATATAACATGATGGGTAAAAGAACAAGTGCTAGAATCAGGCAGGATGGATTTGAATGATAGTTACAGCAGGTGCCTGGGTGGCTCAGTCAGTTAAGCATCTGACTTCGGCTCAGGTCATGATTTCATGGTTCGTGAGTTCAGGTCCCCTGTCCAGCTCTGCACTGACAGCATGGAGCCTGCTTGGGATTCTCTGTCTCCCTCTCTATCTGCCCCTTCCCTGCTCACATGTTTGCTCTCTTTCAAAAATAAACATTTTTTTAAGTTAAAAAAATAAAATAAAAATAAATGAATATTAGTTATGGCTTTGGGAGAGTCACTTAACCTCCCTATGCCTTAGTTTTCTCTTCAGTGAAATGGGATTTTTAATATCCAACCTAAAGAACTACCATGAAGTTAATACAGCTTAAACTTCATGGCATCTTCACTTGCAGTGGTACCTTCTAAGGCCTTGGGAAGAACCCTAGCAGTGTATGCTCATGGTCCTATGGTTTTGTAAATTTTACAAAGGTAAGAGCTATGTTTGTGTGTGTATGTGTGTGTATATATGTATACATATATATATATGTACATATATATATATATATATTTTTTTTTTTAATTTATAAGCACCAGGCCCTATAAATCCTTGATCTATTTCTGATTTCATTCTTACGGGTTGCAGTAAGAATTAAATCAGGTAATCACAGTAAAGTTCCTAGCTCAGTGCATAGACATAGCCAGCATTCATTGGCTGCTTATTTTCAGGCAGTTCTTCAGAATCATGCTAAGTCTCTTCCTTTATGATTGAGAAACATTGTTCAAGGACTTTTTTCCCTCCCATGAGGGTAATTGAGAATTACAGTTAACAGACCATATTGACATATATTTTGTCTTGCCATATAATTTAGGAATGGTTATGTTTTATCTGTTTAGCAAATGCTTATGTTGCGTATACTGTGTACCAGGCACTGCTGTTAGCACTTTGGAAGTATTAACTCACTTAAAGTGAATAATTTGGGGGGCACCTGGGTGGCTCAGTCGGTTGAGCGTCCGACTTCAGCTCAGGTCACGAACTCACGTTCGTGAGTTCGAGCCCCGCGTCAGGCTCTGGGCTGATGGCTCAGAGCCTGGAGCCTGCTTCCGTTTCTGTGTCTCCCTCTCTCTCTGCCCCTCCCCCATCATGCTCTGTCTCAAAAATAAACATTAAAAAAAAAAAATTTAAAGTGAATAATTTGGTCTCCGTTTGAATATAACACATAGTTATGCTTTGTTAAAAATGTCCTTTCTCAAGTAGTCTTGCCTTGATTATTATCATTCTTGACATATAGAAAGGGCAAGTCCTTCCTGAAATTCTGTCTTCCCTGGTTTCCATGTTGTATATTGCCCTGCTTTTTCTTTTCCGATCTCTACTTTTGTTTCTTTCCTGCTACCATTTGCTTTCCTGCCTTCTAGTCCTTGGGCTTCTATTCCTCTCCTGCCTAGCTTGATTTAGAATTAGAAGATACATATTTGAATTCTGAGACTTCCACTTGCTATCTCAGTGAAGTTTGCTGTCACATACTATGAGTCTGGAGTTCTCTCTTGTCCAGCAAGAGAACGGATGCAGAATTGAATACAAGAGAGGCTTGTGTCCAGGAAGAGACAAGAGCCCCAAATAGGGGTTTCGTCTCCACATTTATTGAGCTTACAAGATATTACCCATGTGGGTGAACATGAAGAAAACAAGATCTTACACATGTGAACGTGGAGAAAACAATCAGTAATCATTAAGTTGTGTGCGTAAGAAGCAAAGGGTGTGGGGGCAAGTGGAGTTTGTGATCAGAGTACAATAGTATATTGGCGTCAGATGGAAGTATTTGTGATCCCATTACAATATCTTGCTAGCTAGCTAACCTTGGGCATTTTTGCCCTGTGGCAGCTGCTTTCCACCCTAAGCTTTTTCTAACCCATTTATGTAAGTAGAACCTATTTCCCCACATTTTACCACATTGCCTAACAATTTGGAGTCTCAGTTTCTTCATCTCTTATGAAATAGTTCCTTAGGGCTTATTGGTGAGGTTCAGACAAGATAATGTATGGGACAATATGTCTGTTTAAGCTATAGAGCGTTAGGGGTGCCTGGGTGGCTCAGTCAGTTAAGCGTCTGACTTCGGCTCAGGTCATGATCTCACAGTTCGTGGGTTCAAGCCCTGCATTGGGCTCTGGGCTGACAGCTCAGAGCCTGGAGCCTGCTTTGGATTCTGCATCTCCTTCTTTCTCTGCTGTTCCCCCATTCATGCTCTGTCTCTCTCTCTCTCTCTCTCTCTCTCAAAAAAAAATTAAAAAGTTTAAAAAAATTTTTAAAAAGCTATAGAGCATTATGTAAACATTTACTATTAGTGATTTATTGTGTGCTTTCGATTGTATTGTAAACTCCCAGAAGACAGAAGTGGATCTTATGCTTCTGTGTCCCATGCTTCTTTGAATAGTGTTACACGCATAACAGGTACTTAGGAAATATATGATTGATTCTTTTTAATGTTTTTTTTTATTTATTGGAGGGGAGAAAGGAGAGGGAGGGGATTGGGAGAATCCCAAGCAAGCTGTGTGTGTCAGCACAGAGCCCAATGTGCAGCTTGGAACTCAGGAACTGTGAGATCATGACCTGAGCTGATACCAAGAGGACGCTCAACCGACCAAGCCACCCAGTCACTCCTGTACATTGATTTTAAAACCTCTGTTCTTTTTTCTAATCATTTCATTCCATGAATATTGGTATCTTTTGTTTGGAGCTTTTTTTTTTCCCCTTAAGAACAAAAAAAAAAATTGTAATGCTAGTTCAAATTATATAGGACTTGGGAATACCATCCTGGAGTATGACTATAAATTACTTAAACCATCAGTGTTGTCATTTGCCTATCTGTAAAGTGAGAAGAAATTATATTATCTACAGCATTGATCTGTGAGAAGCCATCCATGTACAAAGGTTAGCACAGTACCTGGCACACACATTAAGTATTTTATAGATGTTAGTTACTGTTATTGTCTTCCTTCCACTACTGTTCACAGTCATAGGAATTTTACTAAGGTTGTCCATATCATGCCTTTAGTGTGCTTGGGATCGAGAAGAGTTTCATAACTTCCTCAGGATATGGGTGTTAAGAGCCCCCTATGACACTGGAACACGTACTTCGGTGATGATGGAAGAGAGGAGGGGTTGAGGCAGTGCTTAAGGTGAACACTGAAGTGGAGGCCTCTGATCTCTTTGAGAGAGATTATTTCTAGAATAAGGAGGATCACATGAGGGAATATATGGGAAAGTGATTATAAAGCACTGGGAAGCACTGTGTAAATGATTTACTCTAAGGAAGTATTACTAGTCATTGTATTCCTTTGAGCTCAGAATGGACAATCCGTCATCAGTTTTTTGACTTGACAATTTTAAATTTGATTTTACCTACCAAGACTATTAGGCATAATGGTTTACCATTTTTTCTCATTCATTCATTCATTCATTCATTCAACAAATATATAGTTAGGGTTCCCTGTATGCCAGGCACTGTCCTGGACACTTAGGATTTAGTAGTAAACAAAATGGATAAAAATCCCACTGTCACTCCTGAAACCAATATTATACTATATGTTAAATAACTAGAATTTATTTTTTTTTTAAGGTTCTTTACTTCTTTTGAGAGATAGAGGAAGAGAGAGAATCCCAAGCAGGCTCCTTGCTGTCAGCATGGAGCCTGACACGGGGCTCAATCCTATGAACTGCAAGATCATGATTTGAGCCGAAATCAAGAGTTGGATGCTTAACTAAGACCCCAGGCACTCCAACTAACTATAATTTAAATGAAAACCTAAAAAAAATACCACTGTTAGAGAACTTACAGTTTTAGGGAACAGAGATAAATAAGATGGGCTTGAGGCATTTACTATTAAATTTTTTTAATGTTTTATTTATTTTTGAGAGAGAGAGAGAGAGAGTGAACAGGGGAGGGGCAGAGATTGAGGGAGACACAGAATCCAAAGCAGGCTCCAGGCTCTGAGCTGTCAGCACAGAACCTGATGTGGGGCTCAAACTCACAAACTGTGAGATCATGACCTGAGCCGAAGTCGGACGCTTAACCAACTGAGCCACCCAGGCACCCCAGGTTTGAGGCATTTAATCCCCAGAAATATACATTGTAAATGTAATGGAAATGCACACAAATGGAGTATTGTCTGGAAAGGCTAGTGGTTGTATTCCGTGTGGTCTTGCAGAGGGTGGCCTTACCTCTTTTGGGTCACCATGGTTCGGATCTGGTGATCGATCTTTCTGAAATAGAAGCCTCATTCTGTCAGGTACCCAGAGTTGATAAGACCTAAGAAAACCAGTTTATGTTGTTCATTGTCACAAGGGACTGGTATTAGCAATCAGTATACCACTTTTATTAATCTGATTAATATGGAACTAGTCAGGGTGCCTGGCTGGCTCAGTCAGTAGAACATGTGACTCTTGATCTCAGAGTCATGAGTTCAAGTCCCACATTGGGTGTGGAGCTTACTTTAAAAATAATAATAATAAAGTATGTCTTTAAAAAGATATATGGAACTAGTTGATTGCAGACTGAATAAAAACATCACTGCTGAGGCATGCCCAATTCTTGTAGTCAGGCCACTTGAGAAGTAAGATTATAACCAGAACTTTTTTTGGTGAGTACTAAGTCTAAGAAACAGTCTATATGATGCCAGCAAGCCGAGTCTAAAGACCCAGATGGGGGTCACACAGGACCAACCAAGAGAATCCCTGACTGTGCGCAGGGTAGAAATCAAATGTGAGTCAGCATGAAATGAAAGTGAAGTTTATGGAAGATATAGAGTCCAAATACAGACAGAGGGAGACACAGAAAGGAAAGGAGAGAGAGTCCCATCTTTGTTTGGCGTGTGGGGTTTTAATGAGGATTGTGGTCTGGTGTATGTGTTTTTTTAGGCATCCAGGAACCAGTTAGAACAAAGGAGAAGGTCCAGGTGTTATTTCTTGGAGCCAGGGGGCCTTGGTCAAGATGTCTAGCACCAGTGGTCTGGAATACACATATGCTGGCTTCCTCGGGTCATTCTTACCTGGTCCTTCCTTAGAAGTTATCTATTCTAAAGAAATCATTAACTCCTTGTCCCTTACAAGGAGGATATACACTGTTTGCTTTATGAGGCATGTATAAAGTGGGGGTGCAGGTCCTAGCAAGAACAGAAGCAGGAAAAGGAACAGAAAGCAGATTATTTTATGGAGTCCTTCAGTTTCCCTGTCTCCAGTATTGCAAATCCACCAGTCAAAGGGTCCCATCCCTTGTACGGAATTCAACAAGTCTGCCAACTTCTGGTTCTTTGGCCTTCATGTTCTTTATTTTGGGCTAATGAGCCTTCTGTTGATTCCCACAGTCTTTCTGTAGTAGGTTACCTATGATAGAATTGATTATATTTGAGTTGATTAAATTATAAAATTCTAGTCCTGCCTTTCCCTTTTCTGCCTCTCAGGGTTATTATACCCAGGTCACCATGGTTGAAATTTGGGGTGTAACTCTACTCCTGCTATCAGTGACATTTGTAGACAGTGTTGTTTTACTTCCCCCTATGGCTCTGTTAAGTGCAGAATTTACCTGTTTAAAACTCAGGAGGCAGCCATAATTCTTGAATCTTGAAGTGCTTTGAGAGCACCCTTTTGTTTTTCATATCAGTTTTTATTACTGACAATTAGAGATTCCAGAGGTGGTTCCAGGAGATGGAATCTAGAACTGGAAACTGTAGTTACTAATTTAAGAGTTCAGACATAGCTAGCAGTTGCAAAAAATTCCAAGATATTTTTAGACTACATGAAAGAAATCATTCTTTCAAAGTACATTGCCTTTGATTTATTTCCTCATTCTGAACCTGTCATCCATATGAACATTGATCACTTCCTGTGGTATTTTAGGTGGTTGAAGTAAAAAGGATGTAGATGACTGGTAGCATTTCAGTATAGGTTGTTTTAGGGCCCTCCTACTCTGGGTTTGTTTACAAACAGTGGAACGAATTGTTAATAGTGACTCTAGAGAAGGGATGGGAGTGTGGGGGTGTACAGAGACATTTTCACATTTACTATGTATACTTCCATATTTTTGGCTTTCTCCTCCAATAGTTATGTACTACTTTTGTAATACTGTAAAATCAATTGAAAAAAACTTCAAGGTTGAATAGGTTTTTCCACTGCAGCTGCTTTTATTGCCAGTGATATTAGTTAACATTTATTAAAGGCCTTCTACATCTGTGTAATATAATAAGTATATTATAAAAATTATTTAACTTTTCACAGCAAGCCAATGAGGTAGGAATTGCTGTTATTATTTCACCAATGAAAAGTTGAGGCTTACAGTTGGGAAACATTTAGTTATTCAGAGGTAAATGGAGGAGCCAAAGTTTGAACTCCAGACTTCAACTCCAGAGCTAAAGTACTTTGTTAGTACTTTATACAGCATTACCCTACTTCTTGCGCTTTATTTATTTTTTTAAGTTTATTTATTTTGAGAGAGAAAGAGAGAAAGAAAGTGGGGGAGGGGCAGAGAGGGAGAGAGAGAATCCCATGCAGGCTCCACACTGGCAGCCCAACTTGGGGCTCACACCCCCAAACCATGAGCTCATGACCTGAGCCAAAAATAAGAGTAAGACACTCAACCGACTGAGCCACCCAGGCGCCCCCTACTTCTTACACTTTAAATTAGAATGCACTAAAGTTGGAGTGCCTGGGTGACTCAGTCCGTTAAGCATCTGACTCTTGATATCATCTTAGGTCTTCATCTCAGGGTCGTGGAGCCTACTTAAAGTACTAAGCTTGATAAACTTGAGTAAAATGCCAATATTTGAGTATCTCTGGAGTGATCAATCAATAAATGTCTCACTAGTTGCAGTATCTGAATGTTGAGCTAATCAGAGTTTCTACAAAAATAAAAACCTGGTCCCCTGTTCTGTTATTTAAGAAGATACTATTTCATACTCATTTATTAAGTAAATATTAACACCTGCTTAATATCTTTTCTATTAATAGTTTTGTTTAATGTGTTAACAAAAATCTTTATATGACAACACTGAATATATTTATCTTAAAAGTTACAGAGAATGGAAATTGTTTTTTGGGGGGTTTTTTGTTTGTTTAAATTTTAACTAGGCCTCACATTCAACATGGGGCTTGAACTCATGACTCTGAAACTAAGAGTCACATGCTCTTAATGCTGACTGAGCCATCCACGTGCCCTGAGAATGGAAATTGTTAACAATAAAGTTAGACAGGGATGGAAGAATTTGTACTTAGAAATACAAGCAAGCAGTCTGGACAGGGCCACACAAGATAACAGTGCCTTGGTGTGATGATCCCATTCTAGGAAACTGGTCCCCAACCCTGCAGGGCCAGCAGGTGGATTTTTTTCACACACCGACTCTAAACTGGAAACTTAGACTTAAAGCAGCCAAGCTCATGAGAGACTAATTAACAATAAATGTAAATTTTTTGGGTGCCACTGACCCGAGTGTTCAAAGGCAGAATTAGGACACTCTCTCCCTGAAAGGAGAACTATAAAAATTACTATAAAAGGGGTGCCTGGGTGGCTTAGTTAATTAAGCATCCACTCTTGATTTGGCTCAGGTCATGATCTCACAATTCGCGAGATCAAACCCTACTGGGCTCTGCACTGACAGCATGGAGCTTCTTTGGAACTCTCTCTTTTCCTCTCTCTCTGCACCCCTACCCCAAAATAAACATTTTTTAAAAACCCAATAAAAAATTATTATAAAAAATATGATTATAGGGGCACCTGGCTGGCTTCGTCAGAGCATCGTGCAACTTGCAATCTTGGGGTCATGAGTTTGAGCCCCACATTGGGTGCAGAGATTAATAAATAAAACTTTTTTAAAATGTGCTTTTAAGGTGAGAAGGACTTAGAGAATAGAGAATGCTGCTTTTATATAAAGAAGAAGGGAGGTACCTGGTTGGCTCAGTCAGTAAGCCACTGACTTGGTTTCTGCTCAGGTCATGATCTTGTGGTTCGTGAGTTCAAGCCCCACATCGGGCTCCGCCAGTGTAAAGTTTGCTTGGGATCTCTCTTTCCCTCTCTCCCTGCCCCTGCCCTGCTCATTCTCTGTCTCTCTCAAAATAAATAAACTTTAAAAATTAAAAAAAAGGGAAAATAAAACATATATATATATATATATATGCATATATATATGCATATATATATCTGCATATATATATATATATGCATATATGTATATATCTTTCGAAAAAGAAATGCAGGAATGATAAGCTAGAAAATAATGAAGTTTGTTATCTACAAAGAATGGAGGGGGAGCAAAATATAGTCAGAGGGGCAAAGGGACCTGGGAGGAAGTGACCCTTCTCTGAATATACTTTTTTGTGTAAGTTTGACTTTTGAAATCATGCTAGTATTCTACATATTTTAAGCAATAAAATTAGAAAGGATGGAAAAGGGGAAATCTACAACTGAAAGCAAACTAAAACAAATGAACCCAATTGTATTTTAAATTAATACTATAAGCACACTGGAGGGAAAAAGAGAAAACATAGTATTTAACTATATTCCTTCAGTCTTGGGTTAAGGGAAGAAGAGAATTGCAAACAAATCCTGAACTATTTTTGGTGTGGTTTGTTTTTGTTGTAGTAAGAGTGAAGTAATTCTACAAATTTTAGATGTGATAGGGGATTGAGAAAATGAGTGAAATTGTCATTGTTGTTTTAAACTGTGGGGTTCTTACCAAAGAAGGAGGCATACAAATGTGGAAGGAGGAGGAGCAAGAGAATCTGTGGAGATGGATTGTAATGGGAGCTCTTGGTATGATCTTGTGATTTCTAAAATACATGTATGTGTATGTATGTGTAGATGTGCACATGTATGTGCATGTGTGTATATTTGTATGTTCATGTGTATGCATGTATTTACTTGTCCTGTCCAAAAAAAAGTAAATATACCCCAGTAGCAATGAGCACACTGTGAGATTGGCCACTGAAATGAACCAAAGCTCCTCAGAGAAATGACTGGTTCCAGGGCTGGGGAAAACCAGGTTTGGGAAGAACCTAGAGCATCTATGTTATGCCAGAAAGAAAGGAAATACTAAAAAAAAAAAAAAAAAAAAAAAAAGAAGAAGAAGAAGAAGAAAGAGAAAGAAAAAGATGGGGTTATGTCACACAGGTATAGTAATGAGCTTATCTATTTTGTCTGTTACTAGTATAGCACCCCCCTGCTCTCTTTTGGTTACTGTTTGCATGGGATATTTTTTTCAGTCCTTTTACTTTCAACCCCTTTGTGTCTTTAAAGTGCATTCTTTGTAGACAGCATTGGACTATGTATTTTTATTTCACATAGACAGTCTACGTCTTTTGATTAGAGTGTTTCATCCCCTTACACATACTTGGTTTTTTTTGGAAGATTTTTTTTTTTGTAAGTAATCTCTACACCCAGTGTGGGGCTCAAATTTACAACCCTGAGATCGAGAGTGCTCTACCAATTGAGCCAGCCAGGCGCCCCTAGCCCCTTACATTTAAAGTAATTAAGGAGAAACTTATTTCTGTCATTTTGCTATTTGTTTCTATATGCCTTTCAGTTTTTTTCTTCCTCATTTTTTGTATTACTGTCTTCTTTTGTGTTTAATTTTTTGTAGTGGAATGTTTGAATTCCTTTCTCATTTCCTTTTGTGTATATTTTATAACTGTTTTCTTTATGGTTACCAAAAGAATTACATTTAACATCCTGGAGTTACAACATTTTCATTTAAATTTTTGCCAGCATAACATCAATAACCTACAAACTTTTAATTTCTCCTTTGCTTTTGAAAAATAGTTTGGCTAGATTTAAGCCTCTTGTTTGACAGGTGTTTTTTTTTTTTTTTTTTTCTTTCCTTTTCACACTTTGAGTATATCAGCCCTGTGCCTTCTAGCCTTCTGGCCTCCAAAATTTCTGATAAGAAATCTGTTGATAATCTTACTGAGGATCACTCGTATGTGATGAGTTGCTTACCTTTTTCTGCTTTCAAGACTGTCTTTGTCTTTGAACAGTTTGATTATAATGTGTCTCAGTGTGGCTCTCTGAATTCATTCTACTTGGAGTTTGGTAAGCTGCTTTCTTGCATGTTTATACATGTGTCTTTCATCAAACTTGGTAAGTTTAATAAAAAAACAAAACTTGGGAAGGTTTCAGCTGTTATTTCTTCAAAGAATTTCTCTATCCCTTGTCCTCTTTTCTTCTTCTGGGATTCCCACGTGTGTGTTGTTCCACTTGTCCCTTAGGCTTTGTTCACTTTTCTTCAGTCTTTTTTTTTTTCTGTTCTTCAGACTGGATAATTTCCTTTGCCTGCCTTCAAGTTCATTGATTTCTTTATTCTGCCAGCTCAAATGTGCCTTTGAATCTTTACTGAATTGTTTTCAGCTCCAATATTTCCTTTTGTTTTTTCTCTAGATTTCTGTCCTCTTTATTAGCATTTCCATATTCCATATTGTTTTCTTGACTTTCTTCATGTCTTCTTTTCATTCTTTGAGCATCCTTAAGACTGTTGTTTTGAGGTCTTTGCTTAGTAGGTCCACCATCTGGCCCTTCCAGTGACAGTCTCCATTGATTTTTTTTTTTCCCCTGTGAATGGGCCATACTTTCCTATTTCTTTGTATGCCTTGTGATATTTTTCTTGAAAACTAAACATTTAAATCTAGTAAGACGGTAACTCTGGAAGTCAGAATTTCCCCTGTCCCCAAGGTTTGCTCTTTTTTGTTTTTGTTTTGTCTTGTTTTTGATTGTTGCAGGCTGTCTCTATGCCAGAGATCACCCTAAGGTGTAAACTTAAGGTCTTCCCAGTCTTTTCTAAGCCTATACCTTTCTCTGGGTATGCACTGTGACTTTCTAATTTTCCCCGTAAATTCAGTTTCTTTCGAATGTCCTAGTCTTTAATGTATGGCTCTCCAAATGAGGAAAACCAGAAATGAAGGGAGGCTGGAATCAACCCTTTAAATCCTTTGGAAGTTCCTTCAGCAAGAAAGGGCTTGCAACAGTAAGGGGTGGAGTGCAACAATGGCTGCCATCCTCTGTGTCTATATCTGCATTATCAGAAGTAGCAATCATTGATCAAAGTACAAATCCTCATATTTGAAAGACAAGTCCAGGGGCCCTTGGGTGTCTGACTTCAGCTCAGGTCATGATTTCATGGTTGAAGTGTTAGAGCTCTGCATCAGGCTCTGTGCTGACAGCTCTGAGCCTGGAGCCTGCTTCAGATTCTATCTCCCTCTCTCTCTGTCTCTCCCCTGCTCACGTTTTCTCTCTCTCTCTCTCTCTCTCTCTCTCTCAAAAATAAAGATTAAAAAATTTTTAAAGAAAGACAAGTCCTTATTGTCCGCCCTGGCTTTCATAACCTGTGTGCAGACTGCTCCTGCAATTCCTGTACTTCCTGCCATGGGGCTGGGAGTGGTGATGGGAAACTGACCAAAATTACTGCAGTTTCCCTTCCAAGCCTTCCTTTGAAAGTTACAAGCCTTCAGTAGACTCCAGAGTTCCAAAAAAGTTTTGTCAGACAGATTCTGCCTGTGCAATTGTTGTCTAGGTGGGAAGACAGATTCTTAATGCTTCCTACTCCTCCATCTTTCCAGAATCCTCTGTCTCATTCATTTTTGTAGAATTTACTAACCATTGTGGTAATAGAAACTAGGGTACTTTGCTATCTCAGCCACCAAGTTTTACTACTAAGAACAATTTCTTTTTTATTTTTATTTTATTATATAGAGCACACACACATGGGGAAGAGGGGCAGAGGGAGGGAGAGAAAGAATCTTAAGCAGGCTCCATGCTCAGCATGGAGCCCAGTGCAGGGCTTGATCCCACAACCCTGGGATCATGACCTGAGCCAAAATCAAGAGTTAGTCACTCAACCGACTAAGCCACCCAGGCATCTCTCATAAGAACATTTATTTTCAAATTTTCTAACAAAGGCCTTTAAGGATTATCTGAGTAATTTAAGAAGCTAATTCCAGCAGATGTGCATTTTCTTTATAGAATTACTGAGAGACAGGCTTTATAATTTCTCAGTTTAGTAACCTACAACAAGTTAAGTCTCAAGCATGTTTGACTGATTTAGCAGTTGATTTCAGTGGCCTCTTTACATATTGCTATAATATCAAGAGTACATCTTTCTTTCTTTCTGTTTTTTTTCTTTTCTGTTTCATTTAATGTAAGCTTCCCTCTTTTTTGCTCTCCTGATAAGCCTTCCTTGAAATTGGTCATTCATGGAAAAATGTAAGATGTTCCCTTTCTTCTTTGTCCAATAAAAGAAACAAAGAAAAAGTTAAAAAATACATTCACAGAAAATACTCCATTTTTAATTTCACATAAAATCCAGGACTGTTTTCATAGATTTACATAAGAAAACATAGCTAAGAAACACTATCTATATCTTCTCCCATAGTTTATGAGGCTCAAGAAGAGAGCATGTAGAACTGTTTTTGAAAAGCCAAAAAGCTAGCCTTTAAGTAGAAAAAAAGATCTAGACTGTGGGGGGAAATGTAAAAATTAGAAGCCTGAAAGATGCCACAGTTTAACCTCTCTGCAGAGATCCACAGTTAACTTTGAAATTTTCCAAACTAGCTGTCTATCCAAATGTTGTATATAACATATATAATATGTATTGCTTAATAATGAATCACTGCTATTTATTGTGTTCTGTAATTTGATTATAAAATAAAATGTCTACAGTAATACATTCATATATTCATAGTTTGAAAGGAGGTCAAAATATGGTTTAAAAAAAATCTCTCAATTTAATGAAATCAACATTTAGTTTACTATTTGGTAATATCTGAACTGATAAAAGTGAAAATGTATTAGAAATGTACATTTCAGGTTTAATGTGAAAAAGAACTGAAAAAAAATCCATTCTTTTTTTTCACAGCATTAATGTATGGACTAAATATAATTCTGTGTATATATATGTTTCTTTCAGGACTCGTGGTTGGATTTATCCTAACCATTGCAAATTACAGCTTTTTTACCTCTTTGCTGATGTTTTTCCTTTCTTCTTCAAAACTCACTAAATGGAAGGGAGAAATAAAGAAGCGTCTAGATTCAGAATACAAAGAAGGTAAAATGAATTATGTTTGATATCACTCAAAATAGTAACCTTTATTTCATCCTAACATATTATAAGCTTACAGTAAGAACATGTTTAGATTGTTGAAACAGATAAATTTTAGATGAGAATAACTTTAAGTAGTAGCCTAATTTAGTTTATCATTACTTCACCATAAAAGTAAGAGCGAATTTTAGAAGCATTAGAATCTATCATTAATTATTCTAAAATAATATAGAATATAGAAAAACGTACTATCCAATTTTAATCATTTTTAAAATTGTAGTCATTTTTTTCTTTTCTTAAACATTAAAATAAATTCCTGTAACTGCATGATTGCCCTTCTGAGGAGAAAACATTTCTTGTCCTTTTTATGTACTTGTTTGTTTGTAGGCGGGCAGAGGAATTGGATTCAGGTATTCTGTAATGGAGCTGTGCCTACAGAGCTGGCCCTGCTGTATATGATAGAAAATGGCCCCGGGGAAATCCCAATAGATTTTTCCAAGCAGTACACTGCTTCCTGGATGTGTTTGTCTCTCTTGGCTGCACTGGCCTGCTCTGCTGGAGACACGTGGGCTTCAGAAGTTGGCACCGTTCTGAGTAAAAGCCCGCCAAGGCTAATAACAACCTGGGAAAAAGTTCCAGTTGGTGAGTCTATATTTAAATTTCTTCAAAAAAACAAAGTGAACAAAAAAACCCGATTGATTGTGTTTCTTACCTAGGAGGCTTTTAAGAATTTTGGTTATTCCCTTAATTGGAAAATTACTGTAGGCTGTTAAATTGGTGATAATAATATTTGCAGGAAATGTTAGCAAGTCCTAGATAAATAATACAGGAATGCAGAGACCTATCAGTAGGAGAGGAGAAAAGGAAAGGAATAGTAGAGTATTTCTTGAGGACCTGTTATGTGGTTAGTGCTTTACCACAGATCTCAGTTCCCTTACCATTATCATCATCATCTACTACTACTACGACTACTGCATTTTTGTCTCTGTTATCACCCGCCCTCCTCCTTCATCTTCTTCCCTTCCTTCTCCTCGTCTTTTACTCCTCTACTTTCTCCTCCTCTTCCTTTTCTTCCTCACCTCCTCCTTTTTATCTCTTCCTCATTATCGTCATCCTTAATATTCTCAATATTCATGTGTATTGGTTCTTTAATTTATTTTCATCTAACAAGGAAATTAAGAGAAGTTAAGTAACTTCACTACAATTACATAACTTGGAAGTGGCAGAAGGAAGATTGAAATCAGGCAGTCTGGCTCCATTGAACCATTCCCCCGCACTGCTTATAATGTCAGGAGTTAATGTGCAGAAAAGACTTCTTTTTAAGTAGGCTATGAGCTTTGGATTGTATGAAAGAGAACCCTTTCTTTGAATTAGTCTTAGTAAGATAGGTACTACAATTTTTTGCTTTCCTTGATTTTAAGTGTTTGTTGATTTTTAACCAGATTATTTTTATCTATGTTTCTTCTTCAGGGACCAATGGAGGGGTCACAGTGGTGGGCCTTGCCTCCAGTCTCCTTGGTGGTACCTTTGTGGGCATCACGTACTTCCTCACACAGTTGGTTTTTGTTAATGATTTGGACATTTCTGCTCCCCAGTGGCCAATTATTGCATTTGGGGGTCTGGCTGGATTACTAGGATCAGTTGTAGACTCATACTTAGGAGCTACAATGCAATTTACTGGTAAGAGCATCACTTTATTATTGCAACTTATTAGTATATTAAATGGGAACAAATATGGGGGGAGAAAACATGAAAACAATCTCAAAGAGGAAATTGAGAGGCCAGGAATGATAGGACAGAATCTTTTCCACAATTTTGATTTTAATTTTTGTGTCTGTTAAATTAATTGAAAGAGAATTAGTCCTACAGAACAATGAATAGAAGCTATGTGGGGAGGATATGATAGTGCAGGAAACAGATACTTTTGCTTATGGGACTTTATCTAATCCCAGGAAAGCAGAACATTTCTAATCAGATCATTTTAATGCCCACCCTCTATTTGTTTTTCAAGTCTGTTTGAGAAAGAATTATTGTACTACTCTGTACACATATGACCTACTTTTCTACTGTGACATAATGCTTTCTGTCCCCACTGAATTTTTAGCCCCACTCAAGATACATGGGAGAGTTGGTTTTCCCCACAATTTTCTGTGCTTTGCTTTTGAGGCTGTCCTGTCATGTCAGTATACTGACATATTCTGGTAGGTGTGTATTTCTTCCACACTCTGACCAACCATGTGTTCTCCTTTGACTCATACAGTGAAGAAGCTGGGAGTCTGGAGAAAGTTTCTCTGTGTACAGTCCTTCTATTTCTTTTCATGTGCCAAGATCATCTACTTGCCCTTATGCTTCGCTCCCCACCAATCAGAATGTTTGTTCTCTCAGATTTGTTAGTCTCATCTAGATACTAAGGAGGAAGCAGTCTGATTTTAGTTCAGGGTAAAGGTCAGTAACTACATACACACACAGACTCACCGTCTCTCTGTCTCTCTCTCTCTCTCTCCCTCTCTCCCTCCCTCCCTCCCTCCTCCATCCCTACGTTTTTTTGTTTGTTCTTGTTTTTTTTAAGAACCTAGGTTTATTCTAAACTGGGCTCTAACTGGGGAAGTTTCTGATCATATTGAGTGGGTTGAAAAAATAATCTGTTAATCTTGGGACAGATTAACTCGTTAATTCTTTGTGTGCCTCCTTTGTGCTGGCACCGTGCTGGGTCCTGGGTTTCCAGTGCAGAGGCCAAAGACATGATCCCTATTGGTCTTGCAGGCCTAGTCTTCATGACATCTCTACTTTTAATGTTCTCCCTTCCACCTGTGAAGGAATTCGAGCAGTGTTGAGAGAACAGTATTAAGGTGTACTGAAAATCACATTTCAAAAAAGTCTATTGTAATTGAGGGTTCCATATCTCTCCCCATTTAATTATCCACTGAAATCAATTTTTAAAAAATTTGTTTTAAATGTTTATCTTATTTCTGAGGGAGAGAGACACAGAGCATGAGCAGGGGAGGGGCAGAGACAGAGGGAGGCACAACATTCGAAGCAGGCTCCAGGCTCTGAGCTGTCAGCACAGAGCCCAACGCAGGGCTCGAACTCACAAACTGTGAGATCATGGTATGAGCCAAAGTAGGATGCTTAACCTACTGAGCCACCCAGGCGCGCCTCCACTGAAATCAATTTTAAGTGGCCGAGAATCTTTCAAAGATTATATTCTTTGGAAGGGATGAGCTTATTTGTTTTAAATCAAGTCATTTGGATTTTCTACCTCACTTGCTTCTTTTCTACTCCAGGTTTAGATGAAAGCACTGGCATGGTGGTCAACAGCCCAGTGAATGAGGTGAAGTACATAGCAGGGAAACCGATTCTTGATAACAATGCAGTGAATCTGTTTTCTTCTGTCCTTATTGCCCTCTTGCTCCCAACTGCTGCTTGCCATTTTTGGCCCAGCGAGTGAACTTTATTTCATTTACAAAGGTTGAAACTGTGGTAAATTCAGCTAAATTTGCAATTCTGAGTTTCATCGTAAAAAGAATAATTACAATGGCAAAGAGGAAATAGCAGCTCTTCCCATATTCCATTGTGATGAAATTCCACATTTTTCCTTTCGTTAACTCCCTTGTAACAGCTAACATGTTTGTAGTGAAAGATAAGTATACACAGAACTTATTCATATTTTTCTTCTGCTGAGTAGAGCTTCTTGAGCAATGAAGCTGTGATATCCATATATATTGCTATATACTGAACTGAAAATTCCTACAGAGTAAATAATAGATTTTGTTCTCGTTAAACCAGTATAGGGACTAAAAGTGTAATGCCACATGTAACAGTTACCCAAATTGTAGTTTGGGGTGGTTTAAACTGATGTGTGTATGTGGAATCCTGAATAAGTGTAATCCTGGACTCCATTACTTGCCATACACAATTGGGAAAAGTGTGGAGTTTGGTTCTTAATGAGCTATGAGGCCTACTCCACATTTGTTCTCCCTTTCTCAGGGTTAGTAATGGGAAAAAAGTAAATGTCTTTTTCATATGACCATTAGAAAGCATACTTTTTTAAGTAAAAGCAAAAAAGATTTATATCTAAGATATGTGCACCTTCTATTTCAATTGATCTTTGAGAAGTTATCTTGTATTTAATATTTTTTAATGTATTTTCTAGTTTTCTTTGAAATTTGTATAGGAATTTGTTTTACTTTGGCATCCTGAACAATTAGAGTCACTGGGAAGCTATTGTAACTGTTTTTTTATTTGCTACCTAGAATTCACTGGAAGATGCTATGATTTCCTCTTCTGTACTTAAGTTATGCTCTTCTGGACAATATAAACTCAAATGAATTCTACTTTTCAGTTTTGTTCTTCACTTTGATTTACTGTGCACCAAAGGAGTTTAATATGGTATGGATTATTTTGCTCAAAGTATTTTAGTATATGTGCTGCTGAAGTGAGCACGTTGCTGAAAGTATTTAAAAATATTTCTCATGTGATTTCCACACATCCCTCCCCCTTCTTTTGCATTGAAATTGAAGAGAGATTGCATGAATTAAGCCACTATTATTTTAGAGTGGATAAAGCTTACAATTCTTTACTGGTGGGGCGCCTGGGTGGCTCATTTGGTTAAGTGACCAACTTTGGCTCATGACTGACTTTGGCTCAGGTCATGATCTCACTGTGAGTTCGAGCCCCAAGTCAGGCTCTGCCTTAACAATGCAGAGCTTGCTTCAGATTCTCTGTCTCCCTCTTGCCCTCTGCCCTCCCCCTTTCATGCTCTCTCTCTCTCTCTCTCTCTCTCTCACTCGCTCGCTCTCTGTCAAAAATAAATAAACAGTAAAAAAAAAAAAAAAAGAATTCTTTACTGGTGGCTCTACTACAGTGATAATTAAGACCTGTGTTGACTCAGGAAGAAAGAAAGAAAAGAGAGAGAAAGAAGATGGGGGGGGGGAGGGGGGAGGGGGGAAGGGGAAGGGGAGAGAAAAAACAACGCAGACATCCTTAATCCTTAAGCCAAGCAACACAGTGTGTCTCAAGCATCGGTTTTCACCTTTGGGTATAGAGTGTAATCACCTGAGGATCTTTAAAAAAAAAAAAAAAAAACCCTTGTGTCTGGGCTTTGCTTCCAGGGATTCTGATTCATCTGTTCTGGGGTAGAGCCTCGGTGTTAGGACATTTTAGAGCTCTTGCTGTACATTAGAATCACATAGGGTGTTTTTTGTTTTTCTTAAATCTCTACACCCAATGTGGGGCTTGAATTTACAACCCCAGGATCAAGAGTCCCATGCTGTACCAACTGAGCCATCCAGGCATAGGGTGTTTTTAAAAATATTTGCCAAAACCCCTCCAAACAAGTAAATCTGAGCATCTGAAGGTGAGGTTCATGCATAGGTTATTTTTAGAAAACTCTCTAGGAGATTCTAATGTTTAGACAGGTTGAGAACTACTAAATAAGAATGTCCTAAAGCACCATATATAAAAGAAGCTTCAAAAGAATGGGACTTTCCATTTTTATGCAGACAGCTGTTAGTAGCAGTGCTGTATGCTCTCTTTTTGCATTAATAGCTTCTGGTAATTATACTGTGTCTTATGGCCACATCACTTACCAAATCATTCCCGTGTCAGTTTTTGATGCAGCCTGTTTATTGTTTGAACAGCCTGTATCTGTTCCAACATGCCTTTTCTCTTTTCCTGGTGATTCATCCTCATGACATACAATGGAATATAAATATTTATTGCAACCATCTTTGGGTTTGGTAGAATCACCGTATCATTAATGGTGTAGGGAAATACTGCTTGACAAGCCTTTATTTGAAAACCTAGGTCTAGTTGTGTTTTGGAATCAAAATCTTCAGATTTTAGAAAACTAATGGAGTACATGTATTTTACTTAAATTCCCAAAAAAAAGAGTCTCAGGTGGTACCTATTCTCAAATACACTAATGTTTCTATGGTGAATGTATGAATAGTACCACCAAGTGTGATAACTGAACACTATAAAGAGAGCCTCAGATCAGGTCAGTTTTGGCACCAAATTTAGGAAGGAACTTTCTGTTTTCAGAGCTTCTTTTGGATATGAGAATTACAGATAAGGAATTGTGGCTCTTTTTGTTTTCTTTAATCTTAGATGTATTTTATTGTAACATCCTTCATAATTGAATATTTAACTAGTTCAACCTCTTCTTCCTCTTTACTGAATGAACAGTTTATTTTAAAAACACGTTCTGGGGCACCTGGGTTGCTCAGCAGGTTGAGTGTCTGGCTTCGGCTCAGGGCACGATCTTGTGATTCGTGAGTTCGAGCCCCACATCGGACTCTCTGCTGTCTGCAGAGCCGGCTTCAGATCCTCTGTCCCCATCTCTCTCTTTGCCCCTCCCCAACTTGTGCTCTCTCTCCCTCTCTCAGAAGTAAACATTAAAAACAAAACCTTTTTGATAGAAAAAAATAAAAACACTTTCATAGAAAGAACTCCATGTAAGAGTATAACAAAACAATACGTACTGCCTACCTAGGGCAGCCTAAAGGTATACATACCATTTTTATCATACTGTTATACAGTAGAGGAGAGGAAGGTTATGTGGCTCAAGGCTTTTGAAGCTTTTGAAGGAGACCTAAAGATTTCAAGGAGTGGCATATGAAGACTCATCAAATGGAGCTACCAGGAGAACAATGAATTGATACAACAGGTCATTCCATTCTTAGCTTTTCTCATTACTTGGGTTATGAGTGTCTCAACCAAGGTGTACAAATTTCTTTCTTGTTTCTAACTGCTGTATTTGTAGGATGCTAGCTTCAGAAATGCCAGACCCATCCCAGTTAAAGACCTAGTGGAGAGAAAAATCATGCAAGGTGAGATATAAACTCTGCCTCATGCCTGTAGTAGTAACGGCTGCTACCTATTATGCACGGCAGATACACTGGAGTGCAATCATCTGATGTCCTTCATCTGCTGTTGCTGATGCCATCACAGTGAGAAAAAAACTGTCTTAGCCCCCAGATCTCAGGTGAATTGTACATATTTTAAAGATGAAAACACAGTTATGCAGCTAAATTATTTAATCTCCTAATAGAGTATCTGTTGCTATAATTCCAAATGGTCCTGAATATTTTATTAAAAAAATTTTTTTTAATGTTTGTTTATTTTTGAGAGAGACAGAGTGTGAGCAGGGGAGGGTCAGAGAGAGAGGGAGACACAGAATCTGAAGCAGGCTCCAGGCTCTGAGCTGAAGTCTGACGCTTAACCGACTGAGCCACCCCAGTGCACCTGGTCCTGAATATTTTAAAAAATATATAGATGTTCGGTATATGTTTGTTAAATTAAGTTGTTTGACTTTAATCAGTGTTTCCTTTAAGAGTCACTGAAAGCTGATAATCAGGAACATTGTTCTGGAGGAAAATAAAAAATAAAAAAAACCAGTTTGGCTACCTGAATTTCTGAGGACTGTGATGATTCCAGCATTTATCAGTCATGCGACACACTATTAATGGTTTTGAAACTAATGAGTCAGGAAAGGTAATCAGGGTAAGGCTCCTAAAATTGTTTTCTCTGCCAAGACTAGACATGTTAACTCTCATTCGTCACCACCTTCAAAATTTATTTTATACATGTGGCAACCCTTTTTTTAATGTTTGGATTTTTTTTCTTTCTTTTTTAAATTTATTTTTTAGTTTTTTAAGTAATCTCTACCTCAATGTAGGGCTTGAACTCATGACCCCAAGACCAAGAGTCACACGCTCCACTAACTGAGCCAGCCATGTGTCCCAGATAGTTTTTCTTTTTTGTTGTTAATATTTAATTATTATGGAATACACTGAATTTATTTTTTTAAATATTAGTATATTAGAGATAAAACTAAAATATCCTTTTGCCTCCACAACCCCCTCAACAGACGTGGCCCTCTCCTACCTTTCCCAAAATAACTAGCACTAGAAATTTGAGATCTTTTCTACACAGTAATTGTGTTGGGTTTATTTTAACATATATTATTTTTAATCAATGAGATCTTGTTATAATTAATACTATGACTTCGCTGCTTTAAGTTGGATGCTTTCATCCAAGAAAAATCTATTAAGGAGAAAAAAAGGGTGAAAAAGATGTATACCAAAATATCAATGTGTTATTTCTAAAACATCTACAATCAAATGCATTTATTCTACCAATCAAGAAGATACTCAAAGTAATCTCTAGAAATTACCTCTCTTCTCCATCTACCCCTCCCCACCATTGTTTTAAATGGCTTTCCTTTTCTTTATAAACTACCTTATTAGTACTCAATTGAAAGACTAAAGTGGGAGTTTAGTATAACATAATGAAAAGTAACAGTGGATACTCAAAGCAGTACTTTAACACCTTCACTTTTAGATTGTTGCAAACATTAATACAAGTATCACATATCTTTGTACCCGTGTGTATATTTTGAGTGTGATTTTTTTTTCCAATTTTTTACATTCTTCTCATCTTAGCTGCTTGCATTTGGAATTATACATGGCAAACACTTTTGACAAAATTGTCAACACGTTGTTGAATTCTAGAACAAAGAACCATAAGGAATCTTAGCCCATTGATCAGATTTGAAATTAAAAAATATGTATACCATCTCATACGAGTGAGTGTAGTGTTTTTCTAACACTGTCTTTTCTACTTGGAATTTCTTCCCTCTCTCTTCCCTTATAGATCCTTCAAAAACTGGCTTAGTGGCACTTCCTCTAACAGTCTTCCTAGGCTGAATTAGATATGCCCATACACATTCTACACTTAACTACAACAGTTATCACACAATAAACATTTATTGAGTCGTTATATTAATACTTAACCTTCTTCAAACTACTAGTCTTCTCATTGCTAAGAACTAGCATGCATAGGGGTGCCTGGGTGGCTCAGCCAGTTGAGTATCTGACTCTTGATTTCAGCTCAGGTCATGATCTCAGGTGAGATCAAGCCTTGTGTGGAGCTCCATGCTGACAGCATGAAACCTGCTTGGGATTCATTCTCATTCTCTCTGCTCCTCCCATGCATGTGTGCATGCACTCTCAAAATAAATAAACTTAAAAAAAATAAATGAAATAACCTTTTTCTTGATTTTAAAGCAATATATCCATTATATAAAATTTAGAAAATAGGAAAAAGGTGTAGAAAGGAAAAAAGATTTATTTCACATCTTGCCCAGAGGCAAGCACAATATTTTAGTATATGTGCTCTTCCCATCTTTAATCTGAGTGTGATTGTTTGTTTTTTGGGTTTTTTTACATAATTGTGGTCACACTATACAATTTCACAGCCTGGTATCATCACTTAACACTAAAATGTAAACACTGCCTTGCTATTAAAAATTATGTGAATATGTTTCTGATGGCCAGGAAATATTCCAGCTTAGAGAGCACCATCTATAATTCCTTATTGGGGGGTTTTGGGTTATTTGTATTGGCTATTAAGTAAAAAGTAGTCTAAAAGCCAGAATTGGCAGTATGGTTTCATTTTGGTTTAAAAATATCCATAGCTATATAGCCATCAAAAAAATGTCAAGATGTATATGCATCCTTACTGTTAATGATGCCTGGGAAGTGGGATTATTAGAGTTTTAACACTGTCTTTATTTTAACTATGTTTTTTATATCCTCTACAATGAGTATTCCTGTTTTTGTGATTAACTAATAAAGTATTTTTTGTTAAAGGGGGAGATGGAATAGGCAAATGGCCACCTGATTTATCACAATACAGTACAGAGGGGACATGATGGTTTTTCAGTAAATGGTGCTGGATTATTTAATATCCATATGAAGAAAACAAAGTATCTTGACCCCTTCTTCATATCATATAGAAAATCACTTCCAGGGGCGCCTGGGTGGCTCAGTCGGTTGGGCGTCCGACTTCGGCTCAGGTCATGATCTCGCGGTCCGTGAGTTTGAGCCCTGCGGCGGGCTCTGTGCTGACAGCTCAGAGCCTGGAGCCTGTTTCAGATTCTGTGTCTCCCTCTCTCTGACCCTCCCCCATTCATGCTGTGTCTCTCTCTGTCTCAAAAATGAATAAATGTTAAAAAAAAAAAAAAAAATCACTTCCAGATGTATTACAGATCTAACTGAGAAAGATTAAATAAAGGTGTTGAGAAAAACAGAAGAACTTTGTGACCCTGGAGCATGGATCATGATTTCTCAAATAGGACACAAAAGTGCTAACCACAAAGAAAGTTGGACTATATTAAAATTAACTGTTTCTGTTAATCAAGACACTATTAAGAGTGAAAAGCAGCCCATGTGTATCCAACAAAAGGTTCATATTTAGAATGTAAAACAATTACCTGCAAATCAGTTTTTAAAAGAAAAATGGAAATAGAAAATGGAAATATGAAGTATAGAAATAAAGTATAGGCAAAAGACCTGAACAGCATCTCCATAAAAGAGAGTATCCACATGGACAATAGACATATGCATATGTGCCTCTTTAGGTCATCAGAAAAATGCAAATTAAAACGACACTGGATGGTGGGAGGAGGGAAAAAAACTATAGTGTGGAATGGTCACAGGATGCAAATGGTTTATAACAATGAGAATGAACAGCCGACACTGGCACTCAGCCTCTCAAAATGGCTGAAATGAAAAATGACAAAATAAATGTTAAAGGAGATGTAGTATAGCTGCAACTCTTACAGGGCTGGAGGGAATATAAATTTGGTGTAACCATGTTGTGAAAGTAAGTACTCAGCAGTGTCTACTAAAGTTGAACATACATAATTTGACCCATTTATTCCATGCCTAGCCATATACTCAAGAGAAGTGTTCATACCAGTTCCCTTCATAATGGTCAAACTGGAAACTACCAAATGCCCATCAGCCAACCTCAGATTAATATACTGTGGAATGGTCACAGGATGGAGATGCTGTATAACAATGAGAATGAAAAGGGGCTCCTATGGCTCAGTCGGTCGAGCGTCCGACTTCAGCTCAGGTCATGACATCATGGTTTGTGAGTTCAAGCCCCATGTCGGGCTCTGTGCGGGCAGCTCAGAACCTAGAGCCTACTTTGGATTCTGTGTCTCCCTCTCTCTCTGCCCCTCCCCTGCTTGTGCGCTCTCTCTCTCTCTCTCTCTCGCTCTCTCTCTCTCTCTCTCTCAAAAAATAAATAAACATTAAGAAAAAAAACAATGAAAATGAACAGCCTACACCTGCTACACCTGCACTGAGTATAGATGAGTTGAGCAAAAGAAATTAGACTTACAAAAAAATGTATACTGTGATTCGGGGCACCTGGCTGGCTCAGTTGGTTGAGTGTTTGAGTCTTGATTTCAGCTCAGGTCCTGATCCCAGGGTCATGGGATCAACCCCCACGTTAGGCTCTATACTGAGCATGGAGCCTGCTCTCTCTCTCTCTCTCTTCTGCCCCTCACCCCAACTTGCTCGTTCTCTCTAAAGTAAGTTTAAAAAATACATACTTGGATTTCATTTATATTAAGAACAAAAATGTATAAAACTCATTTGTGCTATAGGAGGTCAGGGATAGTGGTTACCTGGAGGATAGAGAATGAATGGAAGTTTCAAGAGAGGAGCTTCTGAGGTGCTAAAACATGTTTCTTGATCTGGGTTTTGTCTATATGAGTGTGATCCATTTGTGGAAATGTGTCGAGCTAAACATTTATATGCATTTATTATTTCAATAAAAAGATGAAATAAATATCACAGTAAATGGAATGTTCTATTTGATGATTATTTCTTTAAAAAGAAGGAAAGAAAATACCTAAATCCTTTTGTGAGTGTATCTTGGTGTAGAGGAAAGAATGATTGTTGAGGGGTCTGGTCCCAGGCATACCATTCTGTTTTATATTTCTCACTATTTCATGTCCTGTCTCACCTGAGCAGTGATAGAGGGTTTAATCCCAACGTAGGGAAACCTGGGTTTTAGCTTCCAGTCAAACAAACATTCATTTGGTACCTCTATGCTTTAGGAACTGTGTTTGAAGTTGGTGAATCAAAGAAGAGTAAGACAAGAACGGTGCCCATCTGATAAGAGTGGGGGAGACAAATGTGTGTAACTAACCACCATGAACAAATATCAAATACAATGTGTCTACTATGATTTTTTTTTAAGTGATTTTATTTTTGCCTTTTGGTGCCCCTTAAAACTTCCCATAACCTTCTATAAAAACTCTGGAAAACCCTTGACATTTCTCTTATTCTTAGAAACTAGTGGGGAAGTAGGTAGGTGAGCTGTGAGAGAATAGAGAACTGTGTCCCCCTTTCCCACAGCAGGCTTCTAGCTTGAAGCAGGTCCAAGCTGAGAAGACTAAGTCAAATTAGATTTTTTTTTTTTTTTTGCTTTTGTTTTTTAAGCCAGGTATGGCTATTTTAAATGCTGAACTGAGACTAATGACAAAATTGAAGGTTTGCTGATACTGTTCGTTATGGGCTGCATATTTGTATGTCCCCCAAATTCACATATCGAAATCTTAACCTCCAGTGTGATGGCATTAGGAGGTGAAGTCTTTGGGAAGTGATTAGGTCATGAGAGGGGGGAGGCTCATGAATGGGACTAGTGCTATTTTCTCACAGGAGTCTGAACGGATTAAGGCACTGGTGTGGAAGTAGGAAGGGAGATAGAGGCAGGAAGAAGAGATGTGTGTAAAGATAGTTTGGTTGTCTAGGCACGGCAGATGGCTTAAGCTGGTGTTATTGGATGATTTTGGTAGATAGAAGATTAAGGCTGGTGCTAGCTTGGGGGGTGCTTTTGTCGGCTATCTGGAGGTTGCCTGCTGAGCCCCTTTTTGACAGTTCTTGAAGCAGCAGATGCATCTCTGGTTCAAGTGGCTGCCTGCAGCAGTTATCTATTAATGCAAACCATCCCAAACCTAGTGGGTTAAAGCAAAAACCATTTATTTGCATTTAGTTTTGTGGCTGGCAATTTGGGTTAGGATCAACCGGAAAATTCTGTTCCACATGTCAGCTGGGCTCACTCAGGTTTGCAGAGAGTTGACAGGCTGAGGTACTAGTCAGGAAGGCCTCATTTGTATGTCTGGCACTGGATGGCACTTGCCTCTTGGCTGGGCTTCTGTACGTGACCTGTCTGTCATCCTCCAGTATGCGTTTCTTTACACTGATGACACAAGTGTTCCAAGAAAGCACAAGTAGCAGCTGCAAGTTCTCTTAAAGCCTGGCCTCAAAAGTCTCATGATGTCATTTCTGCTAGTCATTAGTCAAAAAAGTCCAAAGGCCAGGACAATTCAAGGGGTGGGGAAATGTACCCCACAGCCCCATGGAAGGATTAGTTACACTGTAGAGGAGAAAGATGATAGAGAGGTGTGATGCCCTGGGGGCCATTATTCTAACACTCTACCACTCTTACTTCCTCAGCTCCTGGTCATCATGCTCTTTCTGCTGAGATATTCCCACTTGTCGGGCACCCCTATTGGACTGGATTCAAGACAACTTCATGATAGGGTTTTACCAGATGACCTACATAAGCTGCTTGGGAAAACTGTCTTGCTTTTACCATGCCTGGAATTGCTGGCCAGTTTCAGGGCAGCAGGCTCTCTCTGGCTTTAGCATCAAACACAGTCAAGCATTTGCTTGCCTTTTGGAATCCCTGGCAAGAGTCAGCCCCCAGGATGATATAGTCGGCTTTAACTTTCCTTTAAAAAAAAAATGTTTATTCATTTATTTTGAGGAGTGAGGGAGGGGAGGGACAGAGAGAGACAGGGAGAGAGAATCCCAAGCAGTCCCCGCACTGACGGAGCCCAGTGTGGGGCTTTACCAACTGAGCCACCCAGGCGCCCACAGCTTTAACTTTCTTAGGCATGACTCGGGCACTAGTCCTCTCTGTGCCAACTAAAGGAAACACTCACCAAAGGTACACTTTAAGTCTTCTGCCCAAGTGGGATTCACAGTCCAGCTACCACTCACTTTAAAGAAACTCTTTGGGGGTGCCTGGGTGGCTCAGTCGGTTTAAGTGTCTGACTCTTGATTTCAGCTCAGGTCATGATCTCACAGTTTCGTGAGTTCGAGCCCCACATTGGGCTCTGCACTGACAGCTCGGAGCCTGCTTGGGATTCTCTCACTCCCCCTCTCTCTGCCCCTCCCCTGGTCACATACATTCACAAGCTCTCTCTCTCAAAATAAAGAAAGAAACTTAAAAAAAAAATGAAAAGAAACTCTTCATTACTTGCTGAAGCTTTCTCCTCTCTGGCCTCACTTTATAACGCTGATCTGGCTGAGGAGCCCAGGAAATGTGCCATAAGTTGTTAAGTTCTCCATGGACGGCTGCGTGTCGTCTTGGTGGCTTGGCAAATCAAGATGCTCCCTCCAGAGAGTATAACAACACATTTAAAGACTGAGTTTTGAAGGGGTATGACTTTTTGAGGGGGGGAAAAAAAGTTCACTGAGACTAGAGATTAGGTGGAAGGCAATGAAGCCAAAGAGGTAGATTGCGACCCATTCATAAAGGACCCTAATACTAGCTGTACGATCTTGGGACAAAAAACAATATTCGTCTCTCTATATGGAAAAATGAGATTGATATGCATTTATTTATCTATCTACTTATTTATTTATTTATTTATTTGTTTTAGAGAAACATTATTTATTGATTTACTTATTTCACTAGAGAGAGAGCACAAGCCGGGGAGAGTGGTAGAGGGACAGAGAGAGAATCTCAAGCAGTCTCCACACTCAGCACAGAGCCCGATGTGGGGCTCAATTTCATGACCCTGGGACCATGACCTGAACCAAAATCAAGTCAGACACCTAGCCAACTGAGCTACCCACATGACCTTATATGAATATTTTCTATTCCGCCATATTGTTGATATCACATGAGTTATATATGTGAAAAGCCTTTGGAGAAAACGTGGGGGAGGCAGAATAATAGTCCCTAGAAGATGTCCATGTTCCAATCCTCAGAACCTATTTACATGACAAAGGACTTGCAGATGTGTTCAAGATTAAGAACCTTGAGATGGAGAGATTATCCTGGATTGTCCAAATGGGTCCAATTGAATCACATGAACCCTTAAAAGTAGAGACCCTTTCCTGGCTGTGGTCAAAGAGAGATGTGACAACAGAAGAAGAGTCAGAGAGATCCTGGTTTTGAAGATTGAGGAAGGAGGCTATAAGTCAAGGAATGTGGGCAGCCTGTAGAAGCTGGAAAAGGCAAGGAAACATGTTCTTTCCTAGAACCTCCAGAAAGGAACGCAACCCTGCTGACACCTTAATTTTAGGACTTCTGCCCTACAGAGCACTGAGGCAATAAATTTGTATTGTTTTAAGCCGTTAAGTTTATGATAATTTGTTTCAGCAGCCACAGAAAACTAATAGAACATGCAGCAATAATGCAGCAACAGTCTCTGGAGCTAGAACAGTCCCCTGGATTCAAATCCTAGTTCTTCTGCTCAGTAGCTGCATGACCTCTGTATCTCAAGTTCCTCATCCATAAAATGAGGCTATCAACAGCACCTAGTGCATGAAGTTGCTGTGAGAATCAAGTAAGTTAAGTCATCTAACATATTTAGCACAGTCTCTAGTATATATTAAGCAGTCAGTGTTATCATTACTATGTGACATGTTTATAGTGCCATGCAACTGCAAGGTAGTTCTGCTCTTTTATATTTATTATTATTGCTATTATTCTATGAAAAAGATAACTCCTAATATTATATAAATGAACTGTGCCATATAATTCACTTCGCCAGAGATAAGAAAGATACTATTTTTTTAAGTTTATTTATTTATTTTGAGAGAGAGAGCATGCACACGTACATGTGCAGAGGAGGGGTGCAGAGAGAGGGAGAGAGAGAATCCCAAGCAGTGCGGAGCCCAACTCGGGGCTGTAACTCACAAACTGTGAGATCATGACCTGAGCCAAAATTAAGAGTCAGATGCTTAACCAACTGAGCCACCCAGGTGCCCCAAGAAAGATATTCTTTTTCACACTTCGCCATTTTAACCAAAACCTCATTCTTAAGCTTTTGGTACCATTTTTCTCCTAGTGAGAAGAATGGGTGCCTACTATTAGGCATAAGGATCCCTAGGCTCTTTGGCCTTATCAATAGTTATTCCCCTACAAACATGGCCTTCATGTATCTAGGCCATCTAGACTATTCCTAGTCCTAGAATATATCCTATGCTTTCCCATATCTCCACATTATTCCATAGTTGAGGGTTCTGGCAGAAGTTCACTGGCATCTGTAAGTAGACGTATGTACTTTCATGTTAAAAATTAGATCCTCAAGTGATAGGAGTATGGTAAAATGATCTCTGTGTCCACTTGACAAATTCCTGTACTCTTCCACTTAATTCATATCCCCATACCCACAGCCAAATACGCTTAAAGCCTTTGAGGAAAGAAACAGGAAATATTACAAGTAGTAGGTGCTCTCTAAATGTTGAGATCACCATTGTCCCTGCTCAGCCTCCCTTGGGTGGAAGAAGGGAAAAAATTGGCTTAAAACGAAGCATGGTCTTGGGGCACCTGGGTGGTTCGGTCGGTTAAGCATCTGACTTCAGCTCAGGTCATGACCTCATGGTCCGTGAGTTCAAGCCCCATGTCAGGCTCTGTACTGACAGCTCAAAGCCTGAAACCTGCTTCAGATTCTGTGTCTCCCTCTCTTTCTGACCCTCCCCCGTTCATGCTCTGTCTCTCTGTCTCAAAAATAAACATTTTTTAAAAATTAAAAAAAGAGAAAAGGAAGCATGGTCTTAGCTATCTTTATGTCATGTTTGCTGGCCTACTTCCCCTAAGAGCTTAATGAGTTTCACCAATTTTTACATAATTAACAAAGCAGGTAAAAATGTGCTCCTGGAAGATTTTCTCACTACCCATCTTCCACCACCAGATTTTTGTGACCTAATCGTAATCAGGGTTACTAAGGTGCTCTGACTTTGTTGGTATGCAATTCAAAATGCAGCCTTCACAAGATACAAATGCTCTTATAATTAGCATTTTATTTATTTTTATTTTTTAAATATATTTTTATGTTAAATGTTTATTCATTTTTGAGAGAGAGCGCGTGCATGAGCAGGGCAGGAGCAGAGACAGAGGGAGACACAGAATCTGAAGCAGGCTCCAGGCTCTGAGCTGTCAGCACAGAGCCCGGCGCGGGGCTCAGACTCACAAGCCATGAGATCATGACCTGAGCCAAAGTCAGATGTCTAACCAACTGAGCTACCCAGGCGCCCCTTTAATTCGCATTTTAGAACAAAAGGAAATATAAACTTTTACACAAAACAGTTTGGCTTTAGTTTTTAAACTTATTTTGTAACGATGAAACACATACAAAGTAGACAGAATAATATAATGAGCCCTGAAATATCTATCACTCAGCTTCGATAATTAATATTCTGCCATTCTTGTTCCATGTATACTACATTCATGTATACTCATTCCCAATTCTCACTTGATTTTCTTATGGGACTATTTTTTGAGGTAAATGTTTCTACATTGAAATACACAAGTATTTTTAATTGTACAACTCTGACAAACGATACACCCATGTGAGGCACACCCTATCAAGATACAGAACATTTCTATCACCCTAGAAATTCCCTTGGTTATTTCCTGTCAATCACTCCCCTTCCCAGAGGTAATAACTATAGATTAGTTTTGTCTGTTCTAGAACATCATATAAATAAGAGTACAGTACATACTCTTTAGTGTCTGGCATTTTTTTTCATTATAATATCTGAGCTTCATCTAAATGGTTGTATGTGTTAGTGATTTCTTCTCATTGCTAAAAGGATTCCATTGTATGTTGTCATAAACAACCTCTAAGATGGCTCTTGGTTTAGTCTCTTTCCATACTGAATAGAGCTAGTCTGTGCAACCAATAGGATATTGAGGAAATGATGAATATGACTTCTGAAGCGAGGTCATAAAAGACATTACAGCTTCTACCTTGCTTTCTTTTGGATCATTCATTCTGGGGAAAGCCAGCCTCCATGTCAGGAAAACAGTTAACCAACCAGTGGAGAGGCCCACATGGGGAGAAACTGAGGCCTTCTGTCAACAACCAGCGCCATGTGATATAAATCCTCCTGTCAAGTCTTCTACTTGGCCAAATTCTTGACTGCCGCTTCATGAGGGTTCCTAAGCCAGAACCACCCAGCTAAGATGCTCCTGAATTCCTGACCCACAGAAACTATGCTCATGAAAGACATCAGTCCATAGTTTTCCTTTCTTGATAATGTCTCTGATTTCGTATTAAGTAATGTTGGCCTTATAGAGTAGGTTAGGAGGTGTTCCCTTTGCTTCTACTTTTTACATCATTGTAGAGAACTGGTTCCTTAAATTTGTTCCTTAATTGGTTGATAAATTCACCAGTGAAACCATCTGGGTTTGGTGCTTTCTGTCTTGGAAAGTTATTAATTACCAATTCAGTTTCTTTAATACATAGGCCTAGACAGATATTTCTTTTTGTGTGAGTTTTAGTTTATTGCATCTTTCAAGGAATTGGTTGACTTTATCTAAGTTATCAACTTTGTGGGAATAGTTGTTTATAATATTCCTTTATTATCCTTTTAGTGTGCATGAGATTGGTAGTGACGATACCTCTTTCCTCTGTGATATTGGTAATTTGTATCTCCTCTTTTTTTTCTTTTTAATTTCTATCCTTTCTTCTTGGTTAGCTTGACTAGGGGTTTTTCAGTTTTATTGATCTTTCAAAGGACCAACTTTTTGTTAATTTTCTCTGTTGTTTTTGTTTTCAAATTCATTAATTTCTGTTCTCATTTTTAGTATTTCCTTTCCTCTGGTTTAATTTGCTTTGGATTTAATTTGCTCTTCTTTTTCTAGCTTTCCTAAATTGAAAGCTCAGACGACTGACCTTTTTTCCCCCCTAAAATGCATTGCAGGGATTCCTGGGTGGCTCAGTCAGTTAAATGTCCGACTCTTGATTTCCGCTCAGGTCTTGGTTTCAGGGTCTTGAGTTCAAGCCCCACATTGGGCCCCACACTGGATGTAAAGCCTACTTAAAAAGAAAAATGCATTTCAGTGTTATAAATGTCCCTCTAAACACTACTTTCACTGCAACCCACAACTTTGGACAGGTTGTATTTCAATTTTTACTTATTATAAAACATTTTTAAAATTATTTTTATTATTATGAGTAAGTTCTATACCTAACGTGGGGCTTGAACTGATGACTCTGAGATCAAGACTTGCATGCTCTACTGACTGAGCCAACCAGGCACTCCTTAAAATATTTTTTAATTCCTTTTGAGACTTATTCACTGACTCATGTATTATTTAGAAGTATATTGTTTGATCTCCAAATATGTTGGGATTTTCGAGCTATCTTTGTTATTGATTTCTAATTACCTTGTGGTCTAAGGGCAAACTTTGTATGATGTCTATTCTTTTAAATTTGTTAAGGTGTGTTTTATGGCTCAGAACGTGGTCTATCTTGGTGCATGTTTCGTGTGAACTTAAGAAGAATGTGTATTTTGCTGTTGTTGGATGAAGTATTCTATAAATGTCAATTACATCCAGTTGATTGATAGCACTCTTCAATTCTACTCTATCCTTCCTGATTTTTTGCTTGTTGCATCTGTCAATTACTGATAGTTACTGAAGTCTCAAACTCTAATAGTGGACATATCTATTTCTCCTTGCAATTCTATCAGTTTTTGCCTCACGTATCTTCAAGCTTACTAATTCTTCCCTCACCCAGGTTCCAGTCTATTGATGAGTCCATCAAAAGCATTCTTCATTTCTGTTATGTGTTTTTTATTTCTAGCCTTTCCTTTTGACTCTTTATTAGGATTTCCATCCCTCTGCTTATATAACTCATCAACATTTTCCACATTGTCCACTTTTTTCTTTAAAGCACTTAGTATATTAATCAGTTGATTTTAAATTCCTTGTCTTGTGGAGCCTGGCTGGGTCAGTCAGTTAAGTGTCTGACTCTTGATTTTGGCTGAGGTCATGAGCTCACAGTTCCTGAGTACAAACCCTGAGTCAAAATCCCCACTGACAGTGCAGGGCCTGCTTGGGATTCTCCATCTCTACTCCTCCTCCATTCACTCTCTCTCTCTCTCAAAAATAAATAAACTTAAAAAAATAAAAAATAAATTCCTTGCCTCATAATTCCAAAATCTTTGCCATGTCTGAATCTGGTTCTGATGCTTGCTGTCTCTTAAGGTTGGTTTTTACCTGTTAGCATGCCTTGTAATTTTTTGTTGAAAGCTCACATGATATACCAGGTATGGGCCTTTGGTGTGAGTTTTTATGTTTACCTGCTAGGAGTTGGGCTATGTTTAATGCTTGCTGTGGTGTCGGAGACTAAAATTTCCCCTAGGGTCCTTGTTTTTGTCTCCCCTATTGTCTTTGGGTATTCCTAGAATAGGAATTTAAGAATAGAGTCTGAGTCTTGCAGTTCTTTTAGCCTTAATCTCCAGTTATTATTATTCAGAAGGCCTCTTGATGAGGTGGCAAAGTGTGGGAGAAGTGTTATATAATCCTATAATTCAGTCTCCATCTTCTGGTGAGCTTGAGTTGGTTATTTCCTTTCCCCCTTGTCAAAGGCTAGAGGAGGCTGGAGTTGGGTATTTCCCTTCCCCCAGGTGGGTTAGGCTTTGGGAAAACCCCAGTCAGTTAGGCTTCAGTAAAACAGTTTTCCTTGAAGGACCACTTTGTGAAGGAGAACTGAGAGCTCTTTAGCACTCTAAAAATGATTACTGTCCTCCTGCCCCTCAAGGGATTTTTCTCTGCTCCTTACAGCGAAAATTTGGTATAGCTCTTCATGGTAAAATTTAGGAAAGTGTAAGGGCCTTCCTAATCCTGGGCCTCTTAGGTGTTTTAAACTCTCAAGTGAGTCGGCAATGAGTTTCCAACAATCTTTTTAGTTGTAGTTTAAAGTTTTCTCACTGATACTGGCTCTAGCTGCTGGTTTTTGCTCCTGGGCTTCTGCTCCCTGTCAACTGTGATTCTCTGTATCCATTTGTCTGTCTCTCAGTTTTTAGGGCAGCAGTTTGCCCTGTGACTTCAGTTCTCTGCTAGATCTGAGAAAAGTTGTTGATTTTCAATTTGTTCAGCTTTTTTCTTGTTGGGAGGTTGGAAGTGATGACTTCCAAGCTCTTTACATGTCAGGTGGGACCAATGTGGTGTCAGTGTTAACCATTTGTGAACTATGTGATAATGAGTCTCATTTTCTCATCTGTGAATAATATCTACTTTGCAAAGTTGTAGCTATTTGGGGTTTGTGTATGCAAATCACTTAGCCAAGGTATAGGAGTTTAATGAGTGGTTGCTTTTTTATTGGTTGATGCCACACTTTTCTGAGAATCTGGACACATTCCAAATAGTAATCTAATCTGGACTAAGGATTGCAAACAACCTTTCACAATGATTTAACTAAGTCTTTATTTATTCACTTCTTTCATTTGAAAACTAACACTCAGTTCAGTTTTCAACATCTTCTAACACTTACTTTATATTATCATTCAGTAAAAATTATTTTTCTGAATGATGAGTGTATTAAATCTTCATTCATTCCATATATATAAATTACTTTCTTGAGCTTCTTGTTTTATATCTGCAGCAGCAAATCACTTAGTACCAGAAAGTTCATCAGAGTTAGAAATGGAAGAAATGAGAATGAGTCCTAATTCCCTCACTAATTAGCTGAATGATTTTAGGCAAGTCATTTACATACTTGGGCAAGTCATTTACATACTTCAGTTTCTTCATTCAAATCACAAACTGTTTGAAAGAGATGATCAAAAACTCCTTTCAGGACTAAATTTCAAGCTTTTTTTTTTTTCCCCCAGTAATCTCTACATTCAAGTGGGGCTCAAACTCATGACCCCAAGATCAAGAGTTGCATATTCTTCCAACTGAGCCAGCCAGGCACCCCTAAAATTTAATCTTTTAATCATGGATCAAAATTAAGAACTAACACTTTGTTTTATCATTATTAAATATTTATTTATTTTTGAGAGAGAGAGAGAGAGAGACAGGGTGTGAGTGTGGGAGGGGCAGAGGGAGAGGGAGACACAGATTTCAAAGCAGTCTCCAGGCCCTGAGCTGTCTGCACAGAGCCCGACGTGGGGCTCGAACTCATGAACCGTGAGATCATGACCTGAGCTGAAGTCAGTCGCTCAACCAACTGAGCCACCCAGGCGCCCCAAGAACTAACACTTTTCATTTATTGATTTATTAAATATTTATTTATGAGCTCTTGGGTATATTGCACAGTATTAGCCATAAGGTATTGAGATAAAGAAGTAGAACCAAATAAACGTAAAGCTTATAGTCCAGTTAGGAGTCAGGCATTACACCAATAATCACACAAGTAAATAATTACACATTGTGGTAGGTTCTGTGAAGGAAACTTCAGTGTTGGTGAATAGTGGGCCCTAGAAGGACTGATTTTATTGGAAGGTCACGAAATATTTTTCTAAGTGACAGTAAGCAATGGTCAGGTAAAGTGTAGGGAGTAGAGAGCATTCCTGGTATAAGAATAGCCAATTCCAGGTATAAGAAAAGTCCTGAGACAGGAAGAGCTTGACACATTAAAAAAAAAATGCAAAGGTGGCTGGCTAGGCTGGAGCCTAGTGAGCAGAGGGGAAATGATGTAAGGAGGCTAGAGGCGCAGACAGGGACTTGATCCCCAGAGAGACTTGCCTTGTCAGACTTTGGGTTCTCTCTTAGTGTAATGGAAAATAACTAGGTTCTTCCAAAGTTCCTTGAAGCTGACGTTTAGCCTCACTCTGTAGACCTTTTTCTCTTTAAGATCTGTACTCTGCAGAGCAAAAGAACCTGTCTGAAGAAATCATATCTACAATGACTAATACAAGAGTAGCTCAAGAAGCAAACACTGGATTGCCTTTGGTGTAGGGTTTAAGGCAATGGCTCTCATTGTTGGCTACAGAGTGGAATCCCCTGGGAAGTTTAAAAAATTCCCACTGCCTTGTTTCCCCTTTTGAGAAATTTCATCTAATTAGTCAGGGGTACAGCGAGAAAATTTCTCAAGCTTCTTGGTGATTCAAATGTGTAGTCCAAAAGGAGAACAATTGGGAGGGAAAGCTAGAAAGCTCAAAGTTTTAACAGTTTTTGTTCCACCACATATTCATCCATTTTCAGAAGGAATTTTTAAAAACAGCCAATATGCTTGTCAGGAAGTGTTCTCAGTATTTCACAAAAGTAGACCCTTATAATTCTCACAAGAATGCTGTGATTATTTTCCCCACTGGATAAACAAGGAAATTCAGAGTTTGAGTAACTTGCCCAAGGCCACATCATTAGTAAACAGCAGAGCTGTATTTGAACTGAGGCAATCTGGCTCCAAAGTCTTCATTCTTATCTACTTTGTTATAAGGTCTCCATTTTTGGAATCAGAAGAGAAGTGATAACCTGCCTGCTTTCTGCATTATCAGTACAAGTCTAATAACTACTTATTGGACTTCAAGTCCTCCAAAAAAACCACTTATTAAACTTCAAGTCCTTCAAGACCTGATCCCTAATAAGAAAAAAAGAAAGAAAAACAAAAGCACCCCGGGGGTACCTAGCTGGCTCAGTTGGTAGAGCATATGACTCTTGATCTCTGGGTTGTGAGTTCAAGCCCCACACTGCACATAGAGCTTATTAAAAAAAAAAGAGAGAGAGAGAGAGAAAGAAAGAAAAGAGAAGAAAATCACCCTATATAGGTAAGACCAGGAAAAGAGTCATAAACAGAAAATAATCTCTTCAAAGTGAACAACTCACATTGTTTTTTAAAACTACTTAATGAAATTCAAGTGCAGTAAAGAAAAAGTACTAGAAACATATAAAACAGAAATCTCCAACTAAATATGTTGGTAGATAAACTGAAAAAGATTGGTTGGTCACTGTAGTGGCCTAGAAAGTAAAGTGTAAGAATGCTCTCAAAGTGCAAAGGAAAAGCAGACATGGAAATCAAGAGGGCAAACAAGCAACTAAGAGCAGAAAGGCAAAAGACCTAACATATAAACAACAGGCACTATAGACAGACAAAAAGAAGCATTCAAGAGAGCTGAAAGATCTGATTTTGTAAATTAAAAAGGCTCCCAGAATTCAGGGTAGACTGAATTGATAAGAAAATATACATACACAACCTGATAAAAATTCCTGAACTCTATGAATAAAGAGAAAATATTATTTGCTACCATTTAGAAAGAACAAATTGCTGAAAAGGAAAAAAAGAACCAGATTTGCATTGAACTTACTGTTAACTCCAGAAGCTTCAAGGCAGTAGAATAGGATCTTTACAATGGGAAAAGGCAAGATTTTTAACTTAGCTATGATGTAATTAGCCCCATCAAATGAAGGAACAGTCCTTTTCTTTTTTTTAAATGCTTATTTATTTTTGAGAGGGAGCAGGGGAGGAGCAGAGAGAGAAGGAAACAAAGGATCTCAAACAAGCTCTGTTCTGGTAGCAGGCAGCTGGAGGCAGGGTTTGAACTCACAAACCCTAGTTCATGACCTGAGCCGAAGTCAGATGCTTAACCGAGCCACCCAGGCACCCCAAAGAACAATCTCGGAAAATGTGCAGTAATTCAGGGGTGCCTGCCTGTGTGGCTCAGTTGGTTAAGTGTCCTACTTTTCATTTTGGCTCAGGTCATGATCTCATGGTTTATTAGATCGAGCCCCAGAGTGGGGCTCTGCACTGACAGCATGGAGCCTGCTTGGGATTCTATCTCCCTCTCTCTCTGCTCCTTCCCTGCTCTCTCTCTCTCTCTCTCTCTCAGAATAAATAGACTTTAAAAAAAAAGAAAGAAAGAAAATGTGCAGTAATTCAGAGAATAGATCATTCACATGCCTCATCTAGAAAAATATTAAGAAAAAAAACAAATAAGCTCATGGGTCTGATTAAGTGAGAGAGAGCAAAAATAGACACAATTGGACATGAGAAAGAAAACATACAACATATTCAGCAGAGATTAAAAGGATTATGAGAATACATGACTAGCAATTCTATAACAACAAATCTGAAAGCCTTTGATGAAATGGAAAATTTTCTGGCAAAATATAAATTACCAAATATGTGCACTCTGTATACAAATTACAATCTTTATAAAAGAGATAGTAAAGATGATTTAAAAAAAAAATTCAGTACTTGAAAAAGGCTCCAGTACCAGATGAATTCCCAACTTCTAAAGAATAGGTAATTCTGTTCCTTTTAAAGAAAGTTATTGTTTAAACTAGAAGGATTCCCAATTTATTTTAAGAAGCCAGAATAAGTTTATGGGGTGCCTGGGTGGCTCAGTCGGTTGAGTGTCCGACTTCAGCTCAGGTCATGATCTTACACCCATGAGTTAGAGCCCTGCATCAGACTCTGTGCTGACAGCTCAGAGCCTGGAGCCTGCTTCAGTTCTGTGTCTCCCTCTCTCTCTCTGCCCCTCCCCTGCTCATACTCTGTCTCTCTCTGTCTCAAAAATAAATAAAAACATTAAAAAAAATTTAAGAAGCCAGAATAAGTTTAAAATATAGCATTTAACTTCCCATATGTTAGGCATATTTTATCCAATTCTATAATAAACACAATCGGGGTAACAACTAATTAATACATTACTGGGACTCCTGGCTGACTCAGTTGGTAGAGCATACAACTCTTGATCTCGGGGTCATGGAGTCTCGGGGTCCATGTTGGGTATAGAGCTTACTTAAAGATATTTATATTACATTTGGGGAAAATGTTATTTTAATGCTAACTTCGCATCCAAGAATGTAGTGTGTCTTCCCATATCTTCAGGTCTAACTTTTTTTTTATTATGCCTACAAATAAAATTTTATAGATTTCATATATTTAATCAATATTTTTCCTAAGCATTTTATATTTTTCCACTATTATGAATAAAACATGGAATATTTTTCTCATTATTTCTAGGTGCTTGTTGCCAGAAAACTGAAAAACCTAATGAATTTAGTATATTGCTTTGATACATAGCCGCTTTACTAATCTCTTATTAATTCTACTAAGTATTTTATTGAATACCTTAGGTATATAAGCAGTAAGGATGTTATTAATGCTGTCACATCCACAGTTTCCCAGAAATTTAAAAAACAATTTTTTTTTTTTTTTTTAGAGAAAAAGAGAGAGTGTGAGTGGTGGAGAGGAGCAAAGGGAGAGAGAAAGAGAATCTCAAGCAGGCCCCAGGCTGTCAGCACAGAGCCCTTGCACAGCCCGATGCAGGGCTTGATACCACGGCCCTGGGATCGTGACTTGAAGAAATCGAGAGTCAGAAGCTCAATGGACTGAGCCACCCAGGTGCCCCTGGAAGTTGTTTTTTTAATGAAAACCACACTAGGGGGGCATTATAAGGACATAAAGAAGACAAATCTTGTTAATTTCTCCCCGCCCCCCCCCCCCCCCCAGCATCCTAAGGGATTCCACTGGGGAAGAGAAGAATGGTTGCGTTTCAGCCAAGCTTCATCTCCTTTCTAGTCGATCTTAATAAATAATGTAGCTCACAAAATCTGTGCCTTTGAGAGGTTTTTTTGTTTGCTTGCATAGAAATGACAAAAAATAATATACTCATCAGTAAATGGTTTTCATTAATTCATTGATTTAACTAAATATTTTTAAATGCCTACAATGTGCCAGGCACATTGTATGCATTTTGTGTGCACTGGGCATACAAAAATAAGAAACAGTCTCTGATGTCAGGGGCCTTATGAGATAGTAAGTAGACAAGCTCCTGAACATTTAATTTCGATATATTATATAATTGCAAAAATAAGAATATATATAGGGTGTTATGGGAGCATTGTGAAAAGAGATTCCTAATCCAGTTTAGATAGGAGTGGTTAATAAAGTCAAATACAGTAGAGAGAGCCAAACAGGTAACTAAGACATGTCTACTGGATTTTGCAATATTGAGATAATTTTTAATTATACCTGAGGAGTGCTATGGAAACAGATAGAGTGGTTTGAGTACTGAAAAAGTGGAGATAATGTATGAAGATATCTTATTTAAAAATGAATTTGAAGTGGAAGACTCCTTCAAAGATGGAGAGGCCATATAGTGTGAGATTACTACCTAAAGCTATACTGTTTACATTTGGAATTTGGCTCTAATGTTTCTTAATCTGATCTTAGTCAAGTTACTTAACCTTTCTGTATCTTGGTTTTCCTTCTCTGTAAACTGGGAAAGAAACTAATAGTACCCACCTCATAGTATTGTTAATGGAATTAAATTAGTAAATACATGTAAATAGAAGTATGGTACATAGAAAATGCTGAATAATTGTAGCTTTTATTATTAGGTAGGAGAGTTGGAAGTTGAGGAAGAATATACCTGTTGACCTAGTTTTAGTGATCTCAGCAGAGTCATTTACTGAGAGTACCTGTTGTAGGTTTAATTAAGACCAGGAATACCAATTAAAAACCAGAGGTTGTCAGACTAGATTTAAACAAAACAAAACAAAAACAAGACTCAACCATATACTGTTTACAAGAAACCCATAAACATAAATTAAAAGTAGACAGAAAAAGATATACCATACAAACGATAATCAGTACAGTGTTTAAAAAGAATTACAACAGGGGCACCTGGATGGCTCAGTCGGTTAAGCGGCCGACTTCGGCTCAGGTCATGATCTCTCAGTCCGTGGGTTTGAGCCCCGCGTCGGGCTCTGTGCTGCCAGCTCAGAGCCTGGAGCCTGTTTCAGATTCTGTGTCTCCCTCTCTCTCTGCCCCTCCCCTGTTCATGCTCTCTCTCTCTCTGTCTCAAAAATAAATAAACGTTAAAAAAAAAATTAAAAAAAAAAAAAGAATTACAACAGCTATATAGATTTTTTTTTAAGATTTTATTTTTAAGTAATCTCTACATGCAATGTGGGGCTTAAACTCACAACCCCAGATCAAGAGTCACACACTCCACTCGAGCCAGCCAGGTGCTCCTGCAATAACTATATTACTATCAGACATAGTAGACTTCAAAACAAGGACTGACATCAGGAATAATGAGGGGTATTACATAATAATAGAGGGTCAATTCTCCAAGAAGGTCTAACAGTAGTAAATGTATATGCACTTAATAACAGAGCTTCAAAAATAGATGAAACAAAAACTGATAGAGCTGAAAAGAGAAATAGACAAATCCACAAATGGGGTTGGAGACTTTGTCATAGAAGTATTAGAAAGTCAATATAAAGATAGAGAAGATCTGAATAATTCTATCAATTCACTTGACCTAATTGACATTTATAAAAAAAAAAAAAAAAAAAAACAACAAAAAAAAAAACTTGTCCCAACATCAACAGAATGCACATTCCTTCCAAATAAATAGAATGTTCACTAAGACCAGATTCTTGACCATAAGACAATTTAAAACAAATTTAAACAAACATACGAAGGACGTTCTTAAGTGATGACAATTAAATTATAAATCCAAAACAGAAAGATATGGCAAATCCTCAAATATTTGGAAATTAAATGACACATTTATAAGTAACTATTAGTTTTATATTGCTGCTATAACACATTGCCACAAATTTAATGGCTTAAAGTAAAATAAATTTATTATCTTACAGTTCTATAGGTAAGACACAACATGGGACCCCACTTGCCTTTTCCAGCTTCCAGGTGCCATCTGCATACTCAGTTCATGATACCCTTCCCATATCTTTAAAGCTAGCAATGCTGGATCATCACTCTAACCTTGTTTTTGTTGTCACATCTCCTTTTCTGCTTCTGGCTTCCACTTTTAAGGATCCCTGTGATTACACTGGGCCTGCCTGGATAATCCAACATAATCTCACTATTTAAAGGTCAAATGATTAGCAACATTAATGCCATCTGCAACCGCAATGCCCCTTTGTTGTGTAACCTACCATATTCACAGGTTCCAGTAATTAAGGGCTGGGAGAAGGAGAAGAGGGATGTTATTCTGCCTTCCACAACAACCGCATTTGCTCAAAGAAGAGAAAGCTTCAAGGGAAATGTAAAATGTGTGTGTGTGTGTGTGTGTGTGTGTGTGTGTAATGAAAATACATTGTGTTAAAATTTGTGGATACAGCCATTATAAATACTTGTAATAAAAAAGAATAAAGATCTCAATTCAGTAATCTAAGCTCCCACCTTAAGGAACTGGAGAAAGAAGGTCAAATTAAATCCAAGCAAGCAGAAGGCAGGAAATAATAAAGAGTAGAAATCAATGAAATTGAGAACTGAAAAATAATTGAGAAAAATCAATGAAATCAAAGCCAATTCTTAGAAAAAACATAAATAAAATTGATAAATCTCTAGTGAGCCTGACCAAGAAAAAAAAAAAGAATACATAATAAGCAATATCAGGAATAAAAGGAAGATCAGTACAGACGTACCGACACTAAAGAATAATAAGGAAATATTATGAAGAACTCAAATTAGAACCAGAAGTAGAATGAGGAAAGCCTAACAGTGATAAAAGGGTATGGGAGGAAGCTGAAGCCAGAAAAGAAAAGGAACTGATAGGTAGCCCTGAGAATGAAGTTAATGACTATGAATATGTATTGATGCACAAAATCCAGGTGGCTTAGAGAATTTTTACAGTTTACTTGAAAGGTGGTGTTCTGTGATGATGCAGTAGGAATATAAGGATATAAGACAATAAAGCATGTTGGTAAAAGAAGAGTTTAGTTGCTCAATATGGAGGCCAAGCCTGGTGATGAGGGAAGGCAAGGGTATGAGGGAGTTAGAAGTAGGGGGGATGGAGAGACCAAGAGAGGGCTGATAGATGGACTGGGGATGGGGGTGAATTTTCTGCATTACAGCTCCTCTGTAAATGTTCTTTCCTCAGTAGCTGTTCTTGGTTCAGCCTCATGGGGTTTACACACAACCTGGAATTTAGTCTAAATGATTCAAGGAAGGGACACATACGCAAATAGGGTTGGGGAGTCAGCAGCAGATGGAGGCTCAAAGAATTGGAGGTTTGTACAAAAGAAAAAAAAAAGATTTATTGAAAACGAAGGCATAAGAGAGCTGGTATTTGTGGAGGGTTGTTCATTTATTTTACATCTCCCATGTTCTAGGCATTATTCTGGACACAGGGTATAATGAATGGTGAGCAAGGCAGACAGATCTTTACTACCATAGGGTTTATGGCTGTAATACTGATAAATAAATAGGTAATTGTAATATTTAATGTTATATGCTAGGAAGTACTTAGAAAGTGGCATAGAGGAATGGCAAGATTTTAAATGAGAACTTACCAAGCAGGAGTGAGTAGCCAATAGGAGAAAACACTCAAGCAAGTGGGACTGAATGTTATAATCCTCAGTATATATATACTTACAAACTTCCCATTAGAGCATCCATGGCCATTGGAAAGCTCTCCAAAATCACAAATCTCTCATAAGAGCACTCAAATTATTTCACCAGGGCAAAACAGTTTCTCTGGTAAGAGACTTTTCCATCACTATACTGATTTATTACTCAAGAAAATGGAAAAGTATAGTCATTCAGGCCTAGTTGAAGTGGACAAGTCTCTTTAGAATTCCAGCTCTATATAACTACTGATATTTAGTTTTAAGAAGTAAGCATACTGGCCTGACTCAAAGAGACTGCTAACATTCTGAACTGAACCTTTTCAGTAATTTAGAAATTGCTGGTACACAATTCTATTGCCAATCACGCCAAACAAACACTTTCATCTGATACAACTTCATGTTCTGGTTATTTCAAAATACAATTTATAAATGTAAATATAAAATAAACATCAAAGGAGCCTGGGTGGCTCAGTCAGTTAATCATCCAACTTCAGCTCAGGTCATGATCTCTCTGTTTGTGAGTTTGAGTTCCACATTGGGCTTCCCACTGTCAGCATAAAGTCTGCTTCAGATCCTCTGTCCCCCTCTCCTTCTGCCCTTCCCTTGCTCTCTCTCTCTCAAATAAATAAACATTAAATAAAATAAAATACACATCACAAGTAAACAAAGTGGCTTCTTGTCCTACCTTTTTAACTATTGAGAGTGTATGTTTTTAGTGGAAATTGGTAAGTTGTAAGAATCTCGAAGTTTGGCTTAGATTCCTTCTTCTTCTTGTTCTTTTTTTTTTTTTAATTTTTATTTTAGAGAGAGGGACTGCACACAAAAGGGGGAGAGGGGCAGGGCGGGGGGTGGGGGTGGGGAGAGAGAATGAATATCACGATCCTGGGATCATGACCTGAGCCTAAAACAAGAGTCGGATGCTCAACTGATTGAGCCACCAAGGCGCCCCTTAAATTCCTTCTCTGACAAAAATATATATCTCAAGACACTTTTTTTTGGAGACACTTTTAATTAATATTGTCACCTTAGGGATAAACACCTTGGAAACTGTCCCTTCCTCCCTTCTCCTAGACTACATGTCTCTTGGAATATTCTCGTTTTCTATAACTCAGAAGAAAATCTCCCAATGGTTTCTTTCTTTTTCATGTTGAGGCACTTCTGAGTTAGTCTTGGGTGTGCTCTAGCCAACTTGGTAAATTTCATTGAGCTGCTTGTGCCCCATTGTGGCTGGTGCTTACAATTACAGCTCAGTTTTGTTTGCCTTTGCGAAGCCTCTGAACTGTTGCTTCAGATGCATGAATAGTCGCCTCTGAAAGCTGGAAAGAACCACAGGAAAATGGGAAGAAAGCCAGCTAGAAGGTAGGGGCATATGGGCTGCACAAGAGGAGAGGATACCTGAGCAAGGACCAGATTCTGATTGAAAGGAGAAGGAGGTATGGATGCCAGGTTGGCATCAAACATGGCCACTACACATTACTGTAACTGTGTTGCCTCCCACACTAAAATACGATCAAGCCCCATGAAGGCAGAGACATCTTGCATGACACTCTGCAAAGATTGTTGAATGAGCAAATGGAGGAACAAATGGGTTTAGTCTATAGCAAGTTCACAGGAGAGAACACTTTTTCTTTCTATTGTCCTTTTGTTTTTTAAGTTTTTTTTTTATTTAAGTAAGCTCTATACCCAACATGGGGCTTGAACTCATGACCCTGAGGTCAAGAGTTCCATGCTCTTCCAACTGAGCCCGCCAGGTGCCCCTCTTCCTATTGTTAATTACTAGTACTAGATGCTTAAAATGGAAAATGTTTTGACAATTCTGTTTAACAAAGCCCCATATGTCCAAGAGCATTTCTCAAACTTAGTATTTTATAGGCTTAGATTTATGTGTTCACTTGTTGTAATTAATAAATGTTATTTATTACATTCCAAGGGCACTTGGGCACTACATTCCAAGATCTGAAGATTTAAAAAATGTGAAAGACACAGTTCTAGCCCCCAGAAGAGAGCACATCAGATTATAGTGTTATCTTTTCCAATCCATTTTTCAAATTATAGGCAGAGTGATTTTTTTTTAAATTAAATCTGATTATGTCAGCCCCTTGATTAAAATCCTTCATTGCTGAAAGGCTCTTTCAGTATTGGCCCCTGGCTTCCTTACAGGTCTCATCTGGAGCTCTTTTCCTCTCTGCATTCTTACCACATTTTCAGTTGCTGAACTTTAGATGCTCCTTCCTACATCAACGCTGTTGGACATACTGTTCTACTTGCAAAGCTATCCTCCCTTCTGGCCTAGATTACTCCTAACCAAATGCATGCATTACTCTAGAATGCAAAATGGGTTGAGTCCTGATATACCTTTGCAGGATACTCTGAACTGCTTTATCAAGATGAAAGCATTCATTATGTAATTGACTGTTTTTGTCTTCTGCTAAAATGTAAGCTTTAAAAAAAAAAAAAAAAGATTTTCTTTTTAAGCAATCTCTACACCCAACTTGGGGCTTGAACCCAGAACCCTGAGATCAAGAGATGAATTCTCAACAGACTGAGCCAGCCAGGCACCCCTAAAATGTAAGCTCCTGATGATAGAGATGTTGTATCATGTTCAGTACAGTGCCTGGCACATGGTAGGCACCTTCAAATATTTGTTGAATGAATGGACTATCAGGTTTGAAGTGGAAAAGGAGTCTAATGAAAAAGAATATGTTTGCTTGAGTGACACTAGATTTCTAGTTGCCACATTTCAGAACACCTGTGTGGTTTCTTAGAAGAGTGTGTTTCATAAAAGAGGAGGGAGGCAGATCAGGAAAGATAAGCAATCATCCAAAAAGTCAGTTCTCTCAAGGTGGAATCAATATGGAATGTCAGAAGCTTCATGGAAGACAGAAAAACTGGGGAGCCAAGACATACTGGCTTAAGATGTATCATTCATTCATTCCCAAGTATCTCTAGAATTCCTATTATGTGCTTGGAACAGGAGTTAGAAATTCAAAGGTGGGCCAGTCTTACACAGTTCTTGCCCTTAACAAATCTACAGCCTACTGAGAGACAAATACTCAGCGAAGTAATTTCCGTGAAGTGTTGCTAAAGAAGGTATGTACACCGGTGTCATGAAATACCTAATTAGGGGTGGGGGCCGGGGGAGAAGGAGAGGGATGGACAAAGGGACAAGAATGGGCGGTGAGGCGAGCCTTTTCGGTTTAAACTGAGACCTGAAAAATGAGGAGCCCTGACGGTCTGCGGAACTGAAAGAAGTTCAACAGCTATGATTTGGAATCCCACCAAGAGTGTCAAGAGATTGAAGGGCACCTTGGTAGATTTGGCTTACAGCGACCCCGGTGTGAGGGGTCATCAGCCTGGTGAACATTCCCTGGGCACGAACGATAACGTTCTGCCTTTCCACATTCCAGCAGAGCTGGGCTTCCTTCAAGTCATCTATCCCTTAATCCCGCAGACTTCCACCAACTGCGGAGTGGTGGTGACCCGCAGACAACCTAACTCAACCGGAGACTGCGCGGAGCCAGTCACAGCCAATTCCACCCCGGGAAGAGGCTCCAGAAACCCCACCCACGTCCAGGCACGTTTTCCTGGGCCGAGTCCCAGGGGCCGCCCGCGGCCGCCACGGTCACGTGACCCGAAGTGTGACGTAGGAGGAAGGAGACGCCATTAGAGGGAGGCGGTGAGGGAGTGCTCTTCGCCTTTCCTCGGGTGCCTGACGTGGTGGCTGGGGGGCCCTTCATTCTCGGACTTCCCGCGGCCCTTCCAGGCTTCGCCCGGAGGCGAGAGTGGAGACGGCGCCCCGGGTTGACGGGTCGGTGCGGAGGGGCCTGCGCCGGCCGCGGCTGTGAAGGCGCTGCGGCGGCTGCGGGGAGCTCGGCGCAGCTCTAGGGCTCGGGCGGCGGGGAAACGGGATGGCTGCGGCCGGCAGCGGAGGGGCGGCGGCGGGCAGAGCCTACTCATTCAAGGTGGTGCTGCTGGGCGAAGGCTGCGTGGGGAAGACGTCGCTGGTGCTGCGCTACTGCGAGAACAAGTTCAACGACAAGCACATCACCACTCTGCAGGTGCGGGCCCCAGGGAGCGGAAGGTGGAGCCTTGGGGCCCCTACCCCTCCGGGGCTGTGAGGATTTTGCTGCCATGGTCCCCTGGATCTGGGCTTACAGATCTCAGGCCTGTCACCGTCGTCTTCGTTTCGGAATGCTTTTCTGAATGCGTCCTAGGGACACGCGGGGTCGGGGCATCCTGTAGACGTTAAGGACAGGCTGTTGGGAAGGGAGTGGAAGGGCCCTGAAAAGTCCCCGTGTGGCTGCGCATATTGTGGAGTCCCCATCGCTTGGCTAGTTTTCCCCTTTGATTCACTTCCGCTTGTGCCCTAGGTGCCTTCACCCTACAGTCACTGACTGTCTGCCCTTTTTCTTTCTTTCAGAATTAGGAACTTAGCTGCGGATTTTATTTTGCGAACCTAGGTGCTTTGTAACTTCAGCGCTTACTGATGACTAAGTGTTTACGCAAGTTCCATTTTGTCCTGGCTTCGAGTAACCTGCTGATTGGCGAAAGAGTCATCTTTGGAGGGTTTTTGAAATGACCGCTTGCGGGCGTGGGTTACGCAGTTTCCTTGCTGCCTGCATGGGTCTGACTTAAGGGGCAGTCATACTGTGATGTCGGTCGACCCACATGCACTGGGAAACGTCATGTGAATACTAGCCAACAGTTGGTCCCCAAACTAACAGCTTCGTTGCTGCTGCTACTTACTTTCTTTGCTTGTAGCATAGGGCCGGCTTTCTTCTGCAGTTACCTTAAGGTTGGTAGGAAAAGTGTTAAAATGTAATCATAGATTGGGAGTGAAGCCAGCCCTTTGAGGCAGTTGTAGCCTCCTCCCTCTTCCAAAGAAATCAGTTTGCACGTGTTAGAAAAAAATATCCAACTAATCTAACTTTCTCCATTTAGTTACAGGTAGTAAAATCGAGTGTACTTTTTTTTCCCCCTTATGTTTATTTATTTTTGAAAGAAAGAGACAGAGTGTGAGGGGGAAGAGAGAGGGAAACACAGAATCGCAAACAAGTTCCAGGCTCTGAGCTGTCGGCACAGAGCCTGAGGCGGGGCTGGAACTCACAAGCGGTGAGTTCCTGCCTCAGCTGAAGTCAGATGCTTAACTGACTGAGCCACCCAGGCGCCCCATAAATCGAGCGTACTTTTGAGCCTGATTGTCCAGGTTCATATTCCACCTCCATCTATTTATCTGTGATCTGTTATCTATTTAGTATGTTCTTGGGCATGTTAATTAACCTGTTTGAGCCGAAGTTTCTTCGTCTGTTAAAATGGCCATAATAATAATACCTAGCTCATAAGGTTGTCAAGACAAGTATACGTAAAATCACTTAGGACTTGGTCTGTTGTAAGCTCTCCATCTTTACTACTGGCCCAAATTGCACAATAGACTTTCATTAGTGATTGTGTAGTGTGTAAGAACATTGACACTATTTAATAGAACACACAATCTCCTAATTGTTGTGACATTTGATATTTGATGCTATTATTAAACTACTGAGTCTAGAATTCACAAGGATGCTCTGATGATTCCATGTTCTATTTTTACTCCTGTTTTTACTCCTCTTACGTAAAGCACAATATCTGAAAAAGTGAATGTCAGGAAACTCCTTTTTTTTTTTCTTTGCATCCTTGTACGAGAGCACTTACACAATTTTAGTAGTTGTTATTGTTGAGTGTTGCTAGTGAAATCAAGGGAATTTGTAGGATAAATACCTATGATTATTTGGAACTTAGGAATTCATTTAGGTAAAGTAATAACAATAGTTAACATTTAGTGAATTTTTACTGTACCGAGTACTGTACTTTTCTTCTGTCATTTAATTCTTATTATAGCCTTTGAGGTGGTAGATAGTTTTATTAGCCCCATTTTGCAGGCAAAGAAACAGGCTTGGTTAAGTTGAATAATTTGCTGGCTGTCATTTTGCCATAAGTCACGCACGGTACCCAAGCTGAAATTTGAACCCAGGTCTGACTTCGGATTTTGAGCAAGTAAGTCACACTGCCTCCGGATATTGGTAAATCACCCCTTTAGTGGTTATCTTTGTGCTACAAATCTTACATAAAAGAGGAAATCATTATAATTGAGCCTCCCTCTTTAAGATAATTTAGTCCTTCAACCCAAAAATCACACCTTCATTATGCATTTCAAAAACATCCTTGAAGCTAAAAGCAGCCTAAAGGTTTTTAAATATTAGAGACCACTTCAACTATACTGGAAAGGATGAAGTTTATGGTAGATTTTCAGTATCAAAAACATAGCAGTCCTGATTTTAGTATTTATATAACTCTTATCATAAACAGTGTCTGGATTATATTGTAGAATTGAGGATTTTGTTGCATACCAATGTATGGAAGCAGTATTTAATCTCTTTCTCTTACATATCAGTTCCTCTCATTTTAATTTTTTTAGAGAATTGTGACCTATTAAATAACAACCATGTATAATTTTAATTTCTAAATGGAGAGGAAATCATGCATCAGAACATCAGAAGACAACAGAGGAAGAGTCCCTCTTTTTTTCTCAACAGAACTACCTACTACCTATCTTTTGACATACTTTGTGTTTTGCAAGGTACACTATCTTACAATCATGTTCAAACAGTTATGAGACCAAGGAAACCTAAGGTAGTTTATGGTTCACTGTTTCAGTCTTTTGTTTAATATTTCAGTCAAGTGATTGTTCACTCTTGTCTGACCATCTTGGAGGTGAGGTGAACTGGTACAGAAAGTGGGAAACTTACTATGTCCTAAGATGGCCCATTTCATTTTTGGACAGTTTTAATTTTCAATAAATTTTTCTGTGTATAAAGCCAAAATCTGTTTTCCTTGTAGTTTCCAGTTCTGTCCTCTGAATCTTGATCACATAAGATATCCCTTCTGATAGTTGAGGACAGCTGTCATATCCCTTGGTCTTATCTTTTGGGTAAACAGCTCTGGTTCCTTTAAAGGAATCTCTTATGACATCTTTCTAAACCATTTCACTATTTAATCATTGTCCTCTTTCCTTAAAATGTAATTCTTTGAGCTGTAGAAATGATTCCAAGTGTGCTTTGAATTTAGTAAAGTACAGGCTATCACCTTCCCTATTGAGAATCCTTTTCCAACACTGAAATAGAAAAGATTCTATGTGCTTGTGGACAGCTGCTACATTTATTAATATTGGGCTTGCTGTCTTAATCTTAATCCCCCTCCCCAAAAAGGCATTACATCCCTCAAAATCTTTTTTCTTTTATAGCTTTTTTTTGGGGGGGGGGTCCCTAAGGTATTTGAACCATTAAAATAGGCTTTGATAAATTTACTCCAGTGGTTAAAGCCTGTTAATGTCCTTCTAAAGTTTGATTTTAAGTTCAAGAAACGTTGAGCTCCTGTGGGTCAGATACTTGGTTGGGTTCTGGGCATGCAAAGAAAAAGGTTATGTTCCCTACTGTCTGGGTTAACTACTCATTTTAGCTTTGTCACCTGAAGATTTGCTAAGAATGTCTTCATTGTTTTCATCAGGTCATTAATAAAGACTTTGAAAAGGGGAGACAGAGGGAAAGAGAGACAAAGCTCTGCGGCAGGTCTCATTATAGTCCAGTGATGTGTGACCAGAGATGTATTTTTCTTTAGTTGTGCAGTCTTAGGGTGGGGCTTTTTCAGACTATGCTTGAGCCGTAGTCTTTCTCTTTGAGTGAGAAACAGTTACTGGTGGAGTGTTGTACATATTAATGATAATGGAAACAGAAAACAGCCTGAGATTTACTGTTATGGGCTATTAACTAGTGGGTACAAAGCCTTTAATGAAAATGTTCTTCCAGCATTATAAATCTAGCTTTTTGCCCTAGCTACATCAGTCTTGCCCACAGGGGATATCATGAGATGCTTTGTCAAATGCTTGCAGAAGACAAGATACACTGTGTTTCTGCATTAGGAAGCCATATGATGTGGTTAAAAGGGACAGGATTTTGAAGTTAGACTTGGTTTCATATTTTGGCTCCTACTTCATAAGCCTTTACGAACTTGGCAGGTTATTCTAACGTTTGTAAGCTGGCTCTTGATCTATAATATGGGAGAATCTCACTTATAGGGTTTTTTTTTTTAGTTTAGTTTTTTTTTTTTTTTAAGATTTTATTTTTAGGTAATCACTACACCCAGTATGGGGCTTGAACTTACAGTCCCAACATCAAGAGTCAGTGCTTACTGAACAAGCCAGCCAGTGCTTACTGAACAATTGGCATGAATTATTTTGAGAACCCATGCTGTCTCTGAAAGATCACTACATTGTCTTTTAAAATTGTTTATAATTTTATACTTAATATAATCATATATGTACACATATATATGTTATTTTTTATATACATTTATTATTACTATACATATACATATATATTTGCTTATTCATTCTAGAGTTTTGGCTGGGATTGGCTTTTCTGGAAATTAACTTCTTTCTAGAAAATTGTGACATTGGCCATGCTTTAGTGTTTTAGCACTGCTCCCTTTTTTGCAGAGCTCCTCCTAGGTTACTAATAATTAAGACATAATCTTGTAGGTGAGCTCTCTAAGAACTCAAAATCTTTTACCTAGCTCAGGAAACTTGATCTTATATAATGAGTCCCCAAGCTCTCTTACATGATTAACCTAAGCAATTAAAGTCAATGATTATTTCATACATGTTAAATATCAAACATTGTAATAGCTGGGGAATATAAAGAATAAGGTACTTTGACCATTGTTTAGCTTTCTTGATTTTATTCTTAAATGTTTGTGCCATTTTGATTGTAACTACCTTTTCTCTTTGGTGATCACTTCCTTTTCTTTCGTTGTATGCCCTTTCCCCCCCTTATTTGAAGGTGTTTTCAGATCGTGCACTTAGAGTGTTTTCTGGCACTTTCCACCAGTCCCTTATATAAAAAGTAACATTTTTATAATCTGAACGATCAGTCATTTTCCGTTTTAGAATCCTAACTCGAATTCCGCCTGTCTGCCTTGTGTAGTCGGGTAGGTGGCTGTCACTTGATGAGCAAAGCAGTGCTGTAAGGTTGGCTAGGCAGATAGTATCCTGATAGTTTGGCAAATGAAGAAACTAAGCTTTGTATTCAATTTCTGAGGTCCCACAAATGGTAATGGTGTACGTGTTTTCTTAAACTTGAAGTCTACTACTTTTATCCCCCATGCACCTTAACCTCCTGAGCAAAACTTGGCATTCAGATTCTAGCAGTTGATTTTACACTTGGCGTCATAGTCTCTAGTCTAGGAATCTTGGTTTGCTTACTTGTAAGATTAATGTTTTGAATGTCTGAAACATCTTCCAAGTAGTTCTGGAAGCCACACCAGTGTTGAACAGTTAATTCATTTACATTATCTTTTGGAGAGGGACGGGGGTGGGGGCGGGGGGAAGAGAGAGAGAATCTTAATCAGGCTCTATGCTCAACGGCTGATGGGGGGCTTGATCTCATGAGAGTGAGATCTTGACCTGGGCTGAAATCCAGAGTCAGATGCTTAATGGGCTGAGCCACCCAAGCGCCCTACGTTATCTTTATAAAATAACAATAGTTGAAATCTTCATGTCACCCCCTCTTGGCATTTTACTAGATACATGTAGGTTATGGAGGGTGGGTGATTTTCTTTTCTTAAAATAGTTTTTCTGAATTTTGGTTTTAAGTTCCTAATATATAATGTCTGATTGCCATTTTCTGTTTTGTGTTTTGAGCCACTCCTGAGAAGTAACTTTTTGACTCTTATTTTCAAAGTAGTCACTTGGACTGTAAACTGATTATGATTCTTGTATTTATGGAAATTAAGGACAAGAAATGAAGTATTCAAGCAGCCAGCTTAGTTTTCTTTCTTTTATTTAATTGAAATACATTTGACATACAACATTGTATAAATTTAAGACATAACATGTTAATTTGTTACATTTGTATGTTGTGATAATGATTGCCATTGTAGCAATGCAGCTTAGTGTTCTGATAGCTAATTTTTATTGCCTTGCTACAGAGGACTATTTTATAAATTATCTGCCTGAATCTTTTTATGCCTTTAGTACTTACATATTAAGTAATAGATACTTTAAACACTTAAGTCTGAAACAGTGTTAGTGACTGTAACAAAAATAATGTCAGTGTTTCGTTTTATACACACACACACACACGCACACACACGCACACACACAGACACACTTACTAATGAAGGTATGTTGAACTTAAAAGATAATAAAGACAGGAAAGTATTTGCCTACAATTCAGTTACTTTGCTGCTTTAGGTATATTACTTTGCCAGCGATTAGGAAGCACAGCAAGTGATCTGGCTAATAACAACAACAAATACAAAAAAATGATTAAGTTATGAAAAGACAGATACAATTTTTCTTATTATTTTCTATAATTCTTTTTTTTTATTTTTTTTTAACGTTTATTTATTTTTGAGACAGAGAGAGACAGAGCATGAACAGGGGAAGGGCAGAGAGAGGGAGACACAGAATCGGAATCAGGCTCCAGGCTCTGAGCCATCAGCCCAGAGCCCGACGCGGGGGCTCGAACTCACGGACCGCGAGATCGTGACCCGGGCTGAAGTCGGACACTTAACCGACTGAGCCACCCAGGCGCCCCTATAATTCTTTTTTTTTTTTTTAATAGAGATTAAAAAAAAAAATATCCACTATGCTTTTGGATAAGATGTCTGGTAAATAAGTATCAGGTGCAAATGATGGATGTGTGCCTCAGGTAATGAAATTGTTGATTTAATACCCCTAAAGTTTGGAAGATGAGGTCATTGGAATTATAAGTAGTGGTGCCGTAACTCAGGGTTTGGAGGAATAAGGTGGGACATCTACCATTACTCTGATCCTCATTACTTTGTGCCTACCCTGGGAATATTTTTGTGAGTTGAGTTGGCATCCAGGAACACTTAGTGTCCCACGTGGAGGAGTGCCAGGTTAGGAATGTGTATGTTCTAGAATAAACAGCTTTGTGCAATGGAAAAAGTACTGTGGAGTCAGACAGGCTTCTACCCACTGCAGTACCCAAATGAGTTGTCTGACCTTGAGTGAGTCACTGTATTTCTTTAAATCTCGGGTTCACAACTGTAAAATGGCTGTAAAATAGCTACTTCCCACGGTTGTTACAAAGAGTAAATGAGAAAGCCCAGCTTAGTGTTTGGCACACAGTATATATGTACTATTTATTTTCTTCCTATATTTCTAGAACCTTTTGAATTGATACTGTAATGCCACTTTCCCTTCCCCTTTCTAGACTGGGGATTCTTCACTGAGATGTTGCCAGGGATTTAGAAATCCCTTGGGTTAAGTGTGTGAAATTGTTTTTTGGTATGTGTATGTGAGCGGTTTTCTTGGGAGTAAATCAGTTCATAGCTCTCATCAGATTCTCAAAGAAGTCCCGTGATCATTTCTCCCTTACACATTCATGTAACAGAATTAAGAACCGCTGCCCTAGATTAAGTATAACTACAAGTGGCATCTGAGTGGTCTGCCCAAATTAAGTATGCCTCATAGAGGTGGTTAAAAAAGATAAGACAAATGTCAGCCTTTTAATTTTTTGCTATTCCATCTTGATATTATGTAAAATCTTTCACCTTTATTTTCCAATCTAATTGTATTTGCTTTTAAAACAGATGATATTTGTTCTTTAAGAAAATGTCTGTACCATATTACAAACTTAGAATATATATAAAATGGGATGGGACAATTTATATTACACGAGGAATTTTCCATATAGTGGGATTTAAGTAGTTCATTATGAAGGAGGAAAAAAAAGATTTAGTGAGGATCCTTGGATAATATAGTAGATATTTGAGTTAAAGTAATTAGATTTGGGGCACCTGGGTGGCTCAGTCAGTTAAGCAGTGACTTTGGCTCAGGTCATGATCTCACGGTTCGTGGGTTTGAGCCCCGCATCAGGCTCTGTGCTGACAGCTCAGAGCCTGGAGCCTGCTTCAGATTCTGTGTCTCCTCCTCTGTCTCTGCCCCTCCCCTGCTGGTGCTCCGTCTCTCTCTGTCTCTCAAAAATAAATAAAAATGTTTAAAAAAAGTTAAAAAATACAAAATAAAATAATTACATTTACAAGGAAACTTTTAGAAGCACATCTCTTCATAAATTGAGTTTTACCTTCATCGATTTATCCAGGTACATTGTAGATATGTTTATCTGTAATAACAGTATTTGTATGTCTGTTGTATTTGTGTGTCAGCCCTGGCTTCTGCCTTTTCCATAAGAGAAGTATTATCTCAGATCTCAGTGTGGAAGATATGCTAGCGTAGTGGTTATGAGTCGTGTCTGGAGCCAGCCTACCTGGATTTCAAATCCCACTCTGTCACTTCCTATGTGACCTTGGGCAAGATACCCTTCCTGTGTCTTAAGTTCCGACATCTGTAATATTTGGATAATTATATCTAACTCAGCGTACTATGACATTGAATGAGTTAATATTGAAAAGCTCTTAGAATACTGACCATTTCATTGTAAGCCTCATGAGCATGTTAAATAAAAATGTGTAATCTAGTTGACATATTTCTACCCATGAAAAGGTAATTTACAATATAAGCAAGGCAGTATATAGTATATATTAAAGATTAGGTTCCCTGTAATTCTTCAGGATAGAGAAACTCATTGTGGGTTGTATGGGTGGTATGAGAAAGCTTAAAAATTCAAGGAAGAAGAGTTTGGGTCATGAACTGGACTTGGATAGATGGGATTCAAATAGAGAAAAAAGTACATCCAAATTAGAGGGGAATTTTATGGGCAAGCAGAATTGGAGGAATGTATATAAACCATATAAGCTGGAAAGTAAGTGGAAAAATACTAGAAGCTATGGACATGGACAATTGTGGAGGCCCTTGGATACAAAAATAACACTTTGAGATTTTTAGTTGTAGATTATGGTTCCCTAACTTTTATAAAGGAAAAGCTTATGAATGATCTTATAAAAAGTACTCAGCACAGTTCTTGGTGGAAAGTAAGCATTTGGTAATTGTTAGCTAGTATTAGCAATAGTAGTAGAAATAAAAGTGTAGAGTTTCACTGTATGGATGGGCTGTCTGTGTACCTTTTAAAAGTTGCATACTGAGGGACACTTAGGCTATTCCTTTTTTCTTTTATAATCAATATTGATGAGCAGCTTTCCATAAAATTGTATATCCAGGGTTCCTTAGGAGAGACTCAACACTGTCCCTTAAACTCACCATGGGAAGGTGGTGGTAAGTTTCCAAGGAAATGGTAAAAAGGGAAAGGATGGAGCTTTATCAGCTCTAATTGATTCCTGTCTATTGAGAAATCCTCACAAAACTCATGACAAAAAAGTTATTTTGATATTAGCTGCCAGCAGGGATATAGTTCAAGCAAACCTGTTAAAAATGATATCTTACTAGAATACTTGAATGAGTTATGGTAAGATTTTTTTTAATCATGGAGACTTTAGGAAGATAATTTGGCATGTTGACTAGAGTGTGAGGTGAGACCAAAGTTGTTACAGTAGTATGAGATTGGTTGTCAGAGAACTCCAGAAGAAATATGAAGACAAGTCTTGGTAGTTTTGTTTTTGTTTTTTGGAATATGGAATGTCAGAGGAGGAAGAATACTTAGAATATTTCTAAGAGTCTAAACGTCAGTGACTTGAGAATGTGATCAAAATACTGAAGTTGGAATGGAAAGCCAATTTTGTAAGGAAGGTCAGTTTAATTTTAAATATATTTGAGACAAGAGAGGCATTTAAGTTGACCTATATATTAAATATTTGGGTGGGATTCAGATTTTGAGTTTCTTCATATAGCATTGATGTTGAACCCATGAAAATGGTTGATGTCAAGTAGGTCACACAACTAATAAGTTGCAAGGTAAGATTCAAATCCACAGTTCTGATTCAGAGTTCATATTCTTAGCCCCTATGCTCTAATGAGTGGGAGAGGTCCTTTATTTAAATTCATTGTGGAAATATGTATTTGGTCTTCTCATTTTCCAAGTTATTTCTTTTGTTATTTTGCCATTTATTTTATATATGCCCCATTCTATGTAATCTTTGTTTCATTTAATAAAATATCTTTAGTGTAGTTAAGGTTTTGAAGGAAGGCATTCCTGGATTTGATCTCCACTCTGCCATTTGTATCTATCTGTGTATTCCTTTGTTAATCACTAAATTCATTGGCTTTTTCTTAGTTCTAAATTTCCTTGGTGTACATACAGCAGAAAGCACTTCCTGAAATCTAGGTTCCTCCTTCAGTAATAATTCACCATCTTAGCTTTTTACCTGTTTTACCTTATTTCTCTGTACTTTCTTTTATATAGATACACCTAAATGTGACTGTCTCTGCATAACTTTGGACTTGGTTCTCTGTTCCTTTTTTTAAATGTCACCTGACTCTGGGTTCTGATTATATTTCCTCTTCAATCACTCTAGATTCTGTTTTCTCTTTTCTATCTTTGTGGACTTGGTTTTTGTTTTTCTCTCCCAACTCTGTAATAGTCTCCTGTTTCCAGGTCCAGTCCTGTCCTTTCCAGTCCAACCTCCTCTCCTATCACAGAGTCATTCTCTTAAAATATAGATCTTATACTGCCCCAGTGCTTAAAATCCCTTCAATGATTCTCCATCATCAACAATATTATTCTTAACACGTATTCCTTAGGATGAATTAGGCATTTCTCTAGGGGAAAATAGGTCAAATGAGTTTGGGAAATGCTCGTATAGATGCAGTTAGTTTTTTTTTTTTTTTTTGGCAGAATCTTAGTGTGCCAGTGTGTATTATGAATGTACAGAGGGAATGCAGAGCAATATGCTGCATATCCCAATTACATCTGACTGTAGTATACGTTAAAAAAAAAAGACGTCTAGAGTCTTGAACAGGTGTTATTAAGACCCACAAAGTAAAGTCTCTACATCTAGACATGGAACCCTAGCACTTTTTTTTTTTTTTTTTTTTAAATTCATTCAGCCTTTGTCTTTTTCTGTAGTCTCATCTCTGGCATTGACCGTACTACCTTGGAATTCTCCATGGGGAGGGAGTTATATTTTTCAGGCTTTGGTGGCTTTACCCATCTGTCAGGGAAAACCCATACTACTCCTAAAGGGGAGACCATCACCTTCTCTCTGAAGCCTTCTCTCATCCAGGCAGGCTTTACATTTTCTTTCTCAGTACTGTCTTTAGAGTGTACTTGGCAAGACCCTCCCATTTTAACAATTGTCACATGATACTACTTTTCTTTACATGTTTATTTCTGCTGTATATAGACTGTAAGCTCCTTGAAGGCTGGAACCATTTCCTTTCATTTCTGTGACATTAGTACTTAAGATAATTATTAGATATGAATTAAATAATTGAATTATAAAATAATTGCGGGAATATTTCAAGTAATATTGGTATTCATACAGTTAAGTAAACTGCCAGTAAATATATGTTTTATCTCACTTAGAAATCTCTTAGTTCTTTCTACAGTGATTGCATAAGGTGACATTAAATGCAATGCTCTAAGAGAAATTTTTATGGGGAAGATCTAGGAAAATGTTTAATTACCATTTTTTCTTCTTATTTTTCATAACTTGTGTCCATAAAACAAAAAACTATTTTTTATATTAGGATATAACTAATGTTTTGTCTTCAGTGAAAGTAATGTTTAGTCATTAATAAAAAATCAGTGATTACTTTTTCTCTCAGATAACTTGTTTCATATTGAGATTATTCTTCCATCTATAGTTTTTAGGGTAAGAAACATATGAAATATTGTTTAATGTATATCTCTTTTCTTAGGCATCATTCTTGACAAAGAAGTTAAATATTGGTGGGAAAAGAGTAAACCTTGCTATATGGGTAAGTTAACCTTTTCAATTGAGTTTGTGAAGTCTTCTGCTATTCTTGATAATTTAATAACTAATTGGCTGAAAGAATAGGAATTTGAATTTCTTTTTTTAAGTGAAGTTTAGCTGAAACTTTTTTTTAATAAACTTTTTTTTTTTATGAAATCAGGCTAAGAATTATACAGTTGTATACACGAATACTGCTTATCATAACCTTTGAGTTGGGGGAAGAGTAAACTCAGGGATTCCATATCAGAGAAAGAACAGGGTGGGTGAACAGCCTGACTGTCCTATTTTCCCTCTGTGTTTTCATGTTCCAGCTTTCCAAGGGAGTGCCTAGTAGAGAGTAGGGTAATGCGTCAGACTACCTTTTGGCCAGTGGTCCTGGTGTATACTCTCTTTCTTGTTTTCTCCCTTTGTGGGAAACCTAAATTTAGGGCAAGGCCTGTTTCTGGCTTACAATGCCATCTTGGACATTCTGATCCTCTGGCAATTGAACTGTTTTTTTTTTTTTTTTTTTTTTTTTTTTTAGTGGGTGTGGGAAGATTGATGAGGAGTAAGAGGGTTGGGAGGGAAGAAGTAACCTTTGTATAATGGTAAAACATTATTGGTTATAACTTCTAAAGAATTTTTGTAACCTGTTCTTTTTTCTTTAAACAGTGCTTTGAGATTATCTGTAACTTCGCCACTTTCCAGTTAATTAAAAGTTAACTATAGTTGCAATAGCAGATTTATTTTTTTCTTCTGATCTAATAAGTATTTGTTGCTTTATTTAGGATACAGCAGGTCAAGAGAGATTCCATGCATTGGGTCCAATTTACTACAGAGATTCAAATGGAGCTATTTTAGTTTATGATATAACAGATGAAGATTCCTTTCAGAAGGTATTCTATTTACTTATAGGTAGATGATTTGAAGAACAACACTGATTTTTCAAGTCTCCATTCACATGCCTTTGTTTACTAATGTGGTTAATCTTGGTTTTAAAAGTAAAATATAGTTTGTACATAAATGATTACCACTAGTATTTGTTAATGCAGTATTTAATTGATTAACAGAGATATTAATAGTTTATTACATGCTTTCTCAGATATTAGGAAAGGGAAATAATTTGAAATAAAACCAGAAAAATTGAAGGGCTTTTTTTCTCCCTGTTAAAGAAAAATTACGTATATTTCTTGATTCCATATATAGTAGGCATGTGAATACTTGGTATGGTTGCATGGGCTCTCTAATTGTAAAGACAAAAAAAGAAGAGGGGCACTTGGGTGGCTCAGTCGGTTAAGTGTCCGACTGGCTCAGGTCATGATCTTGCTGTTCCTGAGTTCAAGCCCTGCATCAGGTTCTGTGCTGACAGCTCAGAGCGTGGAGCCTGTTTCAGATTCTGTGTCTTCATCTCGCTGTCTGTCCCTACCCCACTCATGCTCTGTCTCACTCTCAAAAATAAGTAAACATTAAATCACCTTTAAAAAAATTTTTTTTTGTACTCTGTATATCTCTCTCAAAAATAAAAATAAAACATTAAAAAAAAAAAAGAAAGATGATAAGAACTAAATCGAATTAAGCTCTTTCTTCTCAGTAAGTGTCCTGGAAGGTATAAGTTTTAAAGGACAGTCTAGGTAGTATTTATTTTAAAGTTTTTTCTTTTTCTTTTTCTTTTTTTTTTTTTACCCCTCTTTTAAACATACACCACAAAAGTAGAATTTTTAAAGTTGTTTGGAACCAAAAATAAGTTACCATTAAACTTACCTCTGAATTTTCATCACAGTCAGGATGGTGACTAATTGCTTATTTGAACCTTTCTCTGAGAGCCCCTCTTAGAATAAATGTTCAAGGGTATGAACTAAAAGGGGCAATTTCCAAGGCAGAACGTTTTCTTTCCTTAAGTTTCAGGTTTGTTCCTGTTGAAATTACTTGCTGTTATAGATTCAGGTGTGTGTGTGTGTGTGTGTGTGTGTGTGTGTGTTTTCCATTTGTTTCCCAGTAGTTAACAGATGAAGCAACTATACAAGTTAGTCTTTGGATTATTACATGTGGAAAAATTTAATTCAAGGAGTAGAAAAATGAAATGATAAGTAATTCGTAGATTTAATGATACTTGAAAATTTTATTTTGGGGCTGTTATCTGTTATCCCTTCCTACCTTTTGGCATAAATAGAAATGGTTTGAGTGTTTTATTAAGAGAAGGTTGAGTCTTTTAAGTTGAAAAGTGACCAGTTATCTCTTGCTGTATAACAAAACCCCCAAAACCTGGTGGCTTAAAACAATGATTTATTAATCTCATGATTTTGTGGGTTGACTGGGCAGGTCATGTGGTGGCACTCGTGCAGCTGCATTGAACTTGGAGTTTGGCTGGGTAAAAACCATCCAGGAAGGCCTGTTCTCCCCCATACGGCCTCTCACTCCATTTTCTTTTTTTTTTTTCTTTTTTATTTAAAAAAATTTTTTTTTTTTAACGTTTATTTATTTTTGAGACAGAGAGAGACAGAGCATGAACGGGGGGGGGGGGGGGGGGTCACAGAGAGAGGGAGACACAGAATCTGAAACAGGCTCCAGGCTCTGAGCTGTCAGCACAGAGCCCGACGCGGGGCTCGAACCCACGGACCGTGAGATCATGACCTGAGCCGAAGTCGGACGCTTAACCGACCGAGCCACCCAGGCGCCCCACTCCATCTGTTTTCTTATCCTCCAGTGTTCTCTCCACATGCTCTCTCATTATTCCATATTTTAGCCTAAGCTGCTTATATAACAACTGGATACCAAGAGTAGCTGCCAGGCCCTCTTAAGTCCGAAGCTGGCATAGCATTACTTCTGCCACATTCTCTTGGTCAAAGCAAGTTAAAAGTCTAGCCCTGCTTTACAGAGAGGGGAAATAGAATCTGTCTCTTGATAAGAAGATAAAGAATTTGTGACCATCTCTAACTCACCACAGAATGTATAGGGGTAATGAATAGGATGCCTGCAGAAGGGGATCTAATTGCAGATGAGTAACAATTTTTTTAAAAAATTGGTTAGATATAGTAGATTGTGGTAATATCTGTAGAGGGAGTAGAGTAATACATAATTGGATTCTGGCATGGTTCCTTTGAAATGATGAGGATGTACATTGTATATTGTTAAATTTTTCTTATGTGAAATCAATTGTGGATGGAAGTTCATTGCTTCTCTGAAAATTTTATACAAATGTGATTGAAACAAAAAGATGTGGCTGTACTGAGAAAACTATGGTTCAGTGCTAAGAGAAAGATAAGGTGATAATATTGATTACCTTTGCTTTTGTAAAGGTTTGGGGTTTATTAAAGATAGTTCCTCTGCATTCTTGCAGAGAGCAGGAGTATGGAGCTGTTACATTTGTACCACATTTGTAGGACCAGATGCACAATAAGTGCTTACTTACCACGTATTTAATGTAATTTTTATAATATAAAGAAGTGTGTGAATTTTTTTTAGGAAAGTGTATAAGTTCTGTGTGATTTGATTACATACAAATTAAATTGCATTATAAAAAATGAAAAGAGGTATTCAAGTTTGTTCTTTATCCTATTTTATTGTAATCAATATATTTAAAATCATGAGTTCAAAAGATTAATTTACTTAATTTGAATTTACTCTCAACTGTGCCTACTGCTGTACTTCATCCATAGTGAAGAATTTATTACTGGAGTCTTTGTACACCCGTGGTTTTCTATCAGGAGGTGACAGTGACTGGAGACATCTTTGGTTGTCACAGCTGGAGGATAGTATTGAATGATATCTAGTGGGTAGGAGGCCAGGAATACTGCTAAATATCATACACTGCGCAAGATAGTCCCTCACAACAAAGAATTAATCTGAGCCAAAATACCAGTATTGTTGAAGTTGAAAAATACTGTCATACACTAAAGGATGAAAATTTATTTTGCCGCTCTTTTTGGTGTCCATATACATTTTCCCCCTTTTAAGTGTGTGATACAGAAGCTCTGTGCCCTCTATTTGGAACCAATAAAGACTTTTTAAACAAATTTTTAGATGTTTATTTATTTATTTTGAGAGAGCACGCACACATGAGCAGGGAAGGGGCAGAGAGAGAGGGAGAGAGAGAAAGAATCCCAAGCAGGCTCCATGCTGCCAATGCAGAGCCTGACGTGGGGCTCAAACTCAGGAACTGTGAGATCATGACCTGAGCCGAAATCAAGAGTCGGACACTTAACTGACTGAGCTACCCAGGCACCCCAACCAATAAGGACTTAATTTTAAGCCTGATATTTTTAAGTTCAAAGTGACTCTACAAGCATCTGTTATTATCAGAGGCTGGAGTTGACATGCTTTTGCTCGGGTAACTAGCTTTGTTTGGATCTGTGCAAGATTTATGAAAATTTATAATTAGAGGTGTCTCTGTCTATACTATATGTAGATATAGAGAGAAATTGTTCCATTGGATATTTGTGTGCAGTTTGCAATATAATCTGTCAAAAAATGATCCTACATTAATCATTTCTAGTAACACCTAAATATATGGGCTGTTAGGCAAATTCTTGGTACTTTGACAGGGTGGGGCTTGGGATATTGTAATGGTGGTCATTGTAACAGGAATTGTTTTAATATTTACTCTTTTGTATACACAGGTAAAAAACTGGGTCAAAGAATTACGGAAAATGTTGGGAAATGAAATCTGTTTATGTATAGTTGGTAAGCATCATCACTTTTTAAAAAATATGTCCTCTATTTTCTGATGTTTTATTAGAGAATAGCAAATAAGTAATTCTCATTTTTAAAGTTATGTGAGAAAAGAAGAATGACATTTTAATATTCAAATATTTTAGAATAATTTAGGATTTGGAAGTGATCTTTCAGAAGATTCAAACTTCAGGGAAGGCCTTGGGGAACAGGTGGGAAACTAATCATGTAAGGCTTCAACTGCCAGCCTTGCTTCAGTTTGATCTTTAGTTTTTCACTGTAAGATTTTTTTTTTAGAAAAAAAGAGTTTAGGATCTAATTTCAAATAAAATTAAAGCTAATGAATTCAGCAAGCATTCTTGTTTTATACATTTAACTATGCACATTTTTGAGTTAAGGACAAATTTGACTCCAAGGATATGAGTAGATTATGATACTAGTGTAGAGGAATATTCTTTTTTTTTTTTTATAAAAAAATTTTTTTTTAACGTTTATTTATTTTTGAGACAGAGAGAGACAGAGCATGAACGGGGGAGGGGCAGAGAGAGAGGGAGACACAGAATCGGAAGCAGGCTCCAGGCTCTGAGCCATCAGCCCAGAGCCTGACGCGGGGCTCGAACTCGCCGACCGCGAGATCGTGACCTGAGCGGAAGTCGGACGCTTAACCGACTGAGCCACCCAGGCGCCCCAGAGGAATATTCTTAATGGGAAAAATAAAGGAACTGTAGAACTCATCCTTGGACTTCTGGAATTTCTCTTTGGTTCCCTTTTTCTTTAGTTTATTATTTCTATGATCTAGTAACTAATTATTGAGCAGGAAAGTATACCAGACACTATCCTGTGTTCTTAGTAGATATTATCTCATGTAATCCTCATAACCTTATGAGGGATTTATAGAGGAAGCTGATCCCTGGAGATATTTAATAATGTGCCCATTATCAAGCAGCTATCAGAGATGGAGTACAAATTGAAATCATTCTGACTCCTGTGCTTTGTTATTAATTCTTGTGATGAATAACTTCATAGTGCTTTCTTTCTTTCTGCATGACTGGTAGGGTAAAAATGGCCTCGGAAAAACCAGGGTGGGTTTAGTGGAGGACTTAGAATGGAATGATTGATGTGGGTGTATTTGGCTTTTTTAAGAATATTTTTTTTAACTAGAATTTACATTTCTTACATTGTGTCACCATTAAATCGGTAAACTTTACAGTTCCAGTTCAGGGTGCAAGTCTGGGGGAAGAGGACACAGAGATGATCTGGCCTGTTTTTTAAGTCTAGATGCTAGATGGTAGGCTAGATGGCAGGCTAGATGGCAGGAGTATTTCAGAACAGAACCCTGGAGTAGTAGACTACATGGGAGTTTGGGCCAAAGCTGCAGCTAGTCATTACTGAGTTTGGCCTGGCTTTGTCTAGTAACTGGGACTTACTGGGAGTGGAAGTGGCCACAGTAGGTGAATGACTGAAGATTTGATTATTTGAGATTCTGGTTATCTCTCAGAAGAGGGAAAAAAATGACTAACATATAAAGTCAAAGAAGCCTCCAGTTTGTTATTTGACCAAGGTTACAAGTATTGTTTTTTTACTTTTTACTTTTTTAAATTTTATTTATTTATTTTGAGAAAGAGAGTGTGTGAACATGAGCAGGAGGGGCAGAGAGAGAGAAAGAATCCCAAGCAGGCTCCACACTGTCAGCACAGAACCCGACACAGGGCTTGATCCCTGGGGTCATGACCTGAGCCAAAATCAAGAGTGGATGCTTAACTGACCGAGCCACCCAGGCACCCCTAAAGTAACATTTTTTAAAACATAACTGGATAGGGGGCGCCTGGGTGGCTCAGTCGATTAAGCATCCAACTTCAGCTCAGGTCATGATCTCGTGATTCGTGAGTTGTGAGCCCCTTGTTGGGCTCTGTGCTGATAGCTCAGAGCCTGGAGCCTGCTTCAGATTCTGTCTCCTTGTCTCACTGCCCCTCCCCTGCTTGCGCTCTGTCTCTCAAAAATAAATAAAAACATTTAAAAAAATAGCTGGATAAATAAAGCTTATGAATAATTTGAACTGTGTATTGTTCATGTTCATACTATAAGAAGGTTTAGGAATAAATCTGGTAGCTTACTGCCCCTCGTAGAATCAGATAATCCTCATTTAATATCATACAGTGTTTAATAATTATTGGTATGAAGTATAAAAACCTCTCACTCCTTTTCTGTTGGCAAATGTGACATGGAATTTTGTTGTAATTCAGTGATGAAAGAATTTTGAGAGCCCACTTACCACAAAAGGAGAATTTCACAATGTATCTGTTTAAACAGTAACTTAGAGGGCTTACCTGTTTCTTTTTCATCCTAACCCAGCTGCCTTTCCGTCACCAACGCCCACCTCCAGATACTTACTGTCTTGACTTTTTACTGCATGGACTAGTTTTGATTTGAATTTTATATAAATGGAATCGTATAGTATGAACTCTTGTATCTGGTTTTTTGTTTTTTTGGCTTTACATTATGTTTGCATGATTCCCCTCTGTTCTTGTATATAGTTGTAGTTCATTTTATTCTTTGCTCTCTGGTGCTTTATGAATATTCCACAATTTATCCTTTTGTTATTGGTAGCCATTTACATTCTTTTATCCCCTATTGATTTTCATTCTATTTTTTATAGCAGTTCAGTGTTTATTCTCTCTTCTGTTTTATTACTAAATTCAAAATAATAACACTACTTCCCAGGATTGTGGTGAAGAATAATAAACACTTGGCATAGAGAAGGCATTTGACAAATGTTTGTTCCTTTTCCTTTACATAACACAGTCCTTCAAATATTTGGACGGTTTACCTGAAGTGAAGGTCTTCACTTCACTTCTCTAGGTCTTCATTTGTTTTTCATTTGGTCTAACTTCTAGGCATTCTCATCATCCTGAGTCCTTTTTCCTAGGTTTGTTTCAGTATATAAGTGTGTTTTCTACACTTGAACACTAGAATCTAGACATTGTTGAGCCAGTGTATACTTACATAGCTCTCTTTAAAATTCTCCCGTTATCATTCTACCAACAATGGCCAAGATTGCGTACACTTTTTAGCATTAGCATCCATGTCAATTCAGTGTTTCTTTTACATAGATTATAGTTAACAAAAATCTGAATCACTGTTTTATAAGTATCGCTCTTCTGTCAAGCTTTTCCCATCTTGTTGTATAATTAAGTTATTTAAACTTAAGTGTAGGAACTTCAACTCATCATGTTTCTGAATCTTTATGTTTGATGATATCATCTCCTGGCTTTCTCATGTAAATTAAATAGTCCTTATCTAAACCACTTACAATGTGTTAACCAGTAATGGAGAACCCCATATTTGGCTAGCAAAGACTTTTTCCTCTCAATTTTAGTTAGTTCAGTGATTAGCATTCTTAGCTGTGGTTGCTTTGCTTGATAGTATTTTGCTTCTAGTCTGTCCTTAACATTTGTATGTTTATTAAATAGTTACTTTTAATAATAGTTACCATTTATTAAGTTCTAAGTACTGTTCTAAGAACTACACATTTATGATTTCAGTAAGTCTTCTGGCAATACTACAAGAAGGTATCATTGCCATTTCCATTTCACACATGAGAAGTGGGCTAAGAGCTTGATACTTCCAAAGTACATAGCCAGTTAGAGGTAGACCTGGGATTTTAACTTAGGTCTGTCTGCTACATCAAGAATAAGTGAACAAAGGTGCCTGGGTGACTCAGTTGGTTAAGTGTCTGATTTGAGCTTAGGTCAAGATCTCATGGTTTGTGAGTTCGAGCCCCGTGTTGGACTCTGGACTGACAGCTCAGAGCCTGGACCCTTCTTTGGATTCTGTGTCTCCCTCTCTCTGCCCCTCCCCCGCTCGTGTGCTGTCTGTCTCTCTCTCTCAAAAATAAACATGAGAAAATAATTTAAAAAATAAAAATAAAAAAAAAGAATAAGTGAACAAAATAGATATGGTCCTTGTCTTCCCAGAGCTTATGTGTAGGAAGAGAGAGAAAAACAAGCTATTACTATATATTACAATAAATGCTATGAAAGGGGAAGTACAGAGTGCTGTGGTAGCACAAAAGCAAACCTAACTAAATTTGGGGGGTGGGGTGGGGATGTTAAAGGAAGATTTCCCAGAGTGTTGGATTAACTAAATAAGCTAGATGAAGCTAGTGGGGTGGTGGTAAAAAGTGTGTTGCCTATCATGGGCTTTAATTTTCTCCTAACACTGTTAATTTTCCATTTGATCATTCACTGTGATGAATATGGCGGATATTAATAACTGCTAATTACTGAGTATATACTACATACTAGGCCTTTTACATGTATTGTATTTTCACATCAACTGTGCTAAGTTTGTTAGCTACATTTGTACAAAGTGATACTAAGAGGTTAGTAATGTTCCCCAAATTATATAGTTATGAAGTGACCCAGGACAGGAAAACAAGTTTTATCAGGGTTAAAGCCTTTGAAGGCTTCCTTTGATTGATTAGGACACATACCATTGGGTCTCAGCAAAACAGGTTTCTAGCTCTTTATTGCTATTAGGCCATCTGCCCTTAGCAATGGGTATATCCTTTCCATGATCTTAATTCAAATGTGTTTTTATAAAAAATAAAAGTTTTTGCTTCTTAGCAGGGTGGCTTTTCACCTTCCTCTTCAATAGCTTCAGCCAATTTTTCCCCCTTATCTTTATAGTACTGTACTTTACTTGTTGGTAATCTTTCTTCAGGTGTTTCAAGTCTATTAGAAAGTTCCCTACATAGCTGTATAGTAATATTGAAACAGATACGAAACCTCAAAGCCTTAATCCTTTAGATGTCTTGCTTTTTTTTAATGTTTTTATTTTTAAGAGAGAGACAGAGCATGAGCAGGGGAGGGGCAGAGAGAGAGGGAGACAGAATTTGAAGCAGGCTCCAGGCTCTGAGCTGTCAGCACAGAGCCTAATGCAGGGCTCGAACTCATGAACTGTGAGATCATGACCTGAGCCAAAGTTGGATGCTCAACCATTTGAGCCACCCAGGCTCCCCTAGATGTCTTGCTTTTAAAAGAACTGTAGGCACTAAAAAAATTTTGAGTTTTGGAAGGATGTCAGTCACCACAATGTGTTTTTTTTTTGACTTAATCTGTGCTGTCACTCCCTATGAATACCGATTGTTCAAAGAACTAGTAGTAAACAAAAATTTTTTGTTTAAAAAAATAATTAGGTTATTAAGATAGCTATTTTAATGATAACCAGATTTATTAAAGTTAGGTAAGTTTAAAATGTTATTAGATAATATTAGATCATAGCAGTGTCTGAATAATTTCCCCCAAATATTCATTTGAGGCAGTACTCAAATTTTCTACTTTCTGTATCCTCATTTTTTAAGAACAGATGTTGATAATCCTGGTGGAATTTGAAAACAGAGGCATTAAAGATTGAGAAAAACAGCTCATAGGGTTTTAGGTAATTGGGACAAAAGTCTTCTTGATCGGAGACTCGTGGCAGTCTTGTGCCTCTGTTGGAACCACAGACCACTAGGTGGTGCTTTTTGCTTTCTTCATAGCATAAAACAACTTCTGGTGACTGTCCGCTATATTGGCTGTAATATTTAGCAAATTTAAATTTTTATTGACAAGTAGAATGTAGAAAATCAGAATTAATATGGTTTTCTTGCTAAGGTAAACAATCCCCAAAGAAGGAACAGTTCATTATAGAATTTGTTGATAATCACTGAGCTTTAGTATAATCTGTTTCCCTCTCCTGCTTTGGCTATGTTGTAAAATAGTGACTTGCAGCTGCCCACAATTGGGTGCTCAGTTTATTTGAGGTCCTCCATGTACAGAACCTCCGGGCTTCTACTTCTCAGTTGTAAGCATCTTTCATTGGGTGCTTATCGTGCTTTATCTGAAATCACCTAGATTCTCTAATGTCCCAAGAAAAGATGACCTTATTTACAAAAGTTTCTTTTTTTCCTCTATAAGTCAAAATAGAAGATATTTGTTTGAAGTATCCTTCCTTTAGTGTTGTCTGTCCAGCCAACTCACCTTAACCTCTATTCTGTATTTAAATAGGGAATCTGCATTTTGCAGTTTCTTCACTTTTATTCTGGTGGCTTTTTTAGCATAATTTCGGTTTCATCCCATTGTTTAAGAAGAGTTAAACTTATTTTCAGTAATTTTAAATTCGCATGATATGCATATATTAAGCTCTCTCATGTTAAATAAACAGTGCAGTTTCCTCTCCAGTGGTGGTGAAATGCTTAAAGAGCCATAATACCAAATACCCTTAGGTTAGCCTAATATCTTTCATGAATAGTAAGATAGCCTTGCTTAATTATTGACTGTCTCTATGTTGACTGGGGACCATTTACACTTGGCTAAGAATCATAGGTTTCCAAGTGTATGTTGTCTCACTTATCTCCTAAATCAAAGAATAGTGCCCATCTCTTTGGAAAAGTTATTTTCTCTGCTTCAGGAGGGATTTGCATTGAGCCATTTGAAGGAGGTTGAGGCATTTACCTTGACAGTCATGATCTGCCCTTATATTATAGGGTTTAACTTTATAGTTTCAGGACATGTAGAAGTTTGATGGGAATTTGTATTATTTTTCCAGGTGATTAAAATGGCAATTGTGTATTTAGAATTGACTTAGTTCTGTTATAAAAATGAATCAATATTAAGAATTGGCATCTTTACTTTTTCAAACTAGGTAATAAAATAGACTTGGAAAAGGAGAGACATGTTTCCATTCAAGAAGCAGAATCGTAAGTGATCACCCTTTCTCCCTCCCTCCCGTCACTCCCTGGTAGAAGTCCTTTTCTTTGCACAGTGTATTTTACCATTTATGTAATACTGAAACCTCTTAATCTAAAATGAGCTATTGGAATCAGTGAAGCATATTTACATTGGTAATTTCTGGACTTTTGACATTTAAAGTTACTCCATTCTCACTTCTCTTTTTGATTTCAGTAAAAAATATAAAGAGTGATGCGAAAGAAAACTATCAGCAAATAGTGAATCACAAAAACTTGTATTTGGGTTCCAAATTAACTTAAACATTTCAAGTGTTGTTATTCTCATGTTCTTAATTAAAATTTGGTTCAGTGCATCTTAATTTCACTAAATGTGGGTTAATTAGTAATAAGTCACTAAAATTGCTACTTAAAACATGACAAAAACATGAAAAAATTTTTTGCATCAATCACTGACGTTACTCTTTTTTTTTAAGGTATGCAGAATCTGTTGGAGCAAAACATTATCATACTTCAGCCAAACAGAACAAAGGAATTGAGGAACTCTTTCTTGATCTTTGTAAAAGTAGGTGTATTCAGACTTTGTATATTTTAGAAATAGCTCTTTTAAAAATATTGGTAATATTTTTTAAGTGATGTTTTACAGTCTCAATTAATGACCACACTGATGATTTATCACATCTGACAGCACTATTATTTACTTAATATTTTTTTCTTAAACTCATTATTTAAAGCTTAAATACCTATTTACCTCTATTTCAAGCACTAGTTAATGGATATGAAATCAGCAGATATGATATGTGCTAAATACACATTAAAATAAATACATAACTGTCAAAAATAAAAATAGAGGAGAGTATACAGATTAAAACAGATTTAAGAGATATAACAACCTGTTGCACTGGATGGACCTTATTTGGATCCTGATTCGACAAAGTAGTGAAAAAGGACATTTGTTAAACAATAGGGACTATATGAATACTCACTGGATATTTGATGATATTATTAAGGGGTGTCTGGCTAGCTCAGTTGGTAGAGCATGTGACTTTTGACCTCAAGGTTGTGAGTTGAAGCCTCACATTGAGTATGGGTGCCTGGGTGGTTCAATTGTTTAAGCATCTGACTCTTGGTTTCGGCTCAGTTCATGATCTCACGGTTCATGAGTTAAAACCTCACATCAGGCTCTGTGCTGCTAGTGCTCCCTCTCTCTCTGCCCCTTCCTCACGCTCTCTCAAATATAAAAAAAAAGAAAAATTAAAGAAATTATTGAGGTTTTGCTTCAAGATGGTAACATCAGAAGATCTTGAACTTACCTTTTCTCATTGATACACTGAGTCTAAAGGTACATATGATACAATTTCCTCTTTAAAAAACATAAAGTCTTACCGAGTGACAACTATACCTTGGACAAATAATAAGAAAATGACACTGAAGAAGGTAGAAGAGGCTGAAACACAATCTTGCCATAAACCACATCCCTGGTGTGATGACCCACAACTAAAAGGGAACTCAAAACCTATAGCTTCTCCGTAAGGAGTGAAGATTATGAACCCCACAGTGGGCATCTCAACTTTTAAGACATTAATGAGATGAGTCCCCCAAATATCTAACTTTGAAAATCAGCATGTCTCACATCCCAAGACCTACAATACTGAAAGTCTGAAAAACTGTTTTTTGGGTTTGTTTTTTTTGAGATAGAGAAGAGAAGGCTCAAGTGAGCAAGGGGCAGAGAGAATCCCGTGAGGGGCAAAGAGAGAGAAGGCGGGACTCAAGCTCACCCAATGCAGGGCTCAAGCTCACCCTGTGCGGGACTTGAACTCAGTGAAAAGTGAGATCATGACTTGAGCCAAAGTCGGCTGCTTAACCGACTGAGCCACTCGGGTGCCCTGAAAAACAGTTCTTAAAGGGCTGTGTGCTTGGACTCACCTGCCCCAGGGCCTAGGTCAGAGGCAGCTGATCACACTAACTTAAAGTGAGGGAGGCTTAGGGTACCTGGGTGGTTTAGTTAGTTAAACATCCAACTCTTGATTTCAGCTCAGGTCATGATCCCAGGGTCATGGGATCAAGCCCTGTGTCAGGCTTAGCACTGAGTGTGGAGCCTGCTTGAGATTCTCTCTCTCTCTCTCTCTCTCTCTCTCTCTGTCTCTCTGTCTCTCTCTCTCTCTCTCTCTCTCTCTCTCTCTGTCTCTCTCTCTCTCTCTGCCCCCTTCTCTGTTTATGCTCTAGTTCTCTCAAATAAAAAAAAAATGTTTTAAAGTGAAGGAGATTCACCTGCTTAAAAGTGTCAGCCCGCAGGGCAGGCATCTAATCTAACACACACATCTAGGAGCCTGCTGGTGGAATACTCTCCTGGGACGGAGGCTGGCGGGTGTCATCTTCATGCTTTTCCTTTGCTGCATTCCCACTTTGCTGTGCTCCAGAGTACCAGTATCTCTGGTAGGAGAGCTTTTGCACACATTTGGTGCCCCAATTTTTGCACCTGCCACCCAGGAAACACCTCTTAATCACCTGGCCTAAAGGCCAGGGGAGCTTATATTCTTAGTCCTATTGGACTATAATAATTGGTGTTACTCAAAAAGGAGCTCATACCCCTGTCTGGCACCCCAATTTTTGTAACTGCTGCCAGGGGACCCTTCTATATTACCTGGCTCTGGTGGCCAGTGGGGCCTATGTCTGTGGGTCCCACAGGACTGTAATCAACAGAGAAAGAGCTCTTAAACAGCCACCACCCACAGGACACAGCAAGAAGCACCAGATCCACAAGCTCAATTTTTTCGTGAAGGAGGCCCATTCGCTAATCGTCATGACTGTGGCCTGAGGGGCAGGTTTTAGGTTTGGCACACATTTAGTGGCCTGTGGAACTGCATTCAAGGAATGTAGGCTGTGGGCACCATCTTTGTGCTCTTCTTCTACCTTGTTCTGGCTTGCTAGTATAACCTAGGAAAGAGCTTATACATTTGTCTAGAGCCCTAATTTTAGTGACTACTGCCCAGGGGACACTTCCAGATCACCTGGCCCTGGTAGCCAGTGGGGCTTCTGCTTGCAGTCCCAGAGGACTGTATATCTGCATACTTTTAAAAGCTGATACCTAAAGATCGGGCTTCCGGTCAGCCTGAATCTAGGTGCTGAGATCCTCCCATTTGGGACACTGATACATCTTGGCACATCCTCAACTACTGGGAGCTATTAAAAATACAATAGGCTGCTTGGAGAAGCAGCCTGTTCCATTTACTATGCAGAAAGCAACATGGAGAGTCACACAAAATGAAGAAACAGGAATATGTTCCAAATGAAAGAACAAGATAAAACCTCAGGAAAAAACCTGAATAAGACAGAGATAAGTAATTTACCTTACAAAGAATTCAGAGTAATGGTTATAAAGATCCTCACAATTTCAACAGGAGATGGAAGATACAACAAATAGAAGTCAGAGCTGAAGAAAACAGTAAATGAACTGAAAAATACACCAAAGGTATTCAACATCAGCCTAGATGAAGCAGAAGAAATGATCAGTCAACTCAAAGACAAGGCAGTGACACCCAGTCAGAGCAGCAAAAAGAAAAAACGTGAAAAAAGGTGAAGATAGTTTAAGGCATTTATGGAACAATATCAAGCAGTCTAACATTCGCATTCTAGGGATCCCAGAAGAAGAGAGAGAGAGAGAAGGGGGGCAGAAATCTTATTTGAGGAAATAATGGCTAAAAACTTCCCAACCTGGGTAAGGAAACAGACATCCAAGTGCAGGAAGCCCAGAGAGTTCCAAATAAGAGAAACCTAAAGTGATCCACACTGAAGATACATTCTAATTAAAATGTCAAAAGACAAGGAGAGACTATTAAAAGGGGCAAGACAAAAACAACTTGTTACATACAGGGCAATCCCCATAAGATTATCAGCAGACCTTTCAGCAGCAGTTTCACAGGGCAGAAGGAGTGGCATGATATGTTCAAAGTACTGTAAGTAAAAAACCTTCCAACCAAAAATTCTCTACCTGGCAAAAGTATCATTCAGAAGTGAAGGAGAGATAAAGGATTTTCCAGACAAGCAAAAGCTAACGTTCATCACCACCAAACTTGCCTTAAAGATATGTTGAAGGGACTTCTTATATCTGAAAAGGAAGGGTGCTAATTAGTAGCAGGAATACACATAAGAGATGAAATCTCACTGGAAGGTGAATAGTAAAGGTAGTATATTAACTGATTATAAAGTTAGTGTGAAAGTTAGAAGACAAAAGTAGTAAAGATAACCATAATTGTGATAATTAGTTGAGGTATACGTAAGATGAAAAGATGTAAAACATGACATCAGAAACATAGGGGAGTAATAATGTTGAGCATTACAGTAGGATCAAGTTTAAGATGTTATCAACTTAACAGGGTGCCTGGGTGCTCAGTTGGTTAAGTGTCTGACTTTGGCTCAGATCATGATCTCACAGTTCATGAGTTCGAGCCCCGCGTAAGGCTCTGTGCTGATAGCGCAGAGCCTGGAGCCTGCTTTGTATTCTTTGTCTCCCTCTCTCTCTGCCTCTTCCTGCTCATGCTGTCTCTTCCTCTCTCAAAAATAAATAAACATTAAAAAAATTTTTTTAAGATGTTATCAACTTAAAATAGACTATTATAGACACAAGCTGTTATATGTAAGCCTCTTTGTAACCACAAAACAAAAACCTATAGTAAATATACAAAAGATAAAGACAAAGGAATATAAGCATACCACTGAAGTATGTCATCAAACCTCAAAGGAAAGAGCAAGAGAAGAAGAAAGAAACAAAGAGGAATTACAAAAACAGCTAAAAAATAGAATGGCAGTAAACATACCTATAACTACTTTAAATGTAAATGGACTAGGTTCTCAAGTCAAAAGACATAGAATGGCTTGAGTGGATTAAAAAAAACAAGACCAGGGTGCCTGGGTGGCTCAGTTGGTTAAGCATTGACTCGATTCAGCTCAGGTCATGATCTCATGGTTCACGGGATCAAGGCATGGGTTAGGCTCTGCACTGAAAGTGCGGCACCTGCTTGAGATTCTCTCTCTACCTCTCTCTTTGCCCCTCCCCCACTCACACGTGTGGGCACACACTCTCTCAAATAAACTTAAAAAAAAAAAAGTCTTAAAAAAAAAAAAAACAGACCCATGTATATGCTGCCTATAAGAGACTCGGTTTATTTATTTATTTTTACTTATTTTTAATTTAAATCCAAGTTAACATACAGTGTAATAATTTCAGGAGTAGAAATTCATGATTCATCACTTACATATAACGCCTAGTGCTCATCACAACAAGTGCTGTCTTTAATGACTCTCACCCATTTAGCCTATCCCCCCATCCACCATCCCTCCAAACCTCAGTTTGTTCTCTATATTTAAGAGTTTCTTACGGTTTGCCTCCCTCTCTGTTTTTATCTTACTTTTCCCTCCCTTCCCCTATGATCATCTGTTGAGTTTCTCAAATTCCACATTTGAGTGGAATATGATACTGCTTTTCTCTGATTGACTTATTTCACTTAGCATAATACACTCTTCCATTCACATTGTTGCAAATGGCAAGATTTCATTCTTTTTGATCAGTATTCCATTTGTGTGTGTGTGTGTGTGTGTGTGTGTGTGTGTGTGTGTGTACACCACATCTTCTTTATCCATTCATCAGTTGATGGACATTTGGGCTCTTTCCATGATTTGACTGCGGTCGATAGTGCTGCTATAAACATTGGGGTGCCTGTGGCCCTTCGAATCAGTATTTTTGGAACCTTTGGATAAATACCTAGTAGTGCAATTGCTGGGTCATAGGGTAGTTCTATTTTTAATGTTTTGAGGAATCTCCATACTGTTTTCCAGAATGGCTGCACCAGTTTGCATTCCCACCAGCAGTGCAAAAGGGTTCCCTTTTCTCTGCATCCTCACCAACATCTGTTGTTGCCTGAGTTGTTAATTTTAGCCATTCTGACAGGTGTGAGGTGGTATGTCAATGTGGTTTTGATTTGTATTTCCCTGATGATGAGTGATGTTGAGCATTTTTTCATGTGTCTGTTAGTCATCTGGATGTCTTCTTTGGAAAGTGTCTAGTCATGTCTTTTGTCTATTTCTTCACTGGATTATTTATTTTTGGGTATTGACTTTGAGGAGTTCATTACAGATTTTGTATACTAACCCTTTATCCAGTATGCCATTTGCAAATATCTTCTCCCATTCTGTCATTTGCCTTTTAGTTTTGCTGATTGTTTCCTTCACTGCATGAAGGCTTTTTATCTTGATAAGGTCCTAATAGTTCATTTTTGCTTTTGTTTCCTTCCCGTGCCTGTGGGTGACATGTCAAGTAAGAAGTTGGTGCGGCTGAGGTCAAGAGGTTGTTGCCTATTTTCTCCTCTAGGACTTTGATGACTTCCTATCTTACATTTGTTTAGGTCTTTCATCCATTTTGAGTTTATTTTTGTGTATGGTGTAAGAAAGTGGTCCAGGTTCATTCTGCATGTCACACTGTCCAGTTTTCCCAACACCATTTGCTGATGAGACTGTCTTTTTCCCATTGGATATCCTTTCCTGCTTTGTTGCAGATCAGTTGGCCATATATTTGTGGGCCCATTTCTGGGTTCTCTATTCTGTTCCATTGATCTAATGTGTCTGCTTTTTTGCCAGTACCATACTGTCTTGATGATTACAGCTTTGTAATGTAGCTTGAAGTCCGGAATTGTGATGCCTTCAGCTTTGGTTTTCTTTTTTCAACATTCCTTTGGCTATTCAAGGTCTTTTCTGGTTCCATATGAATTTTAGGACTGTTTGTTCTAGTTCTGTGAAGAATGCTGGTATTATTTTGATAGGGATTGCATTGAATGTGTAGATTGCTTTGGTAGTATGGGTAATATTTTAACAATATTTTTTTTTTCCCAATCCATCAGTGTGGAATGTTTTTCCATTTCTTTGTGTCTTCTTCAATTTCTTTCATAAGCTTTCTATACTTTTCAGTGTGTAGATCTTTTACCACTTTGGTTAGGGTTATTCCTAGGTATTTTATGGTTTTTGGCGCAACTGTAAATGGAACAGATTCCTTGATTTCTCTTTCTGCTGCTTCATTATGGGTGTATGGAAATGTAACCAATTTCTGTATTTTATATCCTGCAACTTTGCTGAATTCATGTATCAGTTCTAGCAGTTTTTTGTGTGGAGTCTTTTGGGTTTTCCACATAGAGTATCATATCATCTGTAAAGAGTGAAAGTTTGACTTCTTCCTTGCCAGTTTGGATGTCTTTTATTTCTTTTTGTTGTCTGATTGCTGTGGCTAGGACTTCCAACACTATGTTGAACAACAGCAGTGAGAGTGGACATCCCTGTCGTGTCCCTGACCTTAGGGGGAAAGCTCTCAGTTTCTCCCCATTGAGGATGATGTTAGCTGTGGGTCTTTTGTATATGGCCTTTATGATGTTGAGGAATGTTCCTTCCATTCCTACTTTCTTGAGGGTTTTATCAAGAAAGGATACTGTATTTTGTCAAATGCTTTTTCTGCGTCTATTGAGAGGATCATTGTGGTTCTTATCCTTTTTTTTTCTTAATGTGGTGTATCACATTGATTAATTTGTAGATATTGAACCAGCTCTGCATCCCAGGAATAAATCCCTCTTGATTATGGTGAATAATTGTTTTCATGTATTCTTGGATCCGGTTTGTTAGCATCAGTTTAGATGTAAGGATACACACAGACTGAAAGTGAAGGGATGAAAAAAGACATTCCATGTAAACGGAAACCAAAAGAAAGTTGAAGTAGCTATTCATATATCAGACAAAATAGAATTTAAAACAGAGACTGTAATAAGAGACAGTGGCATTGCATAAATGATAAAGGGATCATTCCAACAAGAAGATAAGACATTTGTAATATTTGTGCACCCAACACAGGAGCACCTAAATATATAAAGCAGATATCAACAGACCTAAAGAAAGAAATAGCAATAAAAATAATGGTGGGGGACTTTAATTCCCCATTTACATCAATGGATACATATGCAGACAGAAAAGCAGTAAGGAAACATTGGCCTTAAATGACATGTTAAATCAGATGTACTTAACAGGTTTTTAGAGGACATTCTATCCAAAAGCAACACAATGCACATTTTTCCCAAGTTCACCTGGAACACTTTCCAAGATTGTATATCATGCCACAAAACAAGTCTTAATAAATTCAAGAGGACTGAAATATCAAGCATCTTTTCCAACCACAATGGTATAAAATTAGAAATTAGCTACACAAAGAAAACTGAAAATTTCACAAATATGTGGAGAATAAACAGCATGTTAATGAACAGCCAGCAAGTCGAAGAAGAAATCAAGAGAAATAAAAATATACTTTTAGATAAACAAAAATGTAAATGTAACATACCAAACTTTATAAGATGTAGGAAAAGCAGTTCTAAGAGGGAAGTTTATAGCGATACCTAACTCAGGAATCAAAAAGAGTCTCATATAGGGATGCCTGGCTGTCTCCGTTGGAAGAGCATGTGACTCAATCTCAGCGTTGTGAGTTTGAGCCCCATGTTGGGAGTAGATATTACAAAAAATAAATAAATAAAACTTTAAAAAAATCACAAAGAAACAACATGACTTTATATATCAAGGAACTAGAAAAAGAAGAACAAAGCCCAAAATTAGGGGAAGAAAGGGAACAACAAAAATTGGAGTAGAAATAAATGAAGCAGAGACCAAAAAAAAAACAAAAAAAGAAAAGAAAAAAGATCAGTGAAACTAAGAGCTAGTTCTTTAAAGATAAAATTTTAAAAACTTCAGTTAGACTCACCAAAAACAAAGAGTACTCAAATAAATAAAAATGAAAGTGGATGGGTGCCTGGGTGGCTCAGTTGATTAAGTGTCCAGCTCTTGATTTTAGTTCAGATCATGATACACAGTTCGTGAGTTTGAGACCCATGTAGGGCTCTGTGCTGACAGCACGGAGACTGCTTGGGATTCTTTGTCTCTCTCTCCTCTCTCTCTGCCCCTGCTCCAGTCACACTTTCTCTCTCCAAATAAATAGACATTAAAGGAGAAGAACCAGCATTTCCCAGATGGATTGGATGTCGAACCCCTTATTTAAGGAAGGAGGGGAGGGAGGGAGGAAGGGGAGGGAGGGAAGAAGGAAGGAAGGGGAGGAAAGGAGGCAGTGAGGGAGGAGGGGAGGAAGGAAGGAAGGAAGGAAGGAGAGGGAGGGAGGAAGATGTGAAAGCAGACGCTTTACAACTGATACCACAGAAATACAAAGGATCACGAGACACTACTGTGAACAATTATATGCCAATAAATTGGACAACCTAGAAGACATCAACAAATTCCTAGAAATATATAACCTACCAATAATGAATCATGATGAAATATAAATTCTGAACAGACTGATTACTAGTAAGGAGATTGAATCAGTAATCAAAAACCTCCCAACAAACAGAAATCCAGGACCAGATGGCTTCACTGGTGAATTCTACTAAACATTCAAAGAATGTTCTACTAAACATTCAAAGAATACCAGTCCTTCTCAAATTCTTCCAAAAAGTAGAAAAGAAGGAAACTCCAAACTCATTTTGCAAAGCAAGCATTACCCTGACACCAAAGCCAGACAGGGACACCACAAGAAAAGAAAATTACAGGCCAGTATCCTTGGTGAACATAAATGCAAAAACCCTCAACAAAATATTAGTAAACTGAATTCAGCAATACACTGGAAAGATCATAACACCATGATCAAATGGGATTTATTCCAGGGATGCAAGGATGGTTCAACATCCATAACTTAGTCATTGTGCTACACCATGTTAACAAAATGAAGGATAAAATCATATGATCATTTCAGTAGATGCAGGAGAAGTATTTGACAAAATTCAGCATCCATTTATGATAAAAAAAAAAAAAACAAAACTTCTTAACCAAGTGGGTATAGAGGGAATGTACCTTAACATAATAAAGGCCATATGCAGCAAACCCACAACTAGCATCATACTCAATGGAGAAAAACTGAAAGCATTTCCTTTAAGATCAGGAACAAGACAAGGGATGCTCACTTTTGCCACTTTTATTCAACATAGTATTGTAAGTCCTAGTCAGAGCAGTTAGGCAAAGAAAAAGAAACAAAAGGCATATGGTTAGAAAGGAAGAAGTAAAACTGTCAGTATTTGCAGATGATATTATATATAGAAAACCCTTAAAGACTCCCATCAAAAAACTGTTAGAACTAATAAGCAAATATAGTTCATTGTAGGATATAAGAAATCAATAAGCAAAAATCAGTTGTGTTTCTAGACACTAATAATGCACTATCAGAAAGAGAAATTAAGAAAACAATCCCATTTGCAGTTACATCAGAAATGATAAAATACAGGCGCCTGGGTGGCTCAGTCAGTTAAGTGTCTGACCTCAGCTCAGGTGATCTCACAGTTTCTGAGTTTGAGCCCTGCATCGGGCTCTGTGCTGACAGCTCAGAGCCTGGAGCCTATTTTGTATTCTGTGTGTCCCTCTCTCTCTGCCTCTCCCCAACTTGCGTTCTATCTCTGTCTCTCTCTCTCAAAAATGAACATTAAAAGAATGATAAAATGCATAGGAATGAATTTCATGAAAATGAGGTGAAAGACTTATATGTTGAAAACTATAAAACATTAAAGAAAGAAATTGAAGACAAATAAATGGAAAGATATTCCATGCTCATAGGCTAGAAGAATTAATATTATTAAATGCCATACTAGTCAAAGCAGATTCAGTGCAGTCCTTATCAAAATTACAATGGTGGGGCACCTAGATAGCTCAGTCGACTTCAGCTCAGGTCATGATCTCCCAGCTTGTGAGTTTAAGCCCTGCATTAGGCTCTCTGCTGTCAGCACAGAGCCCACTTCAGATCCTCTCTCCCCTTCTCTCTCTGCCCCTCCCCCCACTTGCACCCTTTCAAAAATAAATAAACATTTAAAAAAATTACAATGGCATTTTTCGTAGAAGGAGAATACCCAACCCTAAAATTTGTATAGAACCATAAAGGACCCTGAATAGCCAAAGAAATCTTGAGATGAGGAACAAAGCTAGAGGATCACACTCCCTGATTTTCAACTATATTACAGAGCTATAGTAAAACAACTATAGTAAAACAGTGACATAAAAACACACACAGATCAATGGGACATAATGCAAGAGCCCAGAAATAAACTCATTCATATATGGTCAATTAGCTTACGACAAAGGAGCCAAGAATATATAGCTAGGAAAGGACTGTCTCTTCAATAAATGGTGTTGGGGAAATTGGACAGTCCCATATAAATGAATGAACCTGGACCACTATTCTACACCATAGACAAAAATTAATTTAAATGAATTTAAGAGTTAAGCCTAAGACCTGAAACTCCTAGAAGAAAACATAGGCAGTAAGCTCCTTGACATAGGTCTTAGCAATGATTTTTTTTAATCTGACAGCAAAAGCAAATGCAACAAGAGCAAAGAGAGACATTAGACTACATCAAACTAAAAGGCTTCTGTCCAGCAAAGAAAACCATCAGCAAAATAAAAAGGCAACCTACCAAATGGGAGCAAGTGTTTGCAAATCATGTCTCATAAGGGGCTAATGTCCAAAATATATAAAGAACTCCTGCAACTCAATAGATTAAAAAGAAAACCTTACAGAGAATCCAATTAAAAAATTGGTCAAAGGTCTGAATAAACATTTTTCCAAAGAAGACACAGAGTTGGCCAATAGGTACATGAAGAGATGTTCTGTATCATTAATTATCAGGGAAATACAAACCAAAACTTATGAGATGAGATAATACTTCATACCTATTAGAATGAATGGCTAGAAACAAGTGTTAGCGAGGATGTGAAGAAAAGAGAACGCTTGTGCACTATTGGTGGAATGTAAATGTGTCCAGCCACTAGGGAAAACAGTATGGAATTCTTAAAAAAATTACAAATAGAACTATGACATGATTCAGCAGTTCTACTCCTGGATAGTAGGTGGAAGAAAACAGAAACATTAACATTGGAAGATAAACCTTATTCGTTGCAGCGTTATTTACAATAGCCAAGATATGGAAACAACTTAAGTTTCCATCAATGGGTGAATGAATAAAGAAAACGTGCTGTATATATATAGAGAGAGTGGAATGTTATTTAGCCATAAAAAAGAATGAACATCTTGTCATTTGTGACAACATGGATGGACTTTGAGGGCATTATCCTAGTGAAATAAGTCAGAGAAAGATAAATAACATGATCTCTCCTGTATGTAGAATCTAAAAGTAAATAATAAAATCAATCTCATAGATACAGAAAACAGAGAGGCAGGGGTTTGGGGTGGGGGGGAGAAATGGGTGAAGTGTTTTGTTTGTTTTTAGTATGTAAATTGAATTATTCTTTATTTTTAAAATTATAAAAATTTTAAGTTGTGATTATAGTTATTGTGATTCTGCTTTTTTAAAAAGTTCTTTTTATTTATTTTATTTATTTTTTAAAGAATATTAACTTAAAAAAATTTTTTTAATGTTTATTTATTTTTGAGAGAGACAGAGACAGAATGCCAGTGGGTAAGGGGCAGAGAGAGAGGGAGACACAGAATCCGAAGCAGGCTCCAGGCTCTGAGCTGTCAGAACAGAGCCCGACGTGGGGCTCGAACTCACGAGCTGTGAGGTCATGACCTGAGCTGAAGTCGGACACTCAACCGACTGAGCCACCCAGGCACCCCTAAAAAAGTTCTTTTTAAAAAAGAGTTCTTATTTTTTAGAGACCTTATTAAAATAATTTATAAATAAAATTATGTGTCTAGAATTTGATTCAAGATAGTGGTAGGGGGCCACCTGGGTGGCTCAGTCAGTTAAGCATTCGATTTCGGCTCAGGTCATGATCTTAACTGCTGTAAATTCAAGCCCTGCGTCGGGCTCTGTGCTGACAAGCTCAGAGCCTGAAGCCTGCTTCAGATTCTGGGTCTCCCTCTCTCTGGCCCTCCCAGCTCGTGCTCTGTCTCATTCTGTCTCTCAAAAAAAAAAATGTTAAAAAAAAAAAAAAGATAGTGTTAGGGATGCTTGCTGAATATAGATGAAATTGTATGATGGACATAAGGATTTTCATTATGCTGTTTTTTCTCTTTTTATATATGTTCGAAGTTTTTCAGATTAAAAAGTTTTTTAAAAGAGAGAAGGGAAAATGTTTATCACCAATAGAATGTATACCATAGTTAGGAAAACCCTAGTCTGTGGAATATTGGATTGAAATGATTTTGTCAAATTATATTCCTTAATTTATGGACCACACACTCTTGAGAATTTGATGAAACTATGGTTTTTGTCTCTAGAAAAATGGATATAAACACAAACTTTGGAGTAAATTTCAGTTTTACAAAAAACTGAAGGTCATTCATAATTCTTGTAGAGCTTTAATTCTCTAATGAGGTCTCCTGACCAACAGCATCAGTATCACTTGAGATTTTTTAGAAATGAAGATTCTTCTGCCCTACTAAATCAACTGACTCAAAATCTCTGGAGGTGGTACCTAAAATCTATGTTTTAACAATTTTTCCATATGATTGTGATGCACACTGAAATTTGAGAGTTTATTTGTATTCTTGCTGCTTGTGTATACATATCAATCGCTTGGGGATCTTGTTAAAATACATATTTGATAGAGTCGGTTTGGTGTGGGCCTGAGCTTTTCATTTGTAACAGGCACCCGTGTGGCGATGATGCTGGTCCTCAGACCATACTGTGAGTACCACGGTTCTAGCTCTATAGCTTAGAAGTGTTATAAATCTCATATATCTTCCTAGAAAAAAATTTGAGTATTTCTGATATGCTTGTTTAAAAACTATTGAACATACAGAAATACTAATATATTTTACACATTTTTGTAAAACAAAAAATAGAGATTTTGAAAGGTTGAAGAAAAATAAGTAGAAGTTAGAATTTGTAATGTTTTCTAATTTCATCTCATTGGATTTTCCTGTACAACTAAATTTGGAAACCATTGTTCTAAGGACTCCCTCTTTTCTTTCTTCGTTTTTCCCGCTACGTATTTTGTGAATATTTACTTCTAATCTGTGCCTTATATTTTCATTTTTTAACTGTGTCTTCAGAGCAGAAGTTCTAAATTTTAATAAGGTCTTATTTGTCATTTTTTCTTTATGATTTGTGGTTTTTGTGTCTTATATGAGAAATCTTTGCCCAAATCAGAATCACAAAGATTTTTTTCCTACAGAGATTTCCTCCTATGTTTTTTTTCTAGATATTTCTGGATAACTGTGCACACCTTATGTTTTACATCTAGGTTCATAATTCATTTTTTAATTTTTGAATATGGTCAGAGGTACAGATAGATCAAGGTTTATTTTTTATATGTAAATGTTCAGTTCTAATACTGTTTCTTGAAAAGATTATTCTTTCTTCATTGAATAATCTTGGCACGTACATCAAAAATCAAGTGACCAGGGGCGCCTGGGTGGCTCAGTCAGTTAAGTTTCTGACTTTGGCTCAGGTCATGATCTAATGGTTCATGACTTTGAGCCTCACTCACATCAGGCTCTGTGCTGACAGCTCAGAGCCTGGAGCCTGCTTTGGATTCTGTGTCTGCCTCTCTCTCTGCCCCACCACCCCTCTTGTGCTCTGTCTCTCTCGGTCTCTCAAAAATGAATAAATGTTAAAAAAAATTTTTTTTACTAAAAAAAAAAAAAAAAATCAAGTGAGTATATATGTGGGGGTCTATTTCCAGACTCTGCTCCATGATCTTTAGAGCTCTCCTTTCACCAATATCTCACTCTCCATTGGGGTAACTATGTACTATATCTTTAAGTTAGATAGTATGAGTGTTCCAGCTCTGTTCTTCCTCCCTCATCTTAAACTCTTTCATTCTTTCAAATATTATTTGCATAAAAGTATTACATTATTTGTTGACGAGTAAATCTTGTTCCCTAAATATCAGTTGTACTTAGAATAATATGAACTATTTTTTTTAATTAATTTTTTCTTTTAGTTTTTTTTTTTTTTCTTTGAGATAGAGAGGGTGTGATGAGGGAGGGGCAGAGAGAGAGGGAGAGAGAGAGAATCCCAAGCAGGCTCTGCATTGTCAGCATAGAGCCCGATGCGGGGCTCAAACTCATGAACCATGATGAGATCATGACCTGAGCTGAAGCAGGTGCTAAACTGATTGAGTCACCCAGGCACCCCAGAATAATACAAACTTTGACATATCGCCAAGTATATTAGAAAATCTTGAGGGTATTACTTGTATACAGACATTTGTTCAAAGTAAAAACTTTTTTCTCTCTCTTGATGTCACTGTGGCCATTATGCAACTGGACAAATGCAGTTGCTATTAAGTTTTTTAAACTTGCAGGAAAAGCTATTCAGTGAGCTGACAAAATGTTCATTATATTTAGTTTTCCTGTTGGTTGGAAGTCAGAAATGGCTATTGTGGTGGCATACTGAAATTATAGAGAGAGAAAATTCATAGATTGTGGTCTTAAATTTCTGTTTTCTCCTTCTCTTAGGGATGATAGAAACAGCACAAGTGGATGAGAGAGCAAAAGGCAATGGCTCCAGTCAACCAGGAGCCACAAGGCGGGGTGTACAGATTATTGATGATGAACCTCAAGCCCAGAGCGGTGGCGGAGGGTGCTGTTCTTCTGGATAACTGATCACACTTAAGAGATTAAACAAACAAACTGTGGATCATTGCCCTCAACATGAAGACTGCCATATTCCAAGTCACATTATTTTACCAATGGAATTATAGAATTAACAGTATTTTAAATTACGTTTATAACACTGCAGAGACCTTAAGTGCTAAACTTAGTGGAGTTTGTGACCAGAGAATTGGCATTTTTCTACAAATGTTAACAAAGCAATTACCAATGGCCTTTTTACATATTTTTTTCTTTAATAAGGAATAATATGCATGTAGAAAAGACCTACTTAAAGGCTTCATTTATATTCTTTTAAATCAAATCTTTATTTAATAACTTATATATGTTGTTGGAATGGTATACATTTTTGCAGCCCTTTGTATTTTGTGGTAGTTTGAATTGTATCACTTCTAAACAGCAAACTGTTTTTGTTTTTTTTTTGTTTTTTTTTTAAATTAGCAGATACCTGAAGTACTATTTTTGCAGGGTTTGCACAGGCCCCTTAACTGTCTACTACTTTGATATAATCTATATACAACCTGTATGCTGAGCTGGTAAAATACATTGTAAAATTACATATTAAATATTTTATCTGCTTTTACAAGCGCAAGGTGCAAAACTACATACAGTAGTCTCATTGATGACTGTAAAGTGAATTAACATTTGGTGATAATGCCTAAGCTTTTTGACTCTGACATAAAGATCATAGCTCCCCTTCACTTTTGTCTTAACTTGAAAGTGGCGTGTTTCAATTTTCACATATACTTTACTTGAATTATTGCTGTTGTCATATTTTTGCCTCTGTAAGTCTTTCTGATGATTGAACAACAGCATTTGCCTTTTGGTTTGTTGGGGTTTGGGGGGGCTTTTTTTGTTTGTTTTTATTTTTGTTTGGGGGGGATTTTTTTGGATAAAAGAGATGAATTCTGCTGATTTTGTTTTAGAGTGGTTACCTTAGAAGTATTTGAGTGGAGCATGCTGAATTTCACTTCTGCAATGGCTTTAGTTTTCTCTTAGGCTTTATATGAGATGGGTTCACTGGTGTCAGAAGAGAGGAAGAGGTACCAGACAGTTGCCACTCACCAAGACTCATTCATACAGCATGTTAATGGGTAGTTCTTGCTCCTGGGGCAGCACTTTTAAATCCTTTGTGAGCAAATTGTATTTGTTCATTGCTTGCCAGAGATGAACACAGAAAAGTTTGTTCCATTTTATAAGAGCTGTCCTGAGTTTCTGTGAAGGGAAACATTTCATGTAATGCGGTTATAGCAAACACTGGAAAGATTTATTATAAAATTATATTCTTGTATACTTTGTAAATTAGTCTCATTAGGTTTTTTTTTTTCCTAAGCATAGGACTGAACTTAAATTTGTTAATTTTAATAGAATCAGACAGTGCTCACAGAAGGATCACAAATTGTGGAAATTAACATACATTGTTCTTGTTCTAATATATATATTTTTCCATTTCTGTCATGCTTGGAAAACTAGTAAATGTTATGTCTAAGATAAAATGGAATGGTTCCTGGATTTACTTCTTACAAGAAGCAGTAGTACGCAATAAAGTCGTTGGCATGAGCAATTAAGAGGATGTAAAGAGGTTATAGTTACTAAAGAAGTACTACCATATTTTTAAGTTAAGAGCTTAAGGTTTCCCAAATGGGTTTAAAGTTGAATGGATTGACACCTTTATGCTATGCTGTTAAAATTTTAACTTAGTATTAAGCGTTCTGTGAGCCCTCACTTTATCTTCTTTGGTTACTCTCCTTCCCAAACTCAACAGACTGTTCTCTCTGTTGTGTGTGTTTGGGGAGGATGGTATGGGAAGAGTCAGAGAGATAAGCTAACATTTGTTTTGTTTTGTTTTGTTTTGTTGATTGTATAGTCTCTCAGTTTCCTATGAAGTTTGTGTTTATGCAGGGCATCATGGGAGACCAGAGGAATCATGAGTATAAATGCAGGAAAAATTGTTTTGCTCTTCTGGTTCTTCCACAGGTAGTTAAGAAAGCCTTGCCATTTCTACTATCATACGTGCAGATGGGAAAGAAGCTCTTGTTCAGAGTGAACTGTTTTTTAAACTAATGAGAGATGAAATTGAGCTTGATTTCAAAAAGTAAAATCATAAAGCCTGATAATTGAAGAGTTGTACTCTCAATTTTTGACCCTATATTAATGATATTAAGTCCAGATAAGAACCTCTGCTCCAAAGTTGCCAGATAATTATTGATGGGGTACAACCACTCTCCATATATTTTTTTCTTTTCTCTCCCTTAGTTTTTGTGTATCATTCTTAACCTTAAGCATTTCATTCTGTTTTTCACCTTGTAATTTAAGCTAATTCAATAGCAACAATAAATAATAGGGAATACCTGTCCTTGCTCTAAAGTCTGAGAGTTCTTTAGTGGGATGAAGGAGGAATGAAAGAGGACCAGCCAATTGTAGTATGTGCATAAAGGAGCGATAAAGAGATGAGAAACTAAGGCTGAGGAAATTTCTCTGATACTTTCTTCACTTCTTTAACATATCTTTTGTGTTCCTGTCCTTATGAATTGTACTATTAGGAAGAAGACATGAGTTGTTGTATTGTATATTAAAAGTAGTAGGTAGGTAGAACCAATATATTTTTCAACTAGTAAGTGTATACATTTAGTATATATAATTAAAAATTGGTATAAGATAGTCATTAAAAATACCTGAATATTATGTTAAAAGTATACAATCGTTTCTGTAATGATGATGAGTATTCTGCATCTCGTTTTGCTTTGTGATTATAGAGGAAGATCATTGTTTTTAAAAATGTATATTGCAACAATTTGGGGGTAAACAGCAATCTCAAAAAAAAAGCATCATGTGATTGTATGAAATATGAGTGTTTGAATTTGTTTTGTTCTGGGGAAATCACCTGAAAACACCCTAAAGCTATGGCTGTTATAGCTAAATTGAAGTCCTTTTTTTGTTTGTTTGTTTTTAATATTAGCTATATGTTATTAATGATTACATTTTATTTGGCATTAGAGTAAGAAAGAAGAATGATTTAGGTTTTCAGCAAGAAAAGATAAAATTTGGGATATATGACAGGAGGTTAGTGAGGAGTAGACTAGAAGTCAGGTAGATATGAAACTCTACAACCTGACATTTTTATAATTGTTTTGAAATACATTATCATTTCTAAATAAGGCAAGTTATGCATTGTACCAAATATTTAGAACATACACAAAATGAATTGGCATACTATTTAATATGATTTGCAATTTTCTGTATTGTAAATGCTACCAGGAATCTAGATCATTGATGTTATCTCCAAATAATAGAATTTACCCTTATAATTACCACTTATATTCTCTCCAGAAGTGAGATGTTGATCTGTGCCTTTAACTTTTGAAATTCATCTTTTGACCTCCGTTTGCCATATAGTTTTCTTCATAGATGCAGTCTGGCAAAGAGGGAATACATATTTTGTGGCTAGTAAAGCTGTTGAGATCTTCTAGAAAAGGGTGTAGATCGTTGCAACCAGCAGGAGCCTTACAATAATGTCTAAAGTACAGGGACTAAGTAGATCTTTATTCTTTTCTAAATTTCAAAATGTATTAGCTAGGTTTTAATAACTAAAAGCTGGGATTCATTGAATATATACATTCACTTGATTTTGTAATAGGCATTGATTCTAGTATTTTGCTGTTCTATAATTTTCAGTCAACAAAAACAATAATGTATTTGGACCAAAATTTATGTTACATATATGTCTGGCTTCGATGTCTTTTCCCTTTTCAAAGAAAACAAATCACTCAGAATTCTGAGCAAATTTTCCTAAGTGCAAGTATTATTATATTAATCATATGTAATGAAAAAATGTAAAAGTACTCTTTTAAGAGTTTCCACTTTCAAGCAACAATGCTTCTCTTCTAAACAAATACCACTTTAATTTGATAGACTTTTAGCACTGCGTGTGCTCTCTGATTTATATATCATCTCTTCTGAGAAGCTGAGCGTGCTTTTAAATATTAGCCTTTCTACCACAAATTTTCAGTAGATAAATTAACATGGCAAGTTGATGTTACATGGCACACCCAGTAAGAATCTTATTCTTTAAGCATCTTGTCCTCTTCAGAGGCCTGCACGTATTTCTAAGTGCTTTACATTAAAGCCAAAAGATGAGCCTGTCTATCTTTATTCCCAGTGTGTCAGTTCTCACCTTGATTTTGATACTTCCAGACAACTGTATCATCTCTTCATTATCAAATACTCAAGAAAAAGCTAATACGACTTCCTTAAGTTCGAGCTTGTGTAGAGCAATGAGAGAAAGGTGAGGGACAGCAGAGATAAAGTACGGTAATGTTGAAATACAGACAACAGTGGTATTTGCTAAACTGTATCGTTGGTAGCAAGCTCTTTTAAGGAAACCATCACATGTAGTACTTCCTAGAAATGTAAAAGCTCATTTTTTTTTAATTATCTGAGAATATATTCTAGGAAAAAAAGAATAAATATTGTGAAAGTGCCCCTCAGGCACCCTCTCCCAAATGGAAAACATTGCTTTGTAGTATATACTCTCTTCAATTACCTTTTTGCTGTGCATTTATATACATATATATTTACCTATAGAAATACATAGTTTTGTGGGTTCTAAATTTTTATATAAATTCTGTCTTACTACGCATATGTTTTGCAACTTGCTTTTTTCTCTCACCAACATGTTTAGGAACTGTTATGTCAGTATATGCATACTTTCATTTTATTTTCTGTCACATCTCTTTGGGATGTTTGCCTTTCAGGATAACTTCTGACTTTCCATGAAACCTTCCCAAAAGGAATCTTGTCACTTAGGTAGATTTCACTAGACTCCTAGAATGTAGATGCAAGCCAGCGCTTAGACAGAATCAGGGTCTTCCTTAAGCATGTGAATTGGGATATTAGAAAGGCATTTGCTGGGGCACGTGGATGGTTCTGTCGATTAAGTGTCTGACTTTGGCGCAGGTCATGATCTTCACAGTTTGTGGGTTTGAGCCCCGTGTCGGACTCTGTGCTGACAGCTCAGACTCTGGAGCCTGCTTCGGATTCTGTCTTTCTCTCTCTGCCCCTCCCCAACTCATGCTCTGTCTCTGTGTCTCTCAAAAATAAATGAACAGTCGGGGGGGAAAAAGGCATCTGCTTATAATTCATTTGAAGTACGTTACTTTTGGTCTACTGTTGACAATATATACAATTCAAAAATTTAGCAGTCTTTATTCAGAATGGGTTTTTATTTGAGGGAGGGAACGAAAAAGAGGGAAGGTATAGCCGACAGGGAGAGTACAGAGCAAGATAAAACAAGTCTCTACACAACTCGGAACAGTTACATAACAAGACTTCATGGCACCAAAAATTAAAACTTATGTTTGGTCTGTCTTTAATAAAAACAAGAACAGTGCCTTTTCAGATTTCCCTTCCCCCAACATCCCCCATCCCTATTCCTTTTTTTTTTTTTTAGAGTTTATTTATTTTGCGAGAGAGACTGTGTGCTGTTAAAGCAGAGCCCAACGCGGGGCTCCATCTCACGAATCTTGAGATCATGACCAGAACCAAAATCAAGAGTCAAGAGCTTAACCTACTGAGTCACCGAGGCGCCCCTCCCCATTCCTCTCAAAAGGTAACAATTGTTAACAGTTGGTATGTGTCTGTATCTCTCATATATGTTTTTATTTATATTTGGCCTTTATGAATTGTCAGTTTTCTGAAATCAACCTCTATCAAATTCCAACCTCAATCCAACTGACCTATTTACCGAGAACAAACCAGAGTCATATTTCTTTAAAGGACGTTAAATCAGTGGCGACAGTTCTTGAACTAGAAGTTAACTAGATTCCTAATATGTTTTATGTTTATCATAAATTAAGCTTGAAGAATAACTAGCATTCTGGGAAAGTCGAGTCACTGGTTTCTATATCTTGTGGAAATAGGGTTGGGAAAGAGGAGTGTGGTAATACCTGTGTAAGTCTGAGCTGGCCTTGTTTTCTTAGCATATTATCTTACTTGAGCATTATAGTTATCCCCCACAATTACTTTCCAGGTATTTCTGTCACTGTTAGGCTCTAGCTTAGCATGTGAGTGCCTTGACACAAAGTTAAGTGTATCGCCCCAGAACAACAAATTTATTCATATTTGACTTACAATGAAAATAATTCAAGGGGGAAATTAAGCAGCAGTTTACATGATTTTGTTAATTGTTTCTGGATGGTCTTATAAAAAAAATTAAAACACATTCTGCTCATCATGACTATTCTATCACTTTCCCTCATTTATTGAGTACCTGCTCTGTTCCCAGTGCACACAGCAGAGGAACCAGCCTTCCTTTAGAGTTAGAGCTTAGAGATGGGGAAAGATGACTTTGCCTATTGTCTAGGAGGTAGGTAGTTTATCTGTAGATATGAGGTCAGCTGAGCACACGTGTTCACATTCTGGGTGTGATCAGATATGTACATGTCAAACTTTTGGGGTGAGGTAATTAGAATGACAGTAGCTGAAGCTGATAGTGAATTTAAGGTAAATCTGGACAGAATGATTTTGAGTCTTGCAAATAATACATTTTCAAGCCAAATTAAAATAGAATAACTTATTTTCTAGCTTCAAGGGGACAATTAAGTGATCCTTAAGCCCAAATTGCTTTTCCAAATTTTGTAATAGCAGTGAAGTAACAAATGCTTTTTGCTTATTTAGACGGCTGCTTTTTATTAAAGCTAGGGAAAAAGTGAATTTTAAAAAGCAATTGTATTGTTTTCTTTGCTTTTAACAGATGATATCTTGTCGCCAGATAATAATCCAGGACACAATCCATTCCTAAGTCATAGTAGGCCAATTTGGAGAGTGTATCACAGTATAATTTGTGTCTTTCTTTCTTTCCTTCTTGCTTTCTTTTCTTTTTTTTTTTTTTTTTTTTGTAGGCTCTCTGTGGGGCTTGAATTCATAAACCCAAGATCAAGAGTCACATGCTCTACCAATTGAGCCAGCCACGAGCCCCTAAGTTGTGTATTTCTTTTTTTTTAATGTTTATGTATTTATGTATTTATTTATTTATTTGAGAGTAGGAGAAGGAGCAGAGAGAGAGGGAGAGAAAGCATCTGAAGCAGGCTTCATGCTGTTAGTGCAGAGCCTAATGTGGAGCTCAAACCCACAAACCGTGAGATCATGACCTGAACCAAAATCAAGAGTCTGACACTCAACAGACTGAGCCACCCAGGCACCCCAAGTTGTGTATTTCTAAATGCACTTTTCAAATGAGGAGTATGGGTCCCTTTTTTCCTATCTGAAATTGAAGACCTAGGCCATAAAGATAGCTTAACAAATACCTGGATTTTCTGATAATCTTTCCAATGCCTTTTAAGGATATTAAAAGTTAAATTATCGGTTCCCTTCTTGGCTCTTTTTGGGAGAAAATAGAGTGAAATCATCAGTTTTTAAATAACTATTTCATGAGTTAGCAAGAAGTAACATACTCATCTGTATTAATTCATCTGCACTAATTCACAAAAGAATGATTGTAATGATCTAGTGACAGTTCTTCAAAATATAAGTCCTGTGAAGGAAAAATGACATAGCAAGGACTTGATGATACTTTGAGGACCTTTTACTGTTTCCTGGGTGAAAAATTATTCATCTTGTCTAAAAGCTATACAATATAAGCTCCCCTTCACCCCCACCACCACAACGGAATCCCCTATTAATATTTTAAAGCCTGAAAATGTTTTAACTGAAGAAGTGGCATGGGTGGTTCCTCCCCTTCAAAGATTTTATCGCCAATAGTAGTGGCACAGGCCTGGGGAAGAAATACTTGCTTTATCAAGTGGAGCTACTGATGTAGTATCTTTAAGATGCACACATGACTGATTTATCCTTGCTATGTAGGCAACTGGTATAGTTTGGAAATATTCTAACGTAAGATTGTACGTGAAGTAAGAAGACTGATTTTCTTGTATAGTGTATAGAATTCAGTCTTCTGTCATGCATGTAAATATGTTTGGTTTGGATCTGTTTGATTTAAGCTCTAATTGCTATTCTCTCCTCCCACCTCACATTTTACCTAAAACATGTAATTTTTAAATGAAATCATACATTGCTTTAGGAAACCTGCTATAGACAATGTATGAATTTCACCAAGAATGTTTAAGCAAATCTGAGACTAAAAATTTTAGGTTTTGCCTGCAATTTCATATGTAAATTCAAGAAAAAAATTGTAGCTAAAAGGCCTACTTTGTTGCAAAATATATATTTGACACTTCAAAGGATTTCAGTTTTGGGTTCATTTAAAAGTAGGACCTGACAAAAGAGGTGTGAATAAATAAGCAGATTCAGAATTTAGCAGGCGCTCGGTATTTCTGTTTTCCTAACATTTTATGTAGAGCATTTTACTGATGCTCAGATAGATATATAAAATGTACTACTATAATTCATGCCTTCAAGGAACTTAAAATCCTAGGGGAGAATTATCTAATAGATGTGAGAGAATTTAGAGACATTAAATATGGAGGAGGTAAAATTAGTATCTGTAGAAGATAGTGCAAAACTTAAGAATCAACTGAAAGTATCTTAAAACTAATAAAGTCACTGGGTATAAAAGTGGTCACAGAAATTAAAAGCTTTCATTTATATAAACAACAGCCAATTATAAGATATAATGGAAGAAAAAGCTCCTTTTAAAGTAAGAACAAAGAAGAAAATCCCTAGTAATAAACAGTATGCAAGACCACAAAAAGAAAGCTATGTTTCTCCTGGAAAGAAAGCACAAAAACATGGGGAGGCATATCGTATTCTTGGATAGGAAGACTTACCAACATATACATGCCAGTTCTTTTTAAGTTAATCTATAATGTAATGCAATCTCAAAAATACCAGGATTTTCTAAAATTAGACAACTGATTCCAAAGTTCCTATGAAAAAAAGACTAGCCCGAAAAGCTCTGAGAAGCAGTGAGGACAGACAAGTCTTACAAAATATTAAAAATAGAAACTCCAGTAATTAAAAGTTTGGTACTGGCATATAACTAGACAGATCATTAGAATCAAATAGGTCGGGGCGCCTGGGTGGCGCAGTCGGTTAAGCGTCCGACTTCAGCCAGGTCACGATCTCGCGGTCTGTGAGTTCGAGCCCCGCATCAGGCTCTGGGCTGATGGCTCAGAGCCTGGAGCCTGATTCCGATTCTGTGTCTCCCTCTCTCTCTGCCCCTCCCCCGTTCATGCTCTGTCTCTCTCTGTCCCAAAAAATAAATAAAAAACGTTGAAAAAAAAAAATTAAAAAAAAAAAGAATCAAATAGGTCTAAAATAGACCCAGATATGGGAAGTTAGCACAAGCTAAAGATGACATTTCAATTCAGTGAAGGAAATATGGCTTATTCATTAAAAGGTGTTAGGACACCTGAGTAGCTATTTGCAGGAAAAAATAAAAGTTGGATTCATACCTCAACCAAAATAAAATCCAGTTTTAAATGTGAAAACTGAAAAGCTTAAAATACTTGAAGAAATCATAGGAGAATCTTAAAAGATTTTAGTGTGGTGAAGTGTTTTCTAAATTTGATGTAAAATCCAGAAGCAATAAAAATGGTATGCACTACAAATTTATAATAATGTAGTGATATATATACATATCTCACTATATAAAATAAATTCTTCATCACAAAAACTACCATAAGCAAAAAGAAATTACATATTTGAAAAAATTGCAAATCATATCATGCATATTTTAATATATAAAGAATTCCTAAAATTCAGTAAGATAAAATTCAACAGTCCAAAAGGAAAAAGATCCAAAACTATAAACAGAGTTTCCACAGAAAATGATACAAATGACATAGACTGAAAATAAAAGTTCAACTTCACTGTTAAGAGAAGTACAAAATAAAACTATACTGTTATACTAGTTTTTAACCTATTTGATCAAGGAGATTTTTTTTTAAATTTTATAAAAACACTGTGCTACATCCTAGATATTATTCATAAGAATTGGGGAACAAGTATTTGCGCTGGTTGAGGTGTAAATTACAACAAGCACTAAAAATGGTGTGCTTATGTATTGTAGATTTACTCTTTCGACCACCATTTTATTTCCTAGTCAGAAAGGTTGGGAAAAAATTAATTTCCCGGACTTTTTTTTGTGCTGCTAGTGTTCTGGAAGCTAATTAGATTTTCCCAATTATGTGTTCTCCGCATGACTTGAAAAGAGAAATGAGGTAGAGGCGATCTTTTGAGGTTCTTGCATGTTGTAAGAATATGGGAAATGTTCCCATGCATGGGAAATGCAGATCATGCAGCAGTGATCAAAGGTCTATTCTCCAACTTTCTGGATTTGGAGAAGTAGTGATGGTGGCAGGAACAACTTCTGTTCTTTTTTTTTTTTTTTTTTTTAATATTTTTAACGTTTATCCATTTTTGACAGAGAGAGACAGAGAACAAGCAGGGGAGGAACAGAGAGGAACATAGAATCCGAAGCAGGCTCCAGGCTCTGAGCTGTCAGCACAGAGCCTGATGCGGGGCTCAAACCCACAAACCGCAAAATCATGACCTGAGCCGAAGTCAGTTGCCTAACCGACTGAGCCACCCAGGCGCCCCTTTTTTGTTTTGTTTTAAATGTTTATTTATTTTTGAGAGAGAGTGTGTGCAAGCGGGGGGAGGGGCAGAGAGAGGAGGAGACAGAGGATCCTGAACAGGCTTTGTGTTGTCAGCACAGAGCCCAACACGCAGCTCGAACCCACAAATCATGAGATCATGACCTGAGCTGAAGTCAGACGTTTAATCGACTGAGCTACCCAGGTGCCCCAGTGGCAGCAGCTTCTTAAAATAACATTTTAATCCCTGGATTGTGGTATATCTTCTTTCTCCAGTTTCCCAGGAGTGAGAACAGGTGGTGATAGCCTCTGGCTTCCAGCATGGCTCCACAATGACTCCAGAGGTAGTAGCCTCCAGTGAATCAGTTCTGTATCACAGTGGGATTCATTCTGGGAGGCTCCACTTAGATTTCTAAACCCTGATCTTTCAGCCCTTCCAATGACCTTTTAAGTACCAAGGTGCCTATAACAAGTGCCTTCATGTTTAAAATATCTAGAATGATGGGATGCCTGAGTGGCTCAGTCAGTTAAGCATCCGACTTCAGTTCAGGTCATGATCTCACAGTTCATGGGTTTGAGCCCCACTTCAGGCTCTGTGCTGACAGCTTGGAACCTGGAGCCTGCTTTGGATTCTATCTCCCTCTCTCTGTCCCTCTCCCACTCACGCTCTGTCTCTGTCTCTCAAAAATGAATAAACGTTAAAAAAAATTTTTTTAATTAAAATATCTAGAATGGCGTCTGTTTCCTGCACTGAAAACTGCCTGATTGATTTGGCAATGGCAATCAGAACTGAAAATGTATTTCCTTTTGATCTTGCAGTTTTACTTCTAGGAATATATCCTATAGACATGCTTGTATGTGAAAGTAACGAGTTTGTAAGGGTTTTCAATGCATTGTTTGTAAACTGACATCAGTAGGGGAATCATAAAATCAATTATAGTGTATGTATATAATAGAATCCTAGGTAACTATAAAAAAGAATGAGCTTTGTATATTTAAAGGAAGTAATTAATAAGGCACATGAAGTAAAAAAAAAAAAAAAAAAAAAGCCCAAATGTCCATCAACGGATGAATGGATAAAGAAGATATAATGTGTGGATGGAACTGGAGGGTGTTATGCTAAGTGAAATAAATCATACAGAGAAAGACAGATACTGTATGTTTTCACTCTTATGTGGATCCTGAGAAACTTAACACAAGACTATGGGAAAGGGGAAGGGAAAAAAAAAAGTTAGAGAGGGAGGGAGCCAAACCATAAGAGACTCTTAAAAACTGAGAACAAACTGAGGGTTGATGGGAAGTGGGAGGAAGGGGAGGGTGGGTGATGGGCATTGAGGAGGGCACCTGTTGGGGAGAGCACTGGGTGTTGTATGGAAAACAATTTGACAATAAATTTCATATTAAAAAGAAAAAGATATGGTATGTATATACAATGGAGTATTACTTGGCAATCAAAAAGAATGTAATCTTGTCATTTGCAACTACATGGATGGAACTAGAGTATATTATGCTAAGCAAAATTAGAGAAAGACAAATCTATGACTTCACTCATGAGGAATTTAAGATACAAAACAGATGTATAAGGGAAGGGAAGCAAAAATAATATAAAAACAAGGAGGGGGGTGAAACATAAGAGACTCTTAAATACAGAGAACAAACTGAAGGTTGCTGGAGGGGTTGGGGTGGGGGATGGGCTAAATGGGCAAGGAGCATTAAGGAAGACACTTGTTGGGATGAGCACTGGGTGTTATACATAGGGGATGAATCACTGGTATCCATTCCTGAAATCATTATTGCACTATATGCTAACTAACTTGGATGTAAATTTTAAAATTAATTCATTAAAAAACATTTTTTAAAGACATTAACAATTAAAAAAAAAGGCCAGGGAGCAGAACTGTGTCTACTGCTTTAAAAGAAAGTAATTAGCTTTGTTGACATAAGGTAAAGTACACATATTTAAAGTGCGCAATTTGACAAGTTTGACCCATAAAGCCATCATCACAGTCAAGATAATGAATATATCCATCACCCCCAAAAGTATCCTTTTTTAAAATGTTTATTCATTTTTGAGAGAAAGAGAGGGAGAGAGAGAGAGAGCACATATAAGCAGGGGAGGGGCAGAGAGAGGGAGACAGAGGATCTGAAGCAGGCTCTGAGCTGTCAGCACAGAGCCCAATGTAGGGCTCAAACTCACAAACTGCAAGATCATGAACCGAACTGAAGTCAGATGCTTAACCAACTAAGCCACCCAGGTGCCCCACCCCAAAAAGTATCCTTATACTTCTTTGTAATCCCTTCCTTTCAGTTCCTCCTCATCCTTGCCAACACTTGATACGGGAAAATTTTAAAATTATAACCATTCAAATAGATGTATATATATCATTGTGGTTTTAATTTGTATTTCCCTAATGACAAACGATGTTGAGCATTTTTTCATGTGCTTATTTGACTTCTGTATCTTCTTAGTGACATGTCTGTTCAAGTATTTTGTCCGTATTTATTGATTTTTATATTATCTAGTTTTGAGACTTCTTTATGCATTTTGCATATAGGGTCTTTATCAGATATATGATTTGGGGGCATCCGGGGGGGCTCAGTCGATTAAGCACCTAACTCTTGATTTCAGCTCAGGTAATGATCTCATCGTTCCTGAGATCAAGCCCTACATCAGGCTCTGCACTGACAGAGCAGAGCCTGCTTGGGATTCTCTCTCCCTCTCTCTCTCAAAGTAAATAAATAAACATTAAAAACAAAAAGTTATATGACCTGGAAATACTTCCTCCTGATCTCACCTTTTCATTTTCTAATGTCTTTCCAAGAGAAGTTCTAAATATTGATGAAATCTAACCACTTTTCCTTTATGGGTTGTGTTTTGGTCTTGTTTCTAAGAACTCTTTGCTTAGCTCATGGTCACAAAGATTGTTTTCCTATGTATTTTTCTGAAAGCTTTTTACTTTTAGGTCCATGGCTCATTCAAGTTATGTTTTTTATATGACACAAGGTAAACATTGAACTTTTTTTTTTTTTTTTTTTTGCTGCAGCCCATTTGTTGAAAAGACTATCCTTTCTTTATTGCTTTTGTTTGCATCTTTGTTGAAAATCATTTGTTCACAGATGAGTGGTTCTATTTCTGAACACTATTCTATTGATTTGTCTTTTTTTTAAACACATGTCTTTAATTTTTATTTATTTTTGAGAGAGAGAGAGAGAGTGTGCAAGCAGGAGAGGGGCAGAGAGAGAGGGAGACACAGAATCCGGAGCAGGCTCCAGGCTCTGAGCTGTCAGCACAGAGTCGGATGCAGTGCCTGAACTCACGAATGGTGAGATCAGACTTGAGCCGAAGTCCCATGCTTAACCAACTGAGCCACCCAGGCACCCTGATTTATTTGTCTATCTTGATGTCAACAGCACACTGTACTGATTATTATAGTTTTATAGTTGGTCTTGACATCAAGTAATGCTAGTCCTTGAGTTTCGTTTTTTTCCAAAATTGTTTTTGGCTACTTTAGGTTCATTTCCATATGAATTTTTTAGAATTAGTTTGTTAATTTCTATGAAAATAATTTCTAAAAACCCTGCCAGAATGCTGATTGGGATTGCATTGCATCTATAGATCAATTTGGGAAAAGACCTAATTATTAAATCTTTAAACCAATAAAGACAGTATAGCTCTCCATTTACTTAGGACTTCTTTATTTCTTTCAGTGATGTTTTATAGTTTTTAGTGCACAGGTCTTTCGCCAGATGATTTTCTAAGTATTTCATGTTTTTGATGTTATTGCAAATAATATTTCAAATTTTAATTTGTAAATATTTATTGCTAGCATATAGAAACAAATTCTACCACTTGATCTTGCATCCTACAACTTTCCTGAACTCATTTATCAGTTCTAATAACTTCTTTGTAGATTACATGGGATTTTTTTATACATATTATATCATCAGTCAATAAAAACAAAGAGATTTCTTTCTTTCTTTAAAAAAATTTTTTTTAAATGTTTCTATTTATTTCTGAGACAGAGAGACACAGAGCATGAGTGGGGGGGTGGGCAGAGGGAGAGGGGGACACAGAATCCGAAGCAGGCTCCAGGCTCTGAGCTGTCAGCACAGAGCCCAACGTGGGGCTCAAACTCACAAACTGTGAGATCATGACCTGAGCCGAAGTCGGTCACTTAACCGACTGAGGCACCCAGACGCCCCGAGATTTCTTTCTTTCTAATTTGGATGTGTTTTTACTTCTTTTTCTTGCCTTCTTGCACTGGCTATAACTTCCAGTACAATGTTGAATAGAAGTGATTAGAATTGACATCCTTGCCTTATTCCTGATCTTTTTCATCATTGAAAAAGAAAAAAAGGGTAACCCGTATATATATTTGACTCCAGAGACCTAGAATGTCACCAAAAAGATACATAAGAAACTGATAATATTGGTTACCTCGGAAGAGACAAATTGAGTTAGATGGCAAAAGGGGAGAGAAACATTCTTCTTATTGGATATGTTTTTATTTTTATTTTTTAATAGGAGCCATGCAAATATATTGCCTATTCCAGAAAATAAATAAATAAAACTTAAGAACTAAAAATTAGGTGTATAAACAGAGCATTTGCTAAAAACAAAATAAACAAAAAAAAAAACAGTATTTTTGCAAAGAAATATCTTAAGAATGTGACACAAGAGATCACAAAGTTTAAAATTAACAAAGGTAGGTTTAATCATTTAAGAATACTTGAGAGTAGGTAATATTTACCATAGACTTTGAAAGCAAGACATGAATTGAGGATGAAGTAGACACTTTAAGAAGAAATTTGCAATGGCATGAAAATGGGAAGTGGCAAACTTTAGCAAGCAAATTGACTTGACTGGGGGCAGGGGGCACTGTGCCTGGTAGAAAAAATAGGAAGGAAAGGTAAGTCCTTCACAGAAGAATTAAGACTAATATAGACGGTTAATTTTGTAACATTCAACCCAATACCAACCTAACCAGGCACATATCTACCTTCAATTTTCTTAACTCAGCTAACATATTTTTAATGATTGCCTGTTATTCACCAGGTCCAGTGCTACGTGTTGCATGTGTACCTAGCGGTGAACCAAATGGATGTGATCCCTGTTCTGATGGAGCTTAGTCTAGAGGGCACCTCTGGGCCTCAACGAAGTGAGCAACCTCCATGTTCCCCTTTGTTTCAAAATTTTGGCTATGTATTCGTTCAGTCTGATACTCTCTAAACACCCCTAACCCTTTGTCCATCCTTAGATATCTCCATCTCTGTAAAAACTCAAGTCATTACTCAAACCGCGTGACCCTCCTTCCTCCTTTCCATTCACACTTATTAGTATAGGATAGGAATTGAGACTGAAGACTGAAGCCAGATGCCTGGCTTTGATATTTTATGTTGTATTTCCTGGTGAGAAATGCAACTTTTTTGCTCTACTTCTTCATTTATAAAGTAGAAATAATAATAGTATGTACTTTGTAAAGTTGCTGAAAATATTAAATGAGTTATTACATATAGAGTGCTTAGAACACACTCAGCATGGTAAATTCTTAATAAATATTAGCAGTTGTTACTATTAGCAAAAGACTTCGCCTGTATTATTTCACCCAAGGCTAACACTTCCCACCAGCTCTATCCTACCTCCTCCCACCTGGTGGTCTTTTAATAGATGATCTCATTTTTCTCACAGCATATTGAACAACATTCTCTCTACCGCCCCTTTTTCTAGAATATAAACATGATCAAAAGCCTCCCACTCAAAACAAAATCCATCCTTAATTGTGAGCATCTCTTCTTCTTTCCTGTTTTATAATGAAATTTATTGAAAATCCACACTGGAACCTCCATGTTCTCCTACTTTCCCTTCATTCCTCAAAGTACTGCAGTCTTCAGCTTGACCCCATCATGTCACAAAATTGCGTTTACCAAGGTTAAGCACAGCTATATTCAAGATGCCTCTCCTATGTTTTTCCATTGTACCCCAAGACCTCCTTACTACCTTAAAATTGTAACTTTTTCAACTATCCCCTCTAACATAGTATAATTTTTGCTTGTTTATTTTGTTTATATCTGTTTTCCCTGGTTAGAATGTAAAATCAAGGAGAACAGAAATTTTGTCTCCTTTGATTACTCCTGCATCCCCATCACCTAAAATAATGCCTAAACATTATAGGCACTCACTAAATCTGAATCAAATGAATGAACACTGAGTTGTGATTATCTATTTTTTCTGTCTTCTGTGTTAGACCAGGAGCTACTTTGAAGACTGGAACTGTTCCTCCTATCTCTTTACTAGCTCTGTTAGCTCAGAGCCTGACCCAAATGGGACTGTGAATATGATGGATTTGTGGGGAGTCACTATGTTTCCAGTATTTTTGGTAAATGCTTCTGGAGGATACTCCAAGGCCTGAGAAAGTGGTTTTTTAATTTTTTTAATGTTTAGTTATTTTTGAGTGGGGGGGATGGACAGAGAGGGAGACACAGAATCTGAAGCAGGCTCCAGGCTCCGAGCTGTCAGCTCAGAGCCTGATGCAGGGTCAGACCCACAAACCATGAGATCATGACTTGAGCCAAAGTTGGATGCTTAACTGACTGAGCCACCGAGGTGTCCCCCCCTCCAAAAAGTGACTTTTAATTTCTACTCGGCAATCTTAGAGCTCAATGAGCTGGTATGAGGATTTTGCAAACAATGGAGATTTAAATTGCCTAAAGAAATTGTATTAGTGGTCTCCAGAAAAAACAGGACCGATAGGAGATTGATTACCTATCTATCTATCTATCTTTCTATCTAGAGATTAATTGAAGGAATTGGTTGAGAAGGCCCCCAATCTGCCATCTTCAAACTGGAAGCCCAGGAAAGCCAATGGTATAATTCTTTTTTTTTCCTTTTCTTTTTAAAGATTTTATTTTTAAGTAATCTCTCCCATGGGGCTCGAACAACTCCAAGATCAAGAGTTACATGCTACACCAACTGAGTCAGACAGGCACACAGCCAGTGTAATTCAGTCTGAATTTGAAGGCCTGAGAACCAGGGAAGCTGAGTGTATAAATCCCAGTACCAGGGCAGAAGATGAGAATTCACAGTTCTTGCAGAGGGACAGGAAAAATGGGATGAATTTTTCTTCCTCCACTGTTCATTCCATTCAGGCCATTAATGAATAGGATGATCCCTAAGCACACTGGGGAGGGCAATCTACTTTTCTGGGTCCATCAATTCGAATCCTAATCTCATCCAGAAACACCCCCTCAAAGATACACCCAGAAACAATGTTTTAGCTAGGCATCTTGTGGCCCACTCAAGTTGACACATACAATTAACCATCACCCTGTTTATACCTTTAATTTGTATTATTAGAATTCCTTAAAAATAGTTCTGCACCCCTATATTTATTGCAGCATTATTTGCAATAGCCAAACTATGGAAGCAGCCTAAGTGTCTACTGATAGATGAATGGATATAGAAGATGTTGGGGCACCTGGGTGGCTCAGTAGGTTGAGCATCTGACTCTTGGTTTTGGCTCAGGTCATGATCTCATGATTTGTGAGTTCAAGCTCCACACTGGGCTCCGTGTTGATAGCACAGAGCCTGCTTGGGATTCTCTCTCTCTCCCTCTCTCTCTGCCCCTCCTCCCCTGCTCATGATATCTCTCTTTCAAAACAAAAAAATAAACTTAAAAAAAAAAAAAGACATAGCACGCGCGCGCACACACACACACACACACACACACACACACACTGGAATATTACTTAGCCATAAAAAATAATGTAATCTTGCCATTTGCAACAACATGGATGAAGCTAGAGAATATAATGCTAAGCGAAATAGGTCAGAGAAAGACAAATACCATATGACTTCATTCATATGTAGAATTTAAGAAACAAAACAAATAAAAGGAAAAGAGAGAGAGAAAAAAAAAAACAGATTCTTATCTATAGAGAACAAAAAGGTAGTTACCAGAAAGGAGGTGGGTGGGAGGAATGGGTGAAATAGGTGAAGGGGAGTAAGAGTACCCTTATTATAATGAGCAATGAGTAATATATAGAACTACTGAATCACTATATTGTACACCTGAAACTAATATAACACTGTATGTTAACTATACTGGAATTAAAATAAAAAACTTAATAAAAATAGTTCTGCTGCTAAAGTAAGTTTGAAAATGTTAAATTTAAGCCAAAGACAAAGGAAGGAAAGCATAAAGAAAGAACATTGGACATAGTTCTCAACCCTGCGTGCACATTCAGATCACTTGGAGAATTTCCATACTGATACCTACACCCCATTCCCAAAAATCTTAGGGCTAAGGATTGAGCACAGATAGTTTTTATTTTACTTTTCTTCCCTTTATTTTATTTTAAATGTTTATTTATTTATTTTGAGAGAGAGAAAGAGTGTATGAGTGTGAGAGTTGGAGAGGGGCAGAGAGAGACAGAGACAGAGACAGAGAGAGAGAGAGTGAGAGTGAGAGAGACAGAGAGAATTCCAAGCAGAACCCATGCTGTCAGTGCAGAGCCCGCCTGGGGGCTCGAACTCACAGACTGTGAGATCATGTCCTGAGCTGAAATCAAGAGTCCGATGAACAACCTACTGGGCCACCCAGGCACCCTGAGCATAGACAGTTTTTAAATTCTTCAGGTGATTTTAATTAACAGCCAGGGTTGAGAACCACTGGAATAGGTAATCCTTGAGAAATGGGGCAAGGCTACAAGGGAAGTCCAAAGTTCTTCTCGAGAGAGGCAAAATGTCCCCAATGGTTACTTAAGGTCCTCTTTAGTAATAATGGGCCATAGACAGACCCTGTTACTGCGTTTTTATAGGCATGACTAGTAATTGGATCCAGACACTCGAAGGGACATAAGAGCAAAACCAAGTAAGTACTTAATGGTTAGTTTATGGGACACTAATAGGAACTAAAAAATAAAATAAAATAAAATAAAAAACCATTCTTCTTCCCTGAAGCTTTCTAAAAGGTTAATTATCAACCAGTTCTTTCAACCCTTAAATTACTTTCTGAGAGTGAATTAGAAAGAGGAACATGAATTCCATTAGGAGACTGTGTACTACCACAGATTAATTCTTCTTATTAAATGATACTGTGTTGTTCATTTGTCACCACAAAGAGGCTAACTTAATCCTTGTTTTGAGCTTGCATATTGAGCAATTCTGGATAATTAATTGCATGTAGAATGATAACCTTTGTAATAGGCAGAATCCAATACAGAGAAAAATTCATTCTTGGAATGCAATTTCAAATTCATAAAGTGAAATTTAGCATCTTAGAAAGAGGGTATATGAGTTTAATAGTATAGCATCATTATTCCTAAGGGAAATTTCCAATATTCTGTGATTCAATATAGACTCAGGATAAACATATGCTACTGACACTACCCGAGACATTCTCACAACCACATTTGATTTATTAGTAGACAAGTATGATTAATCAAAGGTTATGTAACGTTGGTCACAGGTACTTTGGTTTTTTGTTATTATTTTCTTTATGAAAATTCATTTCAATAAAAGAAGAGCTTTCCATGTAAAGGACATGTTATAATCCAGTTCTTTGTAAAGAATATTTCATAAGATATATTGCACTTTTTTTCCTTTCAAATTAACAGGTTCTTGTGAGTAAATCTGATGAAATGGTTTACCATGAGAATTGCCTTTTACATTCCAAAACAAAAGCATTAAACAAAAGTTGACTTTAACAGAAATGGATATTGCATTATTTCTTCTGCGAGTGCCTGTACTTTTTATTTTGTAATGATTTGTGTTCTCTGATATGCTTTATCTCATGCTTGACTGATTACAAGTGTGAAGGGGGTTAAATGCATTCGCTATTGGCAATTTAGCATTAATTGTAATATGCTTTAATCCAAATTACAATCTGTCATTTCCAGTCAAATTGTGAAGCACTGTAATTGTATTTTAGAGTTCCACTGCTATTGATTATAGCTACCTCATTTGTGTTTTAATATACCATGACGAATTTGCGAATGGAAATACAATCTTGTAACAAGCCAGGAAACAAGTATTGTTCTTCCTATTATAACAGCTTGAAAATTATTTCTTAACAAATGAAAAGAGAAGGAGATGGTAAGACAGTAAAGACAATTCATTTAAGGATGAAAAAGACAAAAAGATTTCAATTTTCTAGCAGTGCATAAAAATAAGTGAGCCATAGATTTTTGAAAACCTTTTTAGACAAAACATTATAAAAATATTTTCAAAAATTAGTTTTGAAATCTACCGATACTAATACAAATTGCTTTAGTTTATCCCTTTGAATGGGTGTATAGTATCCCACAGCTTATATAAAATTCTTTCCTTGGTGCTCTTTCACATTGTTTTTATTATTACAAATAATGCTGCAGTGAACATTCTTATATATGACTTTTCATAACATGGGGAAGGTTCACTAAGGAATATACTTAGTAGTGGGATTTCTGGGTTGCAGAGTATACCTATCCATTTCACTTAAAAAAATTCAGGTAAGAACACTTAACATGAGATTCACCCCCTTGACAAATGTCTAAGTACACATTATTGTCAACTATAAGTACAATATTGTACAGCCAGATCTCTAGAGCTCATTCATCTTGTTTGACTGTAACTTTATGTATGTTGATTAGCAATGCCCCATTTACCCCTTCTCCTATCCCCTGGCAACCACTGTTTCACTCTTGGATTCCATGAGTTTGGCTATTTTAGATACCTCATATAAGTAGGATCATGCAGTATTTGTTTATCTGTGAGTGGCTTATTTCACTTAGCTTCACTTGACTTATTTCACTGTTTTCAAGGTTTATCCATGTTGCCACATAGTTCACATTTCCATCTTTTTAAATATTTTTTTAAGTTTATTTATTTATTTTGAGAGAGAGAGAGCAGGAGAGGGGCAGAGACAGAGAGGGAGAGAGAGAATCCTAAGCAGACTCCATGCTGTCAGCACAGAGCCAGAACTTACGAACCGTGAGATCATGACCTGAGCCGAAACCACGAGTCAGACGCTTAACTGACTGAGCCACCCAGACACACCCAGATTTCCTTCTTTTTAAAGGCTAAATAGTATTCTTGTACATATACGCCACACTTTCTTTATCCATTTACCTACCAATGTACATTTAGCTTCTTCCCACATCTGGTGATGGTGAATAATGCTGCAATGAACGTAAGAGCACTAATATCTACTTAAGATTCTGATCAACGTTCTTTGGAATGACGTTCTTTGGAACTCCTAGAGAAGGATTGCTGGACCATAGGGTAGTTCTATTTTTAATTTTTTGAGAAATCTCCTTACAGTTTCCCATAGCAGCTGTATCATTTTACATTCCCACCAACACCGTGCAAGAGTTACATTTTCTCCACATCCTCACCAACATTTCTTGTATCTTGTCTTTTTGATAATAGCCATCCTGACAGGTATGAGATGATAACTCATTGTAGCTTTGATTTGCATTTCCCTGATGATTAATAACAATGAGCATTTTTTCATAGGCCTGTTGGCCCTTTGTATGTTTTCTTTGGAGAAATGTCTATTCAAGTTCTTAGCCCATCTTTTTTTTTTTTGGCTTTTTAAGTTTTTATTTTAATTCCAATTAACTAACATAGTGTTATATTAATTTCAGGTGTACAATAGTGATTCAACAATTGCATACATCGCCAGGGCTCATCATGACAAGTGCATTCCCTAATTCCCACCACCTATTTAACCCTTCCTCCCACCCCACCCCCAACCATCAGTTTGTTCTCTATAATTAAGGGTCTATTTCTTAATTTCTTTCTGTCTCTTTCTTTTCCCTCTGTTCATTTGATCTGTTTCTTAAATTCCACATATGAGTGAAATCACATCGTATTTGTCTTTATCTGACTATTTTGCTTAGCATTATACTCTCTAGCTCCATCCATGATGTTGCAAATGGCAAGATTTCATTCTTTGTTATGGCTTAATAATATTCATTGTACACATATAATCATTCATCTCTCTATATAGATATACAATGAATGTTATATGTATAATATTATATCTAACGAATATTATAAATCTAATGAATATTATATATCTATCTCTATCTGTATCACATCTTCTTTATCCATTCACCAATCACTGGACACTTGGACTGCTTCCATATCTTGGCTATTGTAAATAATGCCGCTATAAACATAGGAATGTGTGTATCCCTTTGAATTAGTGTTTTTGTATTCTTTGGGTAAATACCCAGTAATGTGATTGCTGGATCATAGGGTAGATCTTGGGGAACTTCCACACTTTTCCACAGTGGCTGCACCAGTTTAATTTCTACCAACAGTGCAGAAGGGTTCCTTTTTCTCCATATCTTCATCAACACTTGTTTCTTATGTTGTTGATTTTAGCCATTCTGACAGGTATAAGGTGATATCTCATTGTAGTTTTAATTTGCATTTCCCTGATGATAAGTGATGATGAACATCTTTTTATGTGTCTGTTGGCCATCTGTATATCTTCCTTGGAGAAATGTCTGTTCATGTCTTCTGCCCATGTTTTAATTGTCTTCTGCCCATTTTAATTGTTTAATTGTTTTTTAATTGTGCGTGCGTGTGTGTGTGTGTGTGTGTATGTTGAGTTGTATAAGATATATATATATATGTATATATATATATATACATATATATATATATATATAAAATGTTTATTTATTTTTGAGAGAGAAAGGGACAGAACGTGAGCAGGGGAGGGGCAGAGAGAGAGGGAGACACAGAATCTGAAGTAGGCTCCAGGCTCTGAGCTGTCAGCACAGAGCCCCATGTGGGACTCGAATTCACAAAACACGAGATTACAACCTGAGCCTAAGTCACCGCTTAACTGACTGAGCCACCCAGGCACCCGGTTCTTTATATATTTTGGATGCTAACCTTTTATCAGATATTTCATTTGCAAATATATTCTCCCATTCTGTAGGTTGCCTTTTAGTTTTGTTGATTGTTTCCTTTGTTGGGCAGAAGTTTTTTATTTTGATGTAGTCTCAATAGTTTATTTTTGCTTTTGTTTCCCTTGCCTCAAGAGACTTACCTAGAAACAAGTTGCTATGGCCATTGTCAAAGAGGTTACTGCCTGTGTCCTTTTCTAGAATTTTTATTGTTTCAGGTCTCAGTCTCACACATTCTTCAAATGAAAGAGCAGAAATATGGCAAGAAGCTTAGTCTTTGATGACCATGTTGAGGTGGTGAGTCAATCAGTCCTGAAACTGCCCTATCTCTTGAATTTTTATGTAAGACAAAACAAAATCCACTTATTTAATGCAATTTTATTTGAGTGGTCTGCTATTTGCAGCCGAGGTATCCTAACTGATATGTATGTGAATATGTAACTGAATTTAAAAATACCCAATATGCAAACTTTGGAAATTTGCAAAAAAAAAAAAAAAAAAAGGTCACAGGAAATCCCATATACCTTCCACTCACTTTTCCCCAATGGTAATTTCTTATTTGACTATAGCATGATACAAAACCCTGGAAATTGTTATTGGTACAACCCACAGAATTGACTCAGATTTCACCAGTTTTATATGCACTTATTTGTAATTGTACGTGCACAGTGTGCATAGTATGCAACTTTATCACATGTGTAGATTCATGTAGTCATCACAATGATCAAGATATGAAACTATTCAGAGGCGCCTGGGTGGCTCAGTCAGTTAAGCATCCGACTTCGGCCCAGGTCACCATCTCAGAATTTGTGAGTTTGAGCCCCACATCAGGCTCTGTGCTGACAGCTCAGAGCCTGGAGACTCCTTCAGATTCTGGGTCTCCCCCCTACCTCTCTGCCCCTCCCCTGCTTGCACTCTCTCTCTCTCAAAAATAAATAAACATTGGGGCGCCTGGGTGGTTCAGTCGGTTGAGCGTCCGACTTCAGCTCAGGGCATGATCTCACAGCTGGTGAGTTCAAGCCCCGCGTTGGGCTCTGTGCTGACAGCTCAGAGCCTGGAGCCTGTTTTCGATTCTGTGCCTCCCTCTCTGTCTCTCTGCTCCTCCCCCACTGATGCTCTCTCTCTCAAAAATAAATAAACATTAAAAAATTTTTTTTTTAATTAAATAAATAAATAAATAAACATTAAAAAATTTTTTTAAAGATATGAAACTATTTCATCACTATCAGCACCTCCATACTCACCCCTTTTTCTTTCCTCCCCAATCCCCAACTCCTGGAACCACTAATCTGTCCTCTGTATCTATAATTTTGATATTTTGAGAATGTTATGTAAATAGAATCATACAGCATAGTAATAATTCGAGATTTTTTTTTTTTGCTCACCATAATTATCTTGAGATCCACCCAAGTTGTTGCATGTATCAACTTCATTACTTTTTATTGCTATGTAGTGTTTTATGGAATAAATGGATCACAGCTTAATCATTCATCTGTTAAAGGATATTTGGGTTGTTTCCAGCCTTGGATATTATAAATAATGTTTCTATGAATGTTAACATAAAGGTTTTTGTGTGTACGTAGTTTTCATTTCCTGAGTAAATGCCCAAGATACAGTTAGTTGCTGGGTCATATGGTAAGAATATGTTTAGTTTATATGCCCAACTGTTTCCCATAGTGGCTGTACCATTTTATATTCCCACTGGAAATGTATTTGCTTCTGTTTCTCCACATCCTTACAAGGATTTGGTGTTACCACTATTTTTTATTTTAGCCACTGTAATAAGTATGTGGTGATATCTCATTGCAGATTTAATTTGCATTTTCCTAATGGCTAACAAAGTTGAGTATCTTTTATGTGTTTATTTTGCCAATTTTATATCTTCTTTAATAAAATGTATAGGGTGCCTGGGTGGCTCAGTTGGTTAAGCATCTGACTTCAGCTCAGGTCATGATCTCGCAGTTCATGAGTTCGAGCCCCATGTCGGGCTCTGGGATGACAGCTCAGAGCCTGGAGCCTGCTTCAGATTCTGTGTCTCCCTCTCTCTCTGCCCCTTCCCCACTCATGCATGCTCTCTCTCTCTCTCTCTCTCTCAAAAATAAACATTAAAAATTTTTTTAATGTCTGTTTATGTCTGTGATAGGCAAAATAATGGACCATCAAAGATATCAGGCCATAATCCCCAGGACCTCAGAATATTTACACAGCTAAGGCACTTTGCTAAGGGTATGGAACTTGAGATGGGGAAACTCATCCAGGAGTTGAGTTATCCTGGATTATCCAGGTGTGGATTATCCAGGTGGTCCCAATCTAATCCCATGAATCCTTAAGTGGAGAAACTTTCAGGGAGAGCTGTGACTAAAAAATAAAGACCAGAGATGGAGAGATTGCAAAGATGGCATATTGCTAGCTTTTTTTTAAGTTTTATTTATTTATTTTGAGAGAGAGAGAGAGAGAGAGAGAGAGAGAATATGCACATAAGTAGGGGAAGGGCAGAGAGGGATAGAGAGAAGCCCATACAGGCCCAGAGCTGTCAGCATAGAGCCTGATGTGGGGCTCGAACTCACAAACCATGAGACCATAACCTGAGCCAGGATAAAGAGTTGGACGCTTAACTGAAAGGTAGGAATTTAAAGTGCGGGAAGAGAAAAAACAAAGTGGCATAAATGGACAGTTATTAAAATCAACCAACACCTCTAAAACAAAGGAACCTCAGTGTGGGGAGGTAGCCTGGCTCTTCATCTAGTCCTGTGGCTAGAAATGTATTTATTTGAAATAGCCATCATTGAAGTTGATTCCTTTGTTTTTCTTTTCAAGTTTTTGTATAAATTCTATTTACTTAATTGTTCTGTATAGATGTTGTCTGTGTGACTTGTCATGCATTTCTGCCCAGAGCCGCACATATACAATCATGGGGGCTTAGTTGGCTTGTACTCATTCCGTATCTGGCCTCAGGATAAGAAGTGAGCCTTCTGTTCCTGACGCCAAGAGGGCTAAATTTGCCTCACCTCCTTAAGCCAGACCAGGCTGGGCCCCTGGAATGGATCATAGAGAGAAGAGAAATATGCAGATGCCAAGGCTCCTAAGATTGTGAGATATGATAAAAGAAACAGAAAAAAACAGCTTGCCGAGGACTGCACTTAGGCAAACTTAATGACTAACCATAAATCACACAGGGGTAGTGTATATGTTGCCCTGGTGAGAACACCTTCCACTTCAGGAAGTGTCACCTGAAGGGAGGACATTCCACCCAGGACCCTTAACTGGGACTCCAACCGGGCTGTGGGCTGTTCACCGCAGGGCTTCCTCAGCCAGAAGGTTGAGTGTTGTGAGTACCCGATTTGATATATCAACCCTTCTTTGTTCTCTATACTTCTCTCCCTCTTTGTGTTTATTATAATTATATATTCCCTTTCCCTTATAATTAATAAAGTTTTCCTCCACGAAACAAAGCGCAGCTATCATGAATTACTATTATTCAAAACATTAACATACAGTGTAATATTGGCTTCAGGAGCAGAATTCAGTGACTCATCACTTACATACAACACCCAGTGCTCATCACAAGTGCCCTCCTTAGTACCCATCAACCATCTAGCCAACTCCCCACCCCCCTCTCTCCATCAATCCTCAGTTTGTTATCTATCTTTAAAAGTCTTTTATGGTTTGCTTCCCTCTCTTTTTCCCCCCTCCCATACGTTCAGCTATTTTGCTTCTTAAATTCCATATATGAGTGAAATCATATGGTATTTACCATTCTCTGACTTATTTCACTTAGCATCATACACTCTAGCTCCATCCACAATGTTGCAAATGACAAAGTCGATGCCTCTTTGCAGTGGATGCTTCTGCAGTCAAAGCTTAAGTCAGGCACCTGCATACAAAGAAAAAACAACCTGTCAAGGGTTTATACCACAGAAATAGAATTTCCTCTAAAGCCTCTAGCCACCTTGATCTTAGGCCAGTGAGATCTGTGGTTGACATCTGATGTTTGTTTTCCAGCAATTAAGTTTGTGGTAATTTGTTACAGCAGCAATAGAAAATTAATGCAATTTCTTTTACCAATTGGATTTCTTAAAATGTTCAGTTTTGAGAGGTCTTTATAAAGTCTAGGTTTTAGTTCTTTGCTGGATTTGTGGTTTGCGAACATTTTACCCTAGTCTACAGCTTGTTTTATTTTCATCCTTTTCAGTCTTCTGCAGAGCAAAAGTTTTAATTTTTTTTTTTTTTTTTTTGCAAAAGTTTTAATTTTGATAACGTTTTATTTATCAACTTTTCCTTTATGGATCATAATTTTGATGTCAAGTCTAAGAATTATGCTTCACCCTACATCCTGAATATTTTCCTCTATTTTTCTAATTATTTAAGAGATTGTAGTAAAATATACATACAACTTACCATTTCAGCCACTTTTTAAGTGTACAATTCAGTGGTATTTATTGTAATTAGAAAGTTTTCTTCTGTTCTCTGTATTGTTTGTATCAAATTACTTTTTTTGTTGGTTTGTTCATTTTGGCCCCTGCCTTTCAGCCTAACTGGGTAATGATTTCTGTTCATATTTAAGGAACTAAAACCAAAAGCTGATTGAAAGCTTTAGGTATACAGGTGGGGTTTGTTGCTATTTGGTGTTTACTGTAGGATGATGTGGTTGGTAATTTCAATGGAGATTTCTAACTGTTGGTACCTATAGGCCTGATTTCTTCAGCTGGTCAATTTACCCAGAGAGAAGTCCTACAGTCTTTGGCTGTCAGCTCTTTGGTCCTACTTCGTATAGTTAAGCACAAAAACAATGTTTTTAGTCTGACTGTTGTAAGAGTTCAGGAAAGGTGGAGGTCAGTGAGTTGTGGCAAAGTTGGTAAGTCTTAATAGATGATGTGTGACATGGGATTAGCCCTGAAAGACAAATAGGTCGGTTGGAAACTGAGGTGAGAGGGAATCAAATTGAATGGGTAATTAAATGTTGTAGTTTACAGAGGTGAGTAATCACTTTCAGCTGATAGTGTGGTACAGCTGACTAAGACATATATCAGCAATGAAGTCTCTAATTTCAGCCGTTAAGCTGCTTGCCACTTTGGCAAATCATTAATCTCCTAAGAGACTCAATTTCTCCAAATGAGAACATGGGGAGACTACTGCTAAGTCTTGGCCAGGTATAAATTTGCTTTAAGATACTTCCTAAGATTCTTTTACATCTTTTTGAGTGATGACTTTTTGAGTGATAAGTTATAGTTAGGGAGTGACTACATAGTTTATGGGAGTGAATTTAGGACTATAAAATTACTCACTCCCATGAAAACAGTAATTATTTTAAGTTATAGGGAACACCATAACTTTATTTATATTAAATTTATATTCATGATTCTTTAAAAAAAATGTCCATTTGTTTCATGTAAGTGTACTATGATTTTTTTCTTCTAATACAGTAAAAAACTAAAACAAGAAAACAAACTACACTGAAATTCTGACCTTGTTTCTTCCCTTTGCATATATACAGAGGACATCACCGAAGAAGGAAAATGGTCTCTTTTCTCTTAAATGTAAAGCATAACTGTGCCATTTGTAAACAGAGAATTGAGTTAATTTGTTAAACAAACCCAGGGTTAGTATCTACTATGGGTCTCGCGTTTGTGCCAGGTTTGGTGGTCATCGCAAAGAAAAGCATAGTCCATACTTTCCATTAGTTTACAGCCTACCAGGGAAAGAAAGGCAGGTCAGTAAACCAAGTATTTTACAGTGTGATACCATGGATCACAAAGATGGATCCTCTGTAATTGATGTCTGCTTTGGCTTGCCTAGCAGCCATTCTCCTTTTTTGTAGAATGGTTCCTAAATTCTTCTCTGGGAATTACCCTTCCTTTCATTCTCTGTACTTTGGCGCTGTGGGCATATGAGTCAAATCTTGCCAATCAGAATATCATATATACTTTGGGCCACAGTGATTGGTATAGGGATGGTCCCACGATCCAAATTAAGCCAATCTGCTACAATTACAAAGAATCTTGGGACAGACACAGCATGGTATTCAGGGAACAACAGATATTTGGCTGTGGTTGGAAAATTGGGTCTGAGTGGCAAGAGTTGGGAAATAAAGCTAAAATGGTAGGCAAGAAGAGTTTATGAAGGGCCTTGCATGTTATGCGGGAGAATTTAGACCTTTTCTTGAAGAGATGGAAAGCCATAGGGAATTTAGGCAGCGAGTTCACATGATCACATTTATGCTTTGGAAAGATTAATCTGGTGTGGTTATGAATGATGGATTAGGGGAAGGATGAAGCAGAAAGCAAATGAATTAAGAGGCCACAGTAGTTGTCCATACAAGAGGTAACCAGAGACCTCAACTCTAGGATTGGTAGTGGGAATAGGAAGGAGACCCAATGGGGGGATGTTTGCCATGAGCTCTCCAGAAGACACATCAGAACTGGGTAACATGATAGCAACACCTTCGTGGAGAAATTGTGTTCTGGCTGCAGCTCTAATTGAGGAAATGGTAGTGAATTTCAGAGAACAAAAGCAAAATGTAAGTTTCATTTAAGACTGTGCTTCTTAAAGTTTAATGTGCATACAAGTCAACTGGAAATCTTGTGAAAATGCAGGTTTTGATTCAGTAGTTCTGGGGTGGGACCTGAGATTCTGCATTTCTAACAAGCTTCCAGCTACTGCAGGTCTGCAGACTACATTTTGAGGAGCAAAGATTTAGGAATTTTTTGAGGTGTGATGGGTCATTCAAGTAAAAAGGTCCAGTGGGCAGTAGGTGTTGGGCCTAGGCTTCAGGAAAGAGTGAGAGACTTGGGCTGGAGATATTTCAGAGTCATTAGCACATATGAGGTGTGATGTCAGAATATAAAGATAATAGTCTAGGAAGAGTGCTTGGAAAAAAGTAGAAGCCCAAGGATAGCCCATGGGTAGTGCCAGCATTTAAGGGGCATCCAGAGGATGGGGCTTAAAAACATGGAAGTAGCAGATGAAACTAGGATGCCAAGTTTTCAATGAGAAGGCTTTAATTCCCAAATTTATTATATAAATAGTAACTGCCATTTGTGGGATATACTATTCGAGGCACTGTACTAAGGGCTTAAACTTTTCTCCGAAACACAAGGTGTAAGAAATGCCATATTAAAACATTCCTCTAACCACACCCCATTACTCTGAGTGGGTGGAAAGTTTAGTGTGGGTCACTATTAAGGATCCACACACCACACCTAGGATGGTATGAAGGTTCTAGGGGGTCTCACTCAGCCCAAAACTTTTGGGAAAGGCCTCAAGTCTTCACTCAGTGTTGATTACTGCTAATATGCTTGCTTCCCCAGCTCATTTATCCCTTGGTGGTGAGCTGCTTTGCTGATTCAATGACAAGCGTAGGCATGGGGTCTTGGCCATGGTTGGAATCTGTGATGCTTAGTGTGCAGCCTCTTTAATGGAAACTATACATCTATTCCTTTTGAAGGTCTTGCCACCTTCCTCACTTATAAGGTTCCTGATATTCACAGAAATTTCAACCCTCCTTTTCTGTTATTCCCTTTGGTTGCCACTTATTCGACTAACCTCACAAGTCTCTAACCTCTCTCTATAGTTTGGAGAGAGAAGTACCTCAGTGGGTACAGGTGTTTTGATACAAATGGGTCATTTATTTTTACTGGGGCAAGGAAAGTCCCAGAGCTATCAGGAGTAGTACCCAATCATCTTCCGGCATTCCCCCCTGCCCCGCCCCCCGCATTCTTTTACAGCACTGATCACATCTTAGTATCTCAACAAATCGTCTTAACACACGTGTACTGTCCCATGAGATCCGTACAACCAATCCATGGGTAATTCTCATTTTACATCCTGAAGCTTGGATGAATTTAGAAACTTGTGTCACGTCACAGTTAAGTAAGTGTGGAGGAACTATCAGCTATGTGCTTTCGACTTTGGAGCAACGAGGGCGTGGTATTATCGCAATTCCTATCAAAATGCCTCCTCAAAAGGCCATGTGTGAGTTGCAGTGAGCAGACTCATATTCAGAAACGTCACATACAGAAAGGGAAAGTCTCTGTATGGGGGATTCCTTTAACCCTCACCACAGTCCTACTATCCTGATTTTCAGATGAGAAACAGAAGCTGAAGGTGTGACCTACCCATGGCCACAAAGCCAGGACCACGTTTGCTGGCTCCCAATTTGTGTTCTTACCATCAGACCAAACAGAACTGGCTTGTGAGTGGCTCAGAGTCTCGTCCCAGGCAAACCCCGCTGCAAAAACACTTCAATTTAGGTTACCTCCTGGTAAAAATAAATTGGTACATGCGCGGAACGCACCAGAGGCTCCGCCCTAGCGGCCTCTGAAATCTACTCAGTGCGCCTGCGTCAGGCTGTTCCTCCCACCCGCCCCTTCACTCAGCGCGGTTCCCGCTACTCCCCGCCCCTTTCCCGCCCGGATATCAGCCTAGTTTTGGCGGATGTTGTTGTGAATCCGAGAGACACGTGAGGCTCTGCTACGTCATCACAAGCACGCGAAGGAAAAATGGCGGCGGCGGGTGTTGTGAGCGGGAAGGTAAGTAACGGCCGCGGCGAACGCCCCTACTTTTCTCTGGGACAGGGGTGCTTTGTTACTTGGAGGCCGGTCGGGGAGGGACGTGAAGGCCACTCTGCCTCAGGAACAGCGTGTGGCGGATGTAAGAGGAGAGGAGTTGGTCGTGTCAGCTGTTTTCTCGATATTGCCGGCTCAGTCTGGGAATTAGAGACCGGCTCCTGCTCCAAGGCCAACTAGGCCTCGGCTCTCTTCTCCCCTGCACTGCTCCGGAGCAAGGGGACATTTATTTGTATTGCCTTTTGTAAGGAACAGGTAGTTGCCTCGTTCCTTTCTTTTTTGTGGCTCACTTTTTCCTAATTCTAGGAAATTTTTAGATCTACTCTTCTGATTCCACTGTCTCTCTCTTTTTTTTTTTTTTTTTGTCTTCCTTTGAGGCGTTAATCTAACTTGCCCCTGGCTTTCCCTGCTTCACTCTGCTGAAGGCATCTTTGTCCCTTTCGGGAGGAGCTGAAAACAGGTGCTGTGCAGCTGGGCACTTAGAAGAAAAGAGTGTATTGGATTCATTTTACCAGACTGCCGAGTTGGCTGGTGGTTGTGAGCAGCAGGGCGTGTTTCCACTCAGGGAACAGGAGATTTACACCATCCTACGCTTGTCTAGGAAGGCGTTAGTTAAGGTATTTATTTCCTAGGCGTCTCTACGATGTTCTTGTGGAAGTATCTGTGATGCTGTCTTAACACCTCCTAGTTAGCAACTAGGATTAGGTGCGGAGGAGATTTCGTTGTATAGTGCATATACACCTTCCGAGAGCATATTTTAATGCCTGTTATTTAGGACTGTCAGGACATGCCACAGGCATCATTTCCCACTGCAGGAGTATTTCGTAAACAGTTGGGGCTGGTGATGACTCATCGAACACTAAAGACTACATATTTACTTGTCGCCGATAGCTTCCTCTGTTCTTTGAGTTTCCGTCATTTTCTCTATGTTGCTCTCCTTATCCCATTTTGAATTATTTGGCAACGTTTGTGGTTTGGTGTATGGACTACTAGACTTGGCAGAATAACACATTTGGTCTTGGTTTTGGTGTTACTTTGAAGTGTGACCTTGGGAAACTGAGCACGCATGATTTCTCTGTCCTTCATATTTTTTTATTTCCAGAATTATTACTGTTTGTATAGGAGTTGTTTAGGATTACATGAAATAATAAAAGCATTAAGAAGGATTTCATACTTCTGCGTATTGGCTATTTTAAATGATAGGTTGGTTGTAGTTTTTGGATTATTCATGCTCTTTGATTGCTGTGTTGGTTTTTAAGTCTTCACGGTGGCTGTTGATTTTCTATTTGACTCATTACATATTTGAAAGTTATCCTGCTTGATATTCTGTCTGGACCGTTCCAGTGTAGATCTTTCCAAGAAGGGATCCTTTCCATTTGAACTACACTTCCCTTTTTCAGGTGTGGATTGATTTTGAGAGAATCTTTGAGGTGATGAAGCCCAGTTGTGAAATGTAAGACTTTTTTCACCCTTTCCTTCCAGCCACTCTTTTTCATAATATGACTTAAAGTTAGTCTTTTATTTCATAACTCTACTTCATCACCTCCTTTATTCTCATTGCAATACCATTACCATCATTCCATCTAAACCATTTTCTATGCCAAAAACTGCCCCTCTCCTAAATGATACTGTCATGACCAGCAGAACCCACTTATTCTTCCCTCAGTAGGTTCAGATCTAGTTTAATGGTATCATCATTCATGTGGTTGCATGTAAAACAAACCTGGAGACATCTATTTCAATAACAACAATTAATCAAGAACTGAGTTTTCTAGTTTACCTTAAAGACATTTCTGAAATTTCTGCATCATCTTCATTCTCCGTACTTAGTTCCTTTAGTCTACCTCTAGTCTTGAGTTCTTAACAGATTGTTCTCCTTGTTTGCAGTTTCTTTGCCCACAATCCTCTCTCTACACTACCACTGGAGGTTTTCTTTTGTAATGTATACATCTAAATGTACAAAGCTGATTATCTCTAGCTTTAAAAAAACAAACTATATATATATATATATATATATAGTTTTTTTTTTTTTTTTTTTTTTTTTTTAAGATTTATTCATTTTTGAGAGACAGAGAGACAGAGCTTCAGCACAGAGCCCGACACGGGGCTTGAACCCACGAACCATGAGATCATGACCTGAGCTGAAGTCAGATGCTTAACCAGCTGAGCCACCCAGGTGCCTCCCCCCCTTTAAAAAAAATTTTATATTATTTTATTTTTAATTTTTTTAATGTTTATTTCTGACAGAGAGATAGAGAGCATGAGCGGGGGAGGGGCAGAGAGAGAGGGAGACACAAAATCCAAAGCAGGCTCCAGGCTCTGAGCTGTCAGCACAGAGCCTGACGTGGGGCTCGAGCTCACAGACGGGGAGATCATGACCTGAGCTGAAGTCGGATGCTCAACTGACTGAGCCACCCAGGCGCCCCTTAAATTTTATTTTTAACAAAATCTTTGTTACTGTCTCCATTAAAATACTACTAAAGGCTGCTTAACTTGGCATAAAAGCCCATGTTCCCTGGGCATGAGCAGTCAGCACAGAGCCCGGAGCCTGTTTCAGACTTTGTGTCTCCCTCTCTTTCTGCCCCTCCCCTGCTTATGCTCTGTCTCTCTCTCTCTCTCTCAAAAAAATAAACATTAACAAAAAAATTAAAAAAAAAAAAAAAGGCCATGTTCCATTCCTGGCTTTATCTTCTGCTTCCCTACTTTCTAGTCTTGTTCCTTTGGGAAAGGGGAATAGGGAAGAATATGTACACACACACACGTGTGTCTGTATATTTGAAAGAGTGAGTGTATATATGTATATGTATGTGTATTTCTTTATTCCCACACCCCTCTTTCCCCCCGCCAAAGGTTCAGCTAAGACCTGTCAAGCTTAGAAGCCTAGGGCAGTGGATATTAACCAAGGTTCACAAGAACCACATGTGGTACTTAAAAAAAATACAGATGCTGGACCACAGCCCAGCCTTATTGAATTAGAATTTCTCATTGTTGAGATCTAGGATGTAGACTAACTTCTAACAGTTCTGTTTTGCTTGCTTTGTACTTTGAGCGTAAGAAGTGATAGAGGAAGTTAATCTTTGTCATGTAGAGAAGCGTTGTGAAGTAGCAGTTAAGAGTTTGGATTCTGGACCCAAACCAGTTTCAAAACTAACTTCATACTTACTAGTGATTTCAGTCAAATTACCTAACCTTACTGTGCTTCCGTCTTTTCATTTGTAATATGGGATGGTATAGTACCTATTTTATGGGATTGTGAGGAGGATCAATAAGTAAATATATTAGATCTACCAATACATGGTAGATGTTGTGTGTTATTTGTAATCTCAGTTTCTCTGCAAGTCATTATTTAGGTTATGGCAGAATTTTAAAGATTTATAATATGATTTTTGGTATGGGTGTAAACTTCATTTTTGAAGTTAGCTCTTGTTCTAAATCTCATTGTTATTTTAGGAGTTGAAAAATACCTTGTTTTAGAAATCATGTAGTTTTGGGCACCTGGGTGGCTCAGTCGGTTAAGCGTCTGACTTCGGCTCAGGTTATGATCTTGCAGTTTGTGGGTTCGAGCCCTGTGTCATGCTCTGTGCTGACAGTTCAGAGCCTGGAGCCTGCTTCGGATTCTCTGTCTCCTTCTCTCTCTGCCCCTCCCCAACTTGTGCTCTGTCTTTCTCTATCAAAAATAAATAAATGTAAAAAAAATTTTAAAAAATCATGTAGTTTTGATGAATGAAAAACTCATCACAGTAGGACAGTGGTTAAGGCGATGGAGCCTGATTGGGTTCAAACCCTGGCTCCACTGCTTTATGGCTGTTTTACTTTGGGTAAATTTCTTAACTTCTCTGTGCCTGTTTTTCTCATTTGTAAATGAGGGATAATAATATTTCCATTGTGGAATGGTAAAAAGGATTAATATTTGCAAAGCATTTAGAATAGTGTCTGGTGTCAAGTAAGTACTCAAGAAATGTTAGCTGTTGTTATTACTATGTTAAAGAAAACCTTTCAGACTCCTTAAAAATTGTAAGGTTATTATTGGTTAGGATATAATTGAATGCTGGTTTCTGCTGCCATTTTCCACAAAGATTTGAGCTATATAGTTATGTAAGATAAATTAGAAAAAAGGTAAAAGGGAAGTAAATAAGTATAAGAAAGGTAAATGGAACTGGAAATACTACAATTATTAAATAAACTGCTGGAGTGGGCCACAGTTTAGCTCTATGTTTTTTAGTGGCCCAAGTAAAGAGGGAACCCGATCCGTTATAAGGATGATAGATCCACAGTAAAATAAAACCAAAAGCAAAACCCCCAAAAAACTAGTTTCTAAAGGGTAGAACAGAGAATAAACTCTCCTGTAAGTCCTTTTTACTGTGTAATATAATGTATGTACTATATGGCATATTGTATCCTTCTGGTAAGAAAGAAGGACCCTATAATACCCCTAGTATGCTGATGGTTTTATGCCAGTGGGTGGTTCAGTAGTTCAGTAAATACAGGGTACCAATTTGATGTCTTCAGGTCTCTGATGATATGACTAAATTCAAGGATATATATTTGCATATATATTTTAGCTGAGCTTTTGAAAGTGGGTTTGAGTGTGATTATAAACCCCGGTTAGTTCTTGGAGTTCAATTGTTGTTGTTGTTGTTGTTGTTATTTTTTTTTCTTACTATCTGTGGGTACAACAGTATGTTTTAATGTCAACCAAATAGGGAAAGTGACGTTCTCGTATGAGTATTGAAGGGAGAAATAGGGACACTGCCTGTTAAGGTCATCATATGTCTTCTGTAACTGGTGGACAGAATTGAATTAATGGAATGAGTTGAATTTACCTGCAGAGAAGGCAGGAGAAAGAAAATAGCCCGAAATAAGTTTTGCTTTAGATCCAGGTCCCTGATTGTTAACGTTTACTTTCACTTATTCAGCAAATATTAAGCACCTAATTTGTTACAGGCAGTATATTAGGTATTGGAGGTATATCAGCCCCTTACCTTCTGTCTTAAGACTTCAGTTCTTTAGAAGGAAAATATTCACTAGCACCCACCCCTTTATCTTGTGTAAATAAATGCAAAATGAATTTCAGGTCCTTGAAGTAAGTGTTTTTTGTTTTTTACTTGTTTTATTTTTTATTTTTTAAAATTTACATCCAAATTAGTTAGCATATAGTGCAACAATGATTTCAGGAGTGGTGCTATTTTTAGTATATGTATTCTGAAGACCAGTAAACTGACTAATCATTAGGGCAGGGCCTAAAATGTTTCACCTGCCTAGATTCTAGCACAAAGTACGTATTCAGTGAGTAGGAACAAGCAAGAAGGTAAAGAAAATGATTGGGGACTAGAGTGGGAGAGATGGAATACTAAGAGTGCTCTTCTTTTGGAGTTAAAATGCCCTATTTTAGTACACTTGGTTTCACTCCTGTTTTTACTGTGATTGTTTTAGAATTTAGTTCTATTGAAAATAACTTGGGTGCCTGGGTGGCTCAGTCGGTTGAGTGTCCTACTCTTGGTTTTGGCTCAGGTCATGATCCCAGGGTCGAGCCCTGTATTGGGCTCTGCACTGAGCGTGGAGCCTGCTTGGGATTCTCTCTCTCCTTCTCTTTCAAGTAAATAAAAGAAAAAAAAAAGAACTTGAGACCTTTGGGAGATCAGCTTTATTTTTGTTAGTTTGTTTTGATGGCATTCTTAGTAGAAATTTATTTTGTACCTTAACTTTGGCCTCTTCTAATTCCTTTTAGATAAGCTTATAGCCCTGTGAAACCCTTGTGCTTAAGAAACATCAAGAATATTCTTAGTATCTAGATATTCCTGGAGAACTTTTCTTTTCCTACACTAGATCTTATAACATGGTAATACCTTCCTGGTGTAGAATACAATATGAATACTTCTTTTTTTTCTTTAGGAAACATTGGAGTACCTTTTGTATACTGAGTTCTTTGGACACAGAGTGGTTAAACACAGACTTTACTTTTGACATAATACAGTAGTTAGCAATTTTAACAAGTTATTTCAATTTATGAATTAATAAAAACATGATTTTTTTTGGTGAAAGTTAAACTGTTAGGTCTTTGATGTGACATAACTGCTGGGACTAAATGAGAAATTATAACCCGACTTTTTTATTTTTACTTTTGAGTGGAAGATTTGAAATCCTTATGAAATCTATTTACTGTCTCTTAATATGCAATACTATAATGTATATGTAGTTCTTGGTATAAGAGAAGGCATTCACTTAGTCCTCATTATACCTCCCCAGACTTAAATTATTCCTGCCTTCCTGTCTGACATTGTTTGGCATACTGTTTTGTTTTTTTTTTTTTTTAAAGAAACTTTTCTTTTTCTTTTCTTTTTTTTTTTTTTTTTTTTTTTTTTTAGTGTTTATTTGTTTTTGAGAGAGAGCGAGCATGACGGGGGAGAGGCAGAGAGAAAGGGAAACACAGAACTTGAAGCTGGTCCCAGGCTCCGCGCTGTCAGCACAAAGCCTGAGCGGGGCTCGAACTCACAAACTGTGAGATCATGACCTGAGCCGAAGTCAGATGCTCAACCGACTGGCGCCCCAACATATTGTTTTTAAGAAACAATAATAGTTCTGCCTGCCTATGAGAATTGTAACATCCTTAATATCTCAATATCTGTATAGCTTCACTCTCAGAATATCTGTGGTTTGTTACTCATTTTTTATATATTTTTTAATTTTTTTAAAGATTTGTTATTATTTTCTAATTTCAATCCAAGTTACTTAACATATAGTGGGATAATAGTTTTAGGAATAGCATTTAATGATTCATCGCTTACATATAATACACAGTGCTCATCCCAACAAGTGTCCTCCTTAACACCCCTTGCCCCTTTAGCCCTTCCCCCCACCCGCACCCCACCAGCAACCCTCAGTTTGTATTTAAGAGTCAATTATGGGGGCGCCTGTGTGGCTCAGTTGGTTAAGTGTCTGACTTCAGCTCAGGTCATGATCTCACAGTTTGTGGGTTTGACCCCATGTCTGTCTGGCTCTGTGCTGACAGCTCAGAGTCTGGGGCCTGCTTCAGAGTCTGTGTCTCCTTCTCTCTTTGCCCCTCCCCCACTCATGTTTTTTCTCTCTCTATCTCAAAAATAAATAAACATGAAAAAAAATTAAAGAATCTCTTATGGTTTGTCTCCCTCTCTGGTTTTATATTATTTTTGCTTCCCTTCCCTTATGTTCATCTGTTTTGTATCTTAAATTCCACATAGGAGTGAAATCATATATTTGTCTTTCTCTGACTTATTTCGCTTAGCATGTTACACTCTAGTTCCATCCATGTTGTTGAAAATGGCAAGATTTCATTCTTTTTGATTGCTGAGTGATATTCCAGTGTGTGTGTGTGTGTACTTTATCCATTCATCTTGTTTATCCATTCATTAGTTGATAGACATTTGGGCTCTTTCCATGCTTTGGCTGTTGTCAATAGTGCTGCTATAAATATTGGGGTGCATGTGACCCTTCAAATCAGCACTCCTGTATCCTTTGGATAAATGCCTAGTAGTGCAATTGCTGGGTCCTAGGGTAGTTCTATTTTTAGTTTTTTGAGGAATCTCCATACTGTTCCCCAGAGTGGCTGCACCAGTTTGCATTCCCACCAGCAGTGCAAAAGGGTTCCCCTTTCTCTGCATCCTCACCAACACCATTTCTTCTGTTGTTGATTTTAGCCATTCTGACAGGTGTGAGGTGGTATCTCATTTTGGTTTTGATTTGTATTTCCCTGATGATGAGTGATGTTGAGCATTTTTTCATGTGTCTGTTAGTCATCTGGATGTCTTCTTTGGAAAAGTGTCTAGTGATATCTTTTGCCCATTTATTTACTGGATTATTTATTTTTGGGTGTTGAGTTTGATGAGTTCTTTATAGATTTTAGATACTAATCCTTTATATGGTATGTCATTTGCAAAGATCTTCTCCCATTCCATTGGTTGCCTTTTAGCTTTGCTGATTGTTTCCTTACCTGTGCAGAAGCTTTTTATCTTCATTGGTCCCAATAGTTCATTTTTGCTTTTGTTTCCTTCCCTTGCCTGTGGGTGACATGTCAAGTAAGAAGTTGCTGTGGCTGAGGTCAAAGAGGTTGTTGCCTGTTTTCTCCTCTAGGACTTTGATGTCTTCCTGTCTTACGTTTAGGTCTTTCATCCATTTTGAGTTTACTTTTGTGTATGGTGTAACAAAGTGGTCTAGGTTCATTCTTCTGCATGTTGCTGTCCACTTTTCCCAACACCATTTGCTGAAGAGACTGTCTTTTTTCCACTGGATATCCTTTCCTGCTTTGTTGAAGATTAGTTGGCCATACGTTTGTGGGTCCATTTCTGGGTTCTGTATTCTGTTAGATTGATCTGTGTGTCTTTTTTGCGAGTACCATACTGTTTTGATGATTACAGCTTTGTAATACAGCTTGAAGTCTGGAATTGTGATGCTTTCAGCTTTGGTTTTCTTTTTCAACACTACTTTAGCTATTCAGTGTCTTTTCTGTTTCCATACAAATTTTAGGATTGTTTGTTCTATTTCTGTGAAGAATGTTGGTTTTATTTTGATAGGGATTGTATTGAATGTGTAGATTGCTTTGCGTAGTATTGATTGTGGTTGTTACTCTTAAAACAACTTATGTTCTACATTTCTTTAGTTCTACAGTCATTACTGATTAACTTGTCCCAAATGAAAGTCACTGGTTTTTTTTTCCTTCTGTATTCCCTATCTCAGTGAATAACCTCATCCACTCAGTTTTGTCCTTGATTTCTCTTCTCTTCATCTTCCACATCTAATCAGTCATGAAGTTCTGTCACTTTGACCTTCTAAATATTTTTCTAAGCCATCTGCTTTTCTTCATCCCTACTGCCACAGCTGTAGTTCAAGCCACCATGAATCTCTCCCTCCCTTGGATTATTGCAGCTGTTCATTCTTGGCTCTGCAGCCAGTGTGTTGGCTCCGAGAAGGCAGGTCTGACCATGGCATTCCCCTGCTGGAACTTTTTCATGGATTTCTAGTGGCAAAGAGTTATCTTCAGGACAAATTCCAAACTCCCAAATTCTTGAGTGTGGTTTACAAAACTCTTTGTGATCTGATCTGGTCTCTACTTTTGTCCCTAAACTCTTTAACCTTTACTGTCTGATCTGGATTGTAGCCATGCACTGAACTGTTGTTCTCTGTGTAGAATGTACACTCTGCCAAGAACATAAACCTTCTGGTTAAAATTGTTTCTCCAGGGGCACCTCAGTGGTTCAGTTGATTGAACGGCTGACTCTTGATTTCGGTTCAAGTCATTTTCCCAGGGTTGTGGGATTGAGCCCTGTGTCCTGCTCTGTGCAGAATGTGGAGCCTGCTTGGGATTCTCTTTTTCTCTGCCCCTCCTCTGTGTGAGCACTCTCTCTCCCTCTTCTCCCTCTCTCTCCCTCTCCCTCCCTCTTCTCCCTCTCCCTCCCTCTTCTCCCTCTCCCTCCCTCTTCTCCCTCTCCCTCCCTCTCCTCCCTCTCCCTCCCTCTCCCCCCTCTCCCTCCCTCTCCCCCCTCTCCCCCCTCTCCCTCCCTCTCCCCCCTCTCCCTCCCTCTCCCCCCCTCTCCCTCCCTCTCCCCCCTCTCCCTCCCTCTCCTCCCTCTCCCTCCCTCTTCTCCCTCTCCCTCCCTCTTCTCCCTCTCCCCCCCTCTTCTCCCTCTCCCCCCCTCTTCTCCCTCTCCCCCCCTCTTCTCCCTCTCCCCCCCTCTTCTCCCTCTCCCCCCCTCTTCTCCCTCTCCCCCCCTCTTCTCCCTCTCCCCCCCTCTTCTTCCTCTCCCTCCCTTTCCCTCCCTCTTTCTCTCTCTCTCAAATAAAAAAAATTAAAATTGTCATTTTCCAGGTCTCAGTTGATAGATATATCACTGTAGTTCAGTCTTTCTGATTTCTCATCCTGTTTTAGCCCTTAAGTCTAGATGAGATATCATTTATTAGGTCCTACTATGGTAGCCTATTCATGCTTAAATCATACATTGTAATTATTTGTTTTATTGTCCTAATCTCTTCTTCAGTTATAAGTGCTGTGAAGGCAGTGACTGAATCTTCTGTATTTATATCCAGAAGCTTGCTCTGTGCCTGGCACATTGTATGCATTAATTGTATATTAATTGGAGAAATAACTGAAAATGACATCTCATTCAGGAGCCTGTGCCTTCCATCACACTGTGCTATGACTATTTACTGGTTTACATGATGCTACTAGTTTCAGCAGACACTTTTTTTTTTTTTTTTTTTGGTGTGTGTGTTTCTACTGACAGCTTTTATTCTTCACATTTCATTGAAGCTCAGTAAATTTGTTGAGTGTATGAGTAAAAAAAATGTGCTGTTTTGAAGGATTTGGTAGAAGTTATTTGCAGAGAGAAGGTGTAATGAAGAGAGAACAGAGAACACACATAAAAAGGTACAAAGGTTTGAGGGAAAGGTGGGTTCAGAGTGACCCAAGAGACAAAGTTTGCATGTATTAGGGAGTGTCAGGTGTTGATTAGCTGCAGAGGTAAAGTGTAGAGGATAGAGGGTAAAGTCAGAAGGATTTTAAGTTCAGGCATGGTGTGGTCACATGTACATTTTATAAAGATCAGTTTTGGCGGTGTTTACACACCTTACACAAATTTTTGGGAGATGACCAGATTGGGAGAAGAGAGACCAGAATGTTATTTTAGCAACCCAGGATAGCTATGATGAGGGGTCAGTGTCAGAGGTGAAGGTTTGAGGGATAGGAAATAGGATGGGAATGATGAAAAAGAGGATAACTGGTAGATGGAATGTCTTTGATAGAGGTGGGAATATCAGAAGAGCAGATTTGGGGTAAGACATACTGAGTTTAAGATGCCTGTGGGTTATTGAAATGAAAATATCAAGTAGGTGCTTAGATATTTGGGTGTTGAGTGCATTAGAATTTCTGGGCTCACACTGGTATTTTAACCAAAAGTTAAAAATTTTCAATATGCTTGATAGTTTTAAAGAAATTGAATTTTTGTCACTTTTTTGTTAAATTTAGCTTATAAAATTCACATAGGTACTACAGTTCAAGAATGTATGTTTTGTGGGGTGCCTGGGTGGCTCAGTTGGTTAAGCATCTGACTCTTGATTTCAGCTTAGGTCATGATCTCACGGTTTGTGAGGTGAACCCCTGTTGGGTTCAATGTGGAGCCTGCTTGTGATTCTCTTTCTGTCTCTCTCTCTCTGCCCCTCCCCTGCTTGCACATTTTCTGCTCTCTTTCTTTCTGTCTTTCTCTCTCCAAATAAACTTAAAAACAAAGAAAAAAGAATGTATGCTATGTATAGTAGGTATTGTATGTATGTATGTGTAGTAGGTGTTGGGTTTCCATGTTTGAACAAAGATTTAGGGCAAGAATTTTATCCCTGATAGTAAATTTAAAATATTTGGGTTGAATGTTATCATTATCTCTAGTTTTGGAAAATAAGGATTATGATATTCATAATATAAATAAAAATCCAATCCCACTTAAGTGTAGGAACAATATAGAAAATTATTTGCTATAATATAGTGCAACTTAATCTTTTTCAGCTTTTTTTGTCAGGAAGTAGCATGGTTAGATTGTCCCAGGTACATTTCTTTTTATGTAGAAACTTGAATTTCTTTGCCTGCCTCATTTTTGCTTTTTAATTCTAACTTTTGCTAAACTAGAGGTCAGCAAGTTTATTCTAAAACATTTGCTGTGGTTCCTAGAGTTCTTTTGGTAAGTTTCAATCTGGCATAGTTCCTTTGCTAAAGGAAAAAAATGCTGCAGTTTATGTTGCCATCAGCAGGCCATCATCATTGGGAGTTACAGACACATATTTACCTGGTTAGGCATCTTAGCAAATATTTAAAAATAGATAGTCGGGAGGGTATGAGGCGGTTTTATTCGAAATGGATTTTTCTCCTTTCTTTGGTACTTCAATACATTGTTCTCTCCCCCCTCCCCCACCAAGAGGGTGGGGAGCACTTAGAATATTCTAGCTTGTGTAAAGATTTTACGTTCTTTATAACACTGCTAGGTACACACAGGCAAGGAACTTTATCTTGTTTATTTTCTGTTCTTTGTAATGTCTGCACATAGTAAGTGCCTAATAAAAGTTCCAATTTGAATCAACTTTATATAACTAGCTTAGTACCATGAAGTGGCAAGTCTTTGGTGATAGTGTTTGCTCCCTGTAGACACTTAATCTGCAACGAAAAACATGGTGTGATTTAAAATTTTTTTCTTGAGGCGGGATTAACCTCCCCCCCCCTTTTTTAATGGAACTATCTTCTACTTTTACATGTTTACGTTTATATGGGGTTTTACGGTTTAAACAGTAAACCTCCCATGTAACTTATTTTTTTATACAGCTTTGAGGTACACTTGACAATAAGTTGCATATAGAGTGTGTAATTTGATAGTTTATGGTGTGTGTGTGTGTGTGTGTGTGTGGGTATACACTGTGAACTGTGTGTGTATATATACACTGAACCGGTCAGCACAGTAAAGATAATATTTTTACTGAAGTTTCCTCTTGACCCACAGTAATCTGTCACTACCTTTACCCTGTACACAGGCAACCATTGAGCTGCTTTTTGTCATTATAGAGTAGCTCACATTTTCTAGAATTTTATATAAATGGAATTATATAACTTTTTTTTTGTATTTTTTTTAGTCTTCATTCAGCAAAATTATTTTGATATTCATTAATGTTGCATTATTCATTTTTCAAAAAATTTTACTTAAGTAATCTCTGCACCCCATGTGGGGCTCGAACTCATGACCCCAAGATCAGGAGTTGAATGCTCCTTTGACTGAGCTAGCTAGATGCCCCAGTTTATTCATTTTTATTGCCAAATAGTATCTCACTGTATAGGCATACCAAGATTTACTCATTTATTTACCTGTTGATAGACATTTGGATTTTTTTCTACATTTGACTATTCTAAATAGAGCTGCTATGAAAATTGGTATAGTCTTGGTATGAACAGACACATTCTGTTTTCTTGGGCAAATACCAAGGAGTAGAATGGCTGGATCATAATGTTCATTGCATGCTTAGCATTTTAAGAAAGTGCCAAGCTATTTTTCTAAGTGGATGTACCATTTTACATGCTTACTGTGATGTACGAAAGTTCCAGTTGTTCCACATCTCTGTCAGCATTTGGTATGTTAGCCTTTTTAATTATAGCCATTGTAATAGATTTGTAGTATCTCATTATGGTTTCAATTTGCAGTTCCCTAATGATTAAGGATGTTGAGCATCTTCTCATGTGATTATATGTCATCCGTAAATCTTCTTTGGTAAAGTGTTCAAACCTTTTGTCTATTTTATTTTTGAGAGAGAGAGCGAGTGTGCATGCTTATGCAGAGCAGAGAGAGAGGGAGAGAGAGAATCTTACGCAGGCTCTATGCCCAGCATGGAGCCTTGTTATCAATACCTGAGCGGAAATCACGAGTCAGACTCTCACTTGACTGAGCCACCCAGGTTGTCCCTTGCTCATTTTATTTTAAACTGAGCTATTCATTTTCTTGTTAATGGGTTATGAGAGGGTTTTTTGTTTGTTTTGTTTTTGGGTTTTTGTTTTTTTGTTTTTTTGTTTTTTTTTCAGCAGGCAAAAGTTTATTAGAGTATAAGATTAGAAAGAATAGTAGGAAAGTCCTCTTTACAGAGAGGGGACATTTGAAAATGACGTGTGAGACTTCTTACGTTCTGGATATAGGCCCTTTATTAGATACGTGATAGGATTTGCAAATGTATTTTCCCTGCCTGAGCCTTGGCTTGTCATTTGGTTGATAGTGCCTTTTTTTTAGTTATTATTTTTTAAAAATTATTTTTTAATGTTTGTTTATTTTTAAGAGAGCACGCAAGTGGGGGAGGGGTAGAGAGAGAGGGAGGCAGAATCCTAAGCAGGCTCCAGGCTCTGAGCTATTGGCACAGAGCCCAATGTGGGGTCAAACTCCCGAATTGTGAGATCATTACCTGAGCTGAAGTTGGACACTTAACCAACAGAGCCACCCAGACGCTCCTTGATAGTGTCTTTTAAAGCAGAAGTTTTCAGGACGCTCAGGTGGCTCCCTTGGTTAAGCATCTGACTCTTGATTTCAGCTCAGGTCATGATCTCACGGTTCATGAGGTGGGGCTGAGGGCTCTTTGCTCACAGCATTGGGCCTGCTTGGGATTCTCTCTCTCCCTCTCTCTCTCTCTCTCTGTCTTTCTCTCTGTCTTTCTCTCTGTCTTTCTCTCTGTCTTTCTCTCTCGCTCTCGCTCTCCCTCTCGCTCTCCCTCTCGCTCTCCCTCCCTCCCTCCCTCCCTCTCCCCCTGTCCCTCTCCCACTTGTGTGTCTGTGTGTGCATGCATGCCTGCTCTTTCTCTAAGTAAATAAATGAACACTAAAAAAAGTAGAAGTTTTCAATTTTGTTGATGTATCCATTTTTTTCTTTTATGCTTCTGGTGTCATTTCTAAAAAATTTTTGCTGAACCCAAGACCATAAGATTTTCTGTTTTCTTCCTAAATTTTGTAGTTTTAGGTTTTACACTTAAATCTGTGACCCATTTCAATTTAATTTGTATATGTTGTGTGGTGTATGAATTGAAGTTTATTTTTTTGCACTCTGATTCAAGTTTTTTAATTACTGTGTGTTGAAAAGACTATTCTTTCTTTGCTGAATTGCTTTTCTACTTGTGTCAAATAAATTTACTATATATGCATTTTTATGTTGATTCCAGAATTCTTTATTCTGGACAGTCAATCTCTTTGTTTCTCTTTACATCAGTACCACATTTTCTTGATTACTGTAGATTTATGCTGAGTCTTATAGCCGGGCATGTTAGTGTTCCACACATTATTCTGTTGCAAGTCTGATTTGGTTGTTCTAGGTCATTTGAATTCCACACAAATTTTAGAATCTGCTTTTTACTATCTCCAGAAGAGCCTGCTGGGATTTTGATTGGCACTATAATCAATCTAGAGGTCAGTTTCGGGGAGAATGGACATCTTAACAGTATTGATTCCACTAAGCCATGAACATGGTGTATTTTGCATTTAATTAGGTCTTCTTTCATTTCTCTCAAATACTTTTATAATTTTCAGTTTAGAAATCTTACACGTTATCTGTTAGATTTATATTTGAGTATATGATATTTCTTGAAGTTATTGTAAATGCTGTATTTAAAAACCTTATTTACTGATATGCGTGTATGTATGTAAATAATAGATTTTTGTATGTTGGTTTTGAGTCCTGGATCCTTGCTGGGTTTTCACTTAATTTTTGTAGCTTTTATGTAGATTCTACTAATTTTCCTATGTAGACGATTGTCATCTGCAAATAAGTTGTTTTACTTTTTCCTTTCCAGTCTAGATGCCTTATATTTATTTTTTATTTATTGTAATGTTCAAGACCTCAAGCATAGTGTTGAATAGAGGGATAAGATTGGAAATCTTTATCTTGTTCTTGATCTTAGGAGAAAGCATTCAGTCTTTAAGCATATGATATCAGGTGTAGTGTTTCATACATGCCCTTTATCAGACTGAGAAGGGTTCCTTCTATTCTTAAATTTGTTGAGAGTTTTTATCAGAAATGGGCATTGGATTTTATTGAGTGCCTTTTCTGCACCTTGTAAGATGATCATATGGTTTTTCTTTAAAAATATTTTTGCTATGGTGAGTTTACAGAGATTGATTTTTGAGTATTAAACCATGAAGTATTTTCCTTGTTTACATATTGTTGGATTCAGTTTGTTAAATCTTGTTTAAAATTTTGCATCTAAATTCATGAGATATATTGGTGTATATAGTTTTATTTTCTTAAAAAAATTTTTTTTAATGTTTACTTTTGAGAGAGAGACAGAGTGTGAGTGGGGGAGGGTCAGAGAGAGAGGGAGACACAGAACTCGAAGCAGGCTCCAAGCTGTCAGCACAGAGCCCCACATGGAGCCCAGACTCACAAACCGTGAGATTATGACCTGAGCCGAAGTCGGATGCTTAATTGACTAAGCCACCCAGGCGCCCCTCGTTTTTTTTTTTTTCTTGTAATGTTTTAGTCTCATTTCAGTGCCAGGGTAGTGCTGGCTTCATAGAATGAGTTGGGAAGTTACTCCTCATCTTCAGTTTTCTGGAATTTGTGTAAGGTTGGAAAAAAATAATTTTGGGTCTTTTAAAGTTTGTTAGTTGATTTTACAGCACAGTATTTAGTGTGGGACTGATTTTGCCCGACTGTTGAGGCCAGGCTGCTCTGAGTACTTTACTCAGAGCCCTGTGAATTATGAGGTTTCCCACCCTTTGGGGAACAATTCCATGTGAGCCTGCATATTGTTTCTTCTAATAATTTCATGTGACCTTTCCTCCTAGCCTTTGATAATTTATGGACACACATGCACTGACCAACACTCTGCTGACTACTCAGGGAGAGACCTCTACAGATCTCTTGAATTCTCTGTGCACTTATCTCTTCTATGGTACTCTGTCCTGTGAACTCTGACTTGGCTTCCCCCAATTCCCATCTCTGTGTCCTCAACTCCAGGAGACCACTAGGCATTGGCTGGGTTTTCTCTCACTTTGCCAGCTAGAAACTCTCTCAAGACAGTAAGCTGGGGCAGTTATATGGCCCACCTCATTTGTTTCCTTTGAACAGTCACTGTCCTTCATTACCTGATTAAACACACACACACACACACACACACACACACACACACACACACACACACTGTTTCATCGATTTGGCCTGCTTACTTGCTCGCTTTCCTTTTCTGTTTTTGTTTCCTGGTGGGAGGGTAAATCCAGTCTCCTGCCCTCTTGGCTGGAAGTATAAGGTATTATAGTTGTTGTTTTTTTTCTTCTCTAGTTTTGGTGGGATTAATATCTATTTCTGTTATATATCCTTTTTTTTCTCAAGCTCAGGCTGAATGTTTGATTGTGTTCCAGATTTATTTCCTTGGTAGTTATGAACTCTGAGCTGGTCTTTTTCTTTCAGAGTTTTTGTAATAACCGTTTTATTCTTGTTGGTCTGTATTGTTTTTTTTTCTGTCATGTGTCTTCTGAGAGGTGACATTGTCAACAAGACCTTCAAGAATTTTATCAGATGCTGATTATGTAGAGAATGCCAGTAGATATTTGGGTAGCTGAAGGTCATCATCACCTCTAGAGAGTAGGTTTATATCAGTTAGTAATTTATATTAGTGTCTTTTTACCCCATTTCATTGGTAGTCTGTGTATACTCTATAACAATAGCATTCTTTCTCTTCTTTCACTTCCTTTTATTTTGCAGGTACACTTAGTGATAGGTGGTGCTCTTCCCTCAGATCTTCTGCTTGGTGTGTCCTTCCCTTTTGTTTTCTCAGGGTAGGTCCTTTTATTGTTGAAGTCATGTCCTGGTTTCCATCTGACAATATTCCTCCACTACCTTTGAGATTTGGTTTAAATTCTTTTTAAAACTACATATTTTGCATTTATTACCAGTAGTTTTTAGCATTTTGGTTGTAAAACAAAACATAATACAGAAAAATGACACCTTTATAACATCATAAGGAAACACCACTTTAGTCAAGAAGTAGTAGACCTTTGCAGCCACTCCAGAAGACCTTCCATGTACCCTCTTCTCCTAAGTAACCACTGTCCTTTTTTTAAAAAATATATTAAAAAAACTTTTTTTAGAGAGCATGCGCTCAAGCTGGGGAGAGGGGTAGGAAGGGGGAGAGAGAGAGAGAGAGAGAGAGAGAGAGAGAGAGAGAATATCCCAAGCAGGCTCCACGTTCAGCATGGAGCCTGACGCGGGCTCAGTCCCACAACCCTGGGATTATTACCTGAGCCAAAATCAAGAGTAGGATACTCTACTGACTGAGCCACCCAGGGGCTCCTGTCCTAACTTTTCTAGTACTTACTTTCTTACATTTCTTTACTGTTGCTAGGATTTTTTTTTTTTAAGTTTATTTACCTTGAGAGAGACAGAGGCTGTGCAGGTGGGGGATGGGCGGAGAGAAAGGGAGAGAGAGAACCCCAAGCAGGTTCCAGGCTGTCAGCACAGAGCCTGATGTGGGGCTTGAACCCAAAAACTGTGAGAGCATGACCTGAGCTGAAACCAAGAGTTGGTTGCTTAACCTTAAGACTGAGCCACCTAGGCACCCCTTAAAATTGTTTTATGGTTCATTTATATTTGAGAGTGAGTGAGTGAGTGAGAGAGAGAGAGAGAGAGAGAGAATGAGTGGGAGAGGGGCAGAGAGAGAGAGAGGGAGACACAGAATCTGAGGCAGGCTCCAAGCTCTGAGCTGTCAGCACAGAGCCAGACACAGAACTCAAACTCATGAACTGTGAGATCATGACCTGAGCAGAAGTTGTACGCTGAACCAACTGAGCCACTCAGGCACCCTTGTCTCAGTCTTTTTTCTTCTCCTAGCTTTCCATTTGCCAGCTTCTTGACATTAGTTTTCATTGCCCTTCACTTCAGTAGAATATAATTTTTTCTTGTTTTTCTTTCTGACATTTTTTTCCTGTTATGCTTATGAACTCTTTATCTTCTCTCAAATCTTAGGTAGTAGAAAGAGAGGCATTGCTGATGCCCTTTCTTTGCTTCCTGTAGCACAGAGGACCAACTCATGTTCACAACACTGGTAATTGGTGACTACTTCAGATGGGAATATGAGCATATGGTATACTGGAATAATTTTGTTAGTGTCTGTATATATTGAGCCTTAAGTTGATTGTCGTTTTCATTGTGTACCCTTTGGACAAATAAAACTTTTCAAATCTCAACCCCAAAATAGTGGAAGAACCTCAGTCAAATCATTTAATGTCCTTGCATTTTTTTCTCTTACAAAGTAGGAATGATAACATGTATCTAATTGTGTTATGAGGATCAAATTGATAACATAGAAATGCTGTGTAAAGTAATGCATAATAGAAATACTACATGATGATAATAACATTTTAACCTTTCTTTTTTATCTTGCATTAGAGATTATGAACAAAACCAGAGTAAAGAAATTGAAAACCTGTTTTACTAAATGTATTACCTCGGATGAAATTCCTGATATCATAATTATTCCCTGTAGCAAAATAATTTTTCATACCAAACAAGCTTAGAGATAGCTTTTCAAATACTAATTATTACCATTGACGAAGATAGGATGCAGAATATCCTATGGCAGAAAGATACTCATCAGGAATCAATTCACTTATAGGGTCTAATGAAGAAGAAATACCATTTTAACACTTTGTATAAGATCACAATTTTAATTGGACTTCTCTTTTTGTGTTTTGAGCTATTGTAGATAGTTGATACCTGTAGAGTTGTGTTTTATTAATAAGCTCATGTACCGAGAAATGAGTGATGAACAAACATATTCTGTAAATTAAAAAAAAGTGAAATCATTCCCTCAAAAGTGGAGTGGAGGACTTTAGGAGTAAAATATATGATTCGGGACGCCTGGGTGGCTCAGTCGGTTGAGCATCCAGCTTTGGGTTAGGTCGTGATCTCGCGGTTCACCAGTTCCAGTCCCGTGTCAGACTCTGTGCTGACAGCTCAGAGCCTGGAGCCTGCTTGGGATTCTTTGTCTCCCTCTCTCTCTGTATCTTCCCCGCTCACGCTTTGTCTCTGTCTCTCTCAAAAAATAAATGTTAAATAAAATAAATGCATGTTACAAAAGGGCCTACAAATTTCTTTTGTGTACTATTTAGTAGGAGTTCGGATGGGAGAGAAACCAAGAGTTTTTGTTAAAAGGCCTAATTGTTAGTCAACTGCTGCATTGCTTTATAAATTAAAGACATTTAAAAATTGTTTTTAGGCCTAAGCAGCATTATTTTCTACATCTAAGCAATTTCAGAAACTGCTTTTCTGTAGGGAAACCATGTGGAATTTTTCTGGTAGTTTCTTGAGGCAGTAACAATTGAGATTTAATGGATGAAGATGTTAGGAAATCTGAAATCCACTCCCTCCTTTGATGTGCATGTGGTCTTGAGTAGTCACTGAATAGCTTTTGTGTCTCAGTTTATTCTTCTGTAAAATGGAGATGGAAATAAGGTCTATTTCTGACACATTCAGTTTAGCTATGAGGATCAAAAGAGATCAGACTGCTTTGAAAACAAAGTCAATAGTTGGGGTTCCTGGGTGGCTCAGTCAGTTAAGTGTCCAACTTCAGCTCAGGTCCTGATCTCATGGTTTGTCATGCTCTGTACTGATAGCTCGGAGCCTGGAGCCTGCTTTGGATTCTATGTGTGTCTCTCTCTCTGCCTCTCTCTCACTTGCGTGCTCTTTCTCTCTCTCAAAAATAAACATTACAAATTTTTTTTTCAAAAAAAAGAAATAATTAAAACTGTCACCATTAAGGGGCACCTGGGTGGCTCAGTTGGTTAAGCGACCAACTCCAGCTCAGGTCATGATCTCCCAGTTCGTGGGTTCGAGCCCCACATCGGGCTCTGTGTGGACAGCTCAGAGCCTGGAACCTGCTTCCGATTCCATGTCTCCTGCTCTCTCTGCCCCTCCCCTGCTTGTATTCTGCCCCCCCCCCCAAAAAAAAATAAACATTAAAAAAAATTTAAAACTATCATTAACTTTAATATTTGAAGTAAATTACATATTTGATGCAACTAGAACTTTTTTTTTGTCCCTTTAAGTCTTACAAGACTTAATAAAGGTTAGGAGCTCAGTAAGGTAAGTCTATTAATTTCATTCTATTTCTGGCAGAATTAGTAATTTGTAGCGGTTAACATCACAGCCTTCAAATTAGCCGAATATGACTGCTTTCTAAAGACAGTACAAGTCTTGGTTTGTGATTGTGAATATTTGGACATGTAATTTGTCCCTCAAAAAGTACTAAAGAGTTAAGGAACACAGAACATGGAATGAGTGCAGCTTGGACTTTTTCATAAGATACCTAGTACTATCATGCTTTTTAGGTATTTTCCCAGCTAAATTACTTAGGAAATTCAGCTTTTTCTTAAATGAAAAAGAGAACAGACACTTGGCCAGCATATGTATGGGAAAGAAAGAGTTGCTTAATGTGCTTCAGTTAGGTATTTTATTTGACTCTTTAGGATTCACTTACTTTATTAAGGTTCCAGAATCTGTTAAGTGTTAATGGTATCACAGAATCTTAGATTATGTTGTTAACGATACCAAGCTTTTCTGGGTAAATAAGTGTCACTTTTTCTACTATGAGAACTATGAAGCTCTTGATTATTCTATTAGCTGAGTCTTAGGTGAAAATATGCTAACATGTAGTTTCAGGGTATGTCTCTGATCTATTTGTCACAAAAACTTGAAATTTTAAGGGATTTTTTTTTTCGCCTCTTAACCTTTTCCTACTTCCATATTGTGGCCTCAGATACATTATCCAGTTTAACCTCTTGTTTTAAAAATTGATAAGCTGAAGTCTGGAAAGGTTATAGTTTATACATCTGGAATTCCCTTTTTCCACTTTACTCGTTAAAATTATTTTTTTATTACTGAAGCAAGGTATAACTATATTTTAACTTCAAGATATTCAAGTCAGTTAAAGGCATTAAAATAGACAGTTACAGTTCTCTTTCAGCCTTTCCACATCCCATTCTTTTTTCAAGTAACTTCTGTTCACAGCTTTAAGTGTGTCTTTCCAGAACTTGTTCTGTGTATTACAGAGATTTAGAGAAACTTAAAAAAAAAAATGTAGATGTCATATACTATATGTAATTGGCTGTTTTCTGTGTCTTTCTGTTCATTTAATGTACCATATTCTTTCTTAACTGCTAAATAGTATTCTCTGTAGAATGAATATCCCAGGATATATTTGATCATTTCCCTCTGTGGGATATTTAAATTCATAACTTCCCTTCTTTCCTCCTTCCCTCACCTCCCCTGATAGTGTAAATAATACTGTGAATAGTCTTAAACATATCTTTATGCATATGTGTGAATAAATCTGTGTACTTTGCAAATTTTTACTTTTATACAAATAATACAGAATGTCTCCCACCATTTCCCAACTCATACTGTCCCCAGTCTTTGCCTTCTGCTTAATGCTGGTCTGGTGCTTAACAACTATTACATTGAATGCTACCTTGGGTTTTTGAGATCAGAATTTCTCTCTGATCTTGATTACTAAATTAAAAGGACTCTTTTCCTAATGTACAAATTCATATCACAAGTGACTAACACTTGTGACAAACACATATCACAAGTGACTAACACAGGACAGGCAGTAAAAGTAATGTGGTGCTTTATAATGTAGTGGTTAAGAGCACAGTTCTGGTGTCAGACTGCCAGGATTTTAATCTCCACACTACTCCTTAACTACCCCTTAGTATTTGTGTCATCAACCTTAGACAAGTTAGTTAACCTCTCTTTCAGTTTTCTCATTAACACAAATGGGCTTCTCATTCTAATGATGTAGTAGGATACAGTTATAGAGCCAGTGTATAGTATACAGTTATACTCTGTGGTCTAGAGTTGTAGGGATTAAGCTATCATATGCGGAGTTCCCGGTGCATAAGTGTTCCATAAATGCTAACTAAAAACAACAGAATGCATACCCATTTACATTTTTAAAAGTTTATTTTTGAGAGAGAGAGTGAGAGAGAGAGAGAGCGTGAGCACACAGGGGAGGGGCAGAGTGGGAGGGGGAATAGAGGATCCCAAGTGGGCTCTGCACTGACAGCAGCAAGCCCCATTTGGGGCTCGCACTCATTAATTGTGAGATCATGACCTGAGTAGAACTTGGATGCTCAACTGACTGAGCCACCCAGTTGCCCCATACCCATTTACATTTGTAACTAGGGTGTGATGGTGATAGGTTGTGATGGTGCTTGTCTTGCATGTTGGTCCACATGGTATTCTGAATAGTGATGTGGTTATATTAATAAAAGTTCTACATAAATATAAAATGTCCATAGTACCCAAAGCAGTCTATAGATTTAATGTAATCCCTATCAAAATACCAACAGCATTTTTCATAGAACTAGAATAAATAATGCTAAAATTTGTATGGAACCACAAAAGATCCCGAATAGCCAAAGCATTCTTGAAAGAGAATAAAACTTAAGGTATCACAATCCCAGATATCAAGATGTACTGCAAAATTGTTGTAATCAAAACAGTATGGTACTGGCACAAAAAGAGACACACAGATCAGTGGAACAGAACAGAAAGCCTGGAAATAAATCTATGATTATATGTTCAGTTAATCTTCATCAGAGGAAGCAAAGTTATGTGATGGGAAAAAGTTTATTCAACAAGTGGCACTATGAAAACTGGACAGCTACATGTAAAAGAATGAAACTGAACTACTTTCTTTTACCATGGATTAAAGACCTAAATATGAGACCTGAAACCATAAAAACCCTAGAAGAAAGCATAGGCAGTGATTTCTTTGAATTTACACCAACATCTTTCTAGATATGTCTTCTAAAGTAAGGGAAACAAAAGCAAAAATAAACTATTGGGATCCCATCAAAATATAAAGCTTCTGCACAGCAAAAGAAACCATCAACAAAACAAGAAACCCACTGAATGGGAGAACATACTTGGAAATGATATATCTGATAAGGGGTTAGTATCCAAAATATATAAAGAATTTATGCACCCCAACACCAAAAAAACCCAAATAATCCAATTAAATGGGCAGAAGACATGAACAAACATTCTCTAAAGAAGACATCCAGGTGGCCAATCGACACATGAAAAGATGCTCAACATCACTTATCAGGGAAATGCAAATCAAAATAACAATGAGATACCACCTCACACACCTGTCAGAATGGCTAAAATTGAAAACACAAGAAACAAGTGTTGGCGAGGATATGGAGAAAAAGAAATCTTCATGCACTGTTGGTGGGAATGCAAACTAGTGCAGCCACTGTGGAAAACAATGTGGAGTTTCCTCAAAAAATTAAAAATAGAATTACCATATGATCCAGTAATTCCACTACTGGGTATTTACCCAAAGAATATGAAAACACTAATTTGAAAAGATACATATGCACCCCTATGTTTATTGCAGCATTATTTACAATAGCCAGAATACAAAAGCAGCCCAAGTATCCATCGATAGATGAAAGAGTAAGGATGAGGTGTACACACCCCCCCATTCACACAGTGGAGTATTACTCACCCATTAAAAGATGAAGTCTTGCCATTTTCAACAAGGATGGATCTAGAGAGTATAATGCTAAGTGAAATAAGTCAGAGAAAGACAAATACCATATGATTTCATTCATGGGGAATTTAAACAAACGAACAAAGAAAAAGACAAACCCAAGACTTAAATGTAGAGAACAAACTGGTGGCTATCAGAGGGCAGGTGGGTGGGGGATGGGTGAAATAGGTGAAGGAGATTGAGAGTACACTTAACCATGATGAGTACTGAGTAAAGAATTGTTGAATCACTATATTGTACACCTGAAGCTAATATAACTATGTTAATTGTACTGGAATTAAAATGTCTACATAAATGGAAACTGCAACTGCACTTTGTTCTAAACTTATATATGTCAAAAATACTTAGGTCTAGAAGTGATTATTTTATTTCTCTTTTACTTATTTTCCTAATGAAAAAAATTTTTTAGTGGTTTAAAATGGGTCCCAGGAATGGAATCTTAGTTTATAACATTATGCTTTTAGAAAATAAGGCTTACCTTTGTATGGTTCAGTTTACTTAGGAATTAACTTAAGTCTCCCTTGTATTGCCATAGGATGTTGTTCAGGGACCATGTTTTAATCATACTTACGTAACTATAGTGTTTTACGTATTCAGTAAATATTTGTGTGCTTGAACTACTTTAATCATTCCTAGATGGTCCTCATCATTACTCTTTAAAATTCCCATGTTATTCCCTGAATTTCTATGCCATTTTGCTATAAAAACACACTGAAATAATCTTACAGTAAAACGTGCTATTCTAGGAATAGTTAGAAAGCAGTGATTCCTTATTGCATTTCATCTGTTCTTATTCTTGAGTATTTTCAGATCCTTTTTCAGTTTGAACCCAATATCTTGCTTAATGTTTGTTAATGATGTATTTTAAGTGGAATCTGCTTGAGACACATAGCATTTTTGTTTATGGAGAAGATCAAGGTTGTGATTATCACTAAATCAAACTTCCATGCATAACAAAGCAAACTTCCTTCCAGTTTGTCTTAGTTTGAAGTGCTCTTAAACTTGAGTGGTATTTTTCAAATAATACATTTATATATGAAATAATCAGAAATGTGGTTCAGGCATTACAGGAAAATATCTCACTTTTTTAAAACAAATGTTGAAACAGTACTTAATAATGTGTGGTTAATTCTTTTTTTTTTTTTTTTTTTTTTTTGCTGTTCCAGATTATATACGAACAGGAAGGGGTCTATATTCACTCATCTTGTGGAAAGACCAATGACCAAGACAGCTTGATTTCAGGAATATTACGTGTGTTAGAAAAGGTGGGTTTCTAGTAAATGATTTTATTTATGATCGTTTATGGCAGTGGTTCATTGTTAGGGCATTGTTAGTTTGAATTTCATGTGTGAAGTGAAATTATGTAATTGAACAGTGGTTGTAAATTTAACATGAAAATGATGTTAGAAAAAAATACTTAATTAAAAAATTAAAAAAGATTTTAAGTAATCTCTACACCCAGTGTGGGGCTCAAACTCACTGCCCCAAGATCAGGAGTCCCCTGCTCCACTGAGTCAGCCAGGCACCCCAGAAAAAAAGTAACTTTAGATAGCCAGTAAAATGGCATGGACTATTATAAAACTTATGTAAAAGTTGCAGTAATGTAAATTTTTTATAATGAATAATAATAGTTTAAAAATCTATATAACAATTATCAAATAGTTTATGATATTACATACTTAAAATGCTAATATTTAGTGGTTTAAAATTTTCATTTTGGGTTCAGGGAATTACACATAGGTGACCAAGAGTGTAAGATATTGCTGAATAGTAACCGTAGTCCATAATTTCTTTCTCTAGGATGCTGAAGTAATAGTGGACTGGAGACCATTGGATGATGCTTTAGATTCTTCTAGTATTCTCTACGCTGGAAAGGTATTTAAAAAAGAAAGGGTGTGACTAAAGGAAGGAATGCTATTAAGAATTTTTTTTTAAAGGTTATTTATTTATTTTTGAGAGAGAGAGAGAGAGTGTGAGAGCATGAGCAGGGGAGGAGCAGAGAGAGGGAGAGAGAGAATCCCAAGCAGGCTCCACGCTGTGAGTGCAGAGCCTGGTGCAGGGCTTGAACTCACGAACCGTGAGATTGTAACCTGAGCCAAAACCAAGAGTCAGACGCTCAACTGACTGAGCCACCCAGGCACCCAAGGAATGCTATTTTTATTTTTATTTTTATGTTTTTGTTTTTGCTATTTATTTATTCCAGTATAAGGAATGCCATTAAAACAATTATTTCTTAATGTTTAATTTTGAGAGAGGGGGGGAAACAGAGTGTGAGCATGGGAGGGGCAGAGAGAGAGGGAGACACAGAATCTGAAGCCGGCTCCAGGTTCTGGGCTTGAACTCAAACCATGAGATCATGACCTGAGCTGAAATTGGATGCTTAAGTCAACTAAGCTACCCAGGCACCCCAAGAAATGCCATTTTAAAATAACTTTTTTGAGCTATAATTCATATGTCATAAAATTTATTATTTTAAAGTGTACAATTCAGTGGTGTTAATATATTTACAGAGTTGTGTAACCATCACCAATATCTAATTTTAGAACATTTTTATCACTCCTAAAAAAGAAACTACCTTTTAGTAGTACACTCCTCATTCCCACTTAACTCCAGCCTCTTGCAACCACTCATCTACTTTTCATCTCTGAGAATTTGCCTATTGTGGACATTTCATTTAAATGGAATCATACAGTATGTGGCCTTTTGTGACTTGCTTCTTTGACTTGGTATAATGTTTTCAAGGTTTATCCATGTTATAGCACTTCTCAGTCCATCCATCCTTCTTCTTTCCCTCTTTCTTGCCTGCCTTCCTGCCTTCCTTCCCTGCCTTCTGCTGAACAACATTGCATTTATGGATATAAGTAATCCCCCCTTACCCATGTGGGATATGTTCTAAGACCCCCAGTGGATGCCTGAATACTATCAATACAGATAGTATTGAACCCTGTACATACTGTGTTTTTCCTATACATACCTATGATAAAGTTTAATTTATAAATTAGGCACAGTAAGAGATTAACACTAATAACTAATAATAAAATATGACAATAATAACAATATACTATAATAAAAGTTATATGAATGTGGTCTTTCTCAAAATCGTGATTGTACTGTACTTACCTGTCTTATGATGATGTGAAATGATAAAGTGCCTATGTGATGAAGTGAGGTGAATGATGTAGGCATTGTGAAGTAGTGTTAGGCTACTATTGACCTTCTGACAATATGTCAAAAGGAGGATCATCTGCTTCTGGACCATTGTTGACTGTGTGTAACAGACTGTAGATAACAAACTGTGGAAAAGGAAAACCACAGATACGGGGTGCACTGCACCACATTTTGTTTATTAGTTGGTGGATTTTTTTTTTTTTTTTTTACTTTTTTAGGTTAATATAAATAATGCTCATGTGAACATTCAAAACAAAATTTCTGTATGGACGTATATTTTTCTCTTAAAAACCTAGGAGTAGAGGGTCGCCTGGGTGGCTCAGTCCATTAAGCATCCGATTGTTGATTTCTGCTCAGGTCATGATCTCATGGTTGTGGGATTGAGCCCTGCATTGGGCTCTGCACTGAACGTGGAGCCTGCTTGGTATTCTCTCTTTCCCTCTCCCTCTGCCTGAAATCCACTCGCTCTGTCTCTGTCTTTCTCTCTGTCTTAAAATAAATAAATAAATAAACATAGGAGTGTAATTGTTGGGTTATATGATAACTATGCATTTACCACTTGTATCATGCATGTGTTGACTTGTCACTGTGGAAGGTAGAGATTTCTATTTTATCTATTTTATCTATTCTATTTTATCTATTTCTATTTTATCTCTAATTCACTTGAAACTCAGTCTCATTTCTCCACATTTCTTCTCAGAATATTTAAACACAGATTCAGATTTCATCTTTTAGAGACCTTTCTTCCAGAGTCGTCTTATAGGCTCATTCTGACCTGGTTGCCTTTTTGGTTGGCTGTGCAGCAGTTGTCCTGAGGATTCTTCCCTATATTTTTATCCCCATTTCTTATATCCTGTGCTGTCTTCTATTTTGGTTCACTCCTTTGTTTTCATGAAGCTCTAGTACTTCTGAGAAAAAGGGTACATAAGAACAAAAACATTTATTTTTTTTTAGACTTTTTTTTTTTAATGGGTTATTTTTAAGAGAGAGAGCGGGAGAGAGACAGGGAGACTATCTGAAGCAGGCTCTGTGCTGACAGCAGAGAGCCTGATGCAGGGCTTGACCCCACAAACCGTGAGATCATGACCTGAGCTGAAGTCTGATGCTTAACCAGCTGAGCCACCCAGGGGTCCTGCTATCCATATTCTGACTGGCATAGAATTATAGTTTGAAAAGAAATTACCGTCTTAGGTTTTTTAAGTTTCCTTTATTGTTAAGTCTAGTAACATTCTAACTTCTGATCCGTTGTATGTTTTTTTCATTTTAGAAGCTTTTATGATTGCCTCTTTGTTTCTAGTGTTTTAGATGTCCTCACAGTGAGCCATTGTGGTCCTTGATATCCATTGTTTTGGGCACTTGATGGGCTCTTTTAATATGGAAACTTGTGTCTTAGTTCTTAGGAAATGTTGAATTATTTCAGTGAGGATTTTTTTCTTCCTCTCCATTTTCTATTTTCTTTCTTTCTGGAACTCTGTAGACCTGGACTGGTCCTCTAGTTTTCTAATCCTTTCTTTCCTATTTTTAATTTCTATTTTAATTCTTTTCCTATTTTTAATATTTTTATAGGAAGTTTCTTCAGTTTTATCTTTCAGTTCTTGGCTTTCTTGCCTTTTTAATTTCTGCTTTATTTTTAATTTCTAGAGCATCTTGTTCTAAGTGCCCCTTTTCCAGTCCTTTTTAAAAATAGCATCCTGTTCTTTGTGAATATATCTTTCCTTATTCCTAAGGCATTTTGTTTTTATCTCTCTACATAATCTACTTTTAATTGACTTTTTTCCCCCTTGTTTCATTGGGACCTTGTCTTTTGTGTAGACACTTGCCTTTGATGTTTGGTAATCTTTGTGGTGTGATGCTTAGATTTAACAGCAGACAAAAAAAGTGGTTGATTATACTCTGTAGGTATAGGTAGATATAGGTAGGCTTGGTAATTCCTTGGGGGAATCTCTACTGTTAAAGCTAGATCCTTTCTCTTGGGCTTATTAATCATTTGTCTGGAATTCCTGCAGATTCCTGCCTGGGAGGGTAAGCCTGGATTCCAGTGTTCTGAGAACGGAGTGGAGGAAGAGAGCTGGGAATCTCACCAATTCATTGTATAGATGGACTTTTAATAAATTCTCGTTTTCAGTGTGTTATCCCATTATTCAGTGTGGTTGGTTTCTCCTAATCCAGAGATAATCTGTTTTACTTTCTTTAATGAATAAACACCTCCAGCCTTCTGAACTTTTGTTAGTCCTCTTTTTAATTTGACCTTTATCCTAATTTCCAAAAGTACCTGATCTACCAATTCCAAACCTTTGTGCTGGTGGGATTCTGTAGATGCTTCTTAACGTTCCCCATTATTCATTTCATTCATTTAGTTTTCTTTTCTTTCAGTCTGTTTCTATTTCTTAATTTTTCTTGTGCCTTTATAGTATCTTTCTTTTCTTACAAATTTTCCTTTGTCCCTTTTTAAAAAGAATTGCACTAGCAATACATGAATACATTCTTGTAAAAATGTTCGAGTAATAGAAACAGACAATAGAAATTGAAGTCCTGCTTGACTAGAATCCTGTCACTCATCTGTCCCTATTTAGTGTATATCTTTCCAGACTTTTGTCTGTATACATTTCATTATCTGTCTAGTTTTCTTTCTGTGTTGCTAATTGCATATGCTGCATGTAGTTACACTGCATTGTTTTGCAACTTCTTTGTTTTATTTACTATTATTTAATAGTAAATAAATATTAACATACGTTAGTTTTTTAAACTATGGCCTAGTATTTCCTTGTCTACCCCCTAGTTTGTTTATTCACTCCTTCACTTATGGATATTAGGATATTTTCAGTTTTTCATTTTTATAAACAATGCTGCAGTAAAAATTCTTGCATATGCCTCTTAGTATGCATGTGTTAGTATTTCTCTAGAATGGAAGATGTAAAGAGAATTATTTTGGTGACACACATGCATAGTTTGAATCTTAATAAATATGACTCTATTGCCCTTTTGGAGTCAGTACTAATTAGCATGGTCATCAACAGTGTGAGGTACCATGTCTTTACACTGTCTTTCATATTTTTTTTACTTGAATAGAGCAAAAAATTGAAGTTCATCTTAACTTTTCTTTGACTGTTTCTGAAGTTGGACATCTTCCTGTATTTGCTTCATATTTCTTCTTTGACTTGCTTATTCCTACCATTTGCATGGTTTTCAGATTTGTTATGTGCCAATTTCTAAATAACTTGGTGTAGGTGTTTTTGTATTCTAGATGTTTTTCTTTGTCTGCCATATATTTTGGAAACATTTTCACCCAGGCTTGCTTATGTTTGCTATCTTTTATTGTATACAAATTAAATTTTTTGGTTTAAATTATTAGTATTGAATTTTAGACTTTTGGTTTTATTCTCTTTTAAAATGTTAAGTTGTATAGAACCATACATGTAGATATATTATTTGTAGCTTTTAACTAATTTTTATTGAGAAATATGGAACCAATGATGGCTTAAATAAAATAGCCACCATTGGCTATTTTCCTCAAATAACTGCAAATCTAGAGGTTTGGAGTGATTCTCCTCTGTTTTCTTTTATGGTCGTAAGATGGCTGCCATAATTTGAGACATTGTGGCTACAGTCAAAGCAGGAAAAAGGGGAAAGGGGATGAGGCTTTTATTAGGAAAGCAAAAGTATTTCCAGAGCCCCTGCAGTTAACCTCTGCCTTTATTTCATTGGCAACCCTAACTACAAGGGAGTCTGGAAAGGCTTTTCTTTTTTTTCTTGCTTTTGTGGGGGGATGGAGTGGATGGCAAGTAAAGATAAGCAAGAGAGAAACAAGGATAGGAAATAGTGGTCAGTTTTCCTACCAGTGATGTCTGCCACAACCTATAGTTTTAGTTTATGCAGAAACTGAGAAAATATTATTAATTGAAATTAAATTCTAGTTTTAGTTCCTAAATATTTTATGTTACGTGTGTGTGTGTGTGTGTGTGTGTGTGTGTGTGTGTGTATATATATATATTTTTTTTTTTTTTTTAGGATTCCAGTTCAGTTGTAGAATGGACACAGCCCCCAAAGGAAAGAGGTTATCGGGGATCGGAACATCTGAATAGTTATGAAGCAGAGTGGGACATGGTCAATACAGTTCCGTTTAAAAAGAAACCACATACCAATGGAGGTATGAATTAAATCTTTTGAAAGCTTAAACTAATTTGCTACAATATAATATAAATAAAAGTGCAAAGAAAATTCTTTAATGTTCCTCTGTCACAAGGATGATTTGGTGCTTTAATACATATAACTCTTAATATTTTAATTATATGCTGTATTCATCTCTCTTTTTGTTTTGATGGTTGTGACTTTATAAAAAAAAAAGGCTTTAAAAATACTTGTTCTGTTTTGTAGTTACTCATGGAAGAAAATAGAAACACTTTAAAAAATTGCTTTAGATGTCTCTCAAGCACATTTTTCTAGAATAAAAAAATTCATGTTATTTCATCCTAAAGCACCAGGGGGAGATGGAGTATATCACTAAACTGTACTGTTCTAATTTCAGTGCTTACTGAGATCTTCACAGCTCATTATAGTCTTCTATTTATATATGTTCAGTGACTATTCTCCTTTATATATTACATGTATATATTTAAATTTATGCTGCTATGCGATGATTATCAACATGTAGATAACAAAAAAGACCCAAGCTAACAGCCTGGCAGAACACATAAACTACCCCAAATAAGATTTAGGTAGCCCATCTGTGAGGTAGCCAGCCTATCTGTGATTCTTTTAAAAGTAGTAAATACATGTACAGAGTTAAAGTGGTTTTTTCAGAGTGATTAGTTTGTGTTTTATAGCTTAATTTTATCTCTTAATGATTTTGGTGTGAATTTAGGATTTATCCACATTTGCCAAATTCAGAAAAGCTGGCCAAAATTGGCTGGAATACATACACTGCATTTATATAGCCTTGTTATTAAGTGAAATTGATTTTCATCTGTGGCCTGGGGAATCATTCTCATATACAGTAGTTATCCTTTGTACTATATCATTTCTTAGAAACAATGGTAATGAAGAAGTTAATAGTAATTTGTAAGCCTTTGGTAAATTATAGTCAGCTCAGTGCTGGTGTTTTGCTTTTTTTTTTTTTCTTCTTTTTGGTATTCTCTTTCTACTGAAAGGGAAGATTTTTACCAGAACAATACTAAATATTAAGATAAGACCATAGGACTTTAGCGTATTTGGCATGTGAAGTGATTTTTAACTGCTTTAGATTAGGTCTTAAGAATTAATTTATGTGAATTGATCTTTTTCTGTTTGTTTTGTTGGTTGTACCTAATAGTATCTAATATTGTTGAATCTTTGAAAATGACAGGCTATGGGAATGAACAAAGGAGTGAGTTTTCATAAATGAAAGAAACATTGCATGTATGTGAAATGCTGACAATAAACATCTTTTTAGGTTAGTAGTTTTCAACTTTGGCTGCACACTGAAATCACCTAGGGAGTTTAGGCTTTTTAGAAAAATACTGATGCCTGTATTTCATCCTGCTGGACCCTAGGCATCTGTTTTTCAAATGTTGTCCTGTTGATTTTAACGTGCAGAATTGAGAACCTGTGTGTAGCTGTGTAGTTTAGCAAAATACTGCTCATATGGGTTGGCCATGCACTGTGACTTATAAAGCAAGGAGACTTTATTTAGCAATTATTAAAAGTTAAGGAGATATTTTCTTTTTTCCCAGTATTTGAAAACTATTACGATTGTGTATAGCAGTAAGCAATAATATTGAACCTAGTATGACGCAGTATGCATACACATGTACCTGTCTGCCAGGAGTTATGAAGTGCAGTGCATTCTGTCCCATCCCATCCCTTCCTCTTCTAGATTATTTCATCCAATTATATTTCATCAAAACTTCTTTCAAAAGGAGACATTTTCTAAGCTTGATGTTTCAAAATTCAAATTTATGCCATTATGAAACATTTTTATACTTTTGAATCATTTTTCTAGTAAAATTTTATTTTATTATAATTTTCACATTATATTTTTTACTTCTTTGTGTGACAAGGGAATTTGGAACAAAACATTTAAACATTAATTTTTTTTTTTCATGTTTATTTTATTTTTGAGAGAGAGAGAGACAGAGTGTGAGCTGGGGAGGGGCAGAGAGACAGGGGGACACAGAATCCGAAGCAGGCTCCATCCAGGCTCTGAGCTGTCAGCACGGAACCCAAAGCGGGGCTCGAACTCACAAACTGTGAGATTATGACCTGCACCGAAGTCGGACACTCAACTGACTGAGCCACCCAGGCGTCCGTGGAACAAAACATTTTAAAAATTGACTGTCAGAGACTTAACTTTCTTTATAATTTTTAAGAGTTTCTATTGCTCAGTCTTTGTTTTTGTATATCAGAACAAATGTTTTGAAAATGTATCTTCCCGCAACAACAGACTGCCGTCATGTTCTGTACACCTATCCAAATAAAATGTTGTGTTCTTGGTGTTGATTCCATTCAAGACATATAGGGACTTACTTAACTGTTTTAGTTTTACTCTTCTGCTGTTGTGGTCAGTTTTCCCATGTCATTGTGCTGGAGATATGTTTTATATGTATTTGGTTACATTGTTCATCAGAACTAATTAGTTTTATTTACCTTTCTTTAAGAGAAGGAAGGAAATTTTGAGTTAACTCTTGGATTTATTAGTTTTCCTTTGTAACCATTTCTATTTTTGTTTAGCTATTGGTGGTAGACTAACTTGATGTTTCTTTTATGTTGACTTGGTACTAGGTTATTCATTTGTTCAGTGCATCTTAGAGTACCTGCTATGCACTCCTCTAGATATTGGGAATATAATTGTGAATAATATAAAGTTCTTGTTCTCATGAATCTTACTATGTTCAAGTAAAAGGACTTCTAGAATTGAATTGTAATGTTTTTTTCACTGTTTATTAGAGCTTCAAGTGAGGAAATGTGTGAGGCATTTTCTATACATGAATATTTCGTATTTCATATGTGATGTATTTTTTCCATTAAAAAATCTGGAAAAAAATCTGTGGGAAAATCTGTGTAAAATTTTTACTTTTGAATGTGTACAAACTCCTGATAATTCATATAGCTTGCATGTATTAACATATATGATTTTCTGGCATTAATTTAGATTAATTCTTTTTGTGTAATTTAAGAATTTAATTTAAAAAAATTGTCTATCTAGTTTTTCATTGCTTTGAAAATATTTTTGGTCTTTGCAAATACCTAGTAGTATCTATCCTTTCTAGGTAGTCCAGACATATTCACATGTAAATGATTTAGGAAGACATTGGAAATTAGAATTGTTCTCACTTTGATATTAGCTTGTAGTGATGTTACGAGCTCTGTGGTATAAATTCCAGTGAAATAGGATGTACAGTAGTCAAATGGGCACATGGTACTTAATCCAGTACCAGCCTTGGGTATGTGTTCACTATCTAAACTGGTACGGAACCTAGGCAGGTCACTGCATAGTTAAGTTACTCAGCCTTTCTGGACTTCCTTTCAAATGATACTTGTTTCAGTGTCCATGAAAAAGTGATGGTACCTGTAATCCTTGTAGGTAGAGGTTCTGTGAGCGGTAGATTTCTTTGTGTCAATTTAGGAGATCTTGTTGGAGGTGATGGAGCTATGGTGTTCTGACTATATAGGAAGGTGACATATGTGCAGGTCAACACTGATCTACCCTTTGATCAAGTTCTATAAGCACATATCTTCTATGTAGTTTTATGTTTGTGCAGTTGGTAGTGTGGGATCGAGTTAGTTAAGACCTTGAGTAACAGGACAGTGCAGCACTTCTTAGGAAATAACGTTCAAGAAATGGTTTCTTAAAATTGCAGAGACATGACGTGCTTATGTTGGAGTTAAAACAGGTCAAAATGGCATTTTTGGATAAGAATTATAAGTAATAGTAGGAAACATTTTACCCTTTTGTTCTTTAAATTTTTATTTAGGTATTTATTAAGCTGCTTGTTATTATACTGTTCACAAACCTAGGATTTTAAGCTTCTGTAAATAGCTCACAAACTCAGAAAATGCTTTATTTTACGTTACTATAGTTTGGGTTGAACTGAGGTCTTAATTTAGTAGATGGTTGATGTAGTAAGATGATTGAATATGTTCATTCTCTCTTTTGTAAATGTCAGATGCTTCACGAGTTTGCGTGTCACCCTTGCATAGGGGCCGTGCTAATCTCCGTGCTGTTCTGGTTTTAGTGTATGTGCTGCCGAAGCGGGCACTGTATTCATTCTCTTTGAAGCACTCACAGCTTGCTTATATTTTTGTCCTCAATTCTCCACTGCTCTTTGGGGTTTTGCAAATAAAATGTCTGTCTGTATATTTCTCCAATGTTATTTTTTTGTACCAGTGTACTTACCTTTACCTTCACTCAATATAGTCTAGTAAAAGTAATTGCAAAAGAAAGTGAGGAAGTAAAGATTTTTTTGTTTTGTTTTTAATGACTCCAAGAGCATCATGCCATTTGTATTTGGGGGGAGGGGGCAGTGGAAAAGATGAACATTTATTGAGTGTTTGCTATATAATTGGCACCACACTAGTTAGTCGACAAGTATTATCTCTTTTAATTCTTAGAATAACATTGGGAGGTAAGTATAATTATCTCCATTTTACAGATGAAAACTAAGGCTCAGAGAGAATCAGTTATTTGCCCCAGATCATTCAGTTAGTAAGTTGGTAAAGCTGCGGTTTGTATCCAGCCTGCCTGCTTCCAAAGCCATAGTCATTTTTGGGCAAAGCTTATATTTTAAATAGGGATAACATTTTTTTCACTCTGTATGCAAGTAAGATAATTATTTAAGAAACGATTCTTTTAAGAAAATGTATGTTGCCATTTCTAATACAGGTAGAAGCCTGTAATATGAATGCTATAGTCATTCCCTAGGTTCAGCAGGTATCTGTTAGGCAGTCATGAAGAGCGCTGTCAGTACCTTTTAAAAAGGTGAACAAAAATATTTTGCCCCACTTTCTTGTTTTTAAGATGCTCCAAGTCATAGAAATGGGAAAAGCAAATGGTCATTCCTGTTCAGTTTGACAGACCTGAAATCAATCAAGCAAAACAAAGAGGGTATGGGCTGGTCGTATTTGGTATTCTGTCTAAAGGATGACGTCGTTCTCCCTGCTCTGCACTTTCATCAAGGAGATAGCAAACTACTGATTGACTCTCTTGAAAAATATGTGGTATTGTGTGAGTAAGTATCAAATTATTTTCTACTTATTGAAACTGGATTGTTATATTGGTCCCAAGGCAAACAATTTTTACTTGTCATTGGGCATCAGGGACCTGTGTGTAGATGAGGGCTCAAGCAGCTTTGTTCTTTCTGGGATATTGACTGCTTTGGATGAATGATTGAATAAAATTTTGCCATTTTAGTACTTTGGATCTGCAATGTATCACCTTATTACTGTTCTAAAGAAGAGTGGTCCAGTATTTTTTATACACATTTAAATGATGCATCAGTAATTTATGGATTACATATTTATTTAATTTACATTTTATTACATATTATCTGTTTAAGATAGAATTTTATTTGTAATGTTGCAAATTAGATCTGGCAAACCTACGGCCTTTATAAAATTATTATAAGTGTGGAAGACAGGGCTTTCTCACTTTCCAAAAATCTTTTTGTCTTCTATTTATTCACCCATGTGCATTTGTACACACATACTCTTTCTTGCCTTCACTCCTAACAAATATATTTTGGTTATCTATTAAATTTCTGAGGACTGTGCTAATCGCTTGATAGATAGTAGTGAACACAATAGGCTTTTCCTAGATACCTGAGAGCATATGGTCTTGTGAAGGATGCCAACCAGTAAATGGCAATACATCGCAAGAACTAAGATACAGTACAAGGTACTTTGGGGCTCAGGAAGGGAGGAAAGGTCCCTCATTCGGCCTAGTTGGGTAGGGGTCAGGGAAGGCTTTCTGGAGGAAGTAAGTAGTATGTGTTGAGACCTGACGAGTGAATGTTAGCATGAAGAGGAGATAATTGGAGGAGAGAGGTTTTAGATGGAAGGAAATGTATAAAACATGATGTAAGTAGAGAACAGAGTAGTTGGTATCACAGGGCAACATAGTAGGGGAACAGAAGGTACCAAATGTAAAGATCAGGCCAGAGAGCTGAGTAAAGGCTAGAGCATGAAGGACCTGCTAAAATCGTTTTAGCCAGTTGTTCCAGTCATCTAGGTGAGATTATAGTGGTATGAATGAGGAGAGTGACAGGAAAGATAGAAGTATTGGAGAAAAATATTTAGAGTTTGATTTTGTGATTGAGTGGGTATGTGGAGGTAAGAAGGGAGAAGTTGAGCTTTTTAGTTTGGGGAACTGTAGGGATGATTGTTAACCTTGTTATAATGTTGTCACTTTATAATAGAGTAACATAATGCCTAATTTTAGATTATCTAAATCCAGGAGTGGTCCAGAAGTTGGGAGATTGTGGCTGTGTCTTTCTTACTTTCTTTCTTTCTTTCTTTCTTTCTTTCTTTCTTTCTTTCTTTCTTTCTTTCTGTCTTTCTCTCTCTCTTTCTTTCTTTCTTTCTTTCTTTCTTTCTTTCTTTCTTTCTTTCTTTCTTTCTTTCTTTCTAATATATTGTTGAGTTGGCTCACATACAGTGTGTTCAGTGTGCTTTTGGTTTTGGGGATAGATTCCCGTGGTTCATCGCTTACATATAACACCCAGTGCTCATCCCAACAAGTGCCCTGCTCAATGCTCTCAGTTTGTAACTATTTTTTTTCCCTTCCCTTCCCCCATGGTCGTCGGTGAGGTTTGTCAAGTTCCACATGAGTGAAAACGTATGATACCTGTCTTTCTTTGACTGACTTATGTCACTTGGCATAATACCCTCCAGTTCCATCCACGTTGCTGCAGATGGCAGGATTTCATTCTTTCTCATTGTTTGGCTGTGTTTTGTGATACGAAATTCTTCCCCCTACCATGTTGACCCATCTCTGACTGGCACTAAGCATATTGATCAGACTAATATCCATAAGAAAGTCCAGCCTGGTTGGCAATATGTGGGTCTTAGATCTTGAAGAAAGAAGCTATGAATAGGTTACTACCCAGGGACTTATTAATAAGTAGATTTCAGGAGGGCAAAGGTTTGGCTGTTGAATAGCAGGTGTTAGGGGGTTTTAGTACCATAGCAGGCTCTGTATCAATCAGTGTTGTGATGTAACTGTCACTACGAAGTTGATTCAATCTGAGACCATTGATTAAAGCATAGTATTAGGATGAAGTGGTAGTTCCTTTCTGCTCTTTACTGGTCTTTGGAGAACTAGGATTGGTTTTAAGCATTTTATCTGTCTGTCTCTTTTTCTACTTAGAGGGTGTGTGCACATACTTGCGAATGCAGAGGAAGGGCAGTGGGGGGGGGGGGGGGGGGAAGAGAGAGAGAGAGAGAGAGAGAGAGAGAGAGAGAGAGAATTCCAAGTAGGCACCATGTCTAGTGCAGAGCCTGATGAAGGGCTTGATTCCACAACCCTGGGATCATGACCTGAGTCAAAACCAAGAGTCAGATGCTTAACTGAGCCACCCAGGCACCCCTAAATATTGCATTTTAAATGTGTTAAACTATCTATACTATATGGAAAAGATGACTAATGTAATGAGAAGGATCAAAGTGGTATCGTGGAAAACATTAGAAGGATGTAGGGATTTAACTTGAACAAAAGGAGTTTGGGTGCAACATTAAATAAAATCGAAACCTCTTAAAATGGTCAGTGAGATCCTGCCTTGCCTTATTAACTTTATCTCTTTCTGTTTTTAAAATTTTTGATATAGTGTGTGAGCAGGAGAGAGAGAGAATCTTAGGCTTCATGCTCAGTGCACATGATCCCACAACCCTGAGATCATGACCCAAGCCGAAATCAAGAGCTGGATGCTCTATCGACTGAGCTACCCAGGCTCTGTTTACCTCTTAAGCCTCATCTTATGCCATTCTCTTTTATATTGTAGCCATATGATTTTCTTTCAGTTGCTAAAATGCCCCAGACTGTGGGCAGACAGTGTTAGAGTCCTATATGTATGTTCTCTCTTTTGCTTGGAATATTCTTCTCCCTTTCTGATCCCTAAGGTCTCAGTTTAATGTCACTTCCTCACAGCAGCTTTTCTGGATGTCTCCTCTCCCGTGTAATGTAGGTTCCCACCCCCATTCTTTTTCATTGTCTCATTCCCTTGTTTGCTTCCTTCATAGCTCTTAATTGAATAATTTTATCTGTTTACTTTTTTACATGTTCTACTCTAGAATGTATGCCTACAAAGGCAGGGCTTGCATCTGTTTTGTTTACATTTTCTCCTCTAGGTTCCTAGCCACAGTGCTGGCACATAATACTTGCACAGTAAATCTCATTTGAATGAATAAATGACACAGTACTTACCAATTCTACAAATAATTTTGAAAGGGTTGTTATAAGAAATATATTGTAGATTTGTTTTGTATGGGTCCAAAGAACAATTAGAAGGTAACAGGTTGTAGCTCAGGGGTTAGACAGTTTTCTATCCTGGATAGGTTCAAAAAGAGACTGAACAATCACTTAAGTGCTTATAAGAGTATGGGTACTTGAATGTGTGTTGTACCACATTCAAGTGCTATTTTGATGAGAGTTGTAAATGAAACTTCTTTACTAATGCAGAAAAGGAAACAGGAGTAAATACAGGAATCAGACATGATGGTAAAAATATCATTATTGGTGAGGCTTAGATAAGCATCATAATAATTCACAGGGGTTATTTATGTCAAGCATGCACCTTACTCTTTTCTGATCTCAGTAATCAAGTATGTCCTAGTGAAGGAGAGTTCGTTTAATAGATGTGCGTATTTCCACTTGAAAACACGAAGCCATGGGAATGGTGTTCCTCTGTGAGTGCGTGCGTGTTTGTGTGTGTGTGTGTGTGTATTTCATTCATTGAGTTTTGAGGAGCACTTATGTCCTGGAAGTACTGTGCTAACTGCTGGAAAGAGCAGTAATCAAAAAAGATATGGCCCCTGCCTTCATGAAGTTTGTACTGTTGTGGGAAAAACAAACATTACTTATACAAATAAATGTAATATTTCAGCTATAATAAGTGCTCCAAATAAGAGATATGTAGCACTGTGAGAGCATATAATAGGATAATTTGTAAGTTTTTTGTGTGTCAGTAGTAATTGAAGCTTTGAGAGGGAATGAAATTAAGGGGAGGATAAAGGGGGATGTGATGTGAGCATCAATGATTAATTGCAACCTTTAGTGACCTGGCCAAAGAGAAAAACCTACCAGAGGAGACTGCCCTCCCTATACTTTCTTCCCCACCCCCCCCTTTTGGGCTTTATTAAATTTATAGTCAACCAGGGATATGGCTGTTATGGGGGGAAGAGATAGCTTAAAGTGAGTCTGTCAAAAACTATACCCCTAATACTAGCCACTTCTCCACTCTGTATCCTTCTGTGACACTGGGGGCTAATTTACTCTTTGCCCCCTGAATGGTCTGAAATGTGTAAGAATAGTACATCAAATATTTTATCTTCAAGGCCCCTCTATACCCTAAGTTAAAAATAAACACTTCCTATTCTCTTTCCTATCGTAAATTATACCCAATTATATTGTGCCATAGAGAGTTCACCAGAGATTTTATGTTGAGTCCAAGTGGTAGAATACAGATACTCCAAATAAACTGTCACTAATATTATAAAAATTCCATATTTGTATAAGTCATCTCTATTAGATTCTTAGGGACATATTAAAGATACTTGTTCTTTATTAGTTATGATCTAAATAAGTGGAATTCTCCATTAAGTTGAACTCCAAAGAAATGAAAATTCCCAAATATTCTGAGGTTTTTACTCTACTAGATGTTGGCCATGGCAGTCTCATTTCCTGTCCCGAGAGCTGTTGTCGTAAGCAAAATAATGTTTCCAGAATCATGTTCCTGTGGTCAGAGATTGTTGTAGAGGCCAGAAGGAAGAATAGTAGTTCCGCAACCTCAGTGGCATGTCAGGCAGGCTCTGCCAGGGTCACTCTTCTTATCTTCTTCTCAATTCAAAACCAACAGAGAGAAGCAGACTATATTCTCTTTTTCTCTGTTTAACGTAAGTTGAATAATGTGGCTTGCATTTGTGGCCATCTTATCTTCTTAATACTTCCCCCTAATGAATTAAGGGCCTTACCATACAGATGAACAGAAGTTGTGAATGCAGTGGGGATGTGCCGCCTTGTTAAGAGTGAGAACAAGGCTGGGCCAGCTATGCACAGTCCTTCTTTCAGTCTCAGATCAGTCAGTGCAAAATAGGCCAGCTTCTTTAGACTTGTTATTTCTCAGATGGTTTTCTTATCTCTGGGGAAAAACATTCATTGCTCCATTCATTGATGTTTGTTAGTGATCTTTGATTTATTACCATTTAAAACATACTCAAGTAAAGAATGAATCACGAGTACATATATGTTACCTTTCTGGAACCAAGTTGGTTGCTAGGATATGAATGAAGGTTGTAACACAGAGGTTCCAGTAAAATTAATTTGTATATTGGGACATTTTTACATTAATATATCCACACAGTAAGATAATCCCTAAAAAGCCAAATTGGTTGTATCATCATATACCATTTATAAGATTAGGTTATAGACCTTCATTTATTCCCTTTGAGACATATGTGTAACAGAATATCATATATATAGTTTTGTTGTAAATATTCTGCACCTTTTTATTTTTATTAACTTTTTTGACTGATAGCCTTTGCAATGATATTTTTATTTCTTTCTTAATCTTTCCATATTGGTCCATTCTCAGTAGCAATGGAAAATAGTTACCACCACATCTCAGCACACAAAGCATTCTTCGTCTATTACCATTTCAGAATGTATTCTGAGGCCCTTGGGAGAGGCTCATTCCAAAGCCTGAAAAATACTTCTGAATTTACAGTAGATCTACTTCTATACTTGTGATATTAGACTATGGTTTTCTTTAAGCGCTTTAGTAGGCTCTAATAGAATTGCTGATGTTAACATCATTAAAAGTTTTGTCTTGCTGCTGCAGTGAGTTTGAAAGTCTTGAATAATGTTGTCATAAGATGTCAACTTCCCAGAATCCATTATATTTCCAAAATACATACATATAAATCCATAATATTTGATCTTTCCAAATTAAATCAGTGTGTTAACCTGGCAGGTGGAAGCGTAACATTATTCTGGAATGCCAGCTCTCCTTTTGATGAGTTCTGCAATTGCCTAGCAGTATACAACTTGTCCTTTGACCAATGTACTTTTAAAAAATGTTTCTGTTGATTTCTTTAGCTAAGGGCAACCAAATCTTAAATTTTTTATGTCTTTTCTCTCAGAACTTTTCCCAGCCCCTCATCACAGAGCACTGGGTATAAAAAGTGAAATCCTTTCTTTTTAAAAGAGTGGTTGTGTATTGGTTAGGCAGTCATTTCTTCTTTCCATCACTAATTTCTTGATTACAGTGTTAAATCTGGAGCAATAGTGTAATTCTCTGAGGCTGGATAGGTACAGGTTACATATCTGTTCCCTTTATACATGCATAGTCATGTTTTGACTTTCGTGATAATTTTTTTATTTGGATTTTAAAGAAATAATTTGACTTAATTTATCGTTAGAAAAAAATAATAACCATAGTGCTAGTTGCGTTGTGCCAGGACAAAGTATATTGCTCTGTTAGTTACTTTTCTTTTTCTGGTGCTACATTTAAAAGACTTACCATTAAAAAATGCCTTGTGAGAACATATAGGTCTTCATATTAAGCATAATCCCAATAAGTGTTCAGAAACATAACACTTAATGAAAATTGAGCATTTTAAAAGTTATTTTTTTTCTGCCTCAAATGACTCAACGTCAGCTCCTTAAAAAGCCAAGGAGCTTATTAAGCTACTGTTGTCTCTGAAGACAACTGTTGTTTCTGAATGTGTAAGAATAAGATCCTGATTTGGAGTTCATATCCCCTCTAGCATTGCTGTTGCATCCTTTTATGTTAGAATTGGGAAGAGATAACTGTTATTAAAGTTCTTATCTCAAACATTTATAATAAACTAGAAGTAGATAGCAGTAACATAACACATTTAAGTTTTATTTTAAACACAGAAAAGTTGTGGATTTATTATAGCTAACTTACTAAGGTATAAAACTTACTGAATAGAAAAAAGACTGGATAATTCATCTGATTACTTGAAATTAGATGTCTATTTGGAAAAGATTTATTCTGTAGTTATTAAGAAATGTGAAGAAAAACTTGCTTCTAGAGCTTAAGCCAGAACTAGACATACTGTACCTGAACTGTACCTTATAACTTTGTTAATAATTTTGTATGTGTTTATAATTATGTTAGCATAATTGATGATCTTTAACAAATAATTATTTTATCTTGTGTTTTTAAATACCTTATAATGTAGTATTACCAATCTCTGGAATGAAGTTGGAAACCCTTTCCAAATAGGACATTTTCCTGTATTGTACATATTAAATATAATGATGAATCCTAAAGTGTTTTTTAACATTAAAAAATGTTCATGATAACAAAGGCAGATATATTTGTTAGGCTTTTCTATTATAATTATAAACAAAAATTTGAGTTCATTACAACTTAGTCCTCTTGGCTTTACCTAGAATAAAAATATGCTTTAGTCCTTTTGTATTTGTTTAGTATTTCCTGTTTCACGTTTGGAGCTCATTTAAGATAGTTCCTAAATAGTTGCTAATATTGTATTAATGGGAAACAGTTCTAGAAGTGGACATTTGAGTTTTGGGGTAAAAGTAACTAGGCGTTAATAATTATTCAGGTAGTAATTGATCGACTGTGCTAGTGTTTTCTACAGATCCCTTCTTTTATTACAGATCTCCACAGGATAAAAGAACACTACTTGTGAATTGTCAGAATAAGAGTCTTTCACAGTCATTTGAAAATCTTCTTGATGAACCTGCCTATGGTTTAATACAAGTATGTTTCTTAATCTATTTTGTATTAATCTATTAATCTGATTGCATTATTTTATATCCTCCCACCTCTTACTTTCTCAGAGATTATATGGAATGGGCAAGTGCCTCTCTATGTGTAAACTTTATGAAACTATTCTTTGTAAGTTTTTAAAAAGTTTTTATTTATTTTGAGAGAGAGTGGGTAAGCACAAGTAGGGGAGGGACAGGGAGAGAGGGAGAGAGAGAGAATCTCAAGCAAGCTGTGCACTCTCAGCATAGAGCCCAGTGTGGGGCCTGATCTCACGAACCGTGAGATTATAACCTGAGCTGTCATCAGGAGTCAGACACTTACCCACCTGAGCCACCCCAGTGACCCTATTCTCCATAATTTTTTAGAAATAATATGCATATTATTTTTAAGAGTCAGAAGCTTCTTTGGTTCTTAGTTACCATTAAGACAATTTTCCCCTTTGTTGTAATTCTGAAATTGGACATTAGATTTTTATTGTTATAGCTTTCACTGTTTGAATCAGGTGAAAGGTTACTGGGTAAGCCACTTTGAATTCATTAATGATAAACTTAAAAATATGGTTTGAATTTTTTTTTTTCATTTATTTATTTTTATTTACTTTTGAGAGACAGAGAGACAGAGCATGAGCAGGGGAGGGGCAGAGAGAGAGGGAGACACAGAATCCGAAGCGGGCTCCAGGCTCTGAGCTATCAGTGCAGGGCCCGACGCCGGGCTCGAACTCACGAGCCGTGAGATCATGACCTGAGCTGAAGTCGGCTGCTCAACTGACTGAGCCAGCCAGGCGCCCCTGAATTTTTATTTTCCATTTAAGTAGGTTCATTTAGGGTCATGATAATCTAATCCCCCTTAAAGTATTTGAGTATATTCTTACATTTGACTAAAGATAATTCACTTAGCACAGGCAGAAATAAAGTTAATTTATTTTTCACTCAGATTTTTATGTAAACGAATGAAATCTTTGTTTATTCACTTATTCAAAAAATGTTGAGTGCCTACTGTGTCACAGTGCTTACTGTGTCTCTTTTTGGTTCTGAATGAAGATAACAAGATAAAGAGAACATTTGAGGAAGGAGGACAAGACAGCTAGACACCAATTAAAGTAAAAAGTGAAAAAAGTTTTTCTTATGTGAAAATAATCATTTAAAAGTTAGACCTTTAAAAAGTAACTAATTTTACTAAATATGAATAAGCAGGCAGTTTGGGATTTAGAAGTAATCCTAGCAATAGAAAAACCTTTAGCTGTTTTCCAGGGCAGCACTGTCCAGAACAGATTACACTCACTGGCATGATTTTATTAACCTTATACAGTAAAACCTTAGATTGTGAGTAACGTGCTCTGCAAAATGAGCAAGCGTTTTTAATAGATTTTAACTTGATAAACGAGTGATGTCTTGCAGTAGGAGTAGTACATGACACCCAATGTCACATCACAACTGAGCCACTGGTTCTTGAAATTTGCTTTGTGATACACGAGTGCTTTGGATTACAAGCATGTTTCCAGAATGAATTATGCTCGCAAAGTAAGGTTTTACTGTAATTAGATTAAAATGTCAGTTAATATTTAAATATTATGAGCTTTGAAACTTAGCTATTCAATATTTTCTGTTAGACTAGTTTGGTTGTGCACACTTCAAGAAATATTTTTTTTGTGAAGGCAGGACTGCTAGACAGAAGAAAGCTGTTGTGGGCCATGCATCAGTGGAAAGTAAGCGCTGCATATATTTGTGATGTATGCAGATCAAATAAGTCTGCAAATCATTTGTTTATCTGGAATTCAATCAGTAGCATTAACTTGCTGTTTATATACTATTTTAACCAAATGAAAAATTGCCTCAGAAAATACAAATTTTTCTTTCCAGAAAAAAAAAAAATTCAAGATAATCTTAGAATGCTGTTTTAGTTCTGATTTCCCCCCTTTAAAAAACATTGCCCTTTTGCCCATCAGAAGGTATTTTCATTCTCGATTTGAATTAATAATGCTAATGTTTTTCTTCTTACTACATAGAAAATTAAAAAGGACCCTTATACAGCAACTATGGTAGGATTTTCCAAAGTCACAAACTACATTTTTGATAGTTTGAGAGGCAGTGATCCCTCTACACATCAACGACCACCGTCAGAAATGGCAGATTTTCTTAGTGATGCTATTCCAGGTTTAAAGATAAATCAACAAGAAGAACCAGGATTTGAAGTCATCACAAGGGTGAGTGGAAATTTATATGAACATAGCTCTATATTCTAGCAAGAGAAATCCTTTTGAAACATGCACTGGATGTGCTAGAAATAGAAACTCGATTTTGGTTATATCTGCCTCTTTCTCATAATTCTTTCTTACAACTTTTTTGCTAACTTACATATTCTAACAACTAGTACTTGTTCTGCCACCAAATTCTTGGGTTGTTCTTCATCAGTTACTGCTTACACTTTGTTAATTAAGTTGGATCTTTCTTTTATTACTTTTTGATAATAATGAACAGGTTGTTTGTTTCATTGAGTGTGTAGCAGTGAGAGAATAGTGTGCCTTGCATATTGTTCCTAGTTCTGTTCCTAGTTTATATGTTTATCTCAGTAGGTGCCAGAGGCAGCTAGTCAGGACATTACTCTGAGGCTTTTATTCTCATATCAATCTTTTCTTTTTTAAGTAAGATGGATCTTTAGCCCGGAATTATGACAGATCTTTATAAATGCCCAACAAGACTTTTGAATTCACTACAAGTTTAGGCTGTACATAGTTAGAATGCTATAAATATCTAAATTGTAATACTTAAAAGGCTTATCTTGCAGATGGCATTTTAAAATTACCAACATCTGTTAATTGAATAAAAAAACTGTAGAAAATACCAAGTGGAGCTAATGGATCATGAATCACTTCTGAGAGCTACAAATTTTAGTTTGGAAGAAAAGCTAATTTTAGAATATGATTAGTGGAATAGTACTGTCTTTTTAAATAATATAGCATACCATTTAATTTGAAGGGTCTCTTAAGGAATTTACATGTTGAATGTTTTATACTTACATAATTGAAACTCAAAATTGCAAATGTACTCCTATCTCTGAATTTATAACCCTGTTATTTATATGTTTAGTGGGAAGGAAAATGTATGGAATGCTGTTATAGTTCATAAGTTGAACATTGGAAAATAAAGGAAGATATTAGAAATGTTTAAAATCATGTCAGTAATAAATGGTATTTATTTTAATTTTTATATACCTTTATTTCATTTCACTGGTTAAAAAAGTGTACTCCTCATTCCTTATTTTCTTAATTTAGATTGATTTGGGAGAACGACCTGTTGTTCAAAGGAGAGAGCCAGTATCCCTGGAAGAGTGGACTAAGAACATTGATTCTGAAGGAAGAATTTTAAATGTCGATAATATGAAGCAGATGATATTTAGAGGGGTAAATACCTTAATAGGGATGATACTTGAAACTGCTGATATTTAAGTTTTCTTTCTTTATGGGAGGTGTTTGGGGAGTCAGGGAATGAATTCCTTTTTGATAAATGATGTCTTATAATCCCTGTAGGACAGAGTGAAGTCCCTTTGATGTCCCTGAGGGTTGAGTGGGGGAAGATACCATTAAGTCTAGGGAAAGATAGTCTTCTTTACTTGAAGTTCTGTGGGTTATGTGAAGGAGGCATATATGTACCCCAGTGGTAGTTTCCTTATCTAGTAAGATTGGACTTAGAAAGACTAATCAGTCCCTCTGACTTCTATATAATCTACTGTATACTCTGCATTGTTGAAGCTTTCTGGCAGCTACTTAACATCGTCTGAATCTGGAGGTCAGGAACAAGGTGTAGTATTCATTGAATTGAGCTATTTTTATATATAAAACTATCTTTTAAATATTAGTCTTACTGTGTATTTATATGCAAGTTTTGTGAACTTAAAAGTATTGCATACTTTTTACGAATGCGTTTAATATGCATGTTTTCTTTAGGGACTTAGTCATGCATTGAGAAAGCAGGCATGGAAATTTCTTCTGGGCTATTTTCCTTGGGACAGTACCAAGGAGGAAAGAACTCAATTACAAAAACAAAAAACGTAAGTAAGGTCTTTTGTCATCAAAGAAATTAAAATAATTCACTCGTACAAATTCGTATAGTGCTTCTAGATGACTATTTGAAATAGATGAAGGTATGGGAAAATAATCTTATTTTCATCTTTTTAATTGAAAAATTATGAGCCCTGTAGTTATTTCAAACTAGTCATTTCAAACATTGCAGTTGTGTTGGTGAATATGTAGAAAGATGGCAAAAAAAAATTCCACTTCCTTTATAAAAGCATTTTGCATAAATGAAAAATAAGATATGGATTTTTAAATACATCATTCATCTTGATTAAGTTTTACAATTTATTATGAAATTATAAAAATGGCCCATAAGAAGTGTATTTACCATTTAGGTTAATTACCTTTATTTCCCTCGTGCTCTTGTAACATAAACTAATCTTTCATTTTTTTTGGAAGAGTGTTTCTCTAAGTAATTTCTCAGTCTTGAAAAGAAACAGAGGTGAACTTTCCAGGTACCCTTCATATTCCCAGTTCATCAGTTTAGCCTTTGATTTAAAGCTCACTCTGAATCTTTATGTGCGTATTTAAATTTTCAGACCATCCTTTCTCTTTCAACACCTTTGCAGTCCTCCTAAGATATTTCACATTAACAAGTTTGTGCAAAAACTGATTGAAAAATGGAACTCTTAGGTCAGATTAAAAAAATAATTTATAGATTTGTATTTGTAATTATTCAGAAACTTTAGTGGTTAAAATATTTAATTACTAGAATAATTTTAGGTATCATATTAAGGATTAAGGTAAATGCTTTCTTAAAATCATACGTAAATATTCTAGTAGTTTAAGTAAAGTTTATGGTAAATATAAGATTATTTTTCCTTTGTTTTCACTCATGTATCATAACTTTAAACATTTTACTATCATTTATAACCTCACATCTGACTAGCATCATAAATGCTTTGATACATTGTTTATACAAAAACCCAATTAGAATTTTTAAAAATATAGTATTCTAATAGCTTTTTTTGGTATAAATTGTCTCCTGTAGTGATGAATACTTCAGGATGAAACTACAGTGGAAATCTGTCAGTGAGGAACAAGAGAAGAGAAATTCGAGGTTAAGAGATTATAGAAGTCTTATCGGTAATTTTTTCCTAATTTTAAAAATGTATGAGAGCAGTTTACATTGAAGTCTTGGTAGGATTTAAGAAGTGAAATATATGCTACAGAGTAGGGCTCAAAAGAGATATCAGAATTGGAGAGTACATTAGAATATTTATTTGATGTTCTTGGTTGTTCCTTTTCTAATAGGATATGAATTCAGTCATTATAAGTACTGATATATTTCATTTTCAGTTCTAAAATGTGAATTTTAAAAAGTGTTTAACTTTATTTGCTTATTTAATTAATTTTATTAAATTGTCTCCCTTATTACAAAAAACAGTGTGTCTATTATAGAAAAATTAGGAACTACAGATAAGCAAAAAGAAGAAAATAAAGATTGGTTTTGTTTCTGTCATGCAGAGATAACTATAGTTGATAGACATTGATTTGTGTCTCTCCAGACCATCTCTAAATATGCATATAATTCATTTTTTTAATAAATGACTTCAGATAGTAAATGTTTGTTAATGTTTGAGAATTGAATAAGAATTCATCTAGGAATAACTATTTCATAAAAAAGAGATGTTTGACAGAATTTTACATCAAAGGAATTAGACTTATTTCCAGAGAGTAAGTACTGGGTCATCTAGCTCTTATGATAAAGGCCAGGTTGGTGTAAGTTATTGAAAGAATACATAGTTACTTCTGTACATGTCTTAAAGTTTTAAGTTGATAATCTCCATTTTACAGAAAACTGAACCATTGAAAGTATAATTGACTTGTCCAAGGTCACATGATTTAATAAGAGCAGAACCCAGTTTCAGTGCTCTTAACTATCTTGTTAGCTAGCCTCTACATAATTTTAGGATAGCTTTGGATAGTAGTGGAATTTACTTTTTAAATTCTTATATTGCTTTTGGATTTATTTATAGCTTCACAAATAAAGATGGGGAATGTTTTTACCACCATGTTCAACATCACCTTCCCATGGAAGAAGAAAATCTCTACAAATTATAGTTAGAAAGCCCAACATAAACAATTTGGTAGCTTTTGTAAAGACATAAAGACAAATGATGAGATCTTTTTGGTAATAGTACTTTGGATTATAAAGTTTTCATTTGTTCATGTAAGTCATCTCTACCCAACATGGGGATTGAACTCACAACCCTGAGGTCAAGAGTTGCATGCTCCTCTGACTAAGCCAGCTGGGTACCCCAGTACTTTTGGCTGTAAAAGAATTTATTTTTCCAAAAAATAAATTATACTGGAATAAACTGTGTCCTTCCTCCAGTTATCTCAGAAGGTTGGGGATCTTGAGGCATGGAATTATCTGAAGTTTCCAACTGAAGTCCCCTGCTGTTTTCACTTTCAGTAGGAAAAAATGGTAATGGACTGTTTTTTCCTGCTTGAACATAAAATATTTGAACTGGAAGGGATCTTACAGATTAAGTAACTTTTCTTTCTTTTCTTTTTTTTTTTTTTTAAGTTTGTGTGTATGTATGTCTTTATTAATATAAATAAGTAAGTAATCTTTTTACCCAGCGTGGGTCTCAAACTCACAACCTCGAGATTGAGAGTTGTGTGCTACCCCCAACTGAGCCAGCCAGGCACCCCTTAATTAAGCCTTTTCTTTCCACATGCTATGTCATCTTCCTTTTTTTTTTTTTTTTTGTTAGGGAGCAGTGATAATGGTTCTGATAATTCTCAATCTTTCTTGTGTCTTATTCTCACTTCAAGGAGTTTGGAGGAAAAATGTAAACATTTCAAATCAAAAGAATTGAGCCATACTTTCATCCAGTTTTTTCATTTTTAGTTCAGCAGATAACAGACTTGAAGCCCAGAAAATGTTAGTAAATTGTCTTCAGTCATCTGTCTAGTTAGTTCCATAGCCCAGACTCATTCATACTCAGATCTGATTCTTAATTCAGTTACTTTTCAACTGTACCATACTTTCTACCAGTAGAAGTATATATAATAAGTTGGTTTTAAAGGATTCTTTTTCCATAGTACTTTTTCTCAAAAGTATTTTTTGGGGAAAGGTTGCCAAAAGCTTTTTGTTGTTGTTGTTGTTTTCTTTGGTATAAATTCATTTTATTAAAAAATACACAGGTAAGCTGTAGATCTTGTGGTTAGTGCCAACGTGTTGGATTTTAAGTATGAAAAGAAACTATTGGAGCATTTTGAATAAGACCATTTTATTTGTATTTTAAAATCAGTATTTCTGCTCTATGGAAAAATGGATTGTCAAGGTACAGGTAGGAACAGGGAGACCAATTAGTAGAGAACTCTAAGAGATGGTAGTAGTGGAAATATAGATAAGTAAGTGGATTCAACTTATATTTTGGTGATGGAATCGATAAGACTTTCTGATGTATTAAATGTGGGGTATGAAGAAGAAGAGAATTTAGGATGGGACTACATTTCTTGACTAAAGAAATTGGCCAGTTGGTGGTGCTACTTATGGTGATGAAGAGAATGGGGGATGGTGAAATGGAATTAGATATAACTTATATACCTTATAGTGAGATATACAAATGGAATGTCAAGGGACTAGTTGAGTAATCTGCAACAGTCTGGGTAGGAGATATAAATTTGGATATTATCAGTATAAACATCCTCGGGAATGGATGATATCATTTGTGGGGGGAGGGGGGGAGGCAGATAAGAAGGCCCAGGAATCCTGGTCTTTACGGCACTGGTTTCTAACTTTGGCTGCATGTTAGAATCGCTAGGGATCTTTTTTAAAATCACATTTTATTTTAAACATTCATACATTCATTCATTCAATAAATATTTACTTAGTGCCTTTATGTACTAGGCCCTCCCCTAGGCATTGGGTATTCATGAGTGAACAAAACAGACAAAAGACTTACCCTCAAGGAGCTGTTATCCTTGTGGGGAAGAACAGACAGTAAACAAGATAAGTAACATGTGGTATGTTAGTGATAAGTGCTAAGTAGAAAAATCAGACCGGCAAGATGTTAGGAAGTTTATTGGTCATGTTGCAGTTTTAATGTGGGTGACCTGAAAAGGCTTTTATTGAAAAAGTGGTATTTGAGTAGAAACTTGAAAAAGGGGAAGAGTGAGCTATGCTGATATCTAGGTGAAGGGCAGTCCAAGTAGAAAGGAACAACGTATATTAAGACTGGTTTTCACCCCAGGTTCTCTGCATGTTTGAAGTACAGCAGGGAGGTAAGTGTGGTTAGAATGATCTGGGGTAGAGTATAGAAAGTAAGAAGTTCAGAGAGGAAACAATGAAGGAATAGGTACAGATCACATAGAGCCTTGTAGTTCTTTGTAAAGACATAAGCTTTTCCTCTGAGTGTGATGGGAAGCACTGGAGGATATTTAGCAGGAGTGATACGACCTTTAAACAAATCACTCTGGCTACTGTTTGGAGAATAGCTGTAGGGGGGCAGGGGTGGAAATAGATCATGTGAGGCTATTGGTATAATTTAGGCAAGAGATGATGGTTGATACAGAGCACTAGCAGTTGAGTGAGATTTGAATAGAGACTTGAAGAAGCAGAGAGTGTATGCCATGCAGCTATCTGGACGAAGGGCATCTGGGCAGAGGGGAACAGCATGGTCTAGACTTGTTTGTCCTTCAGGACCTCCACATGTTTGAAGAAGAGCAAAGAGGAGACCCATGTAGCTCTCTAGATTGAAGTGAATGGGAGGGGTGGCATGGAATGAATGGATGGGAGATCTCAGCGTTGGTTTCTATATGTATTTTGAAAGTTTGACACACAGACATACACACACACACACACACACACACACGTATGTATCTGTGTCAGACAAGGAGAGCAAAGACTCAAGAATGACTCCAAAGTTTTTAAAGTGAGTAACCAGAGGAATGGAATTGTAGGTTTTTAATTAAGACACGGAAAACTGTGAGAGAATCAAGTTTGAAAGGAAATATTTGGAACTTATTGGACATGTTAAGTGTGAAACTGCCTATTGGATGTTGATACATTAAAATGTAGAGTTGGAATTATATGTATAGGGCTAGAATTTAGGGGAGAGAAGGGGGCTGGAGATAAAAATGTAGAGGTCATCAGCATATAGATGGTGGAGGACTAGATGACATTGCCAAAGGAGTGGTGTATTTAGAAAAGGAGGGATCCAAGAACTGAGCTCTGAGGTAGTACGTTATTTTTTTTTTTTTTTATTAAAAAATTTTTTTGTTTACTTTTGAGATAGAGCACGAGCTGGAAGGGGAAGGGAGACAGAATCCAAAGCAGGCTCCAGGCTCTGAGCTGTCAGCACAGAGCCTGACTCAGGGCTCGAACTCAAGAGCTGTGAGATCATGACCTGAGCCAAAGTCAGATGCTTAAGAGACTGAGCCACCCAGGCACCCTTCTGAGGTAGTACTTTAACTTATAAACAGGAACAATTAGGAGAAATCAGCAAAACAGACTGAGAAAAGAGCCAGAGAAAAAAAGAGGGAAAACCTGAGAGTTTTGACCAGAAGTCAAGTGAAAAAAGTATTTCAACAAGGAGTAACTAGGATGTCAAGTGAGATGAAGACTTGGGTTGACCATTGCACAAGGTATTGAGATCACTAGAGATTTTGATTAGAGAGGTTTTGGTGAAGTGACAACCTGATTGGAGTGAGTTCAGGAGGAAACGGGAGGAGTGGATTTGGAGACAATATATACAGCTCTTTCAAGAAGTTTTGCTCTAAACAGGTGGAGACAGAATGGGATGCCATTCAAGGGAAAAGTGTGGTTAAGTAAGGTTTTTATGAAAAGAGAAACAATAGTATGGTTGAAAACTATGTAAGAAAAACTCATGAAACTGGAGAGGGAGACAAGAATTACTAGAGCTGCGTCCTTGGGTAGCCAGTAGAGTATGGATTTCACGCACAAGAGGAGGGGTTGGACTTAGCCACGATCTTGGAAGCTCATTTAGAGTGAGTGATAGGAGACAAGGGGACTGTGTGAATACAAATGCAGTTATGTGGTTAAAATAGTAGAATCCTATGGAAGTTCTCCTTGGATAACTTCTGTTTTCTCAGAAATAAGAAGCAAGGTGTTCATCTAAGAGCTAGAGTTCGGAGAATATACCATATTGGAAGCTTAAAGATAGAGAAGATGTAAAGTAGTTCTATGAATGGGGACAGGGAATGGATGAAGGAAACAGAGCATGAGTGCCAGGCAGAATTAGGGGCCCACATGAGGTTACTGATGGCAAATGTAAAGTGGGATCTGTTGGGGTGGTTGTGTTTTGCTTCAGTCTTTTTTAGCCATAATAAGTTAAGTGGAGAGTTGGTTTTAACGAGGGTTTTTTTTTTTTTTAAACTTACTAATTTTCTTTCTAGAAAATTAGTTTCTAGAAGTACTTCCCTTATAAAATACTTTTATATATCACTTTTGATCCCTTTTTGTTTTCTGCCTGGTATGTCACTTCTAAATATACAAGAGGAAAGAAATACACTTCATGAGGGTATAAATAATTTTTTTACCACATTTAAAACCCCTATTAAGGCAGATATATTCTATATTATTATGACTGTATAAATTGTGCTTGAGTTAATAAAAAAAATAAACTTATGTACCTGTTTGAGACCGAACCATTTTGATGTTTTTAAATGAAATTTTACATTTATTATGCTTTCTTTGGTATTGCTTTTCCTTATTTGTTTGATAAACGGTTCCACAATTCTATAGATATATACTTGGTTTTATTAAATCTAATGTAGTATATTTTAAAAAAAATGTTTTTTTTAACGTTTATTTATTTTTGAGACAGAGAGAGACAGAGCATGAACGAGGGAGGGTCAGAGAGAGGGAGGCACAGAATCTGAAACAGGCTCCAGGCTCCGAGCTGTCAGCACAGAGCCTGACGCGGGGCTTGAACTCACGGACCGCGAGATCATGACCTGAGCCGAAGTCGGCCGCCCAACCGACTGAGCCACCCAGGCGCCCCTAATGTAGTATATTTTAATAGAAAGCTATAATATTCTAATATTTTTTAAAAATGCCCTTATAGAATATAAACTCATGTCATCTTCTATTTGTTAGATTCTACTTGGTTGTAAAATACCTCCGCATCTCTTCACAAGTACAGGTTTACCCAGCTATCTGAAAGTAGAGCGTTCCTATGAGACCTTTCATAAGCCTAAATGGCATAAAGCAAAGAAACAATTACTATTAGCTTATATGAAAGATTTCTTAAGGATTCCCACACCCCAAAAATAACCTCTTTTAGACTTTTTTGATACCTTAGGACACATCTTGCTAATAGATACACAAAATAAATTACGATAAAGCACAGATGCTCACAGACACAGTTCAAAGCTATGGATGATTGAGGGTAAGTCCCGGGAAAAGAGCTTGGCGGGACCCATCTGGCTGCCCAGGGTGCATGCTGCCTGTTGAATGTTATTTTTGCTTCTGGACGTTTTTTGGAAAAGTGAAAATCCTCTTCGGATTTCTTTTGGTTAGTGAAAACGGGTACTAACGTAGGTCTTTTGTAAAAGTGAAGTGGTGTAATGCAAACTTCTGAAAAGCGGGAGTATCTGTATGGACAGTGTTTTCAATTTATTCAGTTTAAAGGGGTGGAGTGCAGTGGGGAGAGGTCAGTTATAACTTTTAAACAGAATTGGTTATAGAATAAATTAATCATTTTGAATTTCTGTAAATTATTTTTTAATTTACTGAGGGATTCGTTTGGGAAAGACCGTTAGTAAAGCCTTTCACAATTAGCTGCATTTGCTAGTATCAGTGTTTGGGAATTGAATTGTCAGTACAGTTTGGGGTATGCTCGTGGTAAAGCTTCCAAATCTGTTTTCAGTGTCATGAAATCATTTCCAGCAAAATGTGGGTTTTCATTTTTTCAAAATTAATACATATTGTTTATACTAATATATAAATTGAATAATGTATATATGAGAATAAGGAAGTCATTCGTCCTGAAGATGATTATGGAACATGACAAAGAAGTTGATAATGAATGAAGCAGATATGAATGAAACAAATCTCTTTGATTACACTTGATTGCCTAAGAGCTTTTTTTATTACCATTTTCAGATAATATGGCCTATCACATGCATTCATGACTGGCAGTTTTATTGCTAACTAATGTGAATTATTACTTGGTATTGCTTTTAATTAATTGAAAGTGTTTTCTACTATTAAAAAATTTCTATGTTTAGATAAGAATTGAGAAATATTTGAAAGTATACCCATAAGGAAGTGGACCGATTTTTGAAAAAGTATTCCAAAATGTTACTTTATTGCATATCTGAAATAGAATTTGATGATTTTTTTTCATTAAGTGAAAGATTGGCAAGAGAGTGAAATTAGTACCAAGAAGAATTTTGTTCTTGTAAGAGGTAAGCTTTATAAGAATCTGTTTTTTGAAAGGTTTTCAAATATGTGATGATTTTCCTCCTCAGAAAAAGATGTTAACAGAACAGATCGAACAAACAAGTTTTATGAAGGCCAAGATAATCCAGGGTTGATTTTGCTTCATGACATTTTGATGACCTACTGTATGTACGATTTTGATTTAGGTAAGTTCTCCTCTGACATCCTAATTTAGAAAGATTTATGTATATTTATTTTAGAATTTAAATTTATGAACCTATTAGATGTATGTAACAGCTCTGTGGGCTAGTTTCTGTAGGGATTGTTCTACTGGACTGGAAACTTAGAAGGCTGTGATTCCCAAATTGTGCACTGAAGAGCACAGGGTTGTCACAGCATACTCGTGGGACAATGTGGGATATTTTAAATTTTTGAGAGAGATCATGAACTCTGTAGGGTACTGCTGTAAGTCCTAGCTAAAGTAGTTCAGAGTTTCAACATTAGATGGTCACATTCCTCCTGATGAAGTTAGTTTTGCAAAGCAGGGCTTCAGGCCTTGCTGTGTGATTCAGCAAGTACTGTGTGAAAATAGATGAGGGACAGGAAATGGGAATGGTGGTTTCCAATTGGATTCCAAGGTTTGAGAAATAGTGTAGTGCCCAACAGGTGCTGAGTTCTTAGGACATAAATAGATATTAAGTTGTTTGGATCTAACTACTTAATAAATGGAAGTGTTAGTTATTTTCTTGAGCTGAGGAGTGCTTTGGAAAAAAATTACTTAGATGTTAAGAAGTCTGTGAACTGAGAAAGTTTGGGAACTTTTATTTGGAAAACTTTTCTACTTTGTGAAGGAAAATACTGATGTGATGTCTTGGGCAAGCCATGCAGATAATTATCTAGGCCATGTAGAACTTCACTCTCTTTTCTTGATAACTGTGTTTCCTGCCAAGAATGGGTTAGAAAGACAGGCTGAGAGGGGCAGTTGCAGCTTGCATGGGGAAGGGATGATAAGAGTAGAAAATATAAGGAATCGATATTTTAAGGGATAAGAGAACTTGAGTTGTTTCTTTAAAGGACGAACAGATTCTCTAAGCAAGTAAGTAAGTATAAGTAATGGATAAGTTTCTGAGTTATCTACCATGTGAGTAACTTCCAAGTAGAGAATGGTGGAAATAGATGGTTTCCAGATTATTTTAGTAGAGCTTGAAAAGGTTTTAGAAAAGGTAATTAGATATTTAATGTATTAAACCCAAGTGAGCCTTGAATTGTGGTACATTTTCTTCACTGTTTGTGTCTATGTAAATTCCTCTTGGCTTCTTTTATATGTTAGGGGAAGATGTAAACTCTGTGGATCTTGAGGCATCAGCCTCTTTGGTGAAAGTAAATGGAAAAACAGATTTATCTTTAAAATGTAAAATTTAGTCCTATCTATCACCTCAAATAATGAGCCTCAAATTGGATCATTGAAAACCTATTGGTAGAGTAGTGCTTTTCAGGTTAGAGAATGCTGTCATACTTGATTTTGACTCTCATAGCAGCCTTTCAAAGAAGTGGGGAAATCATTCCGATTTTATAAGGTTATATTGATTCAGAGAGTGACTCAAGGTTGTACAAGTAGTGAATATTGGACTGGAGTAGAGACCCAGGTCTTTATTTTCAGGCTGGCATTTTCACCTCTATACATCCACCACACTGACCCATTGCCATTTTACTGTAGGGAATAGGACCATTGTCTTAGGGAATGGAGGCATTGCCCTCTACTGTCAGATGATAATTTTGAGATAGGAATTCATGCATATTCGTAGGAGTTCCTGAATGCTCAGTTTTTTCAGGGCGTAGTCCAGCTAACTGTATAAATTACTGTCTTCATTTGTCTCTATTAATCCCTCGTTCTTTCTGGGCAAGTACCTAAGTTATCTGAAACATAGTCAAGGTTCCTGTTAAGAACTCTGGCCTTGTGAGAAATCAGTGTAGTTTTCATAAAGCAGTGGACCAAATTCTTGACTTTTACTCATGGCAAAGTAACCTGGGCTGTTGTAAATTTACTCTTGTAAGTAATTCTGTCATATTGAGTTGTTTGGTTTCATAGACCATATAGATGAGGTATAGGTATATTTACATTGAATACAACGTCATGAATAGTGAGGAAGGAGACAAAAATTACCAAAAGCAGACAGAAGAACTCAAGAATAATTTTTCGTTAGTGCAAAGGCACTACACTTAGGATGTTTCTTGGGAGATATCTTTTTTAATGGTGTATGTACATGATGATGATCCTAAATAACCAATAAAACATTAAATTATATTTGAAATACCGTATGTAAGAAGGCAGAGAGTGTCTAATTAAAAAAAATGATTTCCACCTCTAATATTTTGTATTTGATACCCTAAGGGCTGAGGTTCAGTTAACCTGGAAATTGACCTATATGTAGGTGATTTTTTTCTTTGCAGTGTAAGAAAGTGTGTGCTAGGATAAGGAGTTCATTTCTCATGCCCACCCCCCTCTGAAAGAAATTTGCTGCGGAAATAATTTTAGAGAACTACTTGCGAAATTGTAGTAGTGCTGATTAAGATGTGCATCAGTCAGCACTACTGCAGGATCTTAGTGTCACTGAATGCTAATTTAAACAGCTTTAATCTTTCTTTAATTAAAAGGAATTTGTACATTAATTCCACCCCCGCAACTCATGACATACCCCAAAGAACATCATGTATAAAATAAAATAGATTAAAAGCAACTAGAGTATGAAGATTAATTTGACTACTTGCTTCAGCTAAGACTTGTATAAGAAATATGGTAGTGATCTCATATGAAAGCTGAAGACTTAAATGATTAAATAAACTTCTTAGAAATTGTCATTCATTATAACTATATAATAAAGCACTTTTTTTTTCTAGACGAGAGGTACTTGGTAAATCTTTTGAATAGCACACTTCGAAATATTTTTATTATAGACTGTATACAGTCAGACCCAGTGAAGTACTCTTTTGCACTTTGCTGAATTCAGATCAAATTTCTTTCATACTCTAACTGGTTTAGCATTAAAAAAAAATTTTTTTTAAATGTTTATTGACTTTTGAGAGAGAGAGAGAGAGAGAGAGAGAGAGCGCTAGTTGGGGAGGGGCAGAGAGAGAGGGAGACAAAGAATCAGAAGCAGGCTCCAGGCTCTGAGCGGTCAGCACAGAGCCTGACGTGGGGCTCGAACCCACAGACCGTGAGATCACAACCTGAGCCGAAATCAGAGGCTTAACCAACTGAGCCACCCGGGCACCCCTGGTTTAGCCTTTATGTTGGTCATTGCTTTCACTGTGTCAGTGCCATCTAGAGAAGTTCTGATGATAACAATTTAGTCTTCCTTCTAACCCACTTACTCTTTTAAAAGTGTTTTTATTAGGGTTCTGCAGGAAAACAGAACCATTAAGATTCTGTATGTTTATGTATTTTTTGTGTTTATATATATATTCTTACATATTTTAACATATATATCCAGAGAGAGAAAGAGGGAGAGAAAGAAAAGAAAAAGATTTCTTCTGAGGTGATTTCTTCTGAGGTGTAGGCTCACACGATTCTAGAGACTGAGAAGTCCCACAGTCTGCTGTCTGCAAGCTGGAGACCCAGGAAAGCCTGAGAGCAGGAGAGCCAGTGGTGCAGATGCCAGTTCAGATCTGCAGGCATGAGAACCAGGAGCTGTAAAAGGCAGGAGAAGATCACTGTCCCAATTCAAGTAGCTATTGCGAGAGCACATTCCACCTTCCTCCATCTTTTTGTTCTGCTCAGGCTCTCCATGGACTGAATGGTGTCCACCCACAGTGGGGGGCAGGGCGGGGCGGGCATCTGTTTTCATCAGTTCACCAATTCAGATGCTAATCTTTTCTGGAAACACTTTCAGGACGTTCACAGAAATAATGTTTAACCAGGCATCCGAGTGTCCTGAGGCCCACCCAAGTTGAGAGATAAAGCTAATCATCACAAGGGTGCAGGATTTTTAAAAAGCCTGTGATAAACTTGTAGAAATACTTACATTTAGATATCATATCATATGCCAATTTTCCCTGGCACTTTTCTCCAAATATTTTGGTAACTTTGTTGTCTGGTAGTGTAATCGGATGCCCACCATGGCAACCCAAGTGTTCTTTCGTGCTAATGCAAGTAGAGCCATACTTTTCCACAGGGTATCATGTAGACCTAGGTTGATAGGAACATAGGAGTAGATGATAGGGCAAGGCTCAGAGCAGATAGAGATAGTAAGGTGATCCCGAAGTGATCTGAGTTGTCTCTCTGTTATATCTCTGATCAGAAGTTTTCTCAAGAGACTCTGGCCTATATGCTTCCTGAAGTCCTTTGTTAAAAGTTTTATTCCAAAATAAGGAAGAGAGGTGTAGAATTGTAAATCATTTCTAGCAGAAATACCCTCTTCCCTTTTAAAATATATACTTTTAATGGCTTCAGTGCACATAGATTTTTGTGAATGGTAAGAATGTAAGCTTTGGACTTGCACATGAAAGACTATATTTTCCATGACTTCAAGCTACTATTAGAAAAAAATCTGTAAGTAACTTTAACAGATGTACCAAAGTTACCAAAGTTGAATGATAATCTGTATGTAAAAAGGTTTCATATGAACTTTTGTCCCTTTGTTGGTTCAAGAATGTGTCTTAAATCTGAAATCCATTGTGAAACAGTTAAGAAAATTGTTTTATAAGAGTTTTAAAGAGTTAAAGAGTTTTATAAGGTGGAACTAAAAAGTAAGCTTGACACGTTCAGGTGAGAAGCAAAACCAAGACTTTTATTTTTTTATTTTTTTTATTTAAAAAAAAAAATTTTTTTTTTTTTTAACGTTTATTTATTTTTGAGACAAAGAGAGACAGAGCATGAACAGGGGAGGGGCAGAGAGACAGGGAGACACAGAACTGGAAGCAGGCTCCAGGCTCTGAGCCATCAGCCCAGAGCCCGACGCGGGGCTCGAACTCACGGTCCGTGAGATCGTGACCTGAGCTGAAGTCGGACGCTCAGCCGACTGAGCCACCCAGGCGCCCCAAAACCAAGACTTTTAAAGTGAGGGGCCTGATTGTTTAACTTTACAGTTTTTCTTTTTAATCAAGGGCTGTAATTGTCATGACTGAGAATTATAGCAACATCCAGAGAAAGGTGGTCAGAGTGGTAGTTTCAGGTACAAAGTATTGATTGGATTACACCCAGTTGCTAGCATTGGTTGTGCATAGAATAACAAGAGAAAGGCAAGAAGAACATAGATAGGGCTATTTAAAAGAAATACATAATTTTGTACTTCTTTTGGTTTAGATTACCAGTGATCTGGTGGCTAAAGCAGTTGGACCCTTTTTAAAAGTTCTTATTTTATTTGGCTTGTTCATGGCCATTAGGGGCTGTTGACTCTTGGGCCCTGAAATGTTTTCCCCCCTTGACTTTTACAACACTTTTTTCATTTGTTTTTTTCCCCCTTACTTCTGACTGGTCCTTCTCAAATGTCCTTTGAATATATACACTTACATTTGATGTTCCTGTGGGTTTTTTCTCACCTTTCCTGTTTTATTGTAGTAATTTTGCACATTAATTTTTAATGTTTGTTTATTTTTGAGAGAGAGAGAGTCAGAGTGTGAGCGGCAGAGGGGCAGAGAGAGAGGGAGACACAGAATCTGAAGCAGGTTCCGGCCTCCAGGCCATCAGCACAGAGCCCGATGCAGGGCTCGAACTAACGAACTGTGAGATCATGACCTGAGCCAGAGTCAGATGCACAACCGACTGAGTCACCCAGGCGCACCCCTTAATTTTTAATAATATTACCCTCTCTTGATAGTGATGACCACACTGAAGACATAATAGCAGCTATATATCTGCTTGGCATCTCAGTCTATGACAACTCATCTTTCTTACCTGATTGCTAGACTTCCTCCTTGTTTGTTTCTTTTCTCGGTAGACGTCAATATCTACCAGTTTCTGAAACCAAAGAAAAGATGAAATTTTAAATGAAATTGTAATGATATGCACAGAAGAATTACATAAAGCTTAGGTTTTCAGAGACATGATTGTTTTTTGTTTGTTTTTTCTATTCTTAGGGTATGTTCAGGGAATGAGTGACTTACTTTCCCCTCTTTTATATGTGATGGAAAATGAAGTGGATGCCTTTTGGTGCTTTGCTTCTTATATGGACCAAATGGTAAGAACAGGGGCTCCTTCCTTTAATCAAACTAATTTTGAAAAATTTAGTTATATAATCTTACATAAGATTGATATTTATATTTTAGCCAGTTATGGTGGAACTTAAAAATTGCTCTATGTTGTTTGTTTCTTTTTTCTTGTTTTAAAATGTTTATTTATTTTTGAGAGACTGAGGGAGAGTGGGGGAGGGGCAGAGAGAGGGAGACAAGAGACAGAGAATCCCAAGCAGGCTCTGCACTGTCAGTGCACGAAAGAAAAACCCACAAACAGTGAGATCGTGACCTGAGCCAAAATCAGGAGTCAGACGCTTAACCAACTGACTGAACCACCCAGGCACCCCTGTTTGTTTCTTTTTTAAATAGCCTTTTCAAGGGGCTTGAAAATACTGACATTGTTTTTAATACAAGAAGTAGATAGTAAGTGCCTGTAGCACAAGAATAATCAGGATTTAATATCAGTAAATGCTTGTGTTCTGCAGAAGACCTATGAGTCATTATAGAATATTGATGAAGTAGATGAATTCAGTTCTTGTGAAGTAGTTGAACTTTCATATCATCTGTTTCAGAGATAAAGCTTAGTCATGCCAAGTAATATCCTTACTTTTTGTGAACATTTTTGGATTTTGTCATTATAGTAACTGATTTTTCTTCTAGATCTCTGTTTGAACTATTTGTAATGGTGACACTTTCTTAGTAATTCATTGTTATTTTCTCAGAAGCATGTGATTATTAGTTGAACTATGTTTATATATACATATTATTACAAAGAACATTTTATCTATTGTCACTGATATATCTTGGAGACAGAATTCTGGGACAATAGCACAGAGTATTAACAGGGAAATAAAATAGAACAGTCTTCTCAAGTAATCTATTAGAAAGAAAAAAAAATAGAAGAGGGCTAAGAGGAGATAAAGGCATATGAAATCCAAAGACCTGACTACATAAGTCACTGTACTGTTTCAGAGTAAAACTAATATACTTGCCGCTGGACCTTGAGGTTGGGTATTCAAATGGCTTGCTAGCAAGGGGATAAAGATATTGAATATATAATCATATAAAATGTTTCCTTGTAACATAGGGTTTAACTCAGTTTCTAGGATACGAATGTGGGATTTAGAAATAGTACCCTTCTCTTTTTTCTTTAGGCTATTCTTCCTCTCTTGGGAATTAGCTTGCCAGTTTTTCTTTGCCCTTCCAGTTTTTCCCACTTTTCCCTGTTTCTTTAAGTCTCTTATCCATGGTTCCAACTCATCCTCACTTCTACTTTTCCAAACACATATTTGATAAGATTTGATACTTAAAAATATCTTTTACTATTAAGTTAATAAGTATTTCGAACTGCATAGTCATGACCATGAATTAATGTTTTGGATTATTTGGAACGATTATTAATTGCAGTAATCTGCTAATATCATAGTTTGTCTTCCTTACCTTTTTGATTGATTTGATTTTACCTGCCTTCTTAGTTCCAATTACTCCCAAGTGCTCTAGAAACCTGAGGCATTTGTTATAAAGGTCTGTACAACTGATACTAATTGTATAAAAACCGTTGTCTGCCTTTCTTGTGTTTTTGTTGTTTATCCTCTTTTCACTAGAGCTAGTATGTTCCTTGATAAAAGGCTCATGTCTTTGTTTAACTAGTTCTCTGGTATGCTTCCAGAATTTTCCTAATGCCAACATGAGGTTTTTGTGCAACAGATTTTTGTAGAATAAACACATGAAGATTTCCCCAGTGCTTAGACACTTTAGAATTAACATGAACATACTGACTGCATTTTGATTTTTACAGTAATAGTTTCCATAAAATTGAGCCAATATTGACATGTGCAAAAAATGGACTTATGATGCCATATATATACATACATACATGCATGCATACATACATACTTGTGCATGTATTTAGGTCTCAAATGTAATGAACATCTGTAATACACACTTTACGGTCTATTTGTCATTTTTGTGTATGAAGGTTCAAATTCTTCTTTTTCATAGTAAATGTTTCTGTGTTTGCCTTTTCCATTGAGAATGGTCTGGGGATTTTTCTAGTCTTTATTCTAAAAAAAATCTCTTAATATATTGTCTACTAACATTTTTTTCATATTTGAATAAAAGGGTAACATGTTGCAATCAAAATAATCTGCATGATTATTTTTTACTGCATTGTTGTTGGTTTGGTGTCCTTAAATCCATACTGTTATTTGACTCCTTCTTTTTGTTTTACAGCTTTATTTCATGTAAGTTTTTATTTCTTTTGTGATGACCGAACCTGGTGTCCATAGATTTACTCTTGTTATATTTACTCACATCTAATGTAGGGATAGTCATAGGCTGTATTTATTATAGAAATATTATAGAAAGATTAGCAAAATGATCTAATGAACTTTCTTATACCCACCCATTCATTTTGCTGTGTAATTTAGTTCCTCCCTTCCTTCTCCTCACCTCCCTCCTCATATATATACACACATGTGTATATATACATATACACGAATATATATGAGCATGTATATATATGAATATACATGTGTATGTATATATGTGCATATATTTATTTACAGATGCAATTGAAGCCATTTGTATATCCGTTGTTGATCTGATTTTCCCTTCTCCAGGAGTAGCTACTTTTCCAAAGTTGTCTTCTGTCATTTTTGGAGCGCTTCTTTTTATAGCAGAGTATGCCATGTTGGTACTCCCAAAACAACTCTAGCCTTTGGCTGTCATAATAAAAAATGATGCTGTTAATCAGAGAGTTAATTTTGCCTTTCGCTTACAGCTCTCTGTGGTAAATGTCAAGGAATGATATCCCAAAGGCTTGTGTCAATCTAGTAAACTAGTTCCTTAAGGCATAAAAGAAAAATCAGTTTTTTGAGAATGAGTAGCCTTAATTTTTTTTTTTTTTTTAAGCTAAGAGTGATGCTGTGTCTCCAAAACTAAAAAAGAAGTGTGAGGGAAGAGATGTTGTCCTTAGGGTTTTTATAAGCATTAGGACAGTAGGTTACCGTAGAGGAGTTGGTGGCACATGGATAAAAGGGATCAGAATGATCTAAGGAACCTTCCTGTTGTTATTTTGGTCTCATTATCCACCTCCCAACACTTGCGTAAAGTTTTGGTAAGGAGTTTACTCAACTTTGCAGATTATTTAAACTATGTAAAGTAAACCATAACTGTTCTTAAACTTTGTGATTTCAGGACCCCTTCGCACTCTTAAATATTATTGAGGACTCTGAACATTTCTTTATGTAGGTTATATATCTCTTGATGTTTATCATATGAAAACTTAATATTGAGAAATATATAAATATTTATTAATTATTTAAAAATAACAAACCTTTATACCATAACACCTATAACCTTTTTTTAATGAAAAGCAACTTTTCCAAATGGAAACAATTTACTGAGAAGAGGGATTGTTTTCCATTTTCCATTTTCTTCAGTGTCTACTTTAATGGAAGACAGCTGGATTTTCTTACCTGCTCCTGTATTCATTCTATTGTAGTGTCACTCCTCATATAGCCCTTCATACTTGGGGGAGAATTTAAAGTGCAAAATGTATATAATATTTTGGAATTGTCATGCAAATGATTTTGACTTCACAGATTCCCTAGTGTCATCAAATTTAAGAAATAATTCTTTAAAATGAAGTAAATGTTAAAGCTAAAATTAATTTTATTTTATATGACAATTTGAAGAAATATTTACCAGTGGAAGTGACTTGATAAAAGTTTATTTCGCAAGTGTGTATTTCTTTCACCAAGTTTCTTATTTGATGTAAGAAATAAGTGTATCCATCTGTAGCTCTGCGTTCTTCTTTAAGTCAAATGAATAGAGGAAAACAATTAATCCTTAGTTTGATTCCAGGGATTTTCTTCCCTCCTTTTTAATGTTGCTTTAGCTTTTTAATTTGTTGTGATTTTTTTTTTAATATAACCAGTGTGGTATAAATCCAGCATTTGTCCTTAGACTCTTGCTTTATCTATCAGTGATTTTGTACTATAAAATATGTATTCAGTATTACTTATGTGGTAACATTTATTTCCCTTTAAAGCATCAAAATTTTGAAGAACAAATGCAAGGCATGAAGACCCAACTAATTCAGCTCAGTACCTTACTTCGATTGTTGGATAGTGGATTTTGCAGTTACTTAGGTAAGTTTGGTTAATCAAATTATACACCCAGCAAGTTGTAGGGTAATATACAGAGAGAAAAAGTGTAAAGAACTGTCTAAAAGCCCCATATACTCTGTCACTGTTGCCTGAGTTCCTCTGAGAAATCAAAGTGTGGTACCAAAATATCTATAATTATGCCTTAAAACAGTTTATTCATAAAATGAATTATTACTATTTTATGGTTTTCTTTTAAACAAATTTGAATAATTGTTTCTTTGAATTAGTAAAGGCAATTAAATTTATAAGACTTCTAATAGCTTAAGCTGTGTAGAAAAATTTGAGTTTGAAATAGGTCACTGTATTCTGAGATAATTAACATAAGAGTAAGCCATATATATGTTTTTTTTCTTCTGTATAGAATCTCAGGACTCTGGATACCTTTATTTTTGCTTCAGATGGCTTTTAATCAGATTTAAAAGGGAATTTAGTTTTCTAGATATTCTTCGATTATGGGAGGTAAGTTCTTAAATTATTTTACAAATGTAATATGTATTATGGAAAATACTTTATTGTTCTATAGAGTATAAATGAATTATAATAGTCTAACTGAAATTTCTAAAGCAAGTATGTAATAAGTATAGTATAAATATGGTTTTTGTGGTCTCTCCTTAAAATTTTATGATCTTAAATTGAATATCTGGTCTTTGGAGCATTTTTCTATAAATCACAATCCTCATGAAGTTTCTGGGCCACTAGGTTTCCCAGAACAAGGTCTCTAGACCATTTATATTTGTGTTCTTTCCTTGGGAGGCTTGACTTTATGTGAGACTCTGATGCATTCTGGTATAGGTTTGTATAGAGTTCAAGGAAGTTTTGACAGGCCAGTCTGTTGAGATAGCACTTTGTAGTGTGAAGTATTGGGAGGGAGCTGACTTGTGTTTGGCTTTTTAAAAGAAATTTAAGTTAGAGAAAAATATTAATAATGTAATAAACATCTCATGAATCTGACCATTTAATTTCTTTTTTTTATTTCATTTATTTGAAAATTTTTTTTTATTATGAAATTTATTGTCAAATTGGTTTCCATACAACACCCAGTGCTCATCCCAACAGGTGCCCTCAATACCCATCACCCACCCACCCATCCCTCCTACCCCCCATAAACCCTCAGTTTGTTCTTAGTTTTTAGAAGTCTCTTATGTTTTGGCTCCCTCCCTCTCTAACCAGTTTTTTTTTTTCTTCCCCTCCCCCATGGTCTTGTGTTAAGTTTCTCAGGATCCACATAGGAGTGAAAACATATGGAATCTGTCCTTCTCTGTATGACTTATTTCACTTAGCATAACACTCTCCAGTTCCATCCATGTTGCTACAAAAGGCCATATTTCATTCTTTCTCATTGCTCAACGTCGCTCCTCATCAGGGAAATGCAAATCAAAACCACACTCAGATAATCACCTCACACCAGTCAGAGTGGCTAAAATGAACAAAACAGGAGACTATAGATGCTGGAGAGGATGTGGAGAAACGGGAACCCTCTTGCACTGTTGGTGGGAATGCAAACTGGTGCAGCTGCTATGGAAGACAGTGTGGAGGTTCCTCAAAAAATTAAAAATAGACCTACCCTATGACCCAGTAGTAGCACTGCTAGGAATTTACCCAGGGGATACAGGAGTACTGATACATAGGGGCACTTGTATCCCAATGTTTATTGCAGCACTCTCAACAATAGCTAAATTATGGAAAGAGCCTAAATGTCCATCAACTGATGAATGGTTAACGACCATTTAATTTCTACCTGATAGATATTTTGCTTGTTTGCGCAACAGCGTTGCAATGACATCATATTTAACACTAAGGCAAGTATCTTAATATTCAAATTTTCATGGATACCTCCGAATATGTCCTTAGAATAAATTTCAAGACACCTCTGAATCAAAGAGTAGTCAGTTTTTAAGGCTGTTGATAGATTTTGCCAAATTGCCCTCAAGAACAGGTGAGAGGTCTTTATTTTTTAGAATGTGCACAGCAAAGATAGGAAAGAAAGGTCACATTTAATCACTGACAGTCAGTGTTAATGGACTGACTGTTAATGGATCAGTGTTAATGGATCAGTGTGCTTTTAGAATAGAATATTGGTGTAATGACTAATTGCTACCTTATCTTCATAAAGATTAGGGATTACAGAAACTCTCCTAAGGAAGGAATGGGGGAAATAATTCATTTGGATAATAAATAGACTTCTATATAGTGGAACTCCTGTGCCCTCTGAGGTTTTTACAGCTGGAGACTGGTTCCTGTACTGTCAGCTACCATTAGAGAAGGTGATGTGCTCACAAAGGATCATTGCTTTGTGTAGGATAACTTCCTTTGTTTGAAATTAGAAGTAAAACTCACCTGTTCTTTACCTGGAATCATACTTAATTTAATGAAAATTTATTTTTTGAGGGTTGTCATGAAATTTAATCTTAATGGTTTGATAGTTAAGCAAAAAAACACAGTAATCATCACATCCTAATTTTCCAGTAAATACATTGTACTTTTCAAAAATGTATTTATTGTTTGTTTCTTCGTGTGGTTTTTTGGTTTGTTTTGGGGGGTTTTATGATACTTTTACATTTTATTTGAGGGGCGCCTGGGTGGCTCATTTGGTTAAGCGTCCGACTTCGGCTCAGGTCATGATCTTGTGGTTTGTGTGTTTGAGCCCGTGTTGGGTTCTGTGCTGACAGCTTGCTCAGAGCCTGGAGCCTGTTCCAGATTTTGTCTCCCTTTCTCTCTGCTCCTCCCCTGCTCACACTATGTCTCTGTCTCTGTCTCTCTCAAAAATAATATTAAAAAATTTTTTTTTTAATTTTATTTGGGAAGTTGTTTGCGAGCAGGGGAGAGGGACGGATGGGGAGACCGAGAGAGAATCTCAGGCAGGCTCCACACTCAGCCTGGAGCCCAATGTGGGGCTTGATCCCACAACCCTGGGATCATGACCTGAGCCAAAATCAAGAGTTAGACACTCAACCGACTGAGCCACCCAGGCACCCCTCTTTATTTTTAAATTGGAGTATAGTTGGCATAAAGTATTATATTAGTTTAGTGTACAACATAGCGATTCAGCATTTACATACATCACAAAATGCTCTCCATGATAAATATAGTTACCATCTGTCACCATACAAATTTATGACAGTACTATTGACTATATATATATATGTGTATATACATACACATATATGCACATATATATATGTATATGTGTGTGTATATATATATATATATATATACACACACATATACATATATACATATATATATATACATATATATATATATACCCTATTGTTGTACTGGAATTTTGTACCTCTTAATCCCCTTCCCCTGTTTTGTGCATCCACCCATCCCCTTTCTCCCTTTGACAACTACCAGTTTGTTTTCTGTATGGAATCATATTTTAAAGTTTATCGATTTGATTAAATAAATGTCTCAACTTCTTTTTTAAAAGATGAATTGAGAATATTATTACTATATAGCTAGAATAATCCTCAGTCTGTTTACCAAATAAATTGAACTTTTAATGAAAACTTTGAGGTTAATTGCACTGTAATTAAACTTTCAAAAATTGGATTCACTCTGAAAATTATTCAACTTGAAAAGAAGTAAAAACATTTCAGGTATTCTTTATGTGTGTCTTTTAATTTTTCCAGGTAAGATATTATTATGTAGGTTAACAGGAGGAAATTAAGGCCTTAAATTTGAGGTCATTATCTCTGTTTAGTACATGCAGCTATTGACCAAATGTTTTATACATTTGGGTATAAATTTTGGGTAGTTGATTCAGTTTTTGTCACAGTCATGGATATTCTGTGTTATGTAATATAATGTAGAGCTGTCTCTGGGTGGTTTTGATTCCATGCACTATTTAGCTGAATTTTACCATCTAGGATATAGCCCCCCCCCCCCCCCCACTTTGAGACTGAAGATGGTTTAAAAGTGAGAAACTGAAGGCACAGAGAAATACTGAAAATGCCTCTAACCCTTATACCTTACTTATGATACAGCTTCTTAATTAATAACATTTATCATTTAGGTCAGGCTCGGTGATTTGCTAATTGTAGTTACTTAAAGTGCCACCATTTGGAATTCATCATATTCACATAGTGTTGAGCTTGATGTTAGTTATTATGGAGGTAAGCTAAGATTTCACTTCCCTACTCCTCACTTCCTAACTAGAAAAACAGTGGCCTACCCCATCTAGGCACCTTCTGCTTTGCATAGAAGTCATTTAGAGTTCAGCGTTGTTTCTGGGAGGAAAATATCTTAGAATTGAAATAGTTTACTAAATAGTTCTATTTTTTATAGGTAATGTGGACCGAACTGCCATGTAAAAATTTCCATCTTCTTCTCTGTTGTGCTATTCTGGAATCAGAAAAGCAGCAAATAATGGAAAAGCATTATGGCTTTAATGAGATACTTAAGGTAGTTATTCCTTTAATTTAGATTTTAATATTTTGGCTCTTTCTTCTGTTTGGTGGTACTGATACACAAAACATTTCCTTGGAGCTTTATTGAATCCCTTGAGTTAAAACTTAAATTATATCAATAACAGTACTAGGACTGACTCTCTGAGAATGACAGTTTGTTGAATACATATTGGGCAGTTATTTTTACCTGGCTAATTTGGAAGAAAAATAAATTTAACAAATGCTTTTTTATGTAGTTTAGTTTTTTAAAAAAATAATTGTCTTTTGCTTAGAACTTTGAGATGGTAGACTTGGGACAACTGTTGGATTTAATGTTCCATAAGCTTATTAGCTATTCTTTAACTTTAAAACTGAAAGATATTGAATCTCTTGGATATTTGTAGTATGTGAATATTTTTATTTTACAGATTTTATGTGTAGTGAAATATAACTGGTAATAAATTGTTTATATAGTAGAATATATTAGTGCTTTTAGTTTCAATTATTTTATTTTATGGATTCATTTTAGCATATCAATGAATTGTCCATGAAAATTGATGTGGAAGATGTACTATGCAAGGCAGAAGCAATTTCTCTACAGATGGTAAAATGCAAGGTATACAGTGTTTTAAATAATTGTAAGATTTTTTTGTTTGTATGTTTTTGGTGGTCAAGAACAAATTTTTCTTTATAGATGTAAGATAAAGGCAGTTTTAGCAGGTTGAAGGCAGACACCAAGCATTGGCTAGCATTTTGTTTACCATTATGGGGTTACAGCACTTAATTGAAAACAGTTGATTAATTACGCTAGATAAGAAACATTGTACAGAAAAATGGCAAAAATAATGAAAACATTTCTGCAACAACTAAAGGGGGCTGTAGAATTGAAGTATTGATGTGTTATCCAGTAGAATTAGTGAATACAGACTAGGACCTCATATTAAATGTGGTATCCCCAAATAAAGACAGATGCTAATCAGAAATAATTAAATGAGTGGTAGTCTGTATCCTTACATTTGTATCAGTGAAGCTCTCAGATATTTCTGAAAACAAGGCAAATTTGATATGATCTGACTTTGAACTAAATCATTCTATTCTGATGTGTTTTGGCTTTCATATTTTTATGAGAGTTCCTGTTTGGTCTTTGTATCATTTGTTCACGGTTCCAAATACTTATGGTTCACTTCTACCAGCATTTATTTGATAGCTGTTCTGTTCAAAATATGTAAGTGAGACACTTCTTTCTTTAAGGAACCTTGGGTATTAAGGGAGAAAGATAGTGTAAATAAGATTTCAGTTGATATCTAAGATACTATAGTAATAAGGAGAATGAAATAAATTCAAAATATTAGAAAGCTTACATTTGTGGGAGTGGTAGGATGGGGTGGAGAGTGACTAATTCAGAATAGAACATCAGGGAACCACTTAAGAAAAAACTGGTTAGAATTTCATCTGAAGAAGGAAGCTGTGAGAAGATACGTAACAATTAACACTGTTAGAATAATTATTCAGATTCTGGAATCAGTGTGACTACACTGTCCAAATGTTATTTTGTGATTACTTTTCCTCTACAGTGAATGATGGTTTTGTGTTTGATTTTGCATATTTAGGAATTGCCACAAGCAGTTTGTGAGATCTTGGGGCTTCAGGACAGTGAAGTTGCAACACCAGATTCAGACACCGGTGAAGATGAGAGCGTTGCCATGACTAGTTGTCCTGCATCTACATTTCAGAGTGATGCCTTGCCCATACTTGCTACCAGTGGAGCCAGAGATGACAACACAACACAGATATCAGTGTCCCCAAATGTTAGCAGATTAACACCTGCATGATCATTCTTCTTGCTTAATTTTTGAAGAGACACTTGGTTGCGACCTTTTTCAAGTACTTGAAAGGAGGAAATTTAAAATCTTGGTGTTGATCATGCTTTAAGGTTTATGGAAAGAAAGTGTACTGATGTTCTTGCATTAAAGCTTTACAAAGATTTAAACTAATTATTTTTGTAGTTACTTCTACCAAATAGCCTTTCCTTTTCAATAACATTCCTTAGTATTTTTATAGCCAAGTACATTTTATTTTCTTGCTGATGAACTGGAATTGGATAAATATTACAAGTGGATGAGTTGGAAATTATGCACTTTGAAAAACATTCACTTTGTTTACTCTAAGTTTAGTGGGTTTTGGAATTGATTAAATTAAATCTTAGGCTTCTCTATAGTGTTCTAAGCTGAGAAGTAGATTGTGTTACGCAAGTGATGAAATAAAAGAATTTGTTTTTCTCTATTGTTTACAACAGTACTCAGCTTAAATATTTATGCTGGTTGAATGTGATTTAAATTGGATATTTTCATCAATGCAATTTAATGTGTAGATAAAAAGAGCTATTTCAACCATAATAAGTGGATTGGCAGTATATTTTTTACATTGAACTTTTCTTCACTTGTATATAAAGACTATATAATAAGTACTTATTTATGAGTATAAGAAAGGATAGGCATATTTTCTTTAACTGAATAAACTTGACTATTGATTTATATAACCTGATTTGACAAAAGTAATACATAGCTTCAGTATGATAACTTTTTCAGAACTATTTTCTTAACCAAACATTTATTTCATGAGACTACATTCAACCCTGTACCTTGTGTAATTTTAAAATTAATTGCTTGTAACCTCACTTTACTAATGTGTTTATTATCTTTCCTAATAATGCATTAACTGATTAATCAGGTCTTTAAATTTTTATAAAATGCTCTTTGCAGAAAGCTTATGTCAAAAATTTCAATATACTATCACGAGTCTCAAAAAATACTTTTTTGTATATGAACGAAGCTGTTGTTTTTACCATGCAGTATTGCATGATTTTAAGTTATGTGGAATTAACATAACTGATTCCGTTTTAATTGTAATTTGTTAACTCCTGTACATATCATTAAATAAATTTGAAGTTGAAGTAGTGTTTTCAGTTAAATTACACTTAGAAGCAGTCTGCTAGTTCTTCACTGGAAGAATAAAAAAATCCAAGCTGGTCCCCAGGACATTTCCTATTTTTATGTGATTGAAACAATCTTTGGAATAAGTTATGGACATGAGAAAGAAACGTGACCCCTTTTATAACTGAAAATGAATTTTCATCAGCATGGACTTGGGCATAGTGCTGTCTTGGAGGATATAGTTGTCTGACTTGGGAAAGCAACTTCCTGCAATTGATGTTAATAATGTAAAATAAAAGTTATGCAGTTCTGAAATGGTCCAGTAGATAGATTTCCACACCCCCCCCCCCCAAAAAAAAAAACCCTAGGGAACCAAATGAACTTTTTTCCTACTTGAGTATTAACTGACAATCATGACAGGAGAATCATTAGATTTTAGTTTTTAATATCATATGTGTGTTATCTTTCATCAGTTAATAATGAGTAAGTCTATTTAGACAAAAAAAAAAAAAAAAGTAAACTGATTAGAAACTCGGCCTCTTCAGCCTTTCATTTCCTGCTGTTCAGGAAATTGCTTAGAACATCTTGATGTCCTTCTTGTTCTTCCTGGATAGGGGTTTTGAGAGGTTTTTTCCCCCACTATGTAATGCAATATCTACTTCAGAGTTAAAAAAAAATCTTAGCACATTTAATAAGTTGAACTTCTGTCAAGTTTTATTATAAAACTACTTGTTAAAACATTTTTACTAAACAGTCTGAATTTCTGTATAGCTCATTTTTAAATAATAATACAGCATAGTGTTAGATAAAGTCTTAATGAGAGCCATAAAACCCACTTAGGAAATGCTATATAAACTTGAGCTATTGAGGTTGTGAAAATAGTTCAGGTAAATTGGTTAGATTGACTTCTTAAAGATTTATTTCAGTTTTCATAAGATGTTCCTTTTGTACCCTGATAATATGTAAAATATTAATACATATTATCTGGTATTTAAAGTTGTTAAAATTTAAGTAATTTCTGATTTAACTATAAAAAGTATTTTCAATTTTGATATGAGAGTCTGTGGGAGGCCTTTTTGAATTTAAGAACATCTCTATTTGGATTGTCTCATGTGTCTAGGTAGGATTCTTCATCTCTTCATATGCTAGGAACTTTAGTCTTGGTGTTGACTAAAAAGCTTGGATAAGGAAAAGCTGAACCTGACATTTCCAAGGGTTTTTATGGATGCCAATGAATTCTTATGGGAAATTCATATATGTCCATTATTAAAGATAATTTGTATAAAGTAACCGAGAATGTTTATTGAAGAACCTAAACTTTACCTGACTTTTGTGTCACTGTAACCAGGCAACATCCTTCTAGCTTGGATTTCTTTACTTGGGGCTTTCAGAAGATGTATGAATCTTTTACTGTATTTGAAGTCTTGTGTGCATATTTTTGGGGACAAGTCACATAGTTTAGCAAAGTGTCTCTCATTTTCTCCGGGCATCCAGGTGGTTCCTGAGCCTCCCTGAAGTTAGAGAACTGCCATTATATATTTCATAGGTTAACATTTTGACTTACGGTCTAGTAGACAAGTCTGTGAGTTTTAAAATAGTTTCTTGATGATAAGGTGGATTTGCCCTAGTTTGGGCCACCATTTTTAGTAAAAAGTGTGACAGTCATCATGGCCTATTCTATGTAGTTTTCCCCCTCCGTTCTACATTTTGAAGATAAATTTCCAGTGTAACTTTTAAAAACTTTTTTTTTTTTTAATTTGTTTTGAGAGAGAGTGAGAAGTGGAGGGGCAGAGAGAAAGGGAGACAGAATCCCAAGCAGGCTCCATGCGCTCAGCACACAGCCCGATGTGGGCTTCAACTCAGACACCGTGAGATCATGACTTGAGCTGAAATCAAGAGTTAGACGCTTAACCAACCAAGCCACCCAGGCACTCCCAGTGTTACTTTATTTCTAAACATGAAACAGGATTAAATTTGAAGTGAATATGAGAGGTTTCCATCAGTATCTAGTGTCATTACCTGATCCTAAACATCTGTACTTTTAATGTGAATACACTGTCATTTGAATGTTGCAATGTATGTGGCCTGCTCTCCTCTTGGGTTCTTATATGAGGATTTTAAGTTGTAGATTTTTGAGTATTGTTCTGATTACAAATCTTTCTCTCACCGTTTTGTAAATAGATTCCTATTTTTTAGGTTATCCATCTTGACATAGGGAAAAACATTGTGTTGCCCTTTGATGCAAAGGTGGGGTGGGGTGGGGTAAGGCAATTTGGACTGGACATACTTCTGTAACTTTTTAGATATCCAAAGCACTTTTATTTTAGCCTGTGGGAAATTATACTGTTTACAAATTCACTGTAAAGAAAAGCTGATTATAACCAGAGTCTCTTTTTCTAATAACTGTCAGGAATCAGAAATACCATATTTGCTTAAAGTTATAATTGGAATGTTAGAATAACAGGGAGTCAGCTATTTAATATGCTTCTCCTCAAATATCTATATGGTATATTTCTTCTCATATATCTATGTGCAAAAGAAGATAGAGTGAAAAGAACATTCCGATAGGCTTAGCTGTGATCAATGAGCAGTCCCATTTCTGATTCAGCTTTTTTAATTAAGAAGACTTATTAACCTCAGAGATGGGCTTTTGCTGGGACTGTCAATAAATAGATGTTTCCAACACCACACCAGTCTGGGGGCACCAAACCCAATGGGTTAGCAGACTGCTTTAAAAACACAAATAGGGCTGTTTCTAGATTGGTTTAGGTACTGTATGGCCTGGTTGTACGAGGGACTAGAATCTCTTCATGGGTGTCACAGGCTCACTTTGTAAACCAAATTGCTCTCCAGTGGAGAAGCATCAAGGTACTTCTGAGTGCTCAGCAATTACACTGCATGCTGCTGTCACTGTTGGGCACAACTATGCAGGATACACCCAAAGGAAATTTAGGGCACTTGCTTTTTGTTAGCTGAGTCAAGTGTTAAGTGAGCCAAATGGAGTATTTGCTGACTAGGAAGTCATTAGCAGTTAACAGCATCTAACCCAAATAGGCAATGTGAAGACCAAATTGTTAAGTTTTCCGAGTGAAATTGTTTAAGTACTTTTACTTTTTGTACTCTTAATAGACATGCTATTATAAACACATAGGTGTTCCTATATCCTCTTCCTCCCAAAAAGACAAAATTCAAGATACATTCCTTTGCACATATTAGGTTGTAAAGAAGTTAAGTCTAAAAACTGAATTTTGTTAAATTGCCCAATTTAAATTCAACTTCTGAGTAACTTTGGGACAAATACTTTGTTTTGGTTTACAGAGCTTTTAAGGAGTCTAGAAAAGGCTAATGGACTTCCCAAAGAAGGGGAAGCCCAGTCTTATGGTTCTCACTAGCTTCTTTCACATCCTGTTACTTGGTTTTCCAAATTAGCCTTTATGCTTTCTGTTTAGTATGTATGACTCATGCCAAAGTTTTACTGATTGGTGAGGATAGAAGGGAACAGAATCTCTTTCCTTGACATTTCATACCTAAGAAGGGTGACAAGCCCTAGTTTCATAAACTGAAACTTACAGAATGGGTGGGTTAGCCTTGGCCTAGGCACATCTTTTCTTAATTATGAGCTGATGGCCAGCAGATTGAATTCGGGTGACAGGATCTTGGGCCCATTACAGCCTCAACAGGATCCTTTTCCTAATCTATTCCCTTGGTCCTAACTTACAGTGGACTCATTCCAGACATGAGAGAGAACTCATTCCTCCTCCTCCTCCTCCTCCTCCTCCTTCTTCTCCTTCTCCTTCTCCTTCTCCTTCTCCTTCTTTCTTCTTTCTTCTTTCTTCTTTCTTCTTTCTTCTTTCTTCTTTCTTCTTTCTTCTTCATTACAGCCTCAACAGGATCAACAGGATCCTTTTCCTAATCTATTCCCTTGGTCCTAACTTACAGTGGACTCATTCCAGACATGAGAGAGAACTCATTCCTCCTCCTCCTCCTCCTCTTCCTCTTCTTCTTCTTCTTCTTCTTCTTCTTCTTCTTCTTCCCCTTCTTCCCCTTCTTCTTCCCCTTGTTTATTTTGAGTGAGAGCATGAGCAGGGGAGGGGCAGAGAGAGAGGGAGAGAGAATTCCAAGCAGGACACGCACTGTCAGCATAAAGCCTGATGCAGGGTTTGAACCCATGTGTGTGTACACACACACACAATACATTTTCTTTACCCATATACATATATACACACCACATCTTTACCCATTCATCAGTGGATGGACACTTGGGCTGCTTCCATAGCTTGGCTATTGTAAATAATGGTGCAATAAATGTAGGGGTGCATGTGTCCCCTCGAATTAGTGTTTTGTATTTTTGGGGTAAATACCAAGTAATACGATTACCATATTGTAGGGGGAAAAGGAGATTCGTTGCCACAGAAATTACTGCTTCTTTTGGCCACTCTCTAAACTTGATTTTGCAATGCTTTTCACATAACCAGGTTGCTGACATTTCCATATCCCTTTTCAATTCTGTATTTCAGAAATAGACATAAAAAGGTAAGTTTAGAGTGGGAGTTTGTTCTATGAAGACTCAATAATTGTAAGCATTTCTTTTTTATTTTTGAGAGACAGAGCGTGAGTGGGGGAGGGTCAGAGAGATTGGAGACAGGATCCCAAGCAGGCTCTGTGCCATAAGCACAGAGCCCTATGCGGGGCTGGAACTCATGAACTGTGAGATCATGACCTGAGCTGAAACCAACAGTTAGATGCTTAACTGGCTGAACACCCAGGCACCCCAATTGTAAGCATTTCTTAACCATTTTGAGTTGGTTTTTGTGTATTGTGTAAGATCATGGTCCAGTTTCATTCTTTTGCGTGTGGCTGAGCATATCATGGGATAGTTTCACAGTAGAGTGAATCCATGAAAGGCATGGCCTTGGTCTAGGGGGATCCCTCTTATTTTAATCTCTTTTCTAAGATTCCCAAGTTTGTCTGAAGGGCTCTCACCTTGTCTGACAGCATCACTATGGATTTTAAATATATTACATGCTATTCTTTGTTAAACTTTGTCTTTAAAAACAATTTTTTTAAGTGTTTTATTTATTTTTGAGAGAGAGAGGGTGAACAGGAAAGGAACAGAGAGAAAGACACAGAATCCAAAGGAGGCTCCAGGCTCTTGAGCTGTCATCACAGAGGCTGATGAGGAGCTCAAACTCACGAACTGTGAAATCATGACCTGAGCCAAAGTCGGACGCTTAACTGACTGAGCCACCCAGGCACCCCTAAACTTGCTTTTAAAATCCTTAGGGAGCGTTGCATACCTTATTTTTCTTGTTATTTATCACTGATTTCAAAGTGTCTTGGTCATAATTTAGAGTTACATACCCATGTAAACACAAAGAATATGAATTAATGGGGTACTTCTGGACAAATAGTGCAACTTGCTTGAGGCATTTGTTTCCTCAAGTAGTTCAAGGTGGCTTGGGGTAGGATGTGGATGCTTTCATCATCTTAAGCTTTATCAGGTTCGTTATGTGGACATAGGGTTTATCCCATAAGTTCTGGGAGTCAGATGTCAGGGGAAAAATTCAAACTGATGGAATTGTTCATAGTAGAAAATGTCCACTGAACTTAAGAATATGGAACAGAAAAGTGAAACTGGAGCCAGACAGTCATGGATTTGAGATCTGGTTCAGTTGCCTTGTTTTGTGACCATAACTGTTTTCTCTGAGCCTTCTGTTTCTCATCTGGAGGTGAAAAATAATACCCCAGTTGTGAGGAGTAAATGGAAAACATACAAAACGTTTAATGTGGTGCCTGGCATGATTAAGCATTGATAAATGCTATCATTGTTACCTGATGGCAACCAAATATCACACAGGCCATCTTTTTTTATCTTAAAGCTCTGTGGTTTGTTTTTTTTCCCCTAAAAACATAGTATCCTACAGGAACAGCCTTGGGACACCATATGGTTTGTTTCCTGTTGACTGAGGTCATGTTGAGTTTAAGTCTTGAACCATGTATTCTGGTTTCATCTGAAACACTGACTACTGACTCCAAAGTAAAGCACTATCTCCCTTGTGCTTCAGTTTTATCCTCTTCAAATTTTGCTTAAATGTGCTGGTCTTTTATCAGTCTCCTTTTATGAAAGTTGTTATAAAAACATGATAGGGAACACCAGCATATTTCTCATATTTTGTTTATTAATGAGGTCTGATCATTCTCAAGCCAACCCCTCTTGGTCAATATAGCAAATACAGTAATCATAAAAATTAAAAACAATCATAAGACCTATCTATCTGCAGTAAGCCTTTTTAGTAGTATGGGAAATTATGGTGTTTATTTGACAGTGAACATTTTATCAGGGAACAAATAGATGCCTAAGGTGGTGGGTTGCTGTTTTAGGTTATTTTTCAACCATAGGTAGGTTCAGTCAGACAGCAAATTGTCCTTTGTGATTTAATTTTAGATTATGTTGTTTAGATATCTGGTCGGTTGAGACAAACTTCTTGCAGAGTTTAGAGCTTTATCTTTGTTTATATTTCTCCCCTCAAAATAATATTTTCTGTAGTATTTAGGGGTACCCGAAAGGAATAAATATGTGTCCGTTGTGTTATAAATACCTTCACCTGTTCTAATATGGGTTGAGGTGGTGGAGGCCACTTGTGTGGTGTTGTGTGGAAATGTGAGCATAGTCATATTGACTATCATGATTCAAATCAATTTTGATGAAGACTCAAAAGTTAAACTGACATTTTTCTAAGGTTTTAGTTGAACCTATGACTTTTTTTTCATCCCGCCGCCTTATTTGTTTGGATCCTTTTGTAGATATTTAAAGTACCAGATAAACAGCTACTTCATTAACTATGTACATGATATTGGTTTGTGAATACCTTGAAAATGGTGTTATGGAGGGGCCTGCTTGAGCTTCCCAAAACGTAGTCATGGCAGGCTTATTTCATTTCCTTTTATTGATAAATTACTACTGCAACAAGGAAATACTTCATACATGGTATACATTTATTTTGGCATGGTATTCATATGGTGAAGTTGGAGGAACTAGGAGTGGGGTCGTGATGGTGAACAATTCCTGCCATGGAGCCTGAAGTTCACCCTGTAAGATGTAGGAGTCAGATGTCAATGGGAAGAAAAGCCAAGCAAGCTAATTAGGTTGGTTTTGTGTTATCAAGTTCAGCCTTTTCTTTTGCTTCATTCAACATGAGTTTAAGCACAGAAGGCATGTATCAAATTTGCTTGTGACATAAACTTGAATGGCTGAAATAGTGGCTTAAAACCCGAACAATAAATTATTTAAGGACAAGATCAGACTTTTGTTGATTCCCAATTTCAAAATAATCATTATTGATTCTCTTTAAATTATTTCCATACTCTCACATTTCATATCTATTCTTTAATACCTTCATACCTGCTTTCTCCATTTGCCTTGGGAGTAGCCAGGAGAATTCTTTCTTACTTTTAGTTAATTTCTTTTTATCATTTCCCCCAACACATATCTCTGCATTTCTGAAGCTTAGCTTTCTCTTGATGTCAAGAGTGATTGGAGTGAGTGGTAAGGGAAAAATAGGAAGTCCTCAGGGTCTCTTATCTTTTGCCTATAAAATGGAAGTATGTGTGTGTGGTGGGGAAAGTTGATAGAGTGGGAAGATTGGTCTGTTCCAATTGTGAACCATGTATATTCCTTGGTTTCCTTAGTCTATTTATATCACCTTTTTCTATATCTTTGTCCTGATTGTCAAAAGCCTCCCAGGCTGGAGGTCCTTCCATTTTCCAGCTGATTAAAGGATGGCCTATATTATTTCTTTCTTGTTTTCACAAATGCCTCAATAGGTATCACAAATACCTTTGTTCAGGACTCACTGATGTCCTTAAAATAAAACTTCCCTAATTTTGTAGACCCTGTCTTATTTCTTAACTTTTTACTCACATGGCCATTAATGATTACATGGCCCTCTTCATTTGTAATATTTTGTATTTGGATGTCTTCTCCAAAGATCATAAACCAGTGCCAAATTTCTATCACTCTGGTTTCAGAATCAATGAGGGATAGGGATATATCTAACACTTTGAGCATCTAATATCTATCAGTCACTGTGATAAACACTATAAACACATTCCATTTAATTGACATAACAGCTCTATAAAATGTAGATATTAATCATCCTATATGACAGAAATGGAGGTTGAGAAACATGAAGTAACAGGTCCTCAAATATGTCTAGGTAAGTGGCCCAGCAAAGATTTAAACTCAGGGTGGTTATTATCCAAAACTAGTGTTGTATTTTTTTCTAATTTTATTTTTTATTTTTTAAAATTTACATCCAAATTAGTTAGCATTGTATTTTGATGCAGTATAATTTATTTCTAAAATTTTTAATTTTTGTAATTAATGTCACATATGCACATGGTTTCCATACGTTTTGCTGTTATGAGAAACTGTCTTTTTCCTTCTCCCCACTCTCTAATTTCTCTTCCCTGTTGGCAAGATTTTCAGCTTTCAGCTAATTCTTTTGGAATTTACTTCCATATCTCTTGATGCTATAATATGCTTGTGTTGCTACTACTTTAATTTTCAGTTTTAAGCATTGTCCACTGACTCCCCATCTTGGAAGATGTGGATTTACCCCTCTTTCCCCTCCCCTCAGTCCTCCCTATGCATATGCAAAATTCTGTATCTTTCCACCTGCCAATATAGTTGATACCGCAATATGGATTAGATCAAAGCAATTAGCTGAGGCAATTTAGCCCCAACATTCATTTTCCTTTGAGAGCTAATTCCTTAAAAAAAAAAAAAAAAAGATTAATTCTAGTATAGTTAACATACAGTGAGGAGCTAATTCTTATCGAGGCTTTTCACCTACTGATCTTATACATAATTCTCACTAATCCAACCCCACACTCTCTACCAAATATTTAAATTGGGGCTTGTCAACTGTGGGCTTCACTGTAGGGTGATCTGACTGCTCCATTTTGTTCAGATGCTCTAGGCTTTGCCTAGCTGGAGGATAAATGCCTGGCTGTCAGCCTTCTGAGGTTTGTGAGTCTCAGTATCCAGTTCATTTAATCACTCTCCTTTCAGGATGATACCCCTATTCTCAACTTTGGTGCCTGTCAGTCCAGAGGCCCTCTATTTTACCCTCTTCAGAGAATAAGCTCCATTCATCTACTGGGGGCAAGAAGGGAGGTGTCTTGGCTATGTAGAATAGGGGCAGAAAATATAGGTCTTTATAGTGTCTTTAAAATAAATTAAAAAAAAAATAGAGTGTCTTTAAGAAAAGATTTAAAATTAAAATAGAATTCTTATGCTGTAAAACTCACTCTCTAAAAACACTTCAGTGTTTTTCAGTATATTCACAAAGTTTTGCAACTATCACCCATATCTAATTTTAGAATATTTTATTATCCTGAAGAGAAACGCTCCACCTGTTAGTAGTGATTCCTACCTACCCCACCCCTCTTTCCAGTCCTTAGCAACCACTAATCTACTTCCTGTGTCTCTCCTTTTCCTCTCTTTTGCCCTCTTCTAGACATTTCATGTAGATGGAATCATAAAATATGTGGTCTTTTGCGACTGGCTTTTTTCACTGAGCATGTTTTCAAAGTTTATTCATGCCATAACACATATCAGTACTTCATTCCTTTACATTGCCATTTATGTATATACCATGTTTTGTCTTTTCATCAGTTGATACTTGAGTCGTTCCCACTTTTGGCTATTTGGGGTAATGTTGCTGTGAACATCCATGTACAGGTTTTTGTGGGGACGTATGTTTTCATTTTTCTTAGAGGTGTACCTAAGAGTGGGATTACTGAGTCATATGGTAACTTTAGATTTAACTTTTGGAGGAGCTATCATTTTTCTGAAGCGACTACACTACTGACATATACCTAGAAGTAAAATCACTGGGTCATATGATAGCTATATGTTTAACATTTTGAGAAACTACCAAACTTTTCCAAAGTGGCTGTACCATATTTCCATCCCACCAACAATGTATGAGGACTTCAAGTTTCCCACTTCCTTCCAACACTTATGTGACTTTTTAATTTCAACCATACTAGTGGTTTGCGAAATTGTGTCTAATTGTGTTTTTTGATTTGCATTTCTCTAACGACTAATGATGTTGGACATTTTTTTCATGTGCTTATTGGCCATATACTCTTTGGGGAAATGTCTATTCAAATCCTTTGCCCATTTAAAAACTGCTTTATTTGTCTTTTCATTGTTGAGTTATAAGAGTTTCTTATGTATTTGGGATACTGTCTCCTATGAGATACTTGATTTACAAATATTTTCTCCTAAACTGTGGGTTATCTTTTAATTTTTTCTGTCTTTTATTTTTCTGGATTGTGTTCTTTGAAGAACAAAAGTTTTTCATTTTGACGAAATCTTATTTATCTATTTTTCCTCTGAGTATGTTTTTGGTATCATATCTGAGAAACAATCACCTAACCCAAGGTTATGAAGATATAGTTTTTTAACATTTGTTAAAAAGATTATTCTTTCCCCATTGAATTGTCTTGGCACTTTGGTTGAAAATCAATTGACCATAAATGTAAACGGTTTATTTCTGGACTCTAAATTCGTTTCCATTTATCTGTAAGTCTATCCTTTTGCAGTGCCACACTGATTTTGTTGCCCCGGCACCAGGTTCTTGAGTCTCAATGTCACAGAAATGAACACTGAACTTGAGAGAAAGAAAGCAGGCAGAGTTTATTAGAGATAGCTTGTATATGAGGGAGTCTACAAAAAAAGGAATATCACTCCCCGAAGGGGTAACATGTAAGGCTTCTAAAGGCACTTTTCCGAAGGGTGAAAGGCTGGGAGTGGGGAAGTGTCCTTCAGTCCCATGGTCATTATCTTGTGGTCATTACTGTTTAGTAGACACAAGACAATCACAGGATACCTTTCCTCGTGGTCAACATTCTTTAGGGCTCCTGGAAAATAGAGATACTTGTGCAAGCAGGCTTTAAATTGTTACTTCTAATTTGGCTCAGACAACCATTACTCCCATTAATGGCTGTTATCTCTCATTTGTTCTTTCTCCCAGAAAGAGGTATTTGTTTCTAAGCGTATGGAAACTTAACTTTTACCTCAGACCAGTGGCTTTAAGGGAGTTAAGTCCCTCTTGCTTTCCCTATACAGTCTCAATTTGATTACTGTAACTTTGTTAAATTTTGAAATTAAACAGAATTTGGACCACTCTCTTCCAGTCTCCTCCATTTGCTTCCTCTTCTAGAGGTGTTTGAGCCTTTACGGGAACCTACAATATAAATTGAGTTGCTTCTCAGTCTTTGATAGCTTAAAGTTTAGCTTTCTCGGGTCTGCAGAATCTTCGATCACTCTTTCATCTCCTTTCAGCTTCTCATTTTCTGTTGCTGTTGTTTCTAGAATTTATGCTATTCTTTTGTGCCTTAAAAAGGAATGCAAATCTTATACTATTATTTTAGCTGGATTCCTGGAAGGAGCAGAAGTAGTTAAATCTATGTTCTTAATTAGGAAGTGTCTTTTGATATCTTATATAGATGTTCTAGACCTGTGGCCTGCACTTCAGCACCCACACTCCTTTTAACTCCCGTAAACTGGGTTTTATGTTCTCTCTTTTGCTAAAACTGCACTCTTTAAAGTCACCAACAACGGTTTCATAGCCAAATCTAGTGGTCTTCCTCTGGTCCTCATTTCCTTCCTCTTCTCTTTAGTATTTACGAATTTATTTTTTTAAGTTTATTTATTTATTGAGAGAGAGAGAAAGCACAAGATGGGGGAGGGTCAGAGAGAGAAGGAGAGAGACAATCCCAAGCAGGATTCACATTGTCAGTGCAGAGCCTGACGTGGGGCTTGAACCCACAAACCATGAGATCATGACCTGAGCCGAAGTCGGATGCTTAACCAACTGAGCCACCTAGGCACCCCTCTTCCTTAGTATTTAAAACTATTGACCACAAGTCTTTCTTATCTCTTTCCTAAGCTTTCACGTTTCACCTTGTTAATCATTTTCTTACCTGATGGCTTCCCTTTTTCACTCTACCTTTAATTGTGAGCATCTTCCATGGTTTAGTTCCTGGGTTCTCTTGGGTTTTATTTAGTTATTATGAAAACATTTTTAAAAATTGTAAAACACAGGGGTTCCTGGGTGGTTCAGTTGGTTGAATGTCTGACTCTTGATTTCAGCTCATGTCATGATCCCAGGGTCATGGGATGGAGCCCTGCCTGCATCAGGCTCAGTGCTGAATGTGGAGCCTGCTTGGGATTCTCTCTCCTTTGGCATCGTTCCCCCACTCTTGCTCTCTCTCTCTCTTAAAAATTTTTTTCTCTTAATTTGCTATTATTTATGTGTGGTCTAGATTAATGTATGCCACTGTCATTAACCCAGTCCCTCAAGTCAGATACTTAGAAGTTATTCTGGCACCTTTTTTCCCTGCTCTCACATCCAAGTACAGATGTTCGATGGATTTTATCCCTTAACATCTCTGGTTTTGCCATTGCATCCATAATGCTGTTGCCTTAATCCAGGTCATCGTCTACTGGTTAGACTATTTCAAGCCCTAAGTGGTGTGGGGTGGATGCCTTCAGTCTCGAGTCTCCTCCAAGTTGCTTCTTGTCTAAGATACCAGTGTGGTTATGCTATTAACTTGCATAACGCCCTTCTAATTGTTCTCTTTCACCTGCAGCAAAAGGTGATGATAAAGCATAAAGCCCACCGAATGCCATTCAAGTTTTAGCAGAATTTGACCCCTCTTTCCTCCTTAGCCTTCTCTCTCCCAGGGCACCCTTGGGTGCCATACTCCAGCATTGTTGAACAACAACAATTCTCTGTATATTTTCTTAAATTCTTTCTACCTAGAATAACCTGCTTTCTTTTTTAAAAAATTTTTTATTTCAATCCAAGCTAGTTAACATATAGTGTAGTAATGGGTGCAGGAGTAGAATTTAGTGATTCATCACTTACATATAATGCCCAGTGCTCATCCCAGCAAGTGCCTCCGTAATGCCCATCACCCATTTAGCCCTTCCCCCCACCCAACACCCCTCCAGCAACTCTCAGTCTGTTCTCTGTATTTAAGAGTCTCTTATAGTTTGCCTCCCTCTCTGTTTTTTATCTTATTTTTCCTTCCTTTCCCCTATGCTCATCTGTTGTGTTTCTTAAATTCCACATGAGTGAAATCATATGATATTTATCTTTCTCTGGCTGACTTATTTCGTTTAGTGTAATACACTCTAGTTCCATCCACATTATTGCAAATGGCAAGGTTTCATTCTTTTTGATCACCAAGTAATATTCCATTGTATATACATACCACATTTTCTTTATCCATTCATCAGTAGGTGGACATTTGGTCTCTTTCCATAATTTGGCTATTGTCAATAGTGCTGCTATAACTATTGGGGTGCATGTGCCCCTTCAAATCAGCATTTTTGTATCTTTTGGGTAAACACCTAGTGGTGCAATTCCTGGACCATAGAGTAGTTCTATTTTTAATTTTTTGAGGAACCTCCCTACTGTTTTCCAGAGCAGTCGCACCAGTTTGCATTCCCACCAGCAGTGCAAAAGAGATCCTCTTTCTCCGCACCCTCACCAACATCTGTTGTTGCCTGAGTTAAGTTTAGCCATTCTGACTGGTGTGAGGTGGTATCTCATTGTGAATAGCTTGCTTTCTAGCTCCTATTCCATTCTGATTAACAAACACAAACACTTTTTTTGAAGCTTTTAAAATTTTATTTTTAAATTAGCGTATAGTAAAATCAACTTGTGCAGTTTGAATTTTGACATGGAGAGATTAGTGTAGCCAACACTGTAATGAGGATATAAAATATTCCCCCTCGAACTCCCTCTTGCTATCCCTTTGGAGTCACACCCTCCCCCACACATAAACTCTGGCAACCACTGATGAGTTCTCCCCCACTACAATTTTATCTTTTTATGAACGTCATATAAATATACACGGTCTTTCAAGCCTGACTTCTTCCACTCGGCATAATGCCTTTCAGATTCATTCAGTTTGTGTATATTAATAGTTATGTTCCTTTTTTATTGCTAACAAGTATTCCATTTTATGAATGTCCCACAGTTTATGTATCCATTCACCCACCAAAGGACATTTGGGCTGTTTTCAGAACCTCTGTAAAGGTTTTTGTTTGAATACAAACTTTAATTTCTCTAGCGTAGACACCCAGAACAAACTCACTTTTAAATATTCAGCCCAACTTGTACCCCGATGTTTATAGCAGCACTCTCAACAATAGCCAAATTGTGGAAAAAGCCTAAATGTCCATCAGCTGATGAATGGATAAAGAAATTGTGGTTTATATACACAATGGAATACTACGTGGCAATGAGAAAGAATGAAATATGGCCTTTTGTAGCAACATGGATGGAACTGGAGAGTGTGATGCTAAGTGAAATAAGCCATACAGAGAAAGACAGATACCATATGGTTTCACTCTTATGTGGATCCTGAGAAACTTAACAGAAACCCATGGGGGAGGGGAAGGAAAAAGAAAAAAAAGAGGTTAGAGTGGGAGAGAGCCAAAGCATAAGAGACTCTTAAAAACTGAGAACAAACTGAGGGTTGATGGAGGGGTGGGAGGAAGGGTAGGGTAGGTGATGGGCATTGAAGAGGGCATCTTTTGGGTGTTGTATGGAAATCAATTTGACAATAAATTTCATATATTAAAAATAAATAAATAAATACATACATACATACATAAATAAATAAATATTCAGCCCAGGCAATGCCTCCTAGGCGCCTCTCCCGACTCTCCTAAGGTAGCATTGAGCACCCTGTCTCTTGTGCTCCTAATGTCTTCTGTTCATAAGTCAATATATTTGTTTCACTTATTTATTTTCATGTGTGCTTCTTGCAGCTCATGTGTGATTTGCTTGAGGGTAGGCACTGTATCTCATTCATCTTTGCATCGCCAGAACTCAGTTTCAATGCCTAACAGAAAGTGTCTGCGTAACGAAGTTTTGTTGAATTACACATCATCCCAAACCCTGTTCTAGCTGAAATTATGTATGTGTGGTCTCTTGAGCCTACTTAGGTTTCCTCGTGTGGAATACCTAAGAGGCTGTATAATGTAATAGTTGAGAGCATGGATTTTGGAGGCAGACTGCCTGAATTTAAATCCTGCCTCAGCCATTCTTTAATTGTATGAACATTTTGGCAAGTTACCTAAATTCTCTGTGCCTCAGTTTCTGCCTATATAAAATGGAAATAATAGTTACTGCCTTGCTAGTGTTGTTGCGATGATCAAACATGTTTTTACCTAAAAAAATTCTTGGAATAGAAATTGGAAAATGCTAAGCACTCACCTATATTAGCTATTGTTATTATCATTACTTCAATCAATGTATTTTATATTTTTAATAGTAAGAAGTAGCATGATTTTACTGAAATGTTTTAGGACAGTGTTGGAAAATCTTAAAATCCTATATTCTAAACCTCGATGAATGTATTTAAACTTCATCTTACTGGGGCTGCCTGGTTGGTTCAGTCCATAGAGCATATGACTCTTGCTCTCGGAGTTGTAAGTACATGTTGAGTGTAGAGATTATTCAAAAATGAAATCTTTAAAAAAACAAACTTCATCTTCCTATCAGTTTATGAGAGCTGATTTTTGGAGGAAATTCATGCCAAATAATATTTCCAAAATTAGGTCAGATAATAATTATGTTCCCTGAAGATTCCAGAAACAATTAATATCCAGTTAATACTAGTTCATCCATTTCTGTTTTGAACATTTTTCATCTTGTTTTCTGTACAGAGAAGCAGCACCAGCCCCAGGTTTTTTTTAGTTTTGCAGTCAAATAAGCATATCTGGTGAAGAGTCTTCCAGCCTTTAGGAGATTGATAATATTTTCCTGTGACATGGTGATTATCACTTACTAAAGTTTGAATAGTAAGTACTTCAATTGATCTATACATTTCAAATTGTTGGATTTGATCTAGTTACAAGTGGAGAGGAAAAATTCAGAAACCGTCAATAGCATCAAAGGAATGACTGATATATAGGCATTTATTTTCCTTTTCCTTCTCACAAAGTGGAGAAGATTCTAGGGTTAGTGTCTCAACCACATATGTGGCTAAATCAAAGCCTTACATATCCTTTACAATACAATTGCCTGAATATCACCACACAGCGGCATCATAGGATTGGGAAGCAGTGCCTTTTATGAAAGCCATCACACACATACAGTTGTAACACATCAGATCAGAAAACACTTAACACAAAATAAAATGGCTTAAGGATTCAACAGTGCTGATCTTTCTAAAAAAATTTTTTTCCTTTTGGAAAGAAAGCCCAAAACCTTTGAACTCATAGTCACCTAAAGTCTGAGGTTAGCTTGCCAGTAACAGGTTTGAGAGATGAGAGCTAACCTCAGGGGACAGATGTTTTCTTTTACAAATAACATCCCCATTATGTATTGTTCTCCACCACCCACACCCAAACGACTGTTCGACCTATGAAACAAACCGCGACAGGAGCACAGATAACCCCAGCCTTCAGGTCTGTAATCTGATCGTGGCCATCGGCAGCCAGAAATGAGTTTCTTTCTAATCAGCCTTCCATCAGTCCCCAGTCACTCATATAAAGGAGCCTGGGGAGGGGACGATTCTCATTGCTCTTTCGTCAGCACCAGGGTTTTGGACAGAGCCTGGAGCAGTCGTCTATCTTACTCCCCTTCCGCTCTGTCTCCGCCAGCGCTGCTAACTGCCCCTCTAGTCCCCCCTGCTGCAGAGAAAGAAAATTACATCGGGATCCATGCAGCCGGCAATGATGATGTTTTCCAGTAAATACTGGGCAAGGAGAGGGTTTTCTCTGGATTCAGCAGTGCCTGAAGAGCATCAGATACTTGGCAGCTTAACAGTGAGTACTGAGTAGCTGGCACTCTAGACGAGTGTTTTCTAGGGTAGCCATCGTTTTATCCTTGCCATAGGGACACCTGATATAGACCAAGCACACACGCCTCAACTTGTTCCTCTATCATCTGTATACCCTGCTTGCCTGCTGTCTGCCTTCAGTCTTTCTTCTCCATAAAGTGGGTATATTGATCGCTATGTTCTCAACTTCCTTTCCTCAAAGTTTATAAGTAGAAAGTAAAGAAGTTCCTGAACATCAGGAACAAGAGGTTGTAGGAACCAATGTCTTATATCTACAACTAAACAGAGTGTGTAGAATTTTGAAAGGCCATTTATTATGAGTAGGAACAGAGAGAAGAAATTAAATAGATTTCTGTGATTCCCGCAAGATTATTGTGTCTCCTATACCTCTAACCATCTACAAAGCTTGTTTTTTTTTAAATACAGAAGTAATGTTTTCTATTCTTGCCTATAGGTGCTGATTATTGGAATAAAAGAAAGTCTGGTTCCTTTCAAAGGTTTTCCTGCTTTCCTCATTACCCCATTCCCCCCCCCCCCCCCATTTTAATTGACGGAGTAATGAAAGCAATATACCACTTGCTTCAGTATTTAAGATAGTTTTTGTATTGAAATACTAACAGAATAAAAAAGGAAACATTTTGTGGGATTTTAGATCCTGATTTGAGTTAATAGTCATGTGATTTAATAAAAAAGACAATGAACAGAAAAATCTATTCAGATTCCTAGTGATTTAAAATATTAAATACGATTTCATTATTATAACCTCAGAGTTCATCAAACCAATTACAATTCAGTCTGTGTCATAGAAAGTTCTGTTCCAACGTTGTAGCTCCAAACATGTGCCAGAAGGTTGTATTGTACAATGCATTATTAGTGGTAAAAGTGTTGAAAAGTAATCGGGGTAAGTTTTATAGAACTATTTAAATCAATTTGCAGAAAGGAGACCAAAAATGTAAATAGATTTTTTAACATCTAAATATCATGAATATTTGGATGAGATATTACACTGAGGAATTTTGAAGTCATAATGAACTGCTAGAAGGAAAACAAAGAACTCAGAGTTATGGTTAATGTATGACCCTTTTGTATAAAAAATTCTACTTAAATAGGTAAGATCTGTGTTAACGTTATGTGGTGAGGATAAGGCAGATGTTGAGTGAGAGTGCTGTGGCATTTGAGCCTTTAATGACTAAACATACTGTCAAATGCCAATGTCTGCATGAACTTTTTCTCTTTCAAGTCATATAATAAAATATTCATTTCCATGATATAAAAATCTGGTGAGTGAGGCAATGTGAAAATGTGAAACATGTAAAAATAAAGCTGGTAGGGAAATCAGAGAAAGAGAGTGACAAGTCCCTGTTCACTGGGTACATATCAAATGTACTTTTCTCAGTTACGTGAGAAACTCAGTTTCCTGAGACTGGTCTGATTGTACCAACTTACTACTTGCCAGGGAGAAACATCTCTGTTTGCTCAAGTCTTCGTTTGCGTATAAAGAACACAAAAAAGTACAACCTAACTTCACGTTGTCTTTTACGTGAAAGTTCCCAGCTTTTTTATTCTGTATTTCTGACAATGTGATCCATCCAAGTTTCTGAAATCTGCCATTTTTTGTCTTTAACCAATAGGGCTAATAGTCATCACTTAGTCCTGTGTTACAATATCTTGAATGGCTAATGAAGTGTTAATCATGTTCAGTTTCTCAGATTTTACTCTTTGCTTCTAATGATTAGCTAGTTTTCCTTCCTTCCTTCCTTCCTTCCTTCCTTCCTTCCTTCCTTCCCTCCTTTCTCTCTTTGTCTCTTTCTTTTTCCCTTCCTCCCTCCCCTTCCCTTTTTTCTTTTATTTGTGGCTGGATTGTAACAGCCACTTTTCAGATATTATCGCTAACACAGATGGCCTTAATTGAATATGCTCCTCTGTGTTGAACTTGTGCAGATATAGATTCACATTGACAATGTGGATCTAATTGCAGAAAGTAAGGTTATCAATTTCAGTGCGTGTCCTGACATATTTCAGAATGAAATGGGTAGTTTATTTTGAAGATTTAATTTAAACTAAAATTATTGTTGTGAAAAATGTTTGGTCTTAATTTTTGTTTTATTTACTAATTACTAGAGTTTCCATATTATGCAAGTAGGCTAACAGACCAAATTTCATGCTGTAAAATAAACCTAGAAAGAAAAGCAGGAATTATTTATATATGAGACTTTATGATGGTCAGATTTTTGTTACTATTAAATAAAGTGAACCAAATCTGACCCCCCTGGATCAGATTTCAACCACTGAGGGGTATCTTAGAGCACTTGGAAAATAGTGTCCCAGAATACATTGGATCAGTATTTATGATCAAAAGTTATGAGTTCTGTGGTAGCTTCTCTTTGAGTGTATAGGATTGCTGAAGTTTCTGGCATATGAATGGAATATCTGACAAAAACTCTAGTTAGGGGAACTCTGGAATCCTAATCAATATTTGTGTGTGTGTATGTGTATGTGTATGTGTATGTGTATGTGTATGTGTATGTGTGTGTATTTCTACCTTCTTGAAGTTAAATAAAGCTAACTCTGGCAAAAATGATGATAAAAAAAGCAGCAAGGGGAACAGCAAAAGTGAAACTGGTCCCGAAAGTGGCAAGACGGCTGTTGTCTTCTCGTTGAAAAATGAAGTTGGAGGATTGGTAAAAGCGTTGAAACTCTTTCAGGTAAATCTAAAACATCATTACATAACTTTAAAAGTGACCATGTGCCCCATTACAAACCTGTCCTCTGCTGTGAAACATCACTGAATCCATTTCAAAGAAACCAAATTTCATGAAGCTTTACAAGGGAAGTGTGTCTGCCAAACAATGAAATGAGCAGATTTGCATCACCTATGTTTTATTAATTCTGAGTTAGCCTCTTAGAAATTCCTCAGACTATAGTCATAGGAAAGTCAGTAATTAAAAATGGGAGTCTCACACCTGAAAAAGCAAATGCAAGAGGAGCCAACAGGCTATCTTTAAATATCAAGAGCCTGCAGCCTTATTTGATTTGTTAACATTTGAGTTGTGTGCATGTTCTATGAGCACATTTATTGCCTAAAATGAGATACATAAGGAGAGGCACTTGGTAGTTTCCTATGCCTCATTGTTTCATGAATTTAACGTCTTTTGGAAAGATGAGTCAATCTCCCCATATATAAGCTAGGGCTAGCTCTATTTTATAGAAATGTAGTAGCTTTTTTTCCAGGTCCAATTTGGTGACTTGAACCCTCAAGAAAGAGCCTGGTTGAGGGGGAGGTTAGAAAAGCCCAGAAACACTGTTGCCCTCTGGAAACCTGATGGCTACCTTACTCTTCAGCAAGCATTGTCCCTTACAAATGCATCTGGTTTGGGGGCACTGGCTGCTGATTTGGGCTGCAAGATAGGGAGCCCAGCTCTGTATGGTGCCTAGGGCCTGTCGGTGCAGTGGAAAGGTGATTGGAATTGCAGTCAGAGAATTCAGACTTGTGTTCTCCTGGTTTGGCTAATCACTAGCTGCTTCCTAGCTTCAAGTTCTTCATTTGTAAAGTAGCGGTAATCATTCCTACCAAACAAGGTTGTTGTGATACACTAATATGAGTGAAAGGGCTTTGTCAAAGTGTACAGATAGGATGCCTTTATTGTAAGGTCTCTTTGATGACCATAGAGGGGGAATTAGCAGCCTCATTTGGCAAATATTTCCTTGTTCTCTCTTGACCTGGAAGAAAGGATCAGGCCCCATTAACAGTGGTAATGGAAATCTGGGGAAATATTTTACACATAATTGTATCATCCAGGGCCGTTGCCATTCAGTGCCCAAAGGCAGGCCAGACTCCCTGGAGAAGGAGTTAGCAGCCCAGAGTTTTCACTAGGCCATCAGCTAGTCATGGGGTCAGAGCTAAACCATTTAACCCATCCAAACCCCAGTTCCCTTGTCTAAAAATACCTACTCTGCTTCAACCAATGGACATTAAGAGCCCAAAGTGACACAGCATGTGTGTGAAGACTCTTGACCTTAATATTAGTCTTACCTTTATTATCAGCCGATTTAGAAAATGTGGCGTTATTGTAAAGGTTAATAAAAACAGAAATAGAGTATCTAGTTTCCTGGTCACAGGACTACTTTCTTTATACAGGGGAGGATCTGTTTGATTCGATCTTACTCTGTACTGGAAACCACCTATCCTGCTCCCGTGCTGAAAATTCTGAGACCATCCAGGATTGTATGAGGAAATGTGAATTGATAATTGCAATATACCATCTGGTGTGATAGGGAGGTTTTGGCTTATTTAAGGGCAGGGTAGGGCGGAGAGGAGAACTTAGTCTTCAGTTAACTCAGGGGAAGGGTGGACAGCATCGCTGGGCAAATTTCAACCTGATAAATAAATTATTAAATTGCTGCCCTCCCTTGAACACCTTATTGGAAGGAGAACTTTACCCCTGAAATCCGTCACAGGGTGAGGTTTGCAATGATGTATCCTTGCATGAAACTAGTCTGGAGGTTGCTGAAACAGAATAGTTGATAAATGGTCCCATTTAGGTGTGTTTTTTGGTTGTTGTTTTGTTTTTGTTTTTGTTTTTGTTTTTGCCTGTAGAGATACTTTCTTGGCTGCTTTTCTTCCTTTTCTTTTTCTACAATGTGGGTTACACTTTGGCTTGTGTCTCCCAACTATCAGTCGTTTTCATACCACCTGCCAATGTCTGCCTCATTTGCCTGCCATTTGTACCATGTACTTATTTTTTCAAAGATTATTGTGTTTTAAACTTTAACTTATGAGGAAAACTTATACTGTTATAAAATCAGGGATTCGAGGTTAGTTATGGTTTTTTTTTTTTTGAAACATACGAAAATAAAAATATAAATTTGGGGATCATATGATGATATAAACTAATTTCTCCCCTCCTACACCCCCCAGCGGGATGTGGGCTGTTCAAGAAAACAATGATATTCATAATTATAATACATTTTATAGGGCCCTGTGTATGCTCTTTTATGCCCTCTTTTTTAAAAAATAAGATGGGAAAAACTATATAGTGTTTATTTCCATTAACAGAGGTAGTGGTTGGAAACATTTCCATGTTTTAGTCAACCAGAGAGCAAGGAGTTGGTCTTTTCCTCCTCTGTGGGCACTTAGCACCTGTTCTTAAGAGTTGAATAAGAACAGCCTGTGGCGTCCCTTTTATTGTGCCCTGAAGGTAATTTAGAGATGTTGCTTACATTTCCACAGGAGAAACATGTCAACATGGTTCATATCGAGTCCAGGAAATCCCGGAGAAGAAGTTCAGAGGTTGAAATCTTTGTGGACTGTGAGTGTGGCAAAACGGAATTTAACGAGCTCATTCAGTTGCTGAAATTTCAAAGTACAATTGTAACGCTGAATCCGCCGGAGAACATTTGGACAGAGGAGGAAGGCAAGGCCAGCTTCTCCTTGTTGGGTGATTTAGCAATCTGAGAAATGTTGCAAAGAGGAAAATGCAATCTGTGAGCTAATATTTTTGAACTCGCACTGTGTTTCCAACAGAGCTAGAGGATGTTCCCTGGTTCCCCCGGAAGATCTCTGAGTTAGACAAATGCTCTCACAGAGTTCTCATGTATGGTTCTGAGCTTGACGCCGATCACCCAGTAAGTGTCCAGTAAGATCCATTCCATGCAGGCTCTTCCAGCTCCACGCATGTGCCAGCCAGTGTGCCATGTTGTGTGCTGTGACGCTTTATTGTAGAGCAATTTATTATGTATTCCCCATCACGGAGAGCAGACTTTCAAATGATAAAGCTTCCCTGTACATATGCGGTGGCTGGAAGCAGATTAGAAGGATGGCATTTCCACATAACATTTGTTCTTAAAAGGATTGGAGAGAGGAGGAGATTCAAAACCTTGGAGAATATTTCTGTAGTATTAGACAGCCTGAGATATACTTGCAGATGGTGACCCTTGGAAAAACGATGAACTGAAATTGATCACCCCTTTGAGAAATGAGGGAGGACTAGGCATTATGGGGCTCAGTGAGAGAATAAAATTCTCCTCGCTATTTTCCTTGACTGGAGGTAGTTAGGAGCAGAGTAATGTGGTGGGCTTCAGTCTCAATGGAAGGGCAGAGGGTTTTAGAATGAGGTTGTGATGGAAAACACATCTCTTCCCACATCTACTCTGAATCTATTTACCACTATCTCTCGTCTATTCCAATAAAAATGGCCACCTGTAAAGAAATATGATACGTAGGTAAGCATTTCCCATTATTTCCTACCTCCCCCTTTACATCAGTTTTTATTTAACACAAGAGACCTGGAACTTCTTTATGGTCAGAATGAAGTATAGTTAATAGTCTGGGAGAAGTAAGCAATGTACTCATTTGTTACAAGCACTTTTTTCCTGGTGCCCCTTGTCGAAAAATGGGCAGATAAAAGAGTGAAACCCAAGCAGATCAGTCATGTTTATGGAAGGGCTTTGCAGTCTGAGGGTAATGGTGTACAGTTATTCCTTTATTTTAAACGGAAGAAATCTAGAAATGTGACAGTGTGACTATACTGTATGCAGTGGTTTTGCAAGTGTGGTCCCAGGATCGGCCCCATCAACATTACCTGGGGGTTTGTTATAACAAGCCCACATCTAAGTTTGAGAACCACTGCTTTAGAGGAAACTATGACAACTTCAATAAACAAGGAAATTTTCAATCGAATTAGTCATTTCACGCAATATACCAGTTCAAACCAATTCATAATATACCATTCAAGTAATGGTCAAACAGACCTAATTCAATTGCATTATTTTCAAGAAGCTGAATTTATCCAAAGATGTGGTGTGTTACATTTGCCAGTCTAAAATTTCAGAATAATTCACAGTAACTCATGAGTGACGCTCCCAAATGTTAGAAAAACACTCAAAAGTGCCTTTAATAATCATCCATTTGTTATCTTCCCCTTTCCCACTTCCAGAAGAGTCAGAATTAGCACAGACGCCTGATTTAAGAGTTTAGCAGTAATGGGACTTTCCGGATACCAGCTGTTAACTTGCAGGATGACCTTGGGCGAGTCCCTCTATTTTTGCACCTCAAATTCTTTATGTAAAAAGTGGAAATAAAATTCTTATTGACCTCCAAGGGGCGTTTGAAAAGCCTACTTAATAAAACAACTGGAAAGCATTTTGGCAAGAGTAAATGCTCAATCCCAGGGATGGAAATGCTGTATCATTCAGATCAGTGCCTGGATAGTAAATGAATTTTTGCTAACCTCGTATTTCCAAATGTTCCCCTTAGTCTAGTTTTTAAATTACTCGACCTGGAGAAAAGGGGTCAGCTTTGTTAGTGGAGCAACCACAGGAACCACTGACCTTGCTTTGAAAAAAAAATTTATTCCGATACTCAGTGTGAATTTTTCTGTGTTTAATTCTGTTCTGTTATTCCTAATTATACCTACTTTATGATACCTTCTCTTATTTTCTGTGCAGCCAGTTGAAATAATTGCAAGTACTTAGCAATCTACTATCTCACTCGTCATTTTTTTTTTTTTTAATCACATGTATTCCTTTTATAAGCACGCCAAATGTTCGTTATGCAAAATCTGGTATTGGTAAATTGGTGTTTTTCGTAGGTTATTATTTGATGAGCACGGAGAACGTTGTCTAAGGACTTTGGGTGCCTGGGAGTAATCTCAGTTTCAAGACAGGGATTATCGTGTTAGGATGGCACTCTTGCTCTCGGTTGGCTTGGAAGGAGCTGGGATGGGAGAGTCAGGTTGCTGAGGCTACCTAGAAAGGGTTAAATATCTATCTAGGTCAGTGTCTCTCAAACTTTAATGGACAAACAAATCACCTGGAGGGTCTTTCCAAAGTGCAGATGGGAGTTCTGGGATTCTACGTGTCTGGTGAGGTCCCAGCTGAGGCTTTCACTGGGGGTCTGCTACACTTTGAGTAGCAAGGATCTGGACTGGGAGGGTCTCTCAAAGTGTGATTCATGGCCCACCATAAAGTGCTTATTAAAAATGCAATTCCTTGGAGCTCAGCCCCCTGAATCAGAACTTTCAAGATGGACCCTAGAATCTGCATTTGAGAGGATTTGCAGGAGATCCTGATGAGCTCTAGTGTTTTGAGAACGAATGTTGTAGCTCAACAATTGTCAACCTTAGCTTTCCATTCAAATAATCTGTGGAGAATTAAAAAACTACTGAGGCCAGTCTCACCTCAGAGTGCTGAAATCAGAACCTCTGGGAATGCATCTAGGTTTGGAGTATTATTTGTTTATTTATTTTTCTTTTAAATGTTTATTTATTTTGAGAGAGAGACAGAGAAACAGAGAGACAGAGAGAGAGAGAATGTGTGCATGAGCAGGGGAGGGACAGAAGGAGAGAGGGAGACAGAGAATCCCAAGCAGGCTCCTGGCTGAGCATGGGGCCCAAGGTGAGGTTTGATCTCACCAACCATGAGATCATAACCTGAGGTGAAATCAAGAGTCAGATGCTTAACTGACAGAGCCACCTGGGCGCCCTGGAGTATTATTTAAAGCTCCCCAGGGGATTCTAATATTTCACCAGCGTTGAACGATTTGGGAGAGCTGCTTGAGTGCCAACGCACACTTGGCTGAGCTCTTTAGGGTACTGGTTGGGTCTTTAGTTCTCCTTGATTTAAATGGAGAGAGGAAGGATGGGTATGCGACAGATATTCGCTGGGGACTAGGGTTGCCAGCTTTAACAAATAAATATATAGGATGCCCAGTTAAATTTGAATTTCAGGTAAATGAGGAATAATTTCCTGGTATGAGTATGCTCCAAATATTACAAGGGTGCCCTCTATTTTATCTGGTAACTTATCCCTGCCTTCAGTCCAGAATAGATGGCCAAGGAATTCTTTGTCCCTGTAATCACTGGTGTAGCTGGGGTCTCTTTTATTTTGCTAGTCCACAGCTCCAGCCTAGAAGCTCTGGATCACCACTGGTGTTTTCGTAACCACTGCCATCCGAGGCTAATGAGGCATGATGAGTAAATCACTCTCTTGCATGCCTGGGAAAAGGTGCAGGTGTTTGCCAAGGAGAGGCAGTCGAGAATCTTTGGGAAGCCCAGCAGACAACGATGCTTGCAGGATGGTGTCTGGTTTGGCAGGAGCTGGGGAACAGGTGCTGTGCTTTTCACGTGACTCTTTTCCCTTTGCCAGGCCTTCTTTCCTCTTGAGTAATAAAGGTGCTTGGAACTCGTCAGTTTTAGCATCTTGGGCTGCTTGGTATCACTAGGGAGTTGAAACTTCTACTTTCTCGTCGAAAGCAGGAGACCCATTTTCAGGTCACAGACGCATTTGTGAATGTGGTAGCTATGGTCACGTCATTTTGCGTGTGCACATTATAAGTTTTCATAAGCCTGCCTGTGAATACTGGTTTGAAAATTCCCAATTCATAGCAGAAGAAAGACAGCACCAGCTTCTCTGGTGCGGGTACTTCATTTCTGCAGCGTGTTTGGGTGATCTCACTCTCTCTGTGTCCCGCTATTAGGAGTGCTCTTCTGAGAGAAGGGCTGTTGGCAGTGGAAGTTCTTTACCTCAGCCCAGCAGACAGTCCTGAAGGCCAGTTCTCCTCCAACCATACAAGAGAACAGAATGATTTTCTCTGAGTTTGACGTTCCTCTGACCAGCCCACCTTTGCAGAAGCATGCTAACCACAGCAGGGGTAGTCTAGGCCTTTGTGGGCCTGTCCCAGCTCTCCCCTCAGAGCCAGGGATCCCAGCGGCCCGTCTTGCCTGGCCTCCATTCTCAGAGTGGTCACTGCTTCCTGGCTACCTTTTAAGGTTGCAGGGGTTGCAGACGTAAGAAGTTAAATTGAAACAACTCCTTCTGGGTTTCCAGCAGTTTGAAGAAACAGCCCCAGAAAGAATTGATTGAAAGTACCTGAAGGAAAGGAGAATGGAAAGTCTGTTGACAAGAGGAGAGATTCTTGAGTAAACCAGGAGGTTCCTCTCAGTAGTAGTCAGCCTGACAGAACAGTGGCAGACAGGATGTTTAATTTCCCAGGTGCATGATGATGAATAAAAGTCCTGCAGTTGCTAACGACTAAAGAGCATCACGGGAAGTCACCGTGGAATGGAACCAACTTGCTATGCTGCGCATGAATCCCTTATGATCGATTTTGCATTGTGTGGCTATCCTCCTAAAAAAAACAGCAAAACCTCTTTAATTCATGCTGATTTGGGGATTCCGTGATTATTCTGAATGATAGGATTTTTAATAAATGTGCATTTATTGGTTATTTACACAAAATTACATTTAGGTTAACTTACTGAGTAACCTGTTAGAGGGACCTGTTTTAATGAACAGGGTAAGATTGACTTGTGATTAACATCAATTACATGTAAATGATACTTGAACACCAAAGGGTGTCATTCACTTTAGCCTGAATTCCCGCGCATCCCAAATTAGTACAACCCAAATTTAATGAGGTTTTACTGTAAGCACAATTCGCTTCTGCCTGTGTCATCAAGATGGTCATCCAAGGATCGGATTTACATTTGAATTGAACACTCAAGAAACACCCCAGTGATTTTCTTTTAGGCCTTCTGCAGCTACTTTTTGGTACTTTGTTAAATAACTTAATCTCTTTTTGTTTAAGGGATTTAAGGACAATGTCTATCGACAGAGAAGAAAGTATTTTGTGGATGTGGCCATGGGTTATAAATAGTAAGTACCTGTGCAACTCTTTTCTGTGACTTGTTGCTGGTGAATTAGGGAAAACACACACTGTGCTAAATAGACCTGTCTTGTCTTCACTTTACCTTGGCTAAAATGGCAGGCACAAGCCATTTTAAATACTCACCAACTTTGTAGGGTTTCAATGCCAACACTGATGTTTGACATGCAGGTATAATTGTAAAATAATGAGTCCTGCAGGTCACAGGCCAAGTGCTACATTTTCACCATTGTCTTTGCTGCTTTACCAAGACAAGGTGCCGTTTTTATATACTCTGTAGGGTCTAGAAAATGTGTTTAAAAAATTTTTTTAATGTGTATTTTTGAGAGACAGAGACAGAGCGTGAATGGGAGGGGGCAGACAGAGAGGGAGACACAGAACTGGAAGGAGGCTCCAGGCTCTGAGCTGTCAGCACAGAGCCCCACGAAGGGCTTGAACCTACGAGCCATGAGATCATGACCTAAGTTGAACTTGGACACTTAACCAACTGAGCCACCCGGGCACACCGGAAAATGTGTTTTAATTTTACTTTTGATTTGACTTGTCAGTAATCTCCTTCAATGTTCAGTTTCCCCAGTGAAAGTAGAAGATTCAGCAGGATTGGTACAAGGGTTCATGTAAGCGGCGTTAATAAAAAATACATGTGTTTGCTTTACATGGAAAGGGAAATTCGCTATAAATTGGAGGGCTTATGGAAGACTTTCTTACCTAATCCCAGATTAGGGTGGGGATAAAGTTGGAGAACCTCAGGATTGGGGTTAGGACCATGCATAATGCATGGTGCTAAGTAGCAGTGACAGGATGTTTGAGACCAGTAATGATGTCACCTGTTGACTGCAGGCCGTGTGTAGGAAAATGGAGTGGATGTTAGGATATTCTGCTCACATTAATAAAGCTCGTAGACCATCACACTGCTGCCTTTCCTTTGGTGTGTGATCGGCTACATGAACCTTGTCTTCAGAACAAAATGTAAATCCATACCCGATAGGAGAGATTCTTTCTTATTTTACTTGTGAGTAGTTGAGAAGCTTGACTGTCTGTGGGGCAAATTTTCCTTGGTGAGAATTTCAGACATTTTGTGTGTTTTAGAGAGTATCAGTGTTTGCTTTACCCTTTTCCTCTTTTTTTTTTTTTTTTCGTTAAGGAATATAACACACAGGGGCTTAAAGCAAAGTCAAACAAAGGACCCCACATCACACCCATGATTGGATCAGTTGTTGGCTCATGTATAACTTCCTTTGTTGCTTTAGTGCTCTTCCCTTCCTCCTTCCAAGACCCAGACACCTTTTGTTCTTTCTCCACCATGTTTATGATCCTAAAAACCAGAACCACTTGGCACATGCTTTTCCACATGTGTCTCCTCCATTTTTTAAAATGTTTATTTATTTATTTTGAGAGAGAGAGTGAGTGGGAGAGAGGGAAAGAGAGAGAATCCCAAACAGCCTCCTCACTCAGTGCGGAGCCTGATGTGGGACTTAATCCCACCACCCTAGGATCATGACCTGAGCTGAAATCAAGAGTCAGAGGCTTAACTGACTGAGCCACCCAAATGCCCTTGTCTACTTCATTTTTATTTCCTTTGTTCCAAGCATCTTTAAAAAAAATTTTTATTTATTTATTTTATTTTTGAGAGAGAGAGAGAGAGGAAGAGAGAGAGAGAGAGAGAGAGTAAGGGAGGGACAGAGATAGAAGGGGAGAGAGAATCCTAAGCAGGCTCCACACTGTCAGTATAGATCCTGATGTGGGGTTCTATCTCCTGAACCCTGAGATCCTGACCTGAACCCAAATCAAAAGTCAGACACTTAACCGACTTGAGACACCCAGGTCCCCCCGCCCCACCCCTCAAGCAGTTTCTTGACCGCCTTTAGCTTCATGTGACTTTCTACCCCCTCACAATGTCAGCATACATAAGACTTGTCCTGGCCCAAGCCCGACCTCCTGCCCCATTTTTACCCTCAGCACCATCACTCACTAGCCCCATCTCCCATTGTTTCCCAAATTGCTAAGAGGGGACTCTGATGGGCTGAGCTCACTTTTTCACATTAGGGTCTGACGAGTGATTGTGAGACTTAAGATTTGCTCCTCTTGTTTCACAGATTGTCCCCAGGGGAACCATGTCATACATGGGTCCTCAGAAGGGGGGGGGGGGGGTGGGTGGGACAGATCACTAGGGCATGAACTCCCCAGGACATGATAAAAACTCAGTGCTTGGCAGAGCCTTTTTTTAAAGACAAAACAGATGGATAAATATGTATTTTATGCATAGATGATATATGTATTATATATGTGAAAATATATGTATGTACATATATGTATATATGTGTGTGTGGATATATATATGTATATGTATATATAAAGGGTTTTATTAGCATAGTGATCAAGGATCTATCTCAAATGTTACTAATTTCTTCTTGGTAGATTCCAGAAACTGAACAAAGCAAGCTGATATTGTGGTGACACTGATAGAATTGGTATATATGAGTCAAACACTTTCAAAGAGCATTGATAATGGGGAGTGTTTGTGTTTTAAGGAAAATATATTGACATGGAGAGAAGAGGCAAAGAACATGTAGTGAAAATGATGGAGGGTGAGGTTCTCAAAGCACTAACAAGAGTTTACATTCGCCACCTTCCCTTAGCTAAAGAGTAAAATTGAGTTGCTGTGTCTATGGAAAACAAAAGTAAAAATTGGTGGTTGGAAATGGTGGACATTTTTTTTTTCCTGCAAAAAGCTTATTGTTTCCATTGGGTCCACTACTCAGGAGAAGGCTCCAGGGTGGTTAAAAAGCTGCCTAGTGCCTGCAGGAAGGGACTCAGGCAGAAGCCTTGGCACCAGGGGATGCCAGAGGGCCTCTCAAAGAATGAAGTTTTGGAAGAAATACCTATGTGGCCCAGCCTGGGGGGCCGCCAGCCTGTGGAGTTAGCCAGGTGGTTGCCATCTTCTTGCTGAGTTTCACCTGCTCATTTAGGGAGTGGTTCTCTAGGAAGTCACAGAGCTGGGGTTCTGTGTTGGCAGAACCTGGGCATGAGCTCCAGAGGGCCTGTTTCAGGTTCTTCTCCAGAACCATGGCAGCTTCCATGGCACCCAGGGTTTAACCCACTCACCCTGGGATGGCTTCTGTGTGTCCTGGAAGAGGGCCAGGCTGCTGTGTTGTTTTGCCTCTTCAAGAGGTACTGGACATCCTCGTGCTTCTCCTTGGCCAACTTGGGGAAGAAGTGCTCTGTGCCTTTCAGAGCCACACGAGCATGGTGGAAATAGAAGCCCAGAGAGAGGTAGGTGCAGGAGGCCAGCAGATGCATGCCGACCAGGCTGTTGATGGTGGCCTCCACCTCGGTGGAATAACTCTGACCAAATTGGGAGCTCAGCATTGGTGGGCGATAAACAGGCTATGCTCAAAAGATGGTGTTGGCTGGTTCCAGAGGCAGAGGGTGGCTGAGAAGATGATTCCAAAGGTTATGTATGAACGGAAAAGAGGTTGGAGGGTGGTGGGAGCCTGGGTCTGCTCCATTCAAACGCTATTGCAACAGGACACAGACTTGCAAGACCCGCAGCTGGAAATGGTGGAGATTTTACACAGAGAAGTCTCTGGATGGAGCTGAAACATTCCAAGATCTGACCCCTGTTTGCAGGGCTAGGGGGTGCTTAGTTTCAAGGGCCCTGATGTTCAAGAAGCTGAGGTTGGCAGGAAACCACCAATTCATCATTATACAGGGAGAAACTACTCTCATATGACTCACAAAACTCCCTGTTGTCATGACTCCAGAGAGGCTAAATGCTAACCTGAATGTTATTTGGTGGATATAGAGTCAAACCAAACGGTGTTTAAGAGAGTCTGGAATCCAGGGGCATTATAACCCTCTCCCGGGACAGTGCTGAGTCCAGATTGACTACCTCTAACAACAAAGAGATTAAAAACAACAAAATGATTAGAGCACTGGAGCCAGACAGTCTGGGGTTCAAGTCCTGACTCCACTGCTTCCTGGCTGGGTAATCAACCTCACTGTGCCTGTTTCATCATCTAGAAAGTGAGTCTCCAAATACGACCCATCTCCCAGGGTTGTAGTAAGGATTACTGAAGAGAAGGCACATGTTGTGTTTAGCACAGGCCCTGGCACACGATTTGTGATCGTGTCACTTATTATTATTACGTCTTCCCCCTTCCCTTTTGTCACAGTCTGTCTTCAGTTTCCAGTTGAACTATTATTGTTTAGCTCTTTAGCTATGTTAATACCATGCTGCCACCTTAACAAATACTGTAGCTCAAATGTCGCAAGAAGTAATCCTTAGATGAAAACGACTTCAGTTCCCCATTTAAAGACTGTTGCCTATACCAAAGCTTTCTGGGCAGAGCGACATCCTTCTTTAGGGAAAGATTTCATAGAAAGCAATCATAGTCCCATTTGTGTGTGTGGGAAGCTGCCACAATACAGATACAGATCGTCAGTTGCCTTGGTGCTTCTTGTAAGTTGCCAGAGTGAGGAAGATGCCTATCAGGAGAGGTTAGATCTGGAAAGCACAAACCCAGGACCTGTGGAAAGTAGAGAGAAAAGAATCATTCCTTAATGCCTTTTATGTCATTGCTGCTGTGGCTTCTCTGAATATGAGTTTGAGGATAGCTAAGGGCTAGCTATTTGTGTGTGTGTGTGTGTGTGTGTGTGTGTGTGTGTGTTTATATATGTGTGTATGTGCGAGCGTACACACAAACCCATGGAGTGCTGGGGCTCAAGCTCGGGTTATGGTGCGTGTGGGTGTGGGGCACAGGTGGTAACGAATCCCAGGTGGGCCTGGCCCATTGTCTCCAGTTTGCCATGAAGTAAGTTAGGTTTCCTTTCAGTTTACAAAAAATAAAGATGCAATTTCTAATTGAAATAGGCATTTTTCTAGTGCTGATGGCTTTCTGAGAGCAAAGGAAAAAGATGTCAACACAATAATAACTTAAAATAAGCTCCTTAGAGTGGCTTCTGGCAGCATGCTACAATCTGATTTTCCAATCCGAAGCTTGGAACCTCCAGTCTGAGAAGCAGATTAGTTAAAATTGACGTGGTCCTGAAAAATCCAGCATGAGATGTCCCAGCAAATTAGTCCGGTGATAAAATTAGGGGCCGTTCTGACAGGTGGAGAGCAATTCAATTCCCCTTAATAATTAGTTAAGGCTTTCTGGACCCTGAGCAGGCAAATATATGGTGAGAGATACAGACAGAGATGGAGTACCGATGGTTGGGGTTGTTGTAGGGATTGGCACGATGTAGTGTGAGGTGCTGAGGGTTTAGGGAGGGAAGAGAACTGAAATGCAGAATAATAGATATTGAAACCATGGCCAAGAGGCCCTCCGGGGGATTCGTGTTGAATACTGTATTTTCTGTGATAGTCTTGAAAGGATAAAGCAGGGGGAAAGAATCAACACAAGCAGAGAAAATGAAAAAATTCCAGTCTATGATGAAAAAACAGCAGGCTCAAAGTGTGCATTACCATGAACCCGAAAGAGGAGAGGGAGCAGGGAAGGTGTCGGCACGCTGAGAACCGTCAATGGGTGCCACTCAGGCGAGTCTCTGATTGACAGCGCTGCTGAGAAACATGATTGATTACCCAGAGGTCCACCACTGCCTGCAGACATGCCTGAGCCGTGTGGCCACGAGTGTCGGGAAGGCCTAATTGCCTCACCAATAATAGCAGAGGAAAACATTCATTAGTGCAAATACTTCTCCATAGAAGACCTGAGAATGAACGCCCTGGATTGAGAGGGCACTGTTTCTAAAATCCTGTGTGAGAGAATGCGAATCACCCCCTGTTCTCCCCAACCCAAATAGAAGAAATTCCTGGATAAACAGAAAAAGAAGTACCCCTCGATTAGATGGTGCGATGTGCGTGCAGACTGTTCAGAGAAAATGGAAGTGCGTGGGGGGCAGATGGCATGTGGAGGAAGAGAAAATTATGACTGTGATATGGTAGCTGTTAGGTTTGTCCAAAACTATCCAGCTTTCTGTCATTGGCACCTTCATATTTTAACCTTGGCATTAGCTTTGCTGCATTTCTGTAGCTTTCACAATTGCTAGATTATTGGGTAAGAAGAATCAGCAATACATTTTTTTTCAATTGACTAGAAATAAAAGCATTTTTCTTTGAGGGCTATTATAACGATTATTCCTCAACAGTATGCATGCATATTTAATTATATTTTTGGTGTGTGGGGGGTGGGAGTTATGTCAATCCATCTTACTCTCTTGGAAAGAGGCCCCGAGCTCTGACTTTAATTATGCCACTCTTGTTTGCTTAAATTGATTTTGAATATTATTGTGATTGTGTTTTGTTATGGATGTACTTTCTTCTGGTTGAGATTAAGGAAGTACATGAACCTTCCGTCCTTCTCAAGGGGCTACGTCCTCTTTTATTTATTATTTATTTATTTTTAGTCCATGGAATCTGAAATGTAAATAGGTAAATGCAAAGTCAGAGGGTGAGGTAAACAAGGGAGATTCAAAACGGTCAGAATTTGCTTCAAGCTGGAAAATTCCCTGACCTGCCAAGAAAACTCATTTGACTTCAAATGAATTCAGGGAACCACTTCAGTCCATCTCGCAGCCTTAGTTTTCTCCTCTGTGAGTTGGGGATAATACTATCTCTTCTGCCTTTCTCCTGGGAGTGTTTTGAAGATTCAATGAAATCAATGGAACATTGCCATACAGTGTACTTTATTCTTATCTCTCTCAAAACAATAATCAAAGAGTCTACACCAAAAGCCTGGGGTTTACTCAGACTCCTGGCCCACTTGGAGGGCCTTGGTTGCTTTCTCTGGTTTTTCTTTCAACGTGGGAGGCAGTGTGTGGTGTGCTTAAGAGTGCAGAAGCCTGGGGTGAATTCCGGCTTTAAACACTTGCCAGCTGAGTGACTCCTACAAATGATTTGTCTTTTATGCCTCAGTTTCCATATCTGGGATACAGTGGGTAACTCTACTACTGCTTTTTAGGGTTGTTAAAAGGATTAAGTGAGCTAATATATTAACAGTACTTAGAACACCATACAGGAAATGCTGCATAAGTGCTTGCTAATATTATTCTAATTTTTCTCACTTCACCTGGTCTCTCCTTTTTGTCTACCCGCATGTTCCAAATCTTTGTATTACCTTTTGGTTAATACCCTTCTCCATTCCCCTTGGCCAAGACTCTCTTTAGGCCCTGAAATTGTCTGATTTTTTTACACTGTATTGGTTATTTATTGCCGTATAACAAATGACCCCCAAATTGAGCAGCTTAAAACAACAATTTACTATCTCACAAAGTTTTTGAGGGCCAGGAATTAGAGGGAGCTTAGCTGGGTGGTTGTGGATCAGGGCCTGTCATGAAGCTGGAGTCAAAGTATTGACCAAGGAAAGCTTAGGGCTGGAAGATCTATTTCCAATACGGTCATGCACGTGGCTGTTGGCTGGATGCCAAAGTTTCTTACAACATGGGTCCCTCCGCTAGGCTGCCAAGTGTCCTCAAGATGGGGCAGCTGGCTTCCCCCAAATCAAGTGGCCCAAAGGAAAGTAAGGTAGAATCTACCATGCCTTTTGTGACGTAGCCTCAGAAGGGACATACCATCACTCCTGATGTATTCTCTTGTTTTCATTGCCCAACCCTGCCACCCTATGGGAGGGGACACATGGGATAGAGGCCAGGAGTCAGGCTTCACTGGAGGCGAAGGAGGTTGGCTGCCATATACCGAGGTTGTGTTCAATTTTATTTCTTCAAGACCCTCTCGAACAGCTCCGCCACACTGGGTCTAGTGTACTGTCTGTAGAAGTCCTCCTCATGAGAGCACAGGTGTGGCAGCACATGTGGAAGAACGGATAGACTTTGGAGCTAGAGGGAACTGGGTTTGAACTCCTGCTCCACCAAATATGCTCGGGGGCCATGAGCGCTGACCTAGTCTCTCTGCGTCTCGGTGCTATTACCTTAAAACAGGCACGATATTTACCCACCTTGTTGGTTGGGGGGATTACCAGTGATTACAGGGCCCAGGTGCTGGCTGGTGTAAGCTGGGGTTGCATCTATAGTAGATGTGATTATTATTATCATGTGTTAAGTAGCTGGTGTTCCTCGAATCTGTGTAATCATTCGTTAAGCTCATTTAAAATGAATAAAGGACCTTAAGGAGTGAATAAATCAGGGAATTTCAGGCTCCATGGTGGGCTGGGTTAAAGGAGCTTTTCAAAAATATATGTGTGTGTGTGTGTGTGTGTGTGTGTGTGTGAGTGTGTGTGTGTGTGTGTGTGTACACTTTTCAGTTTCATGTAACTCCTGCATGCAGCTCGCTTCTTCAGTTGAAACATTGGCCCTCTCCAAGGCCTTCCCAGGCCAGTGAGTTTCAGCTAAGATTAGAGGGTGCGGGTTGCATCTGGACTGTGTTGGCTCAATCCCTGAATGGCTGATGGTGGTAGGAGTGTTCACTGTAGATACCACTCAGTTGGCATATTCGGGTAGTTTTTGCTTCTTTCAGTAAAATTCCTGCCATGTGCTGGACACTGTGCTCAACACTTTGCTTATGTTTGCTCATTTAACCTCACAAAAAAACCTTTGGGATAGGTGCCATTATTGTGCTCATTTTGAAGATGAGAAGACTGAGGTTCAGAGACCTTAAGAAATCTGCTAAAGGTGACACAGCTGATCACGTTACTTGCATAAGCACCAGCCGTGGATGCTTTAACTTCCCTGAAATTGAGCAATCAGTTGAAGAGTAGGAAGAAAAAAGCAAATATTGTAGGCCTGGGTTCGTTTCCCGGATGACCAGAATAGATTCTGAATAAGGTTGCTTACAGGACTCTCAAGTGTACTTCTCTCTCTCTTTTTTTAAATTTTTTAAAATGTTTTATTTTATTAAAAAAAATTTTTTTTAACGTTTATTTATTTTTGAGACAGAGAGAGACAGAGCATGAACGGGGAAGGGTCAGAGAGAGGGAGACACAGAATCTGAAACAGGCTCCAGGCTCTGAGCCGTCAGCACAGAGCCCGACGCGGGGCTCGAACTCACGAACCACGAGGTCATGACCTGAGCCGAAGTCGGACGCTTAACCGACTGAGCCACCCAGGTGCCCCAAAATGTTTTATTTTATATTTGAGAGACAGAGACAGCATGAGCAGCGGAGGGGCATAGAGAGGGAGACACAGAATCTGAAACAGGCTCCAGGCTCTAAGCTGTCAGCACAGAGTCCGATGAGGGGCTCGAACTCACAAACTGAGATCATGACCTGAGCCAAGGTCGGAAACTCAACCAACTGAGCCACCCAGGCCCCCTCAAGTGTACTTCTCTTAAAGACACTCTCCATCGTTGCTCAAGAAGCCATGTCTGTAGCAATGCCATGTGACATAGGTGATATCATACACAGGTCGAAAATAGCAGTCACAGAACTAAGACTTGGCATTTTAAAAAGTCATTCTCTTTACAGAATTCTCAGCATATTTGAAATGCACAGTTCTTGTATGTGTTCGGTTCACTTAAGGCTTTATGGAGCCAGGACTTAAACCAGCCAGTCTGACTTCAAGGCTAAGCCATGTCACAGGGTGCCTGGAACATGTACCTGGCCCTGGCGAGGTAGAGCCATGTCCCAAACTGTGTAGCAATTTCGCCCGGCCTGCCAGGTCCTGTGTTCTTCCTGTCCTGCCTGAGGCCTGCCCCTTGTGGGATAGATGATGGAGGGAAATAAACACAGCTGCGCTGAAGCTTGAAAAACAACTGCCAGGGATTTGTCCCTCTCTGGCTTTTTCTAGTCGCCAAACTATTTATTTCTTGATTTTTTGATTTAACAGAATTGCACCCTTTGTGATTCGTTTGCTGTGAGCGTAAGTACACAGCTACACAGAGACTCTAAAACAAAACAGCCCCAAATGGGGACTGGCATATTTGAAAAGTGCAATCACCAGCCCAGCAGGCACATTCAATTTGGGTGAGCTTGCGAATATTCTACTCTGCTCCATCAGAGAGAGAGAGAGAGAGTCCTCTCATTCAGCATGGACTGGCGATGATTCTAACCTCCTCTTCTCACCAAAGCAGAGGAGGGCTATTTTGCCATCCTCCTCTTCCCCCACCCACAGCCCCAGATACCACATGTCAACACAACTTTCTGGGACTGAAATGCCAAGCCCTCGAAGATGTTGAATAGATACATAGTATGGAATGGATGTGACTTCCAAGCCAGCATCTCACTTCTTGGGAGGTCTTCTCTGTTTCCTCTTGCGCTACATGACTCTGCAAGAGTCCCCTAGGTTTGCAAAGAAAAGGAAGGAGGGGGACAGATCAGAGACACAGGCAGGCTCCAGACCTCCAGTAGAACTGTTTGGCAGATACTGGTAGAGCCGATGCCACCCTGCGCTTACCTCCCGCGCCCACGACTGTCCACACGGGGGTTTCCCGACCTCAGGAACCTGTGGTGACTTAGCTTTTGTTTGAGCTGGAGGATTACCGATGCTGTGTCTTTCCTAGGAGGCATTTGCAATTATTGCAACTTGCAGAAGTATAACTGGGGTGGCTCCACTTCTCCACCTTCCTAGAAATTTCAGGTGACCCTAGCATTTCTCATTTCATGGGAGAAAAGTCATGATTTATGGATCCTGCTTGGTTTCAGAATGTAGCTAAAAGGAATACATTACTAACAGGAGTTATGAGCGCCACACTACCTATTTTTAGATAGGTGAATCTTAATTGGAAACATCACAAATAGAAGGTGGAGGAAGAATGAAAGGGAAAAGTTCTGCTTTCTTAACAGGGAAGAAAACTTAACGGTGGGGGGCGGCAAGTTTTTATCCTTAGTTCTATTTTCCTCATCAGTTTTGCTGGCAGATGGTCACCTTGATGAATTGTGGACTTTGTTGTGATGTGGGCCCAAGCTTTAATTTTTTTTCCCTTCTCTGCCTTTTTAGGAGACGCACCTTAGAAGGCAAATATGTTTTCTCCCCTACTGAGCTAATTGTATCCCATTCCATTATCCTCCATTGATTTGCTTTCCCAGGTTTTGAATGAAACTGAGATATATGTGGCTGTTTGGGTACTTTGTGACTCCTGCATAAACACCAGTTGTTGATGCTTTAATTTCTCTGAAATGGAGCGGTAAATTGAAAAGTAGAACAAAACCAAATATTTGTTGTGCTGGGGTCATTTCCCAGATGACTGCAATGGTTTCTGAGGAAGGTCACATTAGGATTTTCAAGAGTGCTTCTTCTGGAGAATCTAAATATCTTTCTCTGCTCAGGAGGCCATGCCTCTTTTTCTTTTTCTTTTTTTTCTTTTTTTTCTATCTATTTAGCAACTTCCATCTGACATAGATGATATTATACACAGGTTGAAAACAAGAGCAGAAGAATTAAATGATTGGGTTTTTAAAAAGTTATTCTCTCTACAGAAGTCTCAGTGTATTTGAAATGCATAGTTCTTGGAAGTATTTAAAAGATGTCAGGCTTTATGGAAGAATCATTTTCATGCCAAATGTTTCTCTCTACCTGAAGTTCAGCTCAATGGCTGAAAGGAAGGGAGCCTGAGAATTGAAAGAAAGACAAAAGGGGAAATTGATTTGGAAAAGGTTTCTCCTTTTCAATTTTTGGGCTTGGCGGGTTTTTTAGATGTGCATGAATGCCTCAGTAGGATGTTGTCTGATTATAACATGGCTCCCACAGCTGGGGAAACCATTAGCACAGTATGGCCTGGTGTCACTGACAAGGACAGGAGTTGCACCAAATTCTAACTTCTTTCACAGGGAATGAGATATGAGTATTTTACTTTAAAATGATTTCCAGGAACATGAAGGATTAAAATTATTTTCCATGAGTCCTGTCTGAGAGGTGTATGGATTTATACAGAAGAGTGTTGTTTTGTCTTCAGACCTATTCCCAACCCTGCAGGGAAGTGATGAGATTTTATTCATTCCTTTTTGCCAGGAGAAAGGGATCCAACTGTACTGAGTACCTGTTAGGTGCTAGGCATTGGCCCAGGTGCTTTCCAGATGACATCATGTGATCTTCTCAGCATTGTATGGTTGTCTTATTTCCCTCAGTTTCAAATGAGGAAACAGAAGCCAACCTCCATGCTTCCTACACATTAGGTACTTAGTACCTTGCACTGAGGTGTGTTGGTGAAGTGTGGGGTCCCTAGGGCTAGCCTTCTATAATCTGAATCCCTGCTGGGCCACTTACTGGCTGTTTGATCTTGGAGAGATGACTATGTCTGTAAGCTTCAGTTTCCTCAACCATAAAATAGGGATACTAACAGCCATTTAATTACTTGAGAAGGTGAGCATTATATGACATTATCCATGTGATATGCTATTATGTTCCTGTTATTGTTACAGTTAAATGAATGGATGGATGCTATTATCAGTTTCCTTAGGGCCATGAACTGTAGGGTAACCATGTTCACTCATCCACCGCTAAAAGACATCAAGGCCCAGTAATTAGCAATGTTTGGTCCCTGTTGGTCATGATGCAAGATGTATGGGATTACATTTGGAGTCCTTGGAGACCCTGGGCTGGGTCTCTTCATTCCAGTGTGCCCTGAGATTTTGGCTGCTATTGAATTGCAGCTCTTTTCTGGATTGTATTCTCTGAGTTCCACTTCCTTCTGTATGTTGAACAGGCACGCATCGATGGATGTTAGACCCATTGTTGTTGCTCTTTGTATTTAATATCATGATAGTTTTGGTGGAAGAAAATCACTCCTCTAGAATGTGAAGAGGGCTTTCTGCAAGGCGAGAAAATGGTGGGAAGCCCTATCCTGGGGTGCATAGGACACATAAAAACAAATAATTTCCAGGAGTTAAATTTTCACTCTCCCCGAGGCTCCCTAGGTGTAATAGTTTATTTTCATTATGCTCTTGTAAAGGCAGCACCAATATTAACAATGTGAACAAAACAAACTAACGTTTTTGTTTGCCACCATCTGAAAGTTCCTTAGGGCCCATAGACTCATTTGCGAGAATTCATGTGCGCAAAACTCATTTGCAAAAGCAAATAAAATATGTGATCACAAATGCTCTTTACCTGACTGGCCTAGGGGACTAGCTGAAAATGAGTTTGTGCCTTTACGTTTACTCTATGGCGTAGTGTAGCCATCTCGGGCTGCCCGTCTCCTTACCAAATGAACTCTCATCAAGCCACTTTATTTATGTCAGACAACTCGAATGGCTTGAAATCCTGATATAACACAGATGGTTGTTATGTCACTGTACTGATTTGTGACTTTCCTTTTAGAAAAATAGCATTCAATCATCATGCTCTGTGTCTTTGAAAATATCTTTGAAAGTTCATTCCTTAAGATGTCCAGCAAAGGAAACATCCCTGTGTTCAGCTAAGTTTGGCTTTTATGTCCCCTTGGGTTTGTAGATGTTGCTTTGTTTCCTGATGAAAATTTAGGGTACAAGTAGGATAGGTGACAATGCCTGGGAAGCCGGAGTTAAGAAAATTAGAAAAAAGAAACCCTTACATATAAAGTATGTAGTACATAGGGATAATTGGAAGCTACCAGAAAACGTACTAAAATATCAAGGTCTTTGGACTTACTTTTTTGATAGCAATTACAACATGAGGCAGGGAGGTGCCTGGGTGGCTCAGTTGGTTAAGCGTCCGACTCTTCATTTCAGCTCAGGTTATGATCTCACGGTTCGTGAGATGGAGTCCGTGTGGGGCTCTGCGCTGACAGTGTAGATGCAGTAAGACAAATACATATCTGCCAGACTTTGTGGTACATACCTATAATTTTTCTCAACCCTTAAATTTGTGGTTTGCTTTAGTCTGATTGATTGATTTACTTATTCAACAAATAACATTTGTTGAACACCTGTATATTCCAGGCTCTTCTCTGGGTGACAGGGATACAAAAATGAACGAAGCAAACAAAAATCCCTGCCTTCAAGGAGCGTATATTGTAATGGGGGAGTAGACTTAGTCGAGTATTATATTTGGATACGTTACTTCCCCCACCCCATCCCCCTGGTATTGCTGACAGTATTTCATCATAAAGTTATTGAGTGTCCTTTATGGTCTGAATTCTGAAGTGTAATTTTATCAAATGCAGGAGCCTTAGACGTTTTTCCCTTGGCTTTTGGAAATCAGAAAAAATGGCATTTGCTTTTTGGTTAAATTTTAATGGAATCCATCCACTTCTTAGGATTTTGTTTGTTCTGGTTTGTGGCAACATTTTTTTCCAGTCCCGGAAGCATAAGCCATCTTCCTGTTGAACAATTGTGGACCTTTACAACTCTAGTCTGGGGACACCTGGTTGCAGGTGCTACTGTTTCATGAAGGGGGTACCAACTGGCACAGAACTGGATGACATTATGGTCACCAGTTACACCAGAATCAGAAGCGACTGACTCACACCTCAGTTGTATGAAGTGTAACATTCTTGGTAACAATTGATAGTAAATTTTGTGAATGATGAATGTTTCTTTAAAAAAAATTCCATTGGATCAAGATAAAGATTAGTCTTATAAGTTAGAATAATGTCAGTCTTACTCTTCTATGTTCTTCTATGTTTTCTTGGATGGGAAGGAAAGAGTATGGATTACAGAAGCTCCCTGAAAGTTATGCAGAATTCAGGGTATGCGGCACATTGCTCGTTGAGGAGGGCAGCATGTGGGTGCATCATAAGTCAAGAAGGAGCAGAGACAGAGACTTCCTGCCTTTATGTTTCCATACTCTTCCTCCAAAGGCCTGGTTCAAACCCTTAGCAGAGCTGCTAATTGCTAATGAGTTGCAAAGTTGATGGATTTTTACATTTCATCTCTTCTCATTTCCCTTCTGCAAACCCCCAGGTGGAAGTGTCAATCAAGAGAACTGCCTAAGGTGAGGAAGGGAGAAAAGATGAGGCAGAGAGGAGAGGGATAGTCTATTCCAGGCAGATAAACAGCTGTTGAATAAGTGAGGCATCTCCTGGCCCGAGGAGCATGTAATGAAAGCAAATAGAAAATGAGTTCATTCCTGTTTCTATCAGATTCCCCCGTCCCTTTAACCAATTCTCTGTTTACCTTCTGCTCTGCTTGGTTCTTGCCACCGAGGAGATCCAACTGTTTTCAAAGAGCACAATCTGCCTTGTGTTTCAGCCAATGTTGCCATCTTGATGTAAATACTATCAGTTGCAGCCTGTTACATCTTCCTCCCCTGAATAAGGGAATTGCTTCCGGACTCTGGAATTCCTCTAAAGATAACATAACATAAGCAAAGAGAGTGCATCTCACATTTGGAATCCCACCAGCAAGGACTCCAGGAGGCAGCCAGGATGTACCGCTGGAATCAAGTATTTTCCAATCCCCCACATTAAAAAAAAATGTATAAGAAAAATGTCTTGTGGTTGGACCAGCTGGAGCAGAAGATCAAAGAAATAGTTACATAAAACAAAAGGCATTGTTGCCTTATTCATCTGGCTATTGAAAGAACTCCCATAATTTCAGCCTCCCGGCGGTACGTGTATGTCCCTGGCTTTCAGTAGCAAAAATGTATTTGCCAAACAACTTTAACAAGCTCGGGACTTGCCTACAATGACTATAAATGTACCTGTCCCCAGTTATGTTTGTCTCTGTACTTTCCACTTTCTTCTCTCTGTGGGGACAAGGCAGGTTTTTCAGAATCATCCCTACCTTTAGGAAGCGTGGCATTTAAATTTATAGGCAGAAAGATGCCTCCCACAGCCTTCAATATTTACAAAGGAGGTTCCTAGTCATCTCTGAGTAACATATTGCACCAGGGTTTTCTTTTTTCCCATCATCAAGCCTCAAATCTACGGTGACCACTGTAGTCCTTTCCCTGGTATTGTCTTCACCGAGCACTGGTTCCCTATTGTGTTTATAAAGCCTTAATTTACCATCTTTCGTAAGGGAACGGAATCGGCAGTGAATAGAAGCTACCGAAAGTTGGATCTATTTTTCTCCAGTAATTTAGGAATCTGTGAATAATCATTTTGGCGGTTATTAAGAATTGTGGAATCCCAACTAATTCCATATACATGGAGGAGACTCCCTAAAGATCTAATTATAATATTTACATGTCATTAGTTTGTTGAGAAGTCTCATCTTGTTGGGGTTTATACCAACGGTAAAATGTTTTTATTTTCCCCACTCACTGCTTTCAACTGTGTTGTGTTGAATTCTACTTTCCTGCTGGGAAGCAAGTTCCTTAGCAACATCTAATTTGCTGTCATTTTCAATTATTAGTACAGTCTCATTTGGGTATTTAAAGCCTAGTCCCATTCATTTAAAAAAAGATTAATCTCAAACTTGATTCAAAGTGTATCCTCCTTCCCCCTCTGTTATTTGGAGTGAATGTGTCTGTGTGTAAATGTGCGTGTGCTGGTTCTGAGACACCTTTTCTTCTCTCTTCAAAGACTTCGTTCCTCTAGAGTTAGAAGCTAAAAGGAGGGAGGGAGGTGGCTGAGAACTTTTTACAGGATTGTTAGAACAAGGATTACCCGGGTCTAGACAGATCCTTTCTGCTGGGGTGGTCTCTGTTGATATGGTCTCTGCAGAGCGTGATGTATAGTTTCTTGGGGCTGCACCCTTCCCCCCACCTCCATCCTTACAGACATGCGCCCTGCATCCCCTTGGCCTTGTCAGTGGCCACACCACCAACCCCTTCTCCAGGTTGTGTGCACCAGAGCTTGGAAATGAACCCCTCACAAAGCAGGAGTGTTGGGAGCCACTTCTGCCTCCTGAGGACTGAGCAGAATTAGAGGGGCTGAGGCCTCTGCATTTTCCTCCCAGGCACATCACATTGGATTCCACCAAAATCTCTAGATTTTGCTGGGCATCTGGCTCCACGTTCCTGTGAACTTCCAATTTCAGAGGACACATGTCAAAGGGCCCCTCTTCTTTCCCATAGAGCACTCTACTCCTAGCTTCCAGATACCCTCCTGTCCTCTGCTGCTCCACTGGTGGCCACACCAGAGGGGGGGGTCCCATGGTCCTGCTGCTCTGCCAGGGTCCAGCTGGGAAATGAGATGCCAGGCCCCACTTCTTGTGGGCGGTCCCTCTAAATGTTTGACATGTATGCGCACAGCCTACCCTCCTCACTTGGGTAAGGGGAAAGAACCTGCCTTTTCCTCAAAGGCTGGCCTTCCCCACAATCCTGCACATCTCTTGTATCCTGTTAGACTGGTGGGTGAGGTTTGGGGGTGAAGTGGGAAGGATGGTAGAAGATAACTTTTTTTTTTTTTTAAGATTTTATTTTGAAGTAATCTCTCCACTCAACGTGGGGCTCGAACTCACAGCCCCGAGATCAAGAGTTGCGTGTTCTATCCAGCCAGCCAGGCAGCCAGGCAGCCAGGCACCCCTGAGAGAACTTTTTTAGAAGTAGGACCATTTCTGCTGCCTTTTAATAAGCCCTGCAAGGGGCTGGCCAGCTCCAGCTGCTAGGGGCTTTCTCTAGAATGTGAAGTACTTAAGTGACTTTAGTTTTGGGCCAGAGCAGAGATTAAGGATGCTGAAATATGATACCTGTTACATATACATTAGAATGTGTACCCATAGATAGATATGAAATGATTATGGGTATATAACATAGGCCCTAAAAAGATCAGAACACCCTCCTGTCATCCTTTTCATATATAATTCACACACAAAAATACATTAATCTATGACAAGGGCAAAGAAGGGCAAGGCATTCTGTTTTCCCCATGACTACAGTTTTAATTTTTCCAAATGTCAAATTTCAAAGTTTTAAAAACATATATGCTTTCCTAGTGCTCTAAGCAGTATCTCCAGTCATACTGAAAGGGTTAAATAAGTGAATAAATACGGACATGCTTTACGTGATCTATAAAAAAATGAAGGGCCATTATTACATATGATTGTATAGTAGCTTTTCTATATATAAATATACATACCTATAAGTCTTATTTCAGTTTGGTACATGAAAACAAATTGGTGTCTGGAATAAATTTTTTATTTCATTGGTGTATACCAATTAATTAAGACTACAGACAATCTTGAGCCAGACTGACTGGGTTTTAAGCCTGGCTCCATGATTTTAGGACAAATAGCCTAATCTCTCTGAGCCTCAATTTCCTCATCTGTAAATGGGGATAATAATAGTGTCTACCACACAGGGTTGTTGTGAGACTCAAGTGGACTAATTAATAAAAAAATCACTTAACCTTAAAAAAGTGTCTGGCCCATAGTGAGCCCTCAAGGATGGGGTTTAATTATATACTCTTATTAACTACAGAGAAAAATAGGAAATTTCTTGTTTTTGCTTGGATATTGGTATTTTGAATATTAATGATAGAAATTAAATGGATCAAATTAGGATTTGCTTTGTGATGCTGTTGGCTTTTAAACATTTACCTAGAGGGGCATCTGGGTGGCTCAGCCAGTGAAGCATCTGACTTCAGCTCAGGTCATGATCTTATGGTCTGTGAGTTCAAGCCCCATGCTAGACTCTGTGCTGACAGCTCAGAGCCTAGACCCTGCTTCAGATTCTGTGTCTCCCTCTCTCTCTGCCCCTCCCCCGCTCACACTCTGTCTCTATCAAAAATGAATAAACGTCAGAAATTTTTTTAAACATTTACCTAGTTACCTGGGGGTGGGGGGTAGGGACTACAGTGGAATGAGCTGTCTCAATACGATCAGGGTCAGCCTTACCTGCCATTGGGGTAGCAGCCATACAGGCAGTCGAGAACTCAGGGAGTAGGCTAATTAGCCACTCAGGCAGGACAGACAGGGGACACAAATGAAAATGTACAAGACTCTCCATATACCCAAGACTGACCCTGGATATTCGTTACTCAGTAACAGATCTGTAAAACTCTTTGTTCCCATTCTCCCTCACACTTGCTTTCCTTCTGCTGTTTGCTGTGGGCTACATTCAGCTCCCCTTTGAAAGGTTTGCAGATTAGTATCGAAGGGAAAAGTTTGACCTAACGATTCTTTTCAAATGGCGTCTCAATATTTCATTTATTGTTTCAGCCTCATCGCTCTCCTAACTTCTGATTGTGCACAGCTCTTATTAGTTTTATTGGCTTACCTGACTCAAATAGATTTCGTTGAATTTTCTGGAACCAGAGGCAGACCATTTGTATATTTATTTCATCACATCCTTTCTATTTTTACCTTTCCATTTCAAGCTCTCATTCTAAACTTATCATAGATGCTAAGTCTTAGCAGTCTTGATCTTCTCTGCAAATATTTGCCAGGTTGTAATTTTTTATTTGTTATCAACAGCCAAATTTAAACAAGGCTAATCTTGTTCTAATTTGGTTTGCATAAGCCCCAGTCTTGGTACTTAGAGAAAGCAAATGCTAATTTCTTGTTCTTTCTTACGTGTGTTTTCCCTCATGTACTGCAGTTAATATTTTTTTAAATAAAAATTATTTGGGGCAGTAGGAACCACATTTGGACCTAACATTTAAACAGAAAGCATTTTGGCAGGAATGCACTGAAGTATACAGAATGGTTGCTGGATCTGTTTGTTAGCCTGATCTTGTAATTGTCTCCTTCCCTTTTTTTGCTTCCTCAGGGGGTACTCCTGGTGGTCCCAGCTTGTTGAAGGCGCCCTGCAGCTGCTGCAACCCTGAGTGGCAATTCGCTGCCTGGTTGGGTTCCTGTGGTGGCTGCCTGCTGCAGGCTGGGTTATGTAGATGGCAGCGGTAGAATTCCTAGTTTGATGTGTATGTATTTGGACTTCCATATGTTGTGTGCATATATGTGCTGACTGCAGGACCAGAACTTCTGACTGAGTGGCCAAGGTGGGCAGTGGGAGGGGGGCGGGGAGGGAGTGGTGCTGCAGGTGGCTGTTGAGTATGTCATGAGAGGTTTTCTCAAACCCTAATTCACGTTTAAAATAGGTATCTTAATCAGAGGCTAAATTTGGATTCTGGTCTGTCAAACAGTAGCTTTGTAAAGGCACATTTCCATACTCCCCTCCTTCTACTGGTCCCAGGCTGCCTCAGGAGCTCTGTTTCCTGCTCATGGCTACTGGCTACTGTTAGAACAGCAATTCCCCCTTACCCTTCTGTCCAGGAACTCACAAATCCTCCCTGGGACAAGGCTTAGCCTCCTCCAGGAAGTTCTCGGTGCCCCTTCCAGTCCTGAGTCACCTCTTGATATTCTTTTTTTCAACGTTTTTTTTTTTTTTTTATTTATTTTTGGGACGGAGAGAGACATAGCATGAACGGGGGAGGGGCAGAGAGAGAGGGAGACACAGAATCGGAAACAGGCTCCAGGCTCCGAGCCATCAGCCCAGAGCCTGACGCGGGGCTCGAACTCACAGACCGCGAGATCGTGACCTGGCTGAACTCGGACGCTTAACCGACTGCGCCACCCAGGCGCCCCTCCTCTTGATATTCTAATCCAGGCATCAGCACTACTGCTTGTAGGTCAACTCCAGCCAGCTGTCTGGTCTTGTAATGAAAGTTTGATTAGGATTCAACTATGTTCATTTGTTTACATATTGTCTCTGGCTGTCTTTGAGATACAATGGCAGACTTGAACAGTTCTGACAGAGACTGTATGGCACACAGATTTAAAATATTTATTTCATATGGGGCGCCTGGGTGACTTAGTTGAGCATCTGACTTAGGCTCAGGTCATGATCTCATAGATCATGAGTTCAAGCCACACATCAGGCTCTGGGCAGACAGCTCAGAGACAGGAACTTACTTTGGATTCGGTGTCTCCCTCTCTTTCTGCCTCTCCCCTGCTCATGCTCTGGCTGTTTGTCTCTTTCTCTTTCTCTCAAAAATAAATAATAACCATTAAAAAATATTTACTTTGTGGACTTTTGCAGAAGAAGTTTGCTGACCCCCTCTACTAAAGTGAGAAAGCTTAACGTATGAACCTACCAACATGATGTGTAATGAATGGCCCTCTTGGGAAGTTTGTAAAACTCTCACTTTAGAATTTAGTATAGTTTTTTTTTTTTAAGATTTTATTTTTAAGGAATCTCCACACCCAGTGTAGGGTTCAAAATCACAACCCCAAGACCAAGAGTCACATGCTCTACTGACTGAGCCAGCCAGACACCCCAAGAATTCAGTATAGTTTGTTTGTTTGTTTGTTTGTTTTTTAGCATTTCCCAGACGTTTTATTCACTAAACAAAACAATCTCAAAATTACACTCAGAGATTAGGGCGACTTTCCCACAAGGGAAAGAGAACCCACAGGCAATTTCATTTTCTAGAGAAAACATCCATTTATTGCCACTGTTAGGTGATTGCAGAAAAGGCTTCCAGAGCACAGCTTTGTATCTAAATCAGTTTCTCCCAATGCAGAACTCTTACTAGTTATTGATCTCAGTGTAAGAACATATATCCTATCCAGTTTCCATAAGGATGTGTGAAGATATAACTTAATCAAATCATTTATATAGGAGTCCAAATACACAGATTTAGAAGGTTAGAATTTACTTAAAAAAATAATTCTTGGGGCATTTGGGTAGCTCCGTTGGTTAGGTGTCTGACTTTGGCTCAGGTCATGATCTTACAGCTTGTGAGTTCAAGCCCTGCATCAGGCTCAATGCTGACAGCTCAGAGACTGGAGCCTGCTTCGGATTCTGTGTCTCCCTCTCTCTCTGCCCCTCCCCTACTCATGCTCTATCTCTGTCTCTCAAAAATAAATAAATGTTAAAAAAATCAATAAATAAAATTAAAAAAAATAATGGTAGGTATGAAGTGAGAATACATTTAACTCAGTTACAGAGCTAGATTCATTCTTCGGTCTTCTCTCTTGCCCAGTGGCCAGCCCATTCCCAGGGTGGAGTACACGGAGGAAGAAACAAAAACATGGGGCGTTGTGTTCCGAGAGCTCTCCAAACTGTATCCCACTCATGCTTGCCGGGAGTATTTGAAAAACTTCCCTCTGCTGACTAAACACTGTGGCTACCGGGAGGACAATGTGCCTCAACTTGAAGATGTGTCCGTGTTTCTGAAAGGTAAGACTTCACACAGGCTGTCTCTTCTCTTCCCAGCCAACATCCTTGTTTGTCCACCAAGGAGACACATTGCAGCAATGGCCCTTTTTACAAAAAAGGACAAACTCCCTTTGATTTAAAAAGGAGAGCACGGAAGCAGTGATACCTGGGACCACCTGCGGAAAGCAGAGCAGGGACCATGGGCAGGGAGAGGGACTCAGCTGTTCATGCCACTCAGGGGCCCGGTGGGCTCTCTCATGGTTGGCTGTTTATGTGGTAAACCCCAAAGGATGTTTGCAAGTTCAGCTTTGAGATTTTCTGATCCAGGAACTACTCTGTGGGGCTACATAGGGATAGATCGGCCTCAAAGGTGACATTTTATTTGCTTTGTTAAAAATTATGTACTGCATGAAGAAATATCATGGGTGATCTTGAACACTAGTGACTTTCCTTTGGGGGAAACCAGTCAATTAATCAAAGCAATTTTTGTATGAATAAATTATGTGCCAGGGACCATAGTCATGGCAGATATGGGAAAGAACAAGATGAGGTACAGTAATACCTCAAGTTCATGTCCTCTGCGTGGTCGCTCTCCTTCCTGGCCCTCCTGGGACAGCAACTGGGAGAGTTTCTGGGCGTGGCCAATGGGGGTGGGGTTTCATGTGGCTGCACTCCGTCCTCTGAGCTTCACTGGGGTTGAGTCTCTGGGTTCTCTGTTCTTTCCTCTCCCCCTGTTTCCATCGCAGCAGTGGTAAAAGCAGAAGCCTTGTTGCCCTCCTCCTCTCCTGGGACTCACTTCCTTGCCTGCCTACCCTTTCTATCGGTGATACTTTATTATTTTTTAAATTTTTTTAATGTTTATTTATTTTTGAGAGAGAGAGAGACAGAGCGAGAGGCAGAGGGGCAGAGAGAGTAGGAGTCACAGAATCCGAAGCAGGCTCCAGGCTCTGAGCTGTCAGCACATAGCCTGACGTGGGGCTTGAACTCACAGAGTGTGAGATCATAACCTGAGCTGAAGTCGGACGCTTAACCGACTAAGCCAACCAGGCGCCCCTATCGGTGATACTTTATTCTCTAGACTCACTAGGCCCACTTCTAAGGACCCCTCCCCTGACTTCCTACCCACCCTCCCAGCTGTGTAAATGGTCTTGGTCACTCGTTTCCTATTGTTTCTGTAACACGTCACCACAGATATAGTGACTGCATTACCTCACAGTGATGGAGGTGAGAAGTCTAAAATCAAGGTCTTGGCAGGGCTGCATTCTTTCTGGAGGCTTCTATTTCCTTGCCTTTTCAGCTTCTCGGGTCCACCTGCATTCCTTGGCCCCTGGCCTTTTCCTTACACCGTTCCAACTTCTTGCTTCCTTTGTCACATCTCCTTCTCTAACTCTGTCCTTTTTGTAAGGACCCTTGTAATTAGATCAGACCCACCTGAGTCATCCAGGATAATCTCCCCATCTGAAAATTCTTAACCTAATCACCCCTGCAAAGTCCATTTTGCCGCATATTCGCAGGTTCAGAACATTAGGGCATGTGGACATCTTTGGAGGGCTATTATTTAGTTTACCGCAGTCTCCAGGTATTGCCACGTCTAGCTTTGGCACCATCATGAACCTGCTCTTTTCTTTCCATCCCACTGTCACCACCCAAATTGAGGTCCCTATTTTACAGACTTGATGTCTGTATCTTCTCCCCTCTACCCTCTTGTCCACTGCTTCCAGATGAAGCTTCCTAAGGCATTACTTCCTTCCTGGCATCTCTGCTCAGAAGCTATCAGTGGCTCCCCTTTGATGTTACTGGGGCTGGATTTTTTTTTCTGTGAAGGCCCAGATAGTAAATATTTTAGTTTTTGTTGGCCAAGAGGCAAAATTGAGGCCATTATGTAGGTACTTCGATAACCTTTTAAATGTGACCATTAAAAAAAATGTAAAAATTATTCTTAGCTCATGGGGTATAGAAAAACAAGCTGGATTTGGACTATAGGCCATGCTGTGCTGATCTCTGGTGTATATAATCAAGTTCTGAACGGCTCAGCCTCAATTCAAGGCCCCCGACCCAGCTTGCCAAGATTGTCTCCTGTGACAACCATGCTGCACACACCCTCTGTTCTACCTGTGGGCTCTCCATACCCTTGCTCACGTTCTGTCTCTTGCTAGAAAACTCATTCCTCCTCTACCTATCAAATTCTACCTATTCTTCAAGACTCAGAGCAAGTCCTGCCACCTCTATGAATCCTGAGCATAACAGTCACCATGACCTTTCCCTCTCAGATTTCTTTGTAGATCATGTGTGTATCGGGAGAGAGACAGGCATGGTCTGAGAGCAGGTACCCTGAGAACCACACCTAGTGCAATGGGAGAGCCCCATGTGTGAACACCACGCATCATATTGGGTACTAAGACAAAGAGACTGAGAACCACTAATCAGTATCACTTAATTAGTGCCTAATTACATAATGTCTTAGGCTGTTGTTTAACTGGATTATATTCTCCCTAACGGCCTTGCCTCTGGCATGTCCCTCTTTGTTTCCCACAGAGTTATGTGCGTATTATAGATTTACCATGGGCTTGATTGCTCATATACGGGAATTGCTTTTTACCATGTTGTTTCTCAGACTCCAGTAATTAGAATACCATCCCATAATTTTTGCCACATCTGTCTCCCAACTTAATATTTTGATGAGAGGCGGTGTGGTATAGCACAGAATCTGGCTGCAGAATTCCTGGGCTGAGTTCTTGGCTGGGTAACCTCAATGAGTTATCCTAACCTCTCAGTGCCTCAGTTTCTTCTCTGGAAATGGAGATCACAATTTTAATCTACCTCGCAAGGTGGCTGGGAAAGGAAATAACCGCTATACCTAGAAGCCCTATAGTTATTTCCTGATATACGTTAAGCACAGCAGAGTCTTAGTTATTATTGCTCTTGTTCTTGCTGTTATTTTCACAACCCTTACCAACCCGACACTGGGAGCTCAGTCTGCACCATTCATTGGCACCTAGCAAGCATAACGTAAATGTATGTGGTATTTGTCTGTTAACTGACTCACTTTTAAATACCTAATTTATTTAAAATTATTTTTTTTAATTAATTAATTTATTTATTTTCAATATATGAAATTTATTGTCAAATTGGTTTCCATACAACACCCAGTGCTCATCCCAAAAGGTGCCCTCCTCAATACCCATCACCCACCCTCCCCTCCCTCCCACCCCCCATCAACCCTCAGTTTGTTCTCAGTTTTTAACAGTCTCTTATGCTTTGGCTCTCTCCCACTCTAACCTCTTTTTTTTCTTTTTCCTTCCCCTCCCCCATGGGTTTCTGTTAAGTTTCTCAGGATCCACATAAGAGTGAAACCATATGGTATCTGTCTTTCTCTGTATGGCTTATTTCACTTAGCATCACACTCTCCAGTTCCATCCACGTTGCTACAAAAGGCCATATTTCATTCTTTCTCATTGCCACGTAGTATTCCATTGTGTATATAAACCACAATTTCTTTATCCATTCATCAGTTGATGGACATTTAGGCTCTTTCCATAATTTGGCTATTGTTGAGAGTGCTGCTATAAACATTGGGGTACAAGTGCCCCTATGCATCAGTACTCCTGTATCCCTTGGGTAAATTCCTAGCAGTGCTATTGCTGAGTCATAGGGTAGGTCTATTTTTAATTTTCTGAGGAACCTCCACACTGCTTTCCAGAGTGGCTGCACCAATTTGCATTCCCACCAACAGTGCAAGAGGGTTCCCGTTTCTCCACATCCTCTCCAGCATCTATAGTCTCCTGATTTGTTCATTTTGGCCACTCTGACTGGCGTGAGGTGATATCTGAGTGTGGTTTTGATTTGTGTTTCCCTGATAAGGAGCGACGTTGAGCATCTTTTCATGTGCCTTTTGGCCATCCGGATGTCTTCTTTAGAGAAGTGTCTATTCATGTTTTCTGCCCATTTCTTCACTGGGTTATTTTTAATGTTTATTTTAGAGAGAGACAGAGACAGAATGCGAGTGGGTTGGGCAGAGAGAGAGGGAGGCACAGAATCCAAAGCAGGCTCCAGGCTCTGAGCTGTTAGCACAGGGCCTGACGCGGGCCTCAAACTCACGAGCTGTGAGATCATGACCTGAGCCGAAGTCGGATGCTCAACTGACTGAGCCACCCAGGCGCCCCCATAAATACCTAATTTATTTAAAAAGGAAACTTTATAAGCAATGATATCCACAAATTCAAAGTTCTTGATGATATGTTAGTCACATATTTTTAAAAATTATATAAAAATAAGATATATAACTATTCAAAAAAGGACCAATCCTCTGTGCACCCCCACATAGGTCCTACATGTGGGATACACCGGTTTCATTGCATAGAAAAGAAGAAGAAGAAGAAAATAGACTTAAGTCTTTGATATTCTCTAGGGAAAAATCCAAAGGAAAAGCTTTTGGAATGAACATATTATTGTTAGAATTATGGGTCTGAGGAGGCCTGAGAACAGGAATATTTTCATGTAGATACCAGAAATCCCAGGATGAACTTGTTTTATAAGCTTAATTGGTTCTTGCCTTTTAAAACCATTCTAGCCATTCTGAGACGCTCTCCTAATGAGATGAGGTTTTCAGAATGGGAGGCTTTACAAAGCTGGTGTCAGAGATAAGAGTAGTTCTCCTGTTGTAAATTTCCTGGGCCTTCATGAAAAGCAAGCATTAGGTAGTGCTTAAACTGAGAACACTGATGACCCACGGCCTAATTGAGTTAGCAGGATAGGGCAGTTTCATAGATTGCATTGTATTCCACTTATTTTGTTTCCTCTTACCATAGACCAATAGACATGTAGAGCTTTAGTGTATCTCTTCAAATTACAGAAATTAATATGATTGTTTTCATAATATCGTAGAAAACAGCAATGTGGAATGAAGGAGTTAGGTGGTATTGATGATAGAAAGCTGTAGTGTGAACTGATTCCACAAGGCTAGCGAAGGGGGTGAATTTACCGTGCGTTAACTGAACACATACAGGCAGAATGGATCCCCACCTGGGGGCGTGTGTCTTTTAGAAACATACCAGGTAATACGTGGTAAGCATCACTTGTCCTGTGAATCTGAGCTTTCTTATCCTAATTTAGCTTCTGAATTTAAATCTTTCAAAATTTTTTCACTTTTTTCCCCCATTTTAATAAATGCCTTGTTCCCCTGGAAACCATCATTTGGGAGTATATTTTAGTAATCAGAAACCACAAACATGATAGCTATTAACCGTATACGTCATTCAGTTGTCAAGAGTTTTAAGACCTTGATTACTTTGTTTCTAGAACCTCCTTATAAATAATAGGACACCCTGCTTGGGCCCTCAAACCTTGTCAAGTTAATACTTAGTTGGTTCTTTCTGTTGCCATTTTAGAAAGATCAGGCTTCACGGTGAGGCCGGTGGCTGGATACCTGAGTCCGCGAGACTTTCTGGCAGGACTGGCCTACAGAGTGTTCCATTGCACTCAGTACGTCCGGCATGGCTCGGACCCCCTCTACACCCCGGAACCGTGAGTACCCACATTGGATGCCTAGGCTGGATGAAGACCACTGTCAAGTTGTCAGTGCTCACTGTACTTGGAAGTGACTTAGGCCCTCTTTGATCTCCGAAGTAATCGTGTCGGTCTAGCCAGCGAGCCAAGTGCTTGTTCAAAGAACCAAATTCCTCAGCTGGGTATGTGGGATCTCCGTATCCTCACTTAGGTTTGTCTCTTTAAGGTTATCCCAACACTGAGGCTTTGGCTTTGGCCCAGCTGTTGGTGATATTGCTCCTTAAAACATGTGTAATTTTTATAAAGCCACGGTCCCTATAGACCATTAGGATGATGTTGCATTTAAAGGAGCAGGGCTCAAAATGCCAATAATAAGGATAATCCCAACATGCCAGGTGCTACTCTCATCAACTCATTTACTCTTCACAGCAATCCCATGATGTAGATGATTATCTCCATTTTTACTGAGGGGAAGATGCAGGCACAAAGGGATAAGTCAGCGTTAACACAGCTGGGACTCACGTGTCTCTTCCCATGAGGAGGCTCTTCCATGTTAAGGAAATTCATGCACATACACCATGACAATTCTCATGACTGATTCCTTCTCCTTCAGTGTTTCACATCACCCCCAAAACTCAGACCTTTTTACTATGCTCTTCCTGCTGTCTTAGTTTCTTGAACACTCCTCCAGTCCTACCTACCACCTCTAGATTTATATGGGGTTAATGATTCTTCTTTGACTCTGTCAGCTTTCTTTGAGAGAACCCACCTTTGGGGCTTTTATTCTCTCTCAGACAATGGGTGGCCAAGGGTTGGGTAAGCTGTGAACTCTCATGTGTTCATAATTTGGCCTTATCACACATGGATTGTAGTCTCCCAGTGTGAAACACTGGCCTGTTTTCTTTTTTTTTCTTTAATTTTTAAATGTTTATTTATTTTTGAGAGAGAGAGACAGAGACAGAATGTGAGCACAGCACGGGCAGAGAGAAAGGGAGACACAGAATCTGAAGCAGGCTCCAGACTAAGCTGTCAACACAGAGCCCGATGTGGGGCTTGGACCCATGAGCTGTGAGATCATGACCTGAGCTGAAGTCGAAAGCTTATCCAACTGAGCCATCCAGGTGCCCCCAACAGTGGCACATTTTCTTTCTTTCTTTCTTTTTTTTTTTTTTTTAATTTTATTATTTATTTTTAAAAATTTATATCCAAATTAGTTAGAATATAGTGAAACAATGATTTCAGGAGTACATTCCTTAATGCCCCTTACTCATTTAGCCCATCCCCCCTCCCACAACCCCTCCAGCAACCCTCAGTTTGTTCTCCATATTTATGAATCTCTTCTGTTTTGTCCCCCTCCCTGTTTTTATATTATTTTTGTTTCCCTTCCCTTAGGTTCATCTGTTTTTTCTCTTAAAGCCCTCATATGAGTGAAATCATATGATTTTTGTCTTTCTCTAATTTCACGTAGCATAATACCCTCCAGTTCCATCCATGTAGTTGCAAATGGCAAGATTTCATTCTTTTTGATTGCTGAGTAATACTCCATTGTATATATATATATATATACCACATCTTCTTTATCCATTCATCCATCGATGGACATTTGGGCTCTTTCCATACTTTGGCTATTGTTGATAGTGCTGCTATAAACATGGGGGTGCATGTGTCTCTTCGAAACAGCACACCTGTATCCCGTGGATAAATTCCTAGTAGTGCAATTGCTGGGTTGTAGGGTAGTTTTATTTTTATTTTTTTGAGGAACCTCCATACTGTTTCCAGAGTGGCTGCACCAGCTTGCATTGCCACCAACAATGCAAAAGAGATCCTCTTTCTCCACATCCTCACCAAATCTGTTGTTGCCTGAGTTGTTAATGTTAGCCATTCTGACTGGTGTGAGGTGGTATCTCATTGTGGTTTTGATTTGTATTTCCCTGATGATGAGGGATGTTGAACATTTTTTCATGTGTTGATTGGCCATCTGGATGTCTTCCTTGGAGAAGTGTCTGTTCATGTCTTTTGCCCATTTCCTCACTGGATTATTTGTTTTTTGGGTGTTGAGTTTGATAAGTTCTTTATGGATTTTGGATACTAACCCTGTATCTGATATGTCATTTGCAAATATCTTCTCCCATTCTGTCAGTTGCCTTTTAGTTTTGCTGATTGCTACCTTCGCTGTGCAGAAGCTTTTTATTTTGATGAGGTCCTAGTAGTTCATTTTTGCTTTTGTTTCCCTTGCCTCCGGAGACGTGTTGAGTAAGAAGTTGCTGCGGCCAAGATCAAAGAGGTTTTTGCCTACTTTCTCCTCGAGGATTTTGATGGCTTCCTGTCTTACATTGAGGTCTTTCATCCATTTTGAGTTTATTTTTGTGTATGGTGTAAGAAAGTGGTCCAGGTTCATTCTTCTCCATGTTGCTGTCCAGTTTTCCCAGCACCACTTGCTGAAGAGACTGTCTTTATTCCACTGGATATTCTTTCTTGCTTTGTCAAAGATTAGTTGGCCATACTTTTGTGGGTCCATTTCTGGGTTCTCTGTTCTGTTCCATTGATCTGAATGTCTGTTCTTGTGCCAGTACCATACTGTCTTGATGATTAGAACTTTGTAGTATAGCTTGAAGTCTGGGATTGTGATGCCTCCTGCTTTGGTTTTCTTTTTCAAGATTGCTTTGGCTATTTGGGGTCTTTTCTGGTTCCATAAAAATTGTAGGATTATTTGTTCCAGCTCTGTGAAGAATGCTGGTGGTACTTTGATAGGGATTGCATTGAATATGTAGATTGCTTTGGGTAGTATTGACATTTTAACAATATTTGTTCTTCCTATCCAGGAGCATGGAATCTTTTTCCATTTTTTGTGTCTTCTTCAATTTCTTTCATAAGCTTTCTATAGGTTTCAGTGTATAGGTTTTTCACCTCTTTGGTTAGATTTATTCCTAGGTATTTTATGGTTTTTGGTGCAATTATAAATGGGATCGATTCCTTGATTTCTCTTTCTGTTGCTTCATTGTTGGTGTATAGGAATGCAACCGATTTCTGTGCATTGATTTTATATCCTGCAACTTTGCTGAATTCATGAATCAATTCTAGCAGTTTTTTGGTGGAATCTTTAGGGTTTTCCATATACAGTAACATGTCATCTGAGAAGAGTGAAAGTTTGACCTCCTCCTGGCCTATTTGTATGCCTTTTATTTCTTTGTGTTGTCTGATTGCAGAGGCTAAGACTTCCAATACTATGTTGAATAACAGCGGTGAAAGTGGACATCCCTGTCTTGTTCCTGACCATAGGGGGAAAGCTCTCAGTTTTTCCCCATTGAGGATGATATTAGCGTTGGGTTGTTCATATTTGGCTTTTATGATCTCTAGGTATGCTCCTTCTATCCCTACTTTCTTGAGGGTTTTTATCAAGAAAGGATGTTGTATTTTGTCAAATGCTTTCTCTGCATCTGTTGAGAGGATCATGTGGTTCTTGTCCTTTCTTTTATTGATGTGATGAATCATGTTAATCGTTTTGCGGATATTGAACCAGCCCTACATCCCAGGTATAAATCCTGCTTGGTCATGGTGAATAATTTTTTTTAATGTATTGTTGGAGCCAGTTGGTTAATATCTTGTTGAGGATTTTTGCATCCATGTTCATCAGGGAAATTGGTCTATAGTTCTCCTTTTTAGTGGGGTGTCCGTCTGGTTTTGGAATCGAGGTAATGCTGGCTTCATAGAATGAGTTTGGAAGTTTTCCTTCCATTTCTATTTTTTGGAACAGCTTCAAGAGAATGGTGTTAACTCTTCCTTAAATGTTTGGTAGAACTCACCTGGAAAGCCATTTGGCCCTGGACTCTTGTTTTTTAGGAGATATTTGATTACTAATTAGATTTCCTTACTGGTTATGGGTGGTTCAAGTTTTCTGTTTCTTCCTGTTTCAGTTTTGGTAGTGTATATGTTTCTAGGAATTTGTCCATTTCTTCCAGATTACCCATTTTTTTGGCATATAGTTGCTCATAATATTCTCTTATTATTGTTTTTGTTTCTGTTGTGTTGATTGTGATCTCTCCTCTTTCATTTTTTATTTTATTTATTTGGGTCCTTTCCTTTTTATTTTTGATCAAACTGGCTACAGATTTATCAATTTTGTTAATTCTTTTAAAGAACCAGCTTCTGGTTTCATTGATCTGTTCTACTGTTTTGTTTTTTTTTTTTTTTTGGTTTCGATAGCATTAATTTCTGCTCTACTCTTTATTATTTCCTGTCTTCTGCTGTTTTTAGGTTTTATTTGCTGTTCTTTTGCCAGCTCCTTAAGGCATAAGGTTAGGTTGTGTATCTGAGGTCTTTCTTCCTTCTTTAGGAAGGCCTGGATTGCTATATAGTTTCCTCTTATGACCGCCTTTGCTGCATCCCAGAGGTTTTGGGTTGTGGTGTTATCATTTTCATTGACTTCCATATACTTTTTAATTTCCTCTTTAACTGCTTGGTTAGCCCATTCATCCTTTAGTAGGATGTTCTTCAGTCTCCAAGTATTTGTTACCCTTCCAAATTTTTTCTTGTGGTTGATTTTTGAGTTTCATAGCGTTGTGGTCTGAAAATATGCACGGTATGATCTCGATCTTTTTGTACTTACTTAGGGCTGATTTGTGTCCCAGTATATGGTCTGTTCTGGAGAACGTTCCATGTGCACTGGAGAAGAATGTATATTCTGCTGCTTAAGGATGAAATGTTCTGAATATATCTGTTAAGGCCATCTGATCCAGTGTGTCATTCAAAGCCATTGTTTCCTTGTTGATTTTTTGATTAGATGATCTGTCCATTGCTATGAGTGGGGTGTTGAAGTCTCCTACTATTGTGGTATTAATATTGATGAGTTTCTTTATGTTTGTGATTAATTGATTTATATATTTAGGTGCTCTCACATTTGGCGCATAGATGTTTACAATTGTTAGGTCTTCTTGGTGGATAGACCCCTTGATTATGATATAATGCCCTTCTGTATCTCTTGATACAGTCTTTATTTTAAAGTCTAGATTGTCTGATATAAGTATGGCTACTCCGGCTTTCTTTTGTTGACCATTAGCATGATAGATGGTTCTCCATCCCCTTATTTTCAATCCGAAGGTGTCTTTAGGTCTCAAGTGGGTCTCTTGTAAACAGCATGTAGATGGGTCTTGTTTTCTTATCCATTCTGTTACCCTATGTCTTTTGATTGGAGCATTGAGACCATTGACGTTTACAGTGAGTACTGAAAGATATGAATTTATTGCCATTATGATGCTTGTAGAGTTGGAGTTTCTGATGGTGTTCTCTGGTCCTTTCTAATCTTTTGTTGCTTTTGGTGTATATATATATTTTCATCTTTTCTCCTCTCAGAGAGTCCCCCTTAAAATTTCTTGCGGGGCTGGTTTAATGGTTACAAACTCCTTTAATTTTTGTTTGGGAATCTTTTTATCTCTTCTTTATTTTGAATGACAGCCTTGCTGGATAAGGAATTCTTGGTTGCATATTTTTCTGATTCAGCACACTGAATATATCCCGCCATTTCTTTCTGGCCTGCCAAGTTTCTGTGGATAGGTCTGCTGCAAACCTATCTGTCTTCCCTTCTGGGTTAAGGACTGTTTTTCCCTTGTTGCTTTCATGATTCTCTCCTTGCTGAGTATTTTGTGGATTTGACTATGATATGCCTTGTTGATGGCTGGTTTTTGTTGAATCTAATGGGGGTCCTCTGTGCTTCATGGATTTTGATGTCTGTGTCTTTTCCCAGGTTAGGAAAGTTTTCTGCTATGTGATTTGCTCACATAACCCTTCTACCCCTATTTCTCTCTCTTCCTCTTCTGGGACCCCTATGATTCTGATGTTGTTCCTTTTTAATGAGTCACTGATTTCTCTAATTCTTAAATTGTGCTCTTTTGCCTTAATCTCCCTCTTGTGGTGCTTCATTATTCTCCATAAGATTGTCCTCTATATCGCTGATTCTTTGTTCTACCTTGTCCATCTTTGCAGCCGCAGCATCCATCCGTGATTGCAGCTCAGTTATAGCATTTTTAATTTCATTCTGGCTATTTTTTACTTCTTTTATCTCTGCAGAAAGGAATTCTAATCTATTTTCCACTCCAGCTAGTATTCTTATTATTGTGATTCTAAATTCTGGTTCAGACATCTTGCTTGTATCTGTGTTGGTTAAATCCCTGGCTGTCGTTTCTTCGTGCTCTTTCTTTTGAGGTGAATTCCTTCATTTTGTCATTTTGAAGGGAGAAAAGGAATTAATGAGATAGAAAATTTGAAATTAAAAAGTTGAAATTTAAAAAATATTAAAATTAAAAATTAAAAACATACACACACACACAAATTGAATAGATGATGCTAGATCCTAGCTGTGTTTTGGTCTGGGTGTTGAAAGTGGTTTGACAAATTAGAGAAAAAGAAAAGGGGGGGGAGAAAAAAAAGGAAATCATTTGAGAATTTGAAAAAATGAATACACTGAAGTAGACTAAAATGAGATGATGAGGGTAAAATAGAATTTAAGAAAATATACACAAAAGTAAAGAATATAGTAGAAAAAAATTAAAAAAATATTTTTAATAAAAATTAAAAATAAATATGAATTTTTTTCATTTTCTGTATTTAAGAAAAAAGAAACAAAAAACATAAATGAGATTAAAAAAAGAAGAGAAAAAAGAAATCGTTTGAAAATTTCAAAGAGTGAACACACTGTAGTAGACTAAAATAAAATGATGGAAGTAAAATAGAATTTGAAAAAATTTACGTAAAAGCAAAAAATATAGTAAGTAAAATTAAAAATTAAATTAAAAATTAAATATTTTTAATAGAAATTGAAAGTAAAAACGAAGTTTTTCTCTTTCTGCATTCAAGAAAAAGAAAAGAAATGAAAAAGAAAAAAGAAAAAGAGAAAAAAAGGAAATTGTTTGAAAATTTGAAAAGGTGAGTACACTGAAGTAGACTAAAATAAAATGATGGAAGTAAAGTAGAATTTGAAAAAAAATTACACAAAAGTAAAATACATAGTAATAAAAATTAAAGAAAGATATTTTTAATAAAAATTGAAAATAAAAATGAATTTTTTCTCTTTCTGTATTCAAGAAAAAGAAAAGAATTGTAAAAGAGAAAAAGAAAAATGAAAATTGAGCCTGCTAGCAGATTAAAGTAGGACTGAAACTGCTTCATTTTCCCCTAGAAGCAGTCTATGTAGCTCTTTATACTCCATAAATTAAGCTGGCGGTGAGTCTTGTGTTCTTGAAGAGTGAAGTTGGCCCAGTTGGGCGGGGCTCAGTGTAACAGCTCCGCTCTCCACTAGATGGCGCTGCTAGCCTACTGGGGTGGATAGTTGCAGAGCTCGTAGGTGCGCATGCACATGCGTGGGAGTGATAAAAAATGGCGGCGCCCGGCTACCCAGTCTGTTCTCCCCATCAGCAATCGCGCACCCATCCTCTGTCTTCAGCTCTCGTCCACTCCCTGCTTTTTTACTCTCCGTGACCAGGCCCCAAGCAGTACCTCTCTCTCAAGTTTTGTCTCAGATGCGGCTGTTTATCCTGGCCCCTTACTTCCGAAGGACTGCGGCTTTGACCCGTTCCGCCCCTCTGCGGGAGGGTCTCACTGAGCAATGGCTGAATGAGCAGTGGCCGAATGTCGGCTGCACCCAGGAATGTCCGCTGGGCCCTGCTGCTGCTGGTGCCCCAAGACTGCGGCCAGGTGCCAGCCCGCCTCAGAAAAAGTTTGCGAGATAGTGTTGCAGCAGCGTTTCAGGGATTATGGAAAATCACAACACACATCTGGCATCAGGCTTCACCCTTAATGACCTTGTTCTAGCAACAGCAAATGTGGCTGTTCTCTGGGGTCTGCTGGGACCAGGTGGCTTCAACAGTCTCTACCAAATGTCCTTCCAGCAGTGGAACTGCTTTTCCCCTTGTGGCCCGAGAACCTCCTGGACTCCACTCTGTTCCTGAGGATTCGCCCTTCCCACCAGAGCACCGCCAGGTATCGAGCTGCAGAGTTGCAGCCTTTGCACTCCCCTTGTTTACAGTCTTGATGGAATTTAAACCCTCTCTTTTCTCCTTTCTCCCTTTTTAGTTTAGTCCCCGAGGCTGTTTCCAATTTTCCACTTTCTCTCCAGCTGCTTTTGGGGAGGGGTGCGTTTCCCTTATTCTCTCCCCTCCCCAGTCATCGTCCTCTCTCCGACCACAAAAGCACCTCCCTTCCTGTGCCTCTCGCTCCCCAAGTTCACTTCTCTGTGCCGCGTACCTGCTGAATTCTGTGGTTCAGGTTGTGCAGATTGTTGTGTTAATCCTCCAGTCAGTTTTCTAGGTGTGCAGAATGGTTTAGTGTTGGTCTTACTGTATGTCATGGATGCGAAACACAAAAAGCTTCCATGCTGTTCTGCCATCTTGGCTCCTACTGGCACGGTTTCTTAAACTTACTGAATTTTCCACTGCCTTTAAAGAAGACACAGATCTCATCTCTGGGAAACATTCTCTTGCCATCCCTGTGCACAATCGCTTTTTCCTCAGCAAATGTTATTTGCTTTCCTTATCATCCACTTATTACATGTATTTAACCATGCTAGATTTTAACCTTTTAATTTGGGTCTTACATCTTTACTGAAATTGTAAACTACTTGAATATTTCTTTCTATTCTTTAAAAAAAAACACTAATTGGGAGATTACTATGTGCTTAGATTGTCTAGGAACAATGTCCCTGTCTAAAGACAATGTCCCTGTTCTCTTGGATGAATGAGTGGAGGTAGAGGACAATGGTCAGCATACAAACACCTCGGTAATATGATATTGGGTGTAAGTGCTGTGATGTGCTAAAAGTGCTTTAAAGACAAATAAAACAGGGTGAGAAGATGAATAGTAGTGGATGTTGCTCTTTTGGGTTGAGTCATCAGGAAAGCCTCTTGGGAAGTGACATTCAAACAGAGACCTGAATGCAAATATTTCCTTTTTTTTTTTTTTTTTAAAGTTTATTTATTAGGAATTTTCTTCTTAACATTTATTTATTTTTGAGAGAGAGAAAGAAAGAGAGCATGCAGGAGGAGCAGAGAGAGGGAGACAGGCATCGAAGCGGGCTTGCTATGAGCATAGAGTCCTATGTGGGGCTTGAACTCATAAACTGAGATTATGACCTGAGCTGAAGTCAAGAATCTGCAGTTTAACAGTCTGAGCCACCCAGGCACTCCTAGGTTTGTTTATTTATTTTGAGAGAGAGAGAGAGCGCATGAGCATGAGTGTGTACGAGTGGGGGAGGGGCAGAGAGAGGGAGAGACAGAAACCCAGGCAGGCTCTGTGGGGAGCCTCCTGATGTGGGGCTCAAACCCATAAACTGTGAGATCATGACCTGAGCTGAGATCAAGAGTCAGACACTTAACTGACTGAGCCACCAGGCGCCCCTCCTTTTCTTCTTTCCAAATATTTCCTGGTAGAATATTCCAGGTAGAGAGAAAAGAGCAAGAGCCAAAGAGCCCAAGACTGGGAGTTGTCACTGGGTCTCTGCCCCCTCGGGCTCCATTTGAATAAACACCGACCCCTAATCTTACTCTCATTTGTTACCCATTGTTCTTCGGGACACTGGGGTTATCACTTTGCTTGTGATGCTGTTTTACTAGAATAATATTGTGATTAATGGGCTGCCATTGATCTTCACTGTGGAGCAGATTCCTTGAAGGTTGAAGCAGTTGACTAGCTGGTGGTGGTGGTGGACGTAGGCAGGGATTTGAGCTGAGCCTCTGAAGTTCCCCTCCTCCTCTTCAGCAGGCAGGCGGCTCACTGACCAGGTAGGTCCCAGCAGGGTCACTACATTGCTTTTTAAGCTCCTTTCAGCTTCCCTGAAAGTGTTTTCAGGGTTAACAAAGGTTACTACTTATAGGACTCAAGACATTTGGAAAAGAAATGCTTCTTGTAGTGGAGTGAGTACTCAAAGGAGCATTGTCAGAGTTAGAAAGGCAATCTCTAAATCTAGCCCAGAGGGTTTACAAATGGCCCTGTTTACAAATAGCAGGCACTTTGTTAGTTCCTTTTGAAATAACTGGCCCTCGTGAGACCTGTGATAGTGTGCCAATAGGTATGCAGAGAGAGAGGGCAAAGAAATGAGATTTTAGCCACAGAGATCTATAAAATTTTGGGATAATGTGTTACATTTTTACCAAAGTACTTTCAGCCAATTCATTCGGCAAACATTTATGTGCAATGCTAGCAGGGAGGTGCAGTGGATTCAAAGATGAATAAAATATAGCAGCTGTTTCTTAAAGCAGCTCACATTCTGGCAGGGGAGATAGAAACATAAATAATTATGCAAGTGTGGTTAGGGCTATAATGAGGGTGTGTATAAAGCAGTCCTGAAAGGCTTTTCAGAGAGGGTGTAAACTGAGTGAGGGTCTAGAAGGGTGGATAAGAATTTATGTTTTTGTACAAGGCAGGGTGGGGAGGGAGGGGAAAGCTTTCAAGTCAAGCAGACAGCAAGTGCAAAGTTGTGGAAGCTCACAAGAGGCATAAGTGAGCAAGGCTTGTTACACCAGAGTGGCCAGAGCATAGGGTATGTATTAGGGATGGATTTTTTTTGTTTTTCAGTTTGCAGTGTAAATGATCATTTGTCAAACTTGGACAATTCTGTAGGCAACAGGGAGTTATCCAAGGTTCTTGAGCATGATCAGATAATTGTATTTGAGAAAGATGATGGGGACTGGGGGATGGGGAGGTGTAAAGAATGAACAAGTTGGAAAACCAGCAGGAGCTCACATTCCAGTGAAGGAATATAGTTTATAAGTTCTTGACCTAGAAAAGGTCAGTGGGATAGGACAAGAGGTCACCTATTTGAAAAGTATCATCGCAATGGAATTAACAATATTTGGTGACCATGAGGGTGAGGAGAAAGTCCTCAAGATAATACTAAGGTTTTTAGACTGGGAAGCTGAATGGATAGTTTTTTTCTAAAAATGGCTGAGAATATTAGAGCAGGATCAGGCTTGGAAGGAAAGGGCAAAGAAGGGGCAAGGAAGGAGGGAGAGAAGAGGAGAATTTGGGATTGGGGCATGTTGTCTTTGAGGTGCCCAGGGGTGGACATCCTGGAGAAGCCCCTGGTAGTTGGAAGTAAGTGTTGGGAGTTCAGAAGTGAACTTAAAGCTCCCACTATAGATGTGAGTGTTTTCTTCTTCTATGACTCCCATGACCATACAGACAAGAGGATGCTTAAGTCAGAGGATAGAAACCTGGGACTTGCTAACTTGGGTGTTTTACAGAATCTTTTTTTGGGGGGAGTGGGTTTTCTATCATTCATTGTTTTTTAAATTATTATTTTATGAGGACGTAATACATGTACATAATTCAGAATTCAAAGCACACTGTGGACTTAAAAAAAGGGGGCAGTGGTGACACCGCCTGAGTGGTTCAGTCAATTAGGCATCCACTCTTGATTTGGGCTCAGGTCATGATCTTATAGTTCCTGAGTTCAAGCCCTATATGGGGCTCTGTGCTGACAGTGTGGAAACTGCTTGGGATTCTCTCTTTCCCTCTCACTCTGCCCCTCCCCTGCTCATGCTCACTGTTTCTCTCTCAAAATAAATAAATAAACTTAAAAAAAAAAGCACACTGTAAACAGTGACTTCCTTTCCCTCCTTTGCTCCCTTGACACTCCCTTCACCTCCCCAGGAGACCACTCATGCCAGTTTCCACTGCACCCTTCCAGAAGTAAACTGTGCAGACACAATTCTCTGTAAAGATCCCTTTAATTTGTATTGCAAAGTCCCAAGTCCCTTCACAGCTGCAGCCTTGAATGGATGGGGCACCACACGGGGAGTGCCAGTTCCTGCCCAAGCACTTTTCCAGGCATTGTCTTTGTAATGAAATCCCATTTCCTCAATTGAAAACCAACAGAGGGCAGATTCTCCAATTTGTGAAGTTCAACTTGGCCCCTGTGTTTGGTGCCTGTACACTCGGCTTCCAAATAACTGCCTTCAATTGCCGAAATGTTGTATTGGAGGCAGCGCTAATGAGACAAAGGTGAGCCCTGAAGACGCAGGTAGAAATGAGAGTGAAAGCTGAAAAAGACATTATCTGAAAAAAGGATTTTATTTTCCCTTCTCATTCTGGGTAGAATGCATTTTGATATCCTAGCTCTCAACAAATATTGGGTTTTAAACATGTCTTTGGTCTTTTTCAGCATTTTACATTCTAAAGGCTCTGTGTTCTCTAAACTTGGCCAGATAGTGAGACTTTAATTTAAAAAGTGATGGCAGATTGGATTGGTTCCTTGGGGAGAGTTTTCTGGCCTGGAGGACAGCAGTGAACGTTCTGGAGAATCAGTGACTCCTGGTTTTCTTGGTTGGGAGGACTGACTTGCTTTTCCCTATGTTTCTACCTATATTGAAAGGTTACTGGTTTTGCTAGAAGTGGAGAGATCTCCTTCTCCCCTCATCCAGCACTCGGGGCACGGATTCTGCACATCACCATTGTGTGGCTACATGCTTTGATCGGCTATGATCACACGACACTTTGTCACTGATTGAGTATTGAAGTTTATAAATGATTTCCTTTAAATAAATCAGTTGGGTCAAATTCAAGGTTATTCCAACAGCAGCGTCCTTCTCACTCAGTGGAAGGAGAGGGAAAGATGCAGAGATCCAGGGTGCATGGGTATGTGAGCATCACCCAGCACGTGAATTGTGGCACAGTCATTTGAGAAGGCCCACCATCTCCAGGTCTCCTCTCTGCCTCTCGGGAAATCCACTGTGGCTGTGTCATAGTGCACCCTCTGGCCACCTCATCTTTTAGAACAGGGTTTCTCATCCTCAGCACTGTTGACAATTCTTCGTTGTGGAGGGCTGTCTTGTGCCTTGCACGATGTTTAGTAGCATTCCTGGCCTCTATCCACTAGATGTCAAGAGCACCCTTCCACTGAGGCCAGAGGTGACAACCACACATGTCTGCAGATACTGCCAGTTGTCCCCTGAGGGGGGCAACATTGCCCCCAGTGAGAACCACTGTTCTAGAAGAAATCTGTCATGATGACATTGTTGCTCTGTCTGCCAGTTATTGCTCTCTTTTCTTTGAGAAGCAGTCTGTAGACTTTGTTTCCTTTCTGAAACATAAATGCTGTATAGCATTCCCTTGTTTAACCTCTGTTGTTCTGTGTTGTGTGTAGAGAGAAAAGTCTGATCTCATTAAACTATAACTTCTGCTTCTCTTTCTGCCTCCTCCAAAACCGTATGCTCCGGTCACACTGCACTTCTCACCATACCTGTGATCCTGCTGGTTCATGCCCCTGCCCCTTTGCACAGGTGGTTCATTCTACCTGCAATGGCTCTGGTAAAATCCTTTTAATTCTCTAGATGAAAGCTCAGTCACAACCTTCTCTGTGAAGTTTCTTCTCGTCGGAGCTGGATGATCCTGTAACACTTTGTGTCACTTAGATTTTAGCACTGACAACACTGAGTGGTAATTAATTGTGCATGTGTCAGTCTCCTTCATAAGATTGCAATGAACTCAAAGCCGGTTGGCACAGGCAGTGTGGAAGCAAGGAGGTCAGACTGAGGGAGCAGTGGATCCCCAAACCTGGCATATAAGGTGAAAACTGAGTCCTGTGTGGGCTGAAGCCATGGACAGTACTGCTATCAGGAGGTGCCAGGTTCGAGATACACTCAGAGTCCCAGACCCAGTCAGAGATGCGTGGAGTGAGGGAGCACAGGGGAGTGAATGCTGCGGATTTATTTGAAGCCCTGGGCATGCACGGTGTGTTGGTGAGGCCTCTGTCAGAAAGGCTGCAGCCCTGTATTGGGGGGTGTCCTCCCCTCTTCCCAGTGGCTTTACTCTGATTTCAGGGACATGTCTGGACACCCTTTGATGAATTTTTACACATTCACTGTCTTCAGGCAAAATCCTGAACCTTTACTGGTGCAATTATAGGCAGCAACTGAAGCTGTGAGGATAGGTCACTTGGCTCTCTTCAGTCACACCCAGTAAGGGGCAACCTATCCTGCTCATCTATTTTGTGTTTGGGATAAGGATCGTTTCAGAATAAAAAAAGTGGTTATTCACTGTGAAGCTGGAGAAGAAGGGCAAAAGGAAATGTGCAAGTTGTCCCCACCTCCCCCTTATTAAAATGAGGGAAAAAGAGCAAGAGAGGGAAGGAGGGAAAGAAACAGAGAGGAAAAGAGGGAAACAGTCTGCACTTTACATGGTGCTAAAAAGGTATATATTTCTGCCTTTGTGTAACTAACCCTAAATTTTGTCCCACTTAAAAGGCAGGAAAGCTCATTGTCCTAACTTTAAAAATAATGTCATTCCAGGGTGTCTGGATGGCTCGGATCATGATCTCTCAGTTCGTGGGTTTGAGCCCTGCACTGGGCTCTGTGCTGACAACTCGGAGTCTGGAGCCTGCTTCAGATTCTGTGTCTCCCTGTCTCTCTGCCCCTCCTCCATTCATGCTCTGTCTCTGTCTCTCTCTCTTTCTCAAAAAAAAAAATAAACATTAAAAAAAATAATGTCATCCTGTGACATGTTCTAAGTTATATTTGAACTAATATTTAAAATATTACATTAAGAAGAAGTTCTAGGAGATTGGCAACTCCTGCCAAGCACTAGTGCAGGTCTCCAAGGGACTGCCATGTAGGGGGATGTGTCATTCATGTCTGACATGAATGACATGTCTCTCCTCCCCCAGGGAGAAGAGTGGATCAGGGAGGCATCAGCATCTCTGGGTTTGTCTCTAGAAGCTTCTTGCTGGAGTGGCTGTGATTCAGTTGAGGAGTCTCAGGCATACTGGGAGGAGAAGCAAATTGTAGGCAGGGAACTTTCCCTCACTCCCTGGTTTGGTCTCTGACATCAGGCTTCTGCTTCTTACAAGGTGCTTTGGATTTTCAGATGCAATATGTATTCCACTCTCCCTAGCTCTGCTTTAGTTCCTTTGATTTCTCCTCCCTGGGCATGTCCTTCCAGGGGATCTGCGGTCTCTTGCTCATAGTTTCTACAGACTCCTTGAATGTGTTTTGTGCAAGGTGATTGTTGAACATCTGCTAACCGAATTTGCATGTGAACATGTACTTGTGTATATGATTTTCAATTACATCTGGAGTCCTGATGCCCAGTGGTATCTTAGAAATGCAGAGCTCTATTTTTTTAAATTTATTTATTTTGAGAGAGTGAGTGGGCATGTGTGCATGAGTGGGGAGGGGCAGAGAGAGAGAGGAAGAGAGAGAATCCCAAACAGACTCTTCACTGTCAGCATGGAGCCTGATGTGGGGCTCCATCGTGAACCATCAGATCATGACCTGAGCAGAAGTCAAGAGTTGGATGTTTAACTGACTGAACCACCCAGGCACCCCAGAGCTCTTTTTTTTTTAAATTTTTATTTTTTAACATTTATTTATTTTTGAGACAGAGAGAGACAGAGCATGAACAGGGGAGGGGCAGAGAGAGAGGGAGACACAGAATCTGAAACAGGCTCCAGGCTCTGAGCTGTCAGCACAGAGCCCGATGCGGGGCTCGAACTCACAAACCATGAGATCATGACCTGAGCCGAAGTCGGACGCTTAACCGACCAAGCCACCCAGGCGCCCCAGAGAGCTCTTTTTTTTAATTTTTAATTTTTAATTTTATCAAGAGCATGAGTGGAGGAGAGGGGTAGATGGGGGGCGGGGAGAGAGAGAGAGAGAGAGAGATTGAGAGATTGATTCTTTTAAAAAAATTTTTTTTAACGTTTATTTATTTTTGAGACAGAGAGAGACAGAGCATGAACAGGGGAGGGTCAGAGAGAGGGAGACACAGAATCTGAAACAGGCTCCAGGCTCTGAGCTGTCAGCACAGAGCCCGACGTGGGGCTTGACCTCACGGACTGAGAGATCATGACCTGAGCCGAAGTCGGCCGCCCAACCGACTGAGCCACCCAGGCGCCATGAGAGATTGCTTCTTAAGCAGGGCATGGAGCCCGATGCAGGGCTTGATCTTACGACCCTGGGACCATGACCTGAGCTGAATCAAGAGTCAGAAGGTCAACCAACAGAGCCACCCAGGCTCCTCAGAAATGCAGAGCTCTTTAATAAGAAATATAGTTCAGGATGCCTGGGGCTTAAGCATCCGACTTCAGCTCAGGTCATGATCTTGAGGTTCGTGAGTTCCAGCCCAGTGTCAGGCTCTGTGCTGACAGTTCAGAGCCTGGAGCCTGCTTTGGATTCTTTGTTTCCCTCTCTCTCTGTCCCTTCTCTGCTTGTGCTGTCTCTCTCAAAAATAAATAAATATTAAAAAAATATATATATAGCTCAAGAAAACCATATTCTCCTGGGGCCAAATTTCATGCTTTCCTTCAGAAGCTGTGTGGATTGACTGAAATCTCAGAAGTGAAGGATGGGGCAAGAAAACCCTATTTTCTAAGGCTACGTGCACACACACACACACACACTCACTCATTCACTCACTCACTCACTCACTCCTGTATAGTCTGGTCTAGTTCTCCTCAACATAGGCCAAACCCACCCCGATCTAGATTTCTGAACAGAGGTGGCCGAGGCCTCATGGTACTGTACTGGATGCCCTTTGAAACTTAAAACATTGCCAGGGCAGTGTTGAAGTACACATCCATAGCACATGCCCTCTACCCCTTGTCTGTTTCTCAGGGAGGAGCAACCAGGAATTTTAAATATAAATGTACATTCTCTGACATCAATTTTTTGAGGTCAAGCCAGTACAATATCTGTCTTTCCAGAAGAACTATTACCAAAGTAATAATGCAATTTTGTATCAGAAATGCCTTTTAAAAATGTTTTAGTGAAAACATTTAAAATATTCATTCTATTTTATTTTCAGATGTTGGGCTTAACATACTAGCAACAAAAATATACTTGGCACAGCATAGTATAAGCTTATTCAGTGAGGGAGTTCCTGACTCAGAGCTGCGCTGGGATGATTGATTATTCGGCATGTACTGATGTGGGTGTATCTTCTTCTGCTCTCTCCTGGTAGGCCACTTTTCAAATCACAGGGCGAACTTCCACCATTAGGAAATAATTCATGACACCACTGACAAATATTGCGATGTCTATTGCTATAATACAACTAAATGCATTCGCATTGAGGAAATTCTCTCTTGTCACAGTTGAACATTTTAGGGGCAATTAATGTTATCTTTAAATATAACTGTTTTAAAGTTTTAAAAAGGCTTTGCAGTCAGGTGATTTTTCTTATAATTACTGCTGTGTTTCAATTTTATAAGAAAAATAAAAGTGAATTATTTCTGACAGTATTTTTCATCTGTTTCTAAGTAAAGTGAATGAGTTTTATGCTTAGCCTTTGCTTATTAGAACAACAGAACCCTCTCTAAAACTGGCAGAAGATGCCATTTATTTTCTTTCCTTGTGGCTCAGACATTAATCCTCATTTGTTAAGTGATAGCATCAGTAGGTAAAGATGTAGGTTTTCACATTTATAAGAAAGGTTGGCTGCTTCTCTCCTGATCTAACAGATGCCTCTCACTAGGTCTGTAATGAGAGGAAAATAGGATCTTTCCCTTCTCAATTTTCCCTCCTTGCTGCCATCTGAGAGATTCTGGGCATGTGAACTTGTCTGACTTAAGCCCTGACTGTTGTGGGTGTTTTTTAATATCGGGACTTGCTGAAGGCGAGTCCGGGCAAGGTCTTACCGCAGAGCTGGGAAGATAAGCCAGAACTTTATAGAGTTTAACCTTCATTCCTATGAACACTCTTTAGCTTAAACCTGCTCTTTCCCATAGGAGCCTGGAGCGCAGAGCCAAGCTTCCTGCCTAGCCAACTGGCTTTCTCCACGGTGCTATTATCATTGTTCTGTTCAGGATTACACAGAAGCATTCTGTGTTCTCAGGAAATGGCACGTTCTCAGAAAGCCAATCCCATCTGGCCTCCTTTTCTTGCATCTGAACCCAGAGCTCGCACCGTCAGCAAAGCAGCCATCTTCCGCTTCAGGACAAGTTTGGTTTGGGGTATTCCCAGGGCTAGTTAAGACATTAGAGGCCCCAAGACCTGAAAATATTGTCATTGTCTGTCTGTAGTAACAGGTAATTTCAACAACAACATCTGTAGTAGCAGAAGCAATAATATTTTTTACTATTAACAAGTATATATTTATTGACTATTATGTACGAGGCACGATTTTAAGTATTGTATGTGGATGAACTCATTTAATGCAACAACCTTCTGAGTTGTTACTGTTATTATTCTGAGTTTCCAAATGAGGAAACTGAGGCACAGAAAGGTTAGGTAACTTGCTCAAGGTCACATAGCTGGTAAGTGGGTAGTCAGGATTTGAACTCAAGTAGACTTATAGCGTCAGCTTCTGTGAGATCAGCCAGTATTCTACGTTAAACAGCACCATTAAACAGGGAAACTCAAAACTTCTGCGTATGACATTGAATAGCTTCTTTCTTGGTTTTCTAATCACCAGTTTTATAGGACATAGTTGAGAGTAACAATCTTACTTTAATTTGGTGCCAGAACCTTAACTGCTGTATGTGCCTTTTGGATGATCTGGAGCTATGCAGGTCCTCTCCAGTCTTTGGTCGGTTGGGCTACCAGTCTTTGTTAGAATCCCACCCTCTCCTTTGATCTTCACAGGGCCAGAGCCTGCCCTATTTATCAGGAGGAGACGTTTCCTCTTTCACCAGGAAGGGGGAGGAGAAGGGGACAGTGCTTCACTAAGGTGTGGAAATGCAGCTAGAAGGCTGCTGTGTTTGTCTCCTCAGATGGAAGGACCTAGGGGCTGTAGCACCTGAAATCCTGGCCCCACTATCAGCTCTCCACATGACTGTAGGCAGCCACTTAACCTCTCTGTGTGAGGGATAATGAAATAATGCTTTGATCTTTGCAGAGAAGAAAAGCTTTATATAAATAGGTCCACTCTTTCTTGGTACCTCTTAAATTCCTGGGGAGGCTGACAGGTCTCCTAAAATTCCAGCTTAGTTACAAGGCCACGTATGTTCCTTAAGCCTGGACTCCCAAGTTTTCAATCACAAAATTGGGTCTAGTTTTGTGAGGTGCCTAAAAGCAAAAATACCCCTAAGACTTTTTATAGAGCCTTTTGTCTCAAGTGCCCCAAGCACTCTAACAATAGATATTCCATGAAAAATAAAAAGTCCTATACATTATTTAAAGCCTGTGCATTTTGAAACCAAACTGTACCTGAGTGTCTGCTGGAGCTCTGTTTCTGTTCTTGTAGGCTGTTATTCGTAGTGACTTGGGGTAAAGCCTTCAAATATATATAAATATATATTAGTGGATTCAAAGCAGGATTCCTTCCTACCCACCTCCAAGGTTTGCCTAACGCCACACCTGAGCCACAGTTCATGTTCCCTCAGTGCCATGTAGTCAAGGAGAAACTCATTTATGCACCTTCAGGTGTGGAAGACCGAGATGGCCTGGGAGAATTTTTTTTAAGGAATATTTGCATTTTTAAATTGCAAGTTCAGAAGAAGAAATTCAAAGTGATTGAAATTATTAGGCAGGGAAGACGTAACCACTGGTCATACCTCTTCACTGCTGTGCAGAGAGTTACATCTTATTGACCTGTACAGAAGCCACCACCAAAGAGAAGGAAAAAGGGATCTACATTTCCCACACATGTTGTATTGGGTGGACATGATTCCACTCATTTTTATGAGGGAGGCAGGGCTGTCATCATTTTACAGATGGCAAATCCAAAGTTCAAAGAAGTCAGGTCGTTTCCCTGTGGCTCTACAACTAGGAAATAGCAAAACCAAGACCTAGTTCAATGTCCTTATGCTACACTGGAAATTAGGAAAACTGTACTTGTGAGCCACTTGGATTTACCTCTTTATGGAGCCGGAGAGCCCCATCATCACCACTCTATTCAGTTGAGTTGAAATAGCACTTATCAAGTATCTATTATGTGCCAGGTGACCCAAGACGAACATGGCATGACATCTGTCTTGGAGAGGATTACCAGATCTTGTTTAAGTGATAAAATATCTTCTGAAAGGGCAAACTTGCTGAGGTACAGTAGATGTAGGTGTAAGTATAATTTAATGTAATATGATTAATGATACATAACTTGTTGGGAAATAATGTTTTCAATGGGTTATCTTAATCCTTGTTCAAGAACTCCATGAGATAGGGACCCATATAATCTCCATTCTAAAAGATGAGCAAACAGTCCATCTGTGCTGTCCAATGTGGTAGAGACATGGCTATTTAAATTTATTAATTAAAATTAAATAACTATAAATTTAGTTCCTCAGTAGTGCTAGCCACATTTCAAGTAGCTACCATACTGGACCATGCAGATAAAGAATATTTCCAGCACTGCAGAAAGTCCTATTGCACAGAACTGCTCTAAGTCATTTGCCTATGCAGGAATGTGGGAAATGGACTTGGGTCTGACTTCAGAGTATATACTTTCAACCATTATGTTATACTGTGTCCTTAATATTTAGTGAAATTTGGGGAGGGGGCAGAGAAAGAATTCAAAATTCCTTATTTTTTCAAGGAATAAGAAATATCTGAGATGATGGGGGAACTCAAGACATATCAATAGTTTCCCTTGCAACCCTTTTATGGTACGTGTGAGAGCTGCAAACTGTGTCTCTCACTGGATCAGGAAAGTTAGTACTTGCTGTTTGCCCTTTTATGGAACCATAAGGTGGCTTTCTAAGAGTTATTCTAGGATTATGTCTTATTTACTTTTAAGCCTCACTTCCGAGCATAGTACTTGGTACATAACAGGCATACAATAAATGCTTCTTGAACAAAATTTCAAAAAAGATAACTATAATATCTTCTGTCGGTCTCAAAAGAATTGTGGTGAAGAAGAGTAACATTGGTGGCCTTTCTGATGATTCCTAGGGGGAAAAAAGTAAAGATTTCCTCTAGAGCAATATCCAAGTGCTCAGCTTCACAGAAAGAGGGCCACGTATCTATTTATCTATACTGCAATAGGGATAGAAGAGGGAGTGATCATAAGGGCTGCCTAAAATTTTATCTGGGCCAGATTTTACAGTATTCTATTTTAAATCTAAACCAAAGGAATTCCGTATTTGGCTCCAAGGAGATCACTGAAGGAAAATTGCCTCGATACCAAATGAAGTCCTGTTATCATCTCCTCGGTGCAGTAAAAACAAACCAAGTCACCCCCTTTTCAATGTGTCCCAGGGTGTTATCCCAGATTACTTGCACTCACCCACCAAATGTTGTGTGAAAGCTGAAAAAGATACCCAATTTTGCCTCCCAGCTCATCCTCCCGCACCATTTCACCAGTGCAAACTCCTCACCCCGCCCACTCATCTTGCTTTCCTTCCCTTCATGATTTAGCTAAAGCGTTGGCTTCTGTGTCATTTAGAACAAACAAAAACTATAGAAATATGGTTTAAAAGACAGATGCACTGATTTGGGATGGGAAGCAAATGTTGGACGCTGGCTCACTGCGTCCTAAAGGCTTTAATTTACAGCAGAAATAAAAAGGAGTTGTTCAACACGTAGAGTGAGGAGTCAGCTTTGAAAACTGATAAGAGGAGAAAAATGCCAGACTCATTTTGAATGTGAACTTAACAACCAGGACCCTTATTTCCCCGTAGCAAGATGATCGCAACTTTCTTAGAATGATTTAAGAATTCCCCTGAGGCACTTTGCCCAGGCCCCTTTGTGGGCCCATTTCAGCAGGCTTTAGAATCCTCCTAACAGGGCTTATCAGAGAAGATTCCAATTTAGAGCAGCAAAAGTTTAGAGTCCGATATCAGCTCTAGCTTTTCTTTTTCCTTTTTTTTTTTTCAAAAGGAGACATGATGTTTTACAGTGTTAACAGTTTTGAAAGGTCCTACATTTCCAGTGAACAGAGCGCTTTTGTGAAAAGCCTTCTGAAAAGCATTATTCAGGCGAAAATGCATCAAAGGGATGTGAGTTAAAAAGAGAAAAGTTTGCCGATGTAAAGATTGGAGGCAGCATGTGCTGACAGGTGCAATTATAGCCAAATAATTGAATCTTTTTAGAGAGATCTGTTGTGATAAGGCAATAGTTGTGGACTCACCTTGGAACCCTGTTCATAATTAGATACTCAGGGGTCCGGCTGTGGACGATACAACCAATGGAGGGATCGTGAACTATGTTATATGCAGGACAGAATCACTGTTGTACTTTGTAAAATAGGGCGAAATGGCATGATTTCAGCCCAACGGAACCTAATTAATGCAACGGTTGGAGACAAAGCTCAGCCTTTTCCCTCAGACTCCCAATAGTCTGGAACATTTTTCAGCCTCTAAAAATCATAGTCAATCCAAGCTTCTAGATCCTTTGGTGTCAAAGAAACTAAAAAAAATGTCAATTTTTCAAAGCTAAGTAATTGCTTTTATTAGTAACATTAAAAATCTCTTTGTTGTTTGCTTGAAGAGTTTCTGGACACTTCTGTTACCTTTGTCTACACTGCACATCTAAGCCAAAGACTGGGATAGGGAATGATCTGGTGTTAATTTCTGAGAATGTTGCACCAAAGTCATGAAAGACAATAAGCTTGTTTCTGGTCTTGAAATATGGGTGTGCAGAGCCTTGGCTCAATGAGAAGTGGACTTGCTATCCATATTGTCCATGCTGCATGCACACTTGCTCAGGAATCTGAGCTGCAGGTCTTTCTCAGGGTCTCTGTGTGGACACAGAGCTGAGAAGAAGACACAGACTACTGAGATACAACACAAATCATTTCTACTTATCACAGGGCAGAGGGCATACCTCACGCTCCATTAGTAATTCTGTTAGACATCTTGCTTCAGGCTTTCCTTTTTAAGGAAATAGTGTATTCTGCCATATTGTGTGATTTCTTTCTGTCAGATTTATTTCTTTTATCCTCTTCTCCATATAGTTGGATTACCTTGTCATTGCAATGCGATTAAAGGTTCTTAAGGTGGCTGAGAATTATAGGTTTCTGATAATGACACCTTAACTTAAAATCTAGGCGTTAGTTCCTTTTTTATTATAGGGAATTGACTCCTTAATGTCTTTGGATCTTAGTGTTTTCCTTCTTTTTTCCTTTGTAGTTGCCAACTTTTCACTTTTGCTTCTATCTTCATGTTTTTGAATTCCATTAGTACCTAGGTAGATAGAAGACTGTCCTCTGCAGCAGCCTTCTCGCAGTACCTGTCCCATACTAAGCATTCAATATGCATTGGTCACAATAATCACTATTTTAGTTTCTGCTTACCTTGTTTGTTTATGTCACCTTCAGTACTTCCCCACAGTTTGACATCTGGTCTAGTTTTGGAATTATTATTGTCATCTTTTCTGCCTGGATAGGGAGGGGTGCTTTAGTATTTACATTATAGGCTACAATGGAATTACTCAGATTTATCCATGGTGGGCCACTCAATCCTAATTCCAACACCAGTGCAGACTGCATGGCCTTTTATTAATTTTTTTTAATGCTTATTTTTGAGAGAGAGAGAGAGAGAAAGAGAGAGAAATAGAGTGCAAGCTAGGGAGGGGCAGAAAGAGAGGGAGACACAGAATCCAAAACAGGCTCCAGGCTCTGAGCTGTCAGCACAGAGCCAGAAGTGGGGCACGAACCCACAGACCCCGAGATCATGACCTGAGCCGAAGTCAGATGCCCAACCGATTGAACCATCCAGGTGCCCCTGCATGGCCTTTTAAAAAACTGATCACAGGAGCACGTCTATAGGGTCCACTCCCAGCATAGAACTTTTAGACCTTTAACTGAATCAAATGCACGTGAAGAAGTGATTAGCTACCTAGTGAACTATCTTTCACCACCTTTCATTGTTCCTCAGTATTATGATGTCATTTCAGTGGAATTAAATTTGAGCAGCTCAAGATTACATAATCACATTGAGTGTTAGTTTCATGTCCTTGCTGCTTGAAGCCTGCTAGTAGAGCTCTAGAGCATCATCTGTTCTGACAGCAGGTCTCCACCTTGGCTGTGCCTTCTTAGCACCTTCAGCGCCTTTAGAATAATGCAGATACTCTGGTCTATCCCAGAGAGTCTGACTGAATTGGTTTTAGGTAGGACTCAGTCATGGATATTCTTAAAAATTCTCCTCAAGGAATGGAGGGCCACTGGGTGGCAGGAAAAGAGATTCACAACATACTGACTACATTTGCACTTGTGCTAACCAACTTGGTTAAGCTCTCTCCCAACCATGTAAGCTGTGCCCCCTCACCCATCCCTTCTCGTTTACTCCACATCTTCCAGTTAAAACAACAGAGCGGAAAGAGGACAGCTGTTTAAGTTGGAGGAATTTGATTTCAAATCTTGTCTGTCTTTTATTGAGATTGTGACCTTGGAAAGATAGTTAAATTTACATGAATTTTAGTTTCCCCGTTTATCAAATGGGAATAATAAGTCTTCTTTGTAAGTATAGATAAATTAATATGATACAAGAGCATTTAGTACAGTACCCAACACATAATAGGAGCTCAGAATATGTTAGCTTTCTTTTCTCCCTTCTCTTTTTAATTTCTTTATAGGTCAAATGAAGGGCTCAGATAATATTTGAATTCTCCTTATTCCCTAGAATCCAATGAGTCTGATTCTCTGCCTTAAATAATATGAGTGGAGAGTAACTGCCATGTATTCTTTTCCACAAATCCAGTTCTGTGTAAAAAGAAAGCTATCGGCACACAGCTGACAGGGAATAAATTGGGAATTTCTTTTAGTATCCCATCTACACATTCTCCTTTGGCTACCCTTTCAACCTGATGTATCTGTGAAGTGGCTAGCCAAGGCTGGGGATGTGGTTTGAGTTGTGGGAACAAGATTTTTTGACTGAGTAATGCCATCTGTTTTATATGGGCATCAGTCTTGTACCCTTGACCACCATTCACTTGCTTCAACCATGTAACCACCCAATGTACTTTATACTTATGATAATAGTGGTAGCACCTGGCATTTATATTTTAGCACCTATTGAAAGTGATACACTTCAGAGGAGGCCAGGTGAAGTCAGGAAACATCTTTCAAAGACTACCTGGCTAATTACTTTTCATCAAGAAAATAAAGTATTGCAGCTTCTCGATCCATTCCCAGAGAGTCATAGGAGAATTCATTCTAATATAGCTTGGTATCAGGGAACAGTGTGTGATTCGTGGCAATGACTCAGGAAGGCATCTGCCTTGCTTCACTGTGACACATACTTGCCTTTGCCTGATCATTTGGCTCCAAATGGAAGCTCAGGCAAATGAGAACAGACCTAAGCTTCTATTATTACCTAGTTCAGGCTGCCCAAAGCAGAGGACTGGGAAGGTTTTCCAACGTGCAGGCTCAAGGGAGTTGCCTGTGTTATAGGCAGATAAGTTGTTTATGGGAAAAGTCACTTTGATGATGACAATATAATCCCTCTGCTGTTTTCTGCTGTCCGCAAAGTGTAACATGGCAGGCAGTGCAACTTAAGTGTTAAAAGCAACAGTTTAGAAATCACCACAAGCTGGATTAAAATTTTGGCTTTATCCTTACAGCAAACTTTGTCTGTGAAGGGCCAGCTAGTAAATATTTTAGGCTTCATGGGCCATCTGGTCTCAGTCACAACTACTCAACTCTGCCGTTCTAGTCTAAAGGAGCCACAGACAATACATAAATGAATGGGCATGGCTGTGTTTCAATTAAACTTTATTACGAAAACACGGAGTGGGCTAGATTGGCCTGCGACTGTAGGTTGCCCATCCCTGCTCTATAGGCTTTTGCACTAAGAAGTTACTTTAATTCTCTAACTTTCCCTTGAGGGTTAAAAGAGACAGTATTTGTCATAAAACACTTCCCATGTGGTTGGCATATGGCAAGCACTTGAAAATAGTAGTTGCTATCAACTTATTAAAAATATCGTATATCACACAATTTAAGATGCCATGAATTGTGAGGTGTGGCTGGATTTCAGAGATGTTAAAAGGTGATAAAAACTCTTAGAACTGATGAAATTTGGTAATGGTAATTGATCATAGTAACAAGGTTCTATTTAGGATTTTAAGTCTTGTTCTACCAGTGACAGTTTGGACTTCCTGTATAACATATTTTTATGATGTTTTTCTTGTCAGAGACACATGTCATGAACTCCTGGGACATGTTCCACTACTCGCAGATCCTAAGTTTGCTCAGTTTTCACAAGAAATAGGCCTGGCATCTCTGGGAGCATCAGATGAAGATGTTCAGAAACTAGCCACCGTGAGTTCATTTTCAATGAAAAAAACTGTTCTATTTATATCCATTTGTAAGGTAAACAAAGCTTAAGAGTCATTCATGATGATTACAAGGCAAATATTATGGAGAAGGCATGGTGACTTCAGTGATTACTGCGTTGTGTTCCTTTGAAGTACAATGTGTTCTTAGCTCATCAGCCATTAAGATGTTTATATTTTATCCTTCTTGTTCAAGGAGTGGCTAGAGAGTAAATATTTTAGGCTCGCAGCTCATAAGGTCTCTGTCACAACTACTCAGTTAAGTCACTGTGATGCAAAAGTAGCCAGAGGCAGTATGTAAATGAATGAATGGTGGCTGTGTTCCAATAAAACTTTATTTATAAAAGCTGGCAGTGGGCCACGTTTGGCTTGTGTGCTGAAATTCGTTGACTTCTGTTCTAGTTCAATGTTTTTTTTCCTAGAAACATTAGGAATACTAAAAGTTATGCATTTATGAAAAAGTAGGGTTGTACTTGAGGTTATCACTGATTAGTGAATATGGGTGTGGTCAGACACAATTTGAGACAGCCATGAGAAGCTTAGGCGAAACAATTATTATAAGTACAAAACCAGAGAAAGATTTAATAGTTACTATGTTCTCAACAAGGTTTTTTTCTCAAAACAAGCAATATGAGAGGAAAAATGTCATGTTGGTGGCTTCCTTTAAGATGCAAATCTAGCAAGCATATCTACCTTACCTTAACCCCATTTCAAAGAGACCAGGGTAAGAAAGAACAACTTTAGTACACTCACTTACACAGGGGCCAGTCCATTTGCCTAAATGAACAAAGCTATCAGAGGAATTAAAAATGGAAGCTTAAGTTGTGTGTATTTGCTATAGATACACATTGATGTCACATCAGGCATGTAGGGATATTCTTCACTCCTACCAGGAAATACATGCTCTAGATTTCTTTTCTTTTCAAAAAAGTTTTTTGTTTTGAGAGAGAGAGAGAGAGAGTGAGAGAGAGAGAGAGAGAGAGAGAGAGAGAGAAGCACGTGTGTGTGAGCAAGCACAGGAGGAACAGAGGGAGAAACAATCTTACATTTTTTTTAACCTGTATTTATTTTTGAGAGAGAGACACACACAGAGTGCGAGTAGGGGAGGAACAGAGAGAGAGGGAAACACAGAATCCAAAGCAGGCTTCAGGCTCTGAGCTGTCAGCACAGAGCCCAACGCAGAGCCCACAAATTGTGAGATCATGACCTGAGCCTAAGTTGGACACTTAACCTACCGAGCCACCCAGGCACCCCACGAGAGAATCTTAAGCAGGCTCCACACTGAGCACGGAGCCCGACGCCAGGCTGTTACTCATGACTGTGAGATCATGACCTGAGCTGAAATCAAGAATTGGACGTTTAACTGACCGAGCCATCCAGGCGCCCCTCCTACATTTCTTAAGACAACTGGCCCTTTCAGTTCATCTTTTGTTTCCTAGTTTTCATAGAGATATAAGAAATGAGAAATGTTTTTCTAATATAAGAGAAGCAGCAGTGCAAAAGCCATGCTGTTAGTGTCAATGTAGAGATGAATAATTAGTGGGGTCAATGGGGGCTTCAGTAAACCCATTAGAGCCTACTGCCGAAGGCAGGTCCTCAGTTTTCACTGGCAGCTGCCAGACAGGAGTGCAGGCTTTGTGTTGCCAGTTCTCCAAATTTTTGAGAGAGACTGGAAATCTAGATTTCTAAATGAATTTAAATGATTTTAAGATTTTGGCTCATAAAAAACATTGTGAGCTGAGGAAAATATATTTGTAGACAGAATCAGGATCTTAACTTCCAATTTGCAACCTCTGCCCTAGGGAATGTATCTCATGTATATTGGCTATCTATTACTGCATAACAAATAACTCCAAAACTTAGTGGCTTGAAACAGCGAACATTTGTCATCTCATAGTTGGTGTTTGGGAATTCGGGAGCATCTTAGCCGAGTGGTTCTGGCTCAAGGACGCTCCTGTGGTTGCTGTCAAGATGTGGGCTGGGCCTGCAGTTATGTGAAGATTTGGGAATCTTCTGCCAAGAGAGTTCACTCATGTGGCTATTGGCAAGTCACTTTCTCTAGAGCAAGTAATGGGGGAGGGGGAGGAGGAGAAAGAGATCGATGTAGGGAGGAAGTTGTAATGACTTCTCTGACTTGATCACATGTTGCTCATGTCAGCCATATTATGTTCGTTAGAAGGGACTCACTCCAGCCCACGTTGAAGGGGAAGGAGATTAGCCTCCACTTTTGGAAGAAAGGAGTGTCAGAGTGTTTGTAGACATGTTTTAAAACCACCACACCACTGAGTTCTGTTATTTAATTCTCAAACCTTGGCTCTGTCTTTAAACTCCACATTTTAGAACTTTTTCCGTGCCTGGAAGATTTCCCTTGAAATTTTCCTGGTTTCAGCCTTTAACCCCCTATAACTTGTACTCTTCATCAGGGATGAATGTACTCCTTATTTGTCTGACTCTGAACAATCACAAATCGGGATTCAACTCTGCCAGGCTCTGTGTGTGTCCAAAGAGAGGACGGGAAGGAATAAGGTAGGGCTGCATGGATGTGAATGTAGGTAGATCCTAGTGAGTGATCTTATTTCTTTTTTAAAAGCAGTAACAAAAAAGTAGGTTTGTTGGCCTTTATTTTTACACTCCATAAAGTGATAATTAATTAAGTCCATCGTTCAAACTAGCATTCACCAAGAATATAACACGGTCCTCACCTTTGGGAAATTTGTAGCCTGTATAGGTAAAACTAAGATTTTTCAGAGGAGAGAAAGTTTGTACTGGGTCCCGAAAGATGAAAAAGTCAGCCAAGTTGCAAAGGGGGAAAGGGGGGGGGGACCTGAGGGACAGTTTCAGCCAGAATAAGAAATCTCTCTGATTTGGGGACCCAGCAGGGAATGCCTGCTCACCAGATTGCAGGGCCATGCTGAAAACAAGGATTGCCTTTTGTATTAGATATCTATCACTACTGTTAACAAATTACATATGACTTAAAACAACACAAATTTGTTATCTTACAGTTTCATTAAGCTTAGAAGTTTGACACAATTCTCACTGAGCTAAAATTAAAGTGTTGGGATGCCTGGGTGGCTCAGGTGGTTAGGCGACCAACTCTTGATTTTGGCTCAGCTCATGATCTCACGGTTCATGGGATCAAGCCCTGTGTTGGCTGACAGCACAGAGCCTGCTTGGGATTCTCTCTTTTTCCCTCTCTCTGCCCCTCCCCCATGCTTTTGCTTGCTCTCTCAAAAAATAAGTAAACATTAAAGAAAATAAAATTAAGGTGTCAACAGTGTTGTGCTCCTCTCTGGAGGCCCCAGGGGAGAATCTGTTTCTTTGCTTTTTCGAGTATCTAGAGGTTGCTTCCATTCCTTGGCTCATGGACCTCTTCCTTTGTCTTCAAAGCCAGCAACGTTGCAACTCTCTGATCTTTCTGCCATTGCCACATCTCTCTTCACTGACTGAAGCTGGGAAAGTTGTTTTGTTTTTAACGACTTATGTGATTAGATTGGGCCCTGCTGAATAATTCACAATAATTTCACCATTTCATGGTCCATATTCTTAATGATATCTGCAAATGTAATACTTTCTAGGGATTAGGGCAGGACATCTTTGGGGGGAGCATTATTTTTTGTTTCTATGCTTACATTTGCAAGGAAAAAAATGAATACTTGAATACTTGTATCTTGAAACCTATTATACTAGGACCAGTAAATTTATAGGATGAATATGTTTTCTTTTGGAACTTACATTCCTTAGCATGATTCTAATACCCTTGGCTATGATTGCCTTAGGTCCAACAGCTAAAAATGCTTCCGTCTGTTAGAGATCATTGGGTCATTAATCATGTTTCTCTCTCTCATTTTTTCATTGCCTTTTTCCTGGAATATACATGTACTTCTGCAAAAGCCAATCAATAGTTAGTCTTTAAATGGCTAAAGAATCCTAGGTACCATGAGGTAGGAATAAGAAAAAGACAAAAAGGTATACTTGCATCAAGGAGCTTTTGACCTTTCATCCACAAAAGTATGAAAATCCAGAGTCAGTGTGAGCTTTTATTAATATAGGTGAGAAGGTATGCAGAAGAAGTGGATTTAAGGTGAAGCTTCCAAATGCATTTGAGTTCTGAATTCAGTGGTGGAGACTGGGGTTCAGAACTGGGAGCAGAGGCCAGCAGTTTCATTTCTTCTTCTTTTCAAAAAACATTTTTATTTAAATCCAAGTGAGTTGACATGTAGTGTAGTAATGGTTTCAGGAGTAGAATTTAGTGATTCATCACTTATATACAACACCCAGTGCTTATCACAAGTGCCCTCCTTAGTGCCCATCACCCATCTAACCCATACCCCCTACCTCCCCTCTAGCAACCCTCAGTTTATTCTCTGTATTTAAGAGTCTCTTATGATTTGCCTCCCTTTCTGTTTTTATTTTTCTTTCCCTTCCCCTATGTTCATCTGTTGTGTTTCTTAAATTTCACATAAGACAGGTTCATTTCTATGTAGGAAGTAGCTGGTGACAGGTTAAGGAGGATCAAGTGTCCCCCAAGGGAGCCAAGAATCCTGCCTGGAATCTTGCAGTAGCTTTGACAGTTAAAAACAAAACAAAACAAAACAAAACAAAACAAAACAAGACAAAACCCAAGAGAGTAAAACTTGCAAAAGATTTTAACACAAAGATTTTGAACCTCTTCTAAATGCAGTGGAGAGTTGGTGGGGTGGGGGGAGTGGAGGGGGGAACTCACCATGGTTTTGTCTGATCTACTCATTTCTCTTTTTCTCATATTGCATGTGCCCCCACCCCAGCTCCCTTTGATTTCCTGCCTCTCACAAGCCTTGTGATTCCAGTTCCTTCCAGCTTTATAGACTCTACCCATCTACTCCGAAAAGTGTTTCACAGGGGCACTCAGTTGGTTGAACATCTGACCCTTGATCTTGGCTCAGGTCATGATTTCTCCATTCGTGAGATCGAGCCCCATGTCAGGCTCTGCACTGGCAGTGTGGAGCCTACTTGGGATTCGCTCTCTCCCCCTCTCTCTCTGCCCCTCCCCCCTCAAAATAAATAAATATAAACATTTAATAAACATTTAAGAAAAAAGAAAATAAAAGTGTTTTGCAGACCAAAGAGAAATTTGGAAAGCTTTTCCTGCGTGCTGTGTGGAGTGTGGGGGAGAGACTCACAGTGTGAGGAGGCTAGGGAGAGAGATTTTCCCTGAAATGCTCCTAAAACTGTTGTTGACTTTAGAAACCATAACACATCTCTCAGTCAGAAACAAAGTGAATGGGAAACTGTTGGAAGGTGGTTTTGAAAGAAAGAACAGATTCTGGCCAGGCCATTTCAAAGTAACCCCTGGAATACATAACCTATTGGATAACGTGCATATTAATGACTCTCAAGCCATATACTGTAGCTAAAAGCCCAATTTAATGACCCAGTTGCAAAGACTAAGAGATTAAGGGCTGACTACGGCCTCACTGGGAGGTGTAAAAAGTCCAGTGGTAGGGGGAATAGTGTTGGTTGGGAGGCCTCTTAACTGTCCAGATGAGAAATGGACATGTTATTAGCTGATTTCCTCAAAGTTGTTCCCATTAAGTCCCCTGAAGATGTACTGGAGTAAAATGAGAGATGAGATGTACCAAAGGAGAAAAATCCATAGAGAGGACAAATGGAAAACCACAGAAATCACTATTTATGCAGCACAATGAGACAGGCCATATTATTCTTTTACTCTAGGTGAGATTTATATTATTAATGACTGTTTATATAGTGCCTGCTTTTCCTTGTTTAGTGAATTTAAGCACTTAGGAAATAGGGAGTAAAAGCAGACACTTAATAACTTTCTGTGATGTGCTGTCAACAAATCCATCCAAGGAAGAAAACAACGTCCAGTAGGACTAATTGGCCACCACTAAATTCTGTTTCATCCAAAGCTGCTTTTGAACTTCTGGGTCTGATTTCAGAGGGACCAGGCTATTTGCCTATAGCGATATTGCTTCTTCTTGCTATATTTCTACATGATATTTATTTTGACATTTTAATAATGCTTAGCTTTGAGAATGAAGCTATCTCTGCTGTTTATGTAGCCAGTGGTTTCTATGCTCTGAGAACCATTTAAATGAAACTCTTTTGTATCTGAAGAAATTGATGATGATGCTTGGTAAATGTATTTCAAATGCATTGTTATACATGTAAATAATTTGCCCTCTGGTGGATAATGAATAAGGCCACTGGTTTTGGCAGCTGCACTCTTTTTATACTCATCATAGCTGTCCGGGGTCTGTGCATGATAGATATGCAAAAATATTCCCAGTAAGGGCTGCTTGGAGTGTGCTATGATTTTGAGACAAGCCATTTCCCACCGTAGTGCTGGCTTAAGTGGATTTAATAGATTAGTGTCTTCTTTAAGGGTTGTAAACTTAAATGCCTTCAGGGGCCAGATAGGTAGCAAACATGTGTGAAACAGCCTGATATACGATAATAAGGAGTGTAGGAGCCTGTGGAGAACTGGAGAATGCACATTACATCTAAAGGCCTTCATATCCAGAAATTAAAATAAAACAAAATGTTCTTTGGCTACAAACCATGTCTGCAAGCTGAAACAGAACTCGGCTCTCAGTCCCCAGCCCTTGTATCTGAGGTTAGAGTACATGTTAGACCTACCGTCATTCTTGAGGGACCAACCCATGCTCGGTTCATCTCTTGTCATAGTGGATGTTCTTAATTACGGTTTGCTGACTATTTTTCCTAAGAAAATAGTGTTCTCTAGAGGGAAGTATCCTATCGCTGTTGAGAGATGACTGGTTTTGAATTAAACTGCAAACAGTTACAAGCATGATTGCCATGCATGTGGGCTGAGCACATGTCAAAAGTTTAACTAATTAATGAGGGAAAAGCAGGATGATAAATGCAGCTCAAGGAAGAATTTGCAAGACTGAGACCATATCGTCCCTGAAAGAAAGAACCTGGAATAAGGTGCAAAGTCGTTTGTGTTCTATGGGCAAAAACTACATAACCTTGAGGTTGTCTTTTCTCCCAGGCAGAAATCATTTGCGTGTCTAGTGGACAAAAATAACTTACGATTTATCTATCTTCACAAGTTACCATCTAACTTCACAACGTCTGGGCCCTAATGAGTAGTAAATAGGAAGTCGGGAAAGCTTATGTTCCCTAGATTAATGCTGCTCAAACCATAATGTATATAAAATAAGTTAGGGATGTTGTTAAAAGGCAGATTCTGGTCAGGTAGGTCCAGCATGGGGCCTGAGATCTGGCATTGTTTTGTTTGTTTGTTTTTGTTTCTTAAAAATTTTTTAAGTTTATTTATTTATTTTGAGAGAGACAGAGACAATGTGAGCAGGGGAGGGACAGAGAGAGAGGGAAATTGAGAGAGAGAATCCCAAGCAGGGATTCAATGACGCAGGGCTCAAACTCAGGAAACTGGGAGTTCATGACTTGAGCCAAAACCAAGAGTTGGACACTCAACCAACTGAGCCACTCAGGTGCCCCAGGATCTGGCATTTCTAACAAGATCCCAGGTAATGCTGATGCTGTAAGTCAAAGAGGGTCAGTTGACCTGATAGGCCTGTGGGCCTATTAGACAATGCTTGAATGTTTCATTCAAAAGACACATGGTAATCTTCCAGTCTTATTTCCATATTTTGATACTTTTTTTCTACAAGCTGGATTCATAGAGTATTGGGAGATTAATATTGTGTAATATGAGATGAGTTTATTTAGGACTTAGTCTGGGCCTGAAAATGAATGCTTGCATCTATGAGCGCCATGTCATTGGTTCTGTTTTGAGTGTCTACTCTTAAACTCCCCTGCTGCTTGCTCTTTGACCACATGACTTATATTATCCAATTTTATGGGAATACATAAACAGAAACTTGCTGATTAAGTGGATTTAGGAATCAGTCCTAGAAAAATATCGATTTCGCTTCCTTCCCAACGTTGGGAAATGTAAAGGGGTGCCTTTCACCAAATGGTGCTTCCCATCTATGGTGTGTCCCATCATGCAGATGGTTTCTGTTCAGTCTATTCATTTCTCACATCATGGAGGCATTTGAAACAGACAAAGCTGTGCACCACTTGTAAGAGAAAGCAATCAGTATGAATACACCTCAGATGTTTCCAAGCAGAATAAATTGGCCTCTGGCCTAGTTGGAATTTTCTCTCTACAGAGAGTTTTAGGTCATCCATTCAGTTCTGTTGACCCTGACACATACTTACCTTCACTTCATGATTGAGGGTTTCTGTCACTGGGTCTTGGGAAAGCTGATGAGAGAAGAGTCTTGGCCAATGGTAATAAAAGAATAAGCACTCTTTCCCAGAATATGTTCCCAGAACATTAGTCTTATGAAATGTTATTATGGGTTCTAGAAAAGAAGGGATCTATGGGCAAATATATTTGGGAAACATTGAGTTAAAAAAAGAAAACAGCTTTGTTTTTTAAAGTACTGAGACTTTTCAGGGACTCTAATGTGATAATGTGTAGGGTGAATCTCCACAGGTGATAAAAAACTTATTTCTCCAAACTTACCATGTTTTCCCTGTTTTAAGATGCCATTGATTGTAAAATATACTCTTAATTCAATAGCTTGTTCTAAAGGGGAAAAAAGATTTAGTTAGCAAAATTTTTGATATTGTTTGTAAGATAATGTTAAAATGTAAAAACAGTGAACTTAAGAATTAAGAAAGGACATTATATGATTGCAGAAGTCTCTTTTTATGGAACACATGTTAGCATCCTATGCTATTAATATTCCAAGGAACACAGTTTAGGAGATACAAATCTAGAATGATTTTTGAAAGGGGAGAATTCATTGTGAACAGAGACCCGATCACCAGCTTAACTTTTTTTCCACAAAAAGATTGTCAGGAAATTAGTAATATAAGGTTCTGTTTGTATTTTATCAAAACAAATAATTTATTGGTTCCAAGTAAAAGAGTTTGCATTGATTGGGGCTTTTGATGGTCATGAATCAAGTGTGCTTGAATTTCTAGTTATAACCAGGACTTTCTCATGCTGAGAATAGTAATGAAATGTAGTCAGTCTTAAACTAATAATCGACTATAATTCACACTAGAAATGTAATTGCAAAGGTAACCTTAGTTTATGAATTGCTAATTAATATTTTCCTGCCTGTGGGAGGACATTAGCTTGTTTCCCGGTCTCACATCTTTGTCTACCTGGCTCAGAGTGGGGAACTTATGTATGCTTTTAAAAGACTTACGCCCAGCTCTAGTTCTTTCTGAAGATGGATGACATTAAAAATGACCATTTTAGTATCTCTACAGAAAGCTTGCAATAAGCCCCAGGCTTATTTATTCCATGCGGAGTCTTTGAACTAGTTCAGCTGTTTGGATCATTTGATACAAAGCTGACAAAAAGCTGGAAGGAATGCACTTTTATACATTCTTAATTGAGATGTTTGGGCAGATGATCAGTGTGTGTATTATTTCTAAGAGTAACTTAATTAAAAGTTAATAGTATCTATTCCAACTCATTACTTTCACTTTTATGTCTTCTGTGCATATAGAAAAATTGTAGAACCTACAAGGTGCTACATTTCTTCAGCTAGCCCCATAGAAGCTTAACTTTTCCAGTGTTTTCCCTTCGTGTTTTTTTTGCCTGGGTGCTCTAAGACCACACTTCCTTCTGACTATCTCTCTTCTGAGAACTTTGATATCAGAGCTAAGGCTATTTTCTCTGTTTGTGTATGTTTCACTTATGATATTGCCATTATGAGGTGCCTTGCCAGCTATGGTGAGAACACCACGGTTATTTGGAATGAAAAAAGTGAGCTGTACATTGCCCACTATGGTTAGAAACAAATCCATTTGTAACCCAGAATAGTTGTGTATTTTTGCAACTCAAATCTTTCTTCGTCATTTAAAATTGTATCCTAGGGGCTTCAGAGAGCCATCTTGTAACTGCAGACGAGGGAAAAAAAGCTCAACAACCTACTTTAGATATTTGGAGACTCGTAAAAATAGAGCTGCTTTGGTAGCTATTCATTCTGTGCTGCGAGTGAGCTCTGCGCCCTCTTAATTTTATTCATGCAGGAGCACCCCAGGCCTGCCACTGGAGTCCCTCAGCACTTGATGAAGCTTCTTTTGGGGTGTCTGGTGGGCAGTATGCCGTGTGGTGTGATGTGCTGGAAGGGCCTAAACCCGAAGCTGGTCCGGTGGGGCTTGAGTGCCAGCTTTCTTCACTTTCCCCAGCTTGCCTGAGATATGATTGACATATGTTGTGGCAGTTTAAGGTGGACAGTGCACTGATTTGATATATTCATATACTGTGGTCTGATCAGTTAGCTAATACCTGCGACGTGTCACAGAATCACCATTTCTTTTTTGTGAAGATATAGTGTCTTAGTGACTTTCAAGTATATAACACAGTATTATTAACTCTAATCATCATGCTGGACATTAAGATCCCCAGAAGTTATTCATCTTATAACTGGCCGTTTGTACCCTTTGACAAATACCTCCCCATATCCCTCACTCCCTAGTTCCTGGTAACCACCAATCTAGTCTCTGTTCTAAGAGTTTGGCTTTTCTATATTCCACATATAAGTGAGATCGTACAGTATTTGTCTTTCTATGTCTGACTTATTTCACTTAGCATAATGCCCTCCAGGTCCATCCATTTTGTTGCAAATGGCAGAATTTCCTTTTTCCTCAGGGCTGCATTGAATGAATACCACATCTCCATGCATTTGTCCGTTGATGGACACTTACATTGTTTCTGTATCTTGGCTATTTTGGATAATAATACAGTAAACATGGGAGTGTAGATATCTTTTAATATTCTGTTTGCATTCCTTTTGAATATATATTCAGAAGTGGGATTGCTAAATCATATGGCAGCTCTATTTTTAACTTTTTGAGGAAGTTTTCCATACTATTTTCCATAGTGGCTACACCAATTTACATTCCTTCTAACAGGGCAAAAGTGTTCCCTTGTCTTCACATCCTTGCCAGCATTTGTTATCTCTTCTCTTTTTTATATGAGTACCAGCTTTGTTACTTCCTAAACTTGTATTCTGAGACAAATCACATTACCATTTTGGGCCTCAAATGTCTTCTTTAAAACTGGGAGATTTTCCTCCCACCTGATGCTGAACGAGGAGCAAATGAAAGGAAATACTTCCGTGATGTGTGGCTTGTCATTATCTACCTCATACTCAGGTATGGTAGTACTCGATCTCACCATTACCCAACAAATCCTAACTGCAGCCAAGGTTCTATATTATTGATTTAATAATTTTAGAGTCATTTAAAGACCCTAAATCATCTAGCTCTTCATCTAGAGATAACTTCTTCCTGTGATTCAAAAGCCCTGACATTGAGCCCTTCTTACTTTTTCTTCTCAAAGTAAGCTAGTGTGCATTCATCAAGCACGGAAGATTTCTGCAGTCATTTTCATTTCCATAAAGATGTACAAGAGAAGGAGTTTTCTGGTTTAACTACAATGGAGTAGGCTCTCAAAATCTTAGACTTGTATTAACAGAAATGTCTATGGTATAATTCCATTTCTAGCAAAAGCAGGGAGAAGATGGTTGGAATTTTTTTTTTTTTATGAGCTAGAATAGCAGAGGTAATATTATATCAAACTATAGAAATTTAATTACCCCATTCCACAAATGTAGTTTTCAAATAAAGGAGTCGAAAGGATTTTCAAAGCTATTCTTCTGAACTGTGATATAAAAACCCAGAACACATTTAGTAGATGTAAAATGTATTGCTGTACATTATGAGCCACCACGATGAATGGAAGCACAATCAGAAACACGACACGAGACTGAACACACGGTGATTAAACATCTCTTTGCTCCCCTCTTAGAAATGTTGTAATTTGCTTAGAGTTTTATATGCTTGTCACTGTAAGGATGGGCATTTCTGGAATATTTCTGATGAGTGGACTTCATAGTGGGAAGAGGTTTCCCAGAAAATGGAAATGCTGTCATTTGAGGGCTTAAATCCACACTGGATGTAAGTAAGAAATGCTGGGAGGGTGGGTAGGAATAAATCACCCAGGGGCCTCATCATTTTTCAGGGTCTGCTGGTCTGTCCTTTATAGTGTCCATAAACAACCATTCTCTCTGAAAGGAAGGGACGGTGGATGCAGGGTGACTTGGGGACTCTGTTATTGAAAAGTCTTTACCAAAACTCTTTGTTTCTCCTCCTTGTTACACAACTGACATATAGTCATTGTAGAAAATTTTTTTAAAAAATGGATAAGTAAGGAAAATAATATAAAGATCATTTGTAATATCAGACCAGTGATAACCACTATTAACATTTAGTATAAAGCCTTCTTGTTTTTCCAAAGTCATTTTGGCATGTCAAGTAAGAGCTTGGTAAAGGGAGTCTTGGCTTTGGAAAAGGAGCAATGAGGTGTTCACCCATTTATCAAACACTTGTGCTGTCAGGAGAGACTGTATCTTTTACATCTACACAAGAAAGAATAAATTGGAATTGCTCTGGAGATACAGGGCTTATGACTTTTCACTCAGGTACACTGTAAAGTGGTTCAGTGAACATCACATGTAGCTAATGAGTTTTGTTTGCTTTTCCTTTTTCTTTCATTTTGGAGAAAAAAGTTAGCAGATGCCACTTTTTTTTTAAAATTAAAAATTGGTTTCCGTACATATTTTAATTTTCTATTTTCTAATTTTGCATTAGCTTGTTATTGGTGAGTACTACTTTTATCTAATCGATATCCACCCCTCCTATTGTTCTCTTTCTGGGTAAAGTCATAAGTATCCTTCCCCATAGCACTTGATCTGATTCTTTATTAAAACATTTTTTTATTTTAGGGGCGTCTGGGTGGCTCAGTCGGTTAAGCGTCCGACTTCGGCTCAGGTCATGATCTCACAGTTTGTGAGTTCGAGCCCCGCATCGGGCTCTGTGCTGACAGCTCAGAGCCTGGAGCCTGTTTCAGATTCTGTGTCTCCCTCTCTCTCTCTGACCCTCCCCCACTCGTGCTCTGTCTCTCTCTGTCTCAAAAATAAATAAACGTTAAAAAAAAAATTAAAAAAAATTTTTTTATTTTAATGTTTATTTATTTTTGAGAGAGAGAGACAGATCACGAGTGGGGGAGGGGCAGAGAGAGAGAGAGGGAGACACAGAATCTGAAGCAGGCTCCAGGCTCTGAGCTGTCAGCACAGAGCCCAATGTGGGGCTCGAACCCACAAGCTGAGAGATCATGACCTGAGCTGCAGTCAGATGCTTAACTGACTGAGCCACCCAGGCGCCCCTCTTCATCTTTAAAATGAGAATAATGATAATACCATTGAGTCTTGCAGAGCTATTGTGGACTAATGAGATAATGCATTGTAAACCTGCTTAGTACAGTGCTAAGTGTTCGATAAAAGCTAGCTAGTGTATTTGACGTGACTGTACTCTTAGCTGTCAAGGTGGCCACATCAGTAAGACTCAAGGGCAGGGAAGGCCCCTGTGTGACCTTGGGTAATTTTCTTTCAACAATTCAGTTTTCCCTTCTGAAATGCAGACTATGCAGTTTATGTTACAAAGGGGTTTTAGACAGAGATAGCATGCTACTTTGCAATGTGAAGTGTTTTAACCATAAATAATAAAGGTATGGCCTCCCCTAAAAGATGTCAAGCTTCTCCCTGGAGATGGAGGAGACCTCCCCAGAGTTAATAGCACACCTCCCCTGAGTGAACACAGAGAGAGGCAAGTTGCAGGAAACAGCTTTGGAAAACAATGAATAAATGTTGTTTGTGCTGGTGAGAGCGCATGAAATATGAATTCCTGACTAAACTTTGCAAGCAGATTAGGAGTGATGCTGTTCATTGATACATGCAGCACTCCCTTAATAACTAAAGAAAGCAATAAATTTGGGGTTTCACATCTCGGCTGCTCTTCCTCCTTATGAGTTCAAGTTTCTGAGAATTCAAGCCAGGTGTGTGGAGTTTGGCTGTAAGCTGGCTGCATTAACATAAGAGTATGCAAAGAAGCTATTGGAAGAGTTCCAAAAGATGTTGTTTGCTCCAGTTTTGATGCATTTTGGATGTGTCTGTTTGTACACAGGGGTCCTATGTTGGTGTCTAACTAGCAAGGTTTAAAAGTTCTCTGTAGTAACACATGGGGAGATACCGTAAATTGGCATACTTTAGAAACATTTAGATGTTCAGTGCTCACAAAAACGTTTTTGGGGCTGTTCACCCTTTCCTCTCTTAACACTAATGAAGAAGACTTAGCTCTTCAAGATAAAAACCAAAGCTATAATTGGTGAGAAAAGGGGCATTGGATTCTGCTTCCTTGTGAGGGTGTTTTATCAAAGGCGTGAACTTGCTGTGTCCCTACTAAATATCTTCTCCACAACTCTGATAGAATCAATTGTGGCCCACTCATTTATTTATTGGTAAACATTTACTGAACATCTTTTATATGTTCAGGCAGTGGGAATTCAACTGTGAAGCTGGTAGACAGGATCCTGCTTCTTGGGGACTATTTCTAGTGAGGGGTACACATAAGTGAATAGGGATTTAAATATAACTTGGTAAATGCAAAGTTAGGGAAAGGAGGCACTTAGGTCAGGTTCAGGATGATCAGAGGTGATTTTGATGAGGTGGGGAGACTTTTCCCAGCAGTCAGATTGTTAATTTTTTATTTGCTGTTACATATGCTTACTGATAGAATAGGTGTTAATACTTTAGGAAACTTTTGCATCTCAATAGATTGTTTGCATATCAGAAAGCTCCTTTGATTGAGTTTCAGGAACTGTTGACCTGTAATTAAGCTCATAATCACCTATGCAGAAGGTAATTTCTCTGTAGAAATGACTCTGTAGAATCAGAGGCCTGAGATGGGATGAGTCAGCCATGAAGATATCTGTGATCTTAATCGCCTCAGAACAGAGAACCTTCATCTGAGTTACAGCTCTTGCTGTAATTGCTTGAGCATTTGATGTGTGCTTCTTCATTTGGGTCCCATGATGGCACTTCAAGGTAGGTGAGACTCATATTATCATCCCCTAACAAAGTCTCCGGTGTCCACAGAGTGCTGATTACACAATTGGTGCTCAATAGAAATTTGGTGAGGAAAGGAATCCCCATTATATAGATGAATACAGGGAGATTCAGACAAGTGAAATGACTTATCCAAGACCATACAGTAAAATAGTGGCAGGGACTGAACTATTAGATTTTCTCGGTCCTAATCTAGTACACCAGACCATTTCTCAGGAGTTTAGGATGTCAGAGCAAAGAGTGACCAGGTGAAGCAGGAGAGATATGCACTCATATCTCTGGATTTCCTGGATAATTATAATTTCCTGGAAGCAAATTATTGTCACAGATGCAGGATTCAGGCTAATGTCTGAACCTGGGGGAGGTTTCAGGCTAATGTCTGAACCTGGGGGAGGTGGAGTTATACACACACACACATATACACACATATACATACATACATATGTGTGTGTATGTGTGTATGTGTATACACATACTCATACACATCTTACACCTTGCTTAAAAAAAAAAAGCGCATTAACACATGAACATCCAGATTCCTAGCTTCTCTTAAAAAGACCAGTGTCTCTGGGAGTCAGACTGCCTTTACCTAAGGAGACAATTGGCCAGAGTTTAGTTATTGTTCTGTTAGAAGGGGTCCATGATCCTGAATGGAGAAGACATATTTCATCTTCAGTCTCCTGCCTGTCCCCCCTTTATTGTTCAGGGGAATCTGCTGATTAGAGGAAGGGAGAGAGAACTGAGGGATTGGTGCTCTAGGCTTGATATGTTTTATTTCCTAGCCAAAATTTATTGTGGTCCCAGGTCTCCTGAGCCGGGCTAATTGCAGCGCTCTTTCCCACTTGCAAGACTCAGAAGACGTGGCTTCCTTTAATGACTGGTTTCTAGTGCGTGCTCCTCTCTGGCTCCTGATGGGCCTGTGCTGTGTTACTTGGCTGATCCTGGGGCCACAAAGGAATAAAGGCACTTAGCCCAGTGCAAGCTGTGGAAGGATGGCTGTGGGCAAGCTAGACAGACCCCTGTATTTCTTGGCACACGCCAAGCCCAGCTATTAAGAATATGACGTGAGCATCAATTCTAGGGACCTGTAGCGTTCAGTCGCAGAGAAGAGGGGGCAAACAGTGTGATACAGTGCAGACATCATAGATTTTGGGGGTTAGGCATAACCAATTCCAATCCAGCTCTATCACCCCTACACTTGCCCAAGTTACTGAGCCTAAGTCTCAGTTTCCCCAGCTGTAAAATGGGAGGATTTAGCACTGGCATATAGTAATAATTCAATAAATGTTAGCGATTCATTTTATTTATTTTATGGATAACTTAAGACTCAGAGAGGCTAAACAACTTTCCTAAGGTCAGGTAAATGGCAGAGCCTACCCTTGAACCCTGATCTTACACTCCAAAGTCAAAGTGCTATCCTATTATATTACTGTTGCAGTGCCTGCCTCTTAGAGGTATTGTGAGCATGATGTAAAGTGCTTAGCACTGTAGTGGAGAGTAGGTTTCAGTAAGGCAGTGGTTATTAGTAGAGGTAGGGGAGCTCAATTGAGCTGAAATGCTATCTGGAGGTTCAATTACCTATAGACCCTCATTGTGACAGGGACCCCAGTTCACAGGTAAATCTTCTCAGCCCCATTTACACATATAGATGGTTAGTGTCGACTCTGAGTGTGAGAGATGATGATGGTAGGGCTGATGGTTAGTGACTAGAAAAGAAACATGACTTCATTAATAAAAACTTAAGATAGAAGACTGCTTGGTGTAATGGAGTGGTAAGAATGGCTTTCCCCACTAAACATACCTTTCTCATCAGTTTTCAGGTGTATAATTGTCTCCAGGATTCTTGGTCTTGCCTGGAAAGAAATAGGTGAGCAAGTGCAAGCTCTTTAGCCCTAATGTCTGGGAGGGTGTTGCTTTTAGTAATGCAGGGATAAAAATAAAACGACCCTCTAAAGGCAGTGGTGACTGCCCACAGCTTACTTGGGAGTCAGTAAAAACCTCATTTTTCATACTAGCCTCTGAGAGCTGACCTTTAAAATCACCACATCTGGGGAGAATGTGTGATTTGATGCAGAACATTTTAGGACATGCCAAAGGATGAATGGCTGAGAATGTGCTCATCAGTTTTCTTCTCCTTCAAGGAGCTCAGAATTGCTTAGGTTATAAAAGTCAGTTCTTGGGCACTTCAAACCTACAGCATTTGCTTAAGTAGGTCTTCTGTGCAAAGTAGATTAAGCACATATAGAAATGGGATGCTGATCCACCTACCTGCAATGAAATGGAGTGTGTGTGTGTGTGTGTGTGTCCTCAGGGTGAAGTTTAACCATTTCAAGGTAGCTAGTTACATAATAAGTCAGTAAAGGGTTGTTTGGAAAAAGATGAAATTGCTTTAGAAAGAGAACCAAACAATGTGAATTGCTTTGTTATGAAGATGCTTTATCGAGACTCTTGTACTATATCTAGGGTCCAATGAGTAATACTACTGAACATAAAACCAGCTTTTGATTTGTGAAACTCAAAATAGCTGTAGATCCAGAGGGCTTCATTAAAAAGAAGCCTATTTGTATGCATAATACCTTTGAAAGAGCCAGAGAATTTTGTGGAAAACAGCATTGGATGGGTGGTCATCTCACAAAATCATCTTCAGGAGAAAATAGCATCTGTTGGATCTCATGTGTCATCATCTGCTCAGTGAAGGTCTGGGCAGTGATGCCAACAGAAATTCCTTGTGGTTGCTAATTCTGAGCAGTCTGGGCTGTGAGGCACTTCAGGGTCTGGATCTATCACACTTAAACTCCTTCACACCCTGACAATGCACAGTTAGCATTTTTCCCTGGCTAGTCTCCAGTTGCCTACAAGTTTCAGACCTGGCAAACTGAAAAACTCTCCCCCCAACATTTTTGATGAGGATCCAGAGGTCAGAATCAGTGGACCTTCAGAGTTGCTGCTTGTGATGAAATAGGCCAGGGGCCACTGAACCACAAGACTACTGAACTTCTGCAGGAAGTAACTGCCAATCAATCTTTGAAGGCCTGACAGTAGGATGGCTCCTCCCTCCCTCAATGGCTTGGAGGACCATTGGCTGTTGTTGAAGAGATGTCAAGGGACAGATCTATTTCTGAAGCTGTAGGTGAAAACTGATTGGATTTCTACTGTAGGAGGGTTTTCATCTTTACAGAAAAGTCTATAATATTGGAATATTTGCTGAAGGTAGTAGTTATTGATCTGGAAGACTGGCATTGATCTGTTGCTTGGCCCACTGGAAAACTCTCCTTGCTTTCCCCTTTCCTCCCTCCTTCAGTATTTGCTGAGCACCTGCTGCATGTCAGCTGGGTGCTGGAGACCAGATATTAAACAACAAGAACAACCCAAACAAGTCAGACCCTGTCAGAGTTACCTGAAATTAGGGAGCTCAGAGCCTGGTGGAGACGACAGACAAGACTGGCAATATCCACATGGATCCAGAAGTGCTCTACCAGGAGAGAGGAGAGAGCCACCTTAAGCTGGCAAACCAGTAGGAATTGGCAAAGGAGCTGGACAAGGACAAGGGCATTCCATACAGAGGGAAGGTCATATGCAAAGGCCTAGATGGGAAGCTGAAGAGAGCATGGCAGTCTGCACAGTTGCCAATAGTTCCCTGAGGAGTGGACGATGGGGAGGCAGAGGGTTGAGAGATAAGGCAGGGACTAGGACACGGAGGGTCTTTTCTGCCATACGGAGAAGTGTGGGCCTTCACTGTAGGGCAGTGGGATGGTGAAGGTCTGTAACTGGGCCAGCACATGGCCATTGTGACCTGGAGCCTAGCCCTGGGGATGGAGTGTCTTAGAGTGAATTTTGTCAGGGTTTCAGGGGTGGGCAAACTGCTTGGGTGGCTCTCCTGCTGACTGCAAGCTGATCACTACTGTTAGTTCATCATAGTTCTTTTTTCTATTTCTTCCTTTTTTAATAATAAAAAAAATAGCTAGGCATGTGGGTGACTCAATTGGTTGAGCGTCTGACTTCAGCTCAGGTCATGATCTCATGATTCTTGAGTTTGAGCCCCGTATCGTTCTCTGTGCTGACAGCTCAGAGCCTGGAGCCTGCTTCGGAGTCTGTGTCTCCCTCTCTCTCTGCCCCTCCCCGCACTCATGCTCTGCCTCACTGTCTCAAAGATGGATAATAAAACATTAAAAAAATTTTTTTGGGGGGCGCCTGGGTGGCTCAGTCGGTTAAACATCCGACTTCGGCTCAGGTCATGATCTCACAGTTTGTGAGTTCGAGCCCCGCGTCGGGCTCTGTGCTGACAGCTCAGAGCTTGGAGCCTGCTTCACATTCTGCGACTCCCTCTCTCTCTGCCCCTTCCCTGCTCATGCTCTGTCACTCTCTGTCTCAAAAATAAATAAACACTAAAAAAAAATTTTTTTAAATAAAAATAAAAAAATTTTTTTTAAAAGATTAAAAAATACCATTAAATCCTGACATAAAAACTAGTAAATGTTAAATGATAAGTCAGGTGGCCTTTCTTTGAAAATGCTCACAGATAAGCTGGAGGAGGGACAGTAAAACTGAAATGGCCAGAGGGCTCTGAAACAAAATCATCCATTTGTTCTTGGAAGCAACCAAAAAAATATAGGAAGCAATAGTTAAGAGACACACAGAAAAATCCCAACCAAAGCAGTGCTGCTGAAAATCGCCTATGTCAATGTATTCTTCAATAAAAGTTGTTTTCTGCTGACGCTTTTTTTCCCCCTACGGATGTTCCTCTTATATTTGATGATCAATTTTCCACAAGGTTTGCTGTAATGTTTCCTCAGAGCTTAGGTTTTTACATTTTAATTCATTCGATGGCCATTCTTAACCTAAGACAATATATGCTGTTTCCACAATTCAGGATCATCGTCTTCTAGCTGACAAGACATTACTCAAATCCCAACCCTCCTCTTTTTCTCTACTTGTTTTTGTCTGTCTTGGTTTGAGGCGAATGGCTGGCAAAAGCGGTGGTCTCTACCGGTTGAAGTGGAGCCTGTGATCTGGTACATTCGATCATTTGACTTACCTCTACCTTCCTTTGATGCTCATTTGGGGTTCCCAGAAGTCACCCTCCTCATGCAGGCCCCTGAAGTTACTCTTTCCACTTACGTCCCCTCTTCCCATTAATCCTTCTTCTAAGGGCCCATTAATCCTTAAAAGCCTAACACAAACTTCATATTCTTTGTGTTCGAGACAGATAAGCACACTGCAATTTCAAGACAGAGTGTTTGTGGGAAGATAAAAACTGCAGTTTATTATTATTATTTTTGTATTAATCTTGTCTCCCCAGTCATATTTAACAATTCTCTTTAAAAATTTTTGAATGTTTATTTATTTATTTTTGAGAGAGGTGGTGGGCCGGGTGGGGGGGGGGGCAGTGGAGAGAATCCCAAGCAGGCTTCATGCTGCCAGCTCAGTGCCTGATGTGAGGGGTGAACTGTGATATCATGATTTGAGCCAAAATCAAAAGTCGGATGCTCAATCAACTGAGCCACCCAGGCACTCCCACATTCCACATGTCTTGAGCATAGAGACCACATCTTTACCTACTTTTGTAATCTCAGCTGGAGTTCAGCACTATGCAATTTAGTAAATATAAATTGATAAAATGTGTTTTGATTAAGTTGCGACTTGGCAAGAGCTATACCGATTTTCGTTTAGAGGCTCATGCTGAAATATGAGTGTAGAAATCTAGGTGTAGCTACCATCACATGAGGCATTTGGACACTAGTACTTGGAATCTATACAGAGACTGGCCCCTGAATGTGTGAACACATGAGCAGCAGCTTCGTTTTGCCAGTGGAGGCTTTCAGATGTGGTGTGAGTGGCCTGTGGTTACACAACATCTGTAGCCCCAAGACTGCAGGAGACCAATGGATCTGGCTCTAAGTTTCTCACATTTCTTACACTCTTATTGTATCCAAGGCTAGCTTGGGCCAAAATAACAAAGCATGCAAAACCCCCTTTTCTGCTGTCTCTTGAAATAGGGTCCCTGAGAACTTCCCCCATCAGGAACCCTTGCTCTGGAGACAAAGCATTGGGGTAGTCACTGCATCCTGGTGTGGTGTGGCTTTATGTGCTACTCTTGGGAGTACTTGTAGATCAAATGGTCAAAGGAACAATAACAAAAATTGATGTCTGGTGATTGGGGGACATTTCAGGGGCATGAGACTCTTCCAGGGCTTAAACAGTACAGTCCCCATTTTTACTTTTTATTTCTGATGGTGATTTGTTTGCCTTAACATTTCTATCCAAAAGCTTCCTGCAAATCAGGAAACAACAGATGCTGGAGAGGATGTGGAGAAACGGGAACCTTCTTGCACTGTTGGTGGGAATGCAAACTGGTGCAGCCGCTCTGGAAAACAGTGTGGAGTTTCCTCAAAAAATTAAAAGCAGAACTACCCTATGACCCAGCAATAGCACTGCTAGGAATCTACCCAAAGGATATAGGAGTGCTGATGCATAAGGGCATATGTACCCCAATATTTATAGCAGCACTTTCAATAATAGCCAAATTATGGAAAGACCCTAAATGTCCATCAACTGATGAATGGATAAAGATGTGGTTTATATGTACAATGGAATACTATTTGACAATGAGAAAGAATGAAATCTGGCCACTTGTAGCAATGTGGATGGAACTGGAGGGTATTATGCTAAGTGAAATAAGCCAGTCAGAGAAAGACAGATACCATATGTTTTCATTCATATGTGGATCTTGAGAAACTTAACAGAAGACCATGGGGTAGGGGAAGGGGAAGAAATTACAGAGAGGGAGGGAGGCAAACCATAAGAGACTCTTAAATACTGAGAACAAACTGAGGGTTAATGGCGGGTGGGGGAGAGGGGAAAGTGGGTGATGGGCACTGAGGAGGGCACTTGTTGGGATGAGCACTGGGTGTTGTATGGAAGCCAATATGACAATAAATTATATTAAGAAAAACCTTCCTGGTTAGCTATCAAAGCTCACTCCTGTTCCAGTCCTATTGTCATTTGCAATTTAATGGAGATTAAGGGAATTTGGGCCAAAGGAGAGAAGATACCTGCTGCTTGTAAACTGAAATGATGTAGCTAAAATTCAAACCCCAGTAGCTGGGGATGGGCAGTAGAGGGGTGAGTGGGAGGGGATCTGGGACAGTTCCACCTTTCAACAATTCTTTGAGTATATATTCTGACATGCTACTTGTTCGAACTAGGATGGAAAGATGTTAGAGAAAACGCTGTGAAAGCAGGGCCGTGAGACACAGAGCCCCTTTTAAGTTTTTCTTTTATTTTTTTGCACTTATCAAAGTACAGACTCTGATGTTAGAACATCTTTGAGTAGCATTCTTCCTTTGCCCATTTGATATGATCTAGGCACCAAATAGAACAGATGCTTGTAGCACTTGTAGTGGGGAACTGTGTTCTGGGAGTCCCAGTTTTACAAGCATGGGGTCTTATTTGCTAGATTATGAGGAAGTAGTGGTGGGAGGGTGTGGAGGTTGGAACCTGGATGGGGCTTGGGCAGCGTGGTGGTGGCAGGGACTTGGGGAGTGTGGGGTTATAGCTATATACCCATTCTGGAAGGATTTCATTATTTCAGCAACAGGAACTGACTGATAGTGGCCCTACGTTTGTAAGTGAACTTATTGATGAGGAAAGAACACTGGATTTGAAGTTATGACATGAGCTTGACTCCTAGCTCTGCCTGCTATGAGTTGTAGAATCTGGGAAAGTCACTTTATTATTGAGTCTCCGTCTTCCCATCTATAAAATGGAAATGTGTAGTAATGACTGCTCTATATCCAGTTAGTGGTAAGATAGCAAGTCTGTAGTCAGGTGACATCCCTGAGAATACATTTCTTTCTTTCTTTCTTTCTTTCTTTTTTCTTTCTTTCTTTCTTTCTTTCTTTCTTTTCTTTCTTTCCTTCTTTCTTTCTCTCTCTTTTTTTCTTTTTTTTTTAATTTTTTTTAACGTTTATTTATTTTTGAGACAGAGAGAGACAGAGCATGAATGGGGGAGAGTCACAGAGAGAGGGAGACACAGAATCCGAAACAGGCTCCAGGCTCTGAGCTGTCAGCACAGAGCCCGACGCGGGGCTCAAACTCACGGACCGCGAGATCATGACCTGAGCCAAAGTCGGACGCTTAACCGACTGAGCCACCCAGGCGCCCCTTTTTTTATTTCTTTAAAAAAATTTTTTTTAACATTTATTCATTTCTGATAGACAGTGTGAGTGGGGGAGGGGCAGAGAGAGAAGGAGACACAGAATCCGAAGCAGGTTCCAGGCTCCAAGACGTCAGTGTGGAGTCCGACTCGGGCTGGAACTCACGGACTGCGAGATCATGATCTGAGCCGAAGTTGGCCATTTAACCGACTGAGCCACCCTGGTGCCCCGAGAATACTTTTTTATTTTTATTTTATTTAAAAAAAAAATTTTTTTTTTTACGTTTATTTTTGAGACAGAGAGAGACAGAGCATGAACGGGGGAGGGTCAGAGAGAGGGAGACACAGAATCTGAAACAGGCTCCAGGCTCTGAGCAGTCAGCACAGAGCCCGACGCGGGGCTCGAACCCACGGACAGTGAGATCGTGACCTGAGCCGAAGTCGGACGCTTAGCCGACTGAGCCGCCCAGGCGCCCCGAGAATACTTTTTTAAACTGGGGCATCTTCCGGATGATTTTCCCTTTTATCTTGATGTTCTAACATCATTGTTGAATTGTTTAGCGATAACCTCAGGTGTGGAGGTGTTTAGATTTGTATGCTCAAGTATGAAATTTTATATTTCTGTGTTTTTGAGTTGTTAGGTCTGAATTTTTTATGTCTTTTTCATCCCCCTCTTAGGTTAGGGTATGGGCTTCAAGCTACATGAGTAAACTTTAGACCATGTACAAGATAACGATAAGTGAGATCTCAGTGAGGACCTGAGACTCTTTTATATGTAAAGTAAATCAAATTTAGCATATACCTTTTTGTTACATTTAGCACATCTCAGGACTTTACTAAACTGTCTTTGCTAGCCTCTTTCTTTGTGCCCATGTCCTGGAAGTGTGGATAGTGGAATTCTAGATGTGGAATGCTGTATGTGACTAGTTTAAAATATATACTACCTGTGTGTAAAGATCAAATATGTAGTGGAGGTGGCAGAGAGAACATTCCGCTTACTCCTCCCTTCAGTCAATTATTAAGTGATATGTGTAAGCCACCTTCCTGGAAAAAGTGAAAGACACCCAGGCTTCTTCCTGGATGTTTGTGTGTACCCTTTAATGCAATTTAAGAATATAGAAGGACTCTCAGAAAGAGGTTATATAGTTATTTCAAGGCATCCAGGGAGTAGGAGGAAGAGGGAGGCAAAAGGACCCTTTAAAAGGGAAATTGGAAGAGTAAATTTCTTTTCCATCACAAGTTCTTTGAAAAAAGTTGTATTTCTCTTTAACTGGAGTGTGTGCCTTAGCCAAAGCTTCAGGTACCTAACACCAAACAGAACAAAGATGTTGCACCGTGTTCTCATAAGTCACCAGGGGGACCAGTGTATATTTTGTTGGTTTGTTGAGTGTCTGTGGCCTTGGTTCCCTCAAGCTCGCCCTGCAGCCCATTTGGCTGACCAGAACGGTTGCGAGGGTGGTGTACTACCAGTAGTGATCTGAAGATGGCAGCATTGGGCGACCTATCTCCTTTTCCTAAGCTCACACCCCGCCTGGCACATCCAGGAGCTGCCTTCCACGGCAGTGTTTGCATTTCAGCTTGTCACTCAGACTTTTTTCTGCTTAATGACTGTATGTATGTAAATGATTCTGCTTTTCTTCTGTGGAAGAAGTCTGATCTATCATTCCTGTTTTGGTTTTTCAGTTAATGATTATATGTAATTATATTCAAATAAAATATTTATAAATAATTACATATAATTAGTGGTATGTAAAATGTGGAATTCATGAACATCAGCTCTGATGAAAGGTACCCTTTAATTTGGGAGGTGATTGTCTTCGTTTTATTTGTTTCTGTTTAAAAGACATCAGTGGCCAAGAACCTGCAGTTCTCTTTTACAGGTGTTCTTATGATGTTCAGGGTGTTTTGTTTTTTGTTTTTTTTGGCTAATAGGTAGGATATTTGTTTGGTAGATCTCTAGGGAATATATTATAGATCCACATCTGGAGAGAGTACTGTGGAGAACAAATTATGTTTTCTTAAAATTTTGGGAAGCAATTAGTTACCCTTGAGTTCTGAAAGGTCTCCAGGGGTCATCCAGTTCAACTCTAAGCAGGCTTTGCATTTAAAACCAGACAGAAGAAATGTGCAGCTGTCCCCCTTCCCTGTCAGTGATCATGCCCGGGGCACTCTGTCTTGTGAGATCTCCACGGGTATTGAAAACAGAAAGAGAAAAATTGTCCTGAGCAAGTCCATAATTCAAATTTTGCCAACACCTGAAGTTCTGGTGCATTTTACCATTTTCTTTTTATCTGTTAGCCACACATGGAGCTGCAAATGGAAAATGGTCTTAAAGTAAAAAAAAAATATCCAATTTTCTGGAGAGAAAAGGCTGTAGAAGTAGCATAGAGGCTTTCCTTGGTTGGGGACAGCAGGAAACCAAGGGAAAAGGTAGATAGCGAATGAGCAGATGGAGCTACGTAAGGTCAGAGTTTCTGGAAGGACTCCCAGACGAGGTATGGGGCCAGGGAGCATTCTGAGCGATGGGAAGGAGGATGCACAGTGACTCTTTCCTTTGAGCTTGCCCTGATTCTAAGAGCACATGGACCAAAGGACACACTGGTAGATTTAGCTTTGAACCTTTAGTTGAGTTGATGCAGACCTTTTAATTCCTGCCTTAGAATAGGATGGGATGCCAAATCTATGTGAAGACCTTGTGAATGGCACACCAGATTTTCTCAGTACCCCCTCCCACCCCCCACCCCCAGCCTGTTTTGATTTAGGTCATTTTGTATGCACTGATATAGCATAAGAAAATTAAAAAATGCTCTTAACAGACTGACCTAAATGCTCCTATAGCTGGCTCCATATGTGTATGTTGGAGGCTTTTGAACATGACAGCTCTCTCTCTCTCTCTCTCTCTCTCTCTCTCTCTCTTTTACACACTCTTCTGTATTCAATACTAAGGCTCCAAGGATTTTACATCATGTGCTATAAACGCAATACAAATTAGAGAAATCAGCCAAAGACACACTAAGAAGATACCATGAGATTCTAGTTTTCCACTTTTAGACTTTAATTTCTCCATTTTTGGTTGTAAGGGGGAATCATGCATCTATTAATCTTTTACCTAAAAACTTTAAAATGTGACTTGTCGAGCTCTTTGAAATTTGGAGCTCTAGATCTCTTAAATGTGACCATCTAGACTGGTCCTGGGTAAATCACTTTATCTCCTTAAACTTGAGTTTTCCTTTGGGTGAAACAACGCTGAACCTGCAGGACTCTTATTCTACAACTGTACAATCACTTCTCTTCATTGTGCCCAGGATTGTACGAAATCTTTTGGAGGACAGACTTGAGGGCTGTCTTTTAGCATTTGATCAGATCTCTTATTTTGGCTCTTCTCCTGAGGTCTCTGTGATACTGACTTCTCCCAATCCCCTGCCCCTGCTGGCTCAAGTCGTATTCTAAGTCACCCACCTCCCTTGCTCTTTGGCTGCCTCTGCCTCCTAACTGGTCTCTCTGCTTCCACCCCTGCCCCGCTGACAGTCTGTTCTTTACCCAGCACCAGCACGATCTTTTGAGACTAGATTAGAACATGTCTAGCTCTTGCCTGAAATCCCTCCAATGACTTCCCACCGCCCTTGGAAATACAAATCCGTTCCTGCCTTTGCACCTACTTCCTCTGCTGGGAGTGCTCTTTCCCTAAGATCTTTGCACAAAAGGCTGCTTTTCAAGTGGGTTGCAGCTTAAATATCACTCCCTCAGAGAGGCCTTCCCTGGCCACTTCATCTAAAATAGCCATCTCTTCTGCTTAATACCTGACACATTACATGGATTTATTACATATATAGCATATTCTGCCTGGAATTATCCTGTCTATCGATTTTTGTTGTTAAATCTCATCCTGGCAACAAATAGGCTTCACGGGATCAGGGACTTTGTTGCCTTGTTCATTGCATATCCTTAGCAACTAAAGCAGATTCTGGAATATAACAGGTGTTCAAGGAGTGTTTGTAGAATGGATGAATGAATGAGTGAATGAGTGAAAGAATGAATGTCATGGGCAGAAGAACTACATGCCAGAGAGGTTATAGTCATATAGCTAAATAGAAGCAGGGCCAAGACTAGAACTCAGGTCCCTTCATGTGTTTCTTTCTTCCAGGTCATGCGGCCATACAGCAAGCCTGACTTAGAGATAATTCTCTCATTCGTTATTTACTCACTACATATTTATTGAGCTCTTATGTTTCAGACACTATTCTGTATCAGTGGTTCTCAAGCAGAAGTGATGTTGGTCCCTTGGGAACATTCTTCAATGTCTAGAGATGTTTTTAGCTGTTACAAGTGGGGTGGGTGTGCTAGTGACATCTAGTCTGTAGAGGTCAGGAATGTTATCGTCTATATGTTGTATAATGCACAGGATAGCCTCCCACAACAAAGAATTAGCCGGCCTGAAGTGTCAACAGTGCTGCAATTGGGACCCTGTTCCAGATGAGCAGATACTTACTCTCATGGAGTTTATAGTTCAGAGTGGGGAGACAGATGACAGTGTATATCATACATAAAGAAATTAAAGGCCATGTCAAAAAGGTGGTATGATGGGAAAGAAAGTAAGTCAGAACAGAGTGAGAAGGAGGGCTGGTGGGCATTGTGGGTGATGAGGGGAGGAAGGACTACAATTTTACCCTTTTGGGGAGGTGAATCAGGGAAGGAAGTTTTGCCTTGGGAGGTTTAGCTCCACGACTTCCAATGACCAGTGCTTTGGGTTCAGCCCATTGAACTTCACAGGTCATCCTCACGTTTAAAAAACATAAAACCCTTCTGAACAAAGGGACATCTTAACTTCCAAATGAAAATAGAGCACGCTGTTGTGGGCTAGAAATAATTATTATTTTCCACCCCTTTTCAGGGGTGTTTAAATTCTCTTTCTCAACACTGTCAGTGCTCTATCATCACGAATGCAGGGCAGTGTTAATTTGATGCAATGTGTATTGCTCATTGTCAACTTCTCACTTTTCTCCCAGAGCAAAAATAGTGTGATTTCAGCTTCTCTCAAGAGCATCGAGAGATTTTTTGGTTGCTCAGAGGTTTCTGTCTGTCTAGGCTGGTTTCTTTTTTTTTTTTAATTTTTTTTTTAACGTTTTATTTATTTTTGAGACAGGGAGAGACAGAGCATGAACAGGGGAGGGTCAGAGAGAGGGAGACACAGAATCTGAAACAGGCTCCAGGCTCTGAGCTGTCAGCACAGAGCCCGACGCGGGGCTCCAACTCACGGACCGCGAGATCATGACCTGAGCCGAAGTCGGCCGCTTAACCAACTGAGCCACCCAGGCGCCCCTAGGCTGGTTTCTTAAACTCAACAGAAACAACTGTAGATTTTAATGTCTTGGGAAAGCTGTAGTAGTTGATGCTGGTAAAATTCAGGTCAGTGAAATGGTTCTTACTATATATGTTTTTATATATGTGTATATACACACATACATGTATCTACACACACATACATGTGTCTATGTGTAGCATACGTAGATATAGACTTAAGATCTCACTGAAAAAGTCAGCCTAAAATTGTGGTTTTGGTAATTTGGTAGGCGTGTACTTGCTCTTTTGGTCTTGCTCTTGTTTTTGTACCACAGTTCTTTACCAAACATTGGCACCTAATAGGTACTCCACAAATGTTTGTTGAATGAATAAACAAACTGCAAAAATCAGTTTGAGATTACTGGATTCCAAGTTATTTTTCTACATTTGCATGAAACTTATTTATGTCAACTGAAACACAACTTGGCAAATACAGAAGCATATTCTTACGCTGGTATGACTGTGGCATAATCATTCATTTCTAAATCTGTAGTTTTTTTTTAAATTTTTAAAATTATTGCCAAGGATATGAGTTGACTTATGGGGTTTCTGAATCCACCAAGCACAAGACTCTTAGTAATTAATACATTTTCTGTATACCTTTAACCTAGGGAGGGATTATTAATCAAGAGAATACATTTCAACAAGCATCTTGATTCAAAGGTATTTACATTGACAGTATTGAAGATATTATGCCCAGTGCACCTTTTTATTTTGGGTGCCATTTATTCTATAGAAGAACTGTGTTGACTAGTTCACTGGATGTGTGTCCATGGTTTTTTTTTTCCCTCATTTTTTTTCTTTCAGTGCTATTTCTTCACAATTGAGTTTGGCCTTTGCAAGCAAGAAGGGCAACTACGGGCATATGGAGCAGGACTACTTTCCTCCATTGGAGAATTGAAGGTATGAAGCTGTGAATGAAAATATCCTTCCTGAGCAAACTGGTTCAAGGTCATGGAAAATATTGATTTGTTTGTCTGAGCAGTTCTACTCATAGGTACGTCATAAATATTTGATACAGGGGATGTGGCACCTCAGATGTGGGTGCTGACCTAACTTTTTGCACTTCTGAAAATGGGTCATGCCTTTCTAGGTGTGTGGTGTGGCTCAGATGGACGAGCAGCCATGTGCACAGATCAACGGGAATGGCAAACGTATGCTTGAGTGTTGAGTAACATACGACTGGCCTAAATTTAGTACTGAAAAGTGGGCAGCAAGTTAGCAGTGATCGCTTCATTGAAATTTCCTTATAAGGATAGCTTGGCTATTCTCATTTCTGTTATCCCCATGGCTCCCATGGACTCCCTAGAATTTCCTTTCCAAGGGGAATTTGAGATTATGTTAGCTTCTGTGAAATTAATGTGTATTAAAACGTTTGTGGACATATACAATTTGGGGGAAAAAAGCTGAAATATACCTATGTTCAGAGAGGTAGCTAATATGTGTAGTGATGCTTAGGGAATGCTATTTTTTTGCCTTAAAATATAGTAAAATGGTCATTTATTCAGAAATGTTCGGGACTGGATCATCTGATCATTTAAATCTTTTGGTTACTTAAGAAGTGCTGTCTATACCACTGGGGGACAGCAAGGTTTGATGAATTTAGAATGCAGTGTGATGTATAATCTGGAAGTGGTACTGAAAATAATTTAATCTTTCTTTGATTATCCAGAGTAAGATTGGGATTATCGACTATTTTAGGGTTTTTATTTGGGGTATTGATTATCCCTAGAGTCGAGTAATGATTATTGGAACGTCTTGGTTGTTTATATTCTTGAAAGATATAATTTTCCTGTACTTTTATTAAGTCTGTTTGCTTTATGGTGCCATTTATTCATTAATTCATTCCTCAAACATTTGATTGAACACCTACTATGTACCATGTACTGTGCCAGTCTCTAGGGAAATAAATAATGAAGGAGGAGGAGGAGGAGCAGGAGAAAGAGAAGGAGAAAGTAGAAAGAAGAAAGAAAGAAGAAGCAGAAAACAGCTACCTCAGACACTTAAATAGACCTAATTAGTATTGTAGGTGCTTTAAACATATTAACCCACTTAATTCTCATAACAATCCAATGAGGTAAACAGTGTTATTATCACATATGAGAAAACTGAGCCATAAAGACATTAAGGAACTTCCCCGAGGTGACACAGCTAATAAGTGTTGGAGCTGGACCCACGTCCAGTGGACTAGGCTCCAGGATTCCAGCCAGTAACCAGTAGGCTGTCCCGCCTGGGATCCCTGTTATCAGAGAATTTACTTTCTAGTGCAAGGGGGTAAGCAGCCAATCTGTTAATGCAAACTGTGACCAGTGTGCCTGGCACTTACTAGGCCGTGCCTGGGAAGGCTCCTGATGAGGGCCTTGCTGCCCAAGCGGATTCTTGAGGAGTGGAAAGGATGAATAAGGGGAGGATGAGATGCAGGAAATAGTCCGGACAGCATTGTGTGCTCTCATCAAATCCTGGCCCATTTAGGAAGCTGCCTGAGGCTCTGCATGGCTGGAGTAGTTGATAACATTTAACATGACAAAAGCCTGATGTAATGTGGTAATTTATTTTTTTTAAATGAAATCCTCAGCCACAAAGAAAGCATTTCAGTGCCATGACCAAAGCCCACAGCAATAGCCTGATGTCATATCCCTGTAAGACCCATGCCTTCTGTGGAGTGCTTCTTGATTTCCATGAGAAAAGAATTAGAAAATGATGTGGCTCTTGAGCTACATCTATTTACATTCTCCTCAGAAAGTTTATAAATGATGCCAGACACAAAAGAAACAAATCTCTCTCATTGCCCCAACTTTCGAAAGGGCCCTCTAATCAGGTTAATGGGGCATGTGTAGGCAGCATTGGGGTGAATCTGTTGTTTTTGTTGCTTTTGGTGTGGACGGAAAAGTCTAGAAATGGAAATCAGCCAGGATGTGTATACCGAAGGGCATTGTCTGCCGTGAATCTGGTTCTGGTCCATCACCTCTGGTCATTAGCATTCTTCCATTCTCAAATTTCTACACTCCACCATCCCAGTGATTGCTACTTTGGACCATTCTTACAATTCAGAAATTCTTTCTCCGAGAAGTATCTTCTGATTGTTCACAGAGAATACATAACACAGGATGCTTTCCATATCCCCACCCCTCCCCTCATCTCTGCCCCACTCTGTGCGAATGTCTGGAACCCTCACACAGCTTCTGAGTACTTCTGGCTAACTGTCGTTTGTGGGGACAGATGATAGTCCTGAACCCGGGGAGGGCGGGGGATCACTTTAGTGATAGCATCGCAATAATTCCTGTGTCAAACGCATTTATGATTTTGAATGCAGTTACCTTTTGCGGTAAAGTCTTTCTTGTTGTTTTAAACTGCAGCCCAAATGTAGGTCCCAGCTAAGTTGTCGGAGGTTTGGGTGCAGTCTTTGTCACTTTTACATAAATATTCGTCTTCTCTCCTTGAACAAAACACATTTTAAAATTTGTTCTGTAAAAGGCTAAAATTTCTTGGGTGTAGATGTTGCATTACAGCGCCGGTCAAGGACTCCCAAGTGGTGTATCTCTAGCTCAGAGGATATCTTTCATTTTTGCCTCTTATTTTTTCGATGATTACAATGCTTATTTTTTGACAGCCTTTGAAGACAGAAACAAAATAAATAAGGAAAAGCTTGTAAAAGCTGTATGTGAGAACCACAAAGACTTCTTTTTTAACCTCATCAGTGGTTGTTCCCTCTCTTACCTGTTCTGTGATGTACTTTCAGGAATTCCAAAAGTGTGTCTGGGTAGGGTTTTCCATATCTTCCTCACTCTGGGTGGCAGTTAATAAGGAGATAAATCATCTGGAAATCTGACTTTAATTTAATTTAATTTAATTTTTTTAAATTTACATCTAAGTTAGCATATAGTGCAACAATGATTTCAGGAGTAGATTCCTTAGTGCCCCTTACCGATTTAGCCCATCCCCCCTCCCACAACCCCTCCAGTAACCCTCTGTGTGTTCTCCATATTTATGAGTCTCTTATGTTTTGTCCCCCTCCCTGGTTTTGTATTATTTTTTCTTCCCTTCCCTTATGTTCATCTGTTTTGTCTCTTAAAGTCCTCATATGAGTGAAGTCATATGATATTTGTCTTTCTCTGACTAATTTCACTTAGCATAATACCCTCAAGTTCCGTCCATGTAGTTGCAAATGGCAAGATTTCATTCTTTTTGATTGCTGAGTAATACTCCATTATGTGTGTGGAGATATATATATATATATATATATATATATATATATATATATATATATATATATATATACATATATATATATATACACACCACATCTTCTTTATCCATTCATCCATCAATGGACATTTGGGCTCTTTCCATACATTGGCTATTGTTGATGGTGCTGCTATAAACATTGGGGTGCATGTGTCCCTTTGAAACAGCACACCTGTATCCCTTGGATAAATACCTAGTAGTGCAATTGCTGGGTTGTAAGTAGTTCTGTTTTTAGTTTTTTGAGGAACCTCCATACTCTTTTCCAGAGTGGCTGCACCAGTTTGCATTCCCACCAGCAGTGCAAAAGAGATCCTCTTTCTCCACATCCTCGCTAACATCTGTTGTTGCCTGAGTTGTGAGTGTTTGCCATTCTGACTGGTGTAAGGTGGTATCTCATTGTGGTTTTGATTTGTATTTCCCTAATGATGAGTGATGTTGAGCATTTTTCATGTGTCAGTTGGCCATCTGGATGTCTTCTTTGGAGAAGTGTCTATTCATGTCTTTTGCCCATTTCTTCACTGGATTATTTGTTTTTTGGGTGTTGAGTTTGATAAGTTCTTTATAGATTTTGGATACTAACTAGCCCTTTATCTGATATTTAATCATTTGCAAATATCTTCTCCCATTCTGTTGGTTGCCTTTTAGTTTTGCTGATTGTTTCCTTCGCTGTGCAGAAGCTTTTTATTTTGATGAGGTCCTAGTAGTTCATTTTTGCTTTTATTTCCCTTGCCTCTGGAGACATGTTGAGTAAGAAGTTGTTGAGGCCAAGATCAAAGAGGTTTTTGCCTGCTTTCTCCTTGAGGATTTTGATGGCTTCCTGTCTTACATTGAGGTCTTTCATCCATTTTGAGTTTATTTTTGTGTATGGTGTAAGAAAGTGGTCCAGGTTCATTTTTCTGCATGTGGCTGTCCAGTTTTCCCAGCACCACTTGCTGAAGAGACTGTCTTTATTCCATTGAATATTCTTTCCTTCTTTGTCAAAGATTAGTTGGCCATACGTTTGTGGGTCCATTTCTGGGTTCTTCATTCTGTTCCATTGATATGAGTGTCTGTTCTTGTGCCAGTACCATACTGTCTTGATGATTACAGCTTTGTAATACAGCTTGAAGTCTGTGTATTGCTTTTTAAAGTAAATGTTTATTGATTTATTTGGAGAGAGAGAGAGAACAGCGGAGGGTGGAGAAAGAGAGAGAGAGAGAGAGAGAGGGAGGGAAGGAGTGGGAGGGAGAGAGAGAGAGAGAGAATCCTAAGCAGACTCTGCACTGTCACTGTAGAGCTCAGCATGAGGCTCCATTTTTACTAACGGTGCTGGTTTCAGGAAAAGGAAGGGCCTGGGACTGGAGGTGTGAGCCATCTGAGCAGGGGAAAGGTGGGAGAAGTCTGGAGCCATTAGCACTAACTCTAGTCACAGACAAATCGAAGAGATTGTTTGAAGCGGGAATTTGTTCCTTGCCCCTACAGGAACTTATTCAAACCAATGAAACTTTCAACATCACTGAAAAAAAAAAAAAAAGGTGTGATGCTGTTATCACCCAGTTGAGCAATAGGGATGTTGGTGGCACTTTGTACTTGGTTAGCAGGAGAAACATTTGGGGAAATTTAAAAAAATATATGCATACATGCATATCTACATATACAGAAGTATATATTTGCTGTTCAGATGTGGGGAGGAAGGAGAAGATGATTGCAGTGTGAGTGTAAGAGTGTTTGCAAATTCTTATTCAGAATCTAGGGCCCAAACTACCTCTAAACCTGATTTCACACTTGAGTTTTTTCCCAACTTAAACCAGTCCTAATATAGAGGGTGAGGATCACAGGATTTATGTGGAGAATAGTTGAGATAATAACCCTGTGCCTGCAAAGGCAGGTGGCTGGGAGGAAGGAAGATTTTAAATTGGTGAACTTGGGGCAGGCACTATTGTGGTCTAAAACCTGGAAGCCTCATAGCTAGGGCCGTGTTTCCTTGTCTATGGGTTCTGGACCCAGTGGGGAGAAGAGCTGTATCAATGGTGGCAGGTGTGGCTGAATGCCTGTGTACACCAACATCATCTCCACACTGAGGTGGCAATAATAACTCAGCATACGGTGCTTCCCATGTGCCAGGCACAACCCTGGGGGGGTAGATACTATTAGTAGTCCCATTTTTCAGAAGGATACTGGAATAGGCTTCCAGAGGTGTAATAACTTGCCCAAAGTCACATAGAAACTTTAGGTAATAATTAGGTTCTAGGCAACTTGATGTGGAAAAAGAGTTTTTGTATTTAAAAGGCTGTAATGGCAAATAAGTCTTCATTTGTGCACTGAAGGATTGTGTTGGGAAGTGTGGGAAGGCCATGCCTAGGCCATGGGAAAGGTTGCTATGGTCAATTTGTGCTGCCTGGGAAGAGGGGGGAGATGACAGGGAGTGCAGTGTACCTGCAGGCCCTTTAAATTTTTTTAAATATTTATTTTAGAGAGAGAGAGAGAGCATGTGATGGAGGAGAGGGGCAGAGGGACAGGGGATAGAGACAGTTTTAAGCAGGCTCCACGCTCAGTGTGGAGCCCATTGTAGGGCTTGATCCCACAACCATGAGATCATAACCTGAGCCTAAATCAAGAGTCGGACATTCAACTGACTGAGCCACCCAGGCACCCCTGTAGGACCTTTTAAAATAATATTGTGAGGAGAACTTTAGAATTCATGTGGATCAATCTTTTCAGTTTTATCAAAGAGGACACCCTGTCCCGATGGAGAAGTCTGACTCATTCGATATCATGCCTCTGGGACAACTGTGTTTAGGACCCAGGACTTGTAGCTCCCAGTCCTGCACACTTGTCTTTAGCACTGTTGGTAAATAAAGAACAATCCTTCTAGACAGCATTTAGATGAGAGCAGCTGATTCTTAAGTACTCTTGCACTTTTAAAATGGCTTAAGACAAAAAGACTGTCAGCCACATTCTCTCAGCCTTATAAAGCCTCTGTCTGCCAAAGTCAGATAAATTCTTGCAGACCTCAGGATATCAGACCGTTAACACTTTAGGAAGGATTCGCCACAAAGTCCCCGGGGACATCAAGTAGTGTGACTCCATGTTTACAGAGAATCCACTCTGGACATAGTGGGGAAGCATGGAGGCTGCTCCCTCACATGGAGGCAGCTTAGAGATAGATGCAGACAGGAGCTGAGAATCAAACTCAGTAGGGCTCCACTCCATGGGGCATCAGTGGAGACATGGATGCTATTTCATAGACTTTGGGCCACATTCTAGTATTCAGAAACAGGAACCTCATAGGCTGCATGGATATTCCTGGCAGTCATCCCACAGGTAAATAAGACCACTTACAGGTGTGAGCATCACCTCGTTTTTGGCCTCACCCACTGGTTGCCCCCCAACTCCAGGCTCTTATCATTCTCTAGGTGGCTAATCTTTGGGTACCACTATCACCCCGATAATTGTAATAGCCAAGGAGCAGCACTGGTCCCATACCCCATGGATGGAGAGGTCCCCAGTAGGTAATTAGCATATTGGACACAGCAGGCCCCTGAGGATAGACTGCATTGTTGATAGCTTAAAATAATCAGCTCCCAGTTTTTCCTTTGATTGTTACATTAGGCAAATGTGATGTGTCTTGCCTAATGGTCTTTGCCTCAAGTTTTATTCTGTGAATCCATTCACTTTACTTGAAGTCTGGGGCACAGCGCTCTGCCTTCTGGCCTTTTTCTTGGTTTACTCTCCTCCCCTTTACTAGTTATAATAACTAAATGGGCTCATCTGAGTATCCAGTGGAATTGTCACATGATAATTCTTTCTAAAACTCCACCGATTTCAGTCTGTGTTATTGTATACACACATTCTGGAGGCCTCCTTTACACATGGTGGCTGCTGGGTTGCTAATGGCCTACCAAAGCCTTTTAAACCCAAGCAGATGAGTTTCGTCTCCTTCTTGTGCTTGTATTGACCCAATGAAAAGTCTTGGGCTCAGCAGGGATGCCCTGCCTGAGGGAGCAGAGGTTTAACTGTTTTCATGGTCTGTTTGGCTACCACTCCCCTCATGCCCCTGATTGTGAGCATGAGAACATGGAAAGATCAAGGACACTGAATCTGTCACTGTCCTTCCTTACATAGATACCGGTGAAGGGTAAAGTAAAACCCACCTCGAGTACATGGCTGCAAAGAAAGCCGCTTCTAATTCTGAAAACCACAGCAAGTCAGTAGGAGGCCTGTTCTTTGCAAAGGAGCACCAGCTCTCAGAAAAGGACATTTGTTTCTTGAAACCTAGAAGTTGTTTTTAAAATGTGGACAGAATTATTAGTCATGTGGAACCCAAATCCCCTGATGTTCATGGCACTGGATTGAATCTGGCACAAATGCATTTCAGGTGTAGTGACCTTCTGCTTTTAATGAAGTTGTTCTGTGGGCCAAAAAGAATGAATGAGTTCATTCCCAGAGGCCCTCTGCATTCCCTGATTCATATATGCATTGATCTGGACAATGCAACTTTGCAGGAAAGCAAATCACATGCAGGTGGGCCCTCGTGCCCTTTCTCTTGCATGTTAGTCCTTTGGTCTGCAATTGTATTTTCAAACTTAGGGCACCACAGCCTTGTTCGTGGAAGACTGCAGCAAATCATCCCATGCATTTTGAAATTGTTGGGGGTGTACCAAGAATTTGAACAGGAAAGATTTTTCAGCATTTCTCCAGGAAACTTTAGCAATCTACCTCTTGTACCGAGAGGGAGAAAAGTGCTTTGGGTGGAACCCAGATGCTGGAATGAAGTGTCTTCAGAAATCATCCATCCCAAACCTCTCATTTACAGTTATGGAAACAGAGGCACAGAAGAGAGGCCAAGGTTACCCAGCTTGACAGCAGTAACATTTAGAGTAGAGCCCATTTTCTCTCCGTTCAAGACAGTTTCTGCTGCCTCTTCTCTCACTCTGCTTCTCTCCCCCAACTAATTTACCCTTTTAATTAAGAAAAAGAATCCAGAGGAGTATTTCTCTAAATATAGTTCACAACCACTGGAGTCTGAATCACCTCGGAAGCCTTTAAAATGCAGATTCCTGAGATTTATCCAGACTTGCTAAATAAAACTGAGGCCTGGGTATTTGCATTTTTCCCCAAGCTCCTCTGTCATCCTTATGCACATGAGGTTTGAGAACCATTAATCTAGGGACGATAAATAGGCAGGTGGCACGTGGCAGGAAGTGACCACTAACTTTCAGCATCAGTGAATTTATCTTGAGAAGACAGTCATCTATTGTTTCTTGCTGTTCTCAGGGCCAGTCATGTAGTGAGGTGAATGGAGCTAATGATGGTTCAAAGAGTAATTACATTGGCTTCCCTGTTTTCCTAACGCCTTCTCTGTGCATAACTGTAACTATTAATATTAGCTCCCTTTTCCCACCTGACAATATTTATCTGCTGTATATTGCTCTGCTGTACTTGCTGGAAGGGAAATGAATGCTTTGCAAGTACCCTCAAATATACAAGCCCACTCCAGACTCTGTTGATACACAGTGCCTGGCCTCAAAATGTCTCACAATGAGGCCACAAATAGTTCAGTCAGAGTCCCAATTACCTTTCCACGCAGGTAATTATTACTTCTGCCATTTAAGTGAAATTTTAGTACAGTGCTTATAGCAATAAATTTAGGACCATATTTATGCTGTCTCCTTGCTTCTATTCATAGCATAGATTTAAAATTCCATTTCTTTTGGGATATAGCTCTGAACTGTCCTTCCATATGAATTTGTCTGATAATACATAAAATAATACCATAATCTCATTTCCCTCTCAGCTTCTAACAGACTTAAACAAAACAAAACCCCTAACACACATTTTACCCTGAATTTTTAGAGAGTACCGTATTTCATGGCAGACTAGTAACTGAGCAGCTCTGTAAAAATACTGAGTTGTGTTATAGAACTGTGACATCATGGCACTTTGGAAGTCTCATTATCGAGTTTAATGGGTTTCGTGGTATATTTTGCAGCATGCTCTTTCTGACAAGGCATGTGTGAAAGCCTTTGACCCAAAGACCACTTGCTTACAGGAATGCCTTATCACCACTTTCCAGGAAGCCTACTTTGTTTCAGAAAGTTTTGAAGAAGCCAAAGAAAAGATGAGGTAAACTTGTGTTTCTTCCATCTCCAGAAAATTACTTTTTATTTTTCTGGCTCTGTTCCTTCCTTCTATCTGTATCTCCTATACCAATGACAGTTGATCACTTATCCCTCTATTTCTGTTTATTTTGCAGGGACTTTGCAAAGTCAATTACCCGTCCCTTCTCTGTGTACTTCAATCCCTATACACAGAGTATTGAAATTCTGAAAGACACCAGAAGTATTGAAAACGTGGTGCAGGACCTTCGCAGTGATTTGAACACAGTGTGTGATGCCTTGAACAAAATGAACCAGTATCTGGGGATTTGATGCCTGGGACCATTGTCATTGCCAGAATGATCTTTTTGGGGCTTAGCAGCAATTCAATCAATGTCATATAACACCAATAACTCTCTGAGTCATGGCTTGGCTACTGAGCATGCAATTCTGTACAATTCTGCATATCTCTATCTACTTGTAATTTACTGTGTTAATGTGTGAAACACCATAAAGAACCCAATGACAGATAACCACTCATTGTTTGAAATATTGTAACATGTTTAAATGTCTTAAGTAGATTTGACATTCTTGCTTGGTGTCCTTAACCAAACTGCAGCTATTTAAATTTTGTAACAAATAGCCCTCTTATGATTCTAGCTTATTACTTTTTCTTTCTCAGATCTGAGCTTTTCCTCTGTGTTCATTAGATAAAATGAAAATAGCAGTGAAACTGTTTCTATTTTCTATAGTATCAGTGTTTCCACAGCACTATTTGAGATAAACCCAGAATTGTGTGAAAACTCTCATCACATTAACAAAAGATACAGTATTCTGTTTCAAAAATGAAAACTAGTGAACCCACTGGTTGGAATGGTTTTTAGGTTGAATATTTATACAATGTTAGAAAAGAGAACATTTTGCAAATGGAACATGTAGGTGGCATTGACCATGTAGAAACTGAGTTGTGGCATGCTTTCCAAAGTATTTTGGAAGAAAATACTTCCAGAAAGGACATTAGGAAAGACTAAACAATGGGCAGAAGGTCTTGGGACTATGAATTTTATGCTGGAATAAAGAGAATTATCATGCTCAGGTGTTTAATCCATTTGTCTTAGAGAACAATAATATCATAGAGCCTGGGTTTCAAAACTGTGGAAATTGCGTCTCAGAGAAGTTAAGTGATTTGCCCAAAGCAGCGGTTAATTGTGCACTAACATTTCCAGCCCATTGCATGTCACTTTTGGATTGCTAAATTCAACTTGGTATATTTGTGTGTAGTAGAGAAGGGAAAACTAATACTTACAAAACTATGTTAATCGCTAAATAGGATTTGGTTTTTGATCAAGGGCTTCCAACAGCACAGATGTTTCCTCTCACGGCCCCCAAACCAAGCCAGATCTCTGAGAGTTTGTCCAGTTTGCCCAAAGTTTGGGCAAATTTGGGCAGATAATGGTGATGCACCACAAATCTCTAGTCATCTTTGCCGTAAGAGGTATAATCAGGTGACTAAGTGAACAAATAAAAATCTGAATGAGTGAATAAGTTTCGTCTGATTCTCTCAACAAACACAACCACTGTTCCTCACATTGTACTTTTGTCATGCAGAATGCTGGATGGATGAAGGAAAGGATGGGAAAAAGAGATGAGAAAGGTGACAAAATGACTTTTAAGTTAGAAATTCTACAATATTTGCTTAAGCAATTTCTAAGATGTTCTTTTAATAACAAATGGCATGTGATTTCAAACGAATTCATACTCATATGGGCCCATTATGAGTCAGAAATTTTTGTACTAGATGTACTTGGGAAGAACATGAAAAAGAGTGAAAATATGCATCAGGAGAGGTAAAATGAAAAGAAATCAGAGGTTTGAATAGTGGTTCCTTAACTACTGAGGGTCTTTCGTTTCTGAAGGATTCTCAGAACAACTGAGTTTTGGAAAGGGATTTGGTAGACAGAATGTGATAGTTACGCAGTTTAAATGCTATTTTAAATGGAAGAGATAGTGCCTTGAGAGAGTATTGGTGGTAGAGAAGTGATGAGCAAGCTGAAGCAAAATGATCTAGAATGATCAAGTAGTTGCATATTTCAGTAGTTTTATAGATTCCAAACTACATAGTTTCTTACATCTTGTTTTGCTAGGTCTAGATGACCCTGAGTAATTATTTACTTATAAATTCTAACCTAGAACAATAACCCAGAATAAGTCCAGAAAGTTCCAGAACTAGTTGCTGAATTTTCTCAAAGAGGAAAATTGGCTAAGAAATTCTTAATGTCTGCCTTCTGCCTTGTTTTCATAATTTGGTGTAATAAGTAGCCATCAAGTTTGTCCCTTTTAGCCCCATGAGAGGGGAGGTTCTCAGTTAAGTGGACTGGAAGAATTATATTTAATTGTAAACAAATTCCCTCAACAAAAATAACACTTGAGCTATCTTCTGATTGGCTTTTTCTCCCCACATGTGCAAAATCTATGTTGTTTCAAAAATAGAAGAGTTGCAAAGTAAATAGGCTTTCCCACAGAGCTTATATAGGTTATCATATAAGGTGGAGGGATTACATGATTCTTTTTAGATTTGTTCTCCATTTGGAAGAGCAGTAACCATGGTTTTCACTGTGTGAAACAAAGGAATCATGGTTTTCATTTGTCGTGAGCATTTAATATGCAAATACTATTACAACTAATGGTGGGAAAAATCCTATAAAATTTAACAGCCATCATAGGAAAAGTGTTGGCAGAAAAAGTTCCCAAATGGAAATAGTACAACCAAATAATCACAGCTAGCTCCTTGTCATATTTGATACCTGCTTAGTATAACCATCTGTCTCAGTTATGACTCATGACTTAAGGCTAAATTAAATAGAATCAAGGGCAATTATAAATTTAAAGATGCTTGCTCACTGTCATCTCATTGTGAATTGCTACTTTATTTTGACTTTGCTGCTGACTTCTGTAACCGGCTAATCAGAAACCAACCCAAGATTCCTGGCAATGCCAGGTTTCTTATGCATCACACATTGGCAAAAGACAGCCAGAAATCTGATTAGTCCAGTTTTCTTCTTGAAGCATTTTTGTCTGTTACAAGTTAGGGTCAGGCATCCAGTGTATGCTTGGATGATCAGTTTATTTGGCATGATGAGAGCTTAATAGATTGTTCATAAATTGCATCTTATAAGAGTAGGGAACTTTGACCCAACCAAGTTGCTAAATTTTTTTTTTTTTTTTTTTTACATTTGTGGTGAGGGTTGTGGAGCCTTGGGTTTCTGGCTTAGTCTCATTTATTTACTGTGTAATTTAGAAATGATGCTTTATGGGGATGATATATGTGTTCTTGTCTTGCTTGCACATAGTAGATGGGCCTGTGCCTAATGAATGCAAAGTATTGCAACATTTACCAACATGAAAAGTCTAAAATGAAAAACAGTGTGCTTTAACGTGGAAGCAAATAGAAATACAAGGTTTCATTTTCAAATGGAGTCATGGCTCACATCATCTCATTTTCTTCATTCGAGAAGGAAAACATTAACACACGATGTAGTTGTCCTCCAATTCATTTGATCTAATTTTCAACTTCTAAAGAATCAAGCACTGATGCTTACTCTCATGAACCTTGTCTTACTTATAATGAAAAAGAAAGCAGTCCAGAGTATTCTAGTGTGTCTGAGTTTTTTTTTTCTTCCTCTTCAATTTGCAAAGACATTCTCTTATTTTGGGAAATGATTCTTATGCAGATTGCCATATTTTGGGAAGAGGCAAGGGAATTAATAGTGAGATACTGCTTCTAATATTAAATTTGCATGTGTTCAAAATAAACCAGTTCTGGAACATGAAATGGTGATTCTTTATAATATATATGACCTGGGCCTCAAAACATTTATTCAGTGGCTTAGACCGTATTAGGGACTGTATGAGACACTTTTCTAGACAGTGAAGATATAGTGGTAAATAAGGCAGAGAAAGTTTATGCCCACTTTGAACTTATATTCTGGTGGGCAGATACAGGCAAAAAGCCAGATTATTTGAGACCACAGCAAATTCTATGAAGAAATTGGAGTGATAAGGAGCAATGGGCAGGAGGAAGGAATAAGGTGGCTAGGGTAAGTTTTTCTGAGCAGATGGCATTTGACTAAGAACCATGGGATGAGGAGAAGCCAGGCATGAAGAGACCCATGGAAAGAATGTTTCTGGAAGAGGGGACAGCAAGATCAAAGCCAGTGGAAGCCTACAGAGGAAGGACAAGAGAGCAGCATGGGAGGCAAGGATAAGATAATATAGGGTTTCAGAGGGGGTCAGGTATGTTCTAAATGGAGTGGAAAGTCACTGGAGAGCTGTAGCAAAACAGTGACAGATCTGATTTACATTTTTAAGAGGTTACTCAGGATGCTGTGTGGAAATGAATCCAACGGGGATGGGAGGGTGGGGTAAAACCAATTAGGAGGCTATTGCAATGCTAGAGAGTCAGTATCTTGCTGGATCATGGTGGACGTTATTAAAAGTAGTAATTAAATAAGTTACACAGTTGGGTGGGTAGATTAGAACTGTCAGATGAAAAGTGGGGAAACTGGAAAAATGGTACCTGGGTTATCATTTGGAGAAGCATATATCCAATGATACCCTGTGTCTTTTGCAAATACTTAGTTTCCTTTGACAAAGTAATATTAGATTAAACTTTTTCTGGCAAGCTTAGGGATAAAAAGCCATGCAATTTTTTTTTTCTCATGACCCACAAATATTAACTGCATAAGCAAAAATGAAGTAGAAAATGAGGCATTGTAGGTGAACAATTGGTGGTGCTGACATTTAGGATAATTCAGGAAAAAAAGCTCCCTTATTTCCAAGCACACTAAACAGTTGTGTTCACTGTGCCATCCAGCCATTTCTGTGGGAATAGACCTCATAAAGCGAATCAGTTGTCTATTTCCACTATTCTTGCTGCCTTCCACCTCCCCAGATGTATATTTTAGATACCCCAGAAAGGTTCACTTGCTGTCATTTCTTCCTCTCTCCAAGAAGGACGGGTCTGGTGCAGCAGCTGGATGCACATTTCCTTCTTTGGGAAGATCATAGTGAGCCTGATGTTCAACCTAAGGGCGTCTGTGGTTATGGTGCCTGCAAACAGCATTCTCATAATCCAGTCTGGATACAGTTTTTATAATTGAACAACGGAAACATCTGACAGATGTGGGTAGGGTAATTTGAAAGCTTGTGGCACAAAGAAATCAAGTTCATTTTCTGTCAAAATCAAATCTTTAAAAAAGATGCAAACCTAGCCCTCATTTTTAGGTTGAGAGAGATAATCTTAATTATAGGAAGGTGCTGGGAATTTCCTGGTGCCTCCTTCCAGATCCCTTGCAGTCTCTTTACTTTTTAGCTTGTTAATTTTCATGGAACTAGCAAGATGCTGATTCAGTAGGTCTATTATTCCCAAAGGTTTGAAAACCACTGAACACATCTAATGTACAGCTTGCCCAATTTTAGGGAACAGCTAACTTCACAGGCATTAATGAGGCCAATTATTGGCAAGTGAATTTGAAGTGAAGAACACATTAGGTTTGCCACTATAGCAGTTATTTGTTATCGGGATTGATTGAAACAAACTTCCTTTTGATCATTACATCTGATTGATCACTGCACATGGCATTATGAAAGAATGAGGTTCCCAAATCAGATAGATACTTGGAAGAAAAATCTCTACCTTGTAAGGGCAGAACATGTTCCCCTATCCATTTCAGTGTGAAAGCCTAGCTATTAAGCTGGAATGGATCCTAATTAGCCTTCTCACAAATCTCTAAAACTTTTTGGTCTTTCCTGTTGAGCAGAATTTAAAAGAAGCCGAAATTCCTCCCTTTCCCACGTATAGTCAATATCAAAGAAAATAACTTGCAGGGTAATACTTACTGCTGAAAACGAGTGCAGACATAGAAATCCTGATTTGAAGTGGCATTGGAAAGTATAATTTGATTCACCCAGCCAAATGATTACTGCAAGTGCAGATCATCAGCACAGCCCGCTCCAGCACATTTGATTGGTGATCAGCGGACAGCTAATTGCCAGACTGAGTCTGCCTCTTGAGTCTCTGCCTGGGAACAGAGGGAAAAATCCCCATGAGTCCTACGTAGACTGGACGGAGGTTTTCCCACGTTGGAAATATGCCTTTGAGGGTGTTTGTCACTCTGTATACACTGGCCAGCTGCCAGTATCTACCAGTAACTGCAGCCCCCCCCCCCCCTTTCCTTTTGTGAACCACCCATCCCTATGCTTTGTTCATAGCTTGGGTGAAGCTGATTCCACTTCCCAGTTCCAGGGATGGGCTCATGGCCAAGGCTTGGTCAATGAGCTATCTTACAACAATTGGTGCAGGGATGGGCCATGTCCATGATGTGAGCCATGTCCTGAGGTGAGCCCTGGCTCTTTCTGGAACCATTGGGAAAGAGGTGTGCTGCTTTCTTCTGTGACTGGAAGGTGGTAGTTTGTGAGTCTGGAATTACTAGGGGCCAGCATGTAGGGAATGTAGGACTAAGATAAGAGATAGAGGCAATGTCTTAATGACATTGTTAAACCCATGGATTTAGCTGTGCCTGAAGCTAAATGTACCTTTAGACTTTCCAGGTCTGTGAGCTAATAAATTGCTCCCTCCTCCCTTGCTCTCATTTTACTGCTGCTGTCACTGGCTCCAAAAAAGTACTAACGCCCAGGATAAAAGCACAAAAGGAGAGGCAGGAGATTTTAGACTTGCTTTCTTCACATTTTTCCACTTGGTTTTGGAAATCACAACTTCCTGAAGAAGTACTATTTATATCCTTCTGGCTTAGTCTGTGCCAGAGAAATATGGGATGTCTGACCTGTTTCGCGTCCTCGAGTGCTGGGAATGGTATGACGTCTTCCGGTAAGACGTGGCCAGAAAAATGGCCCAAGAGAAGCATTTAGTTGGGTTCTTGGTGGCTACTTGCAGTTCAATCCATAGCCCATGATTTGTTCCATGGAAAAAGAATACCAAGACAAATTAAACTTAAGATACCATGGGGCGCCTGGGTGGCTCAGTTGGTTAGGTGTCGACTCTTGGTTTTGGCTCAGGTCATGATCTCAGGTTTTGTGAGTTCAAGCCCCACATTGAGCTCTGCACTGGCAGTGTGGAAACTGCTTGGGATTCTCTCTCTACCTCTCTCTCTGTCCCTCCCCCACTTGTACTGTCTCCGTATCTCTCAAAATAAATAAACTTTAAAAAATTTTAAAAAAGATACCTGTATAAGACTTTCTCATACCAGTTTTTTTTCTTACTTTTTCTTTTAACACCATAACTCTTGGGAGGATCTCATTTTCAATGGAATTGAGCAGCTTTAAACAAAAATTCTCCCTCAGAGTATGGCAAGAGAACATGGGCTTTGGAATCAGATACACAGAAGTACAAAGTCTTGTTTTTCTGCTTATGACCTCAGTGATCTCTATAGACATATCGACACTTTCTGAGCTTCTGTTTTGTTTTCTGTTTTGTTTCTAAGTGGGATTGAAAGAATATATTTTTTTATGGAATTATCATAATTAAATATTATATATATGTCTAACCATAAAAATTACTTAATAAACATTAATTTCCTTCTCTTCTTGTTTTAAAATCTATCAGCACTTAAACATCTCCAGCTTGTCGCACACTTGTAGATGATGAAATCATTGTACCTTCATGGCCCAAAGAAGTACGACATCAGTGTTATGGGTCATTGTTTTTATTTCTGTGACTCTTCATACTTTTATTTGACCAGATCTTAATTGAACTGACTGAATCTCATTCAGATGTGAATCTGTAGGCTTGTGATCATTTGCATGATGGCCTTAAATCACTACCTGGGAATTCTAAAGCAATGGATGCTAACTGATTCAGTGGCCTCAGAGATGTTTTGCATTTCTCTGTGGACATCAAAATTTATATCTATGAAGTGGGAATAAAAATATAAAAGCCTGCTTAAATTAATGAAACAATATATAAGGTTGGAACTTTCTGGAAGAAACACGCTAAGCAAATCAAACTATTATTTGTAGTTCATTGAATCATGGCAAGTTGGCTCAGGGCCACTCTGCAGTTCTAGCTCAGAAAAGCTGAAATAGAGGGCAGAATGGTTGGTGGGTACATGTTCTAGTCACCAGTCCATGTATTACAAGGCAGGCCCAGCCAACCCATTCTATGTCAGAAGTACTGCATTCCCAAGGCTCTGTTTCAGAGAACAGTTGCTCGGGGCTGTCTCCAATGAAAATAAAATCCTGGTCAGAGGAGACAAATTAAGTTCAGAATATAAATGCATTTTATTTGTAAAGCAGGAAAGGGAAGTGCTAAGTAAAAATAGGAAATTGGAATATTATGTATTGGGAGAGCAATTCCCTTCATCCTCATAGCTAATGGACTGAACAAAAAGTGAACAATTTGTTTCATGTGATGATTCACTAACGCTAAGCAGCAAGGTTTCTGTTTCGGAGTCCCATTCCACATTCAGCTGCTTGTTTTATAGTGCAGGAGCACAATTATCTGTCTATCTATTGCACTGCATAAACAGGATGGCTGAAATGTATGTGAGGAATAACCGTAACTGCTTAAATCCTTCCTGTTAAAGGAAGGAGAGAGGGAAAGGCAATATGGAGTGTCTCTTACTTACCTTAAAATAACCATCTGTTTCCTTTGTGATGTCCTCTTCTCTGGAGAATTCACTTTCCGAAAAATATTCTAATATGGGAAGGGGAACAGTAGCTGGATTCAATTTTACTTTGAGCTCCATTTTTGCATCCTTTTCATCTTGGTTTTAAATGAAACAACTTTGAATATACTGTTCTTTCTAATCACCAGCATGGACGGAACAATTATCCTTGTGGTTGCCTTTACATGAGGATCTAGGTTAGGTGGGACCATAACTGACACACGAGGAGAAGGGACATTGGACATATGAACTGAAATGGATCCTCATTTCAGTAAACATTATAGTAAAATATTGATCAACTATTAGCTTTGTTTTCCACCCCTGAACGTTTATTTCGTTGACTTTTTTTTGTATTATTTGCATAATTTGGGTTAGTTTACAATGGGGAGCTTTATTACGTATGACTCATGGAACCCAAGAACAGGGATGTAGTGGGCCTCCAAAAAAGCCTAGTGCTGGTAACTGGAAAGACTTCAGAATTTTCTGTCTTCACCTTTGCCTTCCCTGCACATCTGTTTAATTCTACTTTTTGGAACTTTTTTTTATCTTCTTGAAAACCTGCAGATGGGATTTTCTATTTACCCATCTGCATGGTGGAATATGGTGACTTTAAAACTCCTGAGTTTTACATGTTATAGTTTTAGCTAAAGACAGACTCACTGCCTCTGATTTCAAATTTCATTAAAATTTTTTTTAAATATTAAATATAATTTATTGTCAAATTGGTTTCCATACAACACCCAGTGCTCATCCCAACAGGTGCCATCCTCAATGCCAATCATCCACTTTCCCCTCTCCCCGACCCCCCATCAACCTTCAGTTTGTTCTCAGTATTTGAGTCTCTTATAGTTTGCCTCCCTCTCTCTGTAACTTTCCCCCCTTCCTTTCCCTCCCCCATGGTCTTCTGTTAAGTTTCTCAGGATCCACATATGAGTGAAAATGTATGGTATCTGCCTTTCTCTGCCTGACTTATTTCACTTAGCATAATACCCTCCAGTTCCATCCACGTTGCTGCAAGTGGCCAGATTTCATTTTTTCTCATTGCCAAGTAGTATTCCATTGTATATATAAACCACATCTTCTTTATCCATTCATCGGTTGATGGACATTTAGGGTCTTTCCATAATTTGGCTATTGTTGAAAGTGCTGCTTGATTTCAAATTTCAAATTCTTGGGAAAGAGAATCTGATTGATCTGGTGTGGGTCAGCTTCCATTCCCGATTCAATTGACTGTTGGCAGAGTGGAAGGGTAAGGTGGTTTAAATATAATTGCAGAGACCCTTCCTTTCCTGTGGGCAGGGAGGCAGTTCTGGGAGAAGATGGCATGGGAAGAAACTCAAATGGGTTTTTATAGTCCAGACTACAACTATTGCCTCAGTAAAAAAATCATTGTGCCTGATGGAGCTTGTCCTTAGGTCCTAAATGACCAGACTTGGGGTGGACATTTACCCCCAATGTCTTATTTTTATCACTCCCTTTTGCACACTGCCAGGCTTGTGTTGCTGGGGATCTGGCGTATTAGCTGGGGTGGGTAGGCAAGGTGCACGGGGGCTGGAGGGGCAGGCTTAGCTCGCTTCTCCTTAGGTGATCCACTTCAGGAGGAGCCCTGTGGCAGCGGGAGGGAGTCAGATCCGCTGCCGGAGGTTTGGCTCCGCAGAAGCACAGAGTTGGGTGTTTGCGCGGAGCGAGCAAGTTCCCTGGCAGGAACTGGTTCCCTTTGGGATTTTGGCTGGGGGATGGGCGGGGGAGATGGCGCTGGTGAGCGCCTTTGTTCCCCGCCAAGCTGAGCTCTGCCGTCCGGGGGCTCAGCAGCTCTCCCTCCCTTTGTCCTCCAGCCTTCCCGCTTTCCGAGCAGAGCTGTTAACTTCTGACCTCCCAGACGCTAAGTCGCGCTTGCTGTCGGAACACAGTCCGTCCGGCCCCTCCGCTTTTGCCAGCCAGACTCGGGGGCTCTGCTTGGCCGGCGAGCCGCCCCTCCACCCCGGCTCCCTCCCGCCAGTCCGTGGAGCGCGCACCGCCTCGCCGCCCTTCCTACCCTCTTCCGTGGGCCTCTGGTCTGCGCTTGACTCCGGAGACTCCCTTCTGCTAATCCTCTGGCGGTTTTCTCTATCACTCCCTTTTGGATGTGCTAACTTCTCATCAAATGTTCCCTTTTTTGGAGTGGGTGAAGTGAGCTTATACTAGTGGTCAACACCACCTTTGGCCAGTCTATTCTCCCCCTCTCTACTCTTTACCCACTTTTGTATTTGACATCATCAATCTAACATGCAGGTTGGAAAGGTCCCTTGGTGGGCTCTTACAGTGGTGAGCAAAGAGGAGAGACAATGGAAACAGAGAAGGAGCATCAAGAAAAGTAGGAGGGTCATTAATGTGTGGTCCTAGAAGCCAAAGGAGAAGAGCTTTAAGGGTTATGGGGCTATGGACTCCAAAGAACTGAGCCTTCAGCCCCTGGAGGTATGAATGTAGCACCTGTGTACTGGATGTAATCATGAACAGAGCCAATCAAGTTCCATGAATGTGGGCTATATGTTCCTACTCAGATTCCTGCCTTATTCTAGGAGTGATGTTTTCCTTTCTATGGGAAATGAGATTAATTTTTTTTGTGTTATATACACACACAATGGAATATTATTCAGCATTGAAAAAGGAGGAAGTCCTACTATATGCAACAACAAGGATGAACCTGGAGACTATTATGTTATGTGAAATAAGCCAACTACAGAAGGACAAATTATGATTTCTATTCTGTATGAAACCATATGGTTTCAGCTTTGCAAGATGAAGTTTATGTGATCTGCTGTATGACATTGTGCCTATACTTTTTAAACAAATTTTTAAAGTTTATTTATTTATTTTGAGACAGAGAGAGCAGGGAGGGCAGAGGGAGAGGGAGAGAGAATCTCAAGCAAGTTCCACACTGCCAGCGCAGAGCCTGATGTGGGGCTCAAACTCACAAACTGTGAGATCATGACCTGAGCTGAAATCAAGAGTCTAAGGCTTAACTGACTGAGCCACCCAGATATCCCATCATTGTGCCTATACTTAACAACACTGAATTGTGCACTTAAAAATTTTGGTGAGAGGGTAGATCTTATGTTAAGTTTTCTTACCAGAACCTCCCCCCACCACCAAAATAAACCCCCAATCCCCAAACCAAAACCAAAATAAAAATAAGAGGGCATGAGGAAACTTTTGAGATGATGGATATGTTTATTACCTTGGTTGTGGTGATGGTTTCACCATATGTCCAAACTCATCAAATTATATACATTAAATACATGCAGCTTTTTGTATATCAATTATCCCTCAATAAAGCTGTTAAAAATATAAATATATAAATTGGAAACAAGAAGATTGGATTATATAGCTTCTAAGACTACTTCCATTTTCAAAATTTATTTAACATATCTATAATAGTATCTGTAGGCCAGATTTTGTCCAGACTCCACAAAACCCATCTGCTCCTCTGTCATATGGCTGTTCAAGGTTTTCAGGTGTTTTCAGAGCTGATTAATCTGCCAGAAAGCGTATTAACATTTTCGAATATTTCTCAGGGTTTGCCTACCATATCACACCAGTCCCTTCGCTTCTATACCTCAGTCACTAATTGCAACTCTTTCTAACCATTTTTAGGAAGAGGCCAGTTTGAGTCACACAGGCAGACACATTTTCTTTCGTCTCAGACTCTTTTTAATTTTAGCTTTCTTTTCTACCTACATCCACAAGCAGCTCTGTCACGTTCATGATGTGTTACTTTTCTATTGCTGCTATAACACTATTGCAACCTTAGTGGCTAGAACAACACAGTTTTCTAGGTTGGAAGTCTGGCATGGGTCTCATGGGCTAAAATCAAGGTGCTTATAGGGTTGCCTTCCTTTATGGAGACTGTAGGGGAGAGTCTTTTTTTGTTTTTTGTTTTTGTTTTTTTCCTTTTCCAACATCGTGATTTTTTAATGCACTTTTGGCTCATGACCCCTTCTTCTATCTTCAAAGCTAGCAATGGTGGGTGGAACCTTTTATTGCATCCCTCTGACTATGCTTGTGTGATCACATCTGTTTCTCTGACTCTTCTGTTTTACTTCCTCACTTTTAAGGACTCTTGTGAATACATTGGGTCTGCCTGGTAATCCAGGATAATATCTCTTTTTTGAGGCCAGCTGATTAGCAACCTTAATTGCATCTGCAAACTTAGTTCTTTCTTGTTATGTTACTTAAAATATCCACAGATTCTAGAGATTAGGATATGGACATTTTGGAAGGGGGCATAGTTTTGCTACCTTGGGAAAGCTAATCAATTTCTTTATCTTAAAATGGGATATTATTTTTCTCATATACTTGGTGCAAAGATGAAATAACGTATTAAAAATTCATAGTACAGTGTCTTACACATGACAGATATATGGGGAAGAGTATCATTATTATTAATGTATTTTCTGGCACACCCAGACAAGAAGAATGGCTAAGAGAGAATTCTGTTAGAAGGGTTATTTTTCCTATTTAACCCCTCTTGTTGTAGAAAAAAATTTCAATATAACCTTTCTCCTGTAAAAAAAAAAAACCACAAAAAACCCAAAACAAAAAAACAATGTCTTTTCATTATAGGGTGTTGGGGAAATTACCAAAAAAAGTAAATAAAATGACATGCACACCTACCTCACAGACACACCTGCTCTTGACATTCACGCTGTCTTATAGTCTTAGAGGTTTTATAGCTAGAAGCAACAGAAGCTCAAATGAGCTCAAGCAAAAATGGACATTTAGTGAAAGGACATCTGTAAAATTCAAGTACATCAAGAAAGAAGGGTTTGCTCTTTTCATTTCTCTAAGAGAGAATGTTTTCTTGTCTTTGCTTCTTTTTGGTATTTTCCTGCTCTTGCACACTAATTTTTTCAGCTTTGGACATGCATGTGGCTACTCTAGTTCATGGCCTTGTATTAGTTTCAGTAAAGGCTGAGCTGCTGCATCAAAGAGCCCCCAAAATGCAGTGGCTTAAAAGAAGTTTATTTCTGTCTCTCTCCAGGGTGATGGGGCAGGTCTGCTCCATGCAGTCATTCTGGATTCTAGGTTTCTTCCATCTTTTTGCCCTGCCATTCCCGAGAGGATTGACAGAGTCTGCCTGGTTGAAATTGGTTCATGGGCATATCCAGGTTTCCAATTCGTGGGAGGGAGTCAGGGGAGCACCATTTCAGGAGAAATGACTCATCTTTCAAGTAGCAGATAATCCAGAAGTTGTATAGCTAGCTTCTACTCTTAGTGCTTTGATTTGAACTAAACCACTTAACCACAATTTGCCACTAGAGGCTCGGAAATGTCAAATCTTGGTATGCTACCAGGTGCCCAGCTACAACCCTATTGCTGTGGACAAAGGGGACTGGTGGATAACCAGCAGTCTCTGCTTTGACTTCCTAATTCAAGAACTCAAACTGCGGCTCCTCTTTAATTCCAAACTCTCTTTAGGGGGGCTCAGATTGGTCTAGGTTGAGTAAGGTATCTGTTCTATTTAGTTAGCCCTCATCTGGGGAGGGAAGATCATGGGAACCATGGCAATATCTTAGAGGTTCTGGGAGAAGACGAAGAAGGGGAAAGGCATACAAAGTGCCCATTTGTGTATGAATATATATACTTCCCCCCCTCACCCCCTGATGTAGACATATAAATATATACACAAATATTTGGGGATCTCTCCTCCAAATCCATATATCCTTATCTCCATCCATCCATCTGTCCATCCGTCCGTCCATCCATCTATCAATGTACATGTTACCAGTTCTTTAAGATTTAAACAAACTTGGCTTGAATTCACTGAGTCAGAGAACCTAGTTTTTCTTTTCTCCTGGGCATATGTCTAGACTACATTTTTAGCCTTCTTTGTAGTTAGGTATGGCCATATGATTGAATTATGGATAGTAGAATGTGGACCATAGAAATAATTTGCATGATTCTCTACTCTCTCTCTCATATCAAGAACTTGCTGAATGCCCAGAGTGACCTTGGAATCCATGCATTGCATTGTCTGTCAGCCTGAGAATTTGAATAACTGTATGAAGCAGGACTTCTACCCTCTTATCCACCACCAATTGAACTTTGATGTGTAGGAAAAATAAAATTCTATGTTTTAAACCATTGAGATCTTGGAATAGTAGGTAGGGTTACCTTAATTCACCCACTAATTTCTGTGTCATGGATGTCCAATTATATTTTTACGGTACTGTCTCTGATTTCCTGTTTTTTTTTTTAATTTTTTTATCGTTTATTTATTTTTGAGACAGAGAGAGACAGAGCATGAACAGGGGAGGGGCAGAGAGAGAGGGAGACACAGAATCGGAAGCAGGCTCCAGGCTCCGAGACATCAGCCCAGAGCCCGACACGGGGCTCGAACTCACGGACTGCGAGATCGTGACCTGAGTCAAAGTCGGACGCTTAACCGACTGAGCCACCCAGATGGCCCAGATTTCCTGTTTTATTAAAGCCTTGAAACTCACTTATCTCTCAACTTGGTTCTTTTCTTGACCACATTAATCCCGGTAGAAGAAAAAACAGCTTCTGTCCTTTATCCAGGTTATTTGTATGCATGGCATACTTTGCTGAAGGTTTGTGCAACCCAAAGAATTGGATATCTAAAAAACTCTTGTTCTTTTTTGTAAAGTTTATTTATTTATTTTGGAGAGAGAGAAAAGAGAGTGCAAATGGGGGAGGGGCAGAGAGAGAATCCCAAGCTGGTTCCACGCTGTCAGATCCCAATACAGGGCTTGAACTCATGAACTGTGAGATCATGACCTGAGCCAAAATCAAGAGCCAGACACTTAACTGACTGAGCCACCCATACACCCCTAAAAAATCCTTGTTCTTACAAGCCCTTACCCCATCTGCTGCTATGTTAGCTGGTTTCTTATTTCCTTTCCTCTCTCCCTTTTTCTTCTTTCTCCCAACCCCAAATTAAACTTTTTTTTTGCAGGGAAGTTTAGCTAGCTACTCTTTGACTGGTCCCAGCGTATCCAGGCTATCCCTAGAGAGCTTCCTTCTCTCTCTCTCATTCTCTCTCTCTCTCTCTCATACACACACACACACACACACACACACACACACACACGCACACCGTGTATGCACACACACATTCACCAAGACACCTAGGCAGTCCTTGAGCTATGAGTAGTGCTGTATAATATTGACCATTGTGCAAAAAGCATAAAAAATCCAGGTGGTTAGCTCCTTCAGGAAAAAAAAAAATCAGAAGAGATGGCAACATTTCCAGATACACAAGTGCACATTCCCAGATATAAGTAGATGGAGCTGAGGATTGGTTGTCTTTATAGGCAGGTAACTGCTCTTCAGTAAACCACACCCCCACTACCACTATTCCATGTTATCTCTGATACATGGGCCATTTCACTCACCCATGTCACTCGCCTCCCTCCTTGGGGTATATGAGCTTGCTCCTTCTTTCCTATGATGAAATCGTTTCTATCCTAATAAGAACTCAAGGCCCAACTCTCAAAATAACAAATATTATCCCCTATATACACACATTGATCATTTTGCTACTTTTCTGGTCTCACTGAAGACCCAACAACATATCAATGTACCATCATTTAACCATTTCTCTACAGTTGTTAATTCGAATTATTTCCAAACCTTTGTGGATAAATGTGTATTCACTCTCCATTTCTGTAGACTAAATTCCTAGAGGGAGCATCACTTGGTGAGTAGGTATGAAGAATTTATAGTACCTGATACATATCACTAAACTGTTGTGAAAGAGATGCTATCAGCAATGGGTACCAGAATTTTGCTGGCAGTAGTTAATAGGACTATAACTCAGTCTTGAATCACAGCTCCTACAATACCTGGAAGGGTTCTTTAACTTTGAACTTTCATTTTGACTGAATTCATGCTATGAGATGAAGAATATATAGAGTTTAGTATTTGGTTAACCTAAATATAGCCATATAAAATTTAAATGATGATAATGAGACCAGAATTTCAATCATCCTCATTAAAGAATGTGTATAAGCCTTAGTTGAATGTGACTGAGCAAATAGTTTTGTTTCTAGTTTTATCCCTTGTATCATACAAGTTTTTTTTTTTTTGGATCCTTTTCTGTGTATCTCATGGTGTTCTTGTTCCACTTAGAAGGCTACTTCCTTTGAACAGGACATTTCTTACTATTTGCAGCAAATTTTTAGTTTCCTTCTGCTTCTTAAAATATAGAGTCCATCAGTGTTCAAAAGGGATGGCTTTCCTCTTTTACCATGCTGAACACCTTTCATCTGTTCCTTACTACCCTTGCAATATTTGCCCTGTTTTTAGAGCCCTCTGCAGAGTTTCTCTCTGTCCCGTGGGCTGCCTGGTTCATCTAGCATTCTGGAATTGGGTGGAAATACTGGGTCAAATTGTGCAGTAGCATAATCACTGTTATATTTCCTATGTCACACTGTTATATATCCTTCTGGACTAGAGCAGGTCAGTTTAATTATTTACCTTCTTCATAACCACATTCATGCAGCCTACACTGGTGAATGATGAATGTAAAGTTACAACATAATTCATCATACCAAAACTCATATTCTAATATAAAAGGAATCAAAGGGAAACTTCAATGCAGAGGTTCTCATTTATTTAGGAATTCAGGAGCAGGCTGCCTTAAAGGCAAGTGTGTGGCCTTGATGCTCCTATAACATTGTTCCCATTCTGATAATGGCAAGACTTTACACAAATAACAAGGAAGATCAAAGTCACTGCCCAGTTCAACCAGGAGACATTTTCCCATGTTTATAATGGACTTGCTTTAGGAATGAATTGTTTCATCTCCGTGGTTTGCTTGTCTAAATTCTGGTCTAGTAAAATAACATCAGAACCCTTTTAATCTAATGCAATCATGGCAGTAGTTAAGTTGGTTAATTGAAGAAGTTGTTTAAAGCAAGAAATTATTTTAAAAAGACACCTTATAGATTTTACCTGCCTTAAGAACATGTAAATTTATATTCATTCACCAGTATTATAATGTAGACCCATGGTCTTCATTTTTTAAAAGGTAATTATCTATCTATTTACTTATTTATCTATTTATTTATTTCTAAAGCATACACGAATGGGGGAGGGGCAGAGAGAGAGAGGGAGAGAGAGAATCCCAAACAGACTCCGCGCTATCTGTGCAGAGCCCTACGAGGGGCTCGATCCCACTACCATGAAATAATGACCTGAGCTGAAATCAAGAGTTGGATGCTTTACCAGCTGAGCTGTCCAAGAGCCCCTCCACTGTCTTCATTTTGGGTATGTGTCCCCTGATTGGAGTTCTGCATTACCTTGCTTCCATCAACCACACCCATAATTTGAAAATTCTGATTTGGCTTCTTCACGTAGAGCAATAACCTAAGACATGGGCACAGCAACCTGGGTGCTGACACTTTCATTTTTATGATTCTTTAAAAATACTCTCCGATTGTCTCACTCACATCTAATCTGACAGCATATTTTTAGTGACTCACTTTTATAAAGTCTTTTCAAAGCATTCAGCATGGTTTTCAAAGAAGCCATGACTGTTTTGCATTCAAATATCGTGGACTTAGATGGTATTTCATTAAGTTATGCAATTACAAAAACAAGTTTAAGTGACATGTACAGTGCTGGGAACAAACATAGCTGCCTCTTGGCGAGTCTCCAGCTCGGCTGATGGGCACAGCATCAAGGGAGCTGGCTGGGGAGTGCCCTCTGCCAGTGGCTGTCCCACTGCTCTGGGCTCCAACAGAAGAGCTTTACAGGGATCCAGGGAGTATCAGGTAACCTGGCCAGTTGGTTAAGTGGAGGTAGGTTAACAGAGTTCTACTATACTTCCAGGATCCCTGTTAAATGTTTTATAGGGAAATTCAAATGCTACTTACTATGAACTCAGTTAAGGTGTGAAATAAATATTTTGCAGTAACCCAAAACTTTTAATTTGAGTTTCTGGAAGATTTTATCTTTTATTTCACTGGCGTTCTCTCTAACACTCCTCTTGATGGGATTCTTGGCAATTTAATAGCAGAGCCCGGATGAATCTTTCAACACCCGGACTTCTCCTTTCCTTCCCCTCCACCCCCCCCACATATCCTGTTCTCCAGCCTCCTGCAGCTCTTCATTGTCACTCATGTTCCGGCTTTGTTGTTGCCAATAACTGCAACCTCTCCATAGGTTCTGTTTTGAACTACTTCCCGCTAACACCACCCCAACTTTGCAGCTCCCTTCAGTAACCTCAACTCTGAAAATCCTGGTTCCCTCTTTTCACTTTCCCTCACCTGCCTTTTGTCCACATTTCCCTTCTCCAGCTTAAATTCCAGGGTCAATAATTATCACTCCCTTGCATACATCCTCAGCTGCCCTGATGCACATTCTTGCTTTCTGAAATTTGTTGGGGAAAATTCCAACTTGAGTAAATCTTATCATCTTTCTACTCTGCGCCTATAACCATGCAACAGACTGTGATTGTAGACAAACACACAAGTGTGTGGTTGGTCTCACTTTAAATCTGTGATCACTCACCCCAAGTGGGGATCAGGCAGCCTGACCTTATGTGGTCCATGTATTTTTCCACTCTCTCACATTATGTCCTACTTTCTCCTCTCTCTTTAAACTCCCATATTGCATATTTCATCCCTCCCTTAGCTGGCCTTGCTTCCTATTCCATTGAGAAAATACAAGCAATCTAGAGGCTTTCCATAAGCTTCTATCCAAGACTATTTGCCTTCTAGCCCTAGTTCCATATATGCCCTCTTCTCTCCTGCTTATCAATTGTCCCCCTCTCCCCTTCATTAAATTTTCATCTTCTACTAGACCATTCTCATCAGCATATGAAAAAACAATGCCATTATCCCTACCATTAAACAACAACAATCCAATAAACTCTTCGTAAAATCTCATTTCTTCCTCTTGCTATTTCCCCATTTCTCTGCTCCCCTGTGTAGCAAAACTTGTTAAAGACCAATCTATATATACTGACACTTTCCTCTTCTCCCACTATTTTTTTTTGAATGTTTATTTTTGAGCAGGAGAGAGAGAGAGAGTGAGAGCACAGACCTATGAGGTGGGGGGAGGGAGACAGAGGACTGAAGCAGGCTCCATGCTGACAGTAGAGAGCCCAAAGTGGGGCTTGAACTCATGAACCCTGAGATCATGACCTGAACCATGAGATCATGACCTGAGCTGAAGTCAGATGCTTAACCAACTGAGTCACCCAAATGCCCATCTTCTCTACTCTTTAGAACTCATTCCAGCCAAGCTTTTACCCCTAGCACTCTACCAAAACTTAGTAAGTCATCAGACCTTCACACTGCAGGATCCAACGGTAACGTCTCAGTCTTCATCTCGCCTCACCTATCAGTAAAATTGGTCCAATGGCTCTCTTACTCCGCACATGACTTGATTCATTAGGCTTCCAGGTACCATCTTCTTTTGGGTTTGCTCCTAAACCTCTGCTCCTACTCTGTCTCCTTCCTTTCCTCAAACTCATTACATTGAAGTGTCCCAAGGCTTGGATTTCGCCTATTCGTTACCTATATTCATTTCCTTGGAGATCTTAACCAACCTCATGGCTTTAAATAACATCTAAGTGTCTATGACTCTTAAATTTATATTTTAGCCTCAACTTCTTGCCTGATATGTGTAATTTCTATCTGATCTCCACTTTAAAGTCTAATGGGCAACTCAAACTTAGTATGTCCAAGACTAAGATTTTGGTTTTCTCCCCCAAACTTGCCTGTCTTTCAGGCTTCCTTATTTTAGTAAACACATCTCTGTCAAGTTGTTCAGTGTATCAGTTAGCTATTGCTTCATAACAAATTATCCTACTCTCAAAGGATACTCTTAAAACAATAATCATTTATTCTTACTCATGTATCTAAAGGTTGATTTGGAATTGGCTAATCTAGATTGGCCTTGCCTAGGCACCTCTGCTTCATAAAGTTTCAGAGGCCAAGGCAGTTCTCCTTCCTGGTGCAGGTCTGTGGGTCACCTGATCACCTCTACTCCACTTATTTCCTATTTTTCTGGAACAAGCAGGCAGGGTAGGGCATGTTCTTTTCAAGCCGATGGCAAAGATATAAGAGGGCAAGAAACAACGTGTAAGGCTTCTTAAGGCCTAGGCTCGGAACCAGCAGGCAGTCACTTCTATATGCATGTCATTGGCCAAATTTGAGCTTGTGGTTGAGCCCAAGGTCAAGGGGTGGAGAAACAGATGATGCCCATATTAAGGTAATAAGAAGGATGCTGATGTTGGGAGACATGAGGAATTAGAGTCAATAATTCAGTTGACCACATTCAACCCAAATCCTCAGTGTCATACTTGATTCTTCTTTCTCATACTGGCTCCCAACATTTAATCAATAAATCCTGTTGACTCTACCTTCAAAATACACCCCAAATCTGATCACATCTCACTACCTTCCCTCTTACCACTCAGGTCCCAGCCACCATTATATCTTATTTGGATTAATTATAATAATCTTTTATCTGGTGTCCATTCTACTGTCCCTTTCTCTTGGTGGTCTTCTTTGCTACTACAACCAGAGTGGTCTTGTTGAAATAGAACTCAGATCATGTCATTCTTTTCAAAACCTTCCAAAAGTTTCCCAATTTAGAGAAAAAGCCAAAATTCTTACAATGGACTAGAAGAAGGTCCACAATCTTAATCTCATTCCTTTCCCTCCATGAGGTCATCTTTACTCTCTTGCCTCACATTGCTTCAGAAATAACACACTCCTTGATGCTCCTTGAAAATGACAACCATACCCCTGCCTCGGGGCTTTTGCACTTGCTATTTGCGCCTGCTATTTAATCTGCCTGAAATGTTTTTGTTCTAGATATCTGGTATTTTCACAAAAACTACCTTCTTTTTTTTTTTAACGTTTATTTATTTTTGAGACAGAGAGAGACAGAGCATGAATGGGGGAGGGTCAAAGAAAGGGAGACACAGAATCTGAAACAGGCTCCAGGCTCTGAGCTGTCAGCACAGAGCCCGACATGGGGCTGGAACTCACGGACCGCGAGATCACGACCAGAGCTGAAGTCGGCCGCTTAACCGAGTGAGCCACCCAGGCGCCTCACAAAAACTACCTTCTTAGTGAAGTGTTACTTTTCAGTTCTCCCACTCCATTCCTCCCCAAATCCTGCCACCCTCAGCACTTCTCATCATCCTTTCCTATATTGTTTCTCCATAGTACTTACCACTGCCAAACATGCATATGTTTTATTCATTTTTGGTCTTCCTTTATTGGAATAAAAGCTCTATTCTTACACTCCTCTAGCTGAGATTCCCCCTCCCCCTCCTCGTTCACTGCTGTATGTCCAGTGTCTAGAAGAATGTTTGGCACATAGCAGATCTTCAATGCATAGTTTTTGAATGAAAAAATAATTGAATTGAATTTTACTGTTTCATCAGTGTTTAATTCATAATGGTCAGAAAGAGCATTCCTTTGCTTAATTGTGAATAATTACCAGTAAATATCTTAGGGATATTTAACTTTCAAAATATTGTTGATCACTTATAATCTCCTGTGGTCAGCTGTGGATTTAGGAATTATTTTGTCAAAAATTTTTTTATAATTTGGATGTTGATTAATCAATTATTATTAAAGTACATAGTAGAGAATGTATTTATTAAAGTTACTTCTTTCCAACTGAGCTTTATTTTCATCTTTCCTTCTTCTTTAATCCATACTATTTACTCTGGACAGCACAAAATCTTTATTATTTGTTCCCTTTCTTTTGCAAAATGACTGGTTTTGCAATTTCAGCAAAAATGGCCTCAGTTGGGGAAATAAATAACTTTAATTCTCCTTTAGGTTTTGAGATGATTAAAATTGAGAATAGGTGGGATGTTTCTTTCATATGTTATTTCTTCAGCTTTATAATTTTATGTTCAAGCTAGTTTATTTTTCTAAACCCTCCCTTTTTTCCCTCCTCTGAGGACAAAGTAAATCGCTTTACCTTGCAGAAAAGTGCCAGCAGCATCCTGCAAAATCTTTGAGGAAGCTTATCCATTGTCATTAATTTTGGAAGATTCATGATCTCTGTAAAAGATATAAAAAGTCAGTGCTTGGAAGCACTGATGATGATTATTTTTTACTTTTCTTCCCTTTCATATGCAAGGGGTGGATGGGCATATTTCCTTGGTTTTAATGATAGTGATACATGATCACAGATAGTCATTCTTCCCAAGCTCTAATGGGAGGGAGTGACTGCTCATCCAAAAAATAAAGCCTGGTCTGCGGTAAGAATTATGTGTGTCTGGATGAAAGGAATTGGTTTGGGTCTCCTAGCATATATCAATAAGTTTAGTTTCCTTTGTATATCTTACAAAGTTCCTTTCATTTCTTTTACTTTATGAAAGGTGATTGAAGTAGAGGTTTAAAGGAACTAAATATATTGCTGCAATTTCCTGCAACTATTATGTTTCTTTCCATATGTCAGGCTGAAGACAATTATCAATAAAATGTATAGAATTATTATTTGGCACTGACACTCACCACTTATCACACACATTTATAAAGGCACAGGGAATATGTTGGGTTAGGTTTTCCAAGTCTTTGAAAATAACTCTTTTGATCTTTGATTGTTTTAATTCATATTTAAATGTTGGTTAATTCATATTTTTTAACCTTCAGTTTTGTATAGGAAAAAAATCCTCACTATCCTGCTTTTTCATGTTGACATTTCAGAGGAGGTTTTTTGTTTTTTGTTTTTTTTTTTTTTTTCCTGGTTGAAATGCATGTTTTTTCGTCCTGGAATGATCAAATGATAGTTTTCTTTACATGAAAAAATTGAACTTAAATGGTATCATTTTTAATGCCTGGCACCTATCAAGAGAAATACTTTACTTTCATTATTTGGTCTCTTTCCTGAAGCCAAAAGCAATAGATCAGTGGGTATGTGGGAAAGAGTCGTCATTTCAGCATTCTCCTGTGAAAACCTTTTCCATTTGTCCCTAGTGTCTTGTGATATTTCTTTGGGGACCCAGTGAGTCTTTGCCCCCATGTCTCTTCCAGAAAGAAACAAGAGACTCTACCTTAAAGAACCAAATAGGAAAAAAAATGAATGGACATATCGCCCTGGACATACTTGCAGATATTTCCAAAGTTAATTTCTCCCAGAGGAAGGGCAGTAAACAGGCTTTCACTTTGGAAGGTCAAAGTCTTATTTTTAGCTATTTAAAATGGGAATGTTAATAAGAACACAATTAGAGTAAACAGTCTACAGCCCATGTGAGAATCATCAAAGTTATGAACAAGAGGAGGCATTTAAGGGATAAACATAATTGCTGAAATTGTGTTGAAATGAAAAAAAAAAGAGGTTAGACTGGGAATATGCTGAGGATTTTAAACAGATCTTTGCTCCTTTTTTATTACCACTCCATCTCCCGCCTCATAATACTCCTCCCCAGAATGACAGGCCAGCCCTTGTCTTCCTCTTGGGTCTAGAGTGGAGGGAGTTCGCACTTCAGAGACAAGGTGGTGCCTATGTAGTTCCCCTTCCCAGTTCCCACCTTGTGACAGTCTACTGGCCCAGCCACTGGCTCTGGTTTTCCTCCTTGCTGGAGCCATGCCCACAAGCTCTGGTGGGGGTGGGGGGATGGTGGGTGGGGGATGGCATTTCCCTTGTGTGAAGCCACATGGCCTTTAATGAAAGAGGTGCTGATAGGGCTTTCTCTATTTCTGTGGAAAACTAAAAAACAACAACAAAAAAGGGACTGGTTGGACCTCAGGACACTATTTTTAAAACTTAAAAGCACTAGAAGAAGCATTATTGTAGAAAAAGATTTTAAGTTTCTGGTTTTGGAGATTGTCCAGGAAAACATTCAGTTCATCAACAGCTATTCACTGAAGCTTATTTTGTTTTAACGTTCAATTTTCACATTTGTTATCATATGGCTACACCAGGACATTGAGGGCACAAGGAACTTTTTGTTCCACATGATTTGGATTCTTGTCTGAAGGCAGGAGGCCCCACCCAGCCTGTGCAGTCAGGGTAGTAGCCAGCTGGTAGAGACCATGGCCTCTGAAGACAAATTGCCAGGTTTTGAGTCCTTTTTCTCTTGCTCACAAGCTACAGTCTTGGTAAGTTATCTAACCTCTCTGTGCCTCAGTTTCTTCAAATGAATTAGGGGGGCAATAATAGTATCTCCCTCATAGAGTTGCAATGAAGTGTTGAGAAAAGTGTCTCACACATTGTAGCTCATGAGCTGGGAGTGGAGGAAGCTGAGAATAAGAATGATTCTACTTTGCATTTAATGTGAGATGTGACTGAACTCTACAAAATTAAAGTGACTCATTAAAAGTGGGTCAGCAGCAATATATTTTATTCTACCCTAACATTTAGGTATAAGAAGTTTATTTCACTTCTCTAAATCAAATTTAATCTGATCCAAGCCTTTATCTCATTGTGTTGGCTGGAAATTTAGCCTCAGTGGGTTTTGGATTTCTTTATTGCCAAATTGGGCAAAAGTGCTGGTGAAGTGGGATGGGTGGGGGATGAATCCTACAGTGGGAATATTTGGGGATGATTCTCCTGTCTTTGGTTCAGATGGATGTCTACTCGAGTTCACATTTATCTTGGATAGGGACAGGCTCTGCTTCTTTTTTTTTTTGTTTTGTTTTGTTAAAGCTTTATTGAGTTACAAATAAAATCATAAATAAAATTGTATATATTTAAAGTACACAACATGATGTTTGGTATATGTATACATTGTGAAGTTTACCAAAATTAAGTAAAGAAATATCCATCACCATGCAGTTCCTTTTTTTTTCCTTTTTGGTGTTGAGAAACCTTAAGATCTACCCTCTGAGCAAATTTCAAGTATATAATACAGTATGACTGGCTATAGTCACCATGCTTCACATTAGCTTTTCAGACCTCATTCGTCTTACAGCTGAAAGTTTGTACCCTTTGACCAAGATTTTTTTCATTTTGCCCATGCCCAGCCCCTGGAAACCACCATTTTACTCTCTGTTTCTGAGTTTGCCTTTTTTTTTCTCCCCAAGAGTCTACATGTAAGCGATACCACACAGTTGTTTGTCTTTCTCTCTGCTTTTGCCACAAGCTGGAGTGTGGGTCTTTGTGAGGCTGGGTGCCTACATACCTACTGGGCACTCAGCAAACACCAGTCAATCATTTCTCTCAGGGGCCCTGCCATCTTCTGTCTTTGTGGGACCTCTTTGTTGTTGAACTCACAGATCTCAGTCCCTTTCTTTGTCTTGGGAGTTCTCCCTCCAAGCACTCACCTTATTTCCTTCCTTTCTTCCCCTGTAGACTTAGCATAACTCTCTAAATGAGTTTAAGCTTTTAGGAAAAAAAGTCCAGAAAGATGCAAAATCCTAAGGCAACTTTTGCTTGGACCTTGCAACATGAACTCCCGTAAGAAGAAAACATAAAGACTCGGTGGCCATCTTAGAACAGGGAGAGAAAATTATAGGAAAAACAAAACATATTAATCTCACTCACATTTCGATTTCAACATTGGTTTCAGAGTGTGGAATTTGGGAATTAATTTTCTCCAGAGTCCCTTATACACTCCTTTCATATTTGCAATGGCTTCTTCTCTGACACTCGTTGAAATCAAGTCATGTTAAATGACAGTCAATGCAATTTTAGTAATATCTGGCCTACATATGGCCCATGCATTTTCTTTCATTGGCAAATGCAGCATTTTCCTTCCCACAATAGAGATATCAAATGGTGGAAATGCAATGCATAACTAGCACAGATCCGAGGGACCCAAATACACCAAGGTAATTATATTTGGGCTGAATTTTATTTTAAAATTTTTTTTCTTTTTTCTCTTCTTTTTTTTTTTTTTAATTTAAATCCAAGTTAGTAAACATACAGTGTAATAATGGTTTCAGGAGTATAATTTAGTGATTTATCAGTTACATATAACACTCAGTGCTCATCCCAACAAGTGCCCTCCTTAATGCCCATCACCCACTAAGCCCATCCCCTCACGCATCTCCCCGCCAGCAACCCTCAGTTTGTTCTCTGTATTTCAGAGTCTCTTATGAGACTCTTTACCTCCCTCTCTGTTTTTAAATTATTTTTGCTTCCCTTTCCCTATGTTTGTCTGTTTTGTTTCTTAAATTATACATATGAGTGAAATCATATGATGTGATATTTATCTTTTTCTGACTTATTTTGCTTAGCATAATACATTCTAGTTCCACCCATGATGTTGCAAATGGCAAGATTTTATTCTTTTTGATTGCCAGGTTAAATGCCATTGTGTATATATACCACATCTTCTTTATCCATTCATTAGTCGATGGACATTTGGACTGTTTCCATAATTCGGCTATTGTTGAGAGTGCAGCTATAAACATTGGGGTGCCTGTGGCATGCATTTTTAGATCCTTTGGATAAATACCTAGCAGTTCAATTGCTGGGTTGTCTGGTAGCTCTATTTTTAACTTTTAAGGAACCTCCATACTATTCTCCAGAGTGGATGCACCAGTTTGTATTCCCACCGACAATGCAAAAGAGATCCTCTTTCTCTGCATCCTTGCCAACATTTTTGTTGCCTGAGTTGTTAATTTTAGCTATTCTGACAGGTATGATGGCATCTCATTGTGGTTTTGATTTGTATTTCCCTGAAGAAGAGTGATGTTGAGCATTTCTTCATGTGTCTGTTAGCCATCTGGTTGTCTTCTTTGGAAAAGTAGAACCCATTTCTTCACTGGGTCATTTGTTTTTTGGGTGTTGAGTTTGATAAGTTCTTTATAGATTTTGGATACTAACTCTTTATCTGATACATCATTTGTAAATATCTTTTCCCATTTCATTGGTTGCCTTTTAGTTTTGCTGATTGTTTCCTTCGCTGTGCGGAAGCTTTTTATTTTGATGAGGTCCTAGTAGTTCATTTTTGCTTTTGTTTCCCTTGCCTCTGGAGACGTGTTGAGTAAGAAGTTGCTGTGGCCAAGATCAAAGAGGTTTTGCCTGCTTTCTCCTCGAGGATTTTGATGGCTTCCTGTCTTACATTTAGGTCTTTCATCCATTTTGTGTTCATTTTTGTGTATGGTGTAAGAAAGTGGTCCAGGTTCATTCGTCTACATGTGGCTGTCCAGTTTTCCCAACACCATTTGCTGAAGAGACTGTCTTTTTTCTGTTGGATATTCTTTCCTGCTTTGTTGAAGATTAATCAGCCATACATTTGTGGGTCCATTTCTGGGTTCTCTGTTCTGTTCTATTGATCTCTGTGTCTGTTTTGTGCCTGTGACCACTTGACTCAGGGCTGGATCAGGACAATTTGAACCTCCTCACCCTCCTCATTCCTTGATATGTATGTTCGGCTCACTATTCCCACAGCTGAAGCTGTTTTCAAGGATGCAGACTTGAGAGAACAATGCGTTGGTGAGCCTATCTGTTGTACCTTGTATGTCACTGAACCCTGTTAAGGCCTCTATAAACTTTTAAGATTCTAGTGGGCTCGTGTGAAGATCTACTTGTCTTGAGGTTGCCTGAGATAAGCCTCATCAGTTAGTTCCCTTGCTTATTAAAACCTGCCATCTACCAATCTGGAATGGCCTGCGCCTTTCTCTAGTCTCTCCTTGCCCTCTGTGTATGGTGCCAGTTTGCACCTTAACACATAGAATTGAAACAATCAATTACTTTTACTTCTATAGAATACTATGTACTAGATTTAAAAAACACTGTGGAGGGCACCTTTTGGGATGAGCACTGGGTGTTGTATGGAAACCAATTTGACAGTAAATTTCATATATTAAAAAAATAAAATAAAATAAAAATAAAAAAAAAAAAAAAAAAAAAAAAAAAAAAAAACACTGTGAAGCAGACTTTGGTCATCAATGACCTTGGAATATTTATGTGACTTTGAAGGAATCCCTGACAACCTGTCACCATACCGCAGGCCCACTGGTTTCTTCCTCCTTTCTTTTTCTTACTAATTCTTCCTCTCCTATTCTGTTCTCTTCCTTATTACTTGTCTTTCTATCTCCCCATTTTCTCTGTCCCCTTTCTCTGTATTTTCCCTAATTTTCTATTCTAGAAAATTATCTAGCCCCATCTGGGAGAGCAGGACTAATGAGACTGTTAATTTCTGGAGGTGGGGAGGTGTTTTCTTTGCTTTAACCTGAAGAGCTACTTTCTTTTCTTTTCTTTTTTTTATGGTTTATTTATTTATTTTGAAAGAGAGAGAGAGAGAGAGAGAGCGAGCATGAATGGAGGACAGGAAAAGAGAGAGGGGAGAGAGAGAGAATCCCAAGCAGACTCCACTTTGTCAGCATGGAGCCCAATGTGGGGCTCGAACTCACGAACCATGAAATCATGACCTGAACCAAAGCCAGGCACTTAACCAACTGAGCCACCCAGGCACCCCACTGCTTTCTTTTCTCATTAAGAGAATTTCACATATGTATGATATGGTGTTCATTTGTTATTCTTTTCTTCTATCCTAGGTATCTACACTAACTTAGGGAAGCAACATAATTTCAGTAAATATCATTCCTAGGGTTCTCATTAGAGAAAATGAGGTCCATTGTGTCTATATCAGAACAAGTATTTAGGTTGTTAAGCTGATATTCCCTGGGGTCTTTTTAAGACCAAGCAGTAGTATTGAGGTCAGGGCTTTAATTACAAAAAGTCCAAAGACTTTTGTTTCCATTAGGAAGCCACACACAAAAATGTTTTTTCTATTTCTGCAGCGGCATCTTTCTAGAGGTGGTTAGTGTCAGTTACCATTGTTTCATATAAATAAATACATACAACAGCAAAGATCAGAGTCCAGAATCAAAAGAGTAAAGTCTTCCAAATAATTCAATTCAATTCAACAAGCCACAAAGATGATAAAAATAGTTCCTATCCTCTTGAACAAGATTCAGCAAATTATGGCCCGTGGGCCAAATATAGCTTATTGCCTGTAAATAAAATTTTATTGGGACACAGCCGTGCTCATTTTTTTCCATATTGATGATGGCTGCTTTTGTGCTACAGTGGCAGAGTGGAATAATTCTGACTGTGGTTCAAAAAGCCTAAAATATTTACTATCTGGCATTTCGCAGAAAGTGTTTACTAACACTTGCTACTGAAGCTGACATTTATTGTGGAGAGTGACATGGAGAGTGGTGGTCACGGAGACACAGACACCTTTTCGCTCACCCTTGTTGTATGTTCTGCTGGAGGAAGAGGCAAAGCCTGTTGTATTTCCACTGTATTCTGTATATACTTTTTAAATAGTCCTTGTCACTGTGTAATTGCAGTTATTCTTTTAAAATATGTGTCTCCCTTACTGTTAGACTGTGTTTATTCGATCCTTATGAAGACCTACTTTGTGTCAGGTGTTGTTCTAGACATGGAAGATACGGTGATAAACAACAACAAAGCGTTGTCTCTTTCTCTCTCTGCATGGATTTCACAGTCTAGATCTGGGGTTTTCGGGGAGCAGGCTAGTAATACAAATGAGTGAAGCAGCCTAGGTGTCTTAGCCTTTTTGGGCTGCTATAGCAAAATATCATAAACTGGGTGGCTAATAAACAACAAACTTATTTCTCACAGTTCTGGAGCCTGGGAAGTCTAAGGTCATGGCACCACCAGATGGGGTGTCTGGAAAGAGCTGGCTTCCCCATGACAGCCATCTTCTCACTGTCCTCACATGGCAGAAGGGGCGGCAAGCTCTCTGGGGTCTCTTTTATCAGGGCACTGATCCCATTCATGAGGGCTCCACCCTCCTGACCTAATCACCTCCCAAAGGCCCCGCCTCTGAGAACTATCCCCTTAAGGCTTAGGATTTCAACAGATATATTTTGGGAGACACAAACACTCAGAACACAGCACCAAGAGTAAGACACAGACTTCCTTTCTTTGACTATTAAGTGTGTAAAAATAGTTTTCACTTCCACCCAGTTTGTGCTGGTTTCTGATTTTCTTGAAACATGAGCTCCTCTTGGATTATGCTTCACTTTTCCAATTTTGATAGAGACATATTTGAGAAATGTTTCTCTCCCATGAGAAAAGTCACAGCATATGATGACAAATGGGGCTAACACTGGGCTTTAGTGTCAGAGAGGCTGATAGGACTGTGACATACTTTCTTCTAAGGAAACACCAGCTACTCCACTCCAGGGCATTTGTGCCTTATAGGAACGCTAAAGGTTCTTATTTTTAAATGTTTGTTTGTTTGTTTGTTTGTTTTTTTGTTTGTTTAGAGAGTGCGCACAAGCAGGGGTGGGGCAGAGAGAGGGAGAGAGAATCCCAAGCAGGCTCTGTGCTGCTGGTGTAGAGCCAGATGCGGGGCTCAAAGCAACAAACCACAAGATCACGACTTGAGCTCAAATCAAGAGTTGGCCACTTAGCTGCCTGAGCCACCCGGGTGCCTCTAAGAATAATATTCTTATTCTCTCTTTCCTTCTCCTCATCTTCCTCTTCCTTAGTCCTCCTCCTCCTCCTCTTCTTCTTTCTTCTTCTTTTTATGAGAAAGAGAGAAACTGAATAGTTGATCTGGATTTTATGTGAACTCTTAATCTTTGAATGTTGGCTCAACTAAAAGAATACCATGCAAACCAAACTTGCTATATGTGCCAGTGAAGTTTTGTTTACAGTCTATCAGTCTATGTTCTGTTTGAGAACTGTGTAAGGTCCTGGGGAATAAGTTCCTTGTTTTAATAATAACAATATGCCCTATGATTCCTTAGTTATGTTATTATTATTCCTATTTTACAGACAAAAATGAGGTTCAGATAGAAGTAACTTCTCTGAGCTTCTGAAAATCCCCCTCCCGCAATGGAACTGAAAATGCGGAACTCTTGTAAAAATGGGAAGAGATAATATATACAAAAGTTTTTGGTAAACCAAAAAGTGCTGTATGTATATTTGTTTATAAAGTGGTAAAAGAGAGCCTCTATATTCTCTAAGTGTTGGGGAAAGAGAGATTCACTTGTTTTCTTGGCAGAGATAGACTTTGAAGTGGACCTTTAGAGAAGGGTGGGACTTTGGAGGTGTGGAGAAAGAGGGCAGAAGAAACTGTCTGAGCAAAGGCCAAAGCATTATTTCCTGAACAGTTTCTGGGAGGCCCACTGGAGAACTAATGTTTGACAAATGTTGGCCTAGAAATATGTAGCTGTTGAGTTCATTTGGGAACAGAATATAATCCTGTGACTGAAACATGGTTGAATCTACTGCACATGGAAGAGAGGCAGAAACTTGCTAAATTGGAGAGGGCCTGAAGGCTAGAAAATGTGAACTTTATTCTGTAGGAAATGGGCATCATCAGAGGTTTGAAGCAGGAAAAGATATGTTTATATTTGTGTTTAAGGGTGGTGGTGGTGGTGGTGGGGAATAAACTCCTCAACAGTGGCAGGCATGATGGGTAGCTAGGGATGGACTAGAGGCTGGGAAGCCAGTTTGCCCATTTAGGAAGATGCTCAAAATGTCCAAGTGAAGGGTGGGATTGGGAAAAGTTTTCAATAATCTTTATTTTATCTTTGGTAAGGGTATATTTTTATGTTGCTTACACATTAAAGAAGAGCAGTAAGGCGGTATCTGGACCTAGGCTTCAGATTTCTTCCTGAGAAATTGAAGGACTTTTGCATTACTGGGTTTGATCCTCTGCCACCAGCTCTTTAAAGGAGAAAAGTGAAAGCTCTGGACAGAATGATAAACATTAGTTTTTGTTTAGAAAAATTTAACCATGTGAAGAAAATCCATACTGATAGTACTTCTTGATGTTCCGGTGTTCTTGAAATCTAATGCACCAGATTTATGTGCTGGCTGTGCAAAGGCATGCTGTTCTAGGCTGTTGGCGGGAAGCTCTTAAACTCCCTCCCCCACCCCCCCCTTTTTTAGTAGCAACAATTAGTCTTTGCTTTGTTCACTTACTTCGAATATTATCCAGTTTACCCACTCACCCAGGCTTGTTTTCTCGTCACCATTTTTGAATTGCTTAGGCAGGTGGTTTTAGTAGTATATGTTTTCCATGTTTCCTTTCACCTGTAGAATCCTTTGGCTAAGAGATTATAATTCAGCTGTTTCTGTTAAAAGCTGGTTTTCCAGGCCTGCTAGAGACAGGCTGCTGGATAAGAAGCAGTCAAGAGACTGCCTGTCCTATGTTAAGTCAGCATTCTGCATCCAGAGATGTTTAAAGAATGTGGTGTCTGATAATTCTCTGCAAGTCTCTAATTCCGACTTTAGTTTGTAAATAGTCATCTCAGGAGAAAACTGGGGAAAAAATCCTGAGTGGAGGGAGTTTATGCAGATGGATTCAGATTAGCATTATTCATTAACCTCAGCAGTTTGTGCCGGTTAATAATCGCTAACACACTGCACTTTGGAAGATTACTTATTAGGTGGTATAAATGTCCCTTCAAAGACATTCTTGCTATTTCATTTAAAAGGCAATGAATTAGCCCTGGACATCTGCCATCTATAATTCCTATCTGGTGGAACTGCCCTTCTATATACTATATTAGCATATAGTATAGCATATTAGATTTTAGTGCTGGGAAAATTTCATCATCAAGTAACATCTTGTTTCTCCACTGAGGGGACGAATTGAAGAGAACAGTGTCAGGGGTGATGATAAAATTCACATATTATTTTTGGACACATTGTTTTAAACTTATTTTTAAAGTATGAAGTAAATATATATTTAGACTAGGAGATATATACCGTGTGGCACATTCTTTTAAAACACCCAAATTTTATGGTATGGAGTGTGATAGTTTAAATTCTAGAGACAGACCTGTTTCCATCTTAGCTGAATCACCTGTTAGATATGACTTGGGTAAATTACTCAACCTCTATGAACCTCAATTTCCTTAGTGCAAAATGAGGATAATAACAGCAACTATACTGAGTGTTTTTGATGATTATATGTATAGTGCTTAGAAAGCACTTAGCAGAGTGCATGGTACTGGGTAGACCTTTAATAAATGGTAGTTATAATAATTGTTGAATCAAATTCTTCTAGGAATTAATCTATTCCTTGTGTTTAAGTTTGAGGTATAACTTTGGAATAAATTCTTTCATACATGATTTTGTAGGGTTTGAAATAAGAAGGAATAGCTTAGAATTTAGATTCTATTATTGCCGAACTGTGTGATCATGGACAGGTTATTCATTCATTCATGCATTCATCTACTCCTGGATTTATTCAATGTGATTTGGTGCCATTATGTGCCAGGTTCTAGGCATTGGGGATAAAGAGGTGAAGAGGAAAGACAAGGCCTTTATCTGTAAGATGCTTACATTTATTTATTTATTTATGTATTTATTTATTTATGTATTTATTAAGATTTATTTATTTTTGAGAGAGAGAGCACAAGCAGGGAAGGGGCAGAGAGAGAGAGTCGGACAGAAGATCTAAAGTGGGCCATGAGCTGACAACAGTGAGCTACATGCAGGGCTCGAACTCATGAGCCGTGAGGTCGTGACCTGAGCCAAAGTCTGACACTCAACCAGCTGAGTCATCCAGGTGCCCTGGTTGCTTACCTTCTAATAAGACATATTAGACAACCAAAAATATAACAAAATAATAAGGTAAAATATCTTGGAACTATTTAGAAATGGATAATTATAAAGAAAGTAAATATAGGCTGTTTACTCTTATAAAGAGACAGTATGTGTACAAAGAAAGTGAACACAGGCCATTGTGTTGGGGGTAATTGGGAGCTGCAGCGCTGGATAGTGTGGTCAAGTCTGACATCTGTTTCATTTAGGATTTAAATCACAAAGCAGCCACGCATGCAGGGATCTGTGAGGAGAGAACTGGAAGTGTAAGCCTGGACTGGGAACACTCTTGGTTTGGGTGAGGGACAGAAAGAGACTTCATGTGGCTGGGGTACAGTGAACAAAGGGAGAGTGGCGAGGGCCAGTTGAGAAGCCCACGTACGCCATGGTGAAGAGTTTGGATACAATTTTAAGAGTAATAGGGAGCCACTGGGAAATTGTAATCAGGAGAAAGCTATGTTCTGGATTTTCATTATTTAATCTTTTGGGGGACATGCTTCTCACATATAAAAAGCAGGATGATAATGGTAGTTACCTGAGAGGATGCCAGAATATTAAATGAGATATTACAAATAAAGCACTTGGCCCTGGCATATATAACCACATAACAAAGGGCAGCTATTGTTATTTTTGTGTAATTGATGTTGTTTTTATTTCAGCTGCTTTGGATGGAATCATGTTTCTCCAGAAGTCACATGTTACTGTATTTAGAGTTAATGACTCTATGAGGTAATTAAGGTTAAATGAGGTTAATAAGGGCAGGGCTCTAATCTGGGGGCTGGTACTTCTGTAAGAAAAGAAAGAGACCTTTATTTTGATGGGTTTGGATGGGGTAATCTATTCTCGCTTGGTTTTCTAGGTGAGGAGCAGTAGGCATTTGGGGAGACACGATGGCCAGGGATAGAGGTCCTGTTCATGGGCATGAAGCAGGAACAATGTTTGTTTTAGCTAATACTCTGATCACATGAACTAAGCAGTTATGACTTCTGGGTTCATTAGTTCTGGAGCTATGTTTTACAAGTCTGGCTGCATATAATAATGGCTGGGAGAAGTTTTAAAATGACATATTTCTGGATTCTACCACCAGAGATTTTGATGTAGTATTTCAGTGATTGAGCCCTGTATTATGTATTTTTGACAAAATACCTCAAATGCTCTGCCAAGTTTGGGATGTGCTGGTTTTAGCATATTTCCTAGTGACCTAAAATGATGTCATAAATTATGTTCAAATACACTGGACTTTTATTTATTCATTAAAAATTTTTTTTAAATGTTTATTTTTGAGGGAGAGAGAGAGAGAGAGAGAGACAGAGTGCAAGAGGGGAAGGAGTAGAGAGAAAGAGGCAGACACAGAATCTGAAGCAGGCTCCAGGCTTTGAGCTGTCCACACGGAGCCCAATGGGGGGCTCAAACCCATGAACCATGAGATCATGATCTGAGTCAAAGTCGGACGCTTAACTGACTGAGCCACCCAGGCAACCCCATCAGACTTTTATTTAAAGAGAACATCTGGCCCTAGGAGAGTCTGATTATTTAAACGTAAGAGTTTATGGGTTTTCTATGAAGCTCTTCTGTATACAACATGGTTTTGAGAAGCTATGTAGTGTAATAGTTTTGTACACCCTCTGGACGTAGAACTTATAGATTGAAATCCCAGTGACACAACTTACTAGTTATGCAATTTTGGACATATTATTTGCCTCATTTTATTCATCTATAAATGGGTTGATGATGATAATGTCCCAAATCCTAGGACAAACCTTACTAAAACTAACATAAGAATAAATTAAAAATCTGAATAGTCTTATAATTATTGAATAAATTTATAATTAAAAACTTTCCCACAAATAAAACTCCAGTTCAAATGTCTTCATTAGTTTACTCCAGAACATACTCAGAAATAATGTCAATCTGACAAACTCTTTCAGAAAAAAGGAAAGAAAGAATACTTTGCAATTTTTTCATGAAGTTAGCGTTAACAATAGTACATTCTGACAAGAATATTACAAAAAAGAGATATTGGCAAGTCTTAGTCGTTGTGCAAAAAAAGTTAACACAGTGGGTCTGAATCTGTGATCCTTACAAAATCCTGCTGGCAAGGTTGGTCCTTGATTAGCATATGGAAACTCGGATTTTGGGAGTATTCCCCCCATTCCCTAACTGACAAGAGTGACTCCCTGGGCTTTAACTGTCTGTACATGGTTTATGCTAAATGTCTGCTTTCCTTCTAGAAATCTGGAGTTTTAGCATGTGTTGGGCAGGGGCTGCCTATGTACCAGCCTGGGCACTGAGTCTCTAATGAGTTTCTCTGGCAGAAAACACTTTATGTGTGTTGTCACAATTCCATGCTGGAGAACTTAAGCATGTCCTATCTGACTCTGCTTGGAGAGGACTCTTGGAAGCTTGCTCCTGACTTCCTTCACACTTCACTCCTTGCGCTTTTTCTCTTTGCTGAATTTGCTTTGTATCCTTCTGCTGTAATAATTCAGTATGACTAAACGCTAAAACCCGTGAGTCCTACTTTATGACTCAAATCCTGCTCTCAGGGACCTCCAATAGATTCATGCACTGCAATTGTTAACCAACGTAATAAGTCTTTGAAAAGTAATAAAAGATATAAGGATTATTTGCACATGATATGATCAGGTGTGTAGCATTGAAAAATAAGTTTAGCACGGTTGCTAGGTACACCATCACAAATTTTCAAATTGACCATATTTCTCTATAACAGCAATAGAGTTTAAGAAAATACAAGTATTAAGTCCCCTAGAGTAAATCTAATAAATGTGTAAGAACCCTTCACAGTAAAATATAAAGTGTTGCTGAGAGAAATTGAAGACCTAAATATTTTGATGGATGTACTATACTCATGGATTAGAAGATTCAATACAATAAATAGGAAAACTCTTTCCAGATTGAATTAGAGATACAGTGGAATATCAATTGAAATTCATTTTTTTTTTTAGTGAAATGTGTCAAGCTAATTTTAAAATTTATATAGAGGGGCGCCTGGATAGCTCAGTCAGGTAAGCGTCTGACTCTTTGTTTTGGCTCAGGTCATGATCTCATGGTTTTGTGGGTTCAAGACCCGTGCTGGGCTCTGCACTGGCAGCATGGAGCTTGCTTGGGATTCTCTCTCTCTCCCCCTTTCTTTCTCTCTCAAAATAAATAAATAAATTAAAAAACATAAATAAAATTTATATGAAATGCAAAGAATCAGGAATAGCCAAGACTGAAAAACAAGACAGGAGGACTCATTTCATTCAACAGTTGTCATAAATAAAAATAAATATATAAAATATATTTATATGGCTAGAAATGTACATTTATAGATACATAAAATATATAAGATATTTTATGTATTTTTATACATATATATTTTTATTTATGACAGCAATTTCATCATAGTACAGTAGGAAAAGAATAGTCTTCTCAATTAATGTGCTGAATCAACTGTTTATCCATATGGAAGATAATATCCTGTATCTCACCAAAATTCATTCCTGATCAGGTATGGGCATAAAAATGAAAAAAAGCAGAAATAATAACAGTAAAGCTTCTATAAAAGGCTTATTCTGTGATGATAGAGGTATTCTATAACTGTGCTGTCCATTACATTAGCCACCAGGCCCATGGGTCTGTTGACCCCTTGACCCTTTGTTGCTAGTGTGAATAAGAAACTGAATTTTTATTTCTTAGAAATTTTAGTTGATATAAATTTAAATTTAAATAGCTACATGCAGCTAGTGTCTACAGTAATGTATAGTGCAGTTCTTGGGTATATTATAGGAGACTATCTTTATAATTGAGATAAGGAAAGATTTCTTAAGCAGGACAGCAAAATTAGCAACAAAGAAGGAAAATATGATAAGTTAAACTACATTAAAATTAATAATTTTTATTCATCAAAAGATACCATTAAGAGGATGAAAAATTAAGGCACAGGGTGAGAGAAGGTATTTTCAGTACAGAAAATTGACAGTCCTGTTCAGAATGTATAAAGAATTCCTATAAAACAGAGGAACTTAGAAAAAGATTTTGCAAGAGACTTGCACACACACTTTAAAAGTAGGATCTACAAATGACATAATCATGATTAGTAATCAGAGAAATGCAAATTTAAAACCATGAGATAACAGTACTCTCTTATGAGAATATTAAAATTCAAAACACTTGAAAAATACCAAGGGTTGGTGATGATTTAGAGCAACAGGAATTCTTACATACTGCTGGTAGGCATGTCAGTTCAACCACTTTGAAAAACAGTTTGGTTGAAGGTATGTATAACTCATAAATCAGTATTTTCCCAACAGAAACACAAGCAGAGGTGTTCTATGTGATATTTTTCTTTCTTTCTCTTTCTTTCTTTCTTTCTTTCTTTCTTTCTTTCTTTCTTTCTTTCTTTCTTTCTTTCTTTCTTTCTCTTTCTTTCTTATTTCTTTAAATTTACATCCAAATTAGTTAGTATATAGTGCAACAATGAATTCAGGAGTAGATTCCTTAGTGCCCCTTACCCATTTAGCCCATTCCCCCTCCCACACCCCCTCCAGTAACCCTCTGTCTGTTCTCCATATTTATGAGTCTCTTATGTTTTTCCCCCTCTCTGTTTTTATATTATTTTTGTTCCCCTTCCCTTATGTTCATCTGTTTTGTCTCTTAAAGTCCTCATATGAGTGAAGTCATATGATATTTGACTTTCTCTGACTGATTAATTTCACTTAGCATAATACCCTCCAGTTCCATCCATGTAGTTGAGAATGGCAAGATTTCATTTGTTTTGATTGCTAAGTAATACTCCATTGTGTGTGTGTGTGTGTGTGTGTGTGTGTGTGTGTGTATAATGTATAAAGTATATACAGTATACAGTATATAAAGTATAAATGTATAAATATATATAATGTATATAAATGTATAATGTACATTTATATAAAATAAATGTGTGTATATATATATATATATATATATATACACCACATCTTCTTTATCCATTCATCCATCAATGGACATTTGGGCTCTTTCCATACATTGGCTATTGTTGATAGTGCTGCTATAAACATGGGGGTGCATGTGTCTCTTTGAAACAGCCTACCTGTATCCCTTGGATAAATACCTAGTAGTGCAATTTCTGGGTCATAGGGTAGTTCTATTTTTAATTTTTTGAGGAACCTCCATACTGTTTTCCAGAGTGGCTGCACCAGCTTGCATTCCCACCAACAGTGCAAAAGAGATCCTCTTTCTCCACAGCCTCCCCAACATCTGTTGTTGCTGAGTTGTTAATATTAGCTAGTCTGAGTGGTGTGAGGTGATATCTCATCGTGGCTTTGACTTGTATTTCCCTGATGATGAGTGATGTTGAGCATTTTTTCATATTTCAGTTGGCAATCTAGACGTCTTCTTTGGAGACGTGTCTATTCATGTCTTTTGCCCATTTCTTCACTGGATTATTTGTTTTTTGGGTGTTGAGTTTGATAAGTTCTTTATAGATTTTGGATACTAACTCTTTATCTGATATGTCGTTTGCAAATATCTTCTCCCATTCCATTGGTTGCCTTTTAGTTTTGCTGATTGTTTCCTTCGCTGTGCAGAAGCTTTTTATTTTGATGAGGTCCTAGTAGTTCATTTTTGCTTTTGTTTCGCTTGCCTCCAGAGACGTGTTGAGTAAGAAGTGGCAAAGATCAAAGAGGTTTTGCCTGCTTTCTCGTCGAGGATTTTGATGGCTTCCTGTCTTACATTGAGGTCTTTCATCCATTTTGAGTTTATTTTTGTGTATGGTGTAAGAAAGTGGTCCAGGTTCATTCTTCTGCATGTTGCTGTCCAGTTTTCCCAGCACTGCTTGCTGAAGAGACTGTCTTTATTCCATTGGATATTCTTTCCTGCTTCGTCAAAGACTAGTTGGCCATACGTTTGTGGGTCCATTTCTGGGTTCTCTATTCTGTTCCATTGATCTGAATGTCTGTTCTTGTGCCAGTACCATACTGTCTTGATGATTACAGCTTTGTAGTATAGCTTAAAGTCCTGGATTATGATGCCTCCTGCTTTGGTTTTCTTTTTCAAGATTGCTTTGGCTATTTGGGGTATTTTCTGGTTCCATAAAAATTTTAGGATTATTTGTTCTAGCTCTGTGAAGAATCCTGGTTAGATTTATTCCTAGGTATTTTATGGTTTTTGGTGCAACTGTAAATGGGATCGATTCCTTGATTTCTCTTTCTCTTGCTTCATTGTAGGTGTATAGGAATGCAACCGATTTCTGTGCGTTGATTTTATATCCTGCAACTTTGTTGAATTCATGAATCAGTTCTAGTAGTTTTTTGGTGGAATCTTTAGGGTTTTCCATATACAGTATCATGTCATCTGTGAAGAGTGAAAATTTGACCTCCTCCTGGTCAATTTGGATGCCTTTTATTTCTTTGTGTTGTCTGATTGCAGAGGCTAAGACTTCCAATATTACGTTGAATAACAGCGGTGAGAGTGGATATCTCTGTATTCTTCCTGACCTTAAGAAGAAAGCTCTCAGTTTTTCCCCATTGAGGATGACATTAGTGTTGGGTCATTCATTTATGGCTTTTATGATCTCGAGGTATGATCCTTGTGTCCCTACTTTCTTGAGGGTTTTTTAAAATGTTTTTATTTATTTTTAAGACAGAGACAGAGCATGAGCAGGGGCATAGAGACTGGGGAGACACAGAATCTGAAGCCAGCTCCAGGCTCTGGGCTGTCAGCACAGAGCCTGACATGGGGCTCGAACTCACGGAGTGTGAGATCATGACCTGAGCTGAATTTGGATGCTCAACCGACTGAGCCACCCAGGTGCCCTTTCTTGAGGGTTTTTATAAAGAAAGGATGCTGTATTTTGTCAAATGTTTTCTCTGCATCTATTGAGAGGATCATATGGTTCTTGTCCTTTCTTTTATTGATGTGATGAATCACATTAATTGTTTTGCAGATGTTGAACCAGCCCTGTATCCCAGGTATAAATCCCACTTGGTCGTGGTGAATAATTTTTTTAATGTATCCATGTTCATCAGGGCAATTAGTCTATAGTTCTCCTTTTTAGTGGGGTCTCTGTCTGGTTTTGGAATCAAGGTAATGCTGGTTTCATAGAATGAGTTTGGAAGTTTTTCCATTTCTATTTTTTGGAACAGCTTCAAGAGAATAGGTGTTAACTCTTCCTTAAATGTTTGGTAGAGTTCCCCTGGAAAGCCATCTGGCCCTGGACTCGTGTTTTTTGGGAGATTTTTGATTACTAATTCGATTTCCTTACTGGTTATAGGTCTGTTCAAATTTTCTGTTTCTTCCTGTTTCAGTGTTGGTAGTATGTATGTTTCTAGGAATTTGTCCATTTCTTCCAGATTGCCCATTTTATTGGCATATAATTACTTGTAATATTCTCTTATTATTGTTTTTATTTCTGTTGTGTTATTTGTGATCTCTCCTTTTTCATTGTTCATTTTATGTATTTGGGTCCTTTCCTTTTTCTTTATCATCAAACTGGCTAGTGGTTTATCAATTTTGTTAATTCTTTCAAAGAACCAGCTTTTGATTTCATTGATCTGTTCTACTGTTTTTTGGTTTTGATAGCATTGGTTTCTGCTCTAATCTTCATTATTTCCCATCTTCTGCTGGCTTGGGGTTTTATTTGCTGTTCTTTTTCCAGCTCCTTAAGGCATAAGGTTAGGTTGTGTATCTGAGATCTCTCTTCCTTCTTTAGGAAGGCCTGGATTGCTATATACTTTCCTCTTATGACCACCTTTGCTGTGTCCCAGAGGTTTTATGTTGTGGTGTTATCATTTTCATTGGCTTCCATACACTTTTTAATTTCCTCTTTAACTTCTTGGTTAGCTCATTCATTATTTAGTAGGATGTTCTTCAGTCTCCAAGTATTTGTTACCCTTCCAATTTTTTTCTTGTGGTTGATTTCAAGTTTTGTAGAGTTGTTGTCTGAAAATATGCACAGTGTGATCTCAATCTTTTTGAACTTGCTGAGGGTTGATTTGTGTCCCAGTATGTGGTCTATTCTGAAGAATGTTCCATGTGCACTGGAGAAGAATGTATATTCTGCTGCTTTAGGATGAAATGTTTTGAATATATCTGTTAAGTCCATCTGGTCCAGTGTGTCATTCAAAGCCATTGTTTCCTTGTTGATTTTTTGATGAGATGATCTGTCTATTGTTGTGAGTTGGGTGTTGAAGTCTCCTATTATGGTATTACTATGAACGAGTTTCTTTATGTTTGTGATTAATTGAGTTATATATTTGGGTGCTCTCATATTTGGTGCATAAATGTTTACAATTGTTAGGTCTTCTTGGTGGATAGACATCTTAATTATGATACAGTACCCTTCTGCATCTCTTGATACAGTCTTTATTTTAAAGACTATATGGTCTGATATAAGTATGGCTACTCCAGCTTTCTTTTGTTGACCATTAGCATGATAGATGGTTCTCCACCCCCTTACTTTCAATCTGAAGGTGTCTTTAGGTCTCAAGAGGGTCTCTTGTAAACAGCATATAGATGGATCTTGTTTTCTTATCCATTCTGCTACCATATGTCTTTTGATTGGAGCACTGAGTCCATTGACGTTTAGAGTGAGGACTGAAAGATATGAACTTATTGCCATTATGATGCTTGTAGAGTTGGAATTTCTGGTGTGTTCTCTGGTCCTTTCTAATCTTTTGTTGCTTTTGGTATTTGTTTGTTTATTTACTTATTTATATTTTCATCTTTTCTCCCCTCAGAAGGTCCCCTTTAAAATTTCTTGCAGGGATGGTTTAGTGGTCACAAACTCCTTTAATTATTGTTTGCCTGGGAAACTTTTTATCTCTCCTATTTTGAATGATAGCCTTGCTGGATAAAGAATTCTCGGCTGCATATTTTTCTGATTCAACACATTGAATATATGCTGCCACTCCTTTTTGGCCTGCCACGTTTCTGTGGATAGGTCTGCTGCAAACCTGATCTGTCTTCCCTTGTAGGTTAAGGACTTTTTTTCCCTTGCTGCTTTCATGATTCTCTCCTTGCCTGAGTATTTTGTGAATTTGACTATGATATGTCTTGTTGATGGTCGGTTTTTGTTGAATCTAATGGGAGTCCTCTATGATTCCTGGATTTTGATGTCTGTGTCTTTTCCCAGTTTAGGAATGTTTTCTGCTATGATATGCTCACATACCCCTTCTACCCCTATTTCTCTCTCTTCTTCTTCTGGGACCCCCTATGATTCTGATGTTGTTCCTTTTTAATGAGTCACTGATTTCTCTAATTCTTAAATTGTGCTCTTTTGCCTTAATCTCCCTCTTTTTTCTGCTTCATTATTCTCCATAAGATTGTCCTCTATATCGCTGATTCTCAGTTCTGCCTCATTTTTACTTGCTGCTGTGGCATCCATTCGTGATTGCAGCTCAGTTACAGAATTTTTTATTTCATCCTGACTAGTTTTTACTTCTTTTATCTCCACAGAAAGGGATTCTAATCTATTTTTGAATGGCTAGTATTCTTATTATCATGATTCCAAATTCTGGTTCAGACATCTTGCTTGTATCTGTGTTGGTTAAATTCCTGGCTGTCGTTTCTTCCTGCTCTTTCTTTTGGGTTGAATTCCTTCATTTAGTCAGTTTGAAGGGAGAAAAGGAATTAATAAGATAGAAAAAATTAAAATTAAAAAATAAAATTAAAAAAATATTAAATTAAAAAAATTAAAAACACACACACACAAAATTGAGTAAATGATGCTAGATCCTACGTGTGTTTTGGTCTGGGTGTTGAAAGTGGCTTGATATATTAGAGAAAAAAGGGTGGAGAAAAAGAAAGGAAAAAAAAGGAAATCGTTTGAAAGCTTGAAAAAATGAGTACACTGATGTTGACTATAATGAAATGATGGAAGTAAAATAGATTTTGAGAAAAATTACACAAAAGTAAAGAATATAGTAGAAAAAAATTAAAGAAAAATATTTTTAATAAAAATTAAAAATAAAAATGAATTTTTTCCTTCTCTATTCAAGAAAAAGAAAAGAAATGAAAAAGAGAAAAAAGAAAAAAAGGAAATCATTTGAAAATTTGAAAAAGTGAATACACTGAAGTACACTAAAATAAAATGATGGAAGTAAAATAGAATTTTAAAAAATTTACACAAAAGTAAAAAAATAGTAAAAAAATTAAAAAAATATTTTCAATGAAAATTGAAAATAAAAATGAATTTTTTCTCTTTCTGTATTCAAGAAAAAGAAAAGAAATGAAAAAGAGAAAAAAGAAAATAAAAAGAATGAAAATTGAATAGATGTACCTGCTAACAGACTGTAATATGACTGAAATTACTTCATTTTCCCCTAGAAGTCAGACTATGGAGCACTTTATAGTCCATAAACTAAGCAGGCGGTGAGACTGTTGTTGAAGAGTGAGGTTGGCCCAGTTGCGCAGAGCTTAGTGTAACGGCTCCGTTCTCCACTAGATGGCGCTGCTAGACTACTGGGGTGGATTGCGTGGGCTGGAGTGGTGAAAATGGCGTCACCCAACTACCCAGTCTCTAGTATCGGAACTCTGTTCTCCCCGATCAGCAATTGCACACCTGTCCTTTGTCTTCAGCTTTCATCCACTTCCAGCTTTTGCACTGTCCGTGACCAAGTCCCGGGTAGTACCTCTCTCCTGAGTTTTGTCTCAGATGTGGCTGTTTTCCCCGGCCTCTTACTTCTGAGGGACTGCGGCTTTGACCTGTTCTGCCCCTCTATGGAGGGTCTCACTGTGCAATGGCTGAATGCTGGCTGCACCCAGGAACATTGCGGGACCGTGCTGCTGCCGATACCCAGAGACTGCGGCCAGGTGCCAGCTCGCCTCAGAAAAATTTCGGGAGACAGTGTAGCAAAAGCACCTCAGGGATTACAGAAAATCACAACACACATCTGGCACCAGCCTTCACCCTTAACAACCTTATTCCAGCACCAGAGAATGTGGCCATTCTCTGGGGTCTGCTGGGCCCAGGTTGCTCACAGTCTCTACCAAATGTCCTTCCAGCAGTGGAACCACTTCTCGCTGTGTGGCCCGAGAACCTCCCGGACCCCACTCTGCTCCTGGGGACTTGCCCTTCTCATCAGAGCACCGCCAGGTATCGAGCTGTGGAGTTGCAGACTCTGCACTCCCCCTGTTTACAGTCTTAATGGAATTTAACCCTTCTCCTTTCTCCCTTTTTAGTTTAGTCCCTGTGGCTGTTTCCAATTTTCCACTTTCTCTCCAGCTGCTTTTGGGGAAGGGTGCTTTTCCCATATTTCCCCCCACCCTCCCACCGTCTCCCTCTCTCCGCACGCAAAAGCGGCTCCCTGCCCCCCATGGCTTCTCTCTTCCCAAGTTCACCTCTCTGTGCTGCGTACTTGCTGAATTCTGTGGTTCAGGTTGTGCAGATTGTTGTTAATGCTCAGAATCAGTTTTCTAGGTGTGCTGGATGGTTTAGTGTTGGTCTGGCTATATTTCATGGACGTGAGACACACAAAAAACTTCCATGCTGTTCCACCATCTTGGCTCCCTCCTACATGATATTTCTAAGTATGTTTATAGCATTATTATTATGACCCAAATGAAGAAAAAAACCCAAATGACCACCAAGGGTAGAATGAATGTGTGAATTAGGTTGGTTATAGAATGGAATTTTTTTTAGATTTTTAAAAAGTTGTTATTTAAATCCCAGTTAGTTAACATAAAGTATAATATTATTATTAATTCTTCTTATTATTGAGAGAGAGATAGACACTGTGCATGAGAGAACATGTGTGTGCATGCAAGGGAGGGGCAGAGGGAGAGGAGAGAGAATCTTAAGCAGCCTCCATGCTCAGCATGGCGCTCAATGCAGGACTATCTCATGACCGTGAGGTCATGACCTGAGCTGAAATCAAGAGTCAGAACTTAACCAACCGAGCCACCCACGTGCCCCAACAAACAGTGTAATATTAGTTTCAGGTGCACAATATAATGTTTCAACAGTTCCATACAACAACCGGGGCTCATCACAAGTGCACTCCTTAATCCCCATCACCTACCCATCCACCCCCCACCTCTCCTCTGGTAACCATCAGTTTGTTTTCTATAGTTGAGAATCTTTGGCTTAGTTTGCCTCTCACTCTCTATTTTTTCCCCTTTGTTTGTTTTGTTTCTAAAATTTCACCTATGTGTGAAATCATATGATATTTGTCTTTCTTTCACTGACTTATTTTGCTTAGCTTAATACTCTCTAGCTCCATCCATGTCCACACAAATGGCAAGATTTCATTTTTTATGGCTGAGTAATATTCCATTGTGCGCATATATATATATATATATATATATATATATACCACATCTTCTTAATCCATTCATCAGTTGATGGACACTTGGGCTGTTTCCATAATTGGGCTATTGTTGATAATGCTGTTATAGATATTGGGGTGCATGTATCCCTTTGAATTAGTGTGGTTTTTTTTGTATTCTTTGGGTAATACCTAGTAGTGTGATTGCTGGATTATAGGGCAGTTCTATTTTTAACTTTTTGAGGAACTTCCATACTGTTTTCCAGAATAGCTGCATCCAGTTTTCATTCCCACCAGCAGTACAAGAGGGTTCTCCTTTACCCACATTCTCGCTAGAGTGGAATTTTTTATAAGAATGAAAATGAATGAATCACAGCCACAAAGCATGGGTTTGTCCTACAAGGTTGAGCAAAAGAAGGCAGACAAAGAGAATATAAAATGTCTTTTTCCACTTAATAAAATTAAAAAACAGGCAAAACTAAACTGTGGGTTTAGGAGTCAGGACAGTAGTTGTCTTGGTTGAGCAGTGAAAAGTTGTAATTGGAAAAGAGCATGAGGGAAACTTCTAGGGGGCTAATATATTTCTTGAGCTGGTTGTGGTTACATGGGTATGCTTGCTTTGTCATAATATCTGAGCTAGGCACTTACGTGTTGTGCACTTTTCTGAATATGTGTTTTACTTCCATAAAAGTGCAAATTAATGAAAAGAGCAAGTTAGAAAATACAGTAACTTTAAAATAGACTAAATAAAGAGATTAAGATAGTTCATCTCAAACGTTTAAGAAACACACATTTGTTTTAGAAATAAGAAGCACTATTGTCTTTGCGTTAATGGCAGTGTACATGTACACATTAGGTCCAGGTTTTGGCTGATGGTGCAGGACCCACAAGTGGACTAGCTCAGCCAGGAGAGAACAGGGCTGGCTTTCACACAGGGAGCACTGTGAGGCAGGCCGGCAGGTGGGAGCTGGTATCTGGGAGGCCTGGCAGTGGTCTGTGGACAGATGTCCTGGCTGGTGGGTTAGGGCTCTCAAACTGGCAGCAGGCAGACAGTGAGTGTCCAAGCAGGCAGGTGGTCAGTACAGAGGGGACTTATAGCAGGTGTTATTGACCATGCCATGCATATGGGGCTCAGGGACTGGCCTCCACATCATGAGAGGAATGAGAAGAGAAAGATGGGATTCAAACCCCAGAGGAACAGGGCACAAGGCAGGAAATCAGTCAGCACGCCCATGAAAATGGGGTTTGACGTGGAGGTTTGGTCATAAAAGTCTCAGAGTCTCGACCTATTTTGAGTCTACAGGTGAGAGTTAAATATTTGCAGCTTGGAGGATAAAGGAGGGAATCAAGCTGGCATAACAATTTAAAGTATGTAGGAAAAAATAGTAGAAACATAAAATGTTAGCACCGGAGGACCTTAATGCCCATCTAATTCAACTCCCTCATTTTACAGGAAAGGAGACTAATATTATTGAATACCACCCGTGAAATGCCTTTTACAAGAGAATCCATTTCATCCTTGCAAGCAGCTTGTGAATTAAATAGTATTGTCTCTATTTTCCAGATGGGTCAGAGAGTGATGCCCTCTGTGTCATTCGGCACTGTTGGTGCTATTTCCACTTCATCAAATACCAAGTTATGGCAGAGTTGGGTCTGAGAATCAGTCTTCTTGACTTCTAGGTTTATTCTATTTCCAATATGACAGGAATGACTGTAATTTTATTTCAATGGATTGACTGAAAAGGAGATCTAAAATTTTAATACTTCTCCTATCTCACTTGAGCTGCAAACATGGGTTGACTGATAATTTACACTGGAAGTGTTGGTTTCCTGTGTTTGAGGGTTGTTGAAAATATGATTTGTACCTGAAATGGCTCAAATACAGAGATGCTTGAGTAGATCAAATTGTATCTTTGGGTTCCAGTTGAATTTTCCTAGGTACGGCCCTAGTTCAGGAAAACCAGAGCACATCAACTAAAAAAAAACAAAAACAAAAACAAAAAAACCAACCAAACAAACAAAAAAAATGAGGTAGGGGGAATAAAATCAAACAAGAAACTTTTAGCCAACTGTTCTGAAGCTCTTTTTGGATGAGAGATTAGCTGATGGACTGGGGAGAGGCTAATGACACCCTTGCAGCCTGCTATCACAGACCTATTAGCCCTGCAGCAGGAGTGGGGGAGACAATGGAAGCACTCTGCTGGGATAGAGGAGCAGAAATTTCCAAAGCCACCTGAAAAGCGAAATAATTATAGAGAGTCACCTGAAATTCAGCCAGAAACATAGCATGGACAAGTCACTTAACACCTTTATTCATCCTGTCTGAATTGCAGATAAAAGCTTTTTATCTACCTACCTTATTGAGACATAAGAATACATGTAATTTTTGTTGTAAGTTTCTTCCAACTATTTCACAAAGAATACTATCTAAAGACAATGTGTTATTGTTACCGTTTCTTTCTACTTTGTGCCTAGGGAGATTTTGAAAGATGCTACAAATGGATTAGGTGGGTCAGGGATAATACTGTCCTCCTGCTCTAGAAGCTTGAAATCTGGAGATGGCTGACCATTTTCTCCCCCAGCACCTACATGTAGAAATACAAATGAATACATATCAATACATTATATATAACATCTAGAGATGACATTGTGTTAGCACTCTTGCATTAGTCATAGGAGATTTTCTTGTTCTCTCTCTATGTCATGCTGTATGCTTTTCTCCTTTTCCCTTTTCTCCTATCTCTCTTCCTTCTTCCCTCCCTCTTTTCCGACCTTTTAGGTCTCTGTTGACTGAGATGGAAGGTGAAAATTTTCATCATGGAAGTTTTCTTTTTCTGTGTGATGCCAAATATCCAAATGTTCTTGAACATCTGGAGAGTTGGAAGAGCCTATTTAGTGTATTTTGGATAAAACATGCAGACATTCCATTTCAATCCAGTTTTAGAACAGGTATCATAAACAAATAAAATTCCCCAGGGTAAGAAAATATGGTTTCCTCAGTTCAGATTTCATTTTCTCATGTAGTAAAAGATACCTCCATCTAGAAAATACACATGACTAAGACATGAAAAAGAGACTGTGCGGGCTTTATGATGAAGAACTATTGATACCCAGACTAGGATCTGGAGACAAGATGAAGTGGTAGGAATTGTAGTTATTATTCACCAAATGGAAGCATGGGTTCCAATTTAGATACGTTTTTTAAAAATGTTCAAGAAAATTCCGAAATCTCCATTTTTAATGTCTGGTATCCTTAAAAAAAAAAAAAACATTGGCCAGGGATTAAAAATCTTTGAAACACTCTTTAGGGCAAACAAACATGTCTGTGGATCAAATTCTGCTCACAGGTACCAGTCTACAGTCTTTGAGTTAAGATCTTGGGGAGAAATTTAGATTTTAATATGCATGAAATAGGAAATCATTGAATAGTTTTAATAGCAGTAATATAATCTAATTTCCCAAAGGTAGCTCATGGCCACTGTGTGGAGAGTGGCTTTTAGGTGGGCAAGAGTGGAAGAGAGTCATAGCCATGGTCCAAGTGAAAGGATGATGGACCTTGGTATGTGGTGGAGGCTATGAAGTAGAAGCATACGAGTTACCAAAAGGAAAGGGCAGAATCAAGGATGTCACACAGATTTGGAAATAAAGCAATTGAGTGGATGGTGGGGCCATCTACTGAGTTGTTGAAGGGGTAAAGGATTAGGTTCCAGGGAGACTCAGAATTCAATTTTGAGTGAGTTTTTTCTATAATGTCTTACCTTAAATGCTCGTTCATTTGTTATTTCTTTTAAAATTGACAGCATTTCTGTTTGACCCTATCATCGATATTGTCATTTTTATTTTTTGGTAGTTTCCCTTCAATAGTCTGCTATATTTTTAATTTCCCTTTTGATCCAAATGTACCTGGGAGAATATTTTAAAATATCTAATCGGTTCTGGCTTTGTTATTGACTTCTTTTATTCCATGGTGGTTAAAAAATGGAGTCTGTCCAAATTCTGCTTTTATAAATTAATTGAGGTTTTCTTTGTAGCTAGTGTAAAATTGGTTCTTTTGGAAAAAGTCCCTATGTTATCTCAATTTCATTTTACTGAGTCTTCAACATCCCAGAAAGCCCATCAGAGTTTCTTACCCAGATTTACTTCAAGAAAGAAGAATTATTGTTCTATGTAAAATAATAGTTGATTTGCTCTGCCGGTGAAAATACCTAATGCAAAACTAATCTCATGAGAAGGTAAGGTGAGACCATTTTTCACGTCTGAGTCTTCAAGCGAACACAGTGAGCACGTGCGGCGATAGCACGTTCTTTAGATCCGACTTCCACAAAAGGCGATTTCAGTTTGGACCTTTGTCCAAAGAAGTTGACCTCTTCCAAGGGGTTTAAGTGACTGCAGGCCAGACTATTGAAGAGCATCTCCAGGACACTTTCTCTGTTCCGATCACTTGTTCAGCCTGCTGGCTCCAGGGACACGCTGCTCTTTCCATCACAGATGCTTCTTTCTCAAGTGCGTACTTCACTTTGATTCCCTCGGATGCTCTCTCTCTGCTTTCTTTCACAAACACTTATTTCTGTGAGTTCTTTGGTAGCATCTATGAAGTACTGAATCTCATGCACATGTATTTCTTGGAACTTCTTTTTCGAGTGAATTATTTTGCAGCTGCTCTGCTCTAGAGCTACAGTTTTATGCGTGCCACTTTTCCTAGAGGCTTTGAGCCTCTCTCCTGTCCTTCTCAGTAAGTGGCCATGCGGAGAAGACTCCTGCCCGACTCCTAGTTCTCATTGCATTCCCCTAATTTGTTTTTCAGTTTTCTTCTTTCCTACCTGAAACAACTTGGAAGACCATAATGTGTTTATATCCCAAGTATAGGTAATATTTGTGTACCTGTTATTATAATAAAATATTCAACAGTAAACCTGTTTAGGTGACATTATTTTGGATTTCAACTAATGCACTTTTATATTCTCTTTGTGAATAGTTGACCTCACTTTTCAGTAGAAAGAAAATATTGAAAAGAGTCCCATGAGGGGCAGCTGGGTGGCTCAGTGGGTGGAGCGTCGACTCTTGGTTTCAGCTCAGATCATGATCTCACAGTTTTGTAAATCTGAGTCTGCGATGGATTCTGTGCTGGCAGCATGGAGCCTGCTTGGGATTTTCTCTCTCTCCCTCTCTCTCTGCCCCTCCCCTACTTGTGCTGTCTCTGACTCTCTCAAATAAATAAATAAAACTAAAACAAACAAACAAAAAAGAGTCCTGTGAAGTGCATGATAGCCCATAGCTCACAGAGGAAGAGATTTTTCTCTTAAGTAATTACAGAAACATCACCAAAGTGAGGGTTGTGCTCAAGGTGAGGCAAGGTCAAGAATTAAATCCAAATTCATTCCCAAATGGTAGCCAGTATTTTGAGTGTATACTGAAAATAAAGTAGTCTACCAGTTACTAAGTGGGCTTGAATGCATTATTATAGGAAAAAAATTATATGGGATTTAAGTGCCAGCTCAGGAAGGGAGAGGACTAGGCTAGCTTTCTCGCTCCTCTGGTCCCCATTTCGTTGCAGCTTGCTTCTGAAAGAAGCAATCAACAGTGGTTTATGATGCTCAGACATTTCTATGATGCACGCTGACTGAAAATCATTGATGTTTCTGCTTTAACTAGATTTAGCTACTTTGAGTTGAAAGCGCTGTGCTGCCTGAAATCCCATTTTACTAAAGCCTCCAGTGAGTAAAACCACTGGGTCCTTCAGGAAAATTCCATTGCACAGTTAGAGGAAACAGTTAATTACAGCTACAATGAGCTCTAAAGCTCTACCTTAAAGGTACAGGAACTCTGCCTGCTCCAGCTGGTCTTTATCTCCAGCCCATGTGGTGCCATTCAAGTCCTACCATGTGGCTTAGCTTCTTTTGATGTGTTTCCTGGGATTCTGTGATTTCTGTGTCCCCACAGAATGCTTTCCGAACAAGGCCACGAATCTTCTGGACATCTCTTTTCTTTTTCATTCCTGGGATTCCAGGTTTTTCACACTGGCCCTCCTCCCCCATCCCCTTTAGCAAAAGAGCCAATTCTTAAAAGAATAGATTTAAGCCAGCCCCACACTCCATTATTTGTAGAACTGGCCCCTGTGCACAGAATATGTTACCTTGGGAACTGAGACAAATTGTAGGCTTATGGATTATAAAGATTTTTTTTTTACCTTAATGAAAATTTAATTTGTTATGAATGGTTCATCATAACATATGCCAAGAGGAGCGTGCCAGAAATAACAATCTGAAGGAACACACGGGATCTAACGCTTCCATACTTTTCCAAGAGTAAAAGAGATCATTGAAACAACACATGTCAGATGCTATTACTGTCATATTGTTGAGGCCATCTGTTAAAAACCAAGATCAGGACCTGCTGTGTTCATTGAATTTGCAGTTCTGGAAAGGACAATGTCAAATGAAATTAAGTTGATTCTGTTAAGAGGAGTGTACCTGAGGGACTAAAAAAACATTTTTTTTTCAGTAAGATAAGTCTATGTTACTTCTATAGATAGATGTTCATACAAATATAGCAACCTTTTTAAAAAAAGCACTAAAATGGGGGTATGGGGGTGAAGGGAAAATGGGTGATGGGCATTGAGGAGGGCATTTGTTGGGATGAGCACTGGGTGTTGTATGTAAACGATGAACCATGGGAATCTACCCCCAAAACCAAAAGCATACTGTACACATTGTATATTAGCCAATTTAACAATAAATTATATTTAAAAAATAAAAAATAAAAAAGCACTAAAATTTGTATCACTACGTTAGTTATTTAGTTTTTGAAACATGAAATTGCAACAATAGTTTGTGTATTTAGATAGATATTTGAATGTATGCACGTAAAAATGCAAAATATGGATACATACCTGATAAAGTTGTCACTTAGAATACTTAGGGGCTTTTAGAATAAATCAAGGATGACTATGAAAAGAATATCTGATAGTTTATAAGTGAAAAAAATGTGCTGTTTCTTTGATATTCTGATGAGGCTTGAAAAGTGGAATTTACGAGTGGTTTTTAATGAGATGCTTACTCACTTTTTCAGCCATTCTTGCTTTTATATTGAAATATCAAGCTGGCTTTATTAAACAATAACTATGTGGGCTGCCCAGTCTCCTAGAACGTTTCTTTGGGCAGTATCTCAAGTGTCCCTGCTAACATTCCATTTGTCTGTATTCTATGCTTTTTTTCCCCATTCTTCCCCAATGCATCTTCCCCTCACGCAAATAAAAGAGTAAAAATTCTCTTTGTTATTCTATTTCTCAACTCTGATAAATCTTTGTGGCTGGGTTCTTTAGTAAAAACGTATTTGCTTAATGCACTGGTTCTTAATCAGTGGCTAATGTATTAGGCAAGTCATGGACAGTCCATTGATCCTCATCCTGAAGATGTTTGGAGTGAATTTAATGATCACTGATGTCCTTTCCATTTCTAGAAGTCCAGGGTCCTAGGGAAAGTGAAGTCTTGTATATGTCTATAAAGAGCTATAACATGCTCTATTGAAATTTTATCTGAGCAGATGATGTAGAGTTAATGATATGTAGCAAAATTGCCAAGAAAATCTAAGAAGGAACAATAATGTTTGACATAAATCTTTATCCACTGAAGATGAGGACATACTTTCTGAATGGTTCTCTACATTTTTTTTGTCTTTCCCTCCCATCTTATTCCATGTTTCACCCAAAATTCGTATCTATCATTTATCCACCCATCCATTCATTCATCAATTTTCTTATGAGGTCGTTAAATGGCTTAGATGCATAAAGCTTGTTTCTCACTGATTTTCTGTGTGTGAAAATCAAGACTGTTCCCATGTTATAACAGGACCAGGGCACTGTTCTAGTTTTCCCTTGCATGACAGTGGGGTGTGAGGGGAAAGGAAATGAACTGAGGACTAAGATTAAATGGATGTGGACCCAGATGATTAGAACTATAAGGCAATGCCAAAGCAGTAGGGGTGGCTGTGAGGATGAGGAGAGGAGGTTAACTTTAAGAGTTTTTGGTGGGGTTTTGTTGCTGGATTCCTATCATTTATCATATTCTTTCATAGGTCTTCTGAAAGAGGGAGCACAGATACTAAGAACTATATTTAAATAGAAAGTAATGTGTGTGTAGTTACCTGATGCTCTTGCCTAACAAATGCTAGAGCACAAGACTTGGGTCTGGGAACCTAAGAGCAGATTTCCAGTTCTCTCTCACCTGATGGTTGACCTGTGGGGCAGACCCATCTAATCACCCAGCCACAGACTGAGAATCAAAGTGTCTGATTTTGCTGTAGTGATCCTATCCACTTGTGAAATGGATCCAGGGTTAGTCTCAGTTCTGATTAATTTCTGGTAGCATTATAACTCTTAGTTGGTCCTAAGTGGAAGTGGAATTTAGCTAGTAAGGGAGTGGACAGTAGTGGATGCGTAGGCAAAAGTTATCCCTGTGGGCAGAGCGGTAATGCCCCTCATCCTCAGAAGTTCGTATATAAACAGTAAACATGATAATTTGGTCAATTGCTTACTTTCTCGGTTCTACCTACAAATCTCACGGAACCTGTTGTCTACTATTCCAGACCATTTTTAGTACTTAATCAAATGACACTTGTTTACAAATGAGTATTGGGGTCAAAATGCTTTATGCTTTGGGTTTTATATTTCTAATAAAGAGGTATCTGCTTATGTGCTTGATTGAAATTTCCTCTGAATCAATTTTATTCTGGTAATTTTATGAGGTACTGATTCATTATGACTTTTCATAGATTGAGAGAGGGTCCCTAACATACTGGAAAACTTTTTTTTTAATGTTTTTTTAAATTATTTATTTTTGAGAGAGAGAGAGAGGCAGAGCATGAGTGGGGGAGGGACAGAGAGAGAGGGACACACAGAATCCAAAGCAGCTTCAGGCTCCGAGTTGTCAGCACAGAACCAGACACGGGGCTCGAACTCACGAACCGTGAGATCATGACCTGAGCCGAAGTCGGACACCCAACCGACTGAGCCACCCAGGCGCCCCTTTACTGGGAAACTTTTAACTGGATTTTACATATGTTTGATTAAATTCAACAAAAGATTTTTGTCTACTACATACTAGGCTCTGTAAGGTGCACAAAATGAATTTCCTTGCTCTTGAGGATCTTACAGTTTGGTTCTAAAATGTTAATACTATACTTAACTTATTCTAAGATATATATTTCTAAAATCAGGATTCTTCTTATTCTGGTTGAAGGCCTAATGTAATAGGTGTTATTTAAAATTTCTTCATGGTAAATACAATTATGTGTCTTGTAATTAATGTCTTCAGAGTCAAGAAGATAGCTTGGTAGCGTGAGAAGTTTGGGCAAGTTTACTTGCCATAAACCTACCTGACTGTTGAGTGTATGCTGTGACTGATTGTGGATTAGGAAATAGGAGTCTGGACATCTCCTCCGGAAGATGGCGGCGTAGGAGGACGCGGGGCTCACCGCGCGTCCTGCCGATCACTTAGATTCCACCTATACCTGCCTAAAGAACCCAGAAAACCGCCAGAGGATTAGCAGAACGGAGTCTCCGGAGCCAAGCGCAGACGAGAGGCCCACGGAAGAGGGTAGGAAGGGCGGCGAGGCGGTGGGCGCTCCACGGACTGGCGGGAGGGAGCCGGGGCGGAGGGGCGGCTCCCCGGCCAAGCAGAGCCCCCGAGTCTGGCTGGCAAAAGCGGAGGGGCCGGACAGACTGTGTTCCGACAGCAAGCGCGACTTAGCGTCTGGGAGGTCATAAGTTAACAGCTCTGCTCGGAAAGCGGGAAGGCTGGAGGACAAAGGGAGGGAGAGCTGCTGAGCCCCCGGACGGCAGAGCTCAGCTTGGCGGGGAACAAAGGCGCCAGCGCCATCTCCCCCGCCAATCCCCCAGCCAAAATCCCAAAGGGAACCAGTTCCTGCCAGGGAACTTGCTCGCTCCACGCAAACACCCAACTCTGTGCTTCTGCGGAGCCAAACCTCCGGCAGCGGATCTGACTCCCTCCCACTGCCACAGGGCCCCTCCTGAAGTGGATCACCTAAGGAGAAGCGAGCTAAGCCTGCCCCTCCAGCCCCCGTGCACCTTGCCTACCCACCCCAGCTTATACGCCAGATCCCCAGCAACACAAGCCTGGCAGTGTGCAAGTAGCCCAGACGGGACACGCCACCCCACAGTGAATCCCGCCCCTAGGAGAGGAGAAGAGAAGGCACACACCAGTCTGACTGTGGCCCCAGCGGTGGGCTGGGGGCAGACATCGGGTCGGACTGCGGCCCCACCCACTAACTCCAGTTATACACCACAGCACAGGGGAAGTGCCCTGCAGGTCCTCACCACTCCAGGGACTCTCCAAAATGACCAAACGGAAGAATTCCCCTCAGAAGAATCTCCAGGAAATAACAACAGCTAATGAACTGATCAAAAAGGATTTAAATAATATAACAGAAAGTGAATTTAGAATAATAGTCATAAAATTAATCGCTGGGCTTGAAAACAGTATACAGGACAGCAGAGAATCTCTTGCCACAAAGATCGAGGGACTAAGGAACAGTCACGAGGAGCTGAAAAACGCTTTAAACGAAATGCAAAACAAAATGGAAACCATGACAGCTCGGCTTGAAGAGGCAGAGGAGAGAATAGGTGAACTAGAAGATAAAGTTATGGAGAAAGAGGAAGCTGAAAGAAAGAGAGATAAAAAAATCCAGGAGTATGAGGGGAAAATTAGAGAACTAAGTGATACACTAAAAAGAAATAATATACGCATAATTGGTATCCGAGAGGGGGAAGAGAGAGGGAAAGGTGCTGAAGGGGTACTTGTAGAAATTATAGCTGAGAACTTCCCTGAACTGGGGAAGGAAAAAGGCATTGAAATCCAAGAAGCACAGAGAACTCCCTTCAGACGTAACTTGAATCGATCTTCTGCACGACATATCATAGTGAAACTGGCAAAATACAAGGATAAAGAGAAAATTCTGAAAGCAGCAAGGGATAAACGTGCCCTCACATATAAAGGGAGACCTATAAGACTCGTGACTGATCTCTCCTTTGAAACTTGGCAGGCCAGAAAGGCTTGGCACGATATCTACAGTGTGCTAAACAGAAAAAATATGCAGCCGAGAATCCTTTATCCAGCAAGTCTGTCATTTAGAATAGAAGGAGAGATAAAGGTCTTCCCAAACAAACAAAAACTGAAGGAATTTGTCACCACGAAACCAGCCCTACAAGAGATCCTAAGGGGGATCCTGTGAGACAAAGTACCAGAGACATCACTACAAGCATAAAACATACAGACATCACAATGACTCTAAACCCATATCTTTCTATAATAACACTGAATGTAAATGGATTAAATGCGCCAACTAAAAGACATAGGGTATCAGAATGGATAAAAAAACAAGACCCATCTATTTGCTGTCTACAAGAGACTCATTTTAGATCTGAGGACACCTTTAGATTGAGAGTGAGGGGATGGAGAACTATTTATCATGCTCCTGGAAGCCAAAAGAAAGCTGGAGTAGCCATACTTATATCAGACAAACTAGACTTTAAATTAAAGGCTGTAACAAGAGATGAAGAAGAGCATTATATAATAATCACAGGGTGTATCCATCAGGAAGAGCTAACAATTATAAATGTCTATGCGCCAAATACCCGAGCCCCCAGATATATAAAACAATTACTCATAAACATAAGCAACCTTATTGATAAGAATGTGGTCATTGCAGGGGACTTTAACACCCCACTTACAGAAATGGATAGATCATCTAGACACACAGTCAATAAAGAAACAAGGGCCCTGAATGATACATTGGATCAGATGGACTTGACAGATATATTTAGAACTCTGCATCCCAAAGCAACAGAATATACTTTCTTCTCGAGTGCACATGGAACATTCTCCAAGATAGATCATATACTGGGTCACAAAACAGCCCTTCATAAGTTTACAAGAATTGAAATTATACCATGCATACTTTCAGACCACAATGCTATGAAGCTTGAAATCAACCACAGGAAAAAGTCTGGAAAACCTCCAAAAGCATGGAGGTTAAAGAACACCCTACTAACGAATGAGTGGGTCAACCAGGCAATTAGAGAAGAAATTAAAAAATATATGGAAACAAACGAAAATGAAAATACAACAATCCAAACGCTTTGGGACACAGCGAAGGCAGTCCTGAGAGGAAAATACATTGCAATCCAGGCCTATCTCAAGAAACAAGAAAAATCCCAAATACAAAATCTAACAGCACACCTAAAGGAAATAGAAGCAGAACAGCAAAGGCAGCCTAAACCCAGCAGAAGAAGAGAAATAATAAAGATCAGAGCAGAAATAAACAATATAGAATCTAAAAAAACGGTAGAGCTGATCAACGAAACCAAGAGTTGGTTTTTTGAAAAAATAAACAAAATTGACAAACCTCTAGCCAGGCTTCTCAAAAAGAAAAGGGAGATGACCCAAATAGATAAAATCATGAATGAAAATGGGATGATTACAACCAATCCCTCAGAGATACAAACAATTATCAGGGAATACTATGAAAAATTATATGCCAACAAATTGGACAACCTGGAAGAAATGGACAAATTTCTAAACACCCACACTCTTCCAAAACTCAATCAGGAGGAAATAGAAAGCTTGAACAGACCCATAACCAGCGAAGAAATTGAATCGGTTATCAAAAATCTCCCAACAAATAAGAGTCCAGGACCAGATGGCTTCCCAGGGGAGTTCTACCAGACATTTAAAGCAGAGATAATACCTATCCTTCTCAAGCTATTCCAAGAAATAGAAAGGGAAGGAAAACTTCCAGACTCATTCTATGAAGCCAGTATTACTTTGATTCCTAAACCAGACAGAGACCCAGTAAAAAAAGAGAACTACAGGCCAATATCCCTGATGAATATGGATGCAAAAATTCTTAATAAGATACTAGCAAATCGAATTCAACAGCATATAAAAAGAATTATTCACCATGATCAAGTGGGATTCATTCCTGGGATGCAGGGCTGGTTCAACATTCGCAAATCGATCAACGTGATACATCACATTAACAAAAAAAAAGAGAAGAACCATATGATCCTGTCAATCGATGCAGAAAAGGCCTTTGACAAAATCCAGCACCCTTTCTTAATAAAAACCCTTGAGAAAGTCGGGATAGAAGGAACATACTTAAAGATCATAAAGGCCATTTATGAAAAGCCCACAGCTAACATCATCCTCAACGGGGAAAAACTGAGAGCTTTTTCCCTGAGATCAGGAACACGACAGGGATGCCCACTGTCACCGCTGCTGTTTAATATAGTGCTGGAAGTTCTAGCATCAGCAATCAGACAACAAAAGGAAATCAAAGGCATCAAAATTGGCAAAGATGAAGTCAAGCTTTCGCTTTTTGCAGATGACATGATATTATACATGGAAAATCCGATAGACTCCACCAAAAGTCTGCTAGAACTGATACATGAATTCAGCAAAGTTGCAGGATACAAAATCAATGTGCAGAAATCAGTTGCATTCTTATACACTAACAATGAAGCAACAGAAAGACAAATGAAGAAACTGATCCCATTCACAATTGCACCAAGAAGCATAAAATACCTAGGAATAAATCTAACCAAAGATGTAAAAGATCTGTATGCTGAAAACTATAGAAAGCTTATGCAGGTAATTGAAGAAGATATAAAGAAATGGAAAGACATTCCCTGCTCATGGATTGGAAGAATAAATATTGTCAAAATGTCAATACTACCCAAAGCTATCTACACATTCAATGCAATCCCAATCAAAATTGCACCAGCATTCTTCTCGAAACTAGAACAAGCAATCCTAAAATTCATATGGAACCACAAAAGGCCCCGAATAGCCAAAGTAATTTTGAAGAAGAAGACCAAAGCAGGAGGCATCACAATCCCAGACTTTAGCCTCTACTACAAAGCTGTCATCATCAAGACAGCATGGTATTGGCATAAAAACAGACACATAGACCAATGGAATAGAATAGAAACCCCAGAACTAGACCCACAAACGTATGGCCAACTCATCTTTGACAAAGCAGGAAAGAACATCCAATGGAAAAAAAGACAGTCTCTTTAACAAATGGTGCTGGGAGAACTGGACAGCAACATGCAGAAGGTTGAAACTAGACCACTTTCTCACACCATTCACAAAAATAAACTCAAAATGGATAAAGGACCTGAATGTGAGACAGGAAACCATCAAAACCTTAGAGGAGAAAGCAGGAAAAGACCTCTCTGACCTCAGCCGTAGCAATCTCTTACTCGGCACATCCCCAAAGGCAAGGGAATTAAAAGCAAAAGTGAATTACTGGGACCTTATGAAGATAAAAAGCTTCTGCACAGCAAAGGAAACAACCAACAAAACTAAAAGGCAACCAACGGAATGGGAAAAGATATTTGCAAATGACACATCGGACAAAGGGCTAGTATCCAAAATCTATAAAGAGCTCATCAAACTCCACACCCGAAAAACAAATAACCCAGTGAAGAAATGGGCAGAAAACATGAATAGACACTTCTCTAAAGAAGACATCCGGATGGCCAACAGGCACATGAAAAGATGTTCAACGTTGCTCCTTATCAGGGAAATACAAATCAAAACCACACTCAGATACCACCTCACGCCAGTCAGAGTGGCCAAAATGAAGAAATCAGGAGACTATAGATGCTGGAGAGGATGTGGAGAAACAGGAACCCTCTTGCACTGTTGGTGGGAATGCAAATTGGTGCAGCCGCTCTGGAAAGCAGTGTGGAGGTTCCTCAGAAAATTAAAAATAGACCTACCCTATGACCCAGCAATAGCACTGCTAGGAATTTATCCAAGGGATACAGGAGTACTGATGCATAGGGGCACCTGTACCCCAATGTTTATGGCAGCACTCTCAACAATAGCCAAATTATGGAAAGAGCCTAAATGTCCATCAACTGATGAATGGATAAAGAAATTGTGGTTTATATACACAATGGAATACTACGTGGCAATGAGAAAAAATGAAATATGGCCTTTTGTAGCAACATGGATGGAACTGGAGAGGGTGATGCTAAGTGAAATAAGCCATACAGAGAAAGACAGATACCATATGGTTTCACTCTTATGTGGATCCTGAGAAACATAACAGAAACCCATGGGGGAGGGGAAGGAAAAAAAAAAAAAAAAGAGGTTAGAGTGGGAGAGAGCCAAAGCATAAGAGACTGTTAAAAACTGAGAACAAACTGAGGGTTGATGGGGGGTGGGAGGGAGGGCAGGGTGGGTGATGGGTATTGAGGAGGGCACCTTTTGGGATGAGCACTGGGTGTTGTATGGAAACCAATTTGACAGTAAATTTCATATATTAAAAAATAAAAGAAAAAAAAATAAAAAAAAAGGAACTAGGAGTCTGTAGTTCAGTCAGTTGATTTCAATTTCTGGTTCCCACCTGCGTCTCAGTGTGTGAGCATCTCACCAGTTGAAAGTGATTCTAGGATTTAAAGCTACATCATTGTCTTACAAGATGCAAACCAATTAACCTCATTTGGCCTTCAGTAGAGTAAACACGTATCTCGTGCAACACGGAAGGGACCACTGGGTTTCCTAGACTTACTGAGAGATAGCATGGAGGACCTCAAAAACACGGCATCTTTCTGAGACATTTTCAAAGGTAAATCTGACTATATGTGATTTTTTCCCATCATAACTAAAAAGCCATGTAAGATGTGCCTTCACTTACACAACAAGAGAGGATATGGAATTTTGGCATTGGTATGAGGATTGGAGGTGTCTAAATTATTTCTAAGCATTTGTGCATTTAGAAAACATTGAATGCCTATTATGTGCAAGGTGCCCACCCCATCTGGGACAGTGTAATAGCAAGAAGTCAGGATAGCATTACGAATTTTGCCTTCAAGGTCTTTGTTATATAATATGGCAAAGTATATACAGATATTTAAATGACAAAATGTAACTGTTGATATTATTAGATGAGTTAATTTTTTTTTACTAAAAAAATTTTTTTTTAATGTTTACTTATTTTTGACACAGAGAGAGAGACAGAGCATGAGCAGGGGAGGGGCAGAGAGAGAGGGAGACACAGAATCCGAAGCAGGCTCCAGGCTCCGAGCTGTCAGCACAGAGCCCGATGTGGGGCTCGAACTCACAGACCGCGAAATCATGACCTAAGCCAAAATCGGACGCCCAACCGACTGAGCCACCCAGGCACCCCTTAGATGAGTTAATATTTTAAAATGTGTTTAGAACAGTGTCTAGGACATTAGAAGTGCTACATGAAAGTATTTGTTAAAAGAAAGACACAAGGAAAGGAAGCACAAACTATAGTGTATTATGGGATAAGTGACCTAAGAATGACACTGAAAAAAGTGAAAAAAGCTAGCTTGTCTTTTTACACTAGAGCCTTATTTGCTGATGGGATTCAAAGCATAAGCAGACAGAGGGATTAATCTTAGATAAGAAAAGTGACATCTATTCCTCCAAGGCATGGCGAAAGGAAGGAGGAATAGGAACAGATGCAGTGGAATCACTTTTGGGGGTGATTACCTCCTCAATCCTTAGCAGCTGAGGTGTAAGAGTAGAAGAGGACTGTAGAGTCTCTACAAGGTTGAATTGTTTTGGAAACTGCAGCTCAATAGGGAAGTGAGGTCAAGCGAGTGTCCAAAGAGAAGAAGGAGATGGAGGGGTCAGGAATTGCTGGGCTTGAAGAAGTTGATCATTTAAATTTGGTAGGAAGTGAGGGAATGGGTTATATGGAAGTCCAAGACTCTGTTTTTCTGTACAGCAGAGAAACAGAATCCTGGGTGCTTAGGTTGACTCAAGTCTCAGCAGTAGTGAAAAAGGAGCTGTTGGATGGGCATCCACATTGATAGTGAATTAAATCCCAAAGTCCTCAGTGAATGTTAAGTGATCTGGCGATCGACAGAAGATAATAACAAGGAAGGCTGCAAGGAGTTACAGGGGAATCAGATGTACCTTGAAGAAGTGAAGGCACATTTTTAAAAGATGAGGGTGGAAAGAGCAAGAAACAATGGGAGAAGGGAGAGTGATATCTAAATATTTTAGTCTTAAAATGCTTGTTCTGTAGGAGAATGAGCATTTGATAGATAAAAAGAAGAAGGAAATATTTTTAGGAAAGAGACATGCCTTGAAGATTAGGTAGGTAGCAATTTATCATTCTGGATTAGTGTATGAACTATGGAGTCAGATAAGGCTGAGTCAAATCCAGGCTATTAGAGCTGACACCTGGGGCAGCATAACTTTGCTCTGCCTTGATTTTCTCACCTATAAAATGGAAATAATAATAGTTCTGGTTGCTATATGAATTAAATGCTATGGTGTTTTTCTCCCACTTCATAAATCTCTCATCCTCAGTTCTTCCACTATTTTTTTCTAGTCTTCCTGGACTTTTAATAGTGGAGTGTCTTAGAGCTCAGACCTTTTTCTGCTTTATTTTCCCTCCTCTCCTCTTCTCCCCCTACCCTGCCCTTCCTATCAGTGAGCCTCATGGTTTTAAATACCATGCATATACTGATGACTCCTGAATTTTCATCTAGAATCCAGAACTTCCTCTCAAACTTCAGACCCACATACCCCTTGCTTATTAGACATCTCTGTTCAGAGGGCTAATACATTCCCAACTCAACATGTCCCAAACTGAAATCTTGAACTTCCCCCTCAAACCTACTTTACCCACAGCCCTCTCCATGCCACTGAGGGCAGCTTGATCCAGTTGCCAAGGTCAAACCCTCCTAAGTCATCTTTGTTTCTCTCAGACCCCACATACAGTTGTGTATGCCTACAAAGAATACTCTGAATCCAGCCATTTCTCACCACTTCTGCTGCTACCATCTTGATCTGAGTTCACCTCCTACACTATTTCTAGCATTGCCTTCTACAGTCTTTTCTCAAGATCGCTTGAGCTTTCTAGACAGATCTTTAAAAATAGAAGGTCATATAACCCTTCTAACGCTGTTGCATGGATTCCATTACTCTCAAAAACTTAAAGGTTTTACAAAGGCCTGCAAGGGTGTATACAATCTACACTTCCATTACCTCTCTGGCCTCATTACCAATTGTTCTCTTCCTTTTTCTTTTCTTTTTTTTTTAAATATGAAATTTATTGTCAAATTGGTTTCCATACAACACCCAGTGCTCATCCCAAAAGGTGCCCTCCCCAATACCCATCACCCACCCTCCCCTCCCTCCCACCCCCCATCAACCCTCAGTTTGTTCTCAGTATTTAAGAGTCTCTTATGCTTTGGCTCTCTCCCTCTCTAACTTTTGTTTTCCTTCCCCTCCCCCACGGTCTTCTGTTAAGTTTCTCAGGATCCACCTAAGAGTGAAACCATATGGTATCTCTCTTTCTCTGAATGGCTTATTTCACTTAGCATAACACTCTCCAGTTCCATCCACATTGCTACAAAAGGCCATATTTCATTCTTTCTCATTGCCACGTAGTACTCCATTGTGTATATAAACCACAATTTCTTTATCCATTCATCAGTTGATGGACACTTAGGCTTTTTTCACAATTTGGCTATTGTTGAAAGTGCTGCTATAAATATTGGGGTACAAGTGCCCCTATGCATCAGCATTCCTGTATCCCTTGGGTAAATTCCTAGCAGTGCTGTTGCTGGGTCATAGGGTAGGTCTATTTTTAATTTTCTGAGGAACCTCCACACTGTTTCCCAGAGCGGCTGCGCCAGTTTGCATTCCCACCAACAGTGCAAGAGGGTTCCTGTTTCTCCACATCCTCTCCAGCATCTATAGTCTCCTGATTTCTTCATTTTGGCCACTCTGACTGGCGTGAGGTGATATCTGAGTGTGGTTTTGATTTGTATTTCCCTGATGAGGAGGGATGTTGAGCATCTTTTCATGTGCCTGTTGGCCGTCTGGATGTCTTCTTTAGAGAAGTGTCTATTCATGTTTTCTGCCCATTTCTTCACTGGATTTTTTGTTTTTCGGGTGTGGAATTTGGTGAGCTCTTTATAGATTTTAGATACTAGCCCTTTGTCCGATATGTCATTTGTAAATATCTTTTCCCATTCCATTGGTTGCCTTTAGTTTTGTTGATTGTTTCCTTTGCTGTGCAGAAGCTTTTTATCTTCATGAGGTTCCAATAGTTCATTTTTGCCTTTAATTCCCATGCCTTTGGGGGATGTATCAAGTAAGAAATTGCTGCGGCTGAGGTCAGAGAGGTTTTTTCCTGCTTTCTCCTCTAGGGTTTTGATGGTTTCCTGTCTCACATTTAGGTTCTTTATCCATTTTGAGTTTGTTTTTTTGTGAATGGTGTTAGAAAGGGGTCTAATTTCATCCTTCTGCATGTTGCTGTCCAGCTCTCCCAGCACCATTTGTTAAAGAGACTGTCTTTTTTCCATTGGATACTCTTTCCTGCTTTGTCAAAGATGTTCTCTTCCTTTTTCACCTGCCACAGTCTGTGCAGTCTCCTTGTTCCTTGAATGGGCCATTTAAGCTCTTGCTCTGCAATTTCTGTGGTAACAATTTTGTGCTAACAGTTTTCTCTGCCTAGAACATTCCTCCTTCAAGTATTTTCTTAGTTAATTTCCCTTCAAATATTTTTTCATATCTTACTTTCTCAGCAAGGCCTGTGCTACCCCCACCTTTTAACAATGTGCCATGTTCCAGCCCTGCTATGGCACTCCCAATCCCTTAATCCTTCTTTACTTTTTATTACTACCTCCTTAAATACTATATAATTTGCTTATTATATTTTTTATTGCCCATCTCTCTATGCAATAAAAACCTCCATATGAGCAGGGTCTTTATCTGCTGGCATCACTAATGTATACTAAGAACATAGCATGGTGCTTGGCAAGGGGTGGGTACTCAATACATAATTGTTGAGTGAATAAAACAATGAATAAAGGAATGAGTGACTATAAAGCACTTTCTATATGCTGGGCATTATACTAAGTACTCCATTAGTGCTACCTGTTATTATTGCTGTTATTTTCTAGTTGGGGGAAAGGAACGGATGAAGAATACATTCTAGAAAGATTTGGGAAAAAGGAATAATGGTAGAGAAGAGGACTGTTAGGTTGACATAGGCTGGCAAGTGGATTATGACCTTAAAAGAAACCCTAGCAGGCTATTGGTTTCTCTGTAAGAGCTCTCTGGCAGAAGGGACCTTTGGGAGAGTATAGTTAGAAAATAATTTACTCAGGGATAATTATTACTAGCAGGAACGGATCTTTTCTCACCCTGACTCACCCAATGGAGACTACTTTTAAGTAATTATCTTGGTTAAGTTTTATTAATCTTTTGGCACTGAATGCAGTGGTGCTCTTTATTGGAAGACACTGTTCACCACTGAATTTTTAAAGCTCTTGGGGGAGCATTTGAATGAGAATAGAATTTGATAGTAGGATTGATTTGGGAGTGGTGGTTCACATTTTCCTTACTTTTTCTTTTTTCTTTCTTTCTTTCTTTCTTTCTTTCTTTCTTTCTTTCTTTCTTTCTTTCTTTTTCTTTTTTTTATATCTTGAATGTTTGGGTAATTAGTAAGCTTAAAAGAGAATTACAAAATTTTAGTTCAGAGGTTATGGATTTTCTGATTACTTTGAGTGAGTTTTTAATGCCTTTGAATTTTGGTGCTATGTTCTCATACTGCCCATTGAATTAAATATTGAAATGGCTTAAATGCTATGGTTGACTTGGGAATTTTAAGGTAGACTCAGGGATATAGGTAGACTTTTTTTTCTTAAATTAACTTTTTATACTACTGACATAATTCGTATTCATCATAAATAATGTTGGAAATGCAGAAAAGTTTCAAAGAAAAAAAATGAGATCTTATCCCATCACCAGAGATAACCACAGATCAGTGTACTGGGCATGTTCTATCTTGAGTCATTTCAAAATCTTAGTGTATTTCTCCGGAATTTGTTCACCAGATATCAAAACCACATCACTGTCTACAAGACAGTGATTCCTAACTTTTTCTTGCATTATGGACTTTTATGAGAATCTGAGAAAAGCTATAGATTTCCTTTCCCCAAATCTCCATACAGTCATGCATGCAAATTTTGTGTATTATCAGAGGTTTTACGGACAATCTGGATCATATAATAGTCTATGGATTCTAGGTTAAAATTTAATGTAAAGCACAAGCCCTCTTTAAAAAATTTTAAAATCTGATAAATCATGAAATATTAAAATGCTTTCCTATAATGCTTATGTTTGTTCAAGGGTAAATATAATGAATATCTGTTACTTTTATCTGCTTAGCACCCATTTTTATTTGTCTCTTCTAGTAACACTGCCCAATCACCATGTTACAAGGATGGGCATATGACCCAGGTTGCAGCAAGAAGCATATCTAATTTTAGAATAGCTGAAGTGTGAATTAAAATTAAACAGACTGACATTTTACCAAATATTTAACAATCTATGCACCTGAGCATTTCTTTTCCACTGTAATCACTTTAGGAGATTTCATTTCAATTATACTGTCACAGTTTGAAATATTTTTGTTTCTTTTCTGGAATTGCCTTTAAAACAAATTTATGAGCTATCTAAGCAAGTCACATTATCAAAACTTTTGGTTGAAAGTTACAGAAAACTCCACTCAAATGATTTGAGCAAAAAAGGAATTTATTGGTTTGTATTAACTGGAAGGTTTAGTGGGGAGCTCCATCTTCAAACACAGGTGGACAGAGAAACTCAAATAGTATTGTCAGGATCTTGTTTGTCAACTTGTCTCTGGGCCCTGCTTCTTTGTGTTGTCCCCATTCTCAGACAGAGAATTTTCTTGCATTGTGACAAAAGTGACTGTACTATCCTTTCTGGCTAAAATCCATCAGAAGCAGAGAGCACCATTTCTGGTAGCTCCTGGAGAAGTCCTGGGATGTAGATAGACTGCATGCTCACAGTGAAATGATATATGAGGCCAAGGTAATGCAACGTGATGTCTGGTTTAGTTCTGGGGCATGTGCTTCCCCACAGAGTCTTAGTTTCACCCAATGTGTCTGAATTAAGAGTGGGGGAGGAGGTTATGTGTCAACATAAGGGACTATTGTTGGAAGAAGCATGAAAGGATACCAACAATATTCATTCTATAGTCAGTATGATTCTTTTAAAGTCACAATTTACACGTGGCTCAAAATATCTGACTTCTTCACCAGATGTAATGCTAAACGATTTCTGATAACAATAAAGATAATAATTTACCAGCATCAGAGGTATTCAGAAGAATGTGTTTCAGATTGTAATATCCATTCCAAGGAAGGAAGACGTCATGCCTGGGAAACTACAGTTTATTCAGAGGAGCTATCTCCTAATTTAAAACAGAAGGAATAACGGGGTGCCTGGGTGGCTCAGTTGGTTAAGTGTCAGACTCTTGGTTTAAACTCAGGTCATGATCTCACAGTTTCATGTATTTGAGCCCTACATTGGGCTCTGAGCTGACAGAATGGAGCCTGCTTGGGATTCTCTCTCCCCTCTCACTCTGCCCCTACCCCACTCACGTGTTCTCTCTCTCTTCCTCAAAATAAATATACTTAAAAAAAAATTAAAAAACAGAAAGAATAAGCAGTATGACAAGTAAGTCATAAAATGGTGGGTAAGCAAGTGTTGACTTTTAGCCTGTATTCTTAAAAGCCATCTCTTAAAGAAAGATTATGAAATTCTGAGGGAGTGTCTGCAACACTGAATTATAGACAAAATGCCAACTTAGTAAATGTATTAAGTTTTGAAAAATGTACTGAAATATGAATTCTTGTGAGTGTTCCTGTGGGCTCAGAAAATTATATGCAATCTGTGTTACTGGTTATGTTGTATGTGATCAAGCTTATTGTGGGATCTACACATTTTCCAGTTGGCTTATTTTTGTCTGTTGATTTAGCAGTTTTTGAGATGAACATGTTAAAATCTTCACCTACAATTGTTGATTTAGCTATTTATCTCTCCTAATTTTTCAGTAATTTTTAGAATATGTACATTTCAAGACTACATGCATATATCTATTCATGACTGATATAACATTCCTTTACCAATATATGATGTTCCCCTTTTCCCAAATGAAGTTTTTCACCATAAGTTCTATATCCTGGCTTTCTTATTTTCCTGGTATATTTTTTCCATTCCATTATTATCAACATTTTTGTATATATTCTTTGTTGGGCCCCCCAGCTCTTAATATTCATCCTGGGATTGTCTGTCTTTTGATTGATAAGTTTGATCCATTTATATTAATTGTAATTACTTTTGTTAAGGTTTCTATCATTTTTTGTTTTCTATTTACCCTTGTTCCTTTTCATTTATTTTTTTCTCCTTTTATATACTTCATTATGCAAATGAAATTTTTTTTTCTATTTTTAAAGCTGTACATTTTATTTTGATTCTTGTGGTGTTTGTTCCCAACTTAGTAAGATTTATACTTGTGCTTATTCTTTTCATCAAACAGAAAATTCATTGATATGTTTTTTCACTGAATAAGACAAGAAATTTAGTACCTTCTAATTTCCTTCTCACTTCCTAGTACCTTCTCACTTCCTTCTGGTATCTTCCCTCAAACTGCATTATCATATTATTATTTAAAATTTTAGGTTTAGATTTTTCTGCACATACATTTCTGATTATTGCTTGTAACAGTAAACTAAGTTTTGCCTCATCCTTCCCACACCTTGTTTTTGTCTTCTAGATTTATCCCTTATGATGTTATAGTATATTTTTCAAGAGTTCTTTCAAAGTCTTTGCCTGACAATTTTTGGTAACCTCATAAGTCTGTGACTGTTTTTATCTCATCATTACATTTAGGTGATAGTTTAGCTGGCTATAAAATCCCCAGATTCAAAACTCCTTTTCTTCAACATTCTGAAGATTTTTATTAAGGGGCGCCTGGGTGGCTCAGTCGGTTAAGTGTCCGACTTCGGCTCAGGTCATGATCTCGCGGTCCGTGAGTTTGAGCCCTGCGTCGGGCTCTGTGCTGACGGTTCAGAGCCTGGAGCCCGTTTCAGATTCTGTGTCTCCCTCTCTCTCTGCCCCTCCCCTGTTCATGCTCTGTCTTTCTCTGTCTCAAAAATAAATAAACGTTAAAAAAAATTAAAAAAAAAAGATTTTTATTAAAATATCTTCATGTATTAATGCTGTTGATAAATTTGATATCCATTTGATTCTTCTTACATTGTATCTTCTTTTGCACTCTATAAAGATTAGAAAATTTTAGAAAAATTTCGGTATGACTTCACTAGGTATGGGTTTTTAAAACTTACCTGTTTGACACTTTATATTTTTCCATTTCCTTTCAGTTTTGTTAGTTTTTCTTTTTTAAAAAATATAGAGTTAGTTTAGGTTTAGTATATTTTGGTATAGTATTTCTTTTGAAATGTGTATTCTCCTCAGATTTCTTCTAATATTTTTCTGTATGTATCTTTTACTCCTTTATGGTTACTAGATGCATTGAATTGTAATGTTGACATGGGGGGATGGGCATAAGCCCAGGCCCTGGTTTGTACTCGTTTAGGTACTTTTAAGATTTCAGTGCATGGGGAGAGACTCTGGTGTTATAATCTGGGCTCTGCCCATTCCAGTGCTCTCTGCTCTAGGTGTCACCATACCTTGCTCCATCCAGCGGGCAGCACCTTTTTAATGTAATTTCCTAGCCTCAGGAGTGGGGAGGGGAAAGAGAAGAGGGAATATTCAATGGGTAGCCCTTCTGTTAGGTCTCATTGCTTTAGGTTCTTTGTCCCATCTGTGTTCCAGTGCTTCCCTGATATTATTTCTTTAACATCTGTATCTGCATTACCATAGTGAAATGGTTGTCAATATTCTCCCAGGGCAATACAGAATTCTCCTAACCTACTTTAATCTGTGGTCTGAAGCCTCTTCTGTCTCTGGCACACTCCTCTTTTTTTATTGAGGGACCTGGCCACCATTTGACTCCCCAAAGCTTTCTTGCAGTTTATGTATAAACATGGCTCTGATATCTGTCAATAGCCACATTTCTCCTGTGAGAAAGAGATTAGGTTTTGGGAGTTGGAGCCATCAGCACTTATTTGTCCTGAACTTGTTGCTACTTTGTTGAAAACTGTAAATCATTGTTGTGGTTTTGCTACATTTATTTCACATTATCATTACAATGAAACAAACTATAACATGTTTTCAATGTTTGTTCTTTTTGCATTCTACATCTCTCAATATTTCAGTGACAGATCTCCATCGATAGTTGGAAGGTTATATACATTTAAAACATTTCTTAATCATGAACTACTAGATTTCTGAAAGACTTTATTTGACTATTAGATATATCAACAGACAAAAATGTTAAGTCACAGTGATAGCTGTGATTTGGAGTGCCATTCATTCATTTCTTCATTGCCCAACAAACATGTCAGACACTTATCATGTGTGAAGCAATGTACTGAGTTAAAAGAAAAACACAAAGAATGTGATCCTTTTGCTTGGAGAACTTGCAGTTAAGTAAGATCACTGGAATAGCCATAAAACAATTTTAATTCAGAACAATCTATAATAATTCACATTTCCTCCTTTGTAATTTATTGTTATATCTTCTTTATAAGTCCTATTTGCTACTTTTTACATATTGTTTTCCCCCTTAGAGTGTATGTCCCTTAGAATGTATGTCTCTTTCAACTCTCTTACTTTAAAAAAATTTTTCATTTACTGCGGGAAGAACACTTAACATGAGATCTATCCTCTTAATAAGTTTAAATGTACAATATACTGTTGTTAACTATAAACACAGTATTGTACAACAGATGTAGAACTTACTCATCTTGCATAATTGAAAATTTTGCCATAGATTAGCAATTTCCTATTTCCTTCTCTCCCTAGCCCCTGGTAACCAACATTCAATTTTCTAATTATATGAGTTTAATAATTTTAAATATCTCATATGAGTAGAATAACGCAGTATTTGTTCTTCTGTGATTGGCTTATTTTGCTTAGCATAACGATTTCAAAGTTCATCTATGTTGTTGCATATTCCAGGATTTCCTTCATTAAAAAAATTTTTTTTAAAGGGGCACCTGGGTGGCTCAGTCCATTGGGCGGCAGACTTCAGCTCAGGTCATGATCTTGTGGTTCATGAGTTAGAGCCCTGCATTGGGCTCTGTGCTGACAGCTCAGAGCCTGGAGCCTGCTTCAGTTTCCGTGTCTCCCAACTCTCTGCACCTATCTTCATTCATGCTCTCTCTCTCTCTCTCTCTCTCTCTCTCTCTAACAAATAAATAAACATTAGAAAATTAAAAAAAATTTAATGCTATTTTATCTAATTTTGAAAGAGTACAACTGGGGATGGGCAGAGAGAGGGGGACAGAGGATATGAAGCAGGCTCTGTGCTGACAGCAGCGAGCCCAATGTGGGGCTTGAACTCACGAGCTGTGAGATCCTGACCTGAGCCGAAGTCAGAAGCTCAACTGACTGAGCCACCTGGGCATCCTGGATTTCCTCATTTTTAAGACTGAATAGTATTCCATTGTATGTATATATAGCATTTTCATTATCCATTCATCTGTGGATTGATGCTTAGGTTGTTTCCATGTCTTGTTGCTGTGAGTAGTGCTGTAATAAACATTAGGGTGCTGATTATCTCTTTGAGATCCTGATTTCAATTCTTTTCGATAAATACCCAGAAGTGAGATTACTGGATCAAATGATAGTTATATTTTTAGTATCTTGAGAAATCTCCATCCTGTTGTTACATGGCAGCTACACCATTTTTCATCCCCATCAACAATGTAAATCTCAATTTTTTTCCATCACATCTTAGATGCTAAATATAAATGTGCTATTATAGATATTACAGAGGATTAGAGAACATCTCTGGGTTTCCAGCAATGGTGAAAATGGTACTTGAAGTGGGTTACTCCTTAGCTTTAATTCAAACCTTCTTTCCTCCGGTGTACTTTCAAACTTTTCTTGATCATCTTGAAACACCTCTTCTGTCTCAGCAGAAAGTTCTCAAGAATGTATCAACTCCAAGGGAGCGCTGTATGTTTTTGTCATCTTTGATGCTTGGATCCAACTTGTTTTCCATTGGAAAAGTAAGACTTTCACCTGATATAGCTGAGAAAACCTTGTAGTGTGGGCTGCCTTTAACAATTCAGTGTTACCTTGGCTAGGCTGCTGCCAACACCCACGGACCCCTGTCATTGCTATTCTCAGCAGCACATGCCCCAGTTTTATTTAAATAGCATAAGGTTGGAGCCACGAAAGAGAACAATATCCAATGTGGCACTTGAAGTAAGTATTATAAACATAGACTGTAGAGATCCTAGGAAGGAGCAAGGTTGGTGGTCCTTGATCAGAGAGGAGATTAGAACCACAGTATAAGTGAATGTTAGAAGGTACTTTGGAGGTCGCTACATCTATCACCAGCCCTCACCTTCGAGATAAGGAAACTGAAATCTAGTGTGGTAAAATGACTTGGTTAATTCCGCACCAGACCTGTAACTAGAACTCAGGCTTTCCTATTCCCAGGGCAATGTTCTTCCTATCATATTCAATTGTACTTCCTGGGCATTTCAGACTTGGAAGTCAGTGACAGCACACTGGAGGGATATTTTTCTATAGATTTGGATTTTGTAAGCTAGAAAAAATTTAGTTGATTACATGGAGAAATTTGCTAAGGCTTGTTGTTTCTATACTTAGTGTGATAGTTAATTTTATGACCCAGTCAACTTGGCTGGGTCTAATGCCAGACACGTTGTCAAATATTATTATGGATGTTTCTGTGAAGATGTCTTGGATAAGATTAATATGTAAATCACTGGACTTTGAATGGATTTCCCCTCACAGCACGGGTGGGCCTTGTCTAATCAGTTGAAGGCCCAGATAGAACAAAAAGACTGACCTCCCTCAAGCAAGAGTAAATTCTGCCAGCAGATGGCCTTTGGAATTGAATTTCAATATTGGCTACTCATGGACCTCTCTAGGTCCTCATATGGTCTCAGGTAATGGCCAACTGCAGATTTTGAACTTGCCACTCTCCTCTATAACTGGCTGAGCCAATTCCTTAAAATAGATATCTCTCTCTCTCTCTCTCTCTGTTAGTGTGTGTGTGTGTGTGTGTGTGTATATATATATATATATATATGTGTATATATATATATATATATATAAATAAATAATATGGATAGATATGTATCCTATTGGTCTGTTATTCTGGAGAACTCTAATACACTTAGTAAAACTTAGTAAAACAACGGTTTCTCTAATCCAGCATTTGGACCTTAAATATTTGTACCCAGAGCATTTTGTCTGATGTTTGGGGTCATCATATGCTATTGTCTTTCTCTCTTATGCTCTGTAAACATGAAGATGCATCTTTTCTATTTTGCTACTAAAAGTAAACCTTTAAAAGCCATGCACTTGTTTCTTCCTTGGTAATGAAGGTCATTCCCTAATGGGATCCTGAGGTGTCTTCATCAAATTCTGAGACAAGCGCTGCTGACTCTACTTGTTAACTGGTGAGGCAAATGTTTGGATCTGGTGCCAGAGAAGATATGAATGCAAGTACACAGCAACTCAGTTTTCATTCTTTTTCTGAAACTCTGGTGGCACCTCTCTTATCCAGTCCTCACTCTGCTTTTCCAAGACACTCTTCTGTCCCCTTCATCCTCTTTCTTTGTATTGGTTAGGACACTTCCAGACACGGGGACAGTAACCCTACTTGAACATGTGTAAGTCAAAAGAGAATTGTAGGGACACAATTCTGGGTGGCTCAGTTGGTTGAGTGTCCGACTCTTGATTTTGGCTTAGGGCATGGGACTCCCAGGGTCATGGAAATGAGCCTCAGGTTGGGCTCTGTGCTGAGCTTGGAGCGGGCTGAAGATTCTCTCTCTATTCCCGTGCTCCCCTCCTCTGCTTGCACTCTCTCTCTCTCTCTCTCTCTCTCTAAAATAAAAAGAGAATAGATAACAAACAGAGAGAATTTTAATTGCTTATGTTACAAAAAAGTCTGAAGGGAATTCTGGAGTAAAACTCAGAGCCTCAAATATTGTCACCAAGACCCATTTTCTCCCCATCTCTCTGCTTGGCTTTCCTGTGTTTTAGTACCATTTTGGGGGCTAGCTCATCCTTAGCATTGGCAAGATACAGGAGTAGGTCCTCGCTCACATTTTGTTCATTTAATATCATGGGAGAAGAGAGAGCACTTCCCAAGAGTCCTAAGGAAAGTCCTGGGCCTGTCTCTCATTGACCAGTTAGGTCAATAAGAGTCAAGGAATATGCTGATTAGCTTACTCCTGGATCGTATGCCTATCTTGATGCTTAAGTTAAAGATAACCTCAATCAACCCACATGTACAAAAAGCAAAGAAGAAGCAGTGTTCTCAAAGAGAAAGGGAGAATAGATGCCTGGTAAACAAAAGAAATAGAATACTACATCATCCTTGTAAAGTTTGGGCAGTCAGGCCGTGTCTGGCAGGTGGGTGAAGAGCAGTGGAGAGGAAAACTAAGGCGCCCAGTCTTGAATAGTTCAATTTCTTAAATCTCTAATAAATTTTATTTTGTTCGGCTTTACTGAGGTATAATTGACAAATAAAATTAAAATATATTTAAGGTGTGCAACGTGATGATTTGGTATACATATACATTACATCTACATACATATTATATACATGTATACATAACACACACACACACACACACACATACACATTTGATACACATATAAAAGTACCTGTATAATATCCTGTGGTTCTAGATTATTGAGCTCTGGAAATAACAAAAGACTAAGCTAGAGAGTTTGTTCAATATTTTGGAAACAAATTACATTTCCTGGAAGGTTTTAAAGTTCTAGAAACGAGATTTAGAATATACTCTCTCCTTACCGTATGGTGTCAATTTCTCATTGACTACTTTATTGTCAGCTCCTGGGTCTTCTTTTTTATTCTTTTCTGTGGTTTACCATAGTATTTAGAGTGAAACAGTGGGAAGTACGCCCCATGAGGAAAAGGGTTTAGTCCTTCTGCTCAGTGTCACATATCAAGTGCCTAGAAGAGTGTTGGGCATATGACAGGCACTCAAAATTATTTGCCAAATAAATGGTTAAATAAACTACACATGTTACTTTATATCTGGCCTCACCATGGATTGATAAAATGTCATGATAATGCATTCTTTGTTTACTATGCTTTTTATGATGAAATTCTTTTTATCTTACTTTTTAAAAATGAAACTTTTTGGGGCACCTGGGCGGCTCAGTCAGTTGAGTGTCAGTTGAATGTCCAACTCTTAATTTTGGCTCAGGTCATGATCCCAGTGTCGTGGGATCGAGCTCTGTGTCCAGCTTAAGAAAATCTGATTAATATCAACTGTAGCTCATCACTCTCTTTTATTAGCGTGCAGAAGTTTTAATGGTATCTGACAAAGTAACTTAATGGTTTTATATAGATACAAAAAAAACCCTGGTTTCCTAGGTTAATATTTATGTAGACGCAAATATAGCCAAATGAATATTTCAGTAGAAAAGCCTACATCACCATATTGTTAGATAAATATTGAAATCCAGAGTTCTGGCTCAAGATGCCAATTTAAAGACTGTTTATGTTATCTGAGAAATATTCAGCTCCTATCACTTTTATTTTAGTGTTGGTCCTAATGTTAATACCAATGATAAATCTCTAACTAGATATGATCTGAAAGGATACATTCAGAAATCCCAAGGAAATACCTGGACATACAGATATTTTTGTAGATAGCAAAAATGTGAATTTTCTATTTGCTAGTTCTTTACAACCTTCCTCGTTTAGATATACTAAAGATTAATTAAATAAACCAGTGGATAGATCTCTGCATAGTCCTTAAGAAATCAGTCTTTGGAGTTAGACTCACAGGTTTAAAATCTAACTATATCACTTACACACTGTAGAACCTTTGGCAGGTTGCTTAATCTCCTTGTGCCTCAGTTCCTAGATCTGTAATACAGAGATGATAATAATCTCTGCCTCAGGTTTGGTATGGAAAAATGCACAATTTGTTTTTTTTTTAATTAAAATTTTTTTTTTTTTTTTTTTTGAGAGTTGGGGGGAGGGTCAGAGAGATAGGGAGACACAAAATCCGAAGCAGGCTCCAGTCTCCATTCTGTCAGCACAGAGCCTGATGTGGGGCTCGAAAGCACAAATCATGAGATCAGACGCTGAACTGACTGAGCCACCCAGGCACCCCTGAAAAAATGCACAACTTCTAACACATAGTAATTACTCAAATGTTATTTAATACTACACTTCCTTTTACTTCTCTTCTGATTACTACCGTTATCACTCCTTATTCTCTCCTTGGCTGATCACTATTATAAATAGTGTTATTTCTAGCCTTTTCTCATAATGCTAGTTAGGACTCTGAACATTTAACACAAAACTAATGACTTGTCTGATTCAAGCTTTTGATTGTAACAGTTAATAAGTGTTTATGATGAAGTCAGCAATGTATAGCATGAGAGAAAATCCACGGGTTCACCTGGATCGCCATGGCATATTGTCATAGTTATTTATCTTCTCTGGATATCCCTTCTACTTTTTTGTGAGGCAGCAGATAAATAAATGAAGATTTCTGAAAATTGCTGCCTCCTAGTCCCTTTGGGATTAGGTGAAGAATAGTGTCCTTGAAATGGAAATGAATTCTCTTTCTTTGGGCTGTACTTACCTCTCCAAGATATAGTGCAATCATGACCCATCGTTCCACCAAAATGCAAGGCTTGGTTCCATTTATTGAAACATTGGTTGTGTCATTGACCCCTTCACATACATGATAGGGTTGTATCAGTCTGAGAATTGATGACAGTTCAGTCCCTAACAAGATTCTTCATTCTTTCCTCTGAATAGTCTTGATTCATTTTGGCTGCTGAATTCATCACAAGGTACATACATTCTGGGTCTTCTGGATGCAAATAAAGCTGCATGGGATGTATCCAAATTCAGAAGTAAATGAAGGGTAAAGTGGTATGCCAGTGTGACTGCAATCCGACTAATTTGAATCTATTTGCCCTCCATCATTTCTGTGTCACTGTAGCCATACCACAGTGGATTCTGCGGAGCTGATTGAATCATAGCATCTAGAAGCTTAACAAGCTGCTAAAATGTAAATACTGACCTGGGGAATTTTGCATGGCTACTGAAGGCAGAGTTCAGTATCCATGATTATACTGCACAGCTTTACTCAAACAGCCAATAAATGTTTACAAATCCATTTGATCTACTCAGTTTGCCTGCTCACAATATAGGTGGGGAAATTATATTTCAATAACAACCCTGTTCTTTTAGAGAGAATGGCATGGAGGGAATGAAGCGATAGACACAGGATGAGCATCTGTATTAAGTCCAGGTGTTAAGGATGGTTGATGCACAATCCTCAGAGTATTCTGTTTGGTGATTACAGTATCATCCTTGTGAACAAGGAGCTTTCTGTGAATAAGTCTTGCAAATAGTTTTGGTTCTGGAAGAAAATCGAGAGGAGAGTGGAGGAAAGAGTATATAAATGCTCTGTGCTATGAATGCTGGATCTTTCCATCTGAAATCTGTAAATACAATATAGATTTTCCTGGCATTGAGTTAGATTTGGAAGATCCTTCATTCCATTGATCTTGAGGATAATAATATTTATCATAGTGAAATCCTTTAGTAGAAGCAAAAATACTTCTGACTGAAGAGACATTCCAATTATTCATGTTCCTTTGTTATTGTGCTATTATCTTTTTGTTTCTTTTGTCTGACTGTTTTGGTGAAGAGAGAACAGACTGAGAAAAATGTGAAATTTGAAATGGTACAGGGGTGACTACCTTGGAAAATGATAAATGCATATGTAATTTTTTACTTTGAATTAGAGGCAAAGTTCATTTCCAAACTAAAAACATAATTAGTTATAACGACAGCCTATTTTGTTTAGATCATTTTAAATTTCAAAGGGTGTTGCTAAATGCACAGATTTATCCTTTTCATCTCTTTTCCTGGGCTAGTCGTTGCTTGAAGCAAGGAGTTCCAGGATAGAACAGAGGGAATCTTTATAAAGTAGTAATCAATTAGAATGACCACAACTGAAGGTGTAGACTTGGTGCAAATTATGTTTTTCCTAGCCTTGGGTAATTTAGGTATCTGGACATGTTTAACCCCCATCCCAGGTACCAGACAATTTGGGGTCCCCTTCTCCACCCAGATAACAGCAGGGCTTTGGGTAAGGCATTAGGAGAGGGACTGAGTGATGTCCTTAAACTCACAGTCACCTCAAAGGAGCTTTCTCTAGAGCCAATTTGGTTCAGTCATCTAGGGACTTCCTCAAATGTAGTAGAAGGGTTTGACTCCAGGGACACAGAGAAATGTCAGTAATTTGATGGGTCCATTAAGTACTCAAATAACTTGACTGTCTTAGATTAACCAAACCTGATAGGCCTGAGTCTACTGGGCCATCTTCATTCAGTGTTCTAGCCTAACACTAACCCTAACCTAAATTTGATTATTTATGCAGTTAAATTCCGATGTTGTACCTAAAAAAAAAGTTTTTATTTATTTTTTAGAGAGAGAGAGTGCACATGCAGTGCAAGCTTGGGAGGGGCAGAGAGAGAGACAGGGAGAGAGAGGAATCCCTCCCTCTGCACTGAGAGTGCAGCCTGACACGGGGTTCCATCTCATGAACCGTGAGCTCTTGACCCCGGTTGAGATCAAGAGTAGGACACTTAACTAAGTGAGCCACCCATGCACCCTTCCAATCTTATACTTTAATTAGTTCTACTGGTAATAGGCAGCTCATGGGATCCCAGAAAATGTATTTGGAGACAAAATGTATTGGCAAAAACCTTCGGAGTTCAAGGGGAAGAAAAGTGGAGACTGTGAGGAGTCACAGACCAACCCACAAGTTTCAGGAAATGCTGCTGTGGAGGTGGTCACCAGGCTGAGAAATTAGGCAGATCCCAATGTGTGATGAATAGTGGGATATGATGCATTGTCCAGATCCCCTTTCAAGGAAGGGCTTGTTGCTCCAGCTGGTGGGAGCCCTGTCAGCAGATAGCCTGTAGGCAGCATTGTCTCAGCAGCAGAGAACCAACCACCTTGTCCAGGACTACCTTCCTGGAAGCCTCTATCTAACGACTAATCTGGATTAGGGTATAAAGGCTTGGATATTTTGGCCCGGCACAGGTCAATTGTGACTAGCCTTTGTAGCTTCACATTTCCCTCTGGCACCAACCTGGTTTGCCATATGACTTCCTCATTTACCCGGTCCTGCTTTTCTTCTCCTTCTCCCAAGTACTTACTACTTGCATGCTAAATTCCATGTCAGAGAATCCAATCTGAGACACAGTGTAGACATCGAAGGTTCAGTTGAGAAGACTGCTAGAGTTTAGTGAGGAAGAATGAAAGTGTCCTGATTTGAAAGGTAAAGAAAGCAGTGATTAAATTCCTTTGCTCCTTAATCCTTTGCTATGACATAGACATTTGTCAGGTCCAGTTGTAAAGAAGTTTTTTTATCTTACAGGAGCATTGTACTAGAATGTCACTAAATTGTCACCCTTTTCAGTGAATTCATGGAAAAGCCTACCACTTAAAGGAATTCCACTGTTACAGGATAGAGTTAAGAAGTCTCCAACCTGGTCACAGGGAAAAAAGAGCAATGTGGTAGAAGGGAGCTAGGCGTTAATAGCAGTGGTAATGAAAGACAAGGCCTACAGCATCCCCTGTCTAAAGCCTTGTTACATGATTTCCATTTCCTGTGAATTTTCTGGTTTGAGGAGAAGCTCTTAGAGTCATGAAGAAGAGAAGCATCTATTTTTCTTTTTCCACAGTCTTTACTTCTCTAGTAAAGGAATATTGTTTTCAGGCTGGTCTTTCCCACTAATGTATACATTCTTTAAGGCATTGTCTTAGTTTGATTTACTCTGGAAGCAGAGCAGGCAATAAAGATTTGACTGGAAGTAGCACATTTTATAAGAAGTGGAAAAGTAGTAGAGCAAAGGAGAGGTCCATTATTAAGCTGGTTATAGTGGGCTACTCATGTGTCTCAGCATGATGCCCCCCAAGTGTCAAGGGAGCTGGGGTATTTATACATGTCCTTCTGTTGAGGGTTGTGGGAGTCAGAGATATGGGGAGGGGAGGAGGCACAGGGAGGTGTTGATTCTCTGGCACCTCTGGCCTGCTTTGCCATGGAAGAGTAGCTTCCTAGCAGAATTCCTCAGTCTCATTGAAGGATATACTTGCAGATATAAGTTGGAACACACCAAATTGGTAAGGTCCAAAATACAAGGGTATGGGGGAAAAACTGACAATGGCTGCTTGGACATGAATTATATTATTCATTTTTATATTGGTCCCCAAATATGCCCTGTGCATAGTACCCATGTGCCTGGTACATAGTGTGTGCTTAGTCATTGTTTTGTGAATTCCTTAAAGATGAGACCAAACTCAGCTACGTGGTCCTTGTGTGCAAGGGTCTGAGAATCCCAGCGGGCTGGAGAAGATGAATATGCTGTGGCTCAGGTCATCTCCTGTTTCTCAAAGAGAGAGTGGAGAGGGCCAAGCACATTTAGACTCAGTTCTTAAAGATTAATGTAGAACTCAGTTTCCCTGATAAGTTTTCAATTAAAGTTGGAAATTGCCTCATGCAATTCACAAAGGTGCATACACAAGAAGGGAGAAAAAAAATTCTGATTACAGTTTATTTGCTGACACTCCTTAACAATTTAAGTTCAAGTACTATTTTGCTAATTAATGGCTGCTCAAGAAATGCCATGTGTCAGCAATGAATCACTTACTTTTGTTGCTCTTCAATTGTATATGGATAATGAACAAGGACAAGTCATATAATTAATGCTGAAAATAGCCTAGCTAGGGGACAGAGGCCATCAATAGGAAGAAGATACTATATTTGCCAGTATCCATACCAGGTTGCTAACAGTCAAACTAGTCAAAAGCATGAGACAACTTTATTGACCTATAAACCAATAACCAAGGTACAGAAAGGACAGGTAGAGTTAGCTTCAGGGATATTGGGAACCAGGGAGTAGAACACCATCTGGACTCCCACTTTCCATCTTTCATCTATGCCTCTATTTGTGCTTCTTCATTCTTTTGCACTAGCTTTTATATGGGCTTGGAGCCCTGGCTACTATTGATAGCTTTGGGCTCGTAGCTAATTACCTCTATGCCAGAAAGGAGAGGAGCCCTACTGTTTCCACTCAAGCTTGAAGTACTTCAAGGAAGGACAGACTGGCCATGAGAGCCATGTGGCAAAGGAAGTCTTCAGAGCTTTCTTCCCATCTTCAGAGCTTTCTTCCTGTCTTCAGAGCTTTCTTCCAAGAAGGGGGAGGTACCTTTGTGGGTGAACAAGATAATAGATTGTTAAGGGTAGGTAGCATTAAGAGGAAGTACATGATTGAAGTTCCAGGTAAATAGTCTGGATTAAATCTGCCATCGTAATTCAGAGAAGGGGAGGAGGTTGGTTGAGTTGTTGAGGAGCTGGGACTTGAACTGCAATTTCTACCCAACTTTGAGGAGCAAAATACAACAGTACCCTAAATATACATCCAAATGCTTGGGAGCCCAGGAAGTGAGAGATGCCTCCAGAGTATCACTGTCACCCCGTGACTCCATCCACTGGATCCTGCTGCAGCTTGGATGTAGGTAATTAGGTGAACTCACTCTTTCTGAACGCTTTGGAGTCTGCAACAGAACTGTCCTCTGTTTCCTGTCTTCAGCAGAGAGTTCTACATCGGTATAGCTGGGAGCTAAATCCTAAAGGTGCCTGTGGCATTTGGAAATGCTGAATTTTCAACCTTCAAAGTTACTGTGGCTCGAATGTGTGACTAAATTGCTGGATACCACCGAGTGACTCTGCAGGACTGAGAATTATCAATGGCTTTGATCATTTGCTTGGAATTTAGAACAAAGTTATTCTAGTGCTGGTTTAGACACTTTTTTGGGGGAACTGTTTCTTTTAATGCATTGATTTAGGTAAACTTATTAAAGAATGCTTCAGTGATTCACTTGTTGATTTAAAGGATTGTACACTTGCTTCCTTATAACCACATACTCTAATGGTCCAACTTATAACATGACCTTTTGCTCTGACTGCTCTTCTGTGGAAGTTTCTCAGTTTAAGTACAAAGAATTGCCTATATTTCAAATTTCAAAATTATAGCTTTTTGATAAAATGCCAAGGACAGCCCAGTGATGGAGTAGCACTGATATTCAGTTCAGCTAATTCTGAGAAGTGGTCTGCCTCCGACCAGTGAGTGTGGAAAAAAATAAGCATGACTTATTCAGGAAAACAAGGATCATTAGCAGTGGAACTGATGATCATAGGGTGGTAAAACTGCTTTTTATCCAAAGAACTTTATATAAGAGCAAAGTTAGTTAAGGAGCTGACAGGCTGAATTTTTTTTTTTATTGTGGTAAATGCTGAAAAAATCAGAAGAGCAATTCTTATTCTTCATCCAAAATAGAGGAGAGAAGAAGGACGATATGGATGGTTTCCAGTTTTTACAACTGTTGACAGAATAGTCAAAATATAATATGAAAGGTCTTATGAACTCAGAGCACTGACACATACATTCTTTTAGGCTAACATCATCCTCTTTGCAAAATGGACAGACGCTGTTTATTTTTGTAAGTAGTCAACTAAGCTAATGTGCCAGTTTCTTCTTTGATGTTTCAGCTTTAAGAAAGTTACATTAATGGAGGGCAATTATGGTAATTTGAATTAGGAATGGAATTATGGTAATTGAAAACTTCTACGGTGACAGGTATTTGTGAGACCCCGGTGTTCTGGTACAGTTCAAAACTGCTATTAAGCCCATGGTAATTAGCATTTTCCCCCTGGAATGGCTGAAAGAATAAGGGAACATAAAACAAAATTTGACAGTGTGAGAAGGGAACTGGCAACAACATCAAAACCTACAGTCAACACAAAGAAATACAAACACACTGATGGTCTTGGGCTTTTTAAAAATAGAGAATCAGAAGAAAATCACAGCTTTGGGGCACTGGTGAGGCTAAGCCTTTATGTTGTGGGTCTGTAATCTAGAGACATTGGCAACAGAAAGATGAAGCAGAGAAAGCCATTCTTGTTTTCTGGCTCCATTTTTGAATCAAGTAGTTGCAGGGAGTACCTTGGGCCCCCACAATCCAGAGCGTTAGAAAGCTACAACTAATTAGATGAATCACTCCACAACGTTCATGCAGTCATTCAACAAATGCTTATCAATTGCCTCTTATGTGCCAATCAGTGTGCCAGGTGCTAAAGATATAAATAAGACAAGGTTCCTGCCCTCACAGAGATTTTCCAGTCGAGTGTAAAATTGAGATCTATTCGGCTCCACATTAAAGGTAGGGAAGCATTCCGTTAGCTCCAGAGCTATACTGCGGCTTTGTTCATCCTGAAGTGTTAAAAATGCTATTTTAGCTTTTAAGCCCTTAGACTTTTGTTTCTGTCTTAGTGATTTCTCTTGAGGTCTCTAAGGATAGTAAAACACTAGAGTGCCTGTCAATTAGTATATGCTTGGCTACAAATAACAGAATACCTGCATGAAAGTATATATGTGTGATTTACTAATCTCACATGATAAGTAGGAAATTCCAGAGTTAGTGTAGCAGGTCAATGGTATCACCAACATTCAGGCTTCCACTCTTTCAGGTCCAGCATTTTCTCTATGTTGGCAATGTCTCTCTAATGGTAACAAAATGGCTACCAAATCTATAATGTCTTTACACAATAATGTTCCAAGCAAGAAGAAAGGGGGCAGGAGCAAAACACTTTCCCTATAAGGGAAGAAATCATTCTTAGGGGAGAATATCCATCTCCCAGAAGCCACTAGAAGACTCTTTATGTCTCACTGGCCCAAACTGGGTCACATGCCTACTCTTAGAACTTCAACTGGTGAAAGGGAATTGTAATGTCATGACAAATCATTACTCTCTCCTGGGCTGGGTACATCCCCATTTTATTAAAACCAGGCTTCAGTTAGCAAGGAAGAGAAAATGGCTGTGGTTTCACAGGCATCTGTGTGGAGTCAGAGATGATGGAAACACCTACAGATACTTTCCCTGTACTTGTACATTTCTAATTTTTCCTTCTGGGTTAAATAATCTTTCAAAAATGTTTTTATAAGAATGCAAATGCTTCTGTGAATGGTAGCACAAGTCTCTAATACCTCAGTCTGTTGGATAAAGTTTAATAGGAGAGAGTAGGACACCATGCAATCCCTGGGAGTCTACACATTGAAAATGAAAAATAGGGTGCCTGGGTGGCTCAGTTGGTTGAGCATCTGACTCTGGATTTTGGCTCAGGTCATGATCCCAGGGTGGTGGGATCGAGCCCTGTGTCGGGCTCCATGCTGAGCGTGGAGCCTGCTAAAATTTCCTTCTCTCTCTCTCTCTCTCTCTCTCTCTCTCTCTCTATCTGTGTGTCTTCCTCTGCCCTCTCCCCCACCTCATGCATGCTCTCTCTCCCTCTAAAAAGAAGAAAAAGGTGGGGGGAGCCTGGGTGGCTCAGTTGGTTAAGCAACTGACTTTGCTCAGGTCATGATCTCATGGCTTGTGAGTTCGAGTCCCCCACTGGGCTCTGTGCTGACAGCTCAGAGCCTGGAGCCTGTTTCAGATTCTGTGTCTCCCTCCCTCTCTCTCTCCCTCTCCCTCGCTCATGCTCTCTCTCTCTCTCTCTTTCAAAAATAAACAAACATTAAAAACAAATAAAAAAATGGGAAGTCATGAGATTTCCATGAGAAATCTGAGAAATATGAGATCAAGAGTGCTGATAATATATTTCCCCTGTCATCCATTTTACCAAACTTCTATGTAGAATGTAATTACCTTGTCAAAAAGAGGTCATATTCATTAAATATCTATTATCTATACAGCACTATCTCCGGTGGGCATTAATCCCTGTAGCATTCAGGTGAGGTAAGATTCTCTTTACAAGTAAGATTGACAAGTTACAGAGAGGTTACATAACAGGCAGGGATTCAAACCTACCTAGGCCTGATGCCCAAGTCCACTTTTTTTCTATCGCACCAAATTTCCTCTTAAAGCCCAGCATGAAAGTAGTCATTTGAATCTGAGAATGTGATTTAACTAAGTTTTTCTGTCTGTTGTGAGTTTCCTTGTTATTCAGTGCTAATTTCTGTATAACATACCTCAGTCCAGCAAGATTACAAACTCACTGGGAGAAACATTGAAAACTTCACCTATCAAATATTTGAGGTTAACACTAGATTCTTTTGATAAGATATAGATGGTTAATATTCTGACTCTAGGTGATGCCATCATCAATGTCCTTCAATGATTTATTTCATATGAACAGTGGGTAAGATATTTTACATTGAGCAGAGTTGTTTCAATATGGAAAGAGGGAAGAAATAGAGATTTATAACTTTAGTAGAAACTGCTGTTTTCTAAACACGTATAAATGGCTAGTGTTATTGTTTTAATGGAAGGAAATGATGGAAAATAGGGTGAAATCCCAATTTGCTCAAATGAGGACTGTATTGTATTAAGTTGGCAAGTACAACTATGTCTCTTTTCCTGTCACTCCCGGGCAATCTCTGTTTGTGAGATGCATCTTATAGACTTCAGGTCAGCAGAGGGTAATTGACCAAGTCTACTTTGCTACAGTCAGTGCTTATCATTACCAGCTATTCCATAGCCTCTGCACGGAATCTGAAGCACAATTCAGTTACTGGAGTCCCTCTTCGAGGGAACAAATGTTTTCTTGCTGGTGAACATTAGCTCATGTTACAGATGTGATTGAAACAACGAAGTAGTCCATCTCAGAGAGTGGGGAGACTGTTCTATTGACGAACTGATTTTAGCATCCTGATGACCGATGCCAGATACATGAGTTCGTGCGTGTTTGACAGCCTCTGGCAATGAAAGGGCTGCATGCAAAAGGAGAATCTATCTTCATATGAACTGTTTCTGCTCAGTTTCTCATGCTGTTTAACAAACAAAGTACAGAAAGGCAAACCACCCCTCAGTAATTCAGAAAGCCTATGTATTCTTGAGTCTTTATAAGTAGAAAGTGGGACGCAACATTCATTGTACTTGGAAGAAAATCTCATCTGGGAGTGTGAAAGAACAATTTGACAATTATCTCCGTAGTTCTAAGGTCTGAGGAAGAGAAATGACAACACTTTATTATAAAGCACCTTTAATTGAAGTAATTAGGAGCAAGAATGCTAGCACAGGCTGGTCGACTGTCAGAAGGGAAATGGATTTCTGGTCAGGTTTGCTGAGCTTGGGGGCTCCTGATGAACTTTTGTGATAATAATTAACATAATACTTCTGAGGCATTTTCAGTCTTATCAGAAATTATTTTTCTCTGCCTCGCTCTTCTTTCAGATGAAATAATAATGTTTAGCACTTAGCTGGCATCTTTCATTCTGATGGGTCCCCTGGTTCTTAAACAATTTTTCTATCTCCACATGTGTGAATATGTGTCTACACGGAGACATTTCAGCAATTGCCAAAAATTTCAGCAATCCCACTGGGTAGCACACTGCAGCTGTTTAGTATTATTCAGCAAAGCTACATGGTGTTTGAGGGGTAAAAGTAACCAAAAAAAAAAAAAAAAAAAAAAAAAAAAAAAAAAAAAAAAAAAGAAAGAAAGAAAAGAAAAAAAACCCCAAAATGAAAACCCAACGTTAATCCTCTAGGAAGGATCTGGGAGGCAGAAATGTGTATATACACAAAAGGTTTTGCTCAGCATATACCGACTCCTGCTTCTAATATATGAGCCATGGAAATATCTGGGCACCAAGAGGGGGTTGTCAAGTTGGCTTTAAAGTACCTTTGAAATATAGTGTTGTCAGCAGCAGGGTTTCCTGATGCTGTACTGGGGCATCCGTTCAGCACTGATGCAAAGCCATGTATGTATGGCACTTCATTGAATTAGCAATATACTTCCTGTAGCATGCTGTATTTTCCTTGGAGGTCCCACTCAACTGGCCATGCCTGCTATTTAGGTTTTAGGAGCTGATAAGTATCTGTGATTAGCCATTCAGATTTCATCTGAAAAGAAATAAAATCATTTAGTTGTTTTAAAAAGACATGGACATTCATAGAATTGGTGTATTTAGAATTTGAAAAGCGATGACTGATTTTCCCTATCAAATAGAGCAGTGCCTGGCACGTAGTAGGCACCATCTATTAAGTCAATGAATGAAAGCTTTGAATTCCTGATTATAAGAGCCCTCACATTTGTGTGGTGATAAGTACTTTTCAAGGTACTTTCACAGATATCAACCTTTTTTATCTCACTAATATTATACTGGACTTAATTTGATATTGTTAATGTCAGAAGAATTTAATGTAAAAAATTAATCATAATTAGATCACTTCATTTTTCTTTGGTGAGCCATTATTCACACTGTTGGATGGATTAAACTTCTGAGGCCTGCCCTGCTCGTATCCCATTCTATGGGAAACTGCCTGGTTCAGAGACCTTATTGGCTGTCAAGCCACGTTTTAAACCATTTGATCCTATTCCATTTTGTTGTCTTTCACATCATCTTCCTGGGTTTACGTGGGCCTCAGGAGCAGGTATATCAGCCAAGAGCAGTCATTCTATAGGCTAGCCAGTGATATTTGACTTGTGTCTCTGTTTCCAAAGAGAAGTTGGCTTATCGGTGGATTGTCTCTCAGGAATTCAAAATTAAAAACATGGGGAAAATTTCCACCTACCAGGGAAGCTGAAATGAAGTGAGGCCATGAGTTAAGCGTTGACTATAGCAAGCCAAAGCCATGTGCTGACTTTGACAGAGTCAAGTGAGACATCTGCTTGGTGGGGAAGAGAAGGGAACAAATATACTGAGAATGTGAGACATCATGCATTGCTGATGAGATCATAAGGTCCCTGAGAAAGAGATGGAGAATTGTTGTGACAACCTCTTTTTCTATCTGTGTTCATTTTTATAAGGTGCCTTTTTATTTCATAGTGTGACTTAAAGCAGGTTCTTGTTTCTTATGATCATAAGAGTCAAAAGAGACATTGGCATGATGCATATTTGCTGATGAGAATAGAGGGACACATAGGAAAGGTGATGATGAGTTTGAAGTTCTCTTCCTGGATGGGATCTTATAGAAATTGATGTCATGGCTTTCGGAGGAATAAATAAGCAATTACCTTGAAAGATGGTATCAACTTTCTATATGATGTAGGGCTCTTTTGTTATCCATCATAGCGCTTAGGTGCTGCTCAGCATATGGTTTACAGGAAGTTTCTTGCCCTCTGAGTTGTACAATAAGTCAGATAGTTATTTCTTAAGGCCTTACTGTAGAATTCTTTGACCAGGATCTTCACTGGTTCTTCCCATCTCCGTGTGGTTGATTTACCAGAGCAAGTATGGCTGCAGGTCTTGCATTTGGGAAATTAAGGGCCAAGAGTGACATCCTTCAACTTCTGAGATGCTTAGTTTTATGCCAATGGCTCCTAGAACTGTCATTTTGGAGGATAAAGAAAAAAAAAGAAGAGTATGCTGGGTGCTAACTCCTCCAGCTGGTCTCATCTTCCGTCTTCCTATGTGTCCTTTTCTGCGTCTCCATAGCATTATCGTTATAGGGGAAAGAACCAGAGAAAGTTGTCAGGAGCCACAGACTATTTAACTTCACTGAGTCATGTCTGCAAAATGTGAGAAATAGTTTTTGTTCCCTTCACAGAGGTGTTATGAGATTCAAATATTAGAATGCATTCACTAAAACTTACTGAGGTCCCAAATATGGACATATTAGATTATCTTATATAACAGAAACATTTCCCTTTTCCTGTCCCTCTGTGTGCCCTTATACTGGTGTTCTTAAAGACTTCATCATTATTCCCAACTTGGGCACACACTCTTCCTAGATGGGCTCATCATCTATGCCCATGGAAGATGATATCATCTATGCTGATTAATTCCAAAATTTTTACCTCCAATGCATTTTTCTTTAGTTCTAGTCTCCAATATCAAACTCTCTGCCACACATGTCCTCTCTAAACATTTCACGGACACCCCAAGAACATGCCAAAATATGTGCAGTGACTTGGAGATAAGAGGGAAGATGGTTCACAGATTGAATTTGAGGATCCAGCAGTAGTACAGGATGGGGAGAGGAGCAAGGGAGGAAAAACAGGCTAAAGAGTTTTTTTTTTTTTTAACGTTTATTTATTTTTGAGAGACAGAGAGATAGAGCATGAGTGGGGAGGGGCAGAGAGAAAGAGGAAAACAAAGAATCTGAAACAGGCTCCAGGCTCTGAGCTGTCAGCACAGAGCCCAACGAGGGGCTGGAACTCGCGGACTAGACTGTGAGATCATGACCTGAGCTGAAGTCAGATGCTTAACTGACTGAGCCATCCAGGGGCCCCAGGAGTTGTTTCTTTAGTGGCTTGTTCCCTGTCAACCAAAGCTAGAACTATGTTTCCAGTATGGTTTTGGTAGTTAGGGTTAACCACAAGAGAAATCTGACTGAGATTTGGAAAACAGAAGTATAGTCCTGGCCAGATGTCAGCGTAGGGCCCAATGCTGCTCCATAATGTGCTCCTTTACCTGATTGGCGGGGCAGTATGGAGGTCAGCTCTGCGCTTCCTCCCTCCATCCCTTGCCACCACTCTCCTTCAGATTCTCTGAATCCTGGGCTCTGTGGTGAAAGCTACCTATTATCCTGTGTGTCACTCATTCCATCCAAGATGGAAGTGATGAGAAAAATGAGGATTCCATTTTGTTGTTGTTGGCTTCCATTTTGTCCTCACAGATTCCAGCTTATTTTTATTCTCTCCCCCTCTTCACACTCATATTTTCTCCTGTATTTCTGGCATTACTGACCTCAGACCCCACACTGGAGGCAAAAGCAATAGCTCACACAGCTGCATAAGTTTTGATCTCTACAATCATTCCCTTATTCTGTATCATTTGTCATGGTTCTGTTCCTTTGATTGAACTCTGATGCAGCTTCTTATGAAATCAGCACTCATCTATTGATTTAATGGATTTATTGATTAGTTTTGACGTTCAACTTGGCTCCACACAGGAATTTTAGACAGGGATAAAAAGACTGGCCAGTTTTACCAGATCTGAAGCAGCAACTTCTTTGCTGAAAAAATTTCCATATTTTAAGAAATGTTTTCCTGTAGCAGAACATCATGTCCAAGGCAGCGCCTTTTGTTAAAAAAAAAAAAAAAAAAGAATTTCTAGGTAGTTTTTTCTGTAGCGATATTTATATTTTAATTGCTTTATTAAGAAGATAATTTTTCACTGTTAGACAAACTCTAAATACTTAGAGCATCATATGCTGACATTTGAAAGGAAGTTATTTCCTTGGTTATTTGAGAGCTCTAATGGGTACATTGCTCTAGAGGTCATGGTATTCACCATCTAATCTAGAAATAGGTCTTTTCTATATAGGTGGGCATTTCCAACCTTAAACATATCTTTTTTCCTTTTGTTCACAAGAAATATCAAATGTAAATATTGTTTAAAAGTATATTTAAACATATGATTTTAAAAAAACCTTTTAAAATATAGCTGCCAGATATTTATCTTAATACTGTGAGGGGGAAAAAGTAAAAACTAGCAAAAATACAACATTGTCCTAAATTATAGATTAAAAAAAAAATTCAGTTCTAATGCATGGTTGCAACTATTATGCTTATAGACAACCCATTTATGTACCCGAGGCTTAAATGTTTTTTGAATTAAGTTTCATTTGTAGAATACAAATACCATATGGTCCTTCAAAACCTGAGACTTAGAAAACCTGTTGGAACCAAGTTCTGATAGGTCTGTTATAGCAAAATGAACTGGATATGATATGCTGGCCAATAGAAAGCTACCATAGGTCATTTCCTCACCACCCTTGGCTCTAATGAGTTGTAACAGACATATAATATTGTGTAAGTTTAAGGTGTACAAAGTGATGATTTGATACACGTACATGTTGCAAACTGATCACCATAATAAGGTTAGAAACACATCCATTACTCCATATAATTACCTTTTTTTCTGGTGGTAAGAACATTTAAAATCTGTACAGTTATCAACACTCGCAGGTTCTTGAGCAGGGAATTGAAAGCAATATTTCAAGGATGATTAATACAGTGGAGACATGGGTCAGAAAGATGGGTCAGAAATGATGCTTAACTACAAGAGTAATTAAAAAGATTGTAAAATATGTATTTTTTTCTTTAAAAAATTTTTTTAATGTTTATTTATTTTTGAGACAGAGGGAGACAGAACGCGAGTGGGGGAGGGGCAGAGAGAGAGGGAGACACAGAATCCGAAACAGGCTCCAGGCTCTGAGCTGTCACCACAGAGCCCGATGCAGGGCTCGAACCCACAAACCGTGAGATCATGACCTGAGCTGAAGTCGGACGCTTAACTGACTGAGCCACCCAGGCGCCCCAATATGTATTTTTTTTCTATTGCAAAAGTAATCCATGCTCATTGGGGAAGTTTTAAAAACTCATGTAAGTGAAAAGAAGGAAATAAATCACCGTAAGTCATCATCACTGAGTCCTAAACAATATTAGTATTTTGGCATATTTTCTTCTAATTTTTTTCCTGCTTATGTTACATTGTGTATATGATTTTTATCCTGATGATTTTTTTATTTAGTATTGTTGAATATCCTTGAAATCGATCAGAGACTCATATTGAAACCTTTGATAATGTTTAAATTCATTAATACCATTCGAGCATATATTTTTACCTTTCTTTTTTTAAAAGTTTATTAAGGTGTAATTTTGTACAACGAATTTCTCACACATAAATAGACAATTTGATAAGCTTTGACAGATATACACACACATGAACGTACCACCACAATCAAGATATTGAACATTTCTATCATCTCCAAAGGTTTTATTGTGTTCTGCTACAATCATCCCTCCCCAGGCAACCACTGAAGTATTTTGTACAATCGTGTGCATTTTCTACAAATGCACTCTTTTTCTGTCTGGCTTCTTTGATTCAGCCTAATGCATTTGAGACTCATCCATGTCATTTACATGTATGTTTGTAACTTTGTAACAAACGTGTCTGTTTGTTACATGTATATTTGTTCCTTTTTATCACTGAGTAGTATGCTGTTGTATGGCATGTATTGTCTCCATAAACTATGCGGAGGACAAAAAACCATGCTGAATTCAGATGACAGGCACTTCCTGTACATTTGTTTCATATGCCTGTGAATTAAATTCATGCCTTGACACAATGATATATTTTCATAATTCATAGAATTTGAGGTCACTACAAATAATCAAAATCCTTAAATTCATTCATTCATTTATTCATCTGAGCTCTGTAAACTCGTTAGGTACTTCTAGGTACCTGAGATACATCAGCAAACCAAAGTATTTTTCCTTGTTGAGATCATGTTGTAATGGGAGAAGATAGAACATATTTCTAATAAATAGTAAATGTAAACATGTAAATAATCCCATTTGTTGGAAGTTTACACAAAAAATTAAAAAAAATGGAGCTGGTTAAGGACACTGGGAGTGCCAGGAGTGTGTTTGCAGGATAGACGTAAGTTCCAAGATTAAACAGAGTGATCAAAGTAAGCCTCAGTGAGGTCTGAGTTTTTGAAATCTGACGGTGTCAAAGATCTATTTATCATAACATTTCCTAAATAATTCTTTGTAAACATATGGCTATTCATATTCAATTAAGTGGTTGTATCATAATTTGCTTAATCAGAGCTATAGTTGAACATTTAAATTAGTTCTAATTTTCGCTGTGATATATGTCACTATGAACACTGTTGTGAATAAAGCTTCTGAATTGTCTACTGTTTACTTAGGACAGATACTGAAGTAAGTTATTGTAACAAAAGACATAATTTTTTTCCTTTTCCTTTTTAAGATTTTTAATGTTGAATCATTATTATATTTATAACAAATCCTCCTTAGGTGTGATATATTATTATTTCTTAAAAACCTTGTTAGACTCAATTCATTATATATTATATATTATATATATAATATATAACATATATATTATATATAATGTATTATATATATTTATTCATTATATTATAAGATTTTAAAATCTACTTAAAAATAAAATTAACCTGTAGGGTACCTGGGTGACTCAGTCAGTTAAGCATCCAACCCTTAATCTCAGCTCAGGTCTTGATCTCAGGGTCATGAGTTCAAGCCCCATATTGGGTTCCACATTGGGTATGAAGCCTACTAATAGATAGATAGATGATAGATAGGTAGATAGATAGATAAAGTTAACCTAGAGTTTAGTTTCTAGGGCTATATTTTTCAGCATTAATATTAGGGTTACTCTGTCATCATAAAATAAATGGGTAGAGTTTTGTTCCTTTGAAAGTATGATAGAAACCCATGGTAGGAGAGATTCCTTTCAGATTGTTTATATCTATTTTTAATTTTTCATTGACTTATACTTTCTTACAGTTGTTTCTGTTGTTTTCCTAGTTATCTGAGCTAATTACTTAACTCCTTTAAAAAAAAAACAAAACTGGACCTCAGATACCCATCGTAGAGTTGATCATATTCCTGGCAAGGTACCCATCATAGAGCTGATCATATTCCTGGCATTAGGGCAAGTGATCATCACCAGGCAAGAACTTTACTCATTTAATTGACTTGTAGTTCCCTTTGTGTACCAAACCCAATCCTCCTTGTTTCTCCAATATCTACTCTTAAATATTTAATATATGCCCTTCCACCATTGTCTGTACATGTATATATTTTTATCCTTGGAAAGTACATAGTATTTTTTGAGCTTTAAAATTTTACATTAGTAATTTCTGGCCAAGATGGAGTAATAGGAATAATTAAACAAACAACAAACAAACAAACAAACAAACAAACAAAAAACCCAGACAAATATTTCAACCAATGGTTTTCAAGACACTGGACATCAGACAATAAAAAAGAGTAATCTCTGTGAGACAGAAAACAAATGAAGTGATTCCTGTGACTTCCCTTGAGAAGGGAATTAGGTGAATCCTGGAAGACTCCCTGAATTGAACAGATGAGACTGATAATCTGGGGAGACCAGACTGAATTTGCAGGATAGAGTCCTAGAGAGGAGCAAGCTGCACAGAAACAGAACGCTGGAGATCTACAGAGGGTGCCCCTTGAATATTCAGTAGAATCCTGATCTACTGAATGTATGTGTGTGCACGTGTGTGAAGCCAGAGAAAGAACCATCAGAAAGAATTAGAGGGAACTGTGCCGTGTACTCACAGGGGGCCAGGAACAGTGTTTGTTCCCCCCATCCGCTCTGGAAAACATCATAATTCATGGGACATTGGATAGAGTACTCAGAAGAGTCTTGCCTCAGTAGTAGGGAATAATTAGCCCTGGAATAATCACTGCCCTAGCTCTACCCAACAAATTTTATTTTATTTTATTTTTTTTTATTTAAAAAAAATTTTTTTTAACATTTATTTATTTTTGAGACACAGAGCATGAACACGGGAGGGTCAGAGAGAAAGAGACACAGAATCTGAAACAGGCTCCAGGCTCTGAGCTGTCAGCACAGAGCCCGACGCGGGGCTCGAACTCACAGCCCTCACGGACTGCGAGATGATGACCTGAGCTGAAGTCGGCTGCTTAACCGACTGAGCCACCCAGGCGCCCCTACCCAACAAATTTTAAAAGCAAGACCTGCGATAATCAAAGTGTTCATAAATAACTGCAACTGAGAGCAAAGGGCAGCAATTATAGGAATGCAAACATCTCTAGTACACAACAAATAAAATTGGAAATCTGGTATCAAATCAAAATTACCAGACATGCGATGAAGCGTGTGATCCATAATCTATCAAATGAAACTGAATAAGGACTGACACAGATGTTGAAATTTCCAGATAAGGACTTCAAAGCAGGAACTAAAACTATATCATATATTCAAAAAATTAAGTAGAAACATAGGTGATATGTATAAGAGTACTAGACCAAAACTTCAGGGGTTAAACTAAAATGTGTGAGATGAAAAATTCGCTTTATGGGATTAACAGCAGATGAGAGATTGCAGAGGAAAAGATTAATAAATTTGAAGGTATTGCTACAGAAACTCTCCAAAAGGAAGCACACTGAGAAAAAAGGATAAAGACGGAAAATAGAGTCCGTTATGTGTGAGACACCTTTAAGAAGCCCAATACATGTAATTGGAGCTTCTAAAGTAGGAGGGGAAAACAGAAGAAATATTTGAAGAAATAAAGGCTGAAAACTTCCAAAGTTGATGCAGCCGATAAACCCACAGATCTCAGAACCTCAAAGAACCCCAACAAAAGGACGAGAAAGCATATCACAATTGAATTGCTCAAAACCAGTGTTAAATAGGAAATATTAAGAGCAGCCAGAGAAAATGTCACATATATACAGAAGAACAAAGATAAAGATGACAGCAGATTTCTCTTTGGAAGCAGTGTGATTAACAACTTTAAAGTACTGAAAGAAAAAAAAAGTCCACTTAGAACTCTATACCCAGCAAAGATGTCTTTTAAAAACAAAGAAAAAGACTATTTCAGACATACAAAAGCTGAAAAAATTTATCATCAGCTGATCTGAACTAAGTGAAATGTTAAGTCAATTTCTTCAGGCAGAAGGAAAATGATTCCAGATAGAAAGATATACACAAAGAAATAAAGAGTACTAAAAATGGTAACAAGGTAAATTTTTCTTTTTCTTTCTTTCTTTCTTTTTTTTTTAAATGCCTTAAACCATATATGCTTATCCATTCCTAGAGTGATGAAAACTTAGGTCGCCTTCAATACTTTCCTAACACTCAGGCAATAGTGATAAATTTCCTCATATTTGCTTGTGTGTCTATGCAGGATTTTCCTAGTGTATATACTTTTTGGAAAACTAAAATTAGAAGAAAACTTCTAGATGATAAAACCTCTTTACCGAGAACTTAGATATTTAACAGAGAGAGTTTGGATACATTCCTTATAATGTTGGGGAAAAGACAAGGATGACCACTTTGACTGCTACTGTTTTTTTGTTTTTTATTAAAAAAAAATTTTTTTAATGTTTTATTTATTTTTGAGACAGAGGGAGACAGAGCATGAACAGGGGAGGGGCAGAGAGAGAGGGAGACACAGAATCGGAAGCAGGCTCCAGGCTCTGAGCCATCAGCCCAGAGCCTGACACAGGGCTTGAACTCACGGACCGTGAGATCATGACCTGAGCTAAAGTTGGATGCTTAACCGACTGAGTCACCCAGGCGCCCCTGACTGCTACTGTTAATATAGCGCTATACAGGTCCTGGATATTGTAATAAGTAAAGAAAAATTAAGGGACACTTTCATTTGAATAGGCAGAAAAAATTATTACTTCATACGTAACCCAACAGAGTTTGGTAAGATTGCTGGATACAAAATTTATTAGTATCTCCCTATACCGGTAAAGACCAATTAAAGATGTAATACCATTTTCAATAGAACAAAAACTACAAAATACTTACTAGGTCACCTAATAATGTGTGCACAAAAACCTAGTAGAGAAACGTAAAAGTATTCCTATTAAAGGACATAAAATCATAATAAATAGAAAGATAAACTCATACTGGAGCAAATCGTTATTTTAAAGATTTAAGTTTTAATTCAGATTACTTTATAAATTCAGTGCTAAGATAATACTGAAAAAGAAAAACAGATATGCAGGATTGCCCTCCTACTTAAAATTTTTGTTTTAAGTTTATTAATTTATTTTGAGAGAGATTGGGAGTACCAGCAGGGGAGGGGCAGATAGAGAAAGAGAGACGGAATTGAAGCAGGCTCTGCACCAACAACACAGAGCCTGATGTGGGGCTTGAACTCCTGAACTGTGAGATCATGACCTGAGCTGAGATCAAGAGTCAGATGTTTAAGTGACTGTGCCACCTGCCCTGCTACTTTAAGACATAATACAAAGCCATAATTAAAATAGCAGGACGGTACTGGCATTGAACCCAATAAATAGACCAATAGTAACTTGAAAGGATAGATTCCTTGGAATAAAGTCACCAAATAGTTGCAAAACCAAATGGAAAAAAAAAAAATGTCAGAGAATATCTCTGTGGCCTTGGGATGTGGAAGGATTTGCCATATGAGACCAAAGAAACAAACAAAAACCAGTGGGGGTAATATTATTGGATCTGTCTAAATGAAAATAAAAGATTTCTATCAAAGAACATGGCAAAGTTAACAATCAGGTAACAAAAGAATATTTGTAAAGTAACAAAAGCTCAAGATGTGCAATGGAAAAATGGACAAAGGACACAGCTAATAAATATATGAAAAATTCTTAACCTCGCTATTGATCAGAAAGAAGCAAATGAATATGTGACTACAAGCAACTTAATACTACTGAGCAAAAATGACACTACCAGGTAGTATCCGTTGCTGGTGAAGAAAAGGGGAATTCAGAACCTTAATGTACTCTGGGCAGGCTTATAAACCGAAGATGTCATTTTCAAAAGCAGTGTGGCAGAATAAGAATTTGGGGCTTTTTGTACATGTTGCCAAGTGTTTTCTCCCAAATGCAGTGCTTTATGGTACTTGTTACTCTGTCCCTTATTTATATTTTAAATTTACAAAAGAATCATATTGTTATTTTCATTTAATTTTTATTTTTTCATTATTTTTTATTCTTTATTTTTTAATTTTAGAGAGCAAGTGGGGAGAGCGGCAGAGGTAGAGAGAGAGAGAGAGAGAGAAAGAGAGAGAGAGAGAGAGAGAGAGAGAGAATGAATCTCAAGCAGGGTCCACACTCAGTGTGGAGCCTGGGGCGGGGCTCGATCCCATGACACTGGGATCATGACCTGAGCTAAAATCAAGTGTTGGACACTCAACGGACTGAGCTCCCCCCAGGTGCCCCACATTTTTTTTTTTTTTATTTTTTTCAACGTTTTTTATTTATTTTTGGGACAGAGAGAGACAGAGCATGAACGGGGGAGGGGCAGAGAGAGAGAGGGAGACACAGAATCGGAAACAGACTCCAGGCTCCGAGCCATCAGCCCAGAGCCTGACGCGGGGCTCGAACTCACGGACCGCGAGATCGTGACCTGGCTGAAGTCGGACGCTTAACCGACTGCGCCACCCAGGCGCCCCTACCACATTTTTAAATTAATAGCAAAGCTGTCTATCTCCTTCACCCATCGATCTTTTGGGAACTTGGTGTTTTTGTTTTTGTTTTTTCTAATTGATTCATGTGAGCTTTTATATAAAAAGTATTTTTCTTTTGCTATATTTGAAAGAACGTGTTTTGATCTGCTGTGTCTATCAACTGTGCTACAGTTATAAATGGCTCCAGGGGCTCCTGGGTGGCTCAGTCGGTTAAGCGGCTCAGGTCATGATCTCAAGGTCCGTGAGTTCGAGCCCGGCGTCGGGCTCTGTGCTGACAGCTCAGAGCCTGGAGCCGGTTTCAGATTCTGTGTCTCCCTCTCTCTCTGCCCCTCCCCTGTTCATGCTCTGTCTCTCTCTGTCTCAAAAATAAATAAACGTTAAAAAAAATAAATAAATGGCTCCGAAGTATCAGTTATGCATTGGCTGCTGGTTGGTTTGCTAGGGAATCCTACTTCTGGGATTTTCCAAGACTCTATGCCACATGTGCTCATCATTCAGGATCCCAGCTCAGGGAACAGCCTCATGATTTTTTGTTTATTTTTTATTTTTATTTTTTTTTGTGGTAAAGGGTAAAAGTCAAGAGAACTGATGGAATATACACTTCTGTTCTGAATTGTCATCAGGCATGTGCACTCATGTATCATTAGCCAAAGTGAGGCGGGGAAATATACTTCACCTACAGGGATGCATAGGAAGTCATGTAGCAGTGGGCGGGAATGGATGAGTACGGGAATGGAGTAATGAATGATAGGGAACAGGAGTATAAGTTACTATAGAGCTTATTTGCAGGTGATAACTTTTTTTAATTCAAATCTTTTTATTCCTACCTCGCGTTGATGTCACAATGGACTAGGAGCGTCCCAGGGAAGGGTATTTTAAAAATATGAATTCTCTCTGGGAAAGTATCCTGTTGTAGCTTTCGGAGGTGGCGGCCTACAGCTAACTTGGGTTGTTTAACTGAAGCAGGAAATGCGGTAAGCCTGCTGGTTTGCCTGCTGGAGACTGGGGAGGCAGGCTGGCTGGCTGTGGTAGTGCTGGTGATTCACTTGAAGAAAAGAGCTGGGGTTTCATAGCCAAGAAAGGCTTTGAGAGCATGAAGGCATATGGATTTTAAGAGACTGGTATTCTCCGTCTTTTGCGGGGGGACATTGCTTTGGGAGAACTTTGGTGTCCAACAGTAAGCAGACCAGAAAAACAAGTCAGACTCATTTGGGTCCAGGATTTCAAGGGGAAGGGGAAGGAGAGGGGGAAGGATCACAGCATCAAGGTACAAGCAGTTCCTGTTTCTAGTACCCAAACCTTTCCTGATTAGTAAAGTTCTTTTGATGTGAACGACTCTGACCTCCTCCCAGTACTCTTGTACTGACACTGTAACACTCCAAGAGCAGTGTCAAAGAATTAGCACAGTCCTCAGCTCTAAATCTGCTCTACATACCCATCCTTGGCGTTTGGGGAGATCATTTATTTCAATAAGTATTTATGGAGTGCTTTCACATGCCAGCTCTGTGCTGATCTCTTATTTTCTCTCCTCTGGATTTGGAGCATAAAAAGCTCCATAAATACTTATTGACACAGAGACGATTAGAACCTTTCCTCCACGGACATGAACACAAATAATTATCTTTTAAGGTAGGCTGATAGATACCATAAGAGCAGCTAGAGAGAGGACATATTAACTTGGGTAGGAGGAGGATGGGTCCCATGGAGTCTCAGAAGAAGCGGCATTGAAGTTGGGTCTTGATGCAGAGGAGAGGTTTGCCAAGCAGAGAGACAGCAAAGGCATGGAGATGGAAAGAGAAGAGAAAACAGAGAGAACTTCATGTGGCCTAAGCAGAGAGGGCATGGGAGACAGTGGTATAAGGCTGAGTCCACAGAGGTAGATCACAGACATGACAAAGAGTGGATTTTTATTTTTAGGTGGTGAGAAGCCACTGAAAGTTTTTATAAACACACACATCGAGTAAAGCACACAGATCTGTGTTTCGGAAAATAGCTATTGACAATTTGAAGACAAATTAGAGAAATAAGAGTTTGAAAATTGGTAAACCAGTAGGAGGCTGATGCTACAATCCGAGAAAAATTAATGTGTGTTCTAATGAAAGCAGAAGCGGTGAAAATGGCAAGAGACAGATTCAAGGGATCTCCCAGAGAGGGAAGTGACAGGCTTTGACAACAATTTGGACGTGGGGAGTAAGAGAGGGAGGAGCTGATGGTGGTGGGGCTTTGCTGTTGTGGGTAGACATCACAAGAAGAGCAGGCTTGGAAGGGGGGGGGTGCTGGGGAGATGATCTCATCATCCCAGAAGAAGTCCTGTTATAGGATGCTTGGGCTAGAACATTAAGCACTCCAACAAGTTTTCCAGTCTGATTTTTTCAACTGTGGCTTGAATGTCAAGGTGGACTGAAACTATATGGACATCACAATGTTGATGCTGAGCTTGCGGTGTGGATGCTGATTCAAAGGGGCCGGAGCCGGGCCATTCCGTGTCTCTGGTTGCCCCCCAAAGGCTGCCCATCTCCTGACCAGTGCTATAATGAGTGTGCTGGGTTCTCTGTGGAGCATTTAAGCGAGTTACTGTCCTTCTTGGCCCTGGGCTAGGTACGCTGCTGGGACTGCAAAGCTGCACATCCCTCTTTAGACAACAGCTGCACCTGCTTTCCCTTCTCGCTCAGCTTTTCCCTGGGTGGCTGTTCTATATGCAGAGAGATAGCAAGCACTGGAGACAGGTGATATTGCTGACTGCAAGGGGAGCAAACCGGCTTCTCGAGGCTGTATGTGCTGGCAGCTCAAGTTGTTAATTCACTCCTCACTGTAATTAAAATTAGAATTTGCCAGGTCCTTGGTCAAATTTTTCTTAGGAATACACATGAATAGCTTGTGATGGAACTGACAGGTTTCTTTAATTGTCACCGGCACAGGCTGATCTCTGATTTTCTCTCCTTTGGATTTGGAGCATAAAAGTAAGCATAGTTTGAAAAATTCAAATCAAGGAAGTAATTGCATAGTCTTTGGTCTTTTTCTTTCCCCCTTAAGGTCATTTATGGGAAGTTTCTGGAAAGAGGGCTGGTCCCTGTTGGGCTTCATCTAACAGATAGGTTGTGTTTGGACATAGCTACAGAATCCATCCATGGCCCAGGCTCCAGAAAAACACGTGGTAGAAGGGAAAGGATCTTGGGAAAACAGTGAAGGAGCATCACAGTAAGTAGGCTCATGGGCTGTGTGAGGGAGAGGGAGATGTGGACAATCCACACCAAACCTGTTACCTAGGGCTGGAGGCAGATTCATTTTAAGTGTCAGGACTCTTCCCTCATCTGGGCACCTTCCAAATTTCTGGGAGGAATATGTTGACATGGGTGTGTGTGTGTGTGTGTGTGTGTGTGTGTGTGTGTATGTATGCATGTAGTTTTAAGAGCGAGAGAGAGACAGAGAAAGAGAGAGAGGCAGGCAGAGAGAGAATCCTAAGCAGGCTCCACACTACCAGTGTGGAGCCTGATGCAGGGCTTGAATTCATGAACTGTGAGGACACAAATATATATATTTGAAACACTTTATATGTTCTCATTCTCAAAGAGAGCTCCCAAACTGTGTAAACTATAGATTCTATGGAACCTGGATCTACTCTCAATTTATGATCCTAGAAAAAGAAGAGGAAGAAAAAAATCCTCACATGTAGGGGTTCTTTGTGCTCCTTCTATGCTACATGTTAGCTTTGTCTGGCTCACTATCACCCTATAATCCTAAATGCAGCTATTTTCAAAGCAGGAAAGTTTGGGGGTTGGGTATAGGGGAGGGAGTGGGAGACAGGATTTCAGCTGGCCGCTTTGCTTCTATCATTTGCATAATTCCAGATAAACAAATGATGAAAGCAATGACTATTAGTCATTGTGATACTGCTTTAATTAGTTCAAGCTGACAAAATGGTAAAATGTCATTTGATGCTAGACTCTTTCTTTATGCTTGTTCTGTTTTGGATACATGTGTGAGCTTTACAATTAGTCACCACAACATGGAAAGCACTGTAAAGGAAAAAAAAAAAAAGAAAAGGAAAAAGGAAAAAAAGACAAGGCTGTTGAGTGTGATTGTAAAAATGCATTAAGCTCCAACACAAAAGCAGATGAAAACTGGCAATAAGCCTAATGCTTGTGGGGTTTTGGACTCTAGCTCAGTCACTCAAAATTGGCACCAAAGTGTCATTTTCGGGAGGCATAATCAGAATGACCATGTCTCCACAGCCTCTTCAGTGCTGTTGATTCTCTTCTGTTTATTATTAATTTGTCATGTTGTTTCCAAGCATTTCAGCACATTCTTCCCATTTGAAGCCCATTTCTGTTCATTACAAGCTCTGTAGAATCCCCATGGGGTATTGTTGGCAGCTTTACCACACTGGTCTTTCCACTGGTGACAAGGAGAGATGAAGAAGCTCACCCTAGGTCCCGCATTTAATCAATACCTGGGACAAAGTTCAGCAGCGGTAGCTAGACTTGCTAGTCCTAAACCTGGCTGCTGCGACGTCCTGCTTCCATGGCTTTTCTTGTGTGTGTGTGTGTGTGTGTGTGTGTGTGTGTGTGTGTTTGGGTTTAACCTACAAGTTATTTTTAAAGAAAAGGACCAGTGAAAAAAATGTGTTCTTATCTTAGCTGCCTTGAGTCCCTGAAAAGACTCACAAGGGCTATTTACTGGTGATAAAATACAAGTGCCTTGTTGTGGGATGAGATCAATAAGTAGTGTTCTCTCGCCTTCCTGCTGAACTCTGGGGAGATTAAGTTTGTTCTGCCTTTACTGAGGATTCTTCTCCCTTTAGAAGTGAGCTGTCATGCTACCATCTAGGTCTGGAGCTGAGTTATGCTGCTGGGACAGATGTGCAGCCCCCCGTGGCTTGGACTCTTTACAACTCCTTTTTTGTGATCAGTCCTGACATCACGGCACTGGACAGTTCAGTAATGGTAATCTTGGGGGTCGTTCTTTCTGGAGACATCTGCTCTTCTGCTTTTGCTGCTTGGTTTGATGTCGTTATAAGCACGCTGTTCATTTGCATCGACAGGGCTACTGATGCTTGTCCTTCATTTGGACCATGAATGTGTAGCGAAAGACTCAGGACTCAATTAATTTAGATATTTCTGAAATTTCTGAATTGCAGCTGGTTGGGGGAGGTAGTACGTCTAGGCTTATTTTCAGTGCAGAATATGGGCAAGTCTGTGCTGTGAGGCTATATGAACATCTGCAAAATGGGCTCTTTATGTTTTTTAAAAAACGTGCACTGTAGTGGAACAGAAGCATAATATAACCCATTAGCATTAGTGTCAGCGTAACAGTCTCTGAATTGCATATTGGTGGGAAAATATTGATAGCAAAGTGTAAACAACTGCAAATGGGAAATGCAATAAAGCTCTCTTCATAGGACTCGTAATTTACAATTAAACAGGCTACATTGAGATGATATGAAGTAGAGGCATGTATGTCCAAAGTAACGGGGAATTTAAATTAAGACTTGCAGTTTCCCATTGACCTATATGAGGGTAAAAAGAAAAACTAAAGAAAGAAAATAAACTCAGTGTATTATCTGGCCAGTGTGTGGTTGACAATGGTACAAATAATATTTGTTAATCATATTTGGGTTTGTGTAAAATGTTCAGTGGTGAATATTCTACCAGTGTATTATTACCCCAGTGTAATTCGCTTATAGCAATAAGGTATTTCGTAGGTGTGAATATATTCCACAACGAGGGAATATGCAGTTAAAGAGGAGTTTCCTCATAGACAGACAGCTTTATTTTTGGATGAGAAATGACAGGCTTAGTCTAGTGAGTTTGCATTCACTCTCCCAAAATCCCTAGGGCTTCAGTTTCCTCATCTATAACTTAATGGGTTGACCTAAATCATTATTTTCATTTGCTTTCTATTCTGTCACTCCTGTGCCATGTAATAAGGTGATAATGGGTAAGATTTACTAATCTGGGTCTTGGGAAAATAGTCAACTTCAGGCTATCATGTGATTATCTGTTGGGTGCTTGGAAACAAAGCAGAAAAATTACAAATTTTTGTCATTCTGAGTTGAGGCTGATACTGGATGGAGGGAAGGGGGAGGCTCCTAGTAGGTATAGTGGCTACGGTTGGAGACATTGATCAGGTACAGATTTGGGGTGGGGACTTGGGGAGGCGGGATCGCTGAAGGCAGATTTGAAGTGAATGCTATCGCTGACTCTCCAGAGTCCTTATTCTTTTCTTCCTTGTCTGCCAACTGTGGAAGAAGAGACTTCTGTGTTTGAGCCTCAATATCAAAGGAAGATGTCATGGATCCAGCCCTACAGGATGGTTCAGAGAGAATCCATGTCTGCCCTTTAGCCCCAAGAATAACAATGTTCCCTCTCTGAGGTTTTAGAGAGGCTGGTCTGGACATGGATGTGACTGAAGCTCAAAACACCTTTTGACTGGGTATCTTGGTCTGTGGGTATATTCTGAGGAAAATGGCTTCCTGTGTGTCTCAGTTGAGAGGACAATGTCATTACCAGTTTGTAACACTGTTATATGTTAAGCCCCTCATGTTTCGTTGGTAGCTGGTGGAGGGTGGGCAGAAGTTTCATGGGTAGAGGGCAGCTTCCAGCATTTGCTTTTATGGCATGGTGGTTGTCAAATACATTGTTTTCCTCTTCCTACAGCCTGAGCAAACACTTTCATGCCTGTGACAGCAGTGTGTGCCTTGGTCCCTGCAACAGGTTTATGGACCACCTGTTCTACACTGTGATGTCATAGGGCAACAGCAAGAGCAGCAGTGAGTGAAATAGAAAACAGATTTTTCAATTCTTCTCTGGAGCCATGTCTCTTAGAAAGAGTGAGTTCCAAAGGTTTCTGGGCTTATGATGGGAAGACATTCTTCAGGTAACAAGGTGAGGACACAGAGTCATTCAAGTTGCATATACTAGAAGTGGCCTGATTATGAACCCTAAGCTTGTGAGGCAGGACATTTTAGATAGATCCATATGTGAGACAGACTCCCATTTATGACTGTGCTTGCCACGGGCCACTGCATAGGTAAGATCACTTACATGTTAGGCTCACTTATATGCTAGTAAAACTGTCTCTATTTTCTTTCTCAGGGATCCTTGTAGTTCCAGGCTGGGACTGAGAACCTCAAAGTTTCTATGTAATCATTTCACTTGTCCTTTGGAAAGAGCCACCAGCACCATCCCAGCATTTTAATGATTATTGGGGGCAATATCAAAAAGGGAATCTTCTCTCAACAGAAGGGTGCTTAAAGAAAAGGAAAGTTTAGGGAGTGAACATGGTGTGATCATATCTGTTCATGTGCATTTTGGTGTTCTTTTTTTTTTTTCTCTTCATAGTATTATATGCCCATTTCCTGATCAGTCAGAGCTGTCCTCCTTCGGGAGAATTGGGATTGTGGTAGTGGGAACACAGAGAGAGAACAACAGTCACTGTTTTGTTTGTGACTTCTAAGATAGGCTCTTGAAGTCCATATGAGAAACAGTAGTCTTAAAAGTCAAAGCTTTCTGTTTTCAAGAGCCAAGTTCTACATAAGCTAAGAAAACCATCTTGAGATTCCAAAGGGAAGACCCTGAAGGAAGCTTGGCATATAGTTTATGCCAGAACAATAAATGAAAAAGCAAGAAAGGCAGTGTTCGGAACCCTGGCTGAACATTAGAATTATCCAGGGGAGCTATTAAAATGCCTATTCCGAGGCCTTGCCCTAGGCTGGTTGAGTCAGAATCTCTCAGAGCGCACAGTGGGCATCAGTACCTAAGCAAAACAAACAAAACTGTGGATTTTTCTAATGTGCAAGCCACAGCTGAGAATAAGTAAAAGTGGGAAGACCATTCTGGTCTAGAATGGGATAACATATTCACTTGGAGGAGGTGTCTGGGGACTGAGATCAGGAGACAAGATCTGGGCAGATCCCATGGAAAGGATCAGTTTCACTGTGAAGAATTGTTCAATCCCACCTACTGTTAACATCAGGTAGTTGTGTGGGATTTGAGGCAATGATATTGCTATCTGACTATGTGACACTCTAGGGAGTCCTATTACCCATATTCCTCACTCTCTGGGAAGGACATTCCAGTCTAGTGTGTGTCACTCATCCTGAGTTGAATGGCAGAAGTGGCACTCACCTGTGTCTGGGCATAGCTGAGTTCTATCCGAACTTCCCCTGGTGGACATACTCATTTTCAGTGGCCCTGAAAGAAGGTAAACGTGGGAGTATGTTGAGGTTATGCAAAGGGCAGTGCCTGAATTTGGAGGAAAAAGGGCTAGACAACATTGAAACTCACTGTTGTTACATGAAGAAAGGGTATCTCAACAAAATCAAATGATGAACACTAGGTGTACTTTAGAAAGAAAATGAAATGTGTGAGCTCAGACTGTGACTTGCAGTTCTTTCCCCTAATTAGGGGTTACCATGGTGATTTTGAAACAATGCTTGATACACCTGGACATATATTAGGACTTTGTCCTCCAGTAGGGTGCAGTTGAGGTGTTCTTTTTTGAAAATAGATTTAAAATTATAATTAGCAGAACTGAGAGTGAAAGGAGGAAATACGAATGAAGACACTTGCAATGTTTCCACTTCCACCATCAAATTGTAAATGGTAGAATTGATTTTTTATTTTTAACGTGGTAAAATGGCTTTGAAGGGTAAATTCAAGACAGTCTTTTTTGCACACAGCATTTAGGGTTTTGAAAAATTTATAGTGATAAAAAGTTCATAAAGATGATAATAGTCATACTGATATGACTTTAATCGTAATAGGGTGATAAAATAGCAAGATGTGTGTTTTATACAAAATATATGGAAAGAAAGACATAGAAAGCCTCACTAGGGGAAGCTGGGGATTATTGAATCCTCCTCAGTGTCCATGTGTAACCTTTATGAATGGAAATAGTTTCAGCCAGAACAGGATATTTAATTTTTATGAAGAAGGAGCCTCAGGAATGTCACAGGTGGTGGTGATGCTGAACAGGAAAACATAATTCCCTGTGCGTTGTGCCAAGTAGACTGCCATTGAGATCAACGGCACTGTGCTTTCCAAAGCACTGCTGGATCAGGTCCTTATTGGAGATCAAATTAGACTATTATGAGAAATAGTCTTACTTAATGAGAATATAATTATTTTTATTGTGACTAGTAACAACCATAATGCGAGTGACAGAGTGTGTTAAGGAGCTGGCTGGCTTGGTAATCAGGCTGGGAGTTCTCTGCTGCCCACTCTCCACGGACCTTAGTTTTTTCAGCTATACACTAAGACAGTCATTTCAATGGCTATCACGGTATTTTGGCAGAAATGGTGAATGAACATGGTGCAGAATTTAAGTGTTCTTTAACTTTTAATTAAACTAAGAAGAAGATAAAGAAGGAGCAGTAATTCTTGATGTAAGGGGCGAAGCTTAAATTAATCAGAAAATTTCTATAGCAGTGTGTTCTTTCCAAAGTTTTTTTTTGTCTGCCATGTGAAATTACAGGATGCCCACTGGAGTTTGAATTTCAGATAAACAACAAGTTTTTAAAGTGTATGCATATCCCATGCAATATTTGGGGTATACTTATATATTTATATATGTGGGGCCCACTTCTACTAAAACATAGAATACCATATGTTTTATCTGGTGACTCTAAATAGGGCATGAGCAGGGCCTCAAGGAAAGTTTTTATGTATAAAATATCTTCTCCCACTGGCTGCTTTTGTGCTTGAAATTCTACTGTTAAACCATTTCCATGAGTTAATAGGCATACTATCCAAGATGTCTTTGTTTAAATGCAAATGATCACATATTATCACATTATTTTATCTTAGTTTATTCTATAGCCTCTGCAAGAGGCTGCAAGAGAGTCTCCTGTGACCTGTAGGCTTAGCTCTGTCACTTATTCTTGATGAAGGCAGACAATATGTTTGAAGGTTTAGAATGACCAGCAGTGGGTTCTGGAATTGTATTTGTGGTCATGGTCTCAACTTTTGGGGTGCCTTGGCTTCTTTTTAGCAATTTTGTGCCCCTGAAGCTGTACTTGCTCACCACACATTTGCTGAGCCCATCTTTGCCTGGCACTGTGCCAAAGAGGTACTAATGGAGTACTAGGTAAGAGGACTAGTGAATAAGGATTCTAGCCTTTAATGAGTTTATAGTCAAAACCATCAGTAGCTGACTTCTGCTATAATACAAGGGCTGCACTAGAAGTAGGCTCTGGATGCCATGGCGTAAGTGAGATGAACCCTCAAACCAGATTGGGGACATTAGGGAAAACTTCTAGAGAAGGTGATGTTTTAATAGAGTTCAAATGATAATCAGGAATTGGCCAGCTGGGGGAGTGGCAAAAAAGGAGGGAAGGGCCTTCTAAGCAGGGATTAGCACCTGCAGCCAAAAGAGAGAATACCATGTGTCCAGAGAATTACAAGTAGTGGGTTAAGCTGACATCTACAGTTTCTATTAGGTTGGGGTATAGGGTGTTGACAGGTAACTCTGCTCTAGCAGGAGATAGTCATAAGGATGTCTTTGTCATGCTGAATTCCTCACCCACCATTGTCACGTTGATCGACCCGGCCTCTGTCAGTTTTCTCTTTAGTGTTCTTGGCAGTTCTGTGGGGGCTAGAGTGTTGTTTTAACCCCCTTTCGCAGGACTTGTATCATTCTGCTTGGCTCTTTCTCATCCCTCCTTGGTCGTGATGGTAGTAGTGGGTTGTGTGTGTGCTTGGGGAGAAGGGAGGATCAGGAGTGAACTAGGATCCTATCTTGAATTAGTCAATACATAGTGTTGAGAAATCCAATAGTGCATCCGAAGTACTTTCAAGTGTTTTCACTGGTTAATTGTTGTCATCGTGTTCAATTATCAGATCAAAATGTCTTTGCTGTTTTTGATGAACTTACTGATACTTAAATTGACCACTGACTTTTGGAACTAAAGATTGGGCAGATTAACACTGTCTTTAAAGGAAACAGCAGCCTCTAGCCAGGTTCCTAGACCCTGTTCTGTGCAGTTTAAGTTGCCTATAAAGTCCTGACCTGTGTTATCTTGCCATACCTCAAAGCTGAGTTTCTGGATCAGCCAGGTGAGAAATGGTGGGGGAGAAGAAGCACTCATTGCTTCCAGGGATAACATATAAAGTGGGGGGAGGCTGAATTTCTAGAGGGCCATAGCAAGACTCAGTGGGATGCCGGTGGTTTTTGCCAGGCTCTCTTTGAGACTGACTGTTTTTTTTTTTTTTTTTAAATGTTTATTTTTGAGACAGAGAGAGACAGAGCATGAATGGGGGAGGGTCAGAGAGAGGGAGACAGAGTCTGAAGCAGGCTCCAGGCTCTGAGCTGTTGGCACAGAGCCTGACGCAGGGCTTGAACTCACAGACCGTGAGATCATGACCTGAGCCGAAGTGGGCGGCTCAACTGACTGAACCACTCAGGCGTCCCTGACACTGACTTTTTTATCTCTGATCTTCCTCTTAAGATTTTGGCTGGTCTGTCTCTATTGGTATCACATCCAGCTATTAGCTTCTCTTAATTGTGAGCTGATTGCACTATTGTTTTTGACAATGCCCTGGGGCACAACTTGTTTGTAGTCTGATCCAATTAAAGTTAGGCCTTTTTGCCCAGGTAGTCCTTCAAGGCCTTTCCTGACCCCAGGAGAGCTCTACTTAGCTTTCTCTTTCCCTGGCTCTCCATTAAACTCTTAGTCAGTCTAGTGTTTTACTTGTGGCTGTCAAGGATCTATCAGCCTCCTCTTAATTGCACACCACAGAGATTTCCATTGTTTTCAATAATGCCCTCTCACTGTTGCAAATAAAGTCAGTCCTCTTAGAGAGAGCTACAGGGCTCTCCATCCTAAAGGTCTGCTTCTCTCACTGAGAAGAACGTCGATATTGCTGTTCTGGAGCTGGGGTCACAACAGTGGCCCACTTCTCTCAGAGAGACAGGCATGTTCTATGAGTGGGGGTTGGGGATGTGTGGTAGTGCCTGGTGTCCTCATCTTGTCCCTCCTGGTGTGGAATGTCCCCCATGATAGAGCTGAGGTGATGGTGAGGAGGGGCCCAGTATTCTCTGTCTGCCATGCCTGTGATACAGCTCCTACTCTTCTAGTGGGTGCTGGTGGAGAATGGGAACTCCAGACCTCTTTTCTACTCTTGCTTGGAATAGTTTCTGCAAATATAGATCAGGAAATGGGGAATGGGTGTGATAAATGCTGCCAGACTCTCCCTTCCAGAAAGAAACCAGCACCATAGCCTGGGAGCTGGGGAAATACGGGATTCTCTCTTCTTGGCTGCACCTGCCTGGAGAAGATCTTCCATCATACTGAGCTGTTCCTACTAAGATTTATTAGGTTTTCTTGGATAAATGTTTCTCCATTTGCTATTTGCCTTTAGGACAATTTCCACAGACTTTCAATTGTTGTTTTTAAATATAATTTTCTACAGTTACGCTACTTTCGCACGGGAGATGGTCCACAGAGATCCTCCTAGCACCATTCAGAAGTGTTTCTTTTTTTTACATCATTTTAAAAAATGTTATGAATTCCATCTTGAGAAAACTATACTTTATTCCACTTCTCTTTTTGTTTTGGGCATTTTAATTATAACACAATAAGAAAACTGTTGTGGTCATCAGGGTAGCCTGATCTTCACATAAATCTGGAATTGTCTTTTAGGTCTCTTGAAGTTCTATAGATGGTTCTATGCTAGCTTCTAGCTGGAGTCTCGCTAATGGTCCACAAGGGCTTCCTAGTAAGTATCATTTTTTTCTTTAAATCTGCTTTCACAACATCAATTTTATGTAATAGCCCAAAGAAGATTCCTTAGCTTCCACTGTTTCAAAGACTTCAGTCCCTTCAGTATGATCCATTTCATCCTGTTTGCTTTATGAAAACCTCTTTCAGTCCTCAGCTCATTTGCGTAGCAAAGGTGATTTTGAAGTGAGTTAGTGATTAGGCTTTTCCAATTTCTCCCAGTTCTAGAATTTCTCCATGCTGTTTTCTCAGCTTTTGCCCCAGTCAAGTAGTACCCAAATATTTTAAACAAGAAACTTAATAACACGTGATTTCCATAAAAAGTAAGAATTGTTTCTTCATGTGTTTTGGGAGTTGAGTGGGAATTCCTAAAAGTCATTTTTTCCTACTTTAAAATTTCCTCTAAGGAAATTCCTGATGCTGATCATATTTAAAAATTTTTCTGTTATATTAGGCATTCCTCATTTCTGGAGGTATACCACAATTATAAGGTCACAATTTACAATAAGGACTGTGTATTAATAAAGATATTTAGGAATTAGGTGTGTTTATGCCTTAGTTATATAACTGGCTAGACTAAATTGAGAAACCAAATTCCCTGTCTTGTTTAAACATCCAAGGAAACACATGTGTTCAGCTGTCATCCTTGTCCTTATTTCCTTACTGTTAGACTATTTTAATCAGCGGAGTTCTCTCTTTTTCATTTCTCAACTATTGAGGAAACAATAATATAGTAACAATCATCACAAAGACCTGTTTGGTCATTCAAACCCTTCTGTGTTTATAGGGAAATGTTACTTATTCTGTCATGTTACACTTCAAATACTGCTTTAAGTTTATGGTTTCCAACTCCTTTGCAGAAAGTCTCTTCTCCAACTGCTGTGGTCTATTCATTTTCCCCTGAGTATGTAATGTCCATTCTCACCTCTTGTTCCTGCTTTGCTACCTCCCCATCTGGATTGCTTCCCTAATCAGTTTCCATCTGTTACTCCTAATTATTTTTCAAAGCATGACATAATAACATGGGGAAGCTAATCTTTCCAGATATAAGTCTATTTTAAATGAAGTAAAATTAAATCAATGGTGCAGAAAACAGAGTTGTGCGATAGATCTGAACACATAGAAAATTTGGGGGTGCCTGGGTGGCTCAGTTGGTTAAACGTCCGACTTTGGCTCAGGTCATGGTCTTGCTGTTTGTGAGTTCAAATCGCATGTCTGGCTTTGTGCTGACAGCTCTGTGTCTCCTTCTTCTCTGCCCTTCCCCTGCTGCAACTGTCTCTCTCTTTCCAAAAGAAATAAACATTAAAAAAATGTAAGCACATAAAAAATTTTGTATATGAAAAAGTAGCTTTCAAATTAAATGGAAAGTTTGGTTATATACATGGCTGCTCATTTGAAAACAATGAAGCCATAGTTATACCTCACTCTTTTGCTAGCAAGGAAGCCCTACTTGTCTGGACTTCTGTTTCCATGAGAGGATTTATTTGTATAGGATAATCCTCATGACCTCTTTTGGTCTGCCTCACTCCTTCCTTCTCAGGGAAGAAGGTATGACTTGCCTGATGGAGGGATTTTGGAAAAGGGTCTAAGCAGGCTCAGTTCTGCTCCTTTAGGGCTCCTCTCTTTTGTGGAGTGGTCTGTTTTCAGGATGTGTTCTTGTCTGCTTTGCTACTACTAGAGAGGCCTGCAGTTTTCCAAATCTGCCTGAGCTGAGTGCTGTTTACTTAAGGGACTGTATAGTGGCAATAGGCTGAACTGCATTTTACAATTTAATCTTATCTGCAATAAAGCTGATTTAAAAAATATGCATCTCTCTGATAACAGCATCTACTTATCAACTGGCTTTGAACTTGGAGTAAGAAAGGAATATGATTACTTATCAGTCTAAAATCTCCATATCCAAACCTAAAAAGCCATTAAAAAAAAAAAGAAGGAGAAAATAAAGCTTCTGTCCATCAAGGCTCAGAACTTCTCTCATCATGGAAGGTCATGGCGAAATCTTTTACTTTCTATCAACCATCCGTTGATTTCCATCACTCAGCACTTATGTCTTGCTATGTGTTTTTATAGTTTTAGTTGTGCTGTGTAGTCTTTGCTAGAGTGTTAACTTGAAGGAAGACAGTGTTTTAGTCATCTTTGAACACCTGAAGCGCTTGCCAAAGAGTAGATGCTCAATAGACACCAAGTGATATCAATTGGGTTGAATGGCTCTTTTATGATTACTTCAAACTAGATTCTGATGCAGTGACTTTTCTTAAATAATAATGTTATTGAATTTATTTTGTACTTTACAATTTTCAAAGTGCATTTCAAATGACATGGCTTACTTAATCTTTAAAGAATCCTATGAGATAGGCAGAACAAATCTTATTTCCATTTCTTAGATATGACAAAAAGATCTCAGAGAGGTGAATTACTTGCTCAGGGTCACAGTGCTTATAAATGACAAAATCCAGTTCTTCTAATTCCTGGGGGATAATTCTTTCATCCTGCCACAACCATCTCTTGTATGATGGTGAAAACCTCAGGTGACTTTCCAGAAATGTAAAGAACCCCACAGCATTAGAAAATATATGACATTTCCGAGGCACCAGTTGAAATTTGATGTGAAATTCCATCTGACATGTTTGTAGCAGCTTTAATTATATAATCAATTTAAAAACAGAATATTTAAAGCAGCCACAGAAATCGCTGGACATAACTAATTTCATCCATAAACCAGACATTTTGCACCTCAGTTTTCACTCTTCAGTTCTGTTTTGTGAACTAATTGGCCACACTTGATGAAAATTTAAGATGTAGACAGACTATAACAAGTGGAGCAATCACATCTTCACAAGGAAATTAATTTATACACACACACAAATACACACGCATATTCACAGGCTCTGATCCTGCCAAGAAAGGAGCCCCAACAGTGTGGTTAGCTGCAATTATGGCTAAGTGTCATAAAACAATTTTGGCATATTATGGTGCCCACAGGAATCACAGGGATCTCTTTGTTCTTGGTCTTCTAAGCACGTTTCATTCTCATATGAATTCATCCTTGCAAGTTTTCTTTGTTCTATTTTCTTTGTCAGAAAAGTAATTTGACTACATCCTGCTACTCGTTTGGTGATTTGGGGATGTCGTGAAAGCAGCTATCTTGCAAGCTGGACTAGAACAAAGTGTGTCAGTATGATTTATAGGAACTGCTGTGATTCTCAGCTATGATGAACAGACAATTCCATACATGACAGTGGATATGCACAAATGCCTTTTTGGAAGAATGGGGGCTTTACTTGAATTTCCTGAAAGTTTTTTTTAATGCTTCTGTAATTACATGGTTATTATTGAATACTGGGGGGAAGTGGTCTTTGATTACCTTGTACCTTCTTTTTGGTGAATTCTGATGTGAATTTTTCTGGGCTGACAATTCCAATAAATGAACGAATGAGTGAATGAATGAATGAATAAATGAATGGATAAGTAAACCTGTCTAAGACTATAGAACTGGAATGAATAAATGAATGGATAAGTAAACCTGTCTAAGACTATAGAACTGACTGAAAAGAGCCCAGTGACTAAACGTAATTTTCTCTAACATGTAATGTGGAGCGTATTAGGTACATTGTACGAGGTAAAATGTGTGATTTGTACTAAGAAAAGTCAAATGTCTCAGACTATGAGTCTGGAGTTCTCTCTTGTCCAGCAAGAGAGTAGATGCAGAAATGAAAACGAGAGAGGCTAATGTCTGGGAGGAGACAAGAGCCCTGAACAGGGGTTTTGTCTCTGTATTTATTGAGCTCTCAAGATTTTACATACATGGTGAACGTGAAGAAGAAAACAATCAGATAGTAGCCATTAACTTGATTGTGTAAGAAGCAAAGGGTTTGGGGGGCAAGTGGCATATCAAGTTGTGATCAAAGCATAATGATATATTGGCTCCAGGTGGAAAGTGGGTTTTTTTTTTTTTCCTTTTGTAGGCAATATGGCTAATTAGCTCTTATCTCTAAAGTTGAAGCTTGTGGGAACATGCACCCTCAGGGTTAACAAGGCACCCTTCTTGCTAGCTAACATTGGGTGCTTTTGCCCTGCAGCAGCTTTCTGCCCTAAGCCTTGTTAACCCGTTGGTGCAAGAGTACAGAATTCTCAAACTTATTTCCCATAGTAAAAATTGCTGATAAGTCCTCATAGTTCATTCTTTCATATAGCAAGATTGAGAGGAAAAAGAGACTTTATTATTATTATTATAGAATGTTCCATTCAACTCTTCAGTAAGATACATTAGGAAGAAGGCACTGTACATGAACCACCCAGTGACTGTTTATTTTTGAAGCCAATATAGTTTCTAATAGAAAATGGAAAGATACCAAATACCAATATACCAAATAGAAAATGGTATATGTTTAAGAAATTTCCATTGCTGTTTCTCTATTTCTAAAAATCAGAGTCACTCAGCTTGGCATGTGTATGTTTTTTTTTTTTTTTTAATTTTTTAAAACATTTATTTATTTTTTGAGAGACAGAGACAGAGCATGAGCAGGGGAGGGGCAGAGAGAGAGGGAGACACAGAATCTGAAGCAGGCTCCAGGCTTTGAGCTGTCAGCACAGAGCCCGATGTGGGGCCTGAACCCAGGGAAACGTGAGATCATGACCTGAGCCAAAGTCGGTTGCTTAACTGACTGAGCCACCCAGGCGCCCCAGGCATGTGTATGTTGTTTTCAAGCAAGATGATTAGAGTTGTGTTGTATACTCACAAAGAAGGACACCTATGTTTTTCCCCCGTTCAAAATAAAACCTGATTATAAATAATATATGTTCATTGTAAAGAAACCCCAAATACACAGTACAACACACACTACACACTAAACACACACACACAGACACACAAAGAAGGTAAAGAGTATGTGAAATGTATCTTATCACTCAAAGACAACAATTGCTAATATTTTGACAAGTATCTTATCAGACCTATAACTATACGGTCAGAAACACAAACATATTTACTAAAATTGGATCAAACAAAATATGTAATCTTTTAAAATTCATTAACATATTGTGATCATTATTCTATATCAATAAATATAGATTTTTATTTTCATTATTAATGTTTGCAATGTGTTCCAGTGTATGGATACTCCATAAATACTTTAGTTCTCCATTGATGGATTTTAAATTATTTTCAGTTTTGAGCCTTTTTGTAAATAACATTGGTTCAAAGACACAAACATATATATATAGTATATATATATTATATATAGTATATATATATTATATATTGTGTGTATATATATATATATATATATATATATAAATAAAATTGTACAATACATTTAATTAATTTTTATTGGGTATTTTCTATGTGCCAGACATTATTCTAAGTGTTGGTGGTATAGCAGTAAGTAAGACCATTAAGATCTCTGCTTTTACAGAAGAAGGAATTAAGATGGTGGAGTAGTAGGGGAACCCTGGGGTTGTCTCATCCCTCGAACACAGCCAGATCAACATCAAATCATTTTGAACACCTAGGAAATTGATCTGAGGATTAAGAGAACAATCTGCATAATTTGAGGGAGAGAACATAGCAGGTGTCTGGTGGAGAGAGGGGAACGGAGGGGGCGGGGAGAAAAGCTGCAGTACTGTAGAGGGTTGGGAACACTTTTCTCAGAGAGGAGAAAGAGAGAGAGGGAGAGAGAACAGCACGTCAGGCTCACACAAGAAAAACACTCCCCCAAAACCATTGATGGGGTAATTCATGAGGACCTGACTATGGCAAGTTTTTGCAAACAGTGGAGCTGAAATTCTGAACTTTTGGAAGTCTGTGCCATTCACTGGAGTAGGTCCCGGTGGATGGCGGTTCTCCTGGAGAGAAGGGGAAGACTGGGAGTGGACAGGGGACAGCATGGTGTGGAGGTCCCCTGGGTCACACTGGGCCAGAATGCTCCCCTTCCTGAAGTGCATTTGGAAGAGAGTATATTGCATCTCCAAGGACAAAAGGCCTGGCTGGCACCTTTGAGCAGCTGTTCAACAGCAGGGGACAGAAACACATGCAGAGGGCAGATAAAGTGGTTGCAGCTTTTCGTTGTGCTTCACCATAAGCCCCAGGCACCTGTGTGGCTGTGCAATTGCTTTTTCTGGGACAGAAAGGTGCCAGGTGCACTGCTGTGACACTCTCCTCTGGAGAAGAGGAGGGGGTTCACCCTTTGCTGGGTCCTTTGAGATTTGCAGTTTTGAATACCAGTTGTGCACCAGAGATAAAGCACAGGAGAGCTGTAACGGCAGGCAGGTCAGTGACCTGGGCACAGAAGGGTTGAGGGCAGGGATCTAATGGTAGCCTGGGACACAGGTGGGGATTGTTTGCTTGTATGTGAGGGCTACCTGAACAGTGGTGGGTGCCAGCTCTCCTCTCTGAGGACAAGAGAGCTGGGTGATGTCATCCCCCACCCACGAGCATGGTATGGCTTCAGTGAACAACACAACATCCTCAGTGGAGAATGAAACTGTTTACACCAAACCCCGCCCCCCCCCACCCGTACCCTGCAGGGGCATCTTTACTAGGGTAGGTCTGACTGTGAGCCAGCACTGTGGGCATCTCCCCCAGAGGACCAGCACAGGCACCCTGCATGCACCAAGTCTACTGATCACAGCTCTCCAAAGCATCAGTTTTACTTCTGGTAGAAATAGGACCAGCTTTTTTTGTTTTTGTTTGTTTGTTTTCTGAATCAGGCTTATAGTATTTTGTTCATTTGTTTGTTTTTTTCATTTCCTTTTTTTCATTTTTTGGATCAGATTGTTTCTTTCTTTCTTTCTTTCTTTCTTTCTTTCTTTCTTTCTCTTTCAAATCAGGCTTAAGGTTGTTTTATTGTTGCTGTTGTTTTGTTTTTTGTACCTTTTCCTTTTCTCTTTTTTTGGATCAGCCTTTTTTAAAAATTTATTTTTATTTTCTAAACAAGGCTTATTTTAACAAGTCAAAGCACACCTAGTTAAAGGTCCAAACACTCCCCATTGCAAGCAAGGAGGAACTCTGCAGAGGACTGACCCTGGCGGAAAGAGCAGCCAAACCACAATAGCAGAGTGCACACAGCATATACCCAGAAACACTTCCTGAGGCTCCAGGCAGTGTATAACCCCTTCTTAATATAGCATTATTCTAAGGAGCAGGAAACAGAACAAGCTTTCATAACATGCAAAGGACATAAATCTAGACAAAATGACAAAACAGAAGAATTACCCCCCAAAGAAAGAGCAAAGAAACCATGTCAGGGATTTGCTCAAAACAAAAGAAGTAATATATCTGAACAAGAATTTAGAATAGCAGTCATAAGAATACTAGCTGGGCTTGAGCAAAGCATGGAAGACACCAGAGAAACACTTGTTGAAGAGATAAAAGACCTAAAAACTAGTCAGACTGAAATAAAAAAAAATGCTATAACTGAGATGCAAAACCGACTGGATGTAATCAATAAAGATGGAAAAAGCAGAGGATTGAATAGATGATATAGAAGATAAAATTATGGAAAATAATGAAGCTGAAAAGGAAAAGGAAAGAAAACTAGTAGATCATGAAGATAGACTTAGGGAGCTCAGCAATTCCATAAAGTGCAATAATATCCATATCATAGGAGTCCCAGATGAAAAACAGCGGGAACAAGTGACAGAAGGTTTATTCAAGCAAATTATAGCTGAAAACTTCCCTAATCTGGAGTAGGAAACAGGCATTCAAGTCCAAGAGGCACAGAGAACTCCCCTCAAAATCAACATATGTCAACACCAAGACATTCCATAATGCAATTTGCAAAATACAAAGATAAAGAGAACATTCTGAAAGTACCTAGGGACAAAATGTCCTTAACCTACAAGGGTAGACACATAAGGTTAGCAGCAGACCTGTCCACAGAAACTTGGCAGGCCAGAAGGGAGTGGCAGGATATATTCAATGTGCTAGATGGGAAAAATATGCAGCCAAGAATACTTTATGTAGCAAAGATTTCATTCAGAATAGAAGGAGAGATAGTTTCAAAGACCAGCAAAAACTAAAGGAGTTTGTGAACACTAAACAAGCTCTCCAAGAATTATTAAAAGGGACCCTTTAAATTGGGGAAGGGAGACCAAAAACAACAAAGACTAGAAAGTAACAGAGACAATTTACAGGAACAGAGACTTTAGAGGTATTACAATGGCACTAAATTCATATCTATCAATAATTACTCTGAATATAAATGGACTAAATGATCCAATCAAAAGGCATAGCTTATCAGAATGGATAGTAAACAAGACCCATAGATATGCCACTTATAACAGACTCATTTCAGACCCAAAGACACTTCCAGATCACAAAGAGCAGGTGGAGAACCATTTGTCATGCTAATGGACATCAGAAGAAAGCTGGAGTAGCCATACTTTTATCAAACAAACTAGATTTTAAACCAGAGACTGTAATAAGAGATGAAGAAGGGCACTATATCATAATAAAGGGATCTATCTAACAAGAAGATCTAACAGTTATAAATATTTATGCCCCCCGCTTGGAAGCAGGCAAATATATAAATCGATTAATAACAAACCTAAAGCAACTCATTGATAATAATACAATAATAGTAGTTGGCTTTACCACCCCACTTACAACAATGTACAGATCATCTAAGCAGAAGATCAGCAATGGAATGATACCTTTGAATGACACAGTGGACCAGATGGACTTAACAACTATATTCAGAGCATTTCACCCTAACGTAGCAAAATACAGATTCTTTTTGAGTGCACATGGAACATTCTCCAGAATAGATCACATACTGGCCTCAACCAGTACAAAAAGATTGAAATCATACCATGCATATTTTCAGATGACAATGCTATGAAACTTGAAGTCCAACCACAAGAAAAAATTTGAGAAGATCACAAATACATGGTGGTTAAAATACATCCTACTAAAGAATGAATGGGTTAACTAGGAAATTAAAGAACTAAAAAAAAAAAAAAATACATAGTAGCCAATGAAAATGAAAGTATGACAGTCCAAAACCTTTGGGATGCAGCAAGGCAGTCATAAGAGGAAAGTATAAACATGCCTGAGGCTCAGTCAGTTAAACATCTGACTCTTCATTTTGGCCCAAGTCATGATCTCATGGTTGTGAGCTCAAGCCCCACATTGGGCTCTGCACTGAGCACAGAACCTGTTTAAGATTCTCTCCCACCTTCCCCTCTTCCCCTCCCCTACTTCCTTTCTCTGTCTCTCAAAAAAAAAAAAAAAAAAAAAAAAAAAGAGAGAAGTATATAGCAATTCAGGCCTTCCTGAAGAAGGAAGAAAAGTCTCATATACACAACCTAAGCTTACACCTGAAGGAGCTGGACAAATCACAGCAAATAAGGCCAAAGTCAGCAGAAGAAGGGAAGTAATAAAGATTATAGAAGAAATAAATGATATAGAAAATAAAAACACAGTAGAACAGATCAGCAAAACTAGGAACTGGTTCTTTGAAAGAATTAAAATTGATAGCCTCCCAGCCAGACTTATCAAAAAGAAAAGAGAAAGGATCCAAATAAAATCATGAATGAAAGAGGAGAGATCACAACCAGTACTCTAGAAATACAATTATAAGAGAATATTATGAGAATCCTATGCCAACAAATTGGGCAATGTAGAAGAAATGGATATATTCCTAGAGACATATAAACTACCAAAACTGAAATAGGAAGAAATAGAAAATTTGAACAGACCCATAACCAATAGAGAAATTGAATCAGTAATCAAAAATCTCTCAACAAACAAGAGTCAGGGCTGGATGGATTCCCAGGGAAATTCTTCCAGATATTTAAAGAATAATTAATACCTATTCTTTTGAAATTGTTCCAAAAAAATAGAAATGGAAGGAAAACTTCCAAACTTGTTCTATGAGGTCAACATTACTTTGATTCCAAAACCAGACTAAGACCCCACTAAAAAGGAGAATTATAGACCAATATCCCTGATGAACATTGATGCAAAAATTCTCAACAGGATACTAGCAAATTGAATCCAATAGTACAATAAAATAATTATTCACTACAGTCAAATGCGATTTATTATTGGGCTGCATGTGTGGTTCAATATCCACAAATCAATCAGGGTGATACACAATATTAATAAAAGAAACGATAAGAACCGTATGATTCTCTCAATAGATGCAGAAAAAGAATTTGACAAAAAACAGCATCCTTTCTTGATAAAACCCTCAAGAAAGTAGGGATGGAATGAGCATACCTCAACATCATAGAGGCCATATATGAAAGAACCACAGCTAATATCATCCTCAATGGGGAAGAACGGAGAACTTTCCCTCTAAGGTCAGGGACATGACAGGGATATCCATGCTCACCACTAGTACTGGAAGTCCTAGATTCAGCACTCAGACAACAAAAAGAAATGCATCCAAATCAGCAAGGAAGAAGTCAAAGTTTCACTCTGCACAGACGACATGATACACTAAATGGAAAATGATTAGAAAGACCACTAAAAAATTGCTAGAACTGATGAATGAATTCAGCAACATCACAGGATATAAAATAAATGTGCAGAAATCTGTTGCATTCCTATACACCAATAATGAAGCAGCAGAAAGAGAAATCAAGGAATCGATCCCATTAACAATTGCACCAAAACCCATAAGATATTTAAGAATAAACCTAGCCAAAGAGGTAAAAGATCTGTACTCTGAAAACTATAGAACACTTATGAAAGAAATTGAAGAAGACACAAATAAATGGAAAAAACATTCCATGTTCATGGATTGGAAGAACAAATATTGTTAAATGTTGATAGTACCTGAAGTGATCTACACATTTAATGCAATCCCTATTAAAATAACACCAGCATTCTTCAATAGAATAGCTTCTGAATAGCCAAAGTAATATTGAAAAAGCAAAGCAAAGCTGAAAGCATCACAATTCTGGACTTCAAGTTGTATTACAAAGCTGTAATCATCAAGACAGTATGGTACTGGCACAAAAACAGACACATAGATCAATGGAACAGAATAGAGAACCCAGAAATGGGCCCACAACTATATGGTTAACTCCTCTTCAACAAAGCATGAAGGAATATTGAGTGGAAAAAGACAGTCTCTTCAACAAATGATGTTGGGAAAACTGGACAGCAACATGCAGAAGAATGAAACTGGACCACTTTCTTACACCATAGACAAAAATAAGTTCAAAGTGGATGAAAGACCTAAATGTGAGACAGGAAACTGTCAAAATCCTAGAGGAGAACACAGGCAGCAACCTCTTTGATCTTGCCTGTAGCAACTTCTTACTAGACATGTCTCTGGAGGCAAGGAAAACAAAAGGAAAAATAATTGGGATCTCATCAAGATAAAAATCATCTGCACAGCAAAGGAAACAATCAACAAAACTAAAAGGCAACTTAAAGAATCAGAGAAGATATTTGCAAATGATATATTGGATAAAGGGCTAGCATCCATAAAGAACTTATCAAACTCAACATCCAAGAAATAATAATCCAGTTAAGAAATGGGCAGACATGAACAGACATTTCTCCAAAGAAGACAAACAAATAGCTAACAGGCACATGAAAAAATTCCCAACATCACTCATCATCAGGGAAATAGAAATCAAAACCACAACGAGATACTACCTCTCATCTGTCAGAATGGCTAAAATTAACTCAGGAAACAACAGATGTTGGTGAGGATGAGGAGAAAGGGGAACCCTCTTACACAGTTGTTGGGAATGCAAACTAGTAGCCACTCTGGAAAACAGTGTGGAGGTTCCTCAGAAAGTTAAAGATGGGGCTATCCTATGATCCAGTAATTGCACTAGGTATTATCCAAAGGATAAAAAAAATGCTGATTTGAAGGGGCACATGCACCCCTTTTGTTTCTTCAATAGGTTATATAATTACTTTTGACCACCTTCAAGGTCAAACCAGAAATCTAACTTCAGCATAACATATTGAAAAAAACTTATTTTTAAATTATTTTCTTGTTTTCTTCAGGCATACTAATTAGCTCTATATTGGATTTGTGTGGCTTTTACATGATAGCCACCATTTTCTCTTTTAATTTCTTTCTCATTGTCCCTTTCCTCTTTATTTCTGTGAGACTTTTGCAAGTCTGTCCTCTACATTATAGATTTTGTTTTTTGTACTTTTCTTTTGCTTTTTGCTGCTTCAAATGATAAGTTTTCCAATGGCGTATCTTTCCCTAATGTCTTGACTTTCCTTTGCCACTTCTCTTTTCATCTTTTTATTTTTTGGTCATATCTCACCTTTCATCTCTTGTTTTACAGAGTTCTTGATTTCTCTAATTTCCTTTAGAGGCCAAATTATTTTCTTAAATATTTCTTACCTGAATTATATCTTCCCAATTGTGTTCTTTTTCTATCATTTTTATGCAATGCTTTCATTTTTGTCTTTATTTGGGGGACAGCATTTTTCCATAGATCTCATGTTTATTTTCTTTTTTTCTCTGCCATTTATTCCTTACCTGAGGGACAGTCTCTCTAGTTATGTTACATGCTCATATTCTTGGCCAAGGTTATTTGACTTTCTGCTTCTGTGACTCTTAGTTGAGTATTTCTATGAATTAAACTGGCGGTCTAGGTCAGGCAGTGGCTCTCATATTGTCCACAAAACGCTACCAGCAGCAGAAGTTTGGGAATTTATTAGAAATGCAAATTATTGGGGCCTTCACTCCAGATCTCTTGAATAAGAATATTTGGGGTGGGACCCTGAAATGTGTATTTTAAGAAATCCTGGAGGTGATTCTGAAGCCATATGAAGTCTGAGAACTACTGTTTATATGTGTATATTTCCCCACCCTCCCCCGAACCCCAGTGGCTCCCACCCTACTTATGTTCATGTCACATTTCTAAATATTAGAATTTTGTGGCAATATATTTGAAATGTATTACACACTTCCTTGGTAGTGTTTAGTGTTATATTGTTGTTTTAGTAAGAGTGTTTACTAGTCTGGCATTTTTTTCTCATATATTTAATACCATAATTTTTTTGGTTTGTTTCAGTTAACGCAAAATATTTTTTGGTTCCTCTCATTTGTCATTTATTATACCTTTTATGTCTCATTGATTGAAAATTGTATTGGTGTTGTATGATCTCCTTATCTTAGTTGCAAATAGACATTGCTATCAATAGTGTGTGTTGTCAGTTGTAGCACGTAAAAATTTTCACACTGATCCAAATTTGGAGAGACATCTGTGGTATTAAGTATACATTGGTGTTCTGTTATACACACTTAAGAACCAGTGATTTATATTATGTTATATTGATTTTTATGATGGATAAGGAGAGAACGAGGGCTATGCCTCAACATATTGAGCTTTTTTTTGTGGATTATTTATGCAAAAATTAGAATTATACTGAAAGTTTAGCTTTTTGGATTTGAGAACATATCCTCCCTGTTGTGGGTGGAGGTTGTTTATTCCCTCTATTTAGGAATGAGTTGGCTAATTTGATGCAATGTCAAATTAAAAAGAGCCCCCACAAGAATGGATTATAAAGGAACCTGGGAAAACTTTTGAGGCTAATGGATATGTTTGTGATCATGTTGTGTTAATGTTTTTGTGGATGTTTACATATATCAAAACTTATCATATTGTATACAGTTGACCCTTGAGCAGCACCCATTCAAACTGCATGGGTTCACTTATATGTGGTTTTTTTTCAATAAACACAGTACAGTACTATAAATGTATTTTCTCTTCCTTATGATTTTCTTAATAGCATTTTCTTTTCTCTAGCTTACTTTATTGTAAGAATATAATTTATGATTATATAACTTAAAAAATATGTGTTAATTTGCTATTTATGTTATTGGTAGGGCTTCCTGTCAATAATAAGCTATTAATAATTTAATTGGGTGAGTCAAAAGTTACATGTGAATCTTTGTGCAGAGGGTTGGTGCCCCTAAGCTCCCATGTTGTTCAAAAGTTTAAACTGTACTTAAACAGATATGGTATGGAGCATCTGGGTTGCTCAGTTGGGTAAGCATCCACTCTTGATTTTGGCTCGGGTCGTGATCTTACAGTCGTGAGATTGAGGCCCACGTCAGACTCCATGCTGGATGTGGAGCTTGCTTAAGCTTCTCTCTCTCCATCTCCCTCTCTCCTTCCCTTGTGCTCTCTCTCTCTCTCTCTCAAAAAAAAATATTGGTTATATAGTTTATTGCACATCAATTACACCTCAATAAAGCTGTCAAAAAAAGGCCCTTGAGTTATGCAGTTTTTGTAGTTGTCAATATAGTTTGCTTTGAGTATAGTCTGTAGATGTGGATCACTGGTTCTAACTATCGCTCTTAAGTAAATTTTACCTGTCTTTCCACCATTTGTGGGGAAGAAGAAAAAATATAGCATGACGTGGCACCTGTTCTAGGCCTATCATTGTGATTTTGAAGTGTTTCTGACACACAGTGAAAAGATAAACTACAAATGATAATGGTTAACTCAACATCCATCCTGAACACTTTCTAGTATGCCAAGAATAGAAAGCTAAAACTATATTCCCAGATCTCCAGAAGTCAGAGATTCAGATATGATTTATGTTTCATCAGTCAGATACTGATGTTGCCTGAGACTTTGATTAAAATATGAACATAAGCAAGAGAGCTAGAGTGTAGGGTACAGATTATGGGAGAGTTGACATAATTCTGGAGCCACCATAAGACATGGTGACCCCCTAACATGGCAGTTGGTTTCCTGACCAGCTGCTTCCTGTCACAGCAGTGTTCCAGTCATGTCAGAGTTAGTATTGCTTTGTAGTTAGCAGTAGTCCAAGTTGACTCCTGATTTGTTAACTTCCTGCAACAGTGATGGTCACTTTCTCAGGTACAGCAGAGGCAGAGAGGTTCTAAGGGCTAGGAGTTGGTCCTGAGAGATTATCCTCGAGCCTATTCCTCTAGCTCTTCAAAATTTATGGAAGCACACAGTTTTCTGTATAAAACTCTTTCTGCTTAAACCAGTTCAAGTGGATTCTGTTGTGTGCAGCTGAGACCTGAGTGATAAAGTGATTAGTACCAGAAATGGTTATAGGCAATAAAACATCAAAGAAATAGGACCTGATTATATTAAAAGGCAACTATGGCACAGAGTGAGAAGTTATTTAAATTATCATTAGTGATTATCTGAAATAATCTATTGAAGGCAAGGGTTTGGAAGAGAGTGTGAACACTGTGGTAGACCACTATGGGGGACATGAAGAAAAAAAAGTACTTAGGATTAGGCTTTTCCCCCCTATATTGTGCTGGTGAGCTAAAAGAAAGAAAGGGATAGGCTCAATACTTTTAATTCTCAGCTCTAGTAATAATGTAACAATTAAGGAATTTTTGTAAAGGATCTCACAACTTTTGTAGTCTCAGTACTAATTTAGATGGAAATCATTTGGAAAGTCTGATGCTGCAAGTTGTTGAATTATAGGTTGAATTTACAGCTTGGTCATTTATTTTTCACAAAATTGAAAGCATTGCTTTAGAAAAAGTTAGATCCCATCATTGAAATGATGCTACTTAGGAGGACTTGGATAACTCTACAGAGCTGGTACTCCTGAACCTTACCAGGACTCCATTGGCAGCCGGCCAGCTCCTCCCTTGTCTGATGATGCTACTATTGCTTTGTATGAACACCATAGAACAGCCCTTTCTGAGGCAGTCCCTTTACAAGGGCTGATAGTTCTTCTGCAGCACCGTACTAGCCTTGTTGGCTCTATACCTCCAGCCAGATCAGATCCCTGTGTGTTCTTGAAAACAATTACAACATCAAGCCTTAGATGAAAAGGCTTACAAACAAAAGGAATTAAACAATTTTGCTAATATATTTTTAATGGCAGAAATCTGGGAATTATGTGTTGGAAACCGATTTAGAGGATAGTAGACCAGGGCTTTGATAGGGTTGAATTTATTGATATGGACATAATTATAGTGATTTGATATTTAGTGTGTAGTTTAGGTAGTTGAGTGTTTTTATTTGGTCTGATGGCTGACCGAATTCTAGACTTAAGGGTAGTTTAGTCTAAATGAAGTGGAGATGCTAGAAATTCCTTCATCTCATTAAAAAGGACAATTTAATATCTTAGGGTAGTAGAAATGTTAAAATGGGTTTAACATGTGTGATCAACTCAACTTTCCCATAACTATGTCTCTCAAGAGTACCCAGATCATTGATAACTACATTAATGATGGGCAGCCATGACTGGCTAACCTCTATATGCTGAAAAAAAAGACAGAATATGTTGACATTAAGAAGAATCCCAAGTTAGATGGGAAGGATAAAATTTTAGGTAGCAGAATCCAAATGTGGTAATTACTATGTCAGATAGGCTGAGCATAGTTATCTCAGTAGGCAGAAGTCATTTGATGGCAGAAATTTTTAGTGGGAGCTTATTGATCTGCAGGCCATAGGAAATAGATGGGCAGCTAAAACTCAAGGTCTTCAAATAGAACCCTAACCTGAGATGCCATAATAATCATGCCCTTTCTACCAATTCCCAGACCTGAGTCAGTACATGGACCCAGAGCCTCTTGAGTGAAAGGGAATCATTGTTTGTTCTCCCTGAGACTTTGGATTCCTCATTCTTTATTACAACAAGTGATTTCTGTAATCTTCATTTTTTTCATCTTGGACCACAATTAAATCCAAATTTTCAGTAAACCAATAGTTAATATCCTTAAGGAAAGACTACGAAAACATCATAAGTACATACAGTAAATGTTATTCCCATTGCTGATAACAAGGTAATGATGTTTGGGGTAAAGGAAGATAGCAGACCTTTCAGTAATTATTGATACTGGTTCTGAGATAGCATTAATTCCTGGGGATCCAGTTTCCATTATGGTCTATTGGTCAGAATGGGGGCTTATGGGTTCTAGTGATAAATAAATAGAGTTTTAGTCTATGTCCATCTCAGAGTATTTTTGGTGGATCCATGTATATATACCGTGGTTCTTTTTCTAATTCCTGAATATAGAATTAAAAAAAAAATATTTTCAACAACTAGCAGAAGTTACACATGCCATGCTCTCTGTGGCAAGTAACTATTCTCTTTTTGAGAAACAGCTCTTGGTGTGCTATTAGACTCTAGTAGAGACTAGGTATGTAACTACAGGATGCAGACTGAGCTGCTGCTTCTGAACTGAGTGGTGTCTGATTTACCAAGTCACAAATTAGGGCATGTCCAGCGGCACTCTATCATCAAGTAGAAGTATAATATATACTATAAAGCTTTTTCAAGTCCTTCTGCTGCACCCTATTCTCTCCATCCACCCCCAGGACCTCACGGGAATTTCCACATAATCTGAGACAGAAAAGAAAAATCAAGTCTGCTTATAGTTTTTTCCTCATGATATGTGGCAGGAGCTGTAAGTGGACTGACTGCTGAAGCATCACATCTTCAGGGATGTTACTGAGAGACAGGAAAGGAAGGAAATCCTCCAGTGGGTCAAGCATACAGTTCTATGTGTAGTGGTCTACCTTGCCTAGAACAAAAAATAGCTGAATGTTGTATGTATATGTTTTGACTCATGGGCTATAGTTAATGGGTTAGAAAATATAATATTGGTGTATTGGTGCCAGGGAAGTTTGAGAAAGAGTTGGGTAGGTAGAACTTTTGAATGGACCCAGAGTCATGTGTTCTTTATAACCAAAAGGTCCCACTTTGAAGATGAGGTTATCAAAATCAAGTAAACATGATGGTCATTCAGTAGATGAGAGAGAATATCTTTTTCCAACCAGTCTAGTATTTGCTCAGTGGATTAATAAAAAAAAAAAAAAACTGGTGGCACAGGTGGAGGCTCTACATCAGCTCAATAACATGAACTTTCCGCCAACATAGTGACACGGCTACATGTCAACTAAGGGTCCAAACTGCCAGAAATGGGATAATGCCTCTGTGGCTTAGTGGTAGGTAGATTATATTAATCCCCTTATCATGGAGAGAGCAGTGATTTTCTTCTCTGGAAATGGATTAATCAATCTGGATTTGGATTTGCCCTCTTTGCTTACTATGTTTCTGCCAGCTTACTAAATAGCTTATTCTGAAGACTTACTAAATAGCTTATTCACAATATCCTACACAATGCTTTTTCTGATCAAAGAACAAATTCTATAGCAAAAGAGGTAAGGTATAAAGTTCATAATTATGAGACTAAGTGGTAATATTTATCCTGAAGCAGTTGCCTTTATAAAATGGTAGAATGGAATATTGATGGCTCTACGGCAGCATCTAAGAAACAACAGCTTGCGAGATTGGAATGCTATTTTATAGATGTGGTATTTTCTCTGAACCACTGGCCAACCATTGACCAATATATTTCACTCATATCTGAAATACATAGGGTCTGAAAAAAAAGTGAGAGACTCAGGAATGGCATCCCTTACTATTATACCAATGTAATACCAAATGACCTACTTATAAAATTTTGCTGCTTGTTGCTGTAATTTTAGGCTCTGCTGGCTTAGAGCTCTTAGTATCTAAGAGAGGATTGAATTTTCCAGGGGATACAAGAACTTAACTGGTAGATGAGACTATCAACTGCTTATTTTGGGAAAAGGAGGCTAATCCTGTGTTGACTGACATAATTAATCCTAATTGTCAGGGAGGAAATAGAGAGAGGAATATGTCTGGAGCACTAATAATCCTGTTGAATGCCTCCTATGACAACTAGTCTACTACTGAAAAACTACAGCAGATAGGCATGTTGTGGAGGTTGTTCTGTTGTTTGAAAATGCAAGTGTGGAAAGTAGGATATATGGATGCTAAATAGAAAAGTAGCTTTATAAACAAACATTCCAATCTTCTGAAATAAAAGTGTCAATTACTAAAAACAGCATTTCCCAGGTTTTCTTGCAGGTAGAGTTCTGGAAATGATTTAGATTACGTCAATCAGAAGCATTTTTGTTATATGGTGATTAGCAGTCGAGTCACATGGATAGAAAGGCAAGATGTGGGGCAGCCATTTTGCTTATATAGAGGATGGCAGAGGTTGCATGATTCTGGGGTCGTCTGCTAAAGCTTCCTAATTTAGAATATGGTTCCCTGATTCAGCAGGTTCCTGCTTCTGCTTTCCTGATTCTAGCAGTGAGAGTGTGACTTTGGGGGATGTTCAGATTCAATCCTATTTCTCCTGGCCTTCCAACAGTTTTGTAAGCACATAATTTCCTTTATCAAATACTGTTCTGCTTCAACTAACTAGAGTGGGTTTTATTTTCTGCAACTGAACCCTGTCCAATATACCTGCCTTCCAATTTGGAGATATTAGTGGTATATATTTTTTTTCCCAGAAAAATGTCCACTTACTTCCAACCATGTTTACTTCCAGCTATTCTCTTGAGAATTTGAATTATGTAGATTCCTGGCAACTTATTTTAACTTAGTTCAAATTTAGACAATGTTTCTTAAATGTTGTGTTCTAAGGTTAAGACCTTGTCTTGTTTACAGGTTTGTTAAGGGTTTCTTTACTAATGTAGTTTCTTTCTTTGAAAGTTACTGTCAACAGAAAAATAAGAGATCTTTAATGTTATTATATTAAAAATCTTGGACTGATTTGTTCCAAAGTTATTTTAATTTCAAGCTCACTTTACATTCTGTTGCTCAAGCTGGCAATCTATAACCATGTCTTCCTTATCTATTTGGAGATTCCCTGAAATAGGAGAACAGATTTATCTAAGTGTAAAGATATCCTCTCAAATGATGCCAATGGGACAGGCTTTAGAAAAATAGGCCTAAGGTTCAATTTCATAAAACAGGGACAGTCCCAGTGGTTCTCAACCTTGGCTGCACACAGAATAATTTGAGAAGCTTCCAAAATATATTAATGCAAGGACCACACCTCAGTTAAATTGAATCCTTCCCCATGGGGGTACTTTTTTTTTAAAACCCCCCACCAGATGATTGTATTCATCTGCTTGGACTGCCATAACAAAATACCACAGACTACGTGTCTTAACTAATGAAATTTATTTTCTCACAGTTTTGGAAGCTGAAAGTCCAAGACTAAAGTGTTATGATAGTTGGTTTCTGGTGAGGCCTCTTTTTTCTGGCTTGTAGATGGCTTCCTTCTCACTATATCTTTTTGTGGTCTTTCCTCCATATGCTAATAGAGAGAAAGATATCTCTAGTGTCTCTTCCTCTTTTTATAAGTATGGTAGTCCTATAGATTAGGGCTGTATCCTTATATCCTTATTTAACTGTAATTACTTCTTTAAAAGCCTATCACCAAATACAGTCACATTGGGATTTAGGGCTTCAATATATGAATTTGGGGGCCCATAATTCAGTCTATAACAATGATTGACAACCACTGCTTTAGTGGAATCATTTGGTTTTGGGGTGGATGGATTTTAGGACATAAGAAAAAGCAAACAAGTCACAATGATGTATCAGGTTTAGTCTATGTGACAACTTGGCAATTTCTGTTGGATAGAATAGAAATAGCACTAACTAGGGAAAGATATGGGATGAGGGCAGAAGCTTATAAACTGGAACATTTAGTCTGAATAAAACAGTAGACTCGAGTCCAATTCAAGTTGGCATAAGGTGTTTAAGACATTATATCCCAAAGTGGGCTATAATATTGAGACTTACAAAGGCTAGAGTTCTTGGAGTCATGAATCCTGAATTAAATAACAAGAATTTGAGAATCATGGTCCAACTTCAGTGACAGGAGCAGTAGAAAATGGATGCATGGTCCTGTGAACAGATTTTTGAAACAACGTTCTTGACCTTGTGTGAAAATTGGAGTCAGTCTTCAGGAGCCAACCAGGGCACAAATGGAGAGGTTAGAGAAAGAACCTGCAGGAGGCTAAATATATTCCCAGGATCAACTGATGTGAGAAGTGCTGGCTATTAAATCTCATTTGTTGGTAAGTGCAACCAATTCTTTTTAATCTCTGATATGGCTCTCATTGGTCTCGTATCTAGAGTAGTGGTTCTCAAACTTTGACAGACATCAGAATCACTTGGAATGGTTGTTCAAACATGGAATGCGTGGCTTCACCGCCCTCCCTCCAAAGTTTCTGATTCAATATGGGTCCAAGAATTTGCACTTGTAGCAAGTTTTCAGGTAATACTGTTGCTGCTGATTTGGAGAACACTCTGACATTCACCAAACCTGTTGGCATGTAGCAGACATTTTATATGCAAATACTCTAAAATATATATCATCATATATATTTTGATAATGGGAGACAATGCTATATAGATGCACAGGAAGCTAAATCCATCCTAACAGTCTCTGAGTAGGGAAAGAATCCTCCAGATAAAACTCAACTAAGAAGTTGTTATTTTTCCCTGAAGCTAGACAGGGGGGTCAATAGAACCTCTTCTATCATAACAGTGGCGGCATGTTTTTAGCAGGGCTTACAGGCACTTTTCAGAGTGCATATTATCTGAATTATTTGATATAAGCTAACTTGGTTTGTTTTGCCCCCAGGCCCCTTTTAACCTTAAAAACCACCAAAGGTAGATTCCCTTCAAAGGGAAGGTTAGAATTTAGGGAATGAGTCTTTGGAAAAAGAGGTCTTATCCAAATATTCAAGAAGAAAAGAGTAGGGCTAGTTTTTTGGTCCAGGAGCCTAAAGAAGAAGAGATAAGACTCAGGGCCCCTCTTACAAATATGCCAGTTCTGTTTTGTACAAATGAAAAGGGTGCTCTTTCCAGCTTAGATTTAAGACATTATTTGAGCAATTTTCTGATAGATGGCAGGAAAATATGATGAGGAAAGAACCTTTTCTTAATTTGCACAAAGTCTACTATTAGGTTAGCAAGCCCAACAGAATCTCAGATAGGGGAGAATGGTGAGACAATAAAAAGAATGGGGGAATCTGGTGTGACAGTCCAGATGCCCAGGCCTCATTTCTGGGAGTGCTCTCATATTTGTTTTGATGCCCAGAAGTTGCCATGTGGATGGACTGAGAGAAAGACCAATGAGAAGGCCATCTCTCTCATACTCTAGAGCTGAGTGGAACCAGAGATGCAACGCAAATCCACTGCCTTGGATAGCTTACCAGAAGAGGGTATCCACAGTGAATAAGAGTTTTATGGCTTATGTCTCTCAAGATTTCTCCTATTGATTGTTCTATCTCCGACTGAGTCATACTATCACACTGCTCATGCCTGATAACCTGTTTACCAATTTTCTAATTGTTTAGTATGCAAGACCTTAAGCTGCCCATATTCAGAGTCATCAAATGAGTAGGGGTGATATACTGCATGAATGTCGAGTCTTATAGCCACCATTCAGCTGTTCTATGCGGATGCTTTCAGCAACACCCGTTAAACTACTTGTAACCCATGAGAGGACTCTGGACATTCTGTAGAGAAAGGGGATAGGAAGGACATATTATATTTCTATCATTGGGCAGGGCCAGAGTATATTAGTATCACCCAGGAAAGGTGCAGATAGAGGAGGGGATATCTCTGTTAGACATAGATAGCCACATTGCCTGCATCTTGGTATTTTATTCATCTATTAAGTAGCAAATAGACTAGAAATATACGGTTCAGTTGAAGTAATATATTGACCTTCCTGTGATTGCAGACATGAAGACTGAGAACACTTCATGAAAGCTAACATTTATTGAACATACTTACCACATACCAGTCACACTGCTAAGCTTTTTATAAGTTTCATCTCATTGAATTTCCCAGCAACCCTCCACAGCATGTATTTTAATTTTATTACCTTAAATATGGGGAAACTGAGACTTAGGTCATGTAGCACACCAAAGGTCACACATTTGGGAAGGGATGAAGCCAGGGTTCAGGTCTGCCTGACTCTAGAGCACAGCATTACACTGACTCTGCAGAGAGCTATGCAATTATTGTATTCCAGTTTAGATTCAAGGGGTGACAATATGACACTGACTAATATTCATGGGAGTGACACAAATAAGAGTAGGAGGTGGAAATAGGTCAAAAGAAGTTGCAAGTCCAGAGGATGAAAAGAGAGGGTGACAAAGAGTACAACCAAACCCAAGATAATACCATGGGAACTCATGGTCAAAGTTTTCCTCAGTGTCCTAATAATACCAGTCCCACAAGATGCTTCATAAAAAACAATTCCATTGTTAAGTACACTTACTTAAATAGCTGGTTCTTAAAGATGAACAGTATACATTAGCTTATTACCAGAACCTATTTAATGTTGGTTTTACCCAACATTTTTCAAACATATTTAGCTGCAGATCTCTTTTATGTATACCAACAAATTCTCTGGAAGGTTCTACTGCCTTAGTGAAATGAAATTAGTAGTGAACTTCAGAAACACACTGAGGTTATATCAGAATATTATCTTTTATTATTGCATTGCATTTAAAGTTTTTATTTTTTTAAATTTAAGCTCGTGACTAGCTGTAAATAGTTCATTCCAAAATAAGTTATTTTAACTACTTCTTTTATTGCCTCTATAATACTTAACAAATAATTAAATAACATCTTCAGGTATTAGTAATTAGAAATACTGGTTTAAAAGACCCCGATGCCATTTGTAATTATTATTCTGGTGCCACAATTGGGAAGAATAAGGTGAGGTGCAAATGGTGTGACTTTGTAGCCAGATAGACCTGGGACCAAAGCCAATCAAGAAGAGGTTGGTGTGGCCTGATAATGAGTTTGAAGGATTATCATTCAGGTGCTTACCAGCTCTCTATCTAAAAGGTTTTAACTGACATTAAAGAGAGATGGAACAACTTCCCATGGTATAGACCCTTAAAAGGAAAAAGATACAAATATGAGTTTAACTAAATAGGAAAGTACGTAAAACCTGGAACATGGCTATCCCTGCAGTGGTCTCTTCAGCACTCTCCTTTAAGGACCTACTTCTCATCCCGCCCACACTGGACCTATACGTGTTGTTGTTTTGCTATAGTAGGATAACCCTAGGACTAAACTGGTGATCCAATACTCCTAGGAGATTAAAAAAGTTTATTATGGAGTAATTATAAACTTAAAGAGTTGCAAGAATAGTACAAAAACCTCCCTATATCCATTATACCCACCATGCAGATTCAGCATTTGCTTCCCTCCTTCCATATACATGCACATACACTGATTTTTTCCTGAACTATTTGTGAGTGAGTTGAAGGCATTATGGACCTTTATTCTTAAATACTTCAGTGTGTATTTTCTGAGAATGAGGACATTCTTAGTTATAGTATTATGGATTGCAAACTGGCCAAATATTCCTCCTATACCTGTCCTTTTGTAATGTGGCTTTGTGTTTCTTCAGTCAAGAGGGAGTCTGTTTCTTCACTCCTTAAATCTGGATTTAGCCATGTGACTTGCCTTAGAGACAGGACATTAAACCTTAATGTAAGCAGAAACTTGAAAAATACTTATGTTTTGGGGCCTTCCCTCTCTTGATGCTGAGAACAATTCTGCCACCATGTGAACAAGCCTGGGCTAGGTTGCTGGAGGATCAGTGACATGCAGCTGTCATCTTGGCTGAAATCAAGCCAAATGTCATTAATGAAGAAGACTATCTAGACCATACAGCTCCACCAGAACGAGCTCAGACTATAAGAGTTACGCATCCAACCCACATAACCATGAGAAGGATAAATATTTGTGGCCTTAAGCTATTAAGTTTTAGGGTGGTTTGTTGCACACCAACGAAGTAAAATGACGCAAAACAGAAAATTTAATAGTAATGAAATATTATTATTCAAGCCATATTCAAGTTCTTCCAATTGTCCTAGAAATGTTTTGTTTTTTGGTTTTTTTTTTTGACAGCATTTTTTCTCCCCAGTCCATGTTCCAATCCAGGATCATGCAGGTCAATTAGCTGTCATATTTCTCTCTCTTCTTTTTTAACTTTCACAACATTTTATTATTATTTTTTGACATACAAAAATATGTACATAATTTTTATTATTATTTTATACAACTTGATGAATTTGGAGATAAGTATACACCCACAAAGCCATCCCCACTATCTGTGCCACAAATCTGTCTATCACCTCCAAAAGTTTCCTTCTACCCTCTTATTTATTATTATCATCATCAATATTATTATTGTGATGAGACCATTTATAAGATCTACTGTCTTAGGGAAGTTTTAAGTGTACAATACAGTATTGCTATCTATAGGCACTGTTGTATATAGAAGATATTTAGGACTTATTCACCTTGTGTAACCAAAACTTTGTACTCTTTGACTAATACTTCTGTTTTCCCCTTCTTTCAGCTCCTGGCAACCACCATTCCACTCTCTTTTTCCATGAGTTGACAATTTACTAATCATATAAGTGCTATCACATAGTATTTGTTTTCTGTGTCTGGCTTATTTCACCTATCAAAATGTCCTCCAAGTTTATCCATGTTGTTGCAAATGGCAGGATTTCCTTCTTTTTTAAGACCGAGTAATATTCTATAGTATGTATATGCCACATTAAAAAAAAATGTTTATTTATTTATTTTGTGAGAGAGTGAGAGCTAGAGAGAAAGTTGGGGCAGGTGCAGAGAAAGAGAGAGAGAGAGAGAGAATCCCAAGCAGGCTCCACATTCAGCGTGGAGGGGCTCAATCTCATGAACTGTGAGATCATGACCTGAGCTAAATGAAATCAAGAGTCAGACACTTAACTGACTGAACCCATGTGCCCTTGTGCCACATTTTTTAAATCCATTCACCCATTAATGGACAGTCTACTTCCATATCTTGGCTATTGTAAATAAAGCTGCAGTGAACATGGGAGTGCAGATATCCTTTCGAGACCCTGATTTCAATGCCTTTGGGTATGTACCCAAAAGCTGGATTGCTGGATCACATGGTAGTTCTATTTGTAGTTTTTTGAGGAGCATTCAAACTGTTTTCCATGATCACTATACCAATTTTTATGTATAGTGTAATATACAAAATAAATTGTACATTGCATAGTGTATAAGGGTTCCTTCTTCTTTCTATATCCTTGTCAACATTTCTTAACTTTTTTTAATGATAGCTATTCCAACAAGTGTGAAGTGATATCTTATTGTGGTTTGGCTTACATTTCCCTAATGATTACTAATGTTGAATACTTTTTCATATACTTGTCGGCTAGTTGTATGACTTCTTTGGAGAAATATCCATTCAGTTTCTTTGGCCATTTTTAAATTGTGTTATCATACTTCCTGATTTCAAAATACATTACAAAGCTACAGTAATCAAAAGAGTAGGGTACTGGCATAAAAACAGACATATGTATCAATAGAACAGAATAACAGAACCTCAAATACATTCACACATGTAAGGTTAACAGATCTTTGACATGAGTGCCAAGAATACACTGTGGGGAAAGGATAGTCTCTTAAATAAATGGTGTTGAGAAAACTGGATATACAAGTTCAGAAAAAGGAAATCGGACCCTTATTTTATACCACTCACAAAAATCAACTCAAAAAGGATTAAAGACTTACATGTAGGACCTGAAACTCTAAAACTGCTAGAAAGCTCCTAACCATTTGTCTTAGCAATGATTTCCTGGGTACAAGATCAAAATCATAGGCAACAAAAGCAAACATAGGTGGGGTTATGTCAAACTAAAAAGCTTCTACATAACAAAGGAAATAATCAACAAAATGAAAAGGCAACCTATGAAATGGGAGAAAATATTTGTAAACCATATATCTGATAAAAGGTTAATATCTAAAATGTATAAGGAATGTATACAACTTAATGTCCTGTCTCTTTAATTTTCTTTAGAACTGTTCCCTGGCCATTTTTTTTTCATAACTGACATTTTTGAAGAGTGTAGGAGCCATTGTTTTAAAGAATGTCTTTCAGTCTGAGTTTGTGTGATATTTCATTATGATTAGATTTAAGTAATAATTTTTATTTTTGCAAGAATACTACATAAATGATTTTGTATCCTCAGTGCTTAAGATCGGAAGACACAGAATGTTAATTTGTTTCATTATTGGTTATGTTAACTTTGACATTTCATTAAGGTTGGGTTCACTGGGTTTCTCCACTGTAAGATGACCATATTTCCCTTTGCTATTATTAGGTATCACCACATTGGGGGTGGGTGGCGTGGATTGGAAGGCCCTAAAACAGTACATTAAGGAAGAACAAAGAGGAACTGGTACACTTAATTCATCTGGTATTACCAATAGTGATCCAGAAACCTGGCCTATGGCACACTTTATCAATAATATTGGGTATGGATTTCTCATTTGTCGATCAAACTATGTAGGCAGTCCATCAAATTGCTCACCAGGAGGGTCCTAAAAATTCCATCATTACAACCATGAGTGACTGTGCTCAGATTTGGGAAGGGTTCATGTGGCTCACCCCAGGTTATGGACATTTGAGAACCTAGGCACTCCTACGTTGGGAACAGAAAAATCACTCCAAACAGAACCACCCAATTGTACCATGACTGTGGAATGGATATGATTCCATATGAACTGTGTAGTTCATTCTGTCACATTACAGGATAGTGGCTGGTTTGGCACTGACTGGCCACGCTGCCCAGGTATTTATTGGGTAGCCCTGAACGGGACCCAGTGGTTGTGTAGCACAAATCTTAGCTATGGCTTCCACCTGGGTGATTGACCTGCTGTAGCCTGGGGTTTCCCTGAACACAGGGGAGAATCTGACCCATGGTAATAAAAATTGCCAAACTCCCTCTCTTCAAGGCCAAACGGGCACATTCTATTTTCTACTGGTATAATCATTTGGCTACTATCTCTGACCCCTCCATTAGGCAGGAGGACATTACAGCACACATAGAAGCCCTCACTAAATTTGCCCAACAAGCCTTAATTGATAGCCAGCAAAGCATGTCTTTACTGAACACTGAATGAGTCTAATGAGATAAAGCTGTCTTCCAAAATAGGCTGGCCTTGGACATTATTACTGCCTCACAAAGAGGCACCTGTGCCATTATCCAAACAGAATGTTGTGTGTTAATACTTGATGAGTCTGCTTATGTATCATCTTTATTAAGTCACATGAGGATACAAGTGAATGCCCTGAATGATCTGACCCCCAGCCAAGGGAACTTAAATCAGTGGTTCAGATTATGGCACTCTTGGTGGAAAAAGTTTTTACTTATGTTGAGAATCATTATCTTAATCTGTGTTTTCTCTTGCACGTGTCCATGTTATTGCTGTGGTATTTGCTTTCAGTGCAGCCAGATAGTCACCAAACAAGGTGTTCCCATGCTAGTGACTTGCTGACTGCTCAGGCCACCTTGCGGAAGAGGGGGCATATAAATTGTAAGTGCTGGTCATGATGGCTGGGGTGTTACAGGATGTCATAGAGAGGATATGGCCGCCAGTAGACCTGTGAGCTAGCATCCAAGCAATTGGAGGCTCCTCACACCCTTTTCTGTCCTTGGAATGTATGTTCTGTCCATGGTACCCATAGCCTTGAAGGGCACCTGGGTGGCTCAGTTGGTTAAGCATCTAACTTTGGCTCAGGTCATGATCTCATGGTTTGTGAGTTCAAGCCCTGCATCAGGCTCTGTGCTGACAGTTTGGAACCTGGAGCATGCTTTGGATTCTGTCTGTCTGTCTGTCTCTCTCTTTCTCTCTCTCTCTCTGCCCCTCTCCTGCTTGTGCTCTGTGTATCTCAACAATAAATAAATGTTTAAAAACATTTACAAAAAAGCCTTGCGAGAGCAATGTGTTGGGGAGACCATCTGGACTGGATACATGACTAAACCCACCTAAAGACTCTATAAAAACCCTTAAAATTCTGGTAGGTGGGTACAAAGATCTATTCATCTTATAGCTGCTTGAGACAAGCTTCATATAAGTTCCTTATTGTATGTCAAATCTCCCATCTACCAATCTGGAGTGGCCTGCCTCTCATTTTGGTCTCTCCTTGCCCGTTGTGTACAGGGGTCACTTTCAGATTTCACCTGGGAAACCAAAAGAGTATTGCTTGCCTGTGTGTCCTGGGCCTGGCCAAAATTACTGGTCCTTTAAACTCTCACCCTGCTTACTCAATATATGGCTGGCCTGAGAAGAGTGTGATCTCAGGCTGAGCGACTCTCCAGTTGAGGCAAACCCTAAAGGAGTTGACAGTTTGGAAATTGTTTGCTGACTGTGCTCCCCATACCTTGGCAGTAGGTCCTTCTGGGCAGTTCATCTCTGTATCTACCATACCAAGATACTCAAAATGTGAGTGATATGTATTTATATGAGTAAACATATGCAGTCCTCAGTTAGTTAAAACTGTGCATTAACGTAGTGGTATGCTTTTCCTAAAGAACTGTTATTAAATTTATGATGCATGTACAGCCAATGTCATCTTAGAGTGAAAAAGATACAGCAATTGAGATTGAGTCATTAAATGAAACGTAGTCATGAACTTGTTTGAAAATTTCCTGTCCTGTCCCACTTATTTCATAGTATATAAAGGAACTTTGAAACTTTACCTTCGAAAGAGTTACTTCTCATTCAGAGGAAATGATAGTAGCAAAACCCAAACAGTCATTTTGGTATTTAGATTCTAGGGTTCTTGTGGATTTATTTAAAACAACAAGTTGAATAATACCTTACAGAGAGGCAGCAAGTATACAAGAAGAACAAGATAAATAATGGAAAATAAAAAGTTTTTTTTTCCCAGTGGTAAAGAAGCTTGGGCAGTCCAATACATCATGGCGACAAGTGAGCAGTGATAACAATAAAAGATATTCTTGGAATGGATATCCCCACAATTCAAGTGACTGGCCTTAGTCCAGGTCTTTATTTCTAGGTCTTAAAAATGATATGTGTCTGAGCATCACCAAAGGTTTTTTTTTTTATTGGAAATTGCTATAACTAAGGACAGATATGATTGGAATTTGGAAGGCAGCATTTATCATTGCTAAATTGGATTGCTTATATTTATAGTTCTTTCAAAAGTACCAAACGTGGAAGGTTTCCACTTGCAACAATTCTACTGTATTGTATGTTGGCTCAAAAAATATGAGAATGAGGTACTTTTGAGACTTGATTTTATAAATATGGTTTGGCAAATATACATTGTGCCTTGAAACCTAAGACCAGGAGGGTCTCATCAATTCAGGTCCCTCAGTGGCATTTATATAGTAATGTGTGCTAAACACAGGCATGTAGAAGATGAAGTAAATAACTGCCATATGAATGCTCCAAACTACAGTCTAGCAACTCTGACCAGTGAGAAACAAATTATGAATTTTCTGTAAATATTATCATAGATAAATACACATAAATTCTACACATGCAGAATAAAGACTAAATGCCAACACTTTTTCTATAAAACCAGGATTATAGTATCCACAATGAGGTGTGGACTTAGACAAGGAAAATCTTTTTTCTCTTTCAAAAAATGAAATTTTATACTGTATCGCTGTCCAAAACTTCAGATAGCTATTGAACAGTGCCCAAATACGTAAAATGATAAACTATCATCAGAGTCTGTATAAAAAGTAGAGGAGTATTAACCAGAAGTCATTACTCCTGGGCCTATGAAAGGAAAACAAACCAATGCAAGGGAATACTTGGAACTGTGTTTTAACTTTACCCCATACTCTGTTTTGTCAAAGTAAGCTTCGATGTATATATATTTTCATTCCAGGGGCACCTGAGTGGCTCAATTGGTTGAGCTCTCATCTCACAGTTTCTGCTCAGGTCACAATCTCACAGTTTGTGGGATCGAGCCCCATGTTGGGCTCTGTGCCGACAGTGTGGAATCTGCTTGGGATTCTCCTTCTCTGACTCTCTCTGCCCCTTCCCTGCTCTCTCTCTCTCTCTCTCTCTCTCAAAATAAATAAATAAACTTAAAAAAAGATATATATTCCAGTCATTGCAGGGGGAACAGGCCCCATTGCCTTTTTTTTTTTTGGGGGGGAAGGAAAAAAACAAAGATGCTTTTGAGAGATACGTCTGAGGACTATAAGTGCCAAATATGTAGATAAGTACCAAATAGGTTTTTGAAGATCATTTTAAACATACATTTCAGAAAATGAGCAATTTGTATGTTGTGAAGCACCATTAATTGAAACGTTCGTGCCCTTGCTTTGATAAATTTGCCTCAGTGACTTGATCCAGAGCTTTTTTTGATTAAATAGTTTATATTTCTAAGTTAAAAAAAATACATAGGAGGAATATTTATTTTGACTTAGTTTAGCAAGATGGTGTTGCAGGTAGGATGCTGTACTGTATATCAGGGAATTCAGGCTCAAATATTGAATCATCAGATACTATACTGCTATCATAAATAATAATATTTATAATAACAACTAATAGCAACAACATTGATAATATCAAACCCAAATTTAAAATGGCAAAAGAAATGATGGAAATAACTATACTGGTTTAGGACTATAAAAACTGATTTTAAAAAAAATCCTGCCTGATAAACCATACATTTTACCCCCTAAAACTAATAATATAAAAGAGACTATGCTTATAACTGTTCTAAATAGAAACATCTCAATAACAGAAGGGAGCAATATTGGTATTGCCTGTGGGTTTGACAAGATTTGATGAGAGATGAAAATTGAGGAATATCAAAGTAGAGGTAGTTATCTTGCTGAGTGGAGCAGGTTCAGAATGGCTAATGGGAAACATTACACACATGGAGAATATATTACGCTTCTACATCAGTTAAAAAGTTACTACTTCTTGCTACTTGTCATACATCAGGATATTTCTAAGCCCAATAGAAGATATTATAATGTATTTGGCCAGTACTATTAAATTGACTTAACAGATTTATCTGACCTGCAAAAACAAATGTAAATTATAAATCCAGGGCAAGAAATCTCAAAATATTTCTTTAGAATTAACAGAAGAAATATCTTTGAGACTGCTTGCCATGAGAAATTGCCTATAGAGTAATTTCTACCAACTGAAGATATATGGAAGCCACAATTTGGAAGGTTCCCAAATGTCACTGGAACAATATGGCCTCAAGAAGAGATAAATTAGACAGATGGAACCATGCAAATGTAACCTATTGGAAATCTGAACAGGAGGTAACTGATATAATAAAGGCAGTTTGTAACCAGAAAGCTCAGGTTCTGACTTATTGCAGATTTCTGGTACAAGAAGTTCTTGAAACACTTGGAGTTGTTGCAGGATATATCATGAGTAAATCAGAAGAATACTGTATTTAATTAGACTTGAAAACAAGTAGCAGTTGTAAATAACACTATTTTGAAGTTACTAAAATTTAGATCAGTAACACTTTACCTACTTTCTATAAACCATTGACATCACTTTTGTTATAGAAGATTTATCCTATTGAGAGGGAAATCTCTCCATTGATGAGCTTCAAAGATGTTACTAATCACTGAAGGAATAAATTATTAGATTTCTTTATTTGCCTTCAGGTGCCTCATTTTCCAGCCCACCCAACACCCTCCCACATACCTTTACTTTCGCCAGTTTCATGTCTTTGCTAATGCTCCCTGATTTTCCTGGGACCCCTGCCTCCCATTTCTGCATAGCCACATCTTACCTTCATGTGTCTTCACATGCCACTTTCTCCACGAAGCCATTTCTCATCATCCTTAGCCAGATGGAATCTCTTCCACGTCTCATCTTTACAGCCATAATTCATTTGTGGTTCTTTTGGTTTTGACCTCAGATTGTAGCACATTATGTATGGTTTCGTTATTAAAATATGAATTCCCCTATTTGTGAGTCCTGAAATATTCGGGTGTTAAATTGGATGAAGGTCCCGTTCTAGACCAAGTGAGCCAGGATTTAGGGAACGGTCTTAGGAGTCTTTATTTTTAATAAGGTGACACTGCAGATTGGCCAATTTGGGGAGCCTGGCCCTATGGCCTGCTCAACATCCCCCAGTTAATGCCCCACAACAGAAGCAGCATCAGGTGACCATCCAGAAGACAAGTTTTGGGGGGAAAAGGGCGTGCCTGGGAAAAATCCTGCCTCCACCTCCTTCTGGCTCTATCACTTTGGGCGATTAAAGTATCTACTTCAGGGGCGCCTGGGTGGCTCAGTTGGTTGAGCGACCGACTTCGGTTCGGGTCCTGATCTCGCAGTTCGTGAATTCGAGCCCCGCATTGGGCTCTGTGCTGACGGCTCGGAGCCTGGAGCCTGCCTCGGATTCTGTGTCTCCCCCTCTCTCTGCCCGTTCCCTGCTCATGCTCTGTGTCTCTCGGTCTCTCAATAATAAATGGACATTGAAAAAAAAAATAAATAAAAAAAAATAAAAAAAAAAAAAAATATGAATTCCCCAGGAGAAGAGCTTAATCTGAATTGTTATTTTCTCTGCAGCAGCCAACAGTATCTGGTACATATAGCAAGCATTTGTTAAATGATTAAACAAATCGTAGTTTAATTTCCAAGTAATTAATAAACTAATAGATACGGTTGCGTCTACTCATGATTCTTCTAGTTATTTATAGGACTTAGAAAGGTGTAGGCAGCCCCTGTATTTGTTGCGTTACATTAGGTTGTGCTACGCATGTAGTACATGGTAGATCATTAGTACTACCTCATACCCATTCCTCCATTCTAGTTTATTCGTTCTTTTATTAGCTTTAGTCTAGGCAAGCATGCGTCATGGTACTATGGTGTATTTTTAAAAACACTAGTTTGTTTTTAGAGCCTGCTTAAATTTTAAAGCAGTTTTCAATTTACATATTTTGGAAACAAATATGCAGAAACATTTGTGTGACCTGCATATTATTGTTTAAAACTTTGAATAGTTGCCAATATTTTAATAATGGAAGAATTCACCTTACAAAAAACCTACCAGATTTCTGTCTTTTCTTGAAAAATCAACTCTGACAATACTCTGTCCCCATTTTTTTCAGAGCACCAATCTCTTGGATTTAAATATGGGGACAAGGAATGCTTTCCAGTTTTGAATAGTTCCTGCCAGGCCCTTATTGCTCATTCGTGTTCCTTATTTGTCCACTTTAGGCCTCTGAGTTCATTATTCCCATTTTAGGCCTTCTTTTGAAAATAGAAGATGTGTCAGAGACTATCAGCTATTTATTAAAATCAATTTGTTTGTCTTGGGCATAGAGCTAGCCTATTTTCCCCTATCTTCCTTTGCAGTTCAGTGTACTCATGAAATTGAGTTTAGCCAATGAATGACACAAAGTGTGTGCCACTTTCCAGCCTATTCCATGCAAACTTTCCATGTAGACTTCCCCATTGCCTTTCTCCTGATAGCCAGATGCAGACAAACCCAGACCCAATGTAGTGGCAGAGCCATGAAATTGAAGGAGCCTGGGTCTTTCAATGACTCTGTCTGTAGGAGAGCTGAGCTCCTGACACTATGGCTTTGACTATACTTCTTCTTTTAAAAATTTTTTTTCTAAACTTTAAATCTGAGAGATTTAAAAGTATAATGATCCTTTTCTTAGAACTGTACTGCAAGTTCTAGTCTTTTAGCTTACATTTGTTGGAGTCATTTGTAAGTTTATGGTTTGAATAGAAGAGAAGAAGAAATCTACTTCTACGCTAAAACTTGATTTATTTAGGTCTCTTTTATGGCAGTTGCCCTATACTGAATAGGCCAACATGTTAATGAACTGGAATTGTGCATGGCACCTGATCTTTGGTAACAAAAGTCAAGTAGGCAGAGGGTAAGTGAGAATAAATGCTTCATCCTTCCTGGTGGTGTTACTGGTTCTGAGTGCCTGGTATGCAGAGCCCGGTAGATAAAATTTGGTAGTAGAAGGGAGTGAGGGAGAGGCATGTAGGGTCATTCCTGACTTTTAAAAATGCTTTCCACTCAGAGAAACCCTATCATTAGCAGCAACAACAAACCTTCACTGAGCACCTGGTTTAGGGCTTTGAGTTCATCTCCAAGGGCAGTAGAATGATTTTGATTTTTTCTGATAGCTCTATTGAAATTTTTTGAGAGAAAAAAAAACCCTCAGTTTCAACTTACGTGTGCAGCCTCCTTGAGAGCCCTGGGCTAGCCAAGACTTTTCACTTACATCTTTCTGAATGACTAGGTTTCAAGCAAAATTAATTTAGATCAAGTATTTGATGTTTGTTATAGTTTGCATATTAGTTTTAGGTCAAATTTTGAGGCTATTGAATTAATTATTTACATACAGCATGACAGAATTATGTATTTATATGCTAATAATGCATTGATCCTAGCATAATCATTGTGTAGAGAACATCACACCCATTATAATAGTTGAAACATAATTTTAATTGACCAGAGACTGGTTTCTATAATTATTGCCTTTGAAATATTAATCAGAGAAGGCCTCTGTGGGGAAAGAACTGGAGATTTCTAGCTGTTCTGCTTGGCACTGTGCAGGTAACTTTGGGGATAAAAACAAGGAGGCCAATCCATTTTGACCTTTGTTGCATTGCGTACGGCAGTAATGTACTTGATGGCACAAAACCCCTACTTGTATTTTGTTTCCATAGTTTGCTTAATGGCAATCCACTTTGTGACAATTTTCAGGAACACACTGTAATAAAAATGGAGAATACCTGAAATCTTTTAATGTGGAGTTTAGAAAGAAAGATCTTATATCTGTCACTGAGTTCATTATGTAGAACTCATGAAATAATAACAGCTTTAGCAGTGAATGCTATTTTAGAGTCCTGGAATGTTAGAGCTCAAAGACACCTTTGATTCTTGGTGGGTCTCCCCAACTCACTACTCTTTTATTTGGAAATTTTCCCATGGTTTCTGCTGAAGTGGGTTCAACTAACCTTACTTCTTTAGCCATAACAAAAATAACTGTCCACAGTCAGGATAGAAAACAGTCCCTGTTTTCTGTTAGGGAATGAATGGGTCAAGTAACTATGCTAACAGAGAGACACGGAACTTAAATATGTGCCAGAATGTTGGTTTTGTTGCTAGTAAGTCTGAGTTGGAAAATACATCAGGACGCAAGACCAAAATGGCTGGTTTCTTACCCTTACTCCTTGTAGTTGAAGTTTCCTTCCAGTAGCGGAAAGCAGAATTCTATATCCTCCATCCTCAGGGTTAAGGCCTGACTGGATGAGCACTCTCACAGAGGTCACAGACAGAGAGCACCCAAAACTTTTGGGCAAACTAGGTCCCAAAAGAAAGATAATCAAGAGGATCCTGGGCTCCACACACACAAAGATCTTCTTCTCAGTCCTGCTGATCAGATAAGCCACTCCCAGGGAAAGTGAGAGAAGGTGTACTTCCTGCCCAATACTCTCTAAACAGGGAACACTTCAAGTTTTATGGGCCAGGCAGGAATCTGGGAAGGGAGAGACTCATTTCTCCCATATGGACTTAGGACCACATGGTAAGCCAATGTTGTATTGGAACAGGGATTAGGAGTGTGTGGGGAGAGAAATAATAAGAACAGGAGAGGGGAGAGATGATACAGCTGAAAACAAGTGGAGAAAATAATTGTCTGGCATCGCTATTCCCATGAGGTCAGCCCCTTCTTGCTATGGGTTCTATGAGGGTCCTCCAACTCCATTTATTTATTTATTTATTTATTTATTTATTTATTTATTTATTTATTCTTATTTTTTCTTTTAAAAATGTTTATTTACTTATTTATTTATTTTGAGAGAGATCATGCAAGCAAGCGGGGGGGGGGGAGCAGAGAGAGAGAGAGAGGGAGAGAGAGAATTGGAAGCAGGTTCTGCACTGTCAGCGCAGAGCTCAACATGTGGGCTCAAAGTCAGGAACCATGAGATCATGACTTGAGCTGAAGTTGGACACTTAACTGACTGAGTCACCCTAGTGTCCCCCCAAAATCTGATTTTTTAAATAATCTCTATACCCAATGTAGGCTCCAATTTACAATTCCAAGATCAAGAGTCATATACTCTACCAAGCATGTTCTACTGACTGAGCCAGCCAGGTGTCCTGGTCCTCCAGATCCTTGTAACACAACTTTGTTACTTAATTTGGCTTATGAGCGTCTCTCTTTTAAAGCAAATCATCCTTAAGACACTAACTAGCCTTTAGTGGTTTTAGAAAGTATATTTTGTACTGAACACTCCGGTATGTATCCGATAATCTTTAGTTAATTTAGTGAAGCCCTGATTCGTTATAATGAACATAAGTAAAAACTTAGTAATTAAAGATTTGAGATTTAAAAGATTTAGCATTTTTGTAGCCCCTTTCATACTAAAAAACACTCCCAGCAACTGTGCAGAATATGGTAAGTAACACTTAAAAAAATCTACCCTTTTTAAAAAAACCCAAAAAACAACAACTACTTCATTTGTGAAGAATTATTAAATAATTATTAAATTCACAAAATTTTGAATTATTAAATAAAAGATGTAATTCCACAGAACTGCTGTGAATACATTGGTAATAGTTCTAACATTTATTTGACATTAGAAAATGGTCAAGTTCAGACAAAAAGATCATGATACTAGTTTGAACCATATGAAATTTTCTTTCTTTTTATTTTTTTGGTAGGTCAAAAATGGGCAAATATAGGCAATTTCCTATGAGTAGACCTCATTTTGCACCATAATAGCGTTAATGCTTTTGTGTTGAGAGATGAAGGGTTTCTTCCTGCAAAGAATTGCCTAGGTTCTAGTCTAGACTAAAGCCCAAGGAAGTGGTTCACAAATCCCACTTCATGACGAAGTTGAAAACTGTCTGAGCAAAATGAGAAAAATAATAACAGTGTAAAGATTTTTCTTTCAAAAAAGTTAAAATTCTTTAATTTTGAATGTCTGAGATTAGAGGATTTGGAGGGTTAAAGTAGCTTTTCTTTTGTAAAATAAGTAGCTTTTTTTATTGTTATAGTAGCTTTTTTTTGCTATAGTACTTTTAGAATCTACTTGCATGGAAATAATAATGGCAAGTGCATATCAGCCTTCAAAATGTTCTTGATATTTTACTGTTCTGTAATATCCAAATGTTGAGGAACTGCTCATGGGCACACAAAAGAACCAGAAATAGATGACACAGATGTAGGCAAGTAAGGAAAATTGAAGGCTGAGTAGGCCATTCATTCATCATGGATTCTTTATTTCTTTCTTATATTCATGCAATAACTTGTGAGTAACCAAAAGCTATTTCCTTATACTACCCTTAGAGGAGGAAGGTCTTCAGTGCCTGGGATCTTCTCTGATGCTATTCCCTGGATCTCCTCTTTGGTTGATAAACAGGAATAGCTCTACCTTGTAATCCACTGTCAGGGCCATTGTCCTTGCAGCTCCTTTCCTCCTGAAGCCTAAGCAAGGTGATTAGAGAGAAATTATCATTCTACCCCTGGTAACTCCCACTCTCCCTTCTTCCCCAGCACAAGTGCATATCTGATTATTGTAGAGATTTCTCAAGTCCTCTAATGAGGTGTCTTATAGGTCTCAAAACTCCAGAACTGTAAAGAAAGAATTGAGGTGAAGACTGTCTTACTTTCTTTCCCTCTTGCACTACAGAAAGAAGAACCTTCGTTTAATGAAACCTTCAAAAGCCTCCTTCTCTCTTGACTGACTTCTCTTTCCTTGATATTTTATAATCCACTTTTCTAAGTTTCCCATGTTTCTCTACTCCTTCCCTCATAGACTGGAGTTTCCATGCCCACCACCATTCCCATTCCTTCCAGTATCTTGAGAGTTTCAGGCTAGACTGTATCCAATCTGGAGATGGAAGAGATGGCCTTTTGCTCCATGTGTGTTGGGGGGGGGGGAGTAAAATCTAATTTTGGTTTAGTGTTCTCTTTGATTTCCAAAGTAATTTTCCATAAGAAACAAGGCAAGAATTATTTTTTTTCATAGACAAGTATTATCTCAAATGAATAAAGTATATTTCTTCAATTAGCATTTGAGCATGATATGACCTTGTTCATTACTGAATAACAATATCAACAAATAAGATTTTCAGAACAAAGATTTGACTCTTTTTTTGGGTTTGGATTAAAAAAAAAAAAGAAGCCACATACATAATTATTACAACTGCAAATGGTTCTCCTTTACCTCTGGAGGGGTGAAACCAGTTCGTTAGATTCCATTAAATTCTAAATCTCCTGGCTGATAGAAATGGAATGGACAGCTTCTGTTAGTAGTTTATCCTACCATTTATGTGATAGGAACTATATTTGGCATGGTGATACAGAGAAGAATAAGGTATAGGACCAGCTTGTGTGTGTGTGTGTGTGTGTGTGTTTGTGTGTGTGTGTGTTTATTTTTGAGAGAGACAGTGCGAGCAGGAGAGGGGCAGAGAGAGAGGGAGACACAGAATCTGAAGCATCTCCAGGCCCTGAGCTGTCAGCACAGAGCCAGACGCGTGGCTGGAACCCACGAACTGGGGGATCATGACCTGAGTCGAAGTCAGAAGCTCAACTGACTGAGCCACCCAGGTGTCCCTAGGACCAGTTTTTTAAAAGCTCATAGTCTGGATGGAATTTAGATTACAAACATTTATATAATCTTGTGCTAAGTAGTATACAAGCCAAGAAACAGAATTTAGGTGTTCAATATAGGACATTCTTGATACTTTAAGGCAACTGTGAAGTCACACAGGATTAGTTTATAATAGTTTGCAAGTATTTCTACTTTTATTATTTCATTTGACCCTTCGAATTCAGTGTGAGATAGATGTTGTTATTCCATTGTTCAGATGAATAGAGCTTAGAAAGCTGAAATAATTTGGCCAAGTTCACCTGGCTTTTGAGAGGCAGACCTGGAATTCACATTGTGATTAAAAGATACATACTGTCTTTGACTACTGAGGAATAAATTGCCAGATTAAATAAGCTAAGAATGTATATTAACAGTTCTCAAGTTTAAACTAACAAACAGTTCAGGGCTGTATCATACACATAAAACCAAGGAAATGATAAGAAATAATCAAATAATAGGAGAATAGAAAACTATGACTAAAAGAACAGATGTTGTGATCTTTGATCATGTAGTTAACAGTGATACCTCCCAATATTATTATTCTTGCATGAAATAAGAATATGCAGAATTTATGCAACAATGACATATATTGTTGAGTACATGATTCAGAGGAATTGCTAATCAAATGTGGAGACTAATGAAATTAATTAATAGTATGATTTTGGTGACAGAGGAACAGTAGTCTCTAGTGTAATGTCTTGAGAAAGATGGAATTCATTATAGTTTAAGTAAACTCACTCAATTGCACTGACATTTGGAATCAAACTAGACAAGTTTCAGTTTGTTTAAATAGTTAAAGCCCATTGTGAAAATGGATCTTGAAAACAACTGGCACCAAGTAAGAAGATAGTTTTTCTGTATCAGCTGTCAAGACCTACTTTAGACCAAATTATTTATGCCCCACTTTTTCCCACTCCGCCAACTCTGTACCTAGTAGAGCAAGGTGGTAATTATAAATTTAAGTGCCTATAAGAGTGCTGTAGGCTGCTTAAATAAGGGAAATGGACCAAGTGCAAACACAGACTGTTGGGCATTACCTGTGCCCTCAGCATCACCCAGATTCACTTTCCTTTGGGTGTGTGACAAGCTGAAAATCTCTTCCCCATCCAGAAGCTCATGACATAAAGGTCAAGAGAAAAACCTTGGGAGACAGACCTGTCATTGGAGCTTGCTTATATTCCAAGTCATTTTTTCTCCTATCTAAACTGGGGGTTACAAAACTTGTCTTCATGGTAACTACCTTTATTACGTAGGGTCTTGATTATTCCACCATCTCAAAAACAATAAACAACAATGAAAACAACATGCTGATCTATTTCCTTTATTGCCTTATAATGGCAGGACCTGGCAAACAGGCAGTACAAGTACTCTAGAAGTCCTGGTAGAAAATACATGATTTGAAAGCATGAAAAAAATACAAAGAGAATTTAGGGCCAGTCACTTTGATAAATCTCTGGGAGAATAGTGATCTGGGGTGTGAAGGAATATCCCCTCCAAAGTACTTCAGAGAATGAGGTACAATGCATTGTGGACTTTGGATTTTGGAGACAACATATCCCACATTTGGAATCCATTTACTGTGAGAATCCATAAAGTTCCTAGGTTTGAATGAGGCCAAGAGTAAGAGAAGCCACTGCAGCTGAACCAAGCCTCAGAGCAAAGCTCTGCCGTTTAGTCCTTATGAGCCAGCAGGTCCAATGGTGCTTAAAATGTCTGTGGCAGTTTGGGATGCCCTATGTAGCTTCGAGCAGACCCCTATAGAGGCATAATACACAAAACAAATTTGTCATGTTTGGAAATAAATAGTCTACTGTTGAGAAGCTGCTCTTGGCTTGCTAATGGGCTCTGCTAGACATTGAAAGTCTGAGCGTGGGAACTGAGCCTCTGATAATGGCCTGACTGTGTTCTGCTCCACCAGGCACTAATGGTAGGTCTATCCAGCAGTACTCCACCATCAGGTAGAAATTGCATTCATGAGATCAGACCTACTCATGTTCTATAAGCACTAATAAGTTTCAAGAGCAGGTGGCTCACATTCCCAATGTACTTAACACCTCTTGCAATGTCACCTTTCCATCAACCCATCCATGGCCTCATGTGAAGTTTTCTATAGCTAGCTAACTGAGGGAGAAGTTCAGTTCTGGCCTCATAATACAGCTGTGCACAAATGACCTGCTGCAGCAATATAACGTAAAAAGGGATGGACTTGAAGGACAACAAGGAAGACAAAATCCTTCTAGTGGGCAGAAATCTGGGTGATGTAGCTGAATTTCCATGTTGTTTGCCTGAAAGGAGAGATGGTCATAACCATGGATCTATACCAATTCATGGACGGAAGCTAATGAATGGTCTGGTTAGATATTCAGAGATTTGCAAAGATCATGATTGGAGGATTGGTGACAAAATAGGTTTGGAGAAGAGATATGTAGATAGGCCTCTAAGAATGGGCCTAGCATATAAGATTGTTCATATCTCATGTGATTATTCACCAAAGGGCCCCCTCTATAGAGACAAACAAAACAAAACATTCAGTACCCAGGTAGATAAATTTTCCTGTAGATTTCATTAAGTATCTGTCACGAGCTGTCCCAGTGTTTGATCAATGGGCTAATACACAAGTGACTATGGTGGCAGGGATGGAAGTAATACATGAACTACAAAGTATAGAATTCCCCTCACTTAATCTGATCTGGCTCCCATTGGGCTAATACACAAGTGACTATGGTGGCAGGGATGGAAGTAATACATGAACTACAAAGTATAGAATTCCCCTCACTTAATCTGATCTGGCTCCCATGTTCAGGGTCCAGCACCATACTTAATGGAAATCTGGGAGCCACCTAGTGGCAGGTCAATTAGATCAGACTGTTACAGAAGGGGTGGCAACTTGTTCTCACTGGAATACTTGTCTGTTCTAGATTTCATTTTGTCTCCTGTTGCCATCTTTCTGTAAGCATTTAATTTATGTACTTTCTGAAAGCTTTAACCTTGGTCATAAGTTTGACCAAGTAACTAATTTTACATAGAAACTAAAAGGAGGTGTCTTTTCATGGAATATACCAGTCTTAACATATACTCTGTAATTCATAGATAGCTTTCCCCTCCCCCAGCTTTACTGAGGTATAACTGACAAATAAAATTGTAAGATATTTAAAGTATACAATGTGATTATTTGATATATGTATACCTTGTGAAAGGATTTCCTCCATCGAGTTAATTAACACATCTATCACTTTATCTATTTACCTTTTTTTTTTTTTTCTTGGTGAGAGCATTTAGGTTCTACTCATCAAATTTCAATTATGCAATACAGTGTTATCAACTACAGTCACCATGTTATACATTATATCCTCAAGCTTTATTCATCTTTTAACTAAAGTTTGCACCCTTTCACCAACCTCTTTCTTGTTCCCCCAGCAACCACTCTTCAACTACTTTTCTACTGTTTCTATGAATTTGACTTTTTTTTTTTTTTTTTAACTACCGCATATAAGTGACACCATGCACTATTTGTCTTTCTCCTTCTGGCTTATTTCACTTAGCATAATGTCCACCAGGTTCATCTATGTTGACCCAATGACAGGATGTCCTTTTTAAGGTGGAATAATATTCCATTGTACATAGATGTACCACATTTTCTTGATCTATCCAACAGTGGTTTATAGAATGTTTGATGGCCTCTACTGAAGACTGGTTTGTGCTGATCATAGCAGAAGTGATGTGATTTTGGAGCTGGTCACTGTTGCAGTGGCTTCCTGACTCAACAGGCAGCTTCTTCATTCTACAATCTCCTGATTTTTGTCAGAAGCAGTAGCTCCTCTAGTAACCAAGTTCTGTGATGTGACTTTGGGAGTCCATGAATCCCAGCCTACATTCAGTTTCTATAGCACTCCTAAAGTTGAAGTCATTTAATATCCTGTAAAAATTTCCACACCACTTTAGTTGGCTAGAATGGATTCTGTGTTCTGCAACTGAGCCCTGACTGATACAGGCAGGAAAGTCTTTTCCCCAATCCAAAAGCAGGCGGAAAACTGACTCCATGCATGGGTAAAGGTAGTTTTAAACTGTGACTTTTAACAGGTACATTTTGGAAAAGCTTCAATAACAGCAGATTATATGTACCCTCAAAATGTTTCATTGCTGTCTTAATGCTAAGCAGATTTGAGAAAGGGAAAAAAAGAGTATTGGTATGAATTTGGGGGGAGTTTAAGTTAAAAAATGTGAGGTTAAACTAGCAATAATATGTTACCTTGTAGACAAGTCATTGAATATTTGTAAATTTAGAATAACAACATGTTCTCCTAAACATGTCATAAAACTGTTGGAGATGTTAATGGGGTATTTTGTGATTCATAACAATGCGCTACAGAAGAAAAGTAAAAACAAGCTTTAATGTGATGTGAAAATAATATCTATTCATTATTTTTTAAAAAATCAGTGACTGAAATACTTTTTGGAAACAGAATCCTCCCACTGAAGTTGAGCAGTAGTAAAAACTGTCTGCTTAAAGTTCTCTAAATAGAAGCTTTTCTGGGTTAGCTTTATAGATTGGAAAATTGGGGGAAATTTGAGAACTCAATGAAGGTACTTCCTGAAACTTATCCAGTGCCTCTGCTGACCTCCTTTTCCAATCATTAGCATCAAGTACTAGAAGTTTATGGTGTCTCCTTGCAAATGACATTTTTAAAACTTCACTATGCTTTTATGTAATTTTAAAGGATATTAATGTTGGAACTGTGTAAACCTGGATGGCCTGTTATTTATAGCAGTGCTTCTTAAACTGGGGACTTATTTGGCAGGTCAGCAAGAGACCTGAATTTCTGCGTTTCTAACAAAGTCCCAGATGGCATTGATGCTTCTAATCTGCAGACCACACTTTGAGTACGAAGGATTTAGAAACTAAAATTTAAAATCATTGTCAATTTGTTTCTTTTAAAAATTAATGGCAAATAATTTGATTCCTTCTTTTAATTTCAACGGCTTATTTGGATATTGCACTTAACCCAGTCCCAATGTCAACTTAGGATAAATATTTATAAAGAAGAAAAAGGCAGAGAAGTTAAGGCAGTGATTTAAAATACTGGCAGATTTTCCATAAGGCTTATCTTTCTATGTTATAAAACAGAGTCTACTAAATAGTGTGGACTTGAGTTAAGAAAGACCTGGATTTGGATAAGATTTATCTTTAGTGTTGTATGAACTTGGGCAAGTTTAAAAAATTCCCAGGCTCCCCATGTGGTTCCCCATGTGGTTGTCAGGTCATGGAGCCGTGGGGAGGTTAAAAGGGATAATACAAGTAATGCTTAGCAGTGTGCTTGCATGTAGGAAGTGCTCAATAAAGATTACTTGCTTCATTAGTTATTATCTCCAATGAGCAGTCTTGCTCCAAGTTGATTGTGATTCTTATTGGAGTAGAAATTCTCCACTGAAAGTCTATTGGCTATAACTAACGAGGTTGTTTTGTGAAAACTAGTCCACACCATCATCATCGTATCATAATATTGTTGTCAAATAAGAAGCTGATGATTGCATATAAAGTACTTCACCTGGAAAAAAAATACTGTGAATATCAAATGGGATACATTTTATTTTCAGATCACTTATAATTGAATCTTGTCTCATTTATAACTTTTGGCTTAGACCTTTAAATATCAGTATACTTATGTGGATGGAGCTAGAGAGTATTATGATAAACGAAATAAGTCAGTCAGAGAAAGACAAATACCATATGATTTCATGCACATGTGGAATTTAAGAAACAAAAAAAAAGGAGCATAGGGAAGAAAAAGACAGAAAGGCAAACCAAGAAACAGACTCTTAACTATAGAGAACAAACTGATGGTTACCAGAGGGGAGGTGGACATGGGGAGGGGGCGGGTTAAATAGGTAGCAAGGATCAGGGAGTACACTTGTTGGGTTGAGTACCAGGAATTGTGTAGAGGTGTTGAATCACTGCATTGTGCGCCTGAAATTAATATTATACTATATGTTAACTAACTGGAATTCAAATAAAAACTTAAAATCTAAAAATAAAAATGGGGGACCTGGGCAGCTTAGTCAGTCAGCGTCAGACTTTGGCTCAGGTCATGATCTCATGGGTTTGAGCCCTGTGTTGGTTGGGTGCTATGCTGACGGTTCAGAGGCTGGAGCCTGCTTCAAATTCCTCTCTCCCTCCCTCTCTCTCTCTCTGCTCCCCCACTCGTGCTGTCTCTCTTTGTCTCTCAAAAACAAACACTAAAAAAAATTAAAACCCTAAAAATAAATAAATAAATATCAGTATACTTATTTTTGTTATTGTTTTGAATATATAAGGAAAATTAAAAAGTATGTACATTTTCCCTTTTTGAATATGTAGCTGTGTAGTTGCCCAAAAGCTTTGTAATGAATTCTGTAAACATACAGATTAATATTCAGTACATCAAATGTTCCATATTTATCCAGCATGTTAGATACTTTCAACCTCAGAAACTTTTTTTTTTTTTTCCACTGAGGAGGCATTTGTGCAATTGTTCATATCTGTGGAACTTCTAACACTGTATTTATGTAAAATTATACTTCAGTATAATTGCCTATGTAATTAACATTCAGGAAGAAATTATTTATTCAGGAGCACATTTCACAATTCAATTTCAGTCTGTGACAAAGAGGCTTTTAAATGTTAATCTTATGAAAGAAAATGGAGCAAATAGTAAAGGCTGTGGATTAATACAAGAGGCAGCTATTTACAGTGTAACATTTTCCCTTCCTGGGAATTACCTATTTTCTACCAGAGAGTCTAGGCATGTTTCAAATCTCACTGGGAAGTGTGGGGTTGAATCTTATACTTTGTGCATATTAGATGGTTTCACATCAGGTGACTAAATAAAAGAGCAAAATGGTTACAAATACATTTGTTGTTGAAGCTTTAAAAGACACATAAAGAATAAATGCACATTATGGTGGAGTCAAAAATGATCAAGAATATGTAGAAAATAGAAATATGATGTATATTTTCTCAGTTTCAATTCTATGGGAATTTTCTGCTTTGGATAATAATCCTTTCAGAGCTATGAACAGGAGGCACACACCTCCCCTCCTATCATCTAGCTTTTAATTTCAACAATATGTAGTAACATCTCTTAAAAACCACAGGGACTATTTCTGTAACATACCTATTATTCTGGAAATTGGTGGAAGTTTGAGGGAGACAAGAGTAACCAGAAATATTGTCATCTATTCACATGTTTCTTTTCTGATTACAGAACATCATATTGAAATAAGATTAAAGAACTTGGTGGGGCGCCTTGATGTCTCAGTCGGTTAAGTGGCCGATTTTGGCTAAGGTCATGATCTCTGGGTCTGTGAGTTCCAGCCCCGCATTGGGCTCTGTGCTGACAGCTCAGAGCCTGGAGCCTGTTTCAGATTCTCTGTCTCCCTCTCTCTGACCCTCCCCTGTTCATGCTCTGTTTCTCCCTGTCTCAAAAATAAATAAAACGTTAAAAAAGAAAATTAAAAAAAAAAAAAAAAAAGAACTTGGTAATACCTGGTGGAACATAAAAACTTACAGGAAAGCTATTCTCTAGCCATATTTGTTATAGGAGCTTAACATTTTCTCTATGTCTTTAATTATTTGGAGATATGATTTGGTGGTTTCAGTTTATTTGCAAAATAAATGCATAAATAAATACTTATTAGAAAGATTACTGTCGATGATACACAGAAATGAGATAATAGATATGTTTGTTTAATCGTAACACAAAACTTCACAGTCATTGCTACTACCTTGGTCCAAGCCACCAAAATTGCTTGTCTGTATAATTGCACCGGCTTTCTTTCTGGGCTCCCTGCTTTCACACTTGTCCTATGGCCCACAGAACAGTTAGAATTAGCATTTCAAACTTAACTTAGTTACATGCACAGACTCTCAACACTGTGCCTATCCACTTACCAGTATCTGTGCCATCCCCACCTCCTTTTCCTCCTATTATTTTGGACCATCTAAAGACAATCTTCCACTTCTGGATGAGGTGGCATCTTCTTTCACTTACTGAAAAAAAAGCTACTCCAGGTATCCTCCCTGCTGTCTCCAGCCTCATCACTTTTCCCTTTCCATAGTATCATTTTTTGTTTGTTTTATTTTATTTTATTTTTTTTAATTTATTTTTTAAATTTACATCCAAGTTAGTTAGCCTATAGTGCAGCGATGATTTCAGGAGTAGATTCCTTAATGCCCCTTACCCATTTAGCCATCCCCCCTCCCACAACCCCTCCAGTAACCCTCTGTTTGTTCTCCATATTTAAGAGTCTCTTATGTTTTGTCCCGCTCCCTGTTTTTATATTATTTTTGCTTCCCTTCCCTTATGCTCATCTGTTTTGTATCTTAAAGTCCTCATATGAGTGAAGTCATATGATATCTGTCTTTCTCTGACTGACTAATTTCGCTTAGCATAATACCCTCCAGTTCCACATAGGATCATTTTTATGAGCATATCTACCCAAACCTCCCTCTTGTTATTGCCCTATTTCTTTGCTCCAATTTACAGAAAAAATTCCTCTAAATTGTAACTTCTACTCATTTCCTCCAATTCTCCCATTCTGTCTGTACCCCTTCCAATCACGCCAATACCCACCATTACTTTATTAAAACTATGTTATCAAAGTTTGCCATTGACCTCTACATTGTAAAGTTCACCCAATAGACAATTCTTAGCCCTCTCTTAACTGAGCTATAGCTAGCATTTGGCACAACTGATTGCTCTGCACTCCTTGAAACACTACCTTTAGCAGGCTTCTGGGCCATCACAATTTCCAGTTTCTTTCACTGGCAGCTCCTTTCCCCATGAACACTCATGTCCTGCTTCTTTACTTCTTTCAAGTCTTTGGTCATATATCACATCACAGTGAAGTCTTCCTATTCTGCCTGTATTGGGATTCTCCACAGAAACAGAATCAATAGGATATATATATTCATTACAGAGAGAGAGAAGGGAGAGAGATATTTATCATAAGGATTGGCTCATGAAATTATGGAGGTTAAGTCCTAAGATCTGCAGATGGCAAGCTGGAGATGAAGGAGGGATGGTTGTATAGTTCCAGTATGAGTTGGAAGATCTGAGAACCAAGAGATGGTGTATGGTCCAACCCAAGAGCAGGAGAAGACCAATGCCCCAGCTCAAGCAAAGATGGATTTTAGGCAGATTGACTTCCCTCTGATTCAGGTCTCCCCCCTCCCTTTTTTTTTTTTTTTTTTTTTTTTTTTTAATATTCAGGTTTTCAATTGATTGAGGCCCATCTACATTAAGAAGGGCAATCTGCTTTGCTCAATCTACAGATACAAATGTTAATCTCATCATCCAGAAGCACACACACCCAGAATAATGTTTAGTCAAATGCCTGAGCATCTCTTGTCCCAGTCAAGCTGACACATTAAGTTAACTATCACACTACCATATTTAAAATAGTAACCCACATTGGCACACTCTATCCCTTTCCCTGATTTTCTTATCTCCATAGCACCCATCACCATCTACATATGCTCTGCTTCATTAATTTACTGACTGGATGACTATTCCTTCCACTGGAATGGTAGTTCCATGAGGGCAAAGGATTGTTTGATTGTTTATGGTTGTACCTTCTATTCCACAACAGTGTTTGGCACATAGTAGATGGTGATCTTGTTGGATGAGTTGAACAAGTGCCACTCCCTTGCCTAAGAGTTTTCAATGGCTTTTTTTTTTTTTTTTTTTTTTTTTTTTTTTTTTACCTAAGATAAAATCCAAACGTTTACCATGGCCTAAAACCCTGCATGATCTTCCCATTTCTTCCTCTCTAACTTCCTGTGTCCCTTTCTCATTCCTGCCCTGAATTCCTTGAACACACCAAGATTCTTTCTGCTTCAAGGTCTTGATGGTGTCCCTTCTTCCAGGAATACTGTTCCCTCTTTCTTTGTGTATCTGGATCCTGCTTATACTTAAGGTATGAGATTAGCTACTACCTCTCAGAATGGCTTTCCCTGACCGTCATGTGTTCTAGGTTTTCCTCTATTATTCCCTACCACTGTACCCACCTTGTTTTATTCATATCTCTGATTAATGATGATCACATCTTTTCTTTTATACATTTTCTTTTATAATTGATTATAATTCACATATAATAAATTTGTATGGGCCTGTTAGGTTGACAAAATGGTGTGCAAATACATGTGTCAAGTTATAGCTGCATGTTGGAGGGGCAAACTAAAGGCCACAAGGGGGATGAGAATATGCTATAGATGGAGGTTAAATTGTGGAAGCCCTTTGATGCTGAGAGATGTTTGTGCCCACTAACTCCTGCAGATAGTAAAGAGCCACTACGGTGGTTTAAACAGGTAACGTGGTAAAAATGGCTTTTAGGAAAATAAAGACATAGCACACTAGCAGGCCACTCCAGGAACTGAAGTAAGCCTTCAAGAAGCAGGTAATTTGATTAAATTACTTTGTTCATTATTCATTCAGTGATTTGGGGGCTTGCCACTTAATTCTTGGATTATGTGAAGATTCTCCTGGTCTCTGTGCACCCGTGCATCCTGATTAAGGAGCTCATGTGATTTTTGTGTTTAGATCCTTGTATGAATTTCAATTCTAAAGGACTAGCCTGTTTGAGGTCTCTTCTTCTTTGTGCTAAATGTGGTTGGTTGTGGTGAAATTAAGCCTGAACTCCTTAAAATCCCTTCAGTGGTTATCTGCACATGTTGAATCGTTTCTGGTAGGGAGAGACACGTGTCTCTCAGCTGAATATAGGGTGCCAGTGAATAGTTTCACTGAGTTCCAAGGTATTCTGAGGTGAATAACAGAGTGACCCAAGAGGCCCTCTGATTTCTAGCAAATTGATGGATGGAGATTTGTTTCCTATTGACTGTGTTCCTTGACTAGAATAGGAACAGTGACACCCCCAATCCATTAGGCTGACATCTTTTGTAATAGAAAGCCAAACATGTTTGTGTAGTTGAGATTGCTTGTGGATTGGTGCATGTGTTGTAAAGTGGGAAAATGGGGTAGAAAAGAAAGTGAGGAGGGAAGACTATAAAGTTGAAACCTCAGGATATTTAAGGAGCTCGAACTCTATCGTAAGAGGGATCTATTTAGTAAGCTGTCACAGAGATATGTGTTAGAACCAGCGCTTGTTGCCTGAGCAAATTAGTGTCTCATTTGGAGTTATATTTCCCACAGAAGTATCATTTGTGATAATGGTTTATATCATTGATTATGAAATCAGAAAACACATTCCCTGGGCCTAGGTGGAGGGTATTGACTATTGGAAAAAAATCAGACAAAAACATTAGATAATTAGAAAGTTTTCTTTGTCAATTGGGATTGGTAAGTGCAGGGAGTGAAAAGGAGATAAAATGGAGAAATCACTTTTAGGGTCCAGGTTGTGTTGTATGTCTAGTACAACAGTGAAGATGCTGCAAGTTGGCAGCCTAGATTTAGCTTTAGGCATTGATTCATCCAGCCCCTGTGTGGCTTGTCCTGCTTGCAAGATTCTGGGTGTCTAGTGGAGAAGACAGAAACATAAACAAATGCCTGTAAAACAGATAGGGCTAATTATACAAGCTGTTTAGGACCTCACAAAAGAAGGGCATCTAATCCAACTTTGTGAGTGTGGGCATCAGGGAAGCACTTGGAAGTGGCTGTGAGCTACACTGAGTATTAGTAGGGAGTTTGGAGAAGGACAGTGGCAAGGGAAGACTTCCCTTCATAGCATACCCAAACATTGAGGGGTAAAATTGTGGAGAATGATATGCCATTAAGTGTATTCGTTTAGTATTCCTGGAGATTCTCTCTCTCTCTCTCTCTCTCTCTCTCTCTCTCTCTCTCTCTAATGTATTGCAGAGAAGGTCAATGTAGAAGTGGGAACTAGGGAAAAATGTAAGGACATGCAGCTGGAGAAATAAGCAGGGTCCAGATCACAAAGCTTCATAAAACCAGGCTTAGGGATTGTAGTTTGTGAAATGGAAACAATTAAAGGAGGAAAAGAAAGTGCTACAGCTGTAAACAACAATGAAAAGAGTTGTAAAATCCAAATCTGGTAACTTGTACTTACAAGTGTTTTTAGAAAATGATTTTAGGGGAGCAGAAAAAGGTAAAAAAGATAAAGTAAAAAAGCAGAATAAGGAGAAATCAGTATATTTGGCCAAGCTTTTGAAGTTAGAGTCTCCCCCAGTTTAGCCTAGCTCTGTTAAGCTCCTTGTTAGTTCCATGTACTATCTCTAGCAGTAGAAGATTTGGAAACACAAGAGATGAATCTGGGACCCCTTTAAGCTCCAGATCCTCTAAGATGATTTTCAGGTCTCAAGTAGAGGGGAGGTTGTTAATCTAATGGAGTGAAGCATGCTGGGATGAGAACAAACTGGGATCAGGGAGTTTAAAGGGAGTTGTTGCTATGCAGCAACCATGCCCTGGTATTGCCACATCTGTTTTGTAAAGTATTGACAACTAATTAAAATTTCCTCTGGTCTTTGCCTTTGCTTATATCACAACTACCTCCTATCATTTGTGTTAAAATCTTAAAACCATGTAAGCTCTTAGTTAATAGTTGATAAAGCCTCTATTTTTTAATAACTCCAGAATACTGTTTTATTAATTTTGAGTTGAGAATATAAAAGGTTAAGTGGAACAGATATTTGCATTGACTTCAACAGTGCTGCCTCTTTCTGCAAGCGACCTATGTTTCCCACATTAATCATGATGGTTGCTTGGTGAGATGGCTGAAATCAGATTTGGATTTTAATTTGTCTCCACCTCCATGGTAGGCCTAGGCCTTGGGTGCTCTGCTTGTTTCTTTGCTGCTGAGACTCTTCTCTTTCTGTCAGTGTGATCTCTTGTCCTCTGATTAACTGTTGGGTCTGGCCAATGGGGAGCCTAGACAGGAGTTCTGAAGGAAGAAGAGGAGTAGGATCACAGTATTTATTCCCTTGGTTTCCCAGGGATTATCTATATCATACAGTTGTTGAGAATTTAAATAATGCCAATTTAGTACAGTCCCTGGACCATGTAAGCTCTCAACAATACTTCTTTTGGTTTTCTTTATAAGAATGATTATTAAAGTTTAAGAAGTCAAATAATATTTCCCTGTCTCTCCTCCTGCGGGAAGTGGGTCTTTTTAAGGCAATCCACTTTCCTTAACCCTCTTTTTGAATTTTGCTCTCTATCCTTCCCATCTTTCTTTAAGTCTAAGGGGAGAGGTTGATTTCAGCTTTACTGCTTCCAGTTCCTGACTTCTGCACTATCCCTTGAGGTTCCCTATCCCCACTCAGATCATGATACTGAATTTCTTTTTAAATGAACCCTCCTAGAATTATCTTAATGTGAGCATGCCATCCAGTTCCTGTTGGAACCCGGACTGTTCAGTACTTGAAGCCATTGCCGTCTCTTGCTTAGACTACTGCCTGTCTCCAGTCCCACTTCAGGAAAAGCCAAGTTAACATGTAGTTCTGAATATACCACTTCCCTTCTAAATATTTTGCACAATCCACTACCATCAATTTAGCTTCCATTTATATCTTCTATTTAACTCTTTTTCAGTTAAAACTTTACCTGTAACTTCACATGTCCTTGTCTTTCCCCAGTCACAGGAGGAGCTAGAGCCCTACTCTTAAGCAAAGCAACCCCTTTTACTTAAGTAGTTGGTTCAGGTTCTTCTCTCCCCCCGATCATTTGAAATAACTTCCATGTTGCAAAATGCAATCAGTGGTTAACTCTGCACCCATCTCACTTTATCTCCTAGATGAATGTGAGTCAGTTGATTAATTCTTCCTTCTTGAAACACTTTTATTTCTTACCTTCCTTTTTAGTATGCTTACTGGTTTCCTTCCTCCTTCATAGCCTGATTTTTTCTAGTCTCTTTTGATGTCTTCTCATCTTCCTTTCTTCCAAATATCGGAGTACTCCAAAGCGCTGTCCTTACCTATCTTTTTTATATATACTCTTCCTCTGGGTAATTTCACCCATTGTTTTAACTGTAAATAGTATCTCTTGGAGAAAATTGCCACATTGATCTCCTGACACTTGAGCCCTTCCTTGAACTCTAGACACCTATACTTAATTTGCCATTTGGCATCTCTGCTTAGATATTTCATACTTATTTCAAACTTAACAAGTCCAAAAATAGAACTCTTTATTTGCCACCCCCCTTAATTTAATTTAAGCCTTTCTCCTTTTTTATTGTGTACCTTAAAGGCTGTAATATTTCTTACTATAACAAAATTTATAAATGTTAAATAATGATTCATAATTTTCTCTTCTAAATATTTTTAAATTTCCTTTATGAATTCTTTTGGATCCAAGAATTGTATAGAAGTATATTTTGAATATTTCAAATGTGAGTCTTTCAGAATTACATTTTTGTTATTTACTTCTAATTTTATTGCATTTATTGAGAAGGTGGTCTTTATGATATCCAAGTTTTATTTATTTATTTATTATTTATTAAAAAAATTTTGTAAATGCTTATTTATTGTTGAGAGACAGCGTGAGCATGGGAGGGGAAGAGAGAGGGAGAGACACAGAATCCGAAGCAGGCTCCAGGCTCCGAGCTGTCAGCACAGAGCCCGACGTGGGGCTCGAACTCACAAACTGTAAGATCATGACCTGAGCGGAAGTCGGACCCTCAACTGACTGAGCCACCCAGGCACCCCTTATTTTTGTTGAGATTCACCTTGTAGCTTAGCACATGGTACATTTTGATAATTATCTAATTTCTACATAGGCAGGAGGGAGAGAGAGAGAGAATAGTTTTGTATTGCACATTGTGGGAGAGCTCTGAAAAGCAGTTGTTTCTGCCAGGAGCCCAAGAAATACAGAAAGTCAGAATTTATTTTATATTAATTTTTTGGCCTTGGGGGTCTGAACACCAGATAGGCCCTTTGTTTTGGTACCTTAAAAGAAATTTCTTGGTTGTTCACTTAGAACTCAGGAAGAGTAAGACAAGTTTCATTATTTCCATCACATAGGCCAGATGCATTCTTTTCTCCTTGCTCATGTGTGTCTATCCTAAACTAGTTTAGTAAGATTTTTTATTTTTTAATATTTTATTAATTAAAAAATTCCTTTTATTAAAGCTTTTTTTGATAAGTATAATTGTATATGTTTAAAGTGTGTGCAATGTGGTTATTAGATATACATATACATTGTGGAATGATTATGTAGGTCAAGATAATTAACATATCCTTCCCCTTGCATAGTTAATTCTTTCTTGCATGTGAGGGTAATAATGCTTAAGATGTACTCTGAGCAACTTTCAAGTATACAATACTGTATTATTAACCATTGTCACCATGCTCTACATTAGATTTTCAGAACTTAAAACTGAAAATTTGGACCCTTTGACCTACATCACCCATTTTCCCCATTCCTCATCCACTGGTTTTACGACATTGGCCTTATTTATTGTTTTTTTAGATTCTGTGTATAATTGACATCATCCAATATTTGTCTTTCTCTGTTTGGCTTATTTTACTTAGCATAATGTCCTCCAGTTTCATCCATATCATTGCAAGTGGCTGGACTTCCTTCTTTTTTTTTTTTTTTATGGCTTAATAATGGATACACATATACAATGGACTATTATTTTATATACTATGTAGTATGTAAGTCACATTTTCTTTATTCATCTATCAAAGGACATTAGGTTGCCTCCATATCTTGGCTATTGTGACTAATGCTGAAATAACAATGGTGTGTAGGTATCTCTTAGAGATACTGATTTCAATTCTCTTATATATATATGTATACGTATATTTTTTATACATATATATACATATATACATATAGGGATGTATATGTATATACATGTATATGTATATACATGTATATGTATATGTATATGTATATGTATATATAGGAGATATATATAGGTATATATATATAGGTATATATATATAGGTATATATATAGGTATCTCTTAGAGATACTGATTTCAATTCTCTTATATATATATGTATACGTATATTTTTTATACATATATATACATATATACATATAGGGATGTATATGTATATACATGTATATGTATATACATGTATATGTATATACATGTATATGTATATGTATATGTATATGTATATGTATATATAGGAGATATATATAGGTATATATATAGGTAGATATATATAGGTATATATATATAGGTATATATATATAGGTATATATATAGGTATCTCTTAGAGATACTGATTTCAATTCTCTTATATATATATGTATATGTATATTTTTTATACATATATATACATATATACATATAGGGATGTATATGTATATACATGTATATGTATATGTATATGTATATGTATATGTATATGTATATATAGGAGATACCTACACACCATTGTTATTTCAGCATTAGTCACAATAGCCAAGATATGGAGGCAACCTAATGTCCTTTGATAGATGAATAAATAAAGAAAATGTGACTTACATACTACATAGTATATAAAATAATAGTCCATTGTATATGTGTATACATTATTAAGCCATAAAAAAAAAAAAAGAAGGAAGTCCAGCCACTTGCAATGATATGGATGAAACTGGAGGACATTATGCTAAGTAAAATAAGCCAAACAGAGAAAGACAAATATTGGATGATGTCAATCCATCCAGGAGTGAGATTGCTAGTTCATATAGTAGTTAAATTTTTAATATTTTGAGGAACCTCCATACTGTTTTCCATAATAGCTATACCAGTTTACATTCCTACCACCAGTGCAAAAGGGTTCCCTTTTCTCCACATCCTCATGAATACTTGTTATCTCTACTCTTTTTGATAATAGCTATGCTGAGAGGTGTGAGATGAGCTCATTATGATTTTGATTGGCATTTCTCTGATGATTAGTGATGTTGATCATTTCAAATACCTATTGGTCATTTGTATGTTTTCTTTGTAAAAACGTCTATTCAGGTTCTTAGTCCGTTTTTTAATTGTATTAATTGTATCAATTATTTGCTTTTTTGCTATTGAGCTGTATGAGTCTTTTATATAATTTAAATATTAATCGCTTATCAGCTTTTGGTGTGCAAATATTTTCTCCCATTCTGTAGGTTGCCTTTTCAATTTATTGACTGTTGTCTTTGTTGTGAAGAAGCTCTTCAAATCGATCTAGTCCCACTTATTTCTTTTAGCTTCTCTTGCCTGTGCTTTTGGCATCTTATCCAATAAATCATTGCCAAGAGTAATGTTAAGGACTTGTTTCCCTACATTTTTTTTTTTTTTGGAATTTTATGGTTTCAGATTGTATATTTAAGTCTTTGATCCATTTGAAGTTAATTTTTGTGAGTGGTGTAAGATAGGACTCCTGTTTCATTATTTTGCCTGTGGATATCCAGATTTCCTAGCATCGTTCGTTGAAAAGACTATCCTTTCCCAATTGTTTGTTCTTGGTGCCCTTGTTAAAAATTAGTTGAGTGTTATGCGTGGGTTTCATTCTAGTCAACCTCTCTTCTAAGTTCCAGTCTCCTGTTATAATTGATTATTCAGCATTTTCTGAATGCTGAATGTATCTCAAATATGTTCAAATCTAAATTCATTACTCTTACCTATTTCCTTCTTTCTAATTTAATTATCAATATTTTTGTCAAATTAGACAGCAATAAGTTTTGCCCATTAAGGTTGATAACTCTCTTAGAATAAGAGACCTTAACAACACCAAAATATATTCTTATATATATCAGAATTACAAACTAAATAATGAGCTTTGTATATGTATTTTCTCTCAACAGTATTTTTAGTGTCCATACTTCTTGAGTTAAGTTGCTTTGTCTTATGTCAAGTCATAATAAATAACTTTTCAAAATTTAAAGGCAAAAATTTCAAGACTTAGTAGAATCACAATCTTTAGTTCTTTTCACACTTTCTAGGAGGGGTGTGAAATAAGCTATGATGTATAAGTCTTTTACAATGAGGATATAAAATAACATTCTATCCTGGTAAATAGCTGTAAATTGTTATAGATAACAGAAAAGATCTTATTGTCCTTTAAAGGAAGTTGTTTGATAAGTGCTCTGAGCTGATCCTACATGGCCTATAATATAACCACCCAGATTACTGGTCCCTCAAACAATCTGTGAACTTTCACTTATCTGGGTCTTTGTTAATGCTTTCCCATATCTTCTTGTACATCACAATTTTACTCAGTCTTCAAAATTCAGGTCAAATGTTGCCACCACTTGGAAGCTATAATTATTCCTTTCTTTATGCTACCAAAGCACTGATTTTTTTTGAGGACTCCTTTTACTGTGGCAAAAAACACATAACATAAATTTACCCTCTTAACAATGAGTGTACATTACAGTATTAACTGTATGCTTATTGTACAAAGATCTCTAGAGCTTTTTTATTTTGCATGATTGACTTTCTATGCTCATTGAATGACTCCCTATTTCCCTCTCCTCCTAGTCCTTGGCAACCACCATATCTTCTGTTTCTATGAATTTGATTACTTTAGATAATTCATGTAAGTAGAATCATGCAGTGTATATCTTTATATGATTGGCTTATTTCCCTTAGCATAATGTCCTCTAAGATCATTCAGCTTTTGCATACAACAGGATTTTCTTCTTTTTAAGGATGAATAATATACATTATATACCACATTTTCTTTATCCATTCATCCATTGATGACATTTAGGTTGCTTACATATCTTGGCTGTTGTGGATAATGTTGCAATGAACATGGGTGTGCAAATATCTCTTTGAGATTTTGTTTTTAACTGTTTTGGATAAATACCCAGGAGTGGGATTGCTGGATCATATGACAGTTCTATTTTTACTTTTTTGAGGAAACTCCGTACTGTTTTTTTCCACAGGGGCTGCATCATTTTACAATCCTACCAAAAGCATAGAAGGTTGACAATTTTCCCCCATCCTTGCCAGTACATATCCATATCCATATCCATGTATATATAGTTGTCATTCTAATGGGTGTGAGATAATATCTCATTGTGCAAAGATACCAATTCTTATTTAATTCTGTCTTGCACTTTGGTTAGTTGTTTACACGTCTGTTTCTTCACTAACCATAGAGTAAGCACTGCCTACTAATAGTAACCTCATAGTGCCTCATTCATAATAGGTGCTCAAGGCATACTTAAGTAATTTAATTCCTGTTAGTAGGTAAATAATATTCTACTTCTTATTGCTTATATCTCTGCCAGTATGTTTAGAAAGGATTGATCTAACACCAGCTATAACCTCTATTCTTTAAAAGAGAAGAACGTGAACTTTGTTTCAATATTGTTCCTTTTCTCATGGAATTTAATTAACTCATTGGTGTAGTTATTCTATTCTTATTCCAAAATAAAGATTTTGTTAAAAAAGAAATAACTATAATTATGTTGTTTTGTAAGTAATAGCTTTAAGAAAAGTTTTATATGCTATAAATTAATATCTAAATGTTTACTTATATGTACTATGTTTATCTATCTGTAATAACATATATAGGAGAAAGTGTTTTGCATATGATAAATTGGACCTAACAACTAGTGACAACTCATAGTAAATGAATAAACTTGAAAACAATTGTAGCTACATGATTTATTGAACACAATGGGATGAAAATAAGACTTTTTACCTTTTCTCTTTTAGTATTGTACTCTAAGGTCCTCAACATTTTCTATTACGGTTTGCTAAAGTGTGCCAATAAATCTCTACATTTTATTTGTGATGTTATTTTATCTTTCTTTTGGCATACACTCATACTTCATCCTTTTGAGAATTTTTAAAAGGCTGTTTCCCTCTTAAGATTGCCTGCTCAGCTGATGACTGAAAAGATATGTTCAAAATAAAAAACAGGAGAAGGACAGTAGGGCTATTACATATGGTCCAGTCACAGTAGCTTAGATCAAAAGTGCTTATTCTGATTTTTTTTTTTTTTTTTACCTTTTCTGTCACCTGGTCCTTGGAATCTGACTTCGGGCAGACTGAGAAAGCACAAGTTCAGTGGATAGTTAAAAGGTCACAGTTAAATTTCTTGGGACTTAAATGGAATCACATCTGGAGGGACAAGTTTGAGTACCAAGTTTCACTACTAGTGGGAGAAATGCACAAAAATTTGCACGTTGTGAGACAGAATTCCATAGCAAAAAGGACAACCATTTTAATGTATGATTAAAATTCAATATTTATAAAAATGACTACAAAAATAAAACCTCAACAAAAACGGCCTCCATAGATTATAAGCTATTCTTAACCTTTGTTGAATAGAGTATGTTGATAATTGTGCTCCACTTGATGCAAGGGGTTGGCTTATAATTGCCTTGCTCTTATTCTTCCTATCCTGAGTATCCAGCCAGTTCAGACATCTCCAGGCCTTGCTAGTCTCCGCAAAAATGACATAACATAACTACCACATTAACACAAATACCTGCATTTTGCTGCTTGGTGGTGCTCACAGGTGCAACTCAACTTTTCCCTGCTCCCATTCAAAATGTCTCCTATTTATTTATAGGGTTCTCTGGGAGAGATCCCCTGAGATCTGAAGAACAAGGCCATTAATCTGATTTTGTCTTTTTGAAGTCTGCTGGTTGTGAGTCACCCGCTGTCACTTGCTGGTGCTGTGCTGAGTGTCTCAGTCCCTTCTGTTGCCCTTTCCCCAACTGCTCCACGTTTTATCACTTGGGCTTCACTCAGCCTGTGCAAGTCACAAGTTTCAGCGAGTTCCTCCGAAACACAGCCGCTCCTGCTCCCATCTTCAACCTTTAGCTGTTCTTCAATCTCCACCTCCTATATCCTACCCACTGCCCTTTAGGGGAACGTGCGCGCGAGCGTGTGTGTGTGTGTGTGTGTGTGTGTGTGTGTGTGTGCGCGCGCGCGCGCGCCCATACCCACCCCTCATGTCCTTCACAGAGTTCAGGCACTCAAAAGCTAAACTTCTCTAGCCAAAAAACTAAAGTCCTTCCTCATTTCAACTCAAGCAAACGGGTTTGGAGGAGGAAGAAGAGGGCATGCTGCTGTATTGTAATCATTTGCTCAGGTTCTACTATGAATATCCAACCCGATGCTTGTGATGGGATAGAAAGGGGAAGTCACTTTTGTTATGGGATAGAAAGGGGCTGAATAGGGAAAGAGGAGCATAAAGTAAGAAAATAAGAAGAGATCAGCTTTTGGAGTTTCTTGGATGGTGCAAGGAAGTAAAAGCAGCATACAGTATTGGTGAAGAGTACAGACTGCTGGGTGTCAGATCCAGCCCTACCACTTATGTGACTTGGGGCCAGTTACTAAAATGGTCTGCACCTAATTTTTCTCATCTCCAAATTGAGAATAATCATAGTACTACCTCACAGGGTTATGGTGAAGATTGCATTAGTTAACATATGCAAAGTACTACTAAGTGCTATATAAATATTGGCTACTGTTAATTATTATTTTATTATTATTATTATTTGCCCCTTGGCCTATAAATTAATCCTAGATTCTGTATCTTTGCCTTAGTCAGGAGTTGAATTAATCTACATGTATCTCTCTGTTCTGAAGTTGCAATCAATGTCTCTGGATCCAGAGACACTTGTGTTCAGCAGACCATTAAAACAACTCACTCTGCCTAGGATATAAATCCCTGACCCGCTCACTAATGCTGTTCTTACGGCTTCTCTGAGCTCCTGGGCTCCAGATACTTCCTGCCTTTCTGCTTCTCCAAGCCTACTACCTCTGCCTTCTTAACCAAATCGGCCTTCTGTCTCTGTCATCCTGAGTAACTTCTAGGCATCTTTTGCTTAGCTGGACTTGTAGTCTTGGCCTCTCTGAGTCAGCCCTCTGCTGATGTCATTCGTACCCTGCCATGACAGTTTCAGATATTCAGAGACTAGAAACAGATGGATCATGATGGACACGATATATTGTGCCCTCTCTCATCTTGGCAACAGGTGGCTGCTCAGCCAGCTGGGGTCTTTTTGAGGACACTCTCCCAGGCCTGCCTCTGACCATATGCACTCCAGTCCAGATGGTGACATGGTTCCCCAGAGTCCTGAATCAACTTAACGGGAGATGGCAGGGTTATGCTGATTTTGCCTAGGGTCTAATACAAGCATAGAGTTTTTTTAAATTTTACTTTCTAATTCAGGAAAAAGGAACAAGCCTTATGTGAAAGTCATGTTCACAATGTGGTTTCAAATTCTGTCACAGGAAGTCTAAATTTACGTGATCAAATTAGCATTCATAAATGCCAAGGCAAGAAAGCAAATTAATTTGTTTTTACCTTTGGAGAAGAATAAAGATGACTTTGGATAATCTAAGGTATTAGGTTACTTACTTTGTCTGTCTGGTTTTCCTTTGTAACTATTCTTGCTACATTAAAATAATGGCAAACATATCTTATGATATATTGGGTACAGGTTCACCTTGGTAAGAGATGGAGGCAAGTTGCTTTCACTTGAGGTTAAAGCTACTTTACACTATATTTTAGAACTAACCTACTTTCAAACAAATTACGGCTTAGAAGAACACATATTTGCTTAAAGTTATCTCTGCTTATACAGTGTTTTCTGATGCATTTATGCAAGTGTTGATTAAATCCTTCATGTTGCTTGAATGCTTATGATCATGGAATTGTTGGTTAAGGAAATCAAGAAAAAGCGTTCTCAGACCATGGCATAGACATTTTTGAGGTTTAAAAAGAATAAAAATAGTATGGTATTATTTAAGATTGGTTGAGAAATTTATAATAACTGTGAAGGAAATAGTTTATGGACTTTTCTCAGTTAATTTAAAAATATTGACTATTTAAAATTTTAATCTTAATATTTAAACATGAACTTTAGAATATCTAGAACCACAGGGATTCTAAGTTCTAAAAGATAAATTCAAATATATATACGTATTTTGATAGAGTAACATACCTATTTTATAGATGTACGTTAATCTATGACATTTTGACATTAATCTGTGTCCATTAATCTACGACATGAAAAGCTTTGGTAACATTCTTCTCAGTAACATGGCTCCTGATTGAAACATGACGGAATTTATTGTTTCCTTGTCTATCATCAGTGTTGCATGTGCCTGCTATTTTCCATTTCTAACCCTGGAGATTAAGTTCAGTGAACAGGAAAGAAAAGTTAGGAAAGAGAGGAAAACTAATGAAGGGCAGAGAAATCAGAGCACCAAAATAATACTGTTCACATAATTTTCAGTATTTTTGAGGATCATAGTTTTAAAAAGATAAAAATCATGATTTTCATACACATATAAAATGAACAGTGTCAAAGATTTCATTTAATTCATTGGTTAATGAGGAAACCAGTAAGATGTTACAACTGGTTAAAAGGGGAATTTAACTTACATTCTCTGTTGGACAAATCTATTTGCATTTGTATGAAGAGGACACATTTGCATAACTATGGACGAGGAACCCTTTCATTACTATCAGTTTTCTAAATAGGTTGGTCAAAGGCGGAGATAACCCTAATGATTGAGCTAGGCAGAACTCCAATTTCTTTCTTTCTTCTTCTTTTTTTTTTAACCATTTTGAAGTCATTCACAATTTTTCCTGATGTTTGTATGTATAATACTAATGAACTGAATTGTGTTGTCCCAAATTCGTATGTTGTGAAAGTCCTAACCCCCACTGTGATTATATTTTGAGATAAGGCCTTTAAAGGGGTAATTTAAGTTAAATGAGATCATTAAGGATGGGTTCGTAGTCCAGTATGACCAGTATCCCTATAAGAAGAGGAAGAGACACCAGGTTTTCTCGCATAAACAGAAAAGGCCATGTGAAGACACAGCTGACTGGCCATCTGCAAGCCAAGGAAAGAGGTCCCAGGGGACAGTAAACCTGCCAACACCTTGATCTTGGACTTCTACCTTCCAGAACCATGAGAAAATACATTTTTGTTGTTTTAGCCACCCAGTCTGTGGTATTTTGTTATGACAACCATAGAAAATGAATACAATTTCTGAATCCTACTAGAATACACATAAAGGAAACATTTCAAAGGGAGTATTGTTTTATTCCAAAATTAATGAAATTATGAAAATTGAGCAGCTGGCTGACCAGAAAAGTGATGCCTATCCATTGGTTCCATCTCCCTGCTAGCTCTCACTTCTATGGCATTTGTCTCCCTCTCTTAAAAAGGATTGTGAATGTCAGGTGAATACCACAGAAGCTGGAAGCCTCTCTCCATGCTGCTTGGAGACAGTTTTGTCTGCCAGCCCTGCACCCTCCTCTTTTGCTCCACCCATTTCTCCCTAACTCATCTCCCAACTCCTCCTCTGTCTAAAAACTTATCCTTTAAGCTCCAGGGATGAGGCAGAGGACAGGCACCAAGGCTTATAGGTTATATCACAATACTGAATTGTAATGGATTTTATTTTCATTTGGTTTCTGTTAAAAAAAAAAAAAGCAAACACAATTTTGTTAGCTGCTATTCACTAGCCAGTGAATCTTGCAGGTTCTGTTTCACTTCTGAAACAGATCTGAGAACAGCCCTACCCCCAGGCAACTTCCAATCATAGCTGTCCTGAAGACTATCAGCACAATCTCAAACTCTTATTGTTATTTGTTTTTCAAATTGAAGTATAATTGACATACCATATTCTATTAGTTTCAGGTGTACATCATAGTGATTCAATATTTTTATACATTACAAAATGGTCCCCATAATCGATCTAGTTACCATCTGTCACCATACAAAGTTATTACAATATTACTGACTATATTCCTTATGCTGTATATTTCATCCCCATGACTTATATTATAAATGGAAGTTTGTACCTCTTAGTCCCTTTCACCTATTTTGCCCAACCTCACCCCCTCCCCCATTCTGGTAACCAACAGTTTATTTCCTTTATCTATGAGTCTGTTTCTATTATGTCTTCTTTGTTCATTTATTTTGTTTTTTTAGATTCCACAGATAAGTGAAATCATGCAGTATTTATCTTTCTCTACCTGCTGTATCACTATCACGCAGCATAATGCCCTCTAGGTCCATTTTTATTGTTATTCTTAAAGACTTCACATCTCTTTTGGTACCTGCCTCAAGGCATCAGCATCCTTAGGCCTTTGCCTCTAGGCTCCTTTCTTTTCTTTTCAACTCCTTTCTTATAAAACAAGAAATTTGAAATCTTCTAAGGGGATGTTTCTGAGCCAATAATGCTTTTTGCCCAGAAAGTTTCCACTGATAGAAATTTCAGTAACACTTTAAAAGTCATCATAATGGGGATGGCAGAGTAAGGAGATCAGTAGACCCTAAGCAATTTAATTGGTAAAAATTATAAAAAAATTATTTGAAGTCTTGGGAAATTGCCCTGAGTGTATACAGCAAATAGAGAAGCATACATTCAGGAAAATCTTCTAAATCTTGGTAAGAACACCAGAGTCTATGGTATTTCAGCCACAGCCTTCCCCACCTCCCCTGTGTTATGAAAATCCACCTGGTGTGTTCTAATCTGGGCAGGCGTAGTGAAGGAAATGGGAGCTCTCTTTCTTCCCAGCTCCCATCCTGGGGCTAATTGTGTCCCAGGGAGGGGCAGGCTGCCAGCATTTCTCACCCTTCCCTCTCCACCAGCCTCAATTCCAGTTTGGCAATGTCAAGAGGACCAGGTTGACTTTACCCCATCCCACCCTCATTTAGGGTGGAAACTCTATCTCAGGCGTGGCAGGCCTTGAATACTGGTGCATAATCTTGCCCTCCCCAGCTGCCTCATCCCATATAGGTTCCCCACCCACAGTGGCAACCCGAGAAGACCAGAGGCAGCCATTCCTCTGCAGTGATGCTGGGGTTCTGTCTTAGGGAGGAAGGCAGACTATTAGGAAGAAGAGCTCCAGTTGAGGGGACTTAGTTTACAGGTAACAGATGGAAGAATATGTATCATGAAGACAGGAACCATAAGAAGGCTGAAATGGTTCTGCTAATGTTACACAAAGTGGACGTTAAAAGATGTTTCTATAGATAAATAGGGACATTTTACAATGATAAAAGGGTCAATCCATCGGGGAGATGTAACAATTATAAACATACGTTCAGCAAACTTTCGATAATGTTAGCTTTATGATCAAAGAACAACACTTCTAAGATTCAGAGGTTTGACAGAAAACATTAATCCCAACAATTGTTGAGCACTAATATAGGACAGGAATTGTGACAGGCTTTGGGGATCCAAAGATATAGACCGCTAATCTTGAAGAATTTAGAGGACACTGGCATTTAAAAAATTACTAATATGTTAATGTAACATGATGAGGGTTCTTACAGAGTATTTGAAGATAGTATTTCAGTAAAAACAACTAATTTAGCACAATAATAAAAACAAAATTCACTCCAGGAATAAAGTCTTACATAATGCTTTTATACCATTATATTATTTGATCATCATAACTACTAGGTTTTACACAGCTGAAGAACTTGAAGTTCACAAAAATTAAGTCCAAAAAACCGATATGTAAATATCTTTCCAAATATCAAAGGAAAAAAGTTGTCTACAGAACTGTGTGCATTATATGATCCAATAAAAATTAAATAAAGTACACATATAGAGAATAGGTTTGGGACACATATAAAACAGGGTGCTAAAAGTAGCTATTCTAGAATACATAGGACTGTTAGTATTTTTTATTTTATTCCTTTTACTTGTATATATTTTCTGATTTTTTCTCCAATGAACACGTATTGCTTTGGGCATATTAGGTTGACAAAACACAGCTGAACCTTTAAGACTATAAACAAGAGTTTACTCAAAATGGATCATAGACTTAATTGTAAGAACTAAAACTATATAACTCTTAGAAGACTTAGGAGTAAATCTTTATGACCTTAGGTTAGGCAAAGCCTTTTTTATACAATGCCAAAAACAAAAGCAAAAGAAACAAGAGAAAAAATAGATTGAACTTCATCAAAATGAAAACACTGTGGTACAAATAACAATAAGAAAGTGAAAACACAACCTACACATTGGAAGAAAATAGTAGCAAACCATATGTGTGATAAAGCACTTGCAACTAGAATATGTAAAGATCTCTTACAACTCAATAATAAAAAAAAATAACCCCATTATTTAATGGGCAAAGAGTTAAGACATTTCTCCCAGGAAGCTATACAAATAGTCAATAAGCACATGAAAGGTATTGAACCCATTGGTCATTAAGGAAATGCAAATCAAAACCATAATGTCATGCCACTACACACCCACCAGAATAGTTATAATAAAAAAGTCAAGCAATAACAAGTGTTGGTGAAGATGTGGAAAAATTGATATTCTTCTACATTGCTGGTGAATGTAAAATACAGCTGCTTTTGAAAACAGTTTGGCAGATTCTTCAAAATGTTAAACAGAGTTATAGAATCCTGCAGTTGCACTCCTAGATGTGTACCCATGAGAAATGAAAACACACGCCCACATAAAAACTTGTACATGACTATTCATAGCAGTGTTATTCATAATAGCCCAAAAATGTAAATAACTTGAATGTCTATTACCTGATGAATGGATAAAAGGTGGCATATCCATACAATGGAAAGTTATCTGGCAATAGAAAGGAATGAAGTACTGATACATGTACAATATGGATAGACTTTGTAAAAATTGCCAAGTGAAAGAAACCAGTCACAAAAGAATATGTATTATGAGTCCAATTATGTGAAATGTACAGCATAGGAAATCTGTAGAGACAGCAGGTAGATTTTTGGATGCCTGGAGATGGGGGCAGAAGGAGCAGGGAACATTGAGAATGACTGTAAATGGGTATAAGGTTACTTTTAGGGGAGCTAAGTCCTGTAAATATACTAAAAAAGCATTGAATTGTACACCTGAAATGGGTACAATTATATGGTATGTGAATTATACTTCAATCAGGTTACAAAAAGTACAGATGAACATATGGGAAGGTGGAGGGGGAGAGAAGAGAGGGAAACATACCACAAGAGATTCTTAATGATACAGAACAAACTGAGGATATGGAGTGTGGTGGTTGGGGGTGGGTGGGCTAGATGGGTGATGGGTATTAAGGAGGGCACTTGTGATGAGCACTGAGCATTGTAAATAAGTGATGAATCACTGAATTCTACTCAAGAAACCAATATTGCACTGTTTGTTAACTAAATAAATTTGTTTTAAAAATACTGTATCTTTAGAGTGCATTATAGTTAGCAAAGATACTTTCCTAGACATTTCTCTTAAACATCACAGGAATCTTTGTTGCTGTTTCTTTCTTTCTTTTCTTTTTTCTTTCTTTTCTTTCTTTCTTTCTTTCTTTCTTTCTTTCTTTCTTTCTTTCTTTTTCTCTTTCTCTTTCTTTCTTTCTTTCTTTCTTTCTTTCTTTCTTTCTTTCTTTCTTTCTTTCTTTCTTTCTTTCTTTTGTTTAATGTGTGTTTATTTTTGAGAGACAGAGACAGAGTGTGAGCTGGGGAGGGACAGAGAGAGAAGGAGATACAGAATCTGAAGCAGGCTCCAGGCTTTGAGCTGTCAGCACAGAGCCCCAATGCGGGGCTCAAACCCACGATCTGTGAGATCATGGCCTGAGCTGAAGTCTGATGCTTAACTGACTGAGTCACCCAGGCGTCCCCTTTGTTGCTATTTCTTAATAATTTTTAAGGTATTATCTTCAATGAGGTTTTGAAGAGAGGGAAGTGAGGTTCAAGGAGGGGACTTGCACAAGGGCCAAGTTAGCAGAGCTAGGACGTGGATCTAAATCTCCTGCTCTTTCCACTTATCATGCTACTGGCTATATTAACCTGCAACTGTTCCTGGATTTTGTACCACAATGCCTGGGATTCGTTGTCTTGCCACTTCAAAGAATGAAGAGGCGGACACAAAATAAGCAGCAGGCAAAAGTTTTATTAGAATATAAGATTGGAAAGCAAGAATAGTAGGAAAACTCTCTTTGCTGAGAGAGGACATTCAAAAGTGAATGCTCAAGAACTCTAGGCTAAGGTCCTTGTTTTATAAGGTTCTGGTCAGCCCTCCCCTCTTCTTCCCCCTTGTTCCTTCTCAGATTCTACTCTTATTGGCTTGATGGTTCTAGGTGCTGGGATGTCCATTTCTGATTGGTTTGTTTCCATTGTATGAGGGGTGGTCTATGGCCATACTTAGGTCTTTTGTCAAATTCCAGAGGGCAAACCTGAGGGGGAGTAGGTGGGATCTGTTACATTCTTAAGAGGAACCTTATGCCTGAGGGGGCTTGCTGTGGTCAGACACACCCAGCATTGTTCCAAGATAGGTGTTTTCCCCACTCAGGGGAAAAACTGAATCCTATCTTCTCCTCTCAGACAGCTATCAAATTCCAACATGGTTTTTATAGTTATCCAAAAGGTATACCTGAATGGGCACCACAATTTTGTAAAATCCCGAACGGGATTGTTTGGCATTATTTGAATGTGACACCATAAAACTGAATGTGTTTAAACTTCCGTGAGCCAGTTGAAAGGATTACAGAGGAGTTGAATAAAACAATTGATTTTGTCATGATATAGCCCACATTATACAGACCACCTAGCAAGGAACTGAGGAGAAAAAAATGTATATAACTAATACTCTTCAAATCTCCTTCACTTTCATATGCATATTTACTGTGCTAAAATTCCAAAGTCAAAGACACATTGAAAAGTAAATGAAAACAATAACAGCTCTTTTAATCCTTGGTCACTCATGCATTACCAGACATTTATATTTTTGGATAAGTTGAAACTTTGTACATTTCCCTCAAAGCTGATGAAGAATGAAAAATCAGCTTTGATACTTTTAATATGGTTTGTGGAAAAGTGCCTGAGACATGGGGAAGGGTTAATACACTTAATAATCTCACTAATATTTTTTTGGAGAGGGCACACAGGTCTCCGCTTACTGCTGCAGCTCTCTCTACAGAGCACTGCATTCTGAATACTGAAACACAACACTTCCTGGAATGTAAAATAAAACCATTAGTTCTCTTTGACCCTATTCTGGGATAATTTGACTCGAAATTAATAACTGTCAACTGGAGATATTTTGCTGGCACTCAGGCAAAATGATATGTGATTCCTCCTTCAGGTTACTCACGTTGCAGACCACATTTACATTCAAAGATTAAGTTACTGACTGGAGTGGGGAAGAGGATTTTAATTTACAAAACAATTACTGCTTTTTTCTGAGGTCAGGAATTTGGTTTTCTAGATGTTTTAAAGTGCTGCCTCACTCAATTGCTGGGTAACAAGCAAAGCTAATGGTACGGTTTCTATGACTTTGTAATACCATGTTCCGTGCTTTATATTTGAACTGGGTTTTTATGAAACATTTTAAACAAAATTATTCCATGACTATAATATAAAACAATAAAAACAAATCCATGACAAATAGTGTTTACCTATTCTTGAATGAGCTGTCATTTTCTTGAAGTAAAAGACAGAGACCCTATCTAGACAAATTTTAAATTGTGATTGAAGTTGTATTTAACTGTACTTTCCTTCCTCTCACACAATTTCTCTTCATCCTACCCCTGGTCAAAGAAACAAACTCTTTTTTCCTTTCTTCATGCATACTCTCCTGTGCTGTTAATTCATGGCAGCAATTGTCCTAATCTCTGAAAGCTGTGTAGCCATTGTTACAGCCATTGTTACATTGACCCTATTCTGGGATAATTTGACTTTTGACAAATTTTTGTCACTTTCTAATCCCACCAAACTCTCATTTGTTGAGTGCCTTCTTTGTATTCTGAGCTTCCCCTACATGACCTCACTTATCTCCCAACACTTTGAGGTGCTATTTTCATCTTTATATGAGAAAAATGAGCCTCACAGAGGTCTGATAACGGCTAGAAGTCACAGAGCTAGTGATGGGAAGCATTGGAGGCAGCCGTGGTTCCTAAATTCATTGTGTACTTTTCCACTGCCCTATTGCCCTATTCAACAACTCTTTGTCCATCCTCAACCACCCTTATCAATTTGTCATGGTAATGGTATAGTCTGGGATCCCACAGCTGCATTCTCAGGGCCCGTGAAGATTTAGATTAATGTAGGCTCATCAGGCAGCTTGGTTTTGTGTCTTCATCAAGTGTTTAAAAGGACAGGTGGAAATGAACGTGTGGCACAGCAGTGCCCTGGAATTCATTTGGATGGCTGCAGGGACACCTGGATTCCCTGGGGGCCTCAGGGATGGTTGGACACTGACAGTCTGGAAGCTGAGCAATTCCTTTTGAACATAGAAGAGGATTGTGGCTGTGCTTACAGTTCACTTGTGAATCTTCCCCTCCCATTGCACTTTAGCCAGAAGGAGAAATCTGGATGGGCTACAGATTTAGGGAAAAAAAAAAAAAAAAAAAAAAAAAAAAAAAAGGTTGGGCATTGCAGCAAGACCTAGCTGAGTTTGCATCTCATCTCTGCTATTATTTCCAAATGAAATTAGGCAAGTTAGTCAATATGAGTCTCTTTCCTCATTTATAAAATGTGGATAGCAAAACTTAGCTCTCTGAATTGTCATGGGGATAAAATTAGGTTATACAAAGGACTAGGTCGTAGGCACTTTACAAATAGCAGTAGAACTCAGACTTCCTAGAAACCCAGTGAATAAGGACAGCCAAGGAAGCCCTGCTTGGATAGATTTTGTACTTGATTCTATGAGACTTCTAAGCTGGCAGCTTGGGACTCATTTGCAGCTACTAACGCATGCCAGGTCTGTAGTACTTTATAATGTACCAAGCGTTCTTTCATTACTGCACTTGGTTCTTATAAAAATCTTTGTGGTAGGGGCATGATGAGCAATTTATAGATCTATGATTTAAACTCCATTTAATACAGATGAGGGGACTAATGCTCAGAGAGGTCACATGACTTAGGTAAAATCATAGAATTCTCAGGGAGAGAAGCTAGATAAAAGCCAGGTCTGTCTTCATCAGTGTCTCCACTGGGGTCTCTCCTGGGAGGTGGGGACATGGCCACGCTGTAAAGTTTATGGTATTCAGATCAACTTGAACCCACAATTCCTACTTCTCTTGTTCCACTCTGAAGCATGTGACTTAAGTAGAAAAGCATACCTTTCAATGAGCAACATAGAGTACATTTTAGTGGTATTTTTGTAAGCTTGACAATTTATGCTGATTGATTTGTTGTGTCACCAAAACAAGTATCATTTCTATATTTTCAATTACCATTTGCATTTCCTCTAAGGTTTTATACCAGTCTAGTCATCTAATGAATTAAATTTGCATTTATTTCACTTCAGAAAGGTGAGAGAATTTCCTATTATAAATAATTTAACTGAAAAAATTTACATAAATCGAGTTCTTGGCATTTCATTTTAATGGTATTGGCCATGGAAAGTAAACAGCAACCTAACTTGATATGTTTTTTTTTTCCTTCATTTTGTCATTGAAAAGATTTTAAGGTAATGTCAGTTGTTTGTTTGCTTTTTAAAGTAAGTTTGTATTAAGGGAATTGTTCAGATGAGCAATTATAGTTTTCTGATTTCATTATACATACCATAAGGGATTTCTTTTGGAATGTCTGTTAGTATGCATTGCTACCTTCAGTAAAGGAAACAGGAAGAAGATAATTTTTACTGATAAGAAACAAACAAACAAAAAGCTCAAATGCAGTAGTAGAGAAGACAGTTATATACACAGTATTTCCACTCTTTCCCTGCTCAGGAAAGCAGGCCTGGTGATGAACTTTGATTGTTCCATTCAATTTCAGCTAGTAGCCATAATGAATCAAATTACTCTATAACCTCATTAATACTAAATAGCTCTCTTTCTAGCCTTTGGTCTCCTACATAACTATCCATCCACATCTTGGGCAAGGACTTTCCCTAGTGCCTTTAGTAATTAATGGATGGTAGTGTTCTTCAACAGCTACTTGAAAAGCCAAAGATCATTTACTGTATTTGGAAAAATTCAGTTCATGTCTGACAGGACATAAGAGGAACTTGCATTTGTCAATCTCTTATTTGGTCATCAGTGTACGGCCTGTCAGTTAGATGGTCTCTGTAGAGGGAAGTAAGCCTTGTTAATCACTATGAAAACCAGAAATCGCTGTTCCATCATTCCAGCTTAAGGGCTGATTTTTATGCTGGAAGAAGAGTGCATATACATTTAAAGTAGCAAGATCTCTGCAGATTCAACAGAATGCTAAGTGAAACAGAGATGCTTTCGTTGCACAATATAATGAATCAGAAACATGAGAAACATAAAAATTTTAAAAACATAAGCCTAAATGTCAGGTTGCAGAACAACAACTCAACTTTTTTTACTATGTTTGATGGGAAAATGTTAGAACAAAATATTGGACTTATCTTGCAGAGACCCAGAACCAGATATACTCATTCCTCATTTGTTTCTCCATATTACTAAAATAAAATTTAAAATCCGTTTTAAATTTTAATTTCCTTTGTCTACAGCAAAGAATATGTATATGATTAGGAGTCATGATATAGCTCAGTTCATGATTTAGCAATGGCAAGAAAAGTAACCTACCTACCACAGTAACCCTGATTTTTAATTTCTTTCATAGATAAGTAATCAAATGATATTATATATCTATTCAAATAAAGATTCCAAGGGGAGCCATAAGCAATATAGGTGGAGGGAAAAAATGTGAAGTTACTTTCTGTTCTGATCATGATTTTAGGTCAACGAGATTTTAAAAGCAAACAATGGAAAGTTTTACACTATGGTTTCTGGATCGGGTATAAATTTGGTCAAACAAATTTGATTAAAATATAGCTTTTATGGTTATATACAGTTATCAGTTCTCAACCAAAGGAAATGCAAAGTTGGGAGTGCTATCACTTTGATACTCTTCTTCTGGCATAAAATACTAAACACAAAGGCCTTTCTCAGAAAACAGATTCCTCCTTTTTCTTACATTCCCATAATTCCCTGTTTGTCAATCTCCAATTGAATAGCTCCCTTTATTAGCTTCCTAGGGCTGCTGTAACAGATTACCACTAACTAAGGGGGTAGGAGGGATGGGGGGCTCAAGATGGCAGAGATTTATTCTCTGACAGTTCTGGAAGCCAGAACTGTCAGAGAATAAATCTGAAATCAAGGTGTCAGCAGGATTTATTCCTTCTGGAGGCTCTTAGGGAGAACCCATTCCATGCCTCTCTCCTACCTTCTGGTGGCTCCTGCAATCCTTGGTGCTTCTTGGTTTACAGATGCATAATTCTGATCTCTCGCTCAGTCTTTACATGGCCTTTCCATTTGTATCTGTGTGCCTCAAATCCCCCTCTGCATTTTTCTTGTAAGTATTCTCATCATTGGATTTAGGGTCTAGGATGACCTCCTCCTGAGACCCTTAATGTAATTATATCTGCAAAGACCCTCTTTCCAAATAAGGTCACAGTCACAGGTACTACGAGCTGGGACTTGGACATACTCTTTTCGAGAGATCCTATTCAACCTACTGTACTCCCTAGTACCCTAGTTCCAAGAATTGGTTCAAATCTGACCTAAGTTTCCCAGATGGCAGAGAAATAAGAGAATCAGTGATAATGAAGTTAATTCTTCATAAAGTCAATAAATTAAATATAAATAGTGGTCTTTGGTTCCAAGATTACTCCTTCCTAGTTTTTTCTTATTCAAATGTGATGATAATAATAGATAATAATAAAAAATGTTTTTTTTGGGGGGGAGGGAGAAGAGGAGGGCACATTTTGGTAAAGACCATACTAATGTGATAAAGTTCCTAACCTGATTTCTCTGTTAGGACTCTTACTTGCCAGTAGCCAAAATTCCAACTGTGTCTGAAAATACAGCTGTTGGGTGCTCTGGAGTCATTCATCCAACATACATTAAAAAATTTTTTTTTAATGCTTATTTAATTTTTAGAGAGAGAGAGACAGAGAGAGAGACAGAGCAGAGCACAAGAGGAGGATGGTAGAGAGGGAGGGAGACACAGAATCCAAAGCAGGCTCCAGGCTCTGAGCTGTCAGCACAGAGCCCGTCATGGTGCTCAAACTCGCAAACTGTGAGATCATGACCTAAGCCAAAGTCAGATGCTTAATTGGCTTAGCCAACCAGGCACCCACAACATACATTTTTTGAGTATTTATTTTGTACCTATTGCTGTCCAGCTATAAAAAAGATATTAAATGCCCATGTTCTCATGAAGCTCACATTGTCATGACCCACATTTATTTAACCTGGCCAACCAGAGGTAAGAATCCTTCCCATCAGCTACAGTGAATCATTTTCAGAGAAGGACCCCAATTGCTCAGCCTGGGTTATGTGTCTTGCCCACCCTTGAACCAATGACTGTTACTGCGAGTGAGGTACTGTGATCAGCCCAGCTTGGGTCACAGGCCCAGTCCTGAGGTCTACATGATAGGCCTTTTGCTAGCGACAGGGAATAGAATCTGTATAAACAAAATCAAAAGATATTTATGACCTTCTGCTACTGGGACACTGAACATTGCTAGAGGAAATCGTAAAACTGTTTTCGTACACTACAAATTCATGACATTCAGTTTCAGGTCTTTCCTGATCATCTATGGTCCTTTAGTCCATCTTGGTGCTGATTTTGTATATTTATTCACTGGCAACCTGTTGAGATGTTGTGTTTGATGCTGGGGAAATAAAGATAAATAGTACACAGGCTCTTCCCATAAATAACTTCTGGGCAAGAATGAGTTTAAATATTTAATTAAAATACAACATGGTTAACTACCCTCTCCAGGGTATGGGAAAAGTGCCACTTGCAGAGATGAAGAAATAACTAACCAACTCTAGAATAGGTTAAGATTCACAAAGGAAAGAAACATGGAGTGGGCCTTCTAGGCATAGATAATAAATGGCATGTAAAAAGGCATGGGCGTTTCAAAGGGCACCACATGTCTGCAGATTAGTTTAGGGTGGTTAGGAAAAGGGTGTGTGATGGGGAGAGTGCAAAATCTGGCCAGAGGCTTCAGAGTGGAAATTTTGTATGACTTGGATTGTGTCTTTCAGCAAGCCTCTTAAATGTCTTTGCAGCCTCCAGATTCTCCTCTTTTCAATCCTGAAAGTTGTCATCAAGTTATTCTTCTTGAAGTTTACTTTGGTCATGTCATCTTCCTGTTGAAAAGCTGACATAGATGCCTATTTGAAGTGGCAAGGGTACTTGAGTTGTTGGTGGGAGGGAATACCACAGGAGATAATTTGTCGCTTCCTGACCGTTAAAAACAAATTCTGCCTCAGGTGCCAATGGTGAAGTTTCCTTCTTCCTTCAAGGGACTACTGAAAACCCAAGACAAGTTCCGTCCATACAGTGAAGGCAACTCACCTTTGTAGGATCTTGGATGACAAGGGTTTCTCTACTGCCCCCAAATCCTCACCAAGTCAGTGTAGTGACACGAGAAACAAACTGGAAGAGGCAATGTGGGATCTCCTCAAATTGAATATTCTTATAATCTCCTTTTATGGCAGAACAATTTCAAATATAATTAATCCATGTGGGAGGACCTGAGTTTAGCTGTAAAATCACAAAAGAGGCCAGATTGTACAATATAGTCTCCTGAATTTGGTGATGATGTCATGGAATCTCAGCATTCAGAGGACATCTGGAGGTTTATTTTTCCTGCTTTTGCAACTCAAGTTTAACAACTCTGAATTTTGTGGAAACTGGGATACTCTGGCTGGTAAAGCTTATTCACAGTTGACTAAATGCTCAAAGCAAATAAAGCAGATAGAGAGGAGCATCTTTTTCCAATACCGTTCAAGGGCAACTTTAAATACTGGGCTCTGATCCTTGTCCTTTTTCATCTATTACCTACAGTTAGACAAATTCTATTATTTTCTAGTCTATTCCAGGTATACAAAGTTCAGTCTAGTGTAAAGGTTCTACCTTGGGGCTCCTGGGTGGCTCGGTCAATCGAGCAGTGGACTCTTGATTTTGGCTCAGGTCATGATCTCAGGTTCCTGAGTTCAAGCCTGGAGTTAGGCTCCAAGCTGACAGTGCAGAGCCTGCCTGGGATTCTCTCTCCCCCCTCTCTCTGCTCCTCCACTGCTTTCTCTCTCTCTCTCTCTCTCTCGTGCACTCTCTCTCCCCAAATAAATAAATAAACTTAGAAAAAAATAAAGGTTCTATCTTACATCTAGCTCAAAGCACTATCTTCTAACTCACTCTTGATCAAGGAGGGAGCCTTGCTAGGGAATGGGAGGAGCCTATCCTTTGCTTCCCCCTCTCTTTGGGGGCAACTATGTATCCTTTATGGTGTTGATGTCTGGCAAGAAAAAATGACAGAAGAGGAAATTAAATAGCACCACTCAATAGTATCACTATTGTCCTTCCTTTATAGTTGATGGCTTCTGTATAACAGGAATCCAAAGCCTGGCTTCTCTATAGGATGTATTTGTTTGTTCCTCAGAAGCCCTATGGGAGAGTCTCCACTGCATCATCCGTGACATGAGAGATGGGCTCCTGCAAGACCTCTTCCAAGCCCCATCAGCCTTGGACCCCAGTGGGGCACCCTAGTCCCTTGCGTTGTTTGGGCTCCCTTGTCTGTCAGACACCCCATTAGTTATCTTCTGTGGTGTTCCTTCCCAACTCAAACTCAAGGATTCTTAAATCCTTGCCACTTCAAATGGTAGTGTGCAGGTTAGTCCACTGACCCCTCTCCCCACTTCATGCTATTTTACTTTAATTCTACTCTAATTCCTTCCCCCTGTTCACCTAGGCAACTCATATGCTACATAAGTGGATATCCAATCAAGAATTGAGATGATAGTCTATTTTCTTTGCAAGTACCTCCCATCCCTACAAGTGGCCTTCATCTCTCTCGTACTCAAAGCCCCTTTTGATAATAAATACTTTGTGTATCCTCCTTTTTTAATCATGAAATAAAATTTAGAGATAATAAAATATCACAAAAGAAAATATTTTAACTTTTAAAAGAGCATAATTTAAGAAGAATAATTTAACACTGAAAAATAAAGGAAAAAGGATGTAATTTATAATAAAATAATAGGCAATACATATTAATGGTAAGTGCTCCGGCATGATTGTACTAGAAAACATAATGAAGCAGTCAGATGCTTGCAGCTACTTAGGATGAATACTTAGATTTAAGATAAAGAAGCCAGAAGTCATCCTGTCTATGGGAAAGAAAATTAAAGGGCAGAGAGCAGGTGGACCCTAATTAAAGCTCATGGAATGATAAGTAAAAATAACCTGGCTTATATGTAAATGATAAGAAAAGAGGGAAAGAACCTTAACTAAGGCAGGGATAGCAATGCTGTGGCAAATTACAAACTGTCAAATGGAGAAAATTAAGAATTAGCAAATGATGAAATAACACAAAAAACATGAATACCACCAACTTGAAATACCACCACATGTCCAAGCATGTATTCAGTAGCTTAATGTCAGGCAAGACCTGTGAAAGGTATAAAGGTGGGAAACAGATCGTCATTGGGTGGGATTCTCCTGGGCATGAAGGATATCTGGGCGCTTCTGGCTCTTTCTTTTCAAATGCCTATAGTGCCCCCATAAACATGTGAATTACAAAACCAAAATCCAAACCCCTCAAATTTCCAAAATGCTCCCCAGAGGATAGTTCCTTCCTTGTGGGAAACAAATAAAAACATTTCTTTAAAAAAATTAAGCCAGACTGCCTCATCCCTGTATAAACTGCTTTTTGCCAAATTAAGCTTTGTCGAGCCTGGAGTTCAGGCTCAACAATGCATTTTCTACAAATGTAGTATTGAGGATGCTATTCATATTACACGGGGTCTTCTATGCAGACTAGGGATATGTTTATTTCTGATCCAATATTAGAATAGTCCAGCTTCTCCTGAGTACTATTCACTTTGAGTCACATATCTAACCATGTTTCTGTCTTTGTGTTGGGCAAATAAATGAAAGTTTAGATTTCTGACCTGTGTCCAGCAAGTTGACAGAAGGGTGCAGAATGCCTTGTATGTACTAACTCCATTCTGGATTTCTACTTTATTTTCTGCCTTCTTTCCCCTTTTGGCTTTGTCATTTCATGTGTTTATATTTTTCAAAAATTTTTCCCTGTTGGGGCAAAATAGCTAAAAACTGCCAGTTTTAAGATTGCAGACTGAAAACATGCTATAATCTTCACTTCCGTGCACCAAACCTGCTGGAGTCCAGCTCCAGCAGGTCCAGGGTTTCCCAAAGGATGAACGGCGTTGGCGAAAAAGTGAAAATAAAACAAAACTAAAATAAAAAACTAAAATAAAAACAAAAGATAAAAATGGACACAGACAACAGCAATGTGTTGAACTGGCAGATTTATTGCAGTAAACATGGCATTATATATGCTAGTGATTTCCTTGTAGCATACGTCATCTATGTTTTTCTAACATTACCTAATTTTGAAAATGTTCCTATGTATAAACGACCTTTAAGAAATAACATGGTGATTTTCCCCTAATTTTCCCGCATACCCTTTGATTATAGATTGATTTCTTACGTTATTCCATTATGCATCTGAGTTTATCTATAATCTACAAAGCATTTGCTTTGCTGTTCTCCTGAAAGGCTCTCCATTTCTCAACACCTCAAGTGGAACAGTTACAGGGACATGACCTCCTAACCACACGGGGCCAGAAGAACAATGTGTTTGCCTCCATCCGAGGTGCCGGGAAGGGGCCGAAAAAGCCTTAGAAACCCATGCCTCACACATTCTCAGAGAGACAACGCATCTAGGAACCAATGAACCATTCTGTACCTTAACCGACTAGGTTCAGTCATCATCTGGAATGCCTCCGAGGGGCCAGGTGGGCCTAGGGGTTGAAGTCACCTGTGCCCAGAGATACACTCCTTAGTTGCCAGAGTGAGGCTTTCAAATCCTTATGTCTCTTCTTTACAGGCCCTCTTTGCTGGTAAAGGTATGAGGCTATCCTTCCTGTAAGTAGAGGAGTCTCCATAGGGGATGGCAAGGGCTAAACGTAAGGCTGCACAATTTCTTGCGGAACCTTATTTTCTTCCCTAATGGTTCTTTTCCCAGGGGGCCTGCCGAGGGCAATTCCCCAACAGACAACACCCCAGGTAGTTTTAAGGCCCAATTACCTAAAAGCGGGAGTACAAGAAGCTTCACTGTCAGTGGGCCGCCTTGCAGTCACCAATCCGTCCACAGCCCGGGCCCTGCCACTCAGGCTGGGATAGCTCGGCTTCCACCACAAACCCTTGCATCAAAAATAAATATATAAAACTATATACTGTCCATAACTGTGGTCGCAAATAAGAAGAGTTCCTGTGGGGGACTAGGACCTGTGAGGATAGAAAGCCATTAAAAAGCCTGGGGCCTCTGTAGGTGATATCTACCCAAGAAAGCACCATAGGATGTAGAACCCAGGGTTAAGGGGCGTGGTGCTATGGGAAGGGCAGCTGCTCAGATTGATCTTTCAATATCATATCATATTCCATACCACTTTGCTCCATGTTGCCAATTGGACTTTGGTGAATTAAAAATACTATTTTTGCTTGGAACTTAGTATTGAAGCATCAAGGTCACATGGTTCCCCAATGGAGGGTTGTGCAGAGGGATTACTGTTTAGATGTGGCAATAAGTTCTGTGTTCCAAGGAAAGAGTGTGTTTTCTGTATGTTTTCATCATGCTGATGCTTCCCCTGAATTGCCATCATGGCTTGCTCAAAGGTAGAAATCAATAAGCTATACTTCAGCAACAATGAAATTAACTTCTGGGATACAGCTTCATACTAATTAGTATTTTGCAGCATATGTATCCTATAAGCCAGCTTAAAATATTAAAGTGGGTTATAAACAATCTCAATGGTGTGATTATTAGTCATATCTCTCCACTAACGCAACTACATATCATGGTTACATTTTAATCATCCTCCTCTTCTTTTTAAAATCCTTATTAGCTCACTCAGCATTTCATCATTTAATTTTAATGTTTATTCTGTTTTATTTATTAGTACTGAGTATAAGTAATTTTAGGTTTACTTTGATATTAATAATTTGCACTGAGCTTAAGTCAACTTTCCTATTCTAGAAGCATTGGTAAGTCCTGATTCTGCAAGAAGTTCTGCAGAGAAATACACCTCTTCCTAGTGAATAATAGTATAATAGTATGCTGTCTGTCATATACTAAAATGATGCAATTGACCAACTGTCAGGAAATGTTCTCTGAAATCTTTTCTAGTGATCATGCTGAATTACTCTGCTGGCTGTAGTTAGGGATGCAGCCTTGTTGTAGAAAGAATTTGCTCTCTATGAAGTTAATTGGCTCAGGTAGGAATAAATGTGCATCTTTAGCCCCATAAGCGTCATACCCTCTAACCAAGTGAGTTGCTTAAATAATATTTGTTACTGTTATATGTAATGGCTGTTTATAAAAAGCCTGATGCCAACTGCTTTCTGCATAGTGTTAATTTCTCTTCAACTGTCTTGGGAGTTGGGGAAGAGCCAGTGGAGAGGGAGAAGTAAGCCAGGAAACAGGAATGGGTAACGGGATAAAGTATAAATTAGCTTTAAATATAGGCAGTGCAATTCATTCAAAAGATTTTCATCCTGGCTTAAAGAAGTGGTTGTGTTGGTTTCCTTGTATAAAAGGTGAGTTATTAAGCATTTAATGTGATGATATTTGAAAACACAACTGTATTGTTTCTTTTCTTCTGTTTATAAGAAGCATGCCATTTCTCCTTGGTAGGTGGGAGATAAGTTATTGTCTCCCTATAGAAACCAGGAACATTAATAGTTTCTTTTGTGGTCTTTGAGTTTGGAGCTTGGTTGTCTGATTGCCAGTTCTTCATGATGCACCACAATAAAAGGATCAGAAAAGGAAAGGCTGGGTTTTTGTTGTTGTTGTTCTGTTTTTTATTGTTTTGTGGAGTAGAGAAATGAAACTTTAGCTTTGCAGAAGGTAGGAGAATTCCTTAGAGGAGAAGGAACCACTCCTTTGGGTGGTGGAAATGAGGGTCTCACCAGAAAGCAGAGTCTGGGAGGTACCATAACTCCTAAATGACGGCTGAGCACTAAGGGTTGTCATACGGAAGACCACAGCTGAGGGGGGTAGTGATGATGTGGATGCTACCTGCAGAGTGGTCCACCTTTGCATGTGGATGAACATGATGAGCATCTCAACTGTGACCAAAATATCTCCTTCTTTATTTCCTCAGGATTCTGTAAGCTCAGGGGAGCTCAGGATTCTGCAACCTCCCTTAGGAGGTAGATTAGATTTGTCCAGAGGTAGATTTGAGTTGATGTAATAAGGAAAGGTGATATTTCCTCACACTTTGGCTATGGGGAGCATTGGTTACATTAGCATGCACACCTTCCCCTGTGCACTCCAGAGAGTTTCTAAAGGGATTAGAGTTATTCCTTACTGTTCAGATCCTTATTTTTTAAACCCCTATACATACAAAATTGTGAAAACAGTCTTTTTATTTCATGGAAACTCTTCAAAATAGGTCCAACTGATTTTTAACTGCAGTGTATTTGAACTGACAGTTAAATTAATAAACATTTTATTTGAATAAAATAGAAACTACTTCTAATTAGTAGAAATTCAAGTTACAATCTTTAACTTATCATGTAAAATAAATAGACTGCAAACCTCATTGCTGATTTGCGAATTTCCAGGGACCAACTAGTAATTGTTTGACTCACTGTTGTAAAGAATGTACCCAAGTGACAAATAGAATTATCATTTAAGTAGGCTGAGCCTGGCATAATTGAATATGTCATGAAGTTGGTATAAGCTATTTAAAAGTATTCTAAATGGATGACAGACATAACTTCTGATTGAATTGGCACGTGATTCAGAAACCGCAGATTTTTCTTATGATTCTATCAAGGAATAATTAGCTGAAAGGATGAGAATGGGTGCCTAAGATTAATGGTAACATCAATAAGCTATTTGAACTCAATAGGCTAAAAATGAACACATGGAACACAGCAATTAAGCACATTTGGTTTAAATAAAGCACCCTTACTTGCCAGGAAGATTACCCACTGTGTTTATGTTTCCATTGGGAAATATTTCTTGGGATCGGGGCAACCAAAGCATTTCAAAAACAATAGGAACAATGACCAAGTTAAAAATACTTCAGAAAGAAAGAAAGAGAGAGAAGGGAGCCTTCTGGCCATTATTATCTTAAATTCTTAGTAGAATAACAGAGTGGATATTAAGGAAAAAAAGTATTATATATGTATGAAGAGAGTGGTGAAAGCCTGGGTGATAAACAGCATGGGCTTATACAGAGCACATTACACCAGACATATTCAATTTCATTCCTTTGATCAAATTACAAAGTGGATGAAGGGAATTCAGCAGATATAATATATCTGGACTTCACTAAATCATTTGTTCTATGCCTTATGAAAGCTTTACTTCAAATTTTAATTAAAATTAGCTTAACTAGTTACAATGACATATTACCTAAAATAAAGTCATAAATAAAAAAAGAGATCAGATTTAGCAGTGATCTATGAATTGAGAAAGAGGGAAATGAAAAGCTCCAGAATGGTCACCAGAGGAACAACTGGTCCCTAAAGACAGTGAGAACTATTACAAGAGCAGAGAGGTGAGATGCTAATATGGTGTTACAGAATGGAATAGACTTCTCAAATAGTATAACTCAATGTCCATTTTGTGAGATCTGGAAAAAAATGAGCATTTTTACAATATAAGAAATGACACAGATATTGTCAGTTTGTGGACGTGCTAGCAAGAGGATCCTCGTATCTGCCACCACCTGAGAGTTGGGTTCCTCGAAAACCTTAGTTCTCAAAAGTTGTTTTGTAAAAACTGTTGTGTCGGTGACAAAAAGGGCCTCAGGTCCTCAAGACTTTGCAAACTGCAGGGGCCTCAGGTCCTAAAGAGCTTGCCAGCTGCAATAATAAAATCATATTTCCTCTAGGAGTTGCAATAAATATTGCCTTAGGTCCTATCTAGGTTTTAGTCATTAATAATGGTCTTTGTATTCTCATTATCATTAACCCTACCATTAGCACAGTGCTTCCATACATTCATATCATCCTTATTACCCCTATTATGATAAAGAAAGCAGCTGTTGTAACAGTTGCTTCAATTCTTTTTCTTCTACGAATGCGTTGGCACCCAGACATGATCCTGCTATAACAGATAATCTGTGTTTTGCAAAACATGTTTTGCAATTTATCAATCACATCAAATCCAATTCAGAAAATGGAAATTCACCCTGTCAAATAAAAATTGTATATAGAAGTAAATTGTTTAACAACACACCCAAAATGCATGTCATTCAGGGTAACTGGCTATCATTTTCAGTAACTGCCACTAGATGGTGAAATCCTATGACACTGCAGTATAATGACATTCAAACAAATTCCAGAGCTCTACACTCAGAGCCCCAAGCTTTCCCTGGAGTGTCTGATTGCCGAAGGTCTCAGAGCACCTTAGCAGAAAGACCCGCTGACCTTGTCAGGGCAGGGAGATGAATTTCCCTCTACTCTCCTTGCTATAAAATTCCCCCCTATCCCCAACATATGCTTATAAAAGTTGGCTGTGCTTTATAAACTGCCAAAGCTTATAAACCAGAAAATATGGTAATGTGTTAAACAGATATGTAGTCTTTCCCCTCCAGTAGCACAAAATTCTTTTTAAGGCAAACATACTGTTACTATGAATCATGATTCTGTTTTCATCTCTCTATAGAAATGTAATTGAAAAATAACACACTGGGGTTATTTTAGGACTAAGAATTAACATAAATTGTGAAAAGAAAATGAGTAACAGAAATGATATTGTCATTTTTGGAATTTGGACATTTATCAACACTTAGAAGTCAGAACTCTGTTGTTCCCAAAGAATTAATTCACATACAAGGCAATATTTAGCAGATTAAAAGTTTTAACTGTCTTTTGAGAAAAAAAAAATGAAAGCCCATAAAAATGTATGTCTATTTGACAACCAAGAACAAGCATGAAAATTAAAAGGAAAAACATGAAAATACAAAGTAAAACAAAACAAAATATTTCATGTTTCACTAGTCATCGAGATGCCCACAATCTGTGAGATCAGGTTGTTAATGTCTCTAACATTTATTTACTTTTTTCTCACTCAAGTAAGACAGTTTTAACAGTCTAATGTGCATAGTCAACTTCCAAGGTCGTAGGGGTGAAATGCATTATTCAGTATTTATAATATTTACTTGCCCAAAGAAAGATTCCCTTTTGGAGGAACATGAGATATGAAGAGAGTTCTGTTGTACAACAGTCTGGAAACCCAAGTCATTATGCTGTCAATCAGAGCTAAGGGTGGCCCATGATGCCATTCCTGCCTTAGACACTTTTGTCTTATCAAACCAGATGGGTGGTTTTCTTAAAGTCCAGACAGACAATGCAGAACATAGAATGTTGAGGGAAACCAACTTGTTCTTGTCTGTAGATGGTTACCTCTGAAAAACCTACAAGTTTTCTTGGACCACAAGACCTTATATCTAGGAAATGTTTAGCTTGGATTTGGTCACTTCCTTAGTGGACACACTGCTCAAAATTAAGGCAGTAGATTACATCTGACTTAGGATGCACCTCTTATACTAAAGAGTTAAACGGTATGGACATTGGAATGAGGCTATGGAGGGATGGCAGGGAGTTATGATCATGTAATCAGACATAGAGTCGAATTTTAGTGCCATAGAAGAACTTTATTTTGTGAAGGTAAGCTAATTAATGTGTCTGTTAGTAATGCCAAGGTACTGCTTCCTTACTGGAAAGGAAGAATCTCTCTTCCTCTATTGAGGAATAAAAAGAACTTGTGAGCTGTGGTGGGCTGCCTGGTAGGGGCTTATCTTAGAAAGTACCTGGGATTTTGGTTTTATTCAGGTATGGTGAGGCCAACAGATAAGGAGATGATTGCCCTTAGTGGAGTTCCCAAGAGGGAAAGGGATGCCTTGCTGAACAAGGCCACATGAGTAAGCACCAGCGCCAATGAGAAGGCAGAAGAAGAAGGGGGAGAGCATGGGCAAAGGCCTTTATTGTTGGTTTCCAAGGAAGGGATGGTAGGGCAGGATAAGCAGCTGAGGAGGTTTGTTTGGGATGAGATAGTCTGAGTAATTTAGTGGACTCTGGGCTGTAGGTATGGTCCCTAGTTGTCTAGTACCTGGCCGTGGGGTGATTAGGGCAGAGGCATATTGCCTCCTGGTGTGTAAAAGCCAGAGAGCAGAGAAAGTTCTGAGTTTGGGTTCTGGACTGGTTAATTTACATGTGAGAGGTGTTCCTCTTGGAGACTAATTTATTATCCCTAAGAATTGTCTTTCCCCAGATGCCAGAGCTTCGAGAATACCAAAAATAAGGAAATATAGTTAATACAGGACTCTGGAATGAGAAGAGTCTACATAGTGAAAAATTTCAGACCTTAGCCACAGTATCCCCTTTTCTATTACTCTAACATACTAGTGAACCTTCCACCTCAGGGCCTTTGCATTTGCTATTCCTTTTACCTAAAGCTCTCTTTCCAAGCTTCTCTCCATGGCTTCCTCCCTTATTTCCTTCATATCTTTGCTTTAAAAACACTGTGAGGGAAATCTTTCCCTCACCACTCTACCTAAAATTGTACCCTTTGCAACAGTTCCTCTGCCTTCCCTGCTTTATTCTTCTTGGTCACACCACTCTTTAACATACAACTTACTGTTTTCTTATTGTCTCTTTCTCATAACTGAATACAAGCTCTATAAAAGCTGGGTTAAAAAAATATTTTGTTCCCTGCTATATCTCTATTATCTTGAACAATGCCTGTGCCTAGTAGGTACTTAATAAATATTAGCTGAATGAATGAACTAACGAACGGGCAGTGATGTTCAATATTCAACTTATATCTTCTTTATGTTCTCCTGAAACTTCCAATATCACCCTGTTATATGTGCAACCTTGGGTCATGGTGCTTCGGACAATGCACCGGGAGTAGTGTCCAACTTGGGGGGGAAGAGGTACAGAGAGAAGATGGTAATGGGTAGGAATCAAGAAATAGGCAAGAGTAGGAATTTAGAGTAAAGCTGAAGAGTGAGGGGTATCCAGACGAATTGTAAGCAACTCTGCCCCAATTCTCAGGAGGGGAAAGAAAGGGTTGGATTTCCCTAAGTATGTGGCACGGGCAAGCAAATCATTTTATCTGAATATTCAACAAATAAAATGACTCTAATGCCAGGAGTGCTGGGGTACCTATGCATTACAATGACATTGGAAGAAAGTCTTAGGTAAAAGAACATTTAAAGAAAGACATATTTAATAACGAGAAGCAGATCTGACTTTCTGAGGTAAGTGCAATTCGTAGAAGAAGAAAGCACACACAGTTTTGTTGAACAGTGAGGAGACAAGGCCAATACCAGTGTCATTCTTGGTACTTCCTTGATGATCTCAGTGCATTTCACTGATATATAAGAAACACAAAACCTCAGCATAAAATTTCATAGTCTGTGAGTTAACAGTGCAAGGACACGTACAATAACGCGGCAGCCTTTAGATAAATAAAAACACTGCTATTGCTTCGAAGTGCTTGGCAAAGTTATTCTCTTTTACACATTTTCAAGATTCCACTTTGCAGATATTTTTTCCCAGTCAATGCAATACTTGCTTTGTTTTGTCACCTAATTTTTCAATCACCTACTTCTAGCTGATAATAAAAGAAATGAATAATATCCTGAGCGTACGCTCTATTCTGTGTTTGTATTACCAATGGCAGGAGCTCCTTGTATATAATAATAGTAGACCATTTCTCTAAAGTGAGGATAATTTAAGTGATTTTTATTTGTGATGTGACAAGTCTACTGTATACCTATGGAACCAGAAAACACTAAACTTTGTTATAAAGCTTGCTGATGAGATACAGTATACTTCAAACACATTTTAGTATAAATGAATAAAAGACAATTTTTTTTCTGTAAGTGATACAGAGAAAATATTTAAATGTTGAATAAAGCCATGTAATTTTTATGTTCACAGCTTTGTCAAAAAGATGTTATCTTCTCAGCAGCATTGTGTTATCAAAGATGCAAACCTTAAATCAACAGCTGTTACACCTCCAGCAAGTTATGAATTTTTCCTGATTTATAGCAATCATTCTTTTTATTTCTTTTCTCAGTCAAGCAGGGAAATTAAGGTTATTTTCATGTAAAAGATACACACATTGTGGCTTAGTATTGCACATAATCCACATCTCTTACCTTTTAAATTAAATTGCTGTTGAATTGAATGTGATCCGAGGGCTCTTTTTTGATTAATACCAGAAATATTGTTAGTAAATAGAAGGTAGAGACAACATTATTTACATAAAAATAAAGAGAAGATAATACAGACATAATAACAGGGATCCTTTTTATGATTTTCATGATTTGTATTATACTGATGTATCTGAACAAAATGAAAATAAAAGCTAAAGAGATTTATGTTAGTAGAAGAGAGAAATGCTAGTCTTACTTTTGTTGGTTTTAGGTGTTCTTTAAAAAAATCGACTTTGCCTCAAATAGATTGGTGGTTACGTTTTGTGAATTTTGGTAAACAATACTTAGAAGTTACAATCCACTTCTTAACAAGCTAAAAGTGACCTTGTAGTTCCTAAAATTGTTTGCTCAAATTAAAAATAACTAACATTTGTTATGCAACTAGGCATTGTTTGTTGTGTTAAATGTTTTCTATAGAGCACCTACTACAATTCCGATAACTGCAGAGCTAAATACTGTTACCATCTCTGTTTACTGATGAGGGAATTGGGTTGGGAACAAGGTCTTAGATTGTGGAATAAGAATTTAAATCCAGGCCATTTGACTCACCAGAAGGAAGTCTCAACAGATGGAACTCTTAACATTATGTAACAGAGACTCCTGATTACAAGGGAAGAATCTTGCTGGAGAATTCAAACATCCTCAAAGCAGCAACCGATAGAGAAATCTTCATGTTCTTGATAGGGTTATTTTGCTGATACATTTATGGGTTAATGAGGTTTGTTTTGTTCATCTCAGGTACACGATTGCAGTGGCTACTATGTGCCAGGGACTGTAGCACTTTATAAATATTAAGTTTATGAAATAGATACTATTATTATTACTAAGTACTATTGTAAAATGGGCACTCTTATCCTATTTTATAAATGAGAAACCCAAGTCATCGTTTTTAAGTAAATTTCACAAGGAAACATAGCTAATAAATTATATAGATTTGACATAAAGAATTTGGCCTAATAGTCTACACCCTTACCTGCACTACACTAATACTACCTGTGTGTATCATGAGCTATTGCTTTAACAAACTACCTCCAAACTCAGTGGCTTACAAGCATATACTTTTCTTGCTCATAGATCATCAGGTAAACTAACCATGGTTTGGCTGATCTACCAAGGGCTCAGCTGGATGACTCCACTTCCAACTGTGGGTCAGATGGTCTTTGCCCCAGACTGTGGGTCAGGTTTCAGTCTGTGTGGTTATTAGGGCCTTTGGCTGAAGGGGATTAGCTATCTAGGGCACACCTTTCTCAGGCAGTTCAGCAGAGTATCACAGCCAAGCCTAAAACTACACAAGCATATTTAAGGCCTCTACTCACATCACATCTGCAAACAGGCCATTGGCCAAAGCACAACATCAGTACTAAAGCGAGTATATCCTTCCCACAGTGGGAGGAAGAGGGTAGTGAATGTTTTCTGAACAGCAATCCAAATTCTCTCTCTCTACCCTGGTTACCATTCAACCAGGTTTAGGAGTAGGGGTGTGTATTAGTTAAGATTTAGCTACTAAATTAGATAAGTCCCCAAATGTCAATGGCTTAACATAATAATAGGTTATTTCTCATGCACATGGCATTTGGGCAGTGTGCCACTTGTTCATTTTTGAGGTCAACTAGGTCCTAACCTAGTATGCTGCCTCTGTCTTCCTCTATGATCTTGGAGACCTCTTCATTCAGCCAGCAGACACAGAAGAAGAATGGTGGATTGAGTGTGACAGCATGTTAGGGACCAAATCTGGAAGTCATATTCATTACTTTTCCACATTCTGTTGGCTACAACTCCAAGAAATTCTGGAAATGAAATAGAATTGTGAACTCAGAAAGGAGAAATGGATTTAGCGAGAGTCTAGCCAGTCTTTGTCATGGATGGCAACGTACTTTTGTAAGCAAACACATTCATGTGAGGGGTGACTGGGCAACTCAGTTGGTTAAGCATCTGACTTTGATTCAGGTCACGATCTCATGGCTCATGAGTTCAAGCCCCGCATCGGGCTCTCTTCTGTCAGTCCAGAGCCCGCTTTGGATTCTTTGTCTCGGTCCCCTTCTCTGCTTATGCTCTTTCTCTCTCTCTCTCAAATGTAAATACACATTAAAAAAATAGTTAGAAAAAAGGCATTCATGTGGATGTATAACAAAGCATGGGCATTTGAGCTTGTGCTTCATGTTACCACAGTATAGCCCAAAGCAGGAAGACTTGGATATATTTAGTCTCTTTCTAAAGTGAAGATAAGATCTTGGTATAGAATCATAGCTTTATGATAATGAGACTGAGGAAGTCTTGGCATTTGGGGGTACCGAATGGGCAGAGTGGTCATGTGAAAGGAAGCGACCTCTACTGATTCTTACCTATATCTTGTCCTATAAAAATGAGCTCGGAGTGTGAAAGCCCAGAGTTTACGCCAGAATGAAGCAGCCAATATGTACAAATGGGAAGTTGTGAAGTCCCAAAGCAGAGTATGAGTCTTTTGAGGAAAATATTTTGTGATGGCATGATTTCCCTGAAGCCATTTAGAACAGACATTTCTCTTTGGTTTTATGAAAGCATACTGCAGTTTTGCAGGATTTCAGGAAACTCACATCTTCCCAATTAATCTTCACTGTTTTTAAGGACCATGACCAGTTAAACCCCTACATCATTACTTAACCTCATGATTTTTCTCTCCTTTCTGTGTATTTTTAACAATAAAATTACTCATAAAAGACAGGTGGCAGAGGACAGATTAAATCTATTTTTCTATGGTGCCAAATCGAACTCAATTTTGAGGCAGAGCTGTAGCTATACTATGAAAACAAGTATTCAATTAAAGATGTTGTTCATGATATGACTCACCAATTACTAATGCAATTATTATAACACTTTTTGCAACAAGCAGTTCAATTGCATTACAGCAAAGTTAGTGTAAAATATAAAACCGATATTTCTTACCTTTTCATATTCAGGGATTTGAAGCATCTAAAATCACATCTCGTAGCTGTCAGTTTTCAATCACTATTTATGTGAGATGTATTATTGACTGATAAAAGCCAGGTTTTCCTTGCTCCCTTTAAAACACTTAGAATAGTTGTTTTTGTAACCTGCATTTGTGACAAGTACTTTTTGTGTCAAAAACATATTATGTCACAGCATAAATCACTGCTGCAGCCTCTGCATGCATGCTTTTCTAAAAGGAGATAAAATCTGTTAGATTCCTTTAAAGTGAAAAACCCATAAAACAAAACAAAATGAAAAAAAAATAGTTTGCTACGCATCATCCACAACCTTTTAGTTTCAATTTATAACATTTGCTTTCCGTGAGTCGTATGGTGTATTTAACTGGGAATGTGGATGAGGCCTTTCTGTGTCAACAACATAATAATGATGACAACTTTAATTATGAAAAGTCATGGTTTTCCTGGTTTTGCTATTTTCTTGGGAATTTTTATATCTTGTACCTTAACAAAAGAAATCTTGCAGTGTTGTCAAAACTTATGTGTGTTTGTGTGTGTATGTGTGTGTGTGTGTTTAGGTTGGTGTTTATTTAGTTTAGATGGCCCTGAGAAATGCTCCTTTATTTTCTCTTTCCTCTTTTAAGGAAAATTGTTGGTTCCTGGGAAAGAACTATTCTCTGGTGTTAAAGCAGCTGGTGCCTCAATATTCATATTTTTGAGCTGAAATAGCAGAGTGAGATCATTGTGGATAGAAAAGAAGGAAATAAATCAGCTTGTGAGATATTATCATTCACTTTACATCGTGAAAAACAAATACAGCTGTCATATTCTAACATTCACCATAGATAAATTGAAAGTATGTATCACTATTTAACATAGTGAGAAAGAGAGACTACCAATGACTGTATTTTGGTAATGTGTCTTATTAAAGGAAAGTAAATTGGCTATTGGATGGTACAACTGCAAAGAGCTTATCAAAGTGCTGAATCAGAGATTCCATGTATAGAAAAAAAAATCTTACGCATTTAGAAGTGAACAATATATTGTGTTTATTAATCTCTGGAATAGGTTATAGCATTATGCAGCATTAAAAAATATAAAAAGATATTGAGGTGGACTTTTATATTTTGTTTTCTCATCTCTCATTTCCTTTGGGAAAAGGACTCAGTTTCTTCTGAGGAAGTACTTGTCCTTCATTTGTTTACATGAGAGGAGTTGTCATTGTGTGGTAGGAACCTGTAGTTTTGACCACAGTGACTGCTAGTGTGTGGGATGGGGGACAGGGGCAACATAGTATTTCTTGCTCTTTCCAAAGTGGATGTGATTCAAGCTTGGACCAAGAGAAGTCAGTCTTTCCCGGGGATTTTTTTTTTTTAACTGCAGCTGAGAGCTGGGAGAAAAATATACTTCCACAGTCAGTCTACAATAGTGAAAGACTAAGCCCAAAATACAGCAAGAACAGAGAAGAGAGGAGAGAATTTTGTCTATGTTTGAATTCTTGTGTCTAGGCTCTAAAAATCTCAGAAGCTGTGTGCTAAGTTTTTGTCCTTCATTTCTGGGAGGCTCCACGGTATCTTTCCAATCAAAGCCTCCCCTGCTTTTTTTCTTACTTCAGACATTCAGGTTAAATTCCTATCACTTTAAACTAAAGGAATAAGTGAATCCTGGCACATATTTATTCAATATAATTATGTATGTTTATTTGAAACAGGAAAATACTAAAGTAGAAACTCCAACATCTTTTATGACTAGAACAATGAATTTTATTTAGATAATAAGGCATGTTGGATAATGTGGCTTCGAGAAATGTTTTATAGAATATTTATTTTTCCTCAAGTTTCCCAAAGATAAATTTGTACTTTTTTCCCTTGATATCTGGTGAGAAAACAAGTTTCTAGGCACTCATTTGTGTATTCATTTATTAATAAACATTTATTGAGAACTGCTTTATACTAGGCACTGTCTTAGGTGTTGGGGACACGATACTGAAAATAATATAGGCAAGACGTCTGCCTTCATGGAGCTTTACAGCTCCATGTGAGAGTAATACAATAAATAAGAAAGTAATATAGTAAAGCAAGATGTGAAAAGAGCCATAAAGGAAAAAAAACCCTAAAACAAGGATATTTTTAAGATTGTGCTTGTCATTCTGGGATAGCAGGCACAAATGGGGACTCTCTTAGGCAAACCATGACCTATGGTCATCCTAGCTATGTGGGGATCTGGAGGCAGAGACTCCCAGGTAGAGGAAAGAGCAAGTGCAAGGGCCCTGAGGCAGGAATGTGCATGGCTGGTTCAAGGCCTAGCAAGGAGGCACCCTGGCTAGAGCCAGATAAACAAGAAAGAGAGAAGGGAGAAAAGAAAACCAAGCATTTCATTGGTGGCCTTGAAGGCCATGGTAAGGACCTTGGCATTCACTCTGAGTAATGAAGAGTCATCTGAGAATTTTCTAACAGGAATGACATGACCTAATTTGTGTTTTAAAAGGATAGTAGGGTGTGTAGGTGGCCAAGAAGAGAAGTAGGGATTTCACTTGGAGGCTACTGTAACAACCCAGATGAGAAAAGATGGTGAATGGTACTGGGTGTGGGCAGTAGTAGTAGCAATGGTAAGAAAGTGGTTGGATCTTTGGTGTATTTTAAAGGTAAAACCAAAATATTTGCAGATGGTTTTGAAGGTGCTGTGTGAGAAAGAAAGATGCGTCAGGGATGATTCCAAGGCTGGTAGCTTGAGTAACAGAAGGTTGCAGTTGCTGTGTCCTCAGATGAGAAAGACACAAGAAGGATGAGGTTTAGGGGAAAAGATGGATTAACTATCAGACATGGTAAGTTTTAGAAGTCTACCAAATAACCGAAATAATTTCCCAAAGTAAAATCAAGATACTATCTTCAGAAAGAGAGAAAAACATGTTGAATAGGTCAGGTTTGAGGACTTCTTGTATTAACTGTCTGAAAAGAAATAGTCTTTCATGGCTTATTTTTAGTGAGCCTAAGCTGGGATCCTAGTGGTATTTCTTTTCTAAATTCTCCAAATCCTCTCCTTCAGTAATTAGGTGTAGGATCTTGCTATAGTTTTCAGAAGCTGACATTTTTTTTTTTAAGATTAGAATTACTTTCACATGTGTTCTATTCGCCAAAAGTTCTTGTGGTGCTTTGGGGAGTACTTAATTGTAACTCTAATAAAACCTGCATGTTCTTTTAAAACCTTCTCACTTGGAGCTTCTGTTTTCTTAAAGTTACCCTAGTTTCACCCTGTTTTTCATTTTAAAATCACTTATTTGTTCTGATTTCTTTTAAAGTTAATAAATGTGCATTGAAGAATATTCAGAAAATACATGTGAACAGCAAAAAGAAAATGAAACTCTTACAACCTAGAAATAATGACTAACATTTCAGTGTATATCCTCTCATGTTATTCCATGTACATACACGTATGTGTGTCTTTGTATCTATCTGTCTGTTCATCTATTTGTCTGTCTTAAGTGGAATTATGATGTACATTCTGTTTTGGAGTATGTAAGGTCCTCTCCTTGATAGATAAAATGGAGGCATAATGACAATTAGATAGTCCCATGTTCCCTCTGACATCTGTTAACCTTATACAATCTGCCCTTAGCAGAGGGTTTATTGCTTCCTTATTTTTACTGCAAATAACTAAAAAAAAAAAAAAAAAATTCAAGTTTATTTTTGCATTATTTTTCATACATCTCAATTCCATCTGGAATTTATCCATTACCACAATTTCTAAAAGATCTAAGCCACTCTCTTACATTTGTCCTTCACTGCATGCTTTTATTAATCACTGCTGGTTGTGTATATTGAACACAAGTTTTTCCCTTTATTCTTCCTAAAAGGATTCCTGTGTGGTTGAATTATCCCAATCCTTACCCAGCGCTCCCCTTTACATGCAATCATGTGCCTAATCCATTTTACTTGCTTTTTATTTTGTAAATTAATGTACAATTCACTCTATGTGTGTGTGTGTGTGTGCGTGTGTGTGTGTGTCCACACAATACCAAAGATTTTAACACATACATGGATAGATGGTACCACCACTACAGTCAAGATACAGAATGGTTCCATCACCCTCAAAAACTTCATTGTGCTATCTCTTTGTAGTGACAGCCTCACCCTTACCCATACACCCTGGCAACCCCTGATCTAGTCTCTATTACTATCATTTTATCTTTTTGAGAGTGTCTTATAAATGTAATCCTTCAGTGTGCAACCTTTTGAGACTGGCTTCTTTCATTCAGCACAATGCTCTTGAAATTCATCCAAATTGTGTGTGTGTGTCAATATTTTGTTTCTTTTTGTGGGGACTAGTATTTATTATAATTATGAACCACAATTTGTTTACTCATTCACCTGTTGAAGGACATCTGGATTGTTTCCAATTTTTGATGATCATGAATAGAGCTGTAGTAAACATTAGCCTGCAAGTATTTTTGTGAACATAGTTTTCATTTCCCTAGGGCAAATACTAAGGAGTAGGATTGATAGTCATATGGTAAGTGTATATTTAACATAAGAAATGCCAAACCATTTTCCAGAGTGACTGAATCATGCACTGCCATCAGCAATTTATGATTCCTCCTCACTCTGCATCGTTGTCTGCTCACAGTATTGTCTGCTAATCTTTTTAATTTTAGCTAGTATTTTAGGTATGTACTGGTATCTCATTGTGGTTCTAACTTCCATTTCTCCAATGTTCATATAACTTAAATATGTCCTCTCTGGTGAAGTGACTTTCCAAGTCCTTTGCCCATTTATTAATTGGGTCATTTCACTGTTGAGTTTTGATAGTTCTTTATATATATTGGATGCAAATCCTTTGTTAAATATATAATTTAAAAATATTTTCTCTCAGTCTGTAGCTTGCCTTTTCATTATTTTAATGTCTTTTGCAGAGCAATTTTTAAAAATGTTAATGTTTTAAGTTATCAATTTTTATTTTTTATGGATTTATACCTATGTGTTATATGTAAGACCATTTTGCTTAATCTCAGGTTGTGCAGAATTTCTCCTATGCTTTATTCTGAAAGTGATATAGTTCTGCATTTTATATTTACACCTGTGATCCATTTTGAGTTAACTTTTGTTATAAATGTGAAATTTAGGTCAAAGTTCTTTTTTTTTTCTTTCTTTTTTTTTTGGATGGACGTTCAATTATTCCAATACCATTTTTGGGAAAGTCTACCCCTTCTCCATTGAACTGGCTTTCTACCTTGTAAAAAATCAATTGGCCATATTTGTTGGTTCTATTTCTGTACTCTATTCTGTTCTATTGGGTCTATGTAACTTTCCCTTTGCCAATATCACATTGTCTTGATCACTACAGTTTTATAGTAAGTATTAAAATTGAATAGTGTGATTTTTCGTACTTTATTCTTCTTTTTCAAAATTGTTCGGGATATTCTAGTTCCTTTGGCCTTTCCATATTTCCATATATATGAAGCTTAGAATCAGCTTGTCTACATCCAGTAAACATTCTGCTGGGATTTTGATTGGAATGCTTGCTTCGAATCTATAGATTGATTTGGGGAGAATTGACATCTTTACTATCTTAAGTCTTCCACTGAAAAACATTGAAAGTCTCATTATTAATTCAGGTTTTCTTTGATTTCTTTAATTAGTGTTTCATAGCTTTCAGGATGCAGATCAAGTATACATTTTGTTAAATTTATACCTCATCATTTCTTCTTTTGGAGATATTTTAAATGGCATCACTTTTGAAATTTTGATTCTCACTGGTCATTGCTAGTGTATAGAAATAAGTGTATATATTTTTGTGCTAACCTTATATCCTATGATCTTGCTAAACAAAAAAGGTTTTTAGGTTTCTTGGGATTTTTCTACAGAAGCAATTATGTCATTTGTAAATAGGGCCAATCTTATACCTTTGTTTCCCATTTGTATGCCTTTCTTTTTTCCCTACCCCCTTCTTTCTTCCTCCCTCCCTTCCTTCCTCTTCCTTCCTTCTATCCTTCCTTCCTTCTTTTTTTTTTTTTAATTTTTTTTAACGTTTATTTATTTTTGGGACAGAGAGAGAGCGAGCATGAATGGGGGAGGGTCAGAGAGAGGGAGACACAGAATCTGAAACAGGTTCCAGGCTCTGAGCTGTCAGCACAGAGCCCAACGCGGGGCTCGAACTCACGGACCGCGAGATCATGACCTGAGCCGAAGTCGGCTTAACCGACTGAGCCACCCAGGCACCCCATTCCTTCCTTCCTTCTATCCTTCCTTCCTTCCTTCCTTCCTTCCTTCCTTCCTTCCTTCCTTCCTTCCTTCCTAGTAGTGATAAAAGTGGATATCCTTGCCTTATTCCCAAACTCAGGGAGAAAAAATTCAGTTTTTTCATCATGTGAGTATGATATTGATAGGGTTTTTGTAGATACTTTTTACCAGGTTGAGGGATTTCTTATCTGTTAATCCTAGTTTGCTATGGAGCTTTATCATGAATAGATGTTGAATTTTTTCCAATGCTTTTTCTGCATAAATTGAAACAATCATATGCTTTTTCTTTTTATATTGTTAATATGATGGTTGATTTTTGAGCGTTGTTCTAGGCTTACATTCCTGAGATAAATTCCACTTGGCTGTGTTCTATTATTTGTTTTGTGTATTGTTATAATTGATTTACTGATATTTTCTTGAGGATTTTTATTCATGAAGAATATTGGTCTATAGTTTTTTTGAATTGTGTTTTCTAGTTTTGGTATCAGGGTAATGCTGGCATCATAAAATGAGTTTGGAAATATTACTTCCTCTACTATTTTCTAGAAGAGTTTGTATAGAATTGGTGGTATTATTTCTTTTTAAAATGTTTGGTATAATATACTGATGAAACCACATAGGCTAAAGACTGTTTTCTCATAAGGTATTTAACTATGAATTCAATTTCTTAAATAGTTACAGGACAATTTAAGTTGTTATTATACATAAAAATGTTATAGTATTCCCTCATATTTTCCATGTCTGGAATGTTATTTGCTTTATCATTCCTAATATTCCTGAGATATCATTCCTGATTTTTTTCATTCCCGATAATGCCTTCTCTCTCTTTGTTGTCAGTCTTTGTAGACCTCTATCAATTGTATTAATCTTTTCAAAGAAAGAGCTTTTGATTTGCTTATCTCCATTGTTTTTTTTTGTTCTCAATGTCATTGATATTTGCTCTTATTATTTCCTTCCTTCTGCTTGCACTGATTGATTAAAAAAATTTTTTTTTCTTTTAGTGAATTAGAAGCTAGATTATTTTTTATTTAGGTTTATTTATTTTGAGAGAGAGTGAGCAAGCATGAGTAGGAGAGGGGCAGAGAGAGAGGAGAGAGAGAATCAATCCTAAGCACGCTTTGCACTGTTAGCACAGGGCCCAACCTGGGGCATGAATTCACCAACTCACCCACTGATCTACCCAGGCTCCCCTAGAAGGTAGATTATTGATTTAAAGCCTTTCTGCTTTTCTAATATGAGAATTTGATGCTATAAATTTCCCTCCAAATACTGCTTTAGTAGCATCCCCAATTTTTTGATATGTTAATTTTTTTCATTAAGGTCAAAATATTTTCTAATTTCAACTGAGAATTTCTCTTTGAACCATGAATTACTTAAAAGTATGTTGTTTAATTTCTAAGTGTTTGTGGGTTTTCCAATCATCTTTTATTGATTTCTACTTTTATTCTGTTATGACCAGAAAAGTACTTTGTATGATTTTAATTCTTTATCATTTGCTAAGATTTTGTTGTTGTTATCCTGGATATGGTCTATCTTAGAGATATTCCATGTCTAATGGAAAATAATGTGTTCTGATGTCATTGGGTAGAATATTCTCTAAGTGCTGACTAATCTAGTTTGTTGATGGTATTTTTCAGTTCTTCCATGTACTTTTTGATTTTCAGTCTACTAATTTTATCAATTTATGAGAGATGAGTGTTGAGCTTTTCATCCGTAATTGTGGATTTATCTATTTTCCTTTCAATTCTGTCAGTTTTTTTTCTTCATGTATTTTTGAATCTCTCTTATTATATACACACATTTTTTGTTTATTATATTCTGATGAGTTCATTCTACTCTTTTATCATTGTGTTATGTTTCTCTTTTACCTTGTTAATTTTCTGTACTCTGAGATTTAATTTGTCTGATATTAACATAGTTTTACCAGCTTTTTTTGACTAGTGTTTACATAGTATATTTTATGTTTCTGTCCTTTTAAAAATTTTAAAGGTATCTATAGCATTATATTTGATGTGAAGTCTTATGGACAGCACATAGCTGAATCAGATAATTTTTAAATCCATCTAACAATCTCAGCCTTTTAGTCTGCATATTTAGACCATTAAAATTTAATATAATTATTGATTAATTTGGTTTCAGGTATATACCATTTTTTTCTGTTGGTTTTCTCTGTTTTCCATTCCTTTGTTTCTCCTTTCCTGCCTCTCTTTGGGTTATCTGAACATTGTTTTAGGATACCATTTTAATTTGTCTATTATGTTTTAAAATATATATCCTTATTTACATTTACTTTTTTAATGGACGGTCTAGGCATTATAATATGCACACATGTTTTTCAGTTTATTTAAAATCAATATTTAAGTACTTCAAGCAGAATGTGTACATCTCACCACAGTATAGGTGGCTTTATTTTATCCATTTGTGGTATAATTGTCATGTACACCTCATTATTGCAAACCTATAATGTTATAATATTTATTTTCAACTACCAATCATATTTTAAAGAACTCAGGAGGCAAACAGTATATTATATTTACCAATATATTTAATATTTCTGATGCTTTTTCTTTATCAATTATATTCCAAATTTACTTCAGTTATCATTTCTCTTCTGTCTGAGTAACCTACTTTAGCAAATCTTTTATAGCAGCTCTAATGGCAATGAATTTTCTTAATTTTTCTTCACCTGAGAATGTCTTTGTTTCATCTTCATTCCTGAAAGATATTTTCATTGAATATAGAATTCTGGGTTGACAGATATTTCTTCTAGCACTTTAAAAATGTTGTTTGATTTCCTTTTAGTTTTTATGGTTTTTGATGAGAAAGCCAAAGTCATTCTAATTATTGTTCTACTACAAATAATGTGTCATTTTTCTCTGGCTGCTTTCAAGGATCTTCTCTTTAGTTTTCTGTAGAATCAGTGTGTTGTGTATGAGCATGGATATAAAGATACTAATGGCTTTTCTACTGTTTGAGATTCACCAAGTTTCTGGAATCTGTAAGTTTATACCTTTTACCAAACTTTGGAAGTTTTCAGCCATTAGTTTTTCAAATATTGTGTTCTGTACTATATTCTTTTTTTTCTTCTGGGATTTTAATGAAATTAATATTAACCTTTTGGTATTGTCTCTCAGATCTCTGAGGCCCTGTTCAGGTTTTCAAACTTTCTTCTCTCTGTTGCTCAGATTGGATGATTCTATTAGTCTGTCCTTAAGTTCACTGACTTGCCTCTGTCATATGCATTCAGCTACTGAGAATATCCAATGAGTTGTACAATTTAGTCATTGTATTTTTTTAGTTCTAAGGATTCTATTTGGTCTTCTTTACATTTTCTTTTTCTTTGCTGAGACTTACTTACTACCTTTCCATTCATTCATTATGTGTTGAAAATTTTTGTTGTAGTTACCTTAAAGTCTTTGTAAGATAATTTCAAAATTTGTGTAATCTCTGTATTGGCATCTGTTGATTGCCTTTTTTCCATGTGGGTTGAGATTTTCCTGGTTCTTTATATGTTGAGTAATTTTGGATTTTAACTAAGCCATTTTGAATATGAGGTTATGAGACTTTGGGTCTTATTTAAATATTATGGACATTGTTAATATTTTTGTTGAGCAGCCAATGGTCCTATTAGGGTTCAAGCCATTAATTCCATTCAGCTTTCTATGAGCTAAGGTTTTAATACCAGTTTATTTCAAAACCTTTGCTGAACTATGAAAATCTGTCCCATATCCAGTGGCCAGTCTGGGACCTGGTCGGGTCATTTTGTGTCTCAGTTAATTTATCAAAGTCTTTGATATACTGTTTAGGATCAGATCCATGTATATGCAGCTCCAGGATGAGCCCAGGAATTCACAAATAACCTTATAGTGTTGCTTTGTTAAGCTCCTCCCTCTCTACTAGCTACTTAGGAGTTTACAGTTCCTGTGGCTCCCTTTTTGGTCCACTGGTTGAAAAGCTGGGGTATTATTTATCCCTGATCTGCCACATAGTTCTTGCAACTGTACCCAACTTCAGGACCATACTGAAACATGCAACAACTTTTCAGAGTTCCCTCTGTAGTCATATGTTTTCATCAGGAAAGAGAGAGAGAGAAAAAAAAAGCAACAGAAGTTCTTGCCACATTCTTGGGAACACACCTCCTTTGGTCAGAAAGGAAAGTTTCTCTTCCTTGGAGTTTTAGGTGCACATGGGCTCCTGCTGATATGAATGTTGCTGCTAGTAGACTTCTGTGCTTCATGGGATTGAACTGGAAGGCTTCTTCTTGAGATCTCTCTATCCACACCAATGTATGGTGTTTTTTCACCTACCTTGAAACCAGGCTGTGGGATACTGGAGGAAAAAGGAGATAAACTCACTGTTGGTTCAGGGGTGATTTGAATCCCTATCTCTTCCCAAATCTGTATGCAGATGTTCATCTTTAAGAGTCCTCAGTTATCTGTGCTATTTATATTTTTCTGGTTTTATTACTACAGACAGGTTGGAAAGTGCCTACTTCATCATATTCACAACTGGAACTTCCCATATCTACTTCTTGACAGTGATTGGTTAAAGAATAGCATTTAGCTCAATTCGGCCAAGGAGATATGAAATGAATCCTATGAGGAGGGTGGTGTGGGTCTCTTGGCAAAGTTTTCTCACTTACTAGAAGAAATGCTTCATTTTACTTCTCAATGTTGTTGTATCAGGATGTGGCATCTGGGACTATTGCTGCCATTTTCTACCAGCCTTGGGATAAAGGCAACACACAGATGATAGTGTAAAAACTTGGAAAGAATGTGGGCTTTGATGACATGATTGAGTTTGCCCCACTTCAGAACCTCCTCTAATGGCTGATACATACTTTCCTTTAAGCTTGTTTGAGGTTTGGGGTGTGAGGTTTTTACTTGTTGCCAAAAGTATCTTAAAGTACATTATTATTCTTTCTATAATTCAATATATATATATATATATGTATGTATATATATATATATGCACATATATGTGTATATATATATATACATACATATATATATATATATATATATATATGCACTTTTCTATTTCCTCTGTAATCACTGATTTTTTTTAAAAACCTGTGCTGTCTAACAAGACAGTCACAAGTCACATGCGGCTATTGAATAGTTAAAATGTGGCTATTTTTATTGAGAATGTGCTATGAAGTGCAAAATACACCCTAGATTTTGAAGACTTAGTTTTCTTTTTTTTAGAAGGTAAAGTATCTTGTTAATTTTTATAGTAATTACATGTTGAAAGGATAATATTTTGGAGACTTAAAAAATAAATATGCTACTAATATAAACTTCACTTCTTTTAACTATTTAAAATGTGGCTACTAGAAAATTTAAAATTACATAGGTGACTTGCATTATATTTCTCTTGAAGAGCAGTGAATCCTAGATTCATATATCCAACCACTATTCAACAGTTCTACATGGAAATCTAATAGGCATCTCAAACTTGGTATGTTTAAAATCAAATTCGTAAATTTCTCTTCAGATATGCGTATTCTGTAGTCTTTCTCATCTTAGTAAATGACAACTTGTTCCTTCAAGTTGTATGGGTCCAAAGTTTGAATTCATTTTTGATTCCTTCTTTCACATCTCACATCTGTTGTTCCTACATTCAAAAACTATTCATAATCCTAACCCACCCATAACACTGTCTTCTATATTCCTACTTAAATTCATGCTGCCGTCATCTATTGCCTGTATTGTTGCAACTGCCTCTATTTTAAATAGAAACCAGAATGACCTTTTTTAAAAGCAAGATTATGTCACTCTTCTGTTCACAATCCTCCAATGATGTGCCTTCTCACTCAGAGTGGAAGTTCAAATCAGGGCCCTGCCGCCCCTCTGAACTTATCACCTCCAGCTCTCTCCCTCATTCATTTCACTCCAACCATGTGGCCTTCATGCTGATCTCAGACTTGTTCAGTGAGCTCCTAAAGGGTCTTTGTACTTAATAATCTATCTACCTAGAGTGCTGTTCTTCCAGATACCCATAGGGCTTGCTCTTACTTCCTTTGGGTCTCTACCCAAACACGTGTGAGATTTTACCATCCACCTCCAGTGTACCCTGTGTGCCTTATGTGTCTTAATTTTTCTCCATAGTACTTATTACCATCATTCATTGTTTATCTTATACCTTCTCCTGTCCTATGAGCTCCATTAGGGCAGAGATTTTGTCTATCAGATTCACTCCTGAGTCTTCAGCATCTGGAACAGTGGCTGGCCCATGGAAGGTACTCCATGGCTATCATTCCTTCCTCTCTCGTTAAAGATCATCCAGACTTACTTTTCATAGCATACTCTGTTATCTTCTGAATTTTGGTATCCTTTTATTCCATACTCAAATTTTAAATTAAAAAAAAGAGGAATAAGTAATAACTTCAGGGTAGTTTCATCTACTATTTCATTTTCTTTCTCAGAGTTGAAAGTATTAGCAAGTGCAATTAAAAACCTCACTGACAGTTTATTTAAGAGGAAAGAAACACTTCTGGCCAAGTGTCCAGGTAGTTAATTTCATAATTAATATCCTCTCCTGTCTATTTGCCAGTTTTATAATCTATATTAATGGGGAATATTTATTTCCTACTCCTGATCTTTCTTATTTGGGAGCTAAAGTAGTTAAACTATGGGCCTCTCTTTACTCACTTTGTCCCTGAGAGGTTTTGAACTGGTAGATTTGTCAGCAGCAAATTGGAATGTTTGTCTCAGTTTTTTCTTATTTCACTTAAGAGTGAGCATGCCCAAGGAAAGGCTAAGTTTTCCTTAGCTCATCCTTGTTGTAAGCTGATGTAAGCCTCCTTAAAACCATCATTGTGTGTGAATAGCTGGTTTCATCTTCCTATTAGAAGCACTGGTGGGAAAGAGAAATGCTGTTTAATGGGGCTTCTTTAAGATTCACAATCTGCATAAAAAGTCATCATCAAATTCTTCTAACTGGCCTTGTTGTCTGTGGTATATTTTAATAAGAGTACCATTTCAGTCATGACTTCTAGGATATTTTTCTAACTGCATCTCAGTATGCTACCACAGTCAGGTATATAAGGGACATATGGCATACAGTCCTACTCTGCCTTCCTTCAAATATTTCTGTTTATTTGGAATACATTATAGTTTTCCATCATCTCACATCATTTACTTAGCTGCAGTGTTCAGGATGAGGCTCTATTTACCATCTATGTTATTAGATTTACTTATTACTTATTGTTTTCGCATTAGTATATAAAGGTGAGACTATGATATTATTGATCTTTTTCTTAGTGACTTTCTCACGTGACCTGTTGGAACTTTGCCATCATTTTATGTCATCCTGATACATTCTGTAACAGTGATTTTCAAACCGGGGCACACAAACCCTGGAGGTAAATGAGCTTTTCCAAAGGGGGATATGGTAATCCAGTTGGGTAAGAAACACATTGTGGACGCTATTGTAAATGATGCATTTAACAACACTATTTATAAGTTCACCTCCTAACGGTGGTCTAATATGTCTCTTCTTTTGGCTGTTAATTTCCACTGATGCCTCATTTTCGATAAAAGTAGTAATGATCCATGGATACATGAGCTCATTGAAAAATAAAGAGCACCTTAATTTCACTAAGGAATGAGTTCTCAATAAAATTTTACTTTTATATTTACTAATTCTAATGATTTTAAATATATTTAAATTTTGATTATGTACTAAAAGCTATTTTAATGATAATTTAGTCCAGAAGAAAGGTCGTCATACTTAATGGTCCCATAAATTTTTGAAAATTAAAAATTTAATTTATATACATATTTTATTAAAGAGAATATGACAAATTGATCAATAAAATACTTTCAAGCATAGCAATATATGCATTAAGATCAATTCTTTGGGGACTGGGAAATGAAAGTATACATTCAGAGAGAAAAAGGAATAAGACTGACAAAGGAGAGCTTGTTCATGTATTCTTTGAATTACTATGGTATTTAGATTCATCTGACTCACATTAAACATGAAAGAACAATTCTGTTTAAAAATGTCATTATTTAAAATACACAAGAGGGGCACTTGGGTGGCTCAGTTAAGCATCCAACTTCAGCTCAGGTCATGATCGTGCAGTTTGTGAGTTTGAGCCCTGCGTCAGGCTCTGCGATGACAGCTCAGAGCCTGGAGCTTGCTTCAGATTCTGTGTCTCCCTCTCTCTCTGCCCCTCCCCTGCTCATGTTCTGTCTGTCTCTCTCTAAAATAAATAAACACTTAAAGAAATAAAATGAACAAGAAATTATATCCTTTGCAACCATTTATACATATGATAACATTTTTAGACCTTGACCCCCAAATGTGAAAGGGATAATAACAACTAAAAAAAGTATTTCACAGGGGCTCCTAGGTGGCTCAGTTGGTTAAGCATCTGACTCTTGGTTTCAGCTCAGGTCACGATCTCACAGTTCCTGAATTGAAGCCCCTCATTGGGCTCTGCAATGAAAGCACAGAGCCTGCTTGGGATTCTGTCCTCTCCCTCTCTTTCTGCCCCTCCCCCACTCTCTCTCAAAATTAATAAATAAATATTTAAAAAAAATATTTCATTGAGTGTAGGAAAAACTGATGCTCTAGAGTAAAAATTGTCAAATTGTATTTGGATATTTTTCTCCAACTCATCGTATTCAATATAAATTACTCCAGAAAAAGTCAGATAGTGTGTGGATCAATATCTCACCAATTGTGTGATGTGAATACATTCCTAACTTACTATATTTAGAAATCCTAATCTTATTCTTTGATTTTATATCTATATCTCTATCCATCTCCAGTTCTTCACTTCCTGCATACTACTTTTTCCTCCCACACTCCAACCTTCAGAGAGAAAACACAACAAAAGCACTTCACTATCCCATAATCCTAAATGCTACAAACCGTTGTTTTCTCTCCAAGATTTTATAGTCTTTCTGGAAGTTTCTCAAGTGTCTTTTGTGGGAATTTTCCCTTACAAAAAGCAGCAGGGTTGCTTTGTCTTCAAAAGGTCCACCTTTCACTGGGGCACCTGGGTGGCTCAGTTGGTTAAGCATCCAACTCTTGATTTCAGCTCAGGTCATGACCTCATGGTTTTGTGAGTTTGAGCCCTGCCGGGGCTCTGTACTGACAGCATGGAGACTGCTTGAGATTCTCTCTCTCTTCTCTCTGCCCCTACCCTCCCCCAAGTAAATACATCAACTTAAAAAAAATTTCATCTTTACTAATTTGGGTATATTCACGTATTAGGCATACATCCATATATCCTTATATCTATTTATGTATTTATATATTTAATACCTTTTCCTACATTACATGCCCCAATGTAGGAAATTGTTAAAAAATTTTTCTATATATTAAGTCCATATACACGTGTGTGCGTGCGCGCACGCACGCACACACACACACACACACACACATTTAGGTGAGTATTTTTACACAATTGGGGGCATAGCATATATTTTGTTGATCTACCTCATTGTTCTTAACTACAACAAAATACAAAGTACCATGCTATGTTTAACCCTGTCCATTTGGATGGCCTTATGTAAGAGGTTTTCAGTGCTTAGTCTCAGTCACAGTGTTGCAAAGAGCATGCTTGTGACTATATCTTTGTGCTCATGTGTGATTATCAAGAATATATTCTTGTAAGTGAAATTACTTGGTCAAAGTAATGTTAGCTTTGAATGGATATTATCCTCCAAAAACTGTGTCATTTTTACATTCAAATGACAATGGAAGAAATATGAGTTTCCTTATACCTTCCCCAAAATGCATATAATCAACTTTTATAATGTTTTTCCAATTAAATAGCAAAGAATGATTTCTTGTGAATATTTAAGTCAGAGACATCTGGTGCATTACTTTGTGAGAAGTGGCATGCACTTAATTTGAGTTCCAGTAATACTAACTTGCTGTTCTTTTTCCTTTAGGCCATATTTATCTGCTCAGTATTATTTGGATATGGCTTTTGATTCCCCTATGACTCCTAAAAAACATATTTTCCAGTTTTCTTTTTTGGATCATTTCCTCTTTTCTCTTTTTGTCTTCATCTTTTTTGAGAAGGTGTATAGAGCAGTCTTCCTCAAGCCTGCTTGCTTTCACCTCAAGCAGCTGACTTGCTTAACATAAATAGCTAGATATTGCTTCTGGCAAGAACACAAACCCAGGACACTCCCTGAAGGGCCAAAGGAATAATCACCTCACCTTCCATTCCATTCCTCTTGCTTTTGGTTAGTTTCTAACACTTTGTATTAAGTGTTAGAAAAGTTATTTTCTTCTTTATATTAAGGTGGTGCTTTTGAAACTTTTCCACCAAATTGCTTCTATAAGCATAGAAGAATGAACTTGAAAATAATGATTTGTTTTCTTACTCCAAACCTCTGAGTAAAATGGAAAGTACTGGAACATTTGTTGTTTCATCGTCAGTTCTTCTATTCTCTGACAAAGAATATCCTGTTTTAAAAGCACCGTATTAAGTAGGATGAAGATCAAAATCATGATTGACTGAATTCAATCCAATTTTACCAAAATGTATATATCAAATGGTGAAAGTTCTCTTCAGTAATTATATAGGAATTTGGGGAAAGTTTTGACATTTGACTTTGTAGACCCCCTGAAAGGGTCTCAGGGACTTCAATTTGAAAACTTTAATCTAGAACAATGGCTCTCCATCTGTGTGAACTTGGGAATCATTTGGATACCCTGAATCTCAGCTCTAGAGATTCTGATTCAATTACTTAGGGTAGGCCTGGCCATTGATATTTTGTCAAAACTTTCTAGGTTATTTTAACATGCAGCCAGAGTTTAAGATCAATGCTGTAGAACATAGCATGGTGTCCTTCTCATTGTAGACACTCAGAATCTATTTTGGGATTATATTTAAAAACCTGTAAGTACAGGGAAGCCTGGGTGGCTCAGTTGGTTGAGCATCTGACTTCGGCTCAGGTCATGATCTCATATTCTGTGGGTTCCAGCCCCGTGTCGGGCTCTGTGCTGACAGCTCAGAGCCTGGAGCCTCCTTTGGATTCTGTGTCTCCCTGTCTGTCTGCCCCTCCCCCACGTGTGCTCCATCTCTCTCAAAAATAAAAATAAACATAAAAAATATTTAAGAACCTATAAATACAAAAGCATTTAAAAGACAAAATTATATAACACAATATTAGGCCATATTGTGTAGACCAGGGTTATTTTGGAGAATGGGCCAGAGCAGTTTCAAGAATCACTCCTTCAGAATTACAGACAGCGGAATGGTGTCTGGAACCTCATTTTAATTCGGTACAGACCACTGGTTCTCTATCTATGTATATTTGTACATGTATATGTTTGTGTGTGTATATATTCACACATATGTATGTATAAAACTAATGGAATTAGATATTTAAATCAAAGAGTAAAATGCTTATTCATATGTGTTTTCACATTACTTACATACAAAATGAATTAATATTAGAAAGAGCTTTTCCTAAGTCATTATGAAACCCCCTCTGACGTCTCCTGAGGCCAATCCATTTCAGAGCATAGATCATTAGAAATATATTAGGTCATGAGGGAAGAAGAGAGAGTAAGAGCTAGTTTAGAATATACTGGTTGTATAGTCGTTTTCCCAACTCTCAAGTATGAAAGGAGGTGGAATTTTTGCTGAGCTTTCCTTTGGTCACTTGTACTTATAAGATCTATTGAGATCTTTCCAAGAATAAAAGGAGAAGTGGGGAAAGAACTTGAGAAGAACACGATTAAGGTGGAAATTTTTATGGTTAGTGCTTTTACCTTGGTACATGTGAAGTGTGATATTTTTGCTAAGAAACTAAGCAGTTTATATATTTGGAGTCCTCATTAATAGATATTACTATTCTGATTTATTAGAGTGATAGTAATTCTTGGGGTTTTAAAATAAAACACCAAATCACTAGTAAATTCAATTTAAATAAGTTTAATATTAATGAAGACAAAGGGAGTCTAGTTCTGGCTTTATTGTGATTTTTAAATCAAAAGAGAATCAGAATATATTATTGAGCTAAACATAAACGATAAAACCATAAAACCTCTAGACAAAAACATAGGAAAAAAATCTCCATGGCCTTAGGGCAGGCAAAAATTTCATAGACAAGATACTAAAAGAACGAATCATAAAATTTTGAAAATGATAAATTGTATCTTATTAAAATTGAAACTTCTGATCTTCAAAAGACATTCTTAAGAAAACATGAAATACTAAGCCATGTATTGGGAGGTTATATTCACAATTTGTGTACCCGACAAAGGATTTTTATCCAGTATACATAAACTCAATAAGACAAACAACTTAATTTAAAAAATGAGCAAAAGACTTGAGCAGGTAATTCATAAAAGAAGATATGTGAAGGTTAATAAGCACATAGAAATATTTTCAACACTATTCATCATCAGGAAAATCCAACTTAGACCCACATGATATTTCACTACATGCCTACTAAAAGAGCTAAAATTCAAAAGACTGAGCAAGTTTAGGCAAGAATGTTGAACAACTATAATTCTCGTATGTTGTTGGCAGGGATGTGAAGTAGTCTGGCAGTTCCTTATAAAGTTAAATCTATACCTAGCATTTGATCCTAGGAGCCATTCTAATCATAGGCATTTACCCAAGAGAAGAAAAAGCATGTGACCCCATACAAAGACATGTACATGACTATCATGGCAGCTGTATTTGTCATAGTTGGAGCTAAAAACAATCTGAATGGCTATCAACAGGTGAATGGGTAATACATACAATCATATAGACAAGCATCAGAAACATTATGTTGAGTTAAATAAGCCAGATACAAAAGAATATACACTTTTTGCTTCCATTTAAGTAAAATTCTGGAATAGGCAAAACTAATCCACAGTGACAGAACACAAAATAATGGTTGCCTGGGGCTGAGAGGTGGAGAAAAGGCCAAGGGAACTTCTTGGCGTGTTGGAAATGTTCCATAATTTAATTATTATGGTTACACAGAGGTGAATTAATTTTTCAACAAGCATCAACTTACACTTGATTTCATCCAATAGCCCCTCTCATTAAGCTGCACCTCTGTGCTGAGGAGAATCCTGGGTCTATGTTCTTCGGGCCCAGGATCTGCCCCACACCTCTCAAAGTACTACAGCTTTCCTTAGATATTATGGGTACCACAAGGAGGGAGCTGGGATGTGTTCCACAACTTATTTGAAAATAAACACATTAGTATAGGTAATAAGTGTTAGAGATGAGAGAGATCATTAGATGCTGGCAGTTTAGAATGTAGAAATGTCAGGCCTGGCTAAACTCTATGAAAAAGGAAGTTGAAGATGGTGGGTAGTAAGGTCATGCTGGGAGTCTGACAATCCAGCTTTGAGGATGCTTCCTCTCATCCAAACTGTGTTTTTATAGATTGTAAGGCGCTGAAAGGTGTTTCTCTGCTACGCTAAAGATCAGAGAGTAATCAGGAACTGAATAAAATGAGAATTCATTGGGTTGTGGTCAGAAAGCAACTTAATTATTTTTCTAATAAGTTACAGACTCAGGATACTCAAAGAATGTCTGACACTAAGCTGTTTTGAAAGGTATCAGAGGCTTCTCATACTAAGAAAGGCTTCAGAGTAGATCTGAAGATTATTATTTTTCTTTTGGACAGAGAAAAGGCCAGAGATAGTCATAAAGATTAATGTTAAAACCAACAATGTATGCTCCTGTTTTTACTTTTCACATATGCCCCAAATGGTGTGTAACTTTTAATATGTTATAGATATAAAATTGTTTGATTTTGATTTCTTCTTTCCTTTTCAAAAGCATAAGGTTGTTTGAATTACCTGTTCTTCACAGGAAAAGCCTTCTCTCTCTTTCTCTCTCCCTGAGTTACTATAATTTATTTATTTACCTTTGTAGTTTGAGATAACTGAGATTCAGATGCAGTCATACAGAAACAATTCAGAAAGATCCTGTATATTCATCACCCAGCTTCCCCCAATGTTAACCGTAGTATAATAACAGAACTGGAAAATTGACACTGAATACAAACCATTGACCTTACTGAGATTTCACCAGTTTTATATGCACCCATTTGGGAGTGTGTCTGTGTGTTATGTGTGGTGTATGCGTACTTAATTCTATGCAATTTTGTCACGTGTGTAGATTCATGTGACCACCAGGAATCAGGATATGAAACAGTTGCATCACCACAAAGATACCTTGTATAGCTATACACACTTCCCTCCCACTCACCCTTATTGTTGTATATAACTCCTAGAAACCTCTAAGTTCTTCATTTGTATACTTTTATCACTTAATGAATGTTATAGAAATGGAATCATATAGTATGCAACCTCTTGGGAATAATTTAATTCACTCAGCATAATTCCCTGGAGATTCATCCTAGCTATTGCATGTATCAATAGTTTATTCTTTTTATTGCTGAGTTCTTGTCCATAGTAGGGATGACCACTTTGTTTGCCTATTCACTCACTGTAGGACAACTGGATCATTTCCAACTTTTGGCTACTATGAATAACACTGTTATGAATGCTCATATACAAGTTTTTGTGAAAATGTAAATTTCCATTTCTCAGGGATAAATGCTGGAGAGTAAAATTACTGTGTATAGTAAACCACATGTTTCATTTTTTTGAAACTGCCGCAGTGTTTTCCAGTATAGCACAACAATTTTATATTCCCATCAGCTATGTCATGAATGATCCAATTTGTTTACATCTTTGCAAGCATTTGGTGTTGTCAGTATTTTTTTTTATTTTAGCCATTCTGATACGTATGTAGTGATAGCTAATTGTGTTTTAATTCACATTTCCTTAATGGAATTTCATTAAGCCTGCAGATAGATTTGGAGACAACTGACATCTTTACTATGTTGAGTCTTCCAACCTATGAACATGGTATGTCTCTCTATTTAGGTTATCGACTTCTTTTCTCAGCATTTGCATTTTCCAGCATACAGGCAGTGTATGTGTATTGTAAAATTTACATGTAAATATTTCATTTTCTTTTGAGTGATTATAAATGTGTTTTAATTTTAGTTTTCATTTGTTCATTGTTACTATATAGAAATAACATTGATTTTTTTGTGTAGATCTTTTATCCTGTGACCTTGCTAAAATTAAAAAAAAATTAGTGTTTATTTATTTTAGAGAGAGAGAGAGAGAGAGAGAGAGAGAGGAGTGGAGAAGGGGCAGAGAGAGTGAGACACAGAATCTGAAGCAGGCTCCAGACTCCATACTGTCAGCACAGAGTCTGATGTCGAGCTCGAACCCATGAACCATAAGATCATGACCTGAGCCGAAATTGGAAGCTTAACCAACTGAGCCACCCAGGTGCCCCTAAAATTTTTTAGGTTCTAGGAGTTTTATTTTTGTGGAATCCCTGAGATTTTTATTTTTTTATTAAAGTTTTTTTATGGTTTATTTATTTTTGAAATAGAAACAGTGTGAGCAGGGGATGGGCAAAGAGAGAGGGAGACACAGGATCTGAAGCAGGCTCCAGGCTCTGAGTTGTCAGCACAGAGCCCCACACAGGGCTCAAACCCACAAATCACAAGATCATGACCTGAGCCAAAGTCGAACGCTTAATTGACTGAGCCACCCAGATGCCCTGAGATTTTTAAAATAGACAGTTGTGTCATGTGCAAACAGGGATAGTTTTATTTATTCCTTTCCCATATATATGCCTTTTATCTCCTTTTCTTGACTTATTACAGTGGCTAGAACTTCTAGTACTATGTTGAATAGGAGTGGTGAGAACTGAATCCTTGCTTTATTTCCTATCTTAGGGAAAAGTATTTATCTTTACCATTAAGAATGATTTCAATAGGTTTGTTTTAGATGTTCTTTATCAAGTTGAGGTAGTCATTGTCTATTCCTAACTTTCTTAGAGTTTTTAGATTATGAATGAATACTGGGTTTTGTCAAATGTTTTTTCTGTATTAATTGATACAATCATGGCAAGTCCTGCACCTCATTCTGTAAGTTGAGGGCTTATGGTGATGATGTTTGCTTTGAAAATGGAGTCTTGGTGGAAAGCCTGGGGTCAGTCATGGCTAGGAAAAATTAGAAGGAGGATTGGGAGAAAATAAAGTTCAAAGAATGGATTCATAATAGGATAGGAATTTCGTACTATACATTAAACTTGAAGAGGGTCAGTGGAATTAAATGTAAATTCTTTTTTTTTTAAATGTTTATTTATTTTGAGAGAGAGAGAAAGAGAGAGAGAGAGACAGAGTGTGAGCAGGGGAGGGGCAGAGAGAGAGGGAGGGAGACACAATCCAAATCAGGCTCCAGGCTCTGAGCTGTCAGCACAGAGCCCAACGTAGAGCTCGAACCCACGAACTGTGCGATGATGACCTGAGCTGAAGTCGGAAGCTTAACCGACTGAGCCACTCAGGCACCCCAAATGTAAATGTAAATTCTTAGTAAGTGACAGTATATATATATATATATATATATATATATATATACACACACACACACACATATATATATATGTGTATGTATATATACATACATATGTATGTATATATATATATATGTGTGTGTGTGTGTATATATATGTGTGTATTTGAGTTCTGGAGCAAAGAGGAATGTATTATCTACTGAGATACAATAGCCACTATTTTCTGGGATTCACTGTGCCTCAAGAAGGTAATACCTTCATTTCAATAACTCATATTAAACAATTACCCCTTCAACTTAGCAGGCACCTATGATCTGTGAAATCTACCTCATTTTCCCTATCTTTAACCCTCATATCCTTATTTTCCTGCTTATTCAGTCTTTATTCCATGGTATATATTTACAATTGCTTCCTTGTTGATACCCTTAGTCTCCCCTTCCCCACTCTCCCTCTGTTGCAGGTGCCTGATCCTTCTCCTATTAAATCCAACTCTCCAGCTACTCTGGACCTGCACCCACATGGCATAGAGTGTCTCCAGAAAAACTTTAAATTTGTGTGTACTAATATCATGTGGGTACTTAGGTCCAATTACCTTAAAACCCAATGTTTCCATTTTCTATTTATTTATCCTTTTAGATTAGTATAGATTATATTTTACCTTTTTCTTCAAACCTTCAACACCTTTTTACCCACTTAATTGATGACTTTCTTCCTATCTTCACTGAGAAAATAAAAACAATTGGGAGAGAACGTTCATAAGCACCCACTACCACATTTTCCCACTTAACCGTCTTCCTCCTGGTTCCTACAAATGAATTGTTTGTCCTCAAAGCAAGGCCCACTCCTTTACTTCTAGAACCCATCCCCTCACATTTATTCTAGGACATAATTCCAGCAACTCTCTCCATTCTTTCATACATCAAGATTTCCTCCCTGACTGGATCATTCCCATCAGCATATAAGCATGTTAAAATTGACTCCCATCCCCTCACCCCCAAACTATCTCTTAATCCTATATCCTCTTCTGGATAATACCCATTTCTCAACCACCCTTTACAGAAAAAACACTACACACATTTGCCTGTATTCTTCAGTCACCACTGCTCTCCTCCCACTCATTCTTGAACTCTCTCCAATTAGGCTTTTGCCTCCAACTATCTACTGAGTGTGTTCATCTGAGGGTAACTAAGGGCCTCCACATTGCCACATATAATGATCAATTCTTTGACCACATATTCCTTTTTTATTTTTAAAGTTTACTTACATTTATTTTTGAGAAAGAGCAAGCATGAGCAGAAGAGGGGCAGAGAGAGAGAGAATATCTTACGCTGTCAGCACAGAGCCTGAAGTGGGGCTCGATCTCACAGATTGCGAGATCATGATCTGAGCAGAAGTCAAAAGTTGGACACCTAACCAATGGAGTCACCCAGGTGCCCTACCACATATTCTTAACTGTCAGCAGTATAAACACAAAAATCTTAACTTTCCTTTCACACCTGACTCTCTCTAAGCCTTTGCCATCTCAATAAATGTCAACCCCTTCCTTCCAGTTGCTCAGCTCAAAATCTGGAATCAACCTTGAGGTTTCTCACTCATACCCCAAGTACAATTAGCAAAACCAAATCACTTCTCACCACTTCTACTGCTACCAGTCTAGTCCAGGCCAGAGCCATCCCTTGCATGGACTATTTCAATGGCCTCACAACTGTTCTTTTTCCTTTTTTATCTTTATGTGAATTCTCATCAAATCCACCACCAGGATTTCTCTAGAACTCACAACAGATTATGTCATTCCTCAACTCAAAAATTTCCAAGGACTTTTCATCACTCTCAGAATAAAGGCAAAGTCCTCATAAAAAGCCTGCCAAACCTTATACAATATTGGCTCCCCACTATCCTTCTGATTTCACCTCCTTTTTCTGTCTAACTTACTCTACTCTAGCCACGCAGGTCTCCTTGCCATGTCTCAAACACACCAGCCACATTCCTGTCTCAGGGCCTTTGCTCCTGCTATTCCCATTCCCTCAGTGATACACACACCTCACTTCCTCTAAGTCTTTGTTTAAACGTGAGGATTTCCCTGTCATGTTTAACATCGTAATCCCTCTTCCTGGACCTATCACTCTCTATGTCCCTTCTCTTATTCCCATTTATCTTAAATTTTTTTTCCTTGTCTGTGTCCAATATTAGAATGCAAGCTCCATGAGATCAGGAATTTTAATCCATTTTGTTCACTATGCCAAGAACAATGTCTGGTGCACACTGGTTTCTTCACAAATATTAGCTGAGTAAATGAATTAATAAATAGGTAAATAAATTGCAGGGATGGTAACCTTGGGACAAGTTTCAGAAAAGAAACCTTACAATCTAATACTTGATTTAGTGGTCATCCTGAAAAGAGATTGATGAAAGTTGTGGAACACATCCCAACTCCCTCCTTGTGGTACCCATAGTATTTAAGGAAAGCTGTAGTATTTTCAGAGGGGTGGGGCAGATCCTGGGCCAGAAGAACATAGACCCGGGATTCTCTTCAGCCCAGAGATGCAGCTTAATGAGAGGGGCTATTGGATGAAATCAAGCAACTGCACTCTCCCACCAGCAGTGTATGAGCATCGCATCACAGGAAATAAGCAATAAACGTGATATGCAGTTTAAGTTGCAATACTTCTTGACTAAAAAGATCTCAGAGGGAATGAAGATATTAGCAATGGTTTTTATGATGCCACAAATAGTGCTGCCTAGTTGCTTAGTTTTTATCATCATTCTCATCATCATCATCAGATCAGAGTGACTATAAGGAGGAAAGCACTAGGCTATTTAGCAGTGTATTTCCTAAGTTTCTGTGAGGTAGGTTTTGGCAAGAGAACTAAACTATCTCTCCTAATAGAACTTGAGGCCATTGTTTCTCAGATGCGTCTGTGTTACATGAACGTTGCTTGGTATCTTGGACTATCTCTTTGTCGTAGTCCTTTTTCTACCTCTCCTGTCATAACTACAGAATGGTGGCTATTTTAATTGTAGTCAAGGTAATTTGAATTTTGATCTTCTGAGGTTTCTTCTCTCTTTTTGAAAAAATTTTAAAATGTTTCTTTATTTTTGAGGGACAGAGCATGAGCGGGGGAGGGGCAGAGAGAGAGAGGGAGACACAGAATCCAAAGCAGGCTCCAGGCTCCAGGCTCAGTACAGAGCCAGTGAGGTTTCGTCTCTTTTAACAATTTCCCATATTTCTGACAAGTGCTGTTTAGAGTGGCAGGGGTGCATTAACCCAGACTTAATGCAGGGGAAGATGGGTTAGATGGTTAAAAAAAGAAAAAGAAAAAAAAGAGTTAAAAAAGAATATGCAGCACACAGTCCTGATTTCCTTTCTTTTTATATCTCAAGTGAGGGCTTTGAGATTGTAGGGCCGGAACAGTTGCCAGAGGCCTACTTTTGTTAATTAATTTGAAGGACAATTTTACATTCCAGATCTGGAGAAGAAAGGAGGAAAATAGTGGTAAAGAAGAACAGGTGTGAGAGACTGTTGGCTGGATGAAGAGGCCTGAAGAAGGGCAGATGTGTAGTGGCTCTTCTGTCTTTTGTCGTATCAGCTGCGACTTTGTGTCAAGGGGTGACCAAGGTATTCCATGTTTAGGGTGAGTTCTCCCAGTAGGATGAATGCTGCTTCCAAAATAAATAAATGAAGGAAGGAAGGGACGCAGAAAAGGAAAGGAAAGAAAAAGATAAAAGTAGTTGCGAACGGTGTTCTCAAAATATCTTTTGCTGTCTTAAATGGGTGCACGGGATATGTGAAAGGAAACATGTGAATAAGCAAAACTGATGCCTTTTGGGATGCGCAGAGAGTGGACAAAATCCAAAAAGTATGGGGAAACAATTGGTTGGTTGACATCATATGATTAGTTCATCTTCTCTGACACTTTATTGATGCTGTTATTACTGTTTTTCAACCAATGTTCCTTTCCTGGCTTCGGTAACTTTGGAGATGCACACTGGGAATTTAAAAAAAGTACTAATGAGGGGCACCTAGGTGGCTCAGTCGGTTAAGCGTCTGACTTCAGCTCAGGTCATGATCTCATGGTTTGTGAGTTTGAGTTTTGCATTGAGCTCTGACAGCTCAGAGCCTGGAGCCTGCTTCAGATTCTGTGTCTCCCTCTCTCTCTGAACTTTCCCCACTTGCTCTCTTTCTTTCTCTCTCTCAAAAATAAACATTAAAATTTTTTAAAAAAAAATAAAGTACTGATAAGCTTGGACTTCTTTTTTTTTTTTTTTTAACTTTTTACTTTCAAGTAATTTCAAACTGAGAAGAGTTGCAGGAATAGCATGGCAAACTTAATACCTTCTTCCAGATCCGTGATTCAAATTATGTCAATTGTTCTAATAATGTCCCTAGAGCAAAAGGTCCAGTTCAGGACTACACATTGTGTTCAACTATCATGTGTCTCCAGCCTCCTTCACTCTGGAAGACTTCCTCTGTGTCTACTGGACTTTCATGACTCTGACATTTTTGAAAGTCAGTTATTTTATAGAAGTTTTCTAACGTTCTGTTTGATATTAAAATTTTTTTAATGTTTACTTATTTTTGAGAGAGAGAGAGACAGATCATGAGTGGGGAAAAGGCAGAGAGAGAGGGAGACACAGAATCTGAAACAGGCTCCAGGCTCTGAGCTGTTAGCACAGAGCCCAGCATGGGGCTCGAACCCACGAGTTGTGAGATCATGATCTGAGCCGAAGTTAGACAGACGCTTAACCAACTGAGCCACCCAGGCGCCCCTGTCTGATATTTCTTCTTGATTATAACCAGGTTATGAATTTTTTTCTTTGCTGGAATACTGAAGAAGTTATGTGTTCTTCTCATTGTATCCTATCAGGTGGCACGTGATATTGATTTGTCCCATTACTGGTAGTGGTGACATTGAATACTTGATTCGGATGGTATCTGTTAAGTTTCTCCACTGTAAAGTTAATTTTTCTTTTCTTTTGTAGTTAAAAAACTTCTTGTAGAGAGATACATTGAGACTGTGTAAGAGTCTATTCCTCACCTTACTTTCATTCAGTAATTTTAGCATTCATTGATGTGTCTTGCCTGAATTCCTTCTGTATTCATTAGTTGGAACTCCAGTCTAAAAAAGGTTTCTTCCTGCTTATCTAGTATTATAGCAGTGTGGATTCATGGATTCCTATTTTATTCTGTGGGTTATAATCCATTACTGTTATTTTTTATTTTAATGCTCAAATTGTTCCAAATTTAGTCAGTGGGAGTTTCTTCAAGGTGGCTCCTATGTTATTTGGTTAATGTCCCCATCATTCTTTTGAGAACTTCCTTATTATATGGCAGATTAATATGTTCAAAGTGTATCTTATTCTTTCCCTGATCCTCCCTTAGAATCTGTAGTGAGCCCTGGAAAAATGTATTTAGAAACCAAGACTTAGACATTAAGTTTGCTCTTTGCTACTTAGGTGTTATGCTCTCAGGTCCTCTTAATGACTTAATGCATACACACACACACACACACACACACACACACACACACACACTGAAATATCTTTATCTCTGTATAAATCTATAAAACCATATGTTTCTATCTACTCTTCCAATTCTAATCCAATGATCCAACCCCACAGGGGTCATCTGTACTCTTTGCCCTTTCCACATGTGTAATCTCCTTTCTCCAGCACTAAAAAACCCAACTCTTTGTGTATGTAGCTAATCATCCAATCCTGCTGGGCCTCTGATCTGCTCAGAAGCTCACCCTGTATAAGCCTTGACTCCTTCCTGTTGCAAAGGAAGGAAGGCATTACCATTATTTTTAACTGGACTTTTTTGCATTGGCTGGTTATTTTGGTATCACAGAAACATAAGAGTGACTTGGTAGCAGTGTTATTAAAACAGTGGAGTCACAACATATTGGTATTTATGAAAATATTGTATTGGTGTATATACTTTACACTTATATCTACATGTATATATTGCTATATAGAATGAATATACAGAGCTATGCTTCACTGCCTTCTGACCCCAGTTTTAGGGGATTTTCAAGGGCAAATTTGGCTATAGGGGCTTCTTACTTTATATGACAATTTCAGAATCTAGCTCCTGTGTAAAGTATGACTCCACTATGTGGCCTATATTGTCTCAAATTCTCCTTGCAGGAGAACACATCACTTTGGATTCCAAAATTGAAGCTGAGCAGACAGATACTGATTCTAGATTGTACTTACTACTGACTTATTCAGAGAAAATGATATCGTTTTTGTTTGCTAGTTCCTATCCTCAAAAATGTAGTTAAAAAATGCTTTCAATAAATACTGTGATGCCATATCTCTAGGCCAGAGCTAGGAAAGAGCAGGGTCTTGGCTATGGGACAATCCCAAGAGGGTGGCTCACTGGGACAACTTATAAGAGGCCAAGCTGAAGGGCACCCACACCAGGCATGGAGGCCAAAGAGTGCTCCAAAGAGAGGGAGGAGGAGAGAAGCCTTAAATCAGAGAAAGAAGGGGCCAAGAAGCTGATGACAATGGAGTATTCATTCATTAAACATATACTTACTAAGTTTTCAGTATATACCAAAGATTTTGCTTGCTTTACAAATACATAAATGAATATATGTGTTCCTGCCCTGAAGAAGCTTTTATTCTAGTAGAAGAGAGTCATACCAACAATTGTAATACAAGATATCTCAGAAATCTTGCTATAGATTTTAGATTTGTGAATTTTGATAGCTGTTGCTAAACTGCTTTCCATAAGGTTAATAAGAGTTGGAAGTCATTTCTAAATACTTCTTTAAAAACCCATTTCACATAATATCTCACATATTTGAAAGGCACAATTTAAGAAGGATTTAGATAAGAATTTTAGACCTACCTAGGATATTTTTCCCCCCTTCTTGAGTTGTCAGATAAGTACCAAGAAAGTAGGTAGTGGCTTTCTGGGAAAAAAACCAACCAACCAGTGCCTCTCCTGGTTGTATTTTTCTAGATCTCAGTGGTACTGGACAGGATTCCCAAGGGTACAGAACTTATCTTTCAGTTAAAGCACAGTTAACTTGTTAGTTTACTGTTCTTTATCTTAACATTTGTGAATGCTTATCGGGCAAATGAAGGGTACTCAGTTTTGTTTAAAGTTGTCTGGGCTTTATAAAATCAGGTGGCAATTTCATAAGACACTTTTCCTCAAGAGATAACATGACTGGCAGAAACCTACCTATTTTGAGGATTAGGAAGAAATTACAGATTATTCTTAAGTGGTTATCAATAAATAAACAATGACATCTATGGCATTTACCCCCATGAAATTTGATTTTTAAAAATGGGATTCAGCTCTTTTACTTTTATTTTCAGATACTTCTTGTTTATTAGTGAGTCTTTTCTTATAGACACTTCTCTTTGCTGGCATACTTTCAGTTCTACAGAGTTTTTGGGCAAAAGGTATTAGAAAAGTAAGTAAATCACCATGATGTTCTATATATTACCTTTGCAAATAATTCCTTGGCAAGAGCTCTAGACTAATAAATGAGAGCATGTGGATAATTTAGAATGGTTTTCTTTTTAGAACCAATTGCCTGGGAATTGAAAAATTCAAAGTGCTTTTTCATGGCGTTATTGTTTGAATTAATTAAAAAAAATGCACTTCATTTAGACCTGTTTCTGTGTCTCCTCAATTTGCTTTCCTGAGAAAGAACCGGGGAATGTTGTACTTTGGGAAAAATTTAATTAAGTCAGTTCACAGTGGAACGCCACAAGATAAAATTCCTCAGGCCAATCCTTTCTGGAATTGTAGAAACAGATAGGAGGTGAAGATCTGCAGTCAGCCCTCTCTCTGCAGAGCAGAAGCTCCCCTCTCAGGTGAGCAGGAGCAGAAAGGCTGGTGACACAGGTAAAGGTCAAGATCATAACTCATCCTCTTGTTTCAACGCAATTTCAACTCGCTAAAACGTATGAGGTGTGTCATGGGCATTAACATTTTGAGCTTTCGGCAATCAGATCTGAGGGCTCATTCTGTCCAATTCAGAATGTGGATTATATTTCATAATGTTGCTAGGACTTGATTATTTGCACATCCTAGAAGGTATAGCTCTTGCTCTGAACATTTAAAAGAGAACTGCTATAGAGCTCTGAACATTAAACAGATAATTACTATAGGCAAATCTCATAGAAATAAAGAGATGATCCTATAAGCATGGTTTTAGAATTAGATATTTGGATGACTATCACACCAGCAGTTCGATTTGGCTCTCGTGGCAAACACTGAAAATGAAGGAGAGGCACAGAGAACTATTTGTGCACTGTATAACATTGCAGGTTAGCACAGTGACAAATAAAACACTTATTCAGACCATATAGGAACATATATAGTTTTCTCATCTATTTATATCTATCTCTATATCTTTATAGATAGATACAGATGAATAAAGACACACACATGCACACACACCCAAATAAGACATAATGGTCCCAGAAAGTGTTTGTAAACATTAATGTTAACTTCTGGACATACATTGATTTTAAACACATCCTTTACTTTAAATAGCTTTGATTTTCTGTCTAGAAGACAAAAGAGAACATTAATAGCTATCACTTACTAAGTTTACCTAGTTGAATGTTAGCGCTTCTAAAAACGAGTCGATGTTCATTACTTTTCCACATTGGAAGATTAAAGGAATAAATGATCCTTTGAAACTGAAATTCTCAGAAATGTCAAGGAAATATTGTGTTCCATCTCACTTTAAGAGGAACTGAATAAAGATCATAAAAGCCTTTTGACATTAAAGTGGAAGGCTGTTGGTGTATAACATAACGCAATTAATCAGGATCTGCTTAATTTGGAATCTGTAACAGAGTAGATACGGATGTGTTTTGTTGCTTTTTGTAACTTGTTTAAAAAAACCCATATGATGAACATGAATATAATAAGAATGAGAAGAGGCTAAAATTCATTCCTAGAGTTAAGCTGTACTCGAATAAAGGTCTCGCTTATTTGAATATCATTTAGCCCCACCACTGCCAACACACATGTCTGAGGATCTTCTGAATGACACCGCATGACAGTTAACTAAAGTTAAAGCGGCAGCATAAATGGAAAAACGGTCACAACTTTTCATGATCCCCAGGGAAGAAAGCCCTTGCCCTAGTTTTTTGTTTTTGTTTTTTTTTAGGATAAATTCTAAGAACAAGGACTTGTTCAATGATAGTCATGTAAAGGATAAATAGAGGATGATAGAGTGAACGTTGCCATTCTACGGCACCTTTTAATTTGCTCTTGTACCAAACCCATGGGAAAGTGATTGTGTATCATGACGTCCTGGAAAAATTCAAATATCAAAGGGTGTAAGATTTAACAATTCAAATGCATTTCCTGAATTGGAAAGCACAATATACTACTTTTAGAAACAAAGCATAATACTTGTTCAAACTAAAAACGACTAAGGAGTTAAATCCCAACGTTCTTGCAGCCTTATTGATACTGGCTACTTTGGTTCTATAATAAGATGTTAGCAAGGCTATAATAATACTTAATTTTTTTGTTGTTGGTGTGCTTCCAGCATAGATAACTGATAGCTTATGATATTCAGGTTATAGGTCAAACCTGAGGCTTTATTGTACATCTAGGGGAAATTACTTTTTGAATAACACCTAGTACAACCTTCAACTCCTAATAGGGCAGGAAGAATTGACATATGGACATTTGTACTTTCAGAGTGGCCCGAATACATGATTTTCACTTGCTCTGAAATGACTCCATAAATGCAATTTTAAAATTTACTTCTTCATCATACCACAGAAAACTTAGCAATAAATTCTAATATGTTTAGGTATTTCAAAGAGGAGAAACTATTTCTTTCTTGTTTGGTTATTCAAAAGATTATTGTAGCATCTCTAGCATATGGAAAATGTTAGAAAACATAGGACACATGTCCTGTGTATTGCCAATAAAAATGACATTTCAATGTATTGTACTTTTTCCTTATTCCTTATTTCCTTATAACTTCAGCATAATTAAAAAATAAACTGAGTAAGGTAACTTAGTGTAAATTAAATCTGATGCTAGAAGTAAGCTGCCTACAAGTCTAAATCAGGTACGGGAGCTTCTTCTAAAACAGGATTAAGCAGTGTTTCGACTCACTTAGAATCAATTCTCATGGGACACTGTTGTAGAAATGACGATATGGAGTTTAGAAAACATTTTTCTTATGGAAAAATCACAAGTCACAGCTTGCCACTTATGTTATCCAAGATAAGTTTGGTGATTATCCTGTAAATGAATATTGATTTTTGTGTAGACTCCAATATTTCCAACTCTTCTGGTGTCCGAAATGGCCAATTGCCGAATTGTGGAAAATATCTTCTAGTGAAGTGTTTGCTTCTCTGAGAAAACACAGAAGTCACTTCACATCTGAGTTTTACTGCAATACTTTTTAAGATGAACTTTAACACAGCAGAGAAAAAGCAAAACAAACAAAAAAAAAACCAAACCCAAAATCAAAACCCTATATATTTTTTTGTTATTGGCTAACCCACAAGGTGGCACTAAAGAGAAAAGTGACAAAAGTGAAGATCACAGGCAACTTTTATACTAAATCAATTCTATTATAAACATTCAACCTATTTCATGAAATGATCATCCAAATTTTAATATGCTAGTAACTCAAAACAGTGATATCCAGGCTCATTGTTTTTTTTCCCTACAGACTTTTTGGAGTAAGGAAGTTTCATCTTATCAAGCAGTGGGTTATTTTCAAAAGAGTTAGTAGTCTGAGTATTTCTTTGTAGTTCTTTTGTAGGGAAGTTTTTTTTTTTCTCATATACAGATTCCATGACCAGTTATGGACATGAACAATTATGAACAATTATTTTTTATGTCTTATACAGTGCCTAGTACTTAATACACTTAATATAAATGTAAAAAAATCACCTATTTAACATTATAATATTAATGATATAATGATTTATTTAGATTTTTAGTATTTGTAGTAATAGCTTAAAAATATTTTTAAACCACCAAGGAAAAGGCATTTTAGCTAAAGTCTAATTGTTTAAATTCCTAGAATAATTCCTGGGTCCAAAAATACAAAACGTCACCTAACTTTCAAGGCACCTGGAGCATATTCCCAGGATGGGAATGGGGAAATGTTCTCAGAGAACCATGTATAGAGAAAGAAAAAAGGATACGACGTTGACATAGCCTTCATATATAACTCTAAAAACAAAGATGCATGGGGGAGCCTTAGTTATAGTGCATGTGGTGGAAGGAAAACAGCTCTGATTATGAGCAAGGAGAAGGTATAGATAAAAAAAAAAGAGGCTTTTGTTCAGTTCATGATTAAGAGACAGGTTATTCATACACAAGACTAAAACTTGAAGGGGGATATTATGATTCATCCTTTTTCTTAGTTTCAAAGTAGGAATTCAATGAGTTGAAAAATAATGCAATTTTAATTTTTACTATTGTGTGTATATGCAATATATATGTGTGTACAATATATATATGTATACACACACACACACACACACACATATATCTTGTGAAATATTTTCCTAACAGAAGATGTGTTTTTAGCCTGAAATAACTGTGTCTTTGACTAGAATACTGACTCAGCAAAAGTATATATTATGTATTTTATATTCTATTATTAACAATAAAAAACTACAGTTTAAAACCAGCTTTCAAAAACTCACAACTATATGACTTCAGGATTGGTGATATGTCATTATCTAAAAGAAAAAACCTCACCATATTTCTTCTAATTTCTTAGAAATCAACCCACTTATAACCCACTTTGCTACTCAAATTTAAGAAAATACTGTAATTAACCCCTTTTAAAGAGCTACAGTGATAAACATTTATATATCAGTAAAGTGGAGGTACAAAGAGAGATAGGTACAGTAAAGTGTAGTAAGCACAGGTTTTACTAGATAAATAATATATTTTACTGTTAAATGGAAGAAGAGTAGATAAATGATTGGAAAAGAGAGAAAAACATGGATCAGGAGATACATATGGAAGAAGAAATAAAACTGGATATTTTATGTCTTCATGTGACTTACATTAATATTGATATGTGTGCCTTTGAAGCAGATACTTTTCGTGGTTTCAAAGAGGTGAGGCACCCTTCAAATCATGTAAATTTGAGTTGTCAAATAAGCCTGGGTCAAAGATACATTTTTTAATGCATTCAGGAAGTAAGATTTCTAAGGCATATAAATTGCTTGTTCTGCAGTATGAAAATAAGCCATAGTCAACTCTTTCAACTACTTAGTTCTCAATCCAGAATGAATAATGCTCTCCTTTTTTCTTTCTGTCATTATTTTATAAAATTATAATTATTATTCTGCTCAGGGTCATACTACCTTTTCTCTGTTTATTCATTTCATTTAACAAACACTCACCTGGCACTCCTCGTGTGCCAGGCACTGCACTGTCCAAAGAGGGTGGAGACCATGGCTATTTGGTTCAAAGCTATACCTCTAGCCCTCTGCCCAGCACTGACTTCACAGTTTGTGCAGCAAATACCAATTATGCAGCTGGATAGTTTACATCTGGCTTATCTTTCAGCAAGTAGTATGGTATAATGGTTAAGTGTACATGCAGGTGATGAAGTAACATTGCCTAATTTGGAATTCCAGCTCTGCCACCTACAAAGTAAATGACTTTGGGCAAGGTACTTCGTCTTGCTAAAGCCTCAGTTTTCATCTGTCAAATGGGGGAAGTAACAGCATTGACCTCATAGGTTTATTTTCATGATTAAAAAAGATAACATAAAGTGCTTAGATAAATACCTGGTGCAAGATGAGCCCTTGAAAAATCTTAGCTATTATTTCCATTAATTCTTTCTGCCATATTTATCTAGAAACATGGGTTTGAACAGCTAAAAGTGATGGTAAAAACCATATTTACTATTTCCACTTCTTGAGCTACTAGACAAATTGACTAGTTTAACAGACACATCTCCAGAGACTTACCTAATTTCTATTTTGTTTGTAGAATGTGGTGCATACTATGTTTTCGGTTTTCATGAATAAACTGTAAACATTTCCATGACACAGCCTTTTTATGGAACTTTCTGACAGAGATCATAACCAAAAAGCCTACAGTGAACACTGAAGAGTTTTAACTTGGTGTTAGAACCCACAAATAACAACACAACTTTCTCAAGATCATAATTCTCTCCTCTCTGGATATAACGTTTAATGTTGGAACTGGTAATGACACTGTAGATATTTGATTATGCTTTTATATTGGCCATCTAGAGGGGACATTTTGTGTTGTAAGACTTGTTCTGTTTTGGTGAAAGTGTAATTATGAGACTTTCCTAAGACTAATAACATATAGTAATATATTAATGCTTAGGGAATGTTTTCTTAAAAAAAAAACTTTACAGTTTTACAGATTTTATGTGAGAAAAAGAGACATAGTCAAATTAGATATAATTTCCTTTCAGATTAATATTTTTAAATAAATAGAAGTCAGACAACTAACAGTTAAATCAGGGTGTTAATTACAGTTTGCAAACTATAGACATCATGAAATTGCACTGTCTCAATTATGGCTAATTTTAAACAACTCTCCTCATTCCCTCTTTAAGATCTTGAAGACTATTCTATCTAGAAGAGTGTTTCTTAAATGAAACCCCTCAACAATGTCAGGAGGTGCAGTGGTTAAATGGTATGAACTTTTGAAATCATGCAATATAAAAATATTAATAAAGTTGGCAATAAGGTGGGTTTTCTCAAATTAAAAATTTCATCAAATTATCACAGTCTCCGGGCACCTGGCTGGCTCAGTCAGAAGAGCATGCAACTCTTGATCTTCGTGTTGTGAGTTCAAGCCCTATGTTGGGCATAGAGCTTACCTAAAAAAAAAAAAAAAAAAAAAAAAAAAAAAAAAAAAATATATATATATATATATATATATATATATATATATATAATCTCACAGTCTCAAATTTCAAACTGCCTTTTTATAATTGCCACATGGCGGCACCACTTTAGCTAGTAAACAGACTTCTGTCATTCATTGTCAGCATTAGTCTCTAATTGTGTGGGGCCTTCAGGAACACATCCCACTCAAAACATATCAGTCCTGTTCACTGCCAGAGTGGTCGCGGTTGTTTTCTCCCCAACTCCCCATGTTTGTGTTAGTGCGGTATATTTTTATGAAGTTTCTTTACCCATGAAACTTTGATTTTTTAATTGAAAAATTTTTTTCTTCTCAATAGAGAAACTTAATTAAAAATCATGGGAGAGCATAAAGAGACTAGTATGTTAGCTTTGGAATCTTTTTTCACAGAATGAAAAAAACCAGGAGAGACCCCTGAGCACGAACACATCAAGAAACTGAGTACCTATGTTAAGATAATGTAAGGGGGTGAGGGCAGACTGGGATTTAGTTCTTTCTTCTGAGACAAGCTACTTCTGGATGATGTGAAGTGCTCATCACACTTGAAGGACTGAGTCCTTAAGGACACTTAAGCTGTGCCTCTACATACAAACCAGAGTGAAGGGAAAAAAAAGCAGCTCTGGTGTCAACAGAATAAAGACTGAAGCTGGTGCATTCGCTCAGAGATAGTTCATGTTGATTATTCACAGGACCAAGGTGGAGATTTAATTAAAAATAACTTCTGTCGGTCTCATGTATATTAAGTGTTCGCACTGTTTGCACTTTTACAAGTCTCGTAAATCAACTCTGGCTACAAAAGGTCTTTAAAGACATTTGTTGGTTAAGAAAATGGTTATAAAATTCTCCCAACAATAAATGTGTTTTGGAGAGAAGCGTCAAGCACTCTGGAAAGTCTTATCCTGCTACAGGGCTCTAGCATTAGCAAAGTGCAAGCTGTCTTCAATTTAGTGATTGACAACACTGAAGGCAACTTCTTAATAGGAATATTAGTGAGTCATCTCTTTAATATTTTGGTTAGGTACACGATCTGAAATTTTGCCTCTTATTTTTTTCGTGGTTTGAGGGTAGAATACACATTCTCTAGAGAAACAATATTAAAAAATTATTTACAAAGTGCTTCTCAGAGGAAGGGTGCTATACACTTTCAGAAATTAAAAAAAAAAGGAAAAGCTTACTGGGACCCTTTCGTAACACTGATATGAGACGAAGAAATATTTACCCACTTGACCTTGATATTGAGTTTATTGGATGAAGTTACATTTTAAGAGAATCAATATTTTAATAAGTTGTGTCCACTCTGTATTAATAAGGTTGTGTCTGCTCCACTTGGGTTTCAGAAATAATGCATCCACTAATTTAATCACAGTCAGCAGCGACTTTACTAATTGGTAAACATATACTTAAATTCTCAACTATTTGAGAGTTGCCTTGTAGTAATTTTCAGAAGTACATAAACACATCAATAAAATGCAAAAAGATTAAAAGAAGTCTTCTTCGAATCTTTTCTAAACTAATATCATTTTAGAGAAAGGTCTTAAAGAACACATAGTGGGTGAACTCTTTATTTAGGTAGTGATTCTAAGACTTCTAGATGTTCCAGATCCCTCTGATAGTCCCAGTGAGTTGAATCCATGGATGTTAGATCGATAATCCTGAAATGCCAGATTAGTACCCTGAGGTCAGAGAAGTCTGGTGACCTGCTAAGAGTCACACAGTGCTTTTTGCCTGTCTGTACTCTATTTCCTGATTCTGTGAAAACAAACTAACAAATCCCAACTCCTCAACTCTTAAAATGCATACAGCCAGATACATATGGACAGCAAGAGCATGGAGATTTAAAAACAGAGCAGAAAAAAGTAACTTGAACAGAATGTGGCATTTCCCTTGGTCTGTTGCTAGCGGCCCACATACAACATGCTTAAAAAAAAAAAAAATCCCACCCGGTACTTCTTTTCATCATCATTTAAAAATGATTCAAATGGACCTTTAGGATGTATGGCTTTGGGCATGTAGCCCATCTGGGGATAAATGGAAAAGAGCTTCACTGAGCAAGGCTGTGTTTTCAGTGGTTGTCAGGCTACAGTTGATGTGTATTCTGTCTCTTCTTGTTGGTCATGCTTTGAAAGCCAAACACAACATTTTAGTTGTATATTTTCAGGACTACAAAGCCAGTAGCATTTAACGTTCCCTTTTGCAAGAAAAATAATTATGGACATGATTTTTAGAATGCCTTAAGGATTTGAAGATGCGAAAGAAACATGTAAAAAGGAATTACCTCTTTTTATTGTTTTTTTTTTCCTCCAGATTTTTATTTAAATTCTAGTTGGCTAGCACTCTTTTTATTCTTTATTTTCTATTTATTTATTTATTTAATTTTTTTTTTTTTACTGATTCTGAACTCCATCACACTTTGTTTTATTAAAAACTAGAGACATCTGTCTCTAACAACCAAGTTGTTACCTTTGGGGTGGCTCTTTTCTGAATATTGTTCCAATTCGAGTTTTTTTGCACAAATTCTAAGGGTTGGATATCCCATGTACTCATACACACTCTGCACCATAATTTAAAACTTCTATAAACTTAGACAGACAGGAGTCCATAAGCAGCCAATTGTCTATGACCCTGTTTTGATGCTCCTGCCGTCAAGGAAAACTTCCTATTGATAACTCTTCCAAAAAAGTTTACACTATCTTCCTGATAACACTAAAAACTGCAAAAAAGTAATTGTGGCTGAATGAAGTGAAACACTAATCAGTCGCGGAATATATTTGTTCACTGCTTTGGTAAGTCTCCAGTGATGGGGCTCAGATCCCCAGCTTTTCTCAGTCTGAAGTTTTTGGTCTTGGATGTTACACTGTTGGCATTATATTTTAATCATTTTCCCAGCCTAAAAATAGGAATTATTCATTGGGAAAAATATTTCTTTTGTTTCGCCTCGACTTCTGGAGGCTTCTAATGCTTCATTGCTAGCCTTTATTTTAGTACTGCACACCTGGACACATCACACTGTATAATATCCGTAGTCAGGCTTTGGAGAATTTGTTTCAATTTACATACAATCCTCCAAATCCTCAGGCGAGCTAGATGTGAAATCTGATCCTGCCACGGCTCCCCAGCAGGATCTTCCTTCGCTGTCGGTGTTAATAGCCAGAGGCTTCAAGGATTCCCGCCCCCCCCTCCCCGGGAGGCGCGATGGGGCTAAGCAGTCGGGAAAAGGGGAGACTGCGGGGCTGGCTGCGCTGAAGATTTACAATGTACTTCTTGCAGGCGGCTCAGCAACCCCCTCTGTGGCTGTGGGTGTCTGGTGTGACAGAGCGGAGAAAAGCTCTCTAATCTCCCAGTGCCTGCCTCTGCCGCTCAGCCGCTCCCCTCCCTCCCGCCTTCCCTGCCTCCTCGCACTCTCTCGCTCTCTCCTTTGCCTTTCTCCGGGAGTTTCAGTCCCCGAATGCAGCCGGAGTAGCCTTGGCAATCTGGACCTGGAGACTGTGTATATATACACACACACACACACACACAGGCACACACGCGCACACACATGCACACGCACTCGCACACACGCACTCCGGCTCTCCCCACGGGGACACAGAGCAAACCCGGAGCTTCATCTACCTGAAGGGGATGGCCCGATCGGACACTTCTTGCTCACTTGTCATCTCCGGAGGTCAGAGCAACGTCGGAACGAGGGAGGCTCGCTGTCCGGTCTGCAACCTCACGCCGTTTGCCGCCACCGCTGCTTAAAGTGTCCAGGGTGGAGGAGAAGCCTTCTTCAGGGCAGATTCCCGGCGCGGCTCTGCGGCCCTGGGACTTCGCCCGCCTGGTTCACCCCGCTCTCTTCTTCCCCGGCCATCCTCTCGCCCCCGGCTGCGGAGTGCATGGCTCGGGCGCCTCTGCTGCTGCCGCCGCTGCTGCTGCCACGAGCACATCCCACCCAGAGGACTGAACGCCGCCGCTGGAGTGGGGAGAGAAAGCGGAAGCCCTAACTTCCCTCTCCACCGCTCCCAGTCCTTTCTAGCGGAGGACCCGTTGGAAGGCTCCCGCAGAAAGGCGGGCGAGAGCTGGGCGCAGGGGAGGGCAAGCCGGGAGCCGCAGGCGCACAGGGGCGGAGGCAGCATGTGCCCCGGCGCCCCGCGCCGGCCGGAGAAGTAGCGCGCGGTGGGGCGAGCGAGACGCTCCTTAAGTTGGGCGCGTCCCAGAGCTCGCAGCCCCGCGCCTCGGCCGCCGGGGTCCGGAGAGAGGGGGGGCTGATGGGGGGCGCCCAGGTTGCTGTCGCCTGCGGCCAGAACCCGTCTTAAAAGAACCCGGGCCGGCGTCTTCAGGGTCCCAGCTGGCGTCGCGCCCTCGTCCCGCGTGCGCTCTCTGATGCCTGCGCTGGCGGTGGCCCGGGTGGCCCGCTCGCGGGGGGTGCCGGAGGGGGCGGGGGAGGAGGAGGAGGAGGCAGTGTGATGGCCCTGGACGGCGAGCGGGGGGAGCAAGAGGAGGAGAAGAAAAAGAAGAAGAAGAAAAAGAAGAGGAAGAAGAAGAAGGAGGAGGAGGAGGAGGAGGGGGCTGAGAAGAGCAGCTCACCCTTCGCTGCCACTATGGGGGAGAACGACGCCGCGCTCCGGGCCGGCGGCAGGGGGCTCTCGGACCCCTGGACGGACTCCGTGGGGGTGCGACCCCGCACCACCGAGCGCCACATCACGGTGCACAAGCGGCTCGTGCTGGCCTTCGCCGTGTCCATCGTGGCGCTGCTCGCGGTCACCATGCTCGCGGTGCTGCTCAGCTTGCGCTTCGACGAGTGCGGAGCTAGCGCAGCGCCGGGCGCCGACGGCGGCCCCGCCGGCTTCCCCGCGCGCGGCGGCAACGCCAGCCTTCCGGGTTCGGCCCGGCGCAACCACCATGCCGGCGGAGACTCCTCGCAGCCCGAGGTAGGCGGGGAGGCCACCCCTGGGACCCCGTCAGCCCAGCCGCCGTCGGAGGAGGAGCGGGAGCAGTGGCAGCCGTGGACGCAGCTGCGCCTGTCGGGCCACCTCAAGCCGCTGCACTACAATCTGATGCTCACCGCCTTCATGGAGAACTTCACCTTCTCCGGGGAGGTCAACGTGGAGATCGCGTGCCGGAACGCCACCCGCTACGTCGTGCTGCACGCCTCCCGGGTGGCGGTCGAGAAGGTGCAGGTGGCCGAGGACCGGGTGGCGGGGGCTGTTCCGGTGGCCGGCTTTTTCCTCTACCCGCAAACCCAGGTCTTGGTGGTGGTGCTGAATAGGACCTTGGATGCGCAGAGGAATTACAACCTGAAGATCATCTACAACGCCCTGATCGAGAACGAGCTCTTGGGCTTCTTCCGCAGCTCCTACGTGCTCCACGGGGAGAGAAGGTAGGGAGGGAGGCGGTGCCCGGCGCCGCCCCACCCAGCCAGGCTGCTCAAACGGCTGGGCGGCCGGCGACCCCAGGGACCGGGCTGGCTTCTGAGACCCGAAAAGCGAGTGGTGGGGGAAGGAAGCGTAAGGTGGGGGTAGGACCATTACCCAGACCCCTTGGGATCTCCCACGTGCCCGGGCTTTCACTGCTGCCAACTCCACAGACTCACTCATCAGTGCCAAACAATGAATGCCACCCCCTCCTCTAGTCTGGAACCCCCACCCGTCAAAGTTCCTTAGCTAGCGTGGTCTAGCACAGGTCTTTTTAAAGTGTAGTGTGAAATCTGAGCGATACCAGGGTGGCATCAAAAGCCTGCCAAGATACGGTCCAGGGAAAATACGTGAGGGCCAAAGGCCGGGGCACATCCAAGTAAGAAGTCAGTGCAGGGCAAATCGTTCCCTCCCCCTCAACGTGCCCACCTCGCCTATTATCTGGCAGGCGCAGAGTAGAGGATGACTTTGGCTGCTTCAAGTTTTCCAAAACTGGAACTTGAGATTCAGAGCAGTAAGAGCGGGTCCAGGTGACAGACTAAGGGGGAGGCTGACAGGGGTCCGGGGAGGCTCCCATGGTCAATGCCAGCAAGAAATTTCCTTGCAAGTGCTGCCAGCTGTCTCTTAACGCAGAGTGACTCCAGTTTTTTGTTGTTCTTGAGTTACTGCCTCTGGAAATGACTCCAGTGGTGAAAAGAGGGAAAGCTAGCGACAGTCTCAAATGCCTTGTTAACGAGTGCCTTTGATGCTTTTTAGATTTGGACCGTCTTTTATTCTTTATTTTTTGGAGAGGCTGTGGGGCTTTCCACCACTTGTTTAGAGCTCAGACTTTGCAGTCAAACAAAAGTGGGTTCGAATCCCAGATACAACTGTGGCTGTGGTGAAGGCTCGAAGAAGCTGACGAATCTAAGTCACCAGTTGCTGACAATGACCGCCTTTAGTGCTTATCCAGCGATGTATGTTAACTCACTCCTACAAGAACCCTATGTGGAAGGTGCTGTCCAGGACACTTCCTATCTTATAGATAGGGAAATGGAGGCAAGAGGTCAAGTCATTTGTCACATAGTGAGCTGACAAAGCAGGGATTTAGACCCAAGCAGTCTGACTCCAGAGCCCGGACTTTTAGTTTTAATTTGATGATAATAGTAATATTCTCACAGGATTGTTGCAGGTGTCCATGAACAAATGCATTGAAAAGCACTTAACCTATACCTGGCATATAGAGTGTCCACTATAAATATTGGCTATTATGAGTATCCTATGGTAGTTAGCATTCAAGCATATTATTGTATGAATAAACAAGTGATTCTTGCTTTTTGCCCTAATCCATTGCATTTAAAATAACCTTGATTCATTAATGAAATGAGTAGAGGGCCCGCAAACAACCAAAATGAACTTAAAAAAGAAATCGGACAACCTTAGAAGTAGAGGCAGGCCGGAGATAAGCAGTGATGCCCCTAGCAGAGCCTCCCCAGTTCTCAAATGATTTTCACAACAGCAGAAAACTGAGGCTCAAAGCAGCCCTGGGTGCCTGAGATCAGCAGGCTTGTCAGTGGAGAGGTAGGACTTGAACTTTGGTTTTCTGATGGGCCAGGGCTTGTGGTCTCTGCGAACTCACAGAAGAAGTTTGTTATTGTATAGGAGACTGGGAAATTTCACTGTGTTGTGGGAAGACACAAAAGTTTTATTCTTTTATAGTGTGCTATGAGGTAACCTCAGATAAATTTTCCAATGGTTTAGTAGCTGTGTGATAGCTAAAGCCTCCTATAAGTGAATGTATAAATTATTCACTTTCAAGCTCCTACAATCAGAAGTGGATAATTTAAGCCTCTTCTACCACTTCCTTCAACATATTCTGAACAATACAGATTAAATATATTTTTTAAAAACCCATGATCATATCAGATATGGGAGAAAAGGCATATAAGGCAAATTTGCATGTTGTGTTTGGAAACAAGCTTATGTTGAAATGTCAATAGTGGGAGTTGCATATCATTACTGATAAATCTTGCTCTAGTGAAATAAATACTTCCAACAAATCCTGCTTTTTTTTTTTTTTTAAGCCATGCCAAAATGTATTTGGTGGAACTGAGCTTGTTTTGGTCAGCGCTTTCAAATTAACAGGACTCTTAAAAAGACCAGATGTTTCTGCTTGACCCATAACTGATTTCTTGTACCCCTAGTGCATGTTTGTGTTCAAACTCCCTCCCGATTTTCTCCCAAAGATGTAAATAACTTGGTTGAAAGTTTAACCTAGTGTACATGTGGCTAAACTCTGCATCCCAATAGAATATCAGGCTTCAGTATTTCTGGGCATCTCAGGATGGTTGTGTTTCTAAATAGCATCTTAGAGAAAGTCCTTATTCTTCTTCATATTTTTTTTCCTTCAATACCAGAGTGAATATGATAATTTCTTGAATGTTTCTAGCTGGAGTTGATATGGCAAAGACAATCTAATGAGCCATTTCACGATTATGTTAATATTACATATATTAAAAGTTTTTTGATTTTTTGATTGCTGTTGTTACTATGGGTACTTGGAACACTTTATTTATTTATTTATTTATTTATTTATTTATTTATTTCAATATATGAAATTTATTGTCAAATTGGTTTCCATACAACACCCAGTGCTCATCCCAAAAGGTGCCCTCCTCAATACCCATCACCCACCCTCCCCTCCCTCCCAACCCCCATCAACCCTCAGTTTGTTCTCAGTTTTTAAGAGTCTCTTATGCTTTGGCTCTCTCCCACTCTAACCTCTTTTTTTTTTTTTTTTTTTCTGGAACACTTTTTAAACATACTAATGTCAGGAACTCAGCCAGGTTTGGACTTCAGTTGGTGATGATTTTGTTCCCCAAATGCTCTGTAATCTGGCATTTAAAAACACACTTTCCAAGAGGACATAGATGCAAATTCTAAATTTTCATTTGATTAATGATTAAATAGCTTGATCTTTAGTTAGTCATAATTTTTGCCAATTTAATTGTTGGATAATTTTTGTAATAAAAATAAATACTTATGCTGCCTAATGAGTCAAAGTGAACAACTGGAAATATTTAAAGAACAGTACTACAATTCGGTCCACCTTACTTAGCTTATATGGAAACAACACATTAATACCCAGTCAATCTGATTCTTTGGTTTACTCCTTAGAGGTCTGAGAGGAAGAAGTCAGATGAGGCCAGGAAAATTAGATTTCACTACTGTTATATACTTATGACCCCTGGAAGGTTATATCCCCCACTAGGTGTTGAATGGGACCTGGTTTTGTCCTACAGGGAACATTCAACATCCCTAGTTCCCATCCTGCACTGGACGATGGTAGAGGGACCCACTCCTTCTTAAAGCCCAAGGCTCCTCTACTTTCTGTTGAGCATTTGGCTAAAGGGAAAATTCACCACTTGTTGAATATTGCAAATAAGTTTCTCTCAGATTTGAAATGTTTGCACATGGCAGTAAGTTATCTCCATTAGGCAGAACACACACTCATTTTTGCCTCAAGTTGGTGCATGGTAGGCAGATAAAAAGGGTGTGTATTTATGCCACAGGATCCTATAGTAGAATATACTTGCTTAGAATTAGGTGTATGTTCATTTACCTGAAGTAATTGCCGCTATCGGGTAGCCAGATGGCAAGCATATCCATGTTCAAAGTAGGGTACCTTATTTAGAACCAGATGGTTGGACTCAAAGAAGAAATTTACTCAAAGTAAATGAATATTTTATTCACTTTCAAAAGGGAGACTATTTTTCTTTGACAAACTTTGATTGGGTCTATAATATGCCACAGTTACAGAAGACAAAATAAAAATAAGTGGTCTTTTTCTATAAAGGATATTTAAAGAGAAACCATGATCTCCAAGTAAAATTGGAAAATAACACTGTGGTTCTCAAAGAGAATTGCAAAAAACTCTTTTGCAGGAATCTTGTGGAGAGGCTAGAGGATTTTATGGATAGGCATTTGATCTTTTGTGGTATTAGTGTAGATGGTTTGATGCCTTGTAGTTTTCTGGACTGAATTAATAATCATGATATTTAATAAAAACAAGAAAACCACCACATTGCTTTTATACTGAAAGCAGCCTCATTTCTCCCATTCACTCTGGTGAGGAGATATTGTTACATGAGCAAGCTGGAATTCATGTCTTTTTGCTCCTCTGTAGAAGGCTCTGAACTGAAAAACTTGTAAAAAACCATTTGTGTCTGTGAAAACTTTTTTAATATGGTTCCTTTATGGACTTAACTCATTGCCTTTCTGTCAGACACATGTAACCATATGGCCAAACTGAGTCCAGTGCTAGATTTTGGTCACAATTTAGAATGCCACCAATAAACCTAATCTACAAAAATCGTTTTACAAATGTTTGTTCAGTTAATAACGCAGTTGGGTGGGAAAATCCATACAGTTGGTGTTTATCTTGCTGTGTTTTTCATGATGCCATCTTATTTGATTACCCTGGATAGTAATAAAATATACACTTTCTCTGAAAGAGTTAAAGTAGTTTTTATTTATTCAAAGTACTCTGAAGCCTAAACAGGGGCTGTCTGCTCTGGATCTCTTTTGAACAAGATGGATCTGTGACTGGTTTTCTGGTGTTTGGTTTGCAAAGCATGTTTATTTCCTCAAACCAATTCTCACCAATGGGGATGGGAATGGGCTTCAGGCAGTAGTCCAGGGTGATGGTTTAGGTTTGCTGAGGATGGGGACATTTGTCCATGTGATGACAAGAAAGAATGGGACTCCTTTAAGCACATCTGCAAAGGATGGTATAAAAGGAGCAAGGAAGAAATGATTAAGGTTTAATACATAAATGTTTTACAGTCTGTAAGGAAGGGTGTTCCTCATCACCCCATGTTCATTATCCCACCGGCCAGCAAGGATAATCATCATCACTGTCAAAGTGGTCAACTTCCTTTTAATTGTTTTGTCTGTCCCCTGTGTGCTTTCAGATTTGCAACAGTGGCTGGGGTCCTCCAGAGCTTTTCAAAGTCCCATGTCATCCTGCTTTTTGCCATTAGAGAGTAGACAGTAGCAAGTCGACTGTCACTATGTTGAATGTGGGTGAATATAAAGATAAAAGATACTCCCCACTCTTCTCAGTTTCCTGGCCAATCTGGAATGACTCATGTGGCCACAATGGATGGTGGTGTTGGGAATAAGATTGGCAAGATAAGGTGGGGCTGAATTGGGGTGAGGGGCCCCATGCTCACCCCTCCTGACTTCCCTGCTCAGTTACTGAATAAATGAGTGACTGGGTGGTTTAAGGAGCTCTAGCACTGTTTTTTCAGAGATGGGATGAGCTGATCCTTCCTAGTTTAGACCTACGTTCACTTGCAGGGTGAAGTTTTACTTTAATTATTCAGATCTTTCCCTGTGACCACACAGCTGAAAAAAAAAATCAGAGGAATGGGTAGAAAAAGAATGAAGTTTTAAAGTTACCACTCTTGGTTACTTTTTATCTCTTTTAAGAACAGTTTCAAGCCACTTTTGGTTATGTTGGTGGATGGAAAAGATGTGTGTGTGTGTTTAGTGTGTTCAGGGACTCTGAAACCAGGCTGCCTGGGTTCATGTCCTGACTCTGCTTCTTACTAGCAAAGCTAGCTTTATGACCCTGGCTGCATTTCCTAACTGTTCTGTGTCTGATGTCTTCATCTGGAAAATGGGGATGATGATACGGTTATTGTGAGGATCACATGAGTTAAGTAATAAAACATTTAGAGCAGTGTCTGACAAATGGTAAACACTTTTGTGGGTATTAATATTATAATATTATTCTATGGCTGGAGATCTACTCTTTGCGCTGGTACAGGGTCATAGAGGGTCAATATTTTTACCTTGGGGTTTCTCCTACTAGCAAGGCCGGGGTGGGAATTGTCCTTGTAGCCATTGCTTCCACTGCTCTTTGTTTTGCCCCACAAGCAAAATTCAAAAGACAGAGGAGAAAGCAGAGCCTTTCCACCATGAGGAAGAGAGCGAAGAGAAGTGCTATGGTATTGCCCAGCTAGAGAAACGCCATGCTTGAGCCAGACATGATGAGATGGAGAGGGCTGAGAGAGCAGGAAGAGAATAAGGAAACAAAGGGAACAGACACCTCTCTGATTATGGTACTGCTCTCTATCAGCAGTGAGAATAGCAGAGGTCAGGGGGTGGGGGGGTGCCCTCCTTGTCACTGGAAGTCGGTGCATCAAATTGTAAAACCCCGAGGACCAAGGGAGAGGTACACCAGTCATTAGCTATTGTTCCCAAGACTTTGAGTTCTGACGGTAGCAGTATTTTATAATACTTACACAATGCTTTTCCTGCTTCCAATATTAAACAAACGAATCTCAGACACTAGTTTATTTATGCCTATGAGAACCTAATATTATGGCTTGCAAAAGTAATTTTAGTGCATTCGTAATATTCTTCATCAATGGTGATCAAACACTCAGGACTCATTTTTGATAAGAGTATTTAGTACATAAATAGGAAAACAATTATGAATATTGTGCTCTGTTTTTATAACACGATTATTCACATATGCACCACTTCCTACATACATATTGCTGGCATTATTGCATTATGTTTTTAGTTTACTAGAATGGTTATTTAAAAAAATAGATTACACGCTTGCTTATAGCACTGAATATTCAGCAGGAGTACTTTTCTGAAATGGCAGAGGTTTAATGACTCATTGAAGTACATAAAAACACACAGTCTAAACAACGACCCATTTTGGCTTAAAATGTTTTGTCATTGAGTAATAATTTGCATTTTGATTAACAACCTTAACTTTAAATGGGACACGTGTAACTTCCATGACCTTGTCAACTGAGTCCATTTACTGCAAACAGTTGAATAGTAACTAGATGTTCCATTAGAACTTTTCGTTAGATCTTGGGAGTTTTTATTATCAATCTGAAACTCTTGCAACACCAGGCAGATTGCTATTGCAATGGAAGCAAGTTCAAAGATCATTTTTCACTGCTGTATGTGTGGTATGCATAAATGTGGTCCTAATGGAAACCTCTCCAATGGGGCATGCCCTTTGTGAGGTTCTCCTGGTTTTGGTGGGCTCCACAGAGAAAAGCCATGAATCAATCTGCATGCTAACAGTGTCATGCAAATGTCGGTTTCCTCTGCATATTTTAACTTTATGAAAAGGCAAACTGAAAATAATGGAACAGAAATTGTTTTGTATCACATACAGTAATTTGTTGGCAATATCAGCCAACGTTAATGCATTACTTCTGCTGAATCTTATCATAATGACTTGACACAAGTAGCTTGCCTAGTGAACTTCCGCAGAAATAAGAAGAAATCAATTCTCTGTATCATTCAGAAGCAACACAGAGCTCTATGCCCTCCTCAGCTCAACCGAAATGTCAAATAGACAAGTTGTTAAGAAATAAAGTAATTTATTTTAGATAGAAGAGAATTAAAATACATGTATATTATTTACGTTTTTCTCATTATGCTAAAGTGGCATTCTTGGAATGACACTTCTAGATGTCACTTTTGGAAGTGGAATTTTTCATGGTAATAGAGAGATTCATTAAAAGATGAAATGATTTTGTTTAAAGAAGCAGGAGAAAAACCGAAAACGAACTACTTGTCCCTATTACCTTCTGCCTCCTGCTGTTTTATATTACTTCTTGCTGCATTTGCATATGTATTTTGGATCCATACTGTATATTACAATTTTTTCTATTTTTAATTAATTTTTTGTACTTCTTCTATCTGGTGTCCTGCTACCAACTCAAACTTACTTCGAATTTACTCAAAACCCAAATTCATTATTTTCTACTCCAGTCACCTTCTTTAGAGGCCTCTCTGCTGTTTTTAATGTCAGTAAGCAGAAGAGAAGTGCCCCTTCCACCAGTCGAAGGCAACCCTAAAATACATACAATGAAGACAGAATTCTATTTTTTTTGAAATCCAGCAGAACCTGTTGCCTGTTGAGGGTACTGAGCCTTGAACTAGGTCTCTTTGTTAGACAGGAGAATATCAAGGGTGAGAGGGGTGTTAGAGATGGACCAGAAATACTGAGTCCTGATAAAATGAGAATCTGTGAGAGAACAGACAGCGCACTAACTTAATAAGTGAGTCGATACTTTTTTAAAGGCTTATTTCTGTGCTACTTACAGTCGACTTGCTGACTTCGTCATCTGCTTCTGACCTTTAAAACACTACCCAGGCTTTAAGATCAATTCTTAGGCTTCTTCCTCCATAAAGCCTCTTCAATTCTTAAGGCCAGTAGTTCTCAACTGGGTAAATTTTGTGCCCCCCCCACCCCCGCCCCAACGCCAGGGTACAATACAGTTGCTGTGCCTGGATATGTTTTGGTTGTCACAGCTGGGTGGGAAATGCCACTGGCATCTAGTGGTAGAGGCCCTGGATGCTGTTCAACATCTTAAAGTGCAGAGGACAGCCCCCCACAAAGAATAATTATCCAACCTTAAATGTCAGTAGTTCCAAGATTGAGAAGCCTTGCTTCAGGAGAATGTAAGTTCTTCGTACGTTTTCCTTCTTTGTCATGGCTTTTTGTAGAATACCAGTTTAGGTATTTGTTTAATTTCTTTTATTAGAGTATAAACTCCCTGAGGGAATGATGCATATATATTTATCTTTTTCTCTTCAGTATTGAATAGTCAAGAATGATGATTAAGAGAAGCAAATGCATTATAGAGCTTGCAGTAAAAAGCTATTTAGTGGTAGTGTAATTTACTATTAAAAAATCTCATCAAATAGAGAGAATATTTTATTTCTGAATATTGTACAGTTATAGGATCTTGAGCTTGGAAAAGACCTAAAAGTAATCTCATCCAACTGTTCTTCTTCATCAAGGGACTTCTTTTGATTTCCTAAATACTGAATTGAAATTCCATTGCAATCGTCCTCAGTTGCCAGACTGTGAAATTGGTATTTCCTCATTTAGACATTATCAGAATATATGGTGGCCCTCTGTGCATAGATATATACTGTGTGTGTGAATTCATTAAGAATATTAATTGCAGAAAAAGTCACTAGATGATCTTTATATCCCTTTCAACCCTGAGAATCAGTGATTTAAATTGCTGGCTTTACTAACATATTTACATACTACGTAAGGCAAAAAGAGGCTGCACAACATGATTCTTCTGTATAAATATTTGGTTTATTAATTTCTCATTAACCCAGAGTATTTAATCTTCTACATCTAATAAATCCCTACCCATTAATTGCTTAATGCCAAACACACCTTTGATTTTTACTTAATGACTAATACATTCTAATAGCATCCCCTCTGTTGAACTCTTGTGGAACTTTACCCCCAATGTTGTTACTTGTGTTTTTATGTATATGTATATATTTTTTTCTTTTCAGTTAGATTGAAAAGACCTTAAGGACAAAAATGGTTATATTTTTTTTAAAAATCCTACCACGTACTTAATATAGTGAAAAGCTCATACACAGCAGACCACATCTATTTGTTCGGTGGTGGAATTGGAGTCCTCAGTACTTGAAAGTTAAAAAGGAACACTTTTTCCTTGTATATGAAATCCTGTAGGTAAATTTTAAACAGCTCAGGAGAGAAATATCAAGCTCAGTGGATATTTCAATTAATAAGATGGAAAGATGAGATACAAGAACATTAGGTAAGACAAAAGCATGTGGAGAGAAATTGTAAATGGGTACATGTTAACTAAAAGGTAGCAACATTTCATTAAACAAAACTATTACTGTCAAAAGAAAATCATAAGGAAAAATACTACCATGGTACCGGCAAATTTGGAAAGAAGAACCTTTGTTACCAAAAGTCGAATTAAAACATTGTTTATAAATTACGGCTAATGATTCATTTTACTCTTCTTGAAATACAATTACTTCTTACTGAGATGCAGAAAATGTGACTGCTAGACACAGCTTTGTACTAATTGCCAGTATAAACTGTGGACAAATCACTTAACCCTATTGGAACTACTTTTTTATTTTAGAAATTTATGAGAGCTGGACAATTTGTTTCTAAGATTGCTTCCAACTTTAACCTTATATTCATCTGAAGATTTGTAGTTAAGACTTTCCCATATATTATATCATTTTATCATCTCGACAGCTTTGGAAGGAAGGCCTAGAAAGCATTATTATTTTCCTTCTACTAATGAAAAAAATAGGCTCAGGCATTACCCAAACCTGCTATGTAGTAGCCCAGTACTGCTCCCAAACTAACTCCCAAGAATCCTCTCTCTGAGAGTAAGTATACAATTAATCTTGAAAATGTCTTATTTTTCTCCATTTCAAAACTAAGTTTTAAAAAAGTAGACTCTCAATGATAAATGTAAGCTTCATAATGTTAAAATGGTATGAACTTTTACATCTGATGGTTGAGCTAGGGATAGCCAATAAGATTCAATGCACATATCAACTCCTATTAATTGGTAGTAGCTGCCTCAAGTGCTATGCTAAGAATAATTCTGAGGCCAAGTTTGGGTTCAGTGGGAAAGTGAGCCATGTTAGATTAACCATGAACACTGTGGATGATGGAGAGAGGAGTGGTGGCAGAATTACTTGTAGGGGAAAGGGCCTTTTATATATATTTTTAATGTTTATTTATTTATTTATTTGAGAGAGAGAGAGAGAGAGAGAGAGAGAGAGAAAGAGAGAGAGAGAGCGAGAGCAAGAGAGAGAGCATGAGCAGGAGAGGGGCAGAGAAAGAGAGGGACACACAGAATTCAAAGCAGGCTCCAGGCTCTGAGCTGTCAGCAGAGATCCCAATGTGAGGCTTGAACTCATGAACTGTGAGATCATGACCTGAGCTGAAGTTGGATGCTTAATTGACTGAGCCACCCAGTCACCTCAGGAAAGAGCCTTTTATTTTTATTTATTTTTTATTTTTTTAATATAATTTATTGTCAAATTGGTTTCCATACAACACCAAGTGCTCATCCCAACAAGTGCCCTCCTCAGTGTCCATCACCCACTTTCCCCTCTCCCCTCACCTCCATCAACCCTCAGTTCATTCTCAGTATCCAAGAGTCTCTTATGGTTTGCCTCTCTCCCTCTCTGTAAATTTTTTTCCCCTTCCTTTCCCCCATGGTCTTCTGTTAAGTTTCTCAAGATCAACATATGAGTGAAAACATAAGGTATCTTTCTTTCTCTTCCTGACTTATGTCACTTCACATAATACCTTCCAGTTCCATCCACATTACTGCAAATGGCCAGATGTCATTCTTTCTCACTGCCAAGTAGTGTTCCATTGTGTATATAAACCACATCTTCTTTATCCATTCATCAGTTGATGGACATTGAGGTCTTTTCCATAATTTGGCTATTAGTGCTGCTATAAACATTGGGGTTCATGTGCCCCTATGTATCAGCACTGCTGTATCCCTTGGGTAAATTCCTAGCAGTGGTATTGCTGGGTCATAGGGTAGTTATATTTTTAATTTTTTGAGGAACCTCTGCAGTACCAGTTTGCATTCCCACTAACAGTGCAGGAAGGTTCCCATTTCCCCACATTCTCACCAGCATCTATAATCTTCTGATTTGTTCATTTCAGCCACTCTGATGGTATGAGGTGATATCTCAGTTTGGTTTTGATTTGTATTTCCTTGATGAGGAGTGATGTTGAACATCGTTTCGTGTGTCTGTTGGCCTTCTGGATGTTTTCTTTGGAAGAGTGTCTATTCATGCCTTCTGCCCATTTCTTCACTGGATTATTTGTTTTTTGGGTATGGAGTTTGTTGAGTTCTTTATAGGTTTTGGATACTATCCCTGTATCTGATATGTCATTTGCAAATATCTTTTCCTGTTCCATCAGTTAACTTTTAGTTTTGTTGATTGTTTCCTTTGCAGTGCAGAAGCCTTTTATCTTGATGAGGTCCCAATAGTTCATTTTTGATTTTAATTCCCTTGCCTTTGGAGATGTGTCGAGTAAGAAATTGCTGTGGCTGAGGTCAAAGAGGTTTTTTCCTGCTTTCTCCTCTAGGGTTTTGATGGTTTCCTGTCTCACATTCAGGTCCTTCATCCATTTTGAGTTTATTTTTGTAAATAGTGTAAGAAAGTGGTCTAGTTTCATTCTTCTGCGTGTTGCTGTCCAGTTCTCCCAGTACCATTTTTTTTTAATGTTTTTGTTTATTTTTGAAGGAGAGAGAGACGGAGCCTGAGCCGGGGAGGAGCAGAGAGAGGGGGAGACACAGTTTGAAGCAGGCTCCAGGCTCTGAGCTGCCAGCACAGAGCCCGTCCCAGTACCATTTGTTAAAGAGACTCTTTTTTCCATTTTCCACTTAGTAACGTTTTATGAAGTCTGATATTTAATTGCCTTATATCGAGTTTTATAACTAGTATTATCAGAAAAGTTTAATTGACTCGTGTCATGAATGTTTTCATAAATAATGGTCTCCTTTTTTAAAAAAAAAGGTTTCCTTAAGGTTCTTAGTTTGTAACTATAACTGAAAGAATGTAGAGGGTGCTTCTAGCTAGAGTTTTAATGAGATGCAACTTTGCAGCTTGATCTGAAAACTTAAAGATTTATATACATTTATATAGATATATACACATGAGCACACATTGACATGTTTATATTTATTATATTAATTTGTATTATATTAACATAATAATATCAAAGTTATAATTTATGTAATAAATATATGGGTAGTAAAAACTAATATTCTCTGGGTCATTCAATATAAACACGTGTCAAAAGGCTCAAGTAAAGTTAAAGATATTGTGAATCAATATCACTTATTGGCTGGCTGCCATTTATTAGCTATCTGATGGTTGCTCTTCATCTTTTACAGTGATAGATGCTTTACATGCTTCTCCTGTAAAAAATATTGCACACTTTACAATATTTTTTAAAAGTTATGTTTGATTATTTCCTTTCAAGCGATGAACACCTATACCTTAGGGAAATTTAGTAATCATCCAGGATGATACAGCTGAGAATGTTGTGAGGCCAGAATTTCAACCAACTTTTGTCAGGTTTCAAAGTTCTTACAAAATCAGATCGTGTCTTGCTGAAGTTTGAGGGCACAGATGTTTCCCACTGATGGTCTGTTCTACATGTATCTGATGACAACATCAGATTTTGGTTTTACTGTCTTTACTTATACAGCTTTAGAAGAGAAAATGGGGGGCATACTAAAAAGAAGAACCATTAGTTCCAAGTATTTTTCAATGTGATGGCAACGAGTTGTTTTTCTGTAAAGTGTCATATTTTGTCTAGTAAGCACTGGTCTGGGTTTGGAGAATGTATCTCAATGATCTCAATGTATGCCAATGTATTGAGAATGTATCTCAATGTATGCCAATGTAAAATGGGCATAACTTAACTCAAGCCATAAATGTAATTGAGAATGTCATTTTCTTTTTTCCAGGTTCCTTGGTGTTACTCAGTTTTCGCCTACACATGCCAGAAAGGCATTTCCTTGTTTTGATGAGCCAATATACAAGGCTACTTTCAAAATTAGCATCAAGCATCAAGCAACCTATTTATCTTTATCCAATATGCCAGTGGAAACTTCCGTGTTTGAGGAAGATGGATGGGTTACGGATCACTTTTCACAGACCCCTCTCATGTCTACATATTATTTAGCCTGGGCAATTTGCAACTTCACATACAAAGAAACTACCACCAAGAGTGGGGTTGCAGTAAGTATTTTAAACTTAAATATGTTTTTAGATACTGTATACACTGTATAGTAATCTGATTTCTGGATTAACAGTTAATCATTTTTATCCTCTTTAAATCTTATGTAGCTGAATTCTTTCGTTAACCGTTAGGGGTAAATTATCTTCCTGCTTTCAAAGAGTCAGAGAGGACTGTCTCTTCCATACCCAGCCCTTTTTATTCCGTTTACCACCTCTCCCACCTCCACCATCCCTGTCCCTCTTCATCTTCTGAGTATTTCTGAAACATCTGTTATTTGTTTTGGGGAAGTTCCTTGTCTTTACTTATATGACTGGGAATCCTGCTGCCTTTTATTGTGAAATATTTCAAATATCCAGAAAATGGAAATAATAATATAATAAACTCCACATGCCTACTTGCTGGCTCTAGAGTATCTGAACATTTTACCATCTTTGCTCTAGTCTTATTTAGTTTTTGAGAAAGTAAAACACTTTGGATAGAGTTGAAGTCCTCTGTGTACACCTGCCTGATCTCATTGCCTTGCCTCCTCCCTTAGAGATATCTACTGTCCTGAGTTTGATGTTTGCCATTTCTGTGCATGTTACCATACGATTATCAAGTATGTATATATATTTCTCTATATATGGATGCAATGCTTTACAATTTCATATAAGTGGTTTATATTATACATAGTTCTGCAACTTATTTTTATTTCATTTTAGTTTTTACCTAAAGTTATGTTTTTGTGGTTTATCTGAATAGATTGTTTGAATGAGGATATCAAAATTTGTCATCCTCCTGTAGATAAACATTTTAATGTTTCTGGTTTTCAAATATTAACAACAATGCTCAGTGAATATTTTGTACATGAATTCTTCTGCCAATGTGCTAGAATTTCTGTAGGGTATAAAGCTTCTCTTAGCCTGTAACACCCAAGTGTATAGAAATACATTCTTAGGGGAGCATGATATATAGGAAACCTAGAAAATTCATGCTCTGCATTTAATTTATAAAAGGAATCAATTGGACTCTGTGTGATAACTATCATTTGTGATAGCATGGTGTTCTAAGTGTTTTGCATACTATTGTGTTGCACTAGTCAGGCCAGGTCAGGCCATGCTGAGTTAAAAACTTCCTTCTCATTTCAATGGCTTACACAATAAATATGCATCTGTTTTAATTTTTATGTCACCCCTAAAGCAAGGTATTATGATTCTCTTTTTCTGGATGAATAAAGTAAATTGGGGTTTAAAGAGATTAAGTAGCTTACCCAGAGTCAAAAATTAAACAAGTGGTAGAGCTGTAAGACAAACTTTTGTTGGTCTGATCCCAAATTTTGGGCTTTCCCTCCTTGTGCCTTAGGAACTCTGTTTCATCATTTCAGCTGTATGTCTGTGAAAGAATCCAAGCAATGATTCTCCCCATCCACTGGCCATTGTATTCAGTGTTGCTTAAATGTAACAAAAGAGGTGAATAGAAATCTATACTCTTATTCTGTAAGAAGTTCATAGGTCTATAACAACCTAAACTTTGAAAAATGGGTTTATATAAATAAATTTTTCTCAGGGTTATTTTAAATATACATCACTGTGGAACCTATTTAAAAATAAAATCAGCCTGCATAAAAAATTAATGCCATTATTGAAGATCTGCGTATGGTGAATTAATCTACATAATCATTAAAATTAGGTCCTAAATGCTGGCTCTGGAGGGCCAGAAGACATTTTACTCTTTTGGATTTATACTCATTTGTTATGTTGAGTTCCTCTGATGTTTGTTGATGACTCCTTCAAGGCTGTTCGTGTTGGACCACACACAGAAAAGGAACACCAAGACATCTCGTTTACTTTGACGTCTTCAAAAGTTGATGATTGGCTTGCTGTGCATCAGCTTGCAGCACAGGGCATACTGGAACTGTTTTTTTTCCAGTATGTTTTCTTTAAAGCATCTTAAAAGTATTCTCAGCCCTACACAATTAAGCTTGTTGCTAAGTGACCCATATTTAAAACCAGACACACTCTAATTATTTAGATGTGACTTTTATTAGAGTTAAGAATCCAAGTAATTAGTAAACATTTTAAAATTCCTACTTAATAATTTTTATGTAGAAAAGATAAAACATGCTACCAGAGAGCATGAAAAGGTCAACTGAAATAAAATTTTAGATTGTATAATCTAAAAATACTAAGGATAATAAAAAGGAAAACAAAATTGCCCCTGGGAACCCTTATTTATCAACTGTGGAAATACAGTTTAAAACCTGCTTCTTTTTTTCCTGTCACCCCTTGGATATCCAGTTTATTTTATCTTCACTGCATGAAGGAAAATAAGCACATCACATTTCTGAACTCTTAACAGCTGGAAGGAGTGAAGTTTAGCCTTAAGATCTTGAGTGTGGAATAGTCATGTGAAGTCCACGTGGTCATTTTGGATCAGAAGCTGATGCAGTTTTCTTTGAGATATGAAAGAGTAATTTGAGTAGCATCTTAATAATTTACAGCTGAATCGTAACAGTGCCTGAAGTGTGATATTTGAAGCATCATCATTTGCTTCTCAAGTTGTCTGCATTTTGCAAGGCACTATCCTAAGTAATTAGAAGGGTAAAAGACTCTTAAGATCCTTCTAGTACAATGGTCACATGTGCATCTTTCAGATGGAATCCAAACTGGTGGACGTACTTTGCTTACCCATCTCCAAAATGGCTTAGTATTTCTGTAATTAATTGTTGAAATTTAGAAGTAGAGAGATTGCACATAAAATTGCTTCTGGCTTCTTTTGAACAATGGCAAGATCTTGTGACATTGGGCTCCCTTCCCACTTGGCAATAATGGTTCACTCATTTATTCCTTCAGCAAATATTTACTGATTGTCAGGTAGTCTAGACTCAGTGTTCTAGGCTTTGGTGATATAGCAGCAAACAAAGCAACAAAGTTCCTACTCTCAGGGAACTTGCATCCTAATATGGAGAGAGTGACAATAAACAAATAAATGTGTGTCAGGTAGTAATATTTGTTTTGAAGAAAATCAATGTGCTGTACCTGGATGGTGGCTGACTCATTTACATGGCACATTTGCTTTCCAGTGTAACCTAATCCAGACCACTTTTGTTCTTTTGCATTGTGTCAATTTCACTATCATAGATTACCTGCTTTCATTCTGTAGGCATTTGGAGTTTCAACCCTTGTCTAGGGGCATAATTCAAGAGACTAGCCAAGGAATATGTGTCAGAAAAGCAATAAATCAACTAATTGTGAACTAGTGATACTGGCATTCACTAACTGTGAAAGGAAAGTTGCAGAAAATAAGTTCAAGACCATTTAGAAGAGGGAGAAATTGCTAAGGTTGGAGTCTAATGATGTACTTCATAGAGGAGATAGGATTTAATATGACTCTGAATAAAGGTTTGGTCTTAGAGAAGCAGATGATGTGTGCATATAATCCTTGGTAGGAAATGTTAACTAAGAAAAGACAAAGAGGTAGGGATATGTACAGGATATCTATGGGAAATAGTGTATGGTTATTAAGGTCATAAACATCAGAACTTCTGCTGCATTCTAATGGTTACAGGTAAGCCACTAAAGATGGCTCTGATTTGCTAGAAGAGGGCATATATCCCACTTCTTGATAGGGAATGTCAGAGCATTTGTAGACATAGTTTAAAATCAGTGAAGTCTTCTCTCTGACCACAAATTATTTATATTCATCCCACATACAAAATGCAATCACTCATTGCATTACATTATTAGTCTAAAGTCTGAGGTCCAGGATCTCAACAGCTAATTTAGGTCTAGGTGTAGATTAGACTATTGGGGTTTGGTTTCTTGTGCATGGTTCCTCTTGCTCTGAAGATCTGTTTACTAAAGAGACATGTTATCTATCTTCTCTCCCCCAACAGACAATGGTAAGATGGGAATATTATTATTTCAATAGAACTTTACATTCAAGAATGGAGAAAATGGGAGGACATAGCAGTTGCTGGTCCATAGCAGTTCTGAAATCCAATTGGGAACATGTTGGCAATTTTAAAATTATGACTCAATGCTGAATTGTCCTTCTTGGAAGTTGGCCCATCATTTGGACTCTCAGTTTTGCTTTTTAAGGCATCTTTTCTTTTTAAATGAAAAATTAGTTTGTGTTCGAAATTGAATAGCTTTCTCAGCTTGCTTCCTATCGGTAAAAAGCTGGGGGTCCAAAGGCCTATTTTTCTTTTGTCAAAAGAAAGTCAAAAAGTCAAAAAAGGTATGATTATTTTTTTAAAACTTGACTTATTGTGTATCAAGTTATATCTATTCCGTTAGACAAAACTATACCACAGGTCTCTTTAATATGAGCCTTTGTTTACTGTGAGGCTTTGCAGAATAATTCTCATAACATTCTTGGATGCTCTATTACTGAACAGAGGTTTATAAGGAACACACTTAAGGTCCTTATAAAACATTTGTTTTGGAGCAGCTGGGTGTCTCAGTCGGTTGAGTGATCAACTCTTGATTTCGACTCAGGTCGTGATCTCATGGTCATGGAATGGAGCCCTGCATCAGGCTCCACACTGAGCTGAGTGCGTGTGTGTGTCTGTGTGCGCATGTGTGCGTGTGTGCTCTCTCTCATTCTCAAAATAAATAAATAAACTTAAAAAAAAGTTTAAGACTTTTGTCTTTTTGAAGAGGTCTGAGGAGCATCACTTTAAAAGTATCTGACATCTTAACAGTTCCTGAAGTTGCATCCTTGGCTTCATCTTTAGATCACATTTTGCTAAAAGTGACCTGTATTTCCGTCACCCCCCCCCCCCCCGGCCCCGCCCCACCCCGAGTCCATTTCTTACTTTGAGAATCTTTCACCATCTGGAGAAGCCGAGAAGGAGAAAGAGTTCTAATTTCAAGCTCAGTAAGTCCTAGCTCTTTCCTATTCCACATTTTATGTGGAATCTAGACAGTTTGTTCTTAAGCTCATCTCTCCAGGTTTGGATTTTTTATGGCCAGGGAGAAGAAGCTGGTGGAACTTTTTGGTTGAAAGTCTTCTTAGCTAGAGAATATAGTTCAATAGTTATATTTCTTATTTTCTTTAGCATCACAGGTAGCAGTGTTGCCAGAGTTTCTTCCAGTGCATAACAGAGGCCCCCTTTCCTTTAGCTTCCAATACCATTTGCCTTAACATCCTTCAAGCTGTCACCAACACCTTCCTTAAAAGTCATAAAGCTTCTGTGGCAGGATACTCTCAAGGATCTTTCACTTTTATTCACAGCCCAGTCCCACAGCCAGTGCCACATGTTTTAAGTCTTTTGCTATGGCAGTGCCCTACTTTCAGGTACTAAAATTGGTCCCAACTGATATAGCTAAATTAGAAATCACTTTGAAACATAGCAATGAAAAAATAACCAGTTCTTATGGCCATGGATTCTTGGGGTCTTAAGTATGGACAGTACAGAGCAGTAAAGGACTCCTCTCTACTCTGCAGGGTCTCAGCTGGAAGGGCTTGATGGCAGGAGTGACTTGGCAGCCGTGGGCCAGAATCATCGGGGGGCATCTTTACTGAGTGTCTATTTACTTGATGTTCACTGTTTCTGGGCCCTCAGTGGGGGCTCTCCTCTGGAGCATCTGTGAGTGGTCTCTCCATGTGATCTGAGCCACCTAGCAGCATGGTGGCCTAATGTTGTCAAACTTGTTACTGGTGATTCAGGCCTCCAAAGGTGAATGTACCAAGAGATTTGCACTGCCTGTTCACCTCATTGTAAGTGGTTACATAGATTGTATTAGTCACCATCTTTTTTTTTTTTTCCTCTTCCTTTTAACAAGGCGGAAGCTATCTTACCCAGCCTAAGAAGTTAAACAGTGTTACTTTTAGTGCACTGACTTAGTGACAAACTTAAGTTGGCTCAGATTCTAGCAAGGAGAATATAGACTCCATCTTTCAATGGGAGTAGTGCCAGAGAATTTGCAGGCTAATTTGAAACCATCACAGTTGTTATATGTATTTCAGAAGATTATGTTTATAAAATCATAAGCACAGTGCCTGACACATTTTACTCTGATGATGACAATTAAATTGATGATATATTCAGAAGTCCTAGAAGGGAGTAGGGATATATAAATTTGAGAGGTAGATGGAAACTAGACTGTGAAAGAGCTTGATGCCTGGCTAAGTTTTAAGATTTGTTCAGTTAACAATAAGAGCTGCTGAAAATTTAAGGGGGGCCTAGGTGGCTTAGTCGGTTGAGCATCTGACTGGCTCAGGTCATGATTTGCAGTTCGTGAGTTTGAGCCCCACATCGGTCTCTCTGCCATCAGTGCAGAGCCTGCTTTGGATCCTTTGTCCCCTTCTTTCTCTGAACCTCCCCCCTCTGCTCATGTCTCTCTCAAAACAAATAATTTTTTTAAAGAGCTACTGAAAATTTAAAAGCTGGAGTCATGACATGTATAATTTTTATAATCTGCCTGAGGAAAACATGCAAAATATGTGGACGCAAAGAGACTGGGGTTGGGGGCCCATTTCCCTAAGAAACTCTGGGCTAGAGTAGTTATAAATGGATAGGATAGTGTAGATATGAAAGGCAGTTTGAAGGAAGAATTGATAGGATTTGGTGAGGGACAAAAGATAGGAAAAAGGAAACACTGGGGAACCAGGAGAGCAAAGACTCAAGAATGACTTTAAGGTTTAAGGTAATAAAAACTCCATAGTTTCTGTCCTCCAGATTCTCAATGTATTCTGAATTGGCTATGACAACTAATGAGAGTTTTCATTTTTGTTGGCCAGTCTCTTAGATGCACAATTTACACTGCCCAAATGATGTGTTCATCATATTATAACTGGATATATAAATTTTTATTTGTCAGCATTCTTTAATTATCAAGTTATAAAAACTCAATTTGAGCTTAAGAAAAAAGTAACATGTATTAGAAGGGTATTGGGATATCTGAAGGCATCCCAGGGAATAGACCTGGGATTGGAGCACTGTGGGAATCTTGGGGATCCTATGGCAGGTCCTCATCAGCGCTTCTTCTGCTTTGCTTTACTCTCTGTGGACAGACTTCTTCTGTTCTTTGATTACTGTGGTGTAATATTGCAGCCAAAAGTTCCCAAGTTTCGCATATTGCTATGGAGGACCCAAGAGGGAAAGTGAACTTTACAAATTCCCAAACTCATAGGGACTGTTATTAATTGCCCCTGTTTGAGTCATGTGATCATATGTGATAACTGTGTCTAGAGAGTGGACATGTGGAGTCATATCATAGGAACATGGCATCTTCTGCTTCACCTCATGAATGGGAGGGCATCTTGCAAAAAAGAGTTTGTAGAGAACAGATGCTGGGAAAAATCTACAAGTGCCACAAACATATTTTTTAGTATTATTGTGTGGACTGACTACAGCAGGAAGGATACACAAAATTTACAGTAGTGATGTATATTATAAATATCTACACCCAGGAAAGTATACACATACATACATATGGACGTTTCTGATTCTAGAATTCTAGGGATTATATTGTATATACACACTTAAAACATGGAATCATTCTGTGTAGTTTCCTACTGAAAAATAAAGCTTGGGGCACCTCAGTGACTTAGTTGGTTAAGCATCCAACTCTTGATCCCAGGATCATGTGTTCAAGCCCCACATTGGGTTCCATGCTGGGTGTGAAGCCTATGTAAATAAAAAAAAAAAAAAGAAGAAAGTAAAACTTATGTCTCATTTTAACAAGAAAAGTGCAAGTGTAAGTTAATATGCTGTAAGCATATATTCCAGTTAAAAAAATTCATATAAATAGTAGGAGTCATTTTGTCATTAAACATTCTGTTTAGATTGCATTATGAATATTATGTAATAAGTGTCCATAGAGAAAGAAAAAGAAATAGTAACAACAAAAGAGTTGGATTACAGTAAATTTAGGGATATATATAGAGGCTTCCTGATGACTGCAACAAGAGATAGTCATCTTCCCTTCTCTACTCCTGGAATATTTTGTAAACTCATGTCTTATAGTCATTATCTCATTGTTCATAGTCATTTTTTTTGCCAGCCTCTTTGCTCCTCTAGACTATGAACCTTTTTTAATGTTTATTTATTTATTTTGAGAGAGAGAGAGAAAGAGAACAAGCAGGCTCCCACACTGCCAGCACAGAGCCCAAGGTGGGGCTCAAACTCACGAACCATGAGATCGTGACCTGAGCTGAAATCAAGAGTCAGGCACTTAAATGACTGAGCCACCCAGGTGCCCCTAGACTGTGAACTTTTTGAAGGCTGGTGCCATATCTTACTCATCTTTGTAAGATTCAGCACTTCCTATTGTATGTAGAAAATGATAGGTACTTAGTGAAAGTCCATTGAACATCTAAACGAGTAAACTCCCTTCAGAGAAGTCACAATGTCAGGTTTTTCCAAAATCTTCTGGTTAATATGTAAGACATGAAAATTTGTGAAAAGTAATTTTTACTAAAATTGAAATATAAACAGCAAAGTTTACAATACAGATATCATTAGTTTTTAGGAACTCTGTAGAAATATGTAGGTGAAAAGTGTTGATAAAGAGAGTTGAGTACTGAGGGCAAAGATTTACTGCCAAGCAGGGAACTGAATCCAGTGCAGTCTAGGCTCTGGGGAATCTAGTGCAGGGGAGGAGAAATGAGGTGGCTCTTATACACTGAAAGACCAGGGATTGTCTCTGTCCTCTATCAGGAAAGCAAAGTCTCTGATTGCTGTTGAGTGTCTGATGATAGCTGGGCTTGCCAGCTGGGTGGATGTAGGCTGGCTGCCTTATGGGTGCCTGTCTTGGGATTATAGCACCCAGCTCACCTCTGCTGCATGAGAGATATGTTTGAGCCAAGTTTGGGTCATTCCAGTTCGGTCTGCAGTCTTGTCAGCAAGCTATGTGGCTAGGTCAGGAGTTTATTAGAGCCAAGGAGTTTGAGAACTTAAAAAGGAAAATAATTTAATTGATGAACCTCTTAAATTTCATTAGTGTGGTAGGAACAGAGCTGGTAAGTTCTGTAGAATAAAGAACTGCATGCAGTGATTGTAGACTGTTTTTAATAGTGCTAGTTAAGGAATGGATAACACAATACATCTATGCAGAGCCTACTGCAGTTAATTTTTGGGTACAGGATTGCTGAATCTAGAGGAAGAGAACAAAAATGTTTCCATACAGTCGCCAATGGCTACTTGATGTTGAATGGCTTGTCTTTGTAGAGGAAATAGCCAATACTGTTTTGTACCTTTCTGCAAGTTTATAAACCCAGGAACAGGAATAGAGAAAGCAGATGTGAGGAGATTCAGCCTGGGAGACTGATGAGGCACACATAGCCAGCAGTCAAGAGGGTAACAATAAGGTGTTGATAATAAAAGCATTGTTGAGATCACAGGCCATGGTGTCCAGAGATACAGAAAGGCAAGAGAACCCACAATGGGAGTGATATTCATGGAAAATGGACTGGGACAGTTGAAAAATAGAGATCACCATGAGAATGAAAAGTAGGACTGGAATGATAAAGTGGGTAAGACAGAAAGATGATCTGTGATAGAAAGAAGTGTTTCAGATTTCAGGATGAGTTGGAGGGGTTTTAAGCCTGCTATTGCAAAGTTGGATGGATGAAGAGGATTTGAAGATACAGTCACTTGAGGGAACAGGGATTAGGTAACAGTGAGGCCATATTGGAACAAATATCAGGAACACTGACGGTAATCCTGGAGAATGTAGGCAAGAAAACTGTATGCCGGGTTTCAGACTCTCAAAGTGTGAGTAACACCTGGATGCCTAGGTGTGGACAAGGATTAGTGAAAGCCATGAACTCCAAAAGAAGAGAAGTTTTTTTTTATGGAAGTGGAGGAATAGTGTGTAAATATGTGTGTGGAGGAGCTAGGAAAGTACTCATGTCTCTCTCTAGCTCTGAGGCTCTGAGGCTCTGATGAGAACAGATCTAAATAAGGATAAGAATGTGGGCAGAAGCGGTGGGTGTCTGGGGTTTGTGTAAAGGAAAAGAGCTGTTGATAATAAGAATTACTTACATAGAGGGTGGAATGGTAGACTGAAGGGACATGTTAACAGAAGAGGGAGTGAACTGAGTAGGCAGAATTTAGTTAATGGAGGAGCTTATAGAACTCTCTTGCCCCAAAGTTTCCATTGGGATGTTGGTGTAGTGGAGTGTGCCTCAGCAAATATCCATCCCCTGGTGGCTGGCCTGGGCTGATGGTAAATTCAATGATGGATGATAATGGGTTTTGTTATTCAATCCACAATTTATCAACTATCCTGAGGTTTAAGAGTCTACATAGTGAAGAGGCTAATAGAAGCTAAAGGAAGAGCTTGAAGTAAAAACCAAACATACAAAGCAGAATAGTCAGTGTAGAGTATCCATGGTTGTAGTATGTTTATTCTTGATAATGTGTGTGATGGACTGCATGGTACATAGCGAGGTCCACTTCTGTCTTTGGTAGAGAGGAGGGCGGTGATTTGGCCGTGATCTTCCTTGCCCCAGTCTTCCTGCTGGGATTTTCACGGCAGAGGCCACCAATTCCATTATCTCTTAGATATGGTCTCCATGTATTCAAGTAATACCATATAATCTAATAATATAAGAGTTTTTCTTTTCTTTGCTGTCTACTTTCCTTCTAACTTCAGATTAATTACTGTTATTATCATTATTTTTATCTTCCCTCTTCTTTTTCCTTCTAGTTCTTTAGGACTTTTACTTTAAAGGACTGTTTTGGCCCAGCCTTTATAATCTGAGAGAGGTAGGCAGAATATTGTGTAATATTGAGGAGGGAAGTGGTAAGAGATGAGTTTGGAGATTTATGCAGGTGAAGAGATTTGTATGTCATGTTAAGGAGTTTTGATTTTATCCTTTAAGCAGAGGAAGCCATTAAAGGATTTGAGCTTGGGAGGGCTTCAGATCATATCAGGAGCTTTCCGTAAAAGCATGGGGATAATATAAAATGTCTTATCATCATTACTAAAAGACTCTCAGTTCCTTTTTTCCATTATTAACCTGACCAAGATCTGTTTTCCTGTTTGATCAAGGTTGCCATGCCAGTTTAGATCAACTTTCCTAAGGATCAAGGAGCAGGCAGTAATTGGACGTAGGGCAAACAGGTACCATCACTTAGATTGTGTCTGACATGAAAAAATAGCCAAACTTCTGCATCTAGTTTCAGACACAAAATATGCTGTAGTCTAGAGAAGAATCTCTGGGTAGCCATGGTCCAAAACAAATGATGAAACAAAATCATATTCTAAAAGTTGATGTTACTTAGATTCAAGTGATCTTTATAGGACTTAAAATCAAATTTCAGGAAGATTAAATGAGATATTTGGTTAAGACATACTAATATTTCTGGAGGTGGAACTTGCAAGAAATAAAGAGAAATATTCTTTGCTAAAGAATCAAAGGAAGGCCTGTAAGGCCTTTGTATTCAGTTTGATAGATAAAACTGAATATTCAGAGTAGAAGACGACATCAAAAGTGCTAATTGTACTGTCTGTCCTTAGCCACTGCCACCTACTTAATGTTTCTTGACTTCCTTTTCAGACCAGATGGCAGAAAGGAAATTCACTGAGTCTATGAGATGCTGCTTTCTGATTAGGTTTGATTTGGGGAGAAACTGGTAAATACCTAAAACCAATCCCTACCCATATGTACTGTTCACATGGTACTGAAAATGATTTATTTCTTGCTATATTTCTTAAAATCATGGAAAAGCATTTTTTCATCCATTCGCAAATCTATATTGAGCAATTGTGTTCAATAATGATTTATTGATATTTGGAAAATTATGGCATATTGAGATCAAAGAGAATGGACTGAGCTGAATTCATAAGTTCACTTTAGATGTAGGGTTTTGAGTGACAAGGAGAGGAAAAATTCTAAATTTTTTGGATTAACTTTAATTAGTAAGCTAATAGATACTCAATGTCTTCTTTGGACTTAGCATCATGTTAAATACTACATATAAACCGAGGCATAAGATATAGATTTTATTTATAAAAGGTTTAGAAGCCAAATGATGAGACAAGGTAAGTACACTACCATACAATGGATGGCACAAGGCAGTATTTTATAAAGGAAACGCAAATTCAGTGGCATGTTAGATGTAGAAGAAGAACAGAGTAGATGTTGAAGAAGAACAGAATAGGATATCAATGAGGGCATAGATAATTATTGAAAAGTACTGGGTCTTGAGGGATGGGTGGATATGGGTAGGTGGAAAGCAAATTAGAGAGCCTTCCTTGTGAGATGAAGGGAGTGTTCAAAGAAGGAATGACCATGGGGTTTTCTTCAGAGTGAGAAGATTAATATATTAGGTAGTTGGTTGCAAATATCTGAAAGCCACTCAGGAAAACTTAGGCAAAAGAGAAAATCAATGGTAAGATTCTGGACAGCTCAGAGAAATGAAGAATTAAATAATTAGGTCTTGGGAAAGATAGCTTTGAGGAACTAGATGGCATACCAATTAAGAATCTTCTTGGGGGAACTTTTATTGGATTGTTTTAGCTATAGTCCTCAAATTCTCAGGAAAGAGATCAATTTCTTTTTCCTGATTAGAGTGCACACCTTCAGGGATGATGTAAATACTGGGGTTCCTTCATCAACACACCTATCAGGGGCAGATGGAATCTGGGGAGTGGTAGTTTTTCTTTTATTTAAAAAATTTTTTTGTTTTTATTTATTTATTTTGAGAGAGAGAGAGAGAGAGAGAGAGAGAGAGAGTGAGAGAAAGCAGGAGAGGGGCAGAGATAGAGAGGCAGAGAAAGAATCCCAAGTAGGTCCTACACTGTCACCCCACAGCCTAATGTGTGGCTTGAACCTGTGAACTGTGAGATCATGACCTGAGCTGAAACCAAGAGTCATACGCTTAACCATTGAACCACCCTAGAGTGGTAGTTTTTCAAAGGAAAAATGTATGACATTATCAAGAAGGGGGAAAGTATATCCTTAAGCAAAAACATTAGATAAATACAGGTATCCCATACGGAGTACTGACCAGCTGCTGGGCACTGTTCTAAGTATCATTTAATTTAATTACTATTCCCATTTTCTAGATGAAGAAAGTATGGCACTAAGAGGTGGAATGCTGAACTTGCCCATGGTTATGTGGCTCATGGTAGCAGAGCCAGCATTCAGACCCAGTCAGTTGAGCTCCCAAACTTGTCTTCAAGTAGGATGGATCCCAAGGAAGATGCAAAGTAGCATTGCAGGATGTGAAATTAAATAGGTAGAGTGGGGCCAGAAAGACCAGTTTAGATTGGAAATGGGAAGAAATAAGGACCCCCTAAAAGGTAGGGAAATGGTATGATTACAATGAAGTTTAAGAAATATTCATCTCTGGGGCCCCTGGGTGGCTCCGTCAGTTAAGCATCCAATTCTTGGTTCCTACTCAGGTCATGATCTCACAGTTTCTTGAGTTCAAGCCCTACATTGGTCTCTGTGCTGGTAGCACAGAGCCTGCTTGGGACCCTTTCTCTCTCCCTCTCTCTGACCCTCCCCCACTTATGCTCTGTCTCTCTCAAAATAAATAAATTAATTAAAAAAAAAAAGAAATCTTCATCTTTGAAGGTGCCCAAAATTTTAGAGGGTGGGAAAGCCTGTAGTTTTGAATGCTTACCAGAAGGCCATGACTGAGCATGGGTGATGAAGATTTAGACCTGGTAAAGGCAACTACAGTGACTGTCCATATGTCTTTTTTACATGACAATGAAACTTTTCTTAAACATCACTCTATGAAATGCTGTGCTTCAATTCCTGAATTATAATTTTCAAGAATACTGGTATAACAGGAAAGAATTCTTCTAGCACAAGAGTTTAACTGTCCTTCTAGGCAGTTTTAGGTTTTATTTCCTTCATGAAGCATTGCCCAGCTAGATTCCTTCCCTTCTTTGAACTGTAATTGCCCTTCAATTGTAATTCTCTTTGGATCATTGTCCTAATGAATTCATTTTGTTGTTTTCTGCACATCTTTTCTCACTAGATTGCAAGATCTGTGAGAAGAACTGTTGTCGGTGAAAACCACACTCTTATACTATGTTATACCTATAATCACATACACACATAGACATACATTCTGGAGCAACTTGGAGGAATGATATGTATAGCATATATATAGTATGTGTGTGTGTGTGTGTGTGTGTGTGTGTGTATATATATATATAATCCATGGTATATAGCACAATTCTGTGCTCATAGCAGTCACTCAGTAAATATTTGAAGCATGGATGATATGAGATGTTTCCGGAGGAAAAACCAACAGTCTTAATGAGTGTCTTGGTTTGGGTGACAAAGGAATAAATAAAAGTGAATCAAAGAACCTCAGAGTTTTAGGTGGTTTGACTGAGGGAAGGTGCATCAGTCCCATGCCCTCATTTCTGGTAGTTTTTCTCTATTTTCTTTCCCTTACTCTCTTACCTTCTCTAACTCTTTTCTGTAGAGTTCTGGTTGCAGATTAAAGATTGGCCGGAGTGAAGCATTTCATTCTTTCTTCCCCTCCAACTTAACACTGCACATTCCTCTTGTGCCAGTGAAAGAAAATGAAGAAATACGGAGTTTTTTTTTAATATGGCAAATTTATTATACATGTCTCTCTGATGAAATGTAAATCTTTTAAATGGCAAGCCAGGCTGAAAGTTAGGTTATCTCCACACATGCCTAGAATTAATGCAGAAGTGTGTCTTAGCATTTCAGATGGGGAAAAATAATCATTTGAAACAGGATCGCTTTGTCTGAATGGGAGAGTGCTTTTTTTTTTTTTTTCACAGTAATTCATTACAAAATGAGAGATTCCAATAGAAGGGCCTCTGTGGAAATATTAGAGATGTTCCTGGTCGAGGCAGTCCTTTTACCTTCCCTTCTCGTAGGGAGAGGCCACGTGAAGAACAAGTGAGTGAAATAGTCCCGTGTAAAAGAATCACCTGAGAGTGAAAGGATTCTGCTACATGATGTGTGTTTTCTAGGAGACCGTAGAGGAGTCAAGTGAAGGCTGGGCAAAAAGGGTAGTGGATATAGCATTGGTATTTAGCTATTAGGGTTGGATTTTGGATTTCCTCCATTTACTAGGGCAGGTTTCTTAACCGGAACTGTAGTTTCTTATGTAGAATGGGAATAACAACACACGCTTTCTACTGCTGTTGAGAAGCTTAAAGAAATAATGGAAGCGAAGTATGCATCAGAGTGCCGGGCACAGAAGGGCACTCGGTGCATGGCCATCTATATAGATGAGAGTAAGTTGGTGTCCCACTAGTGAGAAGGCTGGATGGGGTGATGAGAGAAAGAGCACAGAAGGTTAAATTTGGAACCTTTGTGGGCACACCTTAAAAAAAGATAGTTTGCAAAGGAGGATTGTTTATAGGGGAAGACAAGAAGCGTTGTCATTTTATCTCAACACCCCCTCATAATGCCATTGTGAAAAGTGTTGCAAAATTTGTAACGTTTATTTTTCTTGTGCTTACCAGCATCATGCAAGTGACTTAGAACTTCATTATTAGAGGAGGTGAGATGTGTGTGAAGGATGTTTTTCTGTGGTTCTGTCATTTGTGGGAAGACGGACTCTTCTTAGGTTTATGGAAGAATTGCTCTCAGGAAAAACTCAGAGAGAGAAAGTTATTTGAAGACATGGAGAATTAAGCCAGTAATGAAGAAGTGTCTATGTCTATCATCTATGTCTATGTATAAAAAGTGAAGTTATATTCTATTAGTTATCAGGCTATGGTTAAAGAGGGGTGGAGGAAAGGGTATGTAGGTTAAAATATGGAAGAGAGGAGATTTTCTGCACTGTTGGACCATCATAAAAATCATTCATTCACTATTTTATTAATCCTATATTATTTTTCAGATACTGATTTAAGAATTTTGCATGGATTATCTAATTTAATCTTTATAACAATGCAATTAGGAAGTTTCCATCACAACATTTTTTTATAATCTACAGATTAGGAGATAAGTGGATCAGTGAGATGGCATAATTTGTCCATTGTAATACAGTATTAAATGCTTGAGCAGGGGATCCAGGCTCAGGTGGTCTGACTACAGAGCCTGTGTTCCTCACTGTTCCACTGTCCTATCTCACAGATGTTAAGATTGAACTCTACAGGGAAGACACGGATGTGTGCAAGAAACATGGTTTCTATATTCATGAAGATTATTTTCTAGTTAGGTGTGAGATGCTTCTTAGAGAATGTATTTTGGGTATTCTAAGCACAGATCTATAGGGGAAGGGGTTCCTTCAACACCCTTTGGAACAATTTCTCAACCTTGACATTATTGATTTTGGACTGGATAGCTCCTAGTTGTGAGGGTCTGTCCTGTGCATCATGAGATGTTTAGCAGCCTGGACTCTACCTGCTAGATGCCAGTAGCCTCCCTGGTTGTGACAACCCAAAATGTCTCCAGATATTGTCAAATATACCCTGGCAAATTACCACTGTTTGAGAATCACTGCTTTAGAAGAATGACTTGGTGGTTGATGACACTATATAGAAGTTATGGAGGTGACTCCATCTGGAAGTGTGCAGCCAACCTGGACATTGTCAAGAGGTGACAGAGGGTTCGTCAAGACTCATTTCACTTACTGATATCCACTTCTGCAGGCAAATGTGCACACAAACGCAATGGGAAGAAATCTAGAATATGCCATTAGAGACTTTGAAGTTCTGGGTGGGAAACAGAAGGATTAAGAAACAAAAGTTTTCATAATTAAAGAAAATAAACTCATCATGTAGAAAGGATAAATGAGAAGGAACTTTTTATACTGTGTTCTATAGTCAGGTATCGTTTGGCTGTTTTAGAATAGCATGAATGTTGTTCAGTTTGAAGAGTTTCCAATGTATTATTTGACTGACGTTCATTTACTTTTCATATTCTAGATGTATGGTACTTTGTGGAGGTTCTACAGCAGAGGTTCTTAAAGTATAGGCGCATATCTGAATCACCCGGTGACTGTTTTTCAGATTCACATTTCTGGGCACTACTTTAGACTCACTGAATCTAAACCTTCAGACATAGGGTCTCAGCACTGAGACTATATTGAAATGCTCTGATGTATATTCCCGAATGGGGATCGTGGAGTAAAGGTTTTCTTCCTTTGTTCTCTATGTGGATTATCTTTTGTTATTCTGTCACACATAAAGCATTAAAAAATATTTTCATTGACCGTAACTTTCTTACATGCTACACATAGGTGCAAAGGATGTTGGGAAATATAGTCTACTCTATATAGCCATGTGTTGAAATGAAAATGTGGGGTTCTAAAAGTAAAAAAACAAAGAGATTGGACATTGGTAGACAACTAGAAGTTCTTGCCACAGAATATTTTCATTAAAATACAGTAACAACGTTGGACCCTATTGAACACCAAAACGTGTGTCAGGAGCAGTGAAAACCAACTGTGTGATTTGCTGCTATCATTTCCCCTATTTTTAAGGTGAGGAAATGGAATCTCAAAGGGCTTAAAAACTTGATCATCATTACATAGTTCGTGGATGCTAGAGCTAAAATTTTAAATAGGTTCTGTCTAGTTCTACAAACATTTTCCATTACATAGTCTAATATACTACCTCTATTGCCTCCAATAAACCTACTAATTATAGTTTTCAGATTCTTCAGATTTGGATATAAACCATATTTGGCCCTTATTGGTGATGGGAATGTCAATATTCCTTAATCCTTCAGATTTTGTTGGAATTTTACTTCTGTGTATTTTTAAAATTATTTTTTAACGTTTATTTATTTTTGAGAGAGAGAGAGAGAATGAGAGAATGAGAGAATGAGTAGGGGAGGGGCAGGAAGAGAAGGAGACACAGAATCTGAAGCAGGCTCCAGACTGAGCTGTGAGCACAGAGCCTAACGTGGGGCTTGAAGCCATGAACCATGAGATCATGACTTGAGCTGAAGTTGGACGCTTAACTGACTGAGCCACCCAAGTGCCCCTCTACTGTGTATTTTAAACTTAATGTTTACTTTGTTGTTTTTATTCTAAATGGGGAAGGGAAATATCACCATAGGATGGGGTGGCTGCAGAGAGAACCTGACTTTGCTTAGTACGTTTGGCAACATTTACAGTAAATAGTGCTCAATAATCAAGGGGATTATACATAAATATTAGAAAATTTTGGAGTTGCAGTATGATTCATAGAAAATTTGGTTTGGATTTATATAAATATATGTACCTCTTTCTGCATGATAGCTAGTTTATGAATTAAATAGAAAAATACCTAGTTAAGCTTATTTATCATCTCAGGATGACACAAACAACAGCTTATTAGAAGTCTTTGAGCAGTGTTTCTAATCAAGAGGTTGATAATGAGCTCCTCATAGCTAGGTCCATCCCTGAAATGGTTTTTCTCCTCTACAGTCTTTCCTTAAATTTCTTTTGACTCCCACTCTCACTGAGCTAGATTATACACATAACTGAACCAGGGATATTCTAGCAAAATTGTTAATATAGGGAATATATTTCTTTGAGTCTATGAGACTGAGCTTTTAAATAGTAAGTAATTCATAGCATGCTGGTCTCTTTAAGGAGGTATTTCCTCTATAAGTAATTGTATAGGGTTGTAGATGAGCAGAAATCAGTCTCACTGTATCATGTGTCTGTCATCCTGTGGTTAGATGAATATTCTGAGAGAGAGAAAAAGAAAGTGAGAGATTGAGATTGATTTTTTTCCCTAGAATATTCCACCAAAAAAGATGCTAATAAAACTTCAAAAACAATAAACGCCCTTACTTCTGGGAGATAGTTTCATGAATATTATATCATTGAATGTTTTTTCTTTTTTTTTTTTAATTCAAAAGTGCCTGAGCTCCCAAAATGACAACAGAACAATTGTGACAAAGTTCTAAAGGTAACATGACATTCTCATTAGAAAAAATAAAGATTTTCCCACAAACTAGGTTAAATCATTTTTAATAATTTATCTGTTCTAAATCTCATTGAAAGATTCCAGGCTCAATCATCACGGACAATTACTGAGAAAGATGCTAGAACATTGTTGGTGCTCATGGTTTGACTTTTGCAAATGAAATCAGAGAGGCATAAATTGTCATGATGACAAGCCAATTCATCACCCAAAGGTGACCAAGCACCCAGGAAGATATTAGCTGCAGAATCATTTGCCTCCTCAGTCATAGGTCCTAATTTTTTTAGTAGGACACCTTCTAACTAGATAAGGATAGTTGTATCAGGATGTGTCTGTGACTAGAGAAAGGGAATTTCTTTCTGGTTTAATATATAGGAGGAATCTCAATCCAGGCAAAACCCCCCAGCAGTGATGAGATTTTATTACTGAAGATACAAGGTTTTCCTAAATGAATAGGTAGTATGTGACAAGTGTAGATCATTTTCTTCAATAATTTTACTGATTCTACTGACTCTGTGCCTAAAATTCCTTTCTCTTGAAACATAGTTATGCTACCCCTCCTCATGCTCCAAACCTTAGAGGACTCTCCTAGATTTCTGTCTTTGTGTGATACTTCTCTTTGCCTTGGCTATTATTACTTTTTAGCCCATGTGGATGTACAACTCAGTCATATGAACAACTCCATCTTCCAAGGTTACTCCTAGTGAGAGATGCTACTCCTGTCCTAAGACAGGTTCTGTGCAGTGTGGGTTCTTCTGGCTTCCTCTTTTCCCATCCACCTGCCTCATGAGAGTTTGTTCTGCTGGTGGGTATCCTATTGAAATGGTTTTGGTTTTCTTCTAAAAAAACTTTTGACATTAGATGACGATCTGATATTTTACAGGACAAACAAGTAGGATTTATTCATGTCTATTTCTTCTGAATGTTTCCCGTGTCTATAGTATTTGCCAAAAACATGCTAGAGGACAGTATTCATTAATTCCCTCATTAGCTTTTGATTCCATGTAAGAAAGTAATGATGGACTAAGCATATTGTTTCTGTAAATCACAGCCTAGTAAATGCTAGGCTTTTGGAAAATCTACATAATACTAACACTGTGAAATCAAGGAAGGTAGGAAGCATTTTATGATACATACAATTCCAGTACTCAATCACATAAAGCAGACTTTTGCCCTAATTTCTCATTTATTTTAAATGTTTATCTATTTCTGAGAGAGAGAGAGAGAGAGAGAGAGAGAGAGAGGGCACTCACATGTGAGCAGGGGAGGGGCAGAGAGAGAGGGAGAGAGAGAATCACAAGCAGGATCTGTGCTGTCAGCACAGAGCCTGGCACGGGGCTCAGTCTCATGAACCATGAGATCATGACCTGAGCTGAAATCAAGAGTCAGACACTTAAGCAACTCAGCCACCCAGGCGCCCCTCATTTTTTGTAAATTTATATTAAACAACTTGGCAACAGCATTAGAGGAAGTAGATGTACATATTTCAGCTGTAGCAAACAAGAAGATAACCCTCTTCTCTGTATAGATGTCTTGATTTCATTCATTCAGCCATCCAATAATGTTCACTCAACAAATATTAACTTGAATTTTCACATATTCTGGCACTGTTTTAGGCACTGGGAGGGGAACACCACAGTGAATAAAATGGACAAAGCTTCACAGAGCTTACATTCTATTTCAGTGGGGGAGAGATTGATAAGAAAATAGAACACATAACATGTGAGATGGTGATGTGCCCTAAAAAGAAAGACAAAGCAAGGAAAGAAAGTGGTATAATTTAAAAGGGGACGATTAGGAAAGACCTCTGTGAAAATGGGTGTTTGAGTAAAGACTTAACTGCACTGAAGGAGTGAGCATGGGGATACCTCGGGAAAGAGAATTCTAGGTAGAGGGAAAAGACAGTGCTGATGCATTGAGGTGGGGGGATGTCTGGAGTGTCCTAGATGCTCCAAGAAGAGCATTGGGGTGAAGAGGAAGATGGTCAGTTGTGTGTGTGAGTGTGTGTATGTGCATGTAGGTAATATAGGTGATCTTGGGGACGTTTGTTTTCAGTCTGAGTGTGATGGGAAGCCTTGGCAAAATTTCACGCAGAGGAATGACATGTCAGACTTCTACTTTAAAAGAGTCCCTCTGCTGCAGTGTGGGACTATACTGTGTGTGTGTGTGGGGGGGAGGGGTAAAGGGTGGAAGCAGAGGGATCATCTAAATGGTGACTGCAGTATGTAAGGTAGTGGAGTGTAGAAAAGTAGTGGAACTTAGGCTGTATTTTAAAGGTGGAGCTTCTAGGATTCATGATATATTGGATATGGGTTGTGAGAAAATGAGAGAATTCAATGAATACTTTTAGTTTGTTTTATGCTGAGAAGGTACCTATGGTTTCTGTGTTACACAGGGATCAGCTGATTTCGTTGCTCATTGTCATCAGAGAGAACAGTTCTGGATCTGCTCAACTAAAGCTAAAATTGAAATCTTTCCATTTTCTAAATAGATAATACTCAATAATTCCACCCAATAAGGTAATTCATGGAACTTTTGAGAATGGAATTTTGTAGCTAATGCATGTTATGTGCATCTAGAAAAATGTAGTTTTTATTAAAAATCAAATACTTTATGGGGAAGACCCCTTTTTGTCTTGCCTGCCTCTTCCCTATTATATGGTGTGGAACTCTTGGGATTCAACGAATAACTTCCTAAAGGCTTCAATAAAATCAAGGCTGATCATACACTTTTTGCTTTCTTGAAGATTCTTCTCTGGTTTATGTCGTTTGAGAGGACTGAGAGACAATACAAGTTGGCTCCCCAAGCGGGGCAACTCTTGGTGGCTAAACCACATTTATTTCTCCTATCCCATAGACTATTAGTACTCTGTGCACACAGGAGCGAATGTGAGGACAAATTGCCTGTGACCCAGCATTTGCCAATGATTTCTTTAGGCAATTGATAGCAGAGAGATCGTTTAATGGACATGTTGACGATCCACTCCTTTAGATGAGTGGATGTGTACAGCATAGAGGGAGGATTTTAAAGGTTGTGGATTCTGGAGTGGAACTGATTCTGGTTCTACTATATATTAGCTGTGTTATTTAAGTACTTTAAAGAAGTAATGTCATTTCATCCAGCGAGCTTTTATTATACATGTTAGATGAAATGAGATCACATATACAAAGTACCTGACCTGGGGAAGATGATTTTTCTTCCATCCTTATCTATTCCTGCAGTGTATTATATTGTCAGAAAGTAACAGGCCCAGGTTATATCAGTAACTGTAGAAATGCTTTCATTGGGTAATCATTTAATGTTGTGCATTAATTTTTTTTAAAAATTGGAGGTGATATATATATGTATATATAATGTTCAATTAAATGTTATTTCTATATTTTTTAAAGCTGTTATGTTAACTGAAATATCATCTATAAAGTCTTGGTGATACCTTCCTCATCAAATTCTAGTACCATGAAAAAAATTTCTCTAAGCTAATATTATTCCCTTCCTAACTTGTTTGAGAGGAAACATGTTTTAATTTAGGGTTTGGTTGCATAATTTATCTTATATTACTTTTTGATAATGTTAGTCCACTTTTAGTTCATTTCTTTGTTCTCTTTTTAACATTAGAACTCTTGTCATACAGAGTTTATTTTTTAATCAACTTTAATCAACATGATTTGTGTGTGATAAAGGGCACCCTTTTAATGAAAGTGTACAATTCATTGGGTTTTGACAGATGCGAAACTGTGAACAATGAAGATACAGATCATTTCTGTCACCACCAAAAGTTTTCTCATGTCTCTCCCTTCATCCCCAACCCCAGTTAGCTATCTGCATTTAGTTCTACAAGACTTTGTGAAAGTGTTTTTGAGGAAGAAAACATTTGACACTGGTTTGAGAAGCAAAGAGGCAGAGAAGAAGAGGCAGCAAACATCTACTCTTTCAAAAAATTTGATTGTGAGGACAAAGCTGAAGAGAGTAAGTTAGACACAAATTGAGGGAGGAATTAAAAAAAAATTAGCATGTTTATATGCTGAGTA